>NC_054383.1:63664572-64955822 GCF_017654675.1 Xenopus laevis | reverse complement strand
CACTAAGGGGCGTATATATCAAGCTTGGGGAAAAAAATCCAGCAAATTCATCACACATTGTCACTTAAAAGGCATGTAATCTTAGATGTATTAGGTAATTGCTATCTCTGTGTAAAATTCTAGATTAAATAGAGTCAGTTGCTTGAATAATGATGTGCAAAAATGGCATCCATGTGCTGCAACTGGCAAAGAATTTTCCGAAAGACTTTCGCCAGTATCTACTTACCATGTAAATTGTTATATAAGGTCAGAGGTTGTGTAACATAATTGTGCAAAATACAGCATTTGGGTAACAGAGAAAATATATAAACTCTATGTTTGGAACCTGCAAGAAAGATAATTCAACTCCTGTTCATCTATGGCCTGGTAGTCTATTATGCAGGAGGATTATCTGTGTACTTGTAATCTTATTATTTACTTTGAAAGACTAAACATGGAGTAGTTTCATTCTCCCAGTTTACTCTGTTTACCTCAGAAAAAACAAAACAAAAACCACAGTAATTTTTTTTCATTAGGCAAAAAGTATGTTTGGCACAAGCCCTATTTATTGAATTCATGTTGAACAAATGGGGTATACTTCTAATACTGTTAATTAGCCAAAAATGTAATGTATAAAGACTGGAGTGAGTGGATGTCTAACATAATAGCCAGAACCCAACTTCCTGCTTTTCAGTTCTCTAACTCTGAGTTAGTCAGCGACTTTAAGGAGGGACCAGTTCAGTGAGTTGGCAATTGCATGCAGTTCAGATTCAAAAGCAAATACCCATGTGCCCCTCCCCCAAAGTCTCTGATTGCTTACTGCCTGGTAACCAATCAGTGGAAACCAGGAGAGCTGAAAAGCAGGAAGCAGTTTTCTGGCTATTATGTTAGACATCCAGTCACTCCAGTCTTTATACATTACATTTTTGGCTAATTAACAGTATTAGAAATATACCCCATTTGTTCAACATGAATTGGATAAATAGGGCTTGTACCAAACATACTTTTTGCCTAATGAAAAAAAAATTACTGTGGTTTTTGATTTTAACTGGCTATTTAGCCAGTTGTTATGCTTATACTGAACAATTCCTTTAAAGGTATGAGGTGAACTAAACTATAGGATTTTGCAAATTTGAGGATTATAAAAAATATAGTGCACAGCACAGACTATGAACGAGAATTACCCTGTGGATGATCCCAGCAGAATGTAGGTGTTTGATGCCACATAACATCTGGTACAGCAGGTAGGACATGCGCTCATGGTCCAATTCCATCTGTATCACTTGGCACAGGTTGGCATCCATAAGCTCCATAACAATGTACCTAAGAGGAATGATGTCTGTCTATTAGTGTAATTACTACTTATAGAATATGCTAAGAATTATGGAATGTCTCTGCCTATGCATAAACTGTATGTTGCCAAGAACTAATTTAATTGGCACTACTCATGGTTTCCAACACAATTAATCATAGTTTCAAACTGTAAGGTCTGTCGAACTAGAAAGTGTTGATTCAAAAGCATTCTCTTACTTTTAATGCATGTGAATGTTGCAGTGGCATGAGGAAATCAGAAATGTTAAATATAAACACATAATAAAACAAGGATGTCAACCTGCTTCTATAGCATTTTACGTCAGCATTGAACACTAGCCCGAATAAGTGTTTTATTGACCATGAAAGCTCACTAAAACAAAATCAGTTTAAAGTCTAACACACACACACAAATGGGAATGCCTGCATTACATGTACAGTACATGTATTTTACAAGTTTGTATGTTTCCCTTGTCTGCATGGATTTTGGTACTCAGAACACGCTTAAATATATGGCAACCTCATAAAACACAAAAATTGCAAACTGCTGATCTTTCCTGAAAGTCACCTAACACGTGCTTTTGATTATGAAAATTAAACTAATAATGATAAATTAATGTTACAAGTACTTTTAAATCAAATATGCATGAGCATCTACTGATCCCAAAAAATAGTACAGGTATGGAATCTTTTATTCGGAATGCTTGGGAACTGGGGCTTCCATGTCTTAAGTCTACTAAAAAACATTTATACATTAAAGGGGTTGTTCACTTTCAAACAACTAGTTGTTTTCAGATAGTTCACCAGAAATAAATACTTTTTCCAATTACTTTCTATGTGACCTTTTTTCTAATATTCAAGTGTAAAGTGTTATTGGTCACCTTCTAAAGCAGCTCTGGGAGGAGGGTCGCCAACGCTGTAACCTGTTCTAAATGGGTACATTTAGTTACATTTCTTATCTTTGTCTCTGCTGAGCAGAATCCCTGAATTTTATTACATACAGGCAGCTGTTAGAATTAATACAATAGTAACTAATATTCCAGAGATGCTGCAGAAAAATGTATAAACTAAATGTTGCAAAATTGTAACCGTTTAGACCCTGCGCCTGAATTACTGAGCTGCCAGACTCAAATACCAGAGACAGGGACATTCAACCTTAAAAGATTTTGAAAAAAAAAAATAAAAAATAATGGTAAAAAATAAATAATGGAAAGTAATTGGATTCATGCAGCTAAGTTACAATCAAGTACAAGGCACAGTTTCTGTAAGGAGAAAAAGTAAAATTATTTAATTAAAATGGGTGCTATGGAAGATGGCACTCTTGTAATTTGAGTTTTCTGTATATAGATAACACATGTCAAAGAATTTTCCAAAGAATTTACTTTATAATTCTGATTCTGGTTACAAAATAACAATTCATCTCCCAGCTTCCAAAACTTACAGGTCCTGAAACTCTTCTAAAGACTTCTGAGGAGTAAAGACATTTAGGAGTCCAATTATCTGAAAAATAGAAAATACAAAAAAAAAAAAAAAAACAGGCTAGTTAGGATAAAGATAAGAACACTTGCACACAGGGTTACTATAGACATTCAAATGCACTGAAGAGCCTTGAAAACAGCCCATGTGCCATTGCCATAGTACGAGAATGAATTATACTTTGGAAAGCCGTAATTTGTCATTCTAAGAGGAAAAAATTAAATCTGAATACATTTTCCCTTATGCTAGTGGAACATAAGACACAATTATTTAACCAATCTAAACGGGTACCTAATGAATTGCACTGGAATTGAACAAACCTAGTAAGAAAATCTTTACAAATTGCACACTCTTCAGCAAAGCTAGATCAAGCGTATGTTGCAGCAGATGCCATTATAACATTCTTCTTCTTGTAATTCTGGGGGGAGATTTGCTTCTATATTTGTGCTTTGGAAAGAACCCTTATAGTTCCAAGCCTATCCAGGATATTCTCTGGGCATCTTTCCCAGATCTCACCCTAAGTGTGGCTTCCGGAACCGTCTCAGGCCCACTTATGAGAGACAGCTGCAGAGAACTGATGTATAATCTTTAATAGAACAGCTAATTTTCATTGCTAAACTGTGCACAAAAATTTCATAAAAAGGTAATATAAACATCAACTACTTCACTTTTTAATATTTCACAACAGTAACCGATAAAATTATGTGATACTTAAATCTGTTTTACTGGTGGTGTTTTGTTTACAAAAGAACCCTTTAAGTACTGCTCCATGTGAGCTAAGAAATACATTCTAGGATGGTCTCTACCTCCACTCAGTAGGGGTATATTTCATCAGGGAATGTGCTTCAAGATTTAATGGAAGAATAAAAAACTTTTCCCCAACAACGAATTGTGTTGTATAATGTCCTTTACAGCCTAATCATGGACTGTGGCTGCCCTCCATGGCTACTTTCATTTCCATTGTTGCTGATTCCATACACATCCAATTTTAGACTAACCAGCAAGTATAGTGGGCATGCATGAATAATGCAAACACGGTGAAGGATAGATTCAAAGACTAGGAGAATCAAACAAAAAGTGCTTTAACAATTGAAATACTGTTGTGCTACCATAAACATGAACCAGAATGTAATTTTCTACTTTAAGAAAGAAAATTATTTTTTTGTTTATTATTTGTGATATGACAAGCAAGATATTACTAGGTTTGGAAGTTGGAAAAACTTACATTCTTGTGATTGACACATTTCATAAGCACAAGTTCCCGATAAGCTCTCTTGGCATGGGTTTGATTCTGGAATGGCCGGCTTAGTTTTTTGATGGCAACGTGTCTCTCCAGAACTGCATCAAAGGCAGCACTGTAGGCAGAAAATAAATAAGAGTAAGGCAAAATTTCAGGCCTGCAATTTCTGCATATACAGAGGGATAATTACAGAAAATAGAGCATTTAAAAAAAGAAAGGAAACAAAACTGATGACAGACCAACACCTCTATTAGATCCATAGCATCTTCAAAACATCATCTTATATGGCTGTCAAAAAAATATACATGCATTTCCTTATACTTATTTTAGTTATGGACCCTGAAATAGTCTTCTATAAATTAATATCATGTACATCTCCTCACCATACTATTCCCTGGGCTCCAGATCCAATAGGCTTCAGATTTTGGTATCTCTTGAGAACAGTGAAAGTGGAATCTCCTATCTCAAAGACAGAGAAATTGCTGTCACGCTTGCTTCGGCTCATGATTACACGAGCACTTACCCCAGTGGCTTCATTCAAACCAAGCTTCTCTAAATCAGAAACTGTATTGGAACATAAAGAAGAAATAAGTCTCAGTTATATTATATTGTATCAAGTAATCCTAGAGTCAACTTGAAACAAGTGTGTACAAATCTACATTGGAGATACAGTAACTTATAACAGACAAGATGAAATAGAATAATAAAGATAACAAATTTGTATTTTAACTTAAAATATGTTTGGAAACTAATACTTCTTGCTATCACTTTCCCTTGGCTGTTAAAAACATTTTAAAACTGAGGTCCTTTATCTGATCTCACTTTCTGCAGGTTAACTACAAAACAGTACTGTTTCTATGCAATGTAAATATAAAGCCTCTGAAGTGTTGCTTACATATTCCTAGTTCTTGTGCAGTGTCACACCTGTCAAGTGAGGGTGCCCAAAGTGCACATGAATGAGACTTACAGGCTGTTTCATGTATTTCATCCAAAAGCAAACAGCAAGTCAAAACTACAGAGGGTTGGAACTTAACTTGACATAGTCACTTAGCATGCATCAGCTCTATGAAAGGTATATATATATATTGGGATCTTTAAGGGTAAGGACACACGAGGAGATTCAGGGAGATTTTGTCGCCTGGCTACTAATCGCCTCGTCTTTTGAGCAACTATCTCCCTGAACTGCCTCAGCGTTTTTCCCCACAGGCTACAATGAAAAGTTGCCTGCGTTAATGCACACACGGCGATGCGTTTTCAATAGTTGCCTGAAATTGCCTCACTGAGGCAACTTTGGGCAACTATTGAAAACGCATCGCCGTGTGTGCATTAACGCAGGCAACTTTTCATTGTAGCCTATGGGGAAAAACGCTGAGGCAGTTCAGGGAGATAGTTGCTCAAAAGACGAGGCGATTAGTAGCCAGGCGACAAAATCTCCCTGAATCTCCTCGTGTGTCCTTACCCTAAAGAGGGTTTTATTCTTTATATCAGAAAGCAATAATACAATTCTAATAGCTTTTTTTTTTATTAAGGGGCAGATTTATTAAAGGGATACTGTCATGGAAAAAAACATGTTTCAAGCACCAGTTAATAGTGCTTGAAATCTAACATAGGACTAGACATAGTCAGTTCCCAGCTGCCCCAGTCATGTGACGTGTGCCTGCACATTAGGATGGAATTACTTTCTGGCAGGCTGTTATTTCTCCTACTTAATGTAACTGAATCAGTCTCAGTGGGACTTGGCCATTTATTAGAGTAAAAAGAAATTCACATCAATTAGAAATTTGACCTTTGATTAATAACCCCCTTACTGTTACAAGTCTGCCTTGAGGACTGCTCTTCGAGTACCTCTCTACAGTCCATACAGTAGCCTTCATTCTGGCTAGAAGTAATGGCAGACTTTATCACTATCACTCCTGCACATACATAGGGTTGCCAATGTGTTCATCCTGATTCTTGATGATGGATAGTGTACAACTGCCCCTACTGATGATTGGTTGAAAACTGTGCTGGGTTATATCCCAATCCTTATTTATCACTACTAACTAGTAGCATGTTGTTAACAATGGGGAAGGGCCCCTCCTTGTATCCTCCTGTTCATGTTTTTATAGGAAAGGGAAATACTTTTTTTAAAGATGTTTAAATAAAATATGATATGCGGTTTTATCTATGCGGTTTTGTCTTATGCAATGTTTGATAGTGGCCTAACAACTACCAGGGGAGCAATTGTTTTCATAAATGTTATACAATTTGCTTCATTAGTGATTGGGAAACCAACGTTCTCTGGTAGTCCGGCTATTTTTTTCACTTCCTGTAGTGTGTTTAAGTGGAACCCTGGAGCTACCACCACTCTGGACCTAGCGATATGCCCAGTATTGCCACGAGTTCTGTCAATAGGTGCATTCGATTTGCGCCCGGGGGAACAGGACGCATGAGGCCATGTGCTAATGCCCTCAAGAGTTTACTTTAGAAAAAAGACATTTTTGATTAAAGACTTTTCCATGCTGCACTGGTGTAAGGTTAGTACCAGAAAAACATGTTTTTGGAGAGGTATATGTAGCTATAAGGACACTGGAGCATGTATGTACACGCAGCACAGGAGTAAAACAGTTAGGCCTATTGCCTTGCAGTGCTGGTATTATGGAAGTGCCGCAACTTGCCTGAAATGGAAGCACCTCACAGGATACCAGGGGCCGCAAAAAGCTCCTCTTTTGCAATTTCATCCATTTCTCCTAGAGTTGCAGAATGGGAGACGGTAGATTTATCCACAAGTGGGATTTAGATCATGTCTCAGAACAGTCAAGCATTTTGCCTTTAACCATTCCTAGGTACTTTTTAAAATATGCTTTAGGCCATTGTCCTGCTGAAAGACCCATGATCTGTAACAGAGTTTTCTGACAATGGCTTAATACTGCACAGACTTAAAAGGAGAGCTAACCCCCCCCAAATATATAACAGACCTCGATCTGTCTCCTTTACCTATCCCTCCCCGCAAAGTGGATTACCTATATTAGCGCTCCTATTGGAAATTATTATTATTATTTTTTTATTATTAACATGTATTTATATGGCGCCAACATATTGCGTAGCACTGTAAAGTAAATGTGATTATACAACTACATCACATGAATTACATATATAGAATATATGGAGTAACAAACATCACAATCAATACAGGTACAAAAAGGTGAGGAAGGCCCTATGCATAGGCATACAGTCTAAAGGGAAGGGAGTAATACACAAGGTGTGGGAGTGGGCAAGATCGAATTAAGTGGGTGAGAAATGTGGTACTGTATGTGGTGTTGCGTTTGGTAGTTAAGCAGAGTGAGGGTAGGCTTCTCGAAAGAAGTACGTTTTCAGAGATTTTTTGAAAGCAGAAAGGTTGGGAGAAAGTCGGACAGACCGTGGGAGAGCGTTCCAGAGGAGGGGTGCAGCCCTTGCAAAATCTTGAATGCAAGCATGTGAGGATTTATTGAGAGAAGAGTTGAGTAGCAGGTCAGTAGAGGAGCGTAGTAAGCGAGTGGGTGAGTATATAGAGATGAGTTCAGAGATGTAGGGTGGGGCAGAGTTAAGAAGTGCTTTGAAAGTCAGTGTCATTAATTTGAATTTGATTCTGAAAGGTAGCGGAAGCCAGTGCAGGGATTGACAGAATGGCGAGGCAGAGGAGGAGCGGTTGCTGAGGTGTATGAGCCTCGCAGCAGTGTTCATTATGGACTGGAGAGGTGACAGTCTCTGGAGGGGGAGGCCAATTAAAAGAGAGTTACAGTAGTCTAGACGCGATATGATGAGAGAGTGAATAAGAATTTTGGCAGCGTCTTGGGTGATAAATGATCACCCAAGACGAAATCCCGAGAACAAGAAGCAGAGCATCGCCGTCCCTCGGCGCGACTATAGGCAATACACTATGCGGTTAGTAAGAGGTAAGGGGCAGATTGAGGGCAATTAAGGGATTTGTTACATCTCGGGTTCTCTTTTAAGGTGCGCAGTTCCAGAGGCAGTAAAGCAACCTCAAAACATCAGTGAATCTCTTCCATGTTTGACCGTAGAGATAGTTTTCTTCTCTTTGAAGCCTTTACCAAAAAACTCGAATTCAATCTCACAGGACATTCATCCAGAAGGATTTTGGCTCTCGGGTGTATTTTGGTGGGTTGTGTAGTGGGACCTATTTTGGTCAGTTCTGCAGTAGGCCTTCCTGTGGCTCCTACTACATAGCCCCCCCCCCCCCTTTCATTAAGTTGGCTAGTGGGTTCTAAGAAGTAGAGACTCTATGTCAAAGGTCAGAGATTGTAGGGGGGGGGTGTCTAAGACTGGCACCCCAGTAATTTACAGTTTCCGTGTACTTTACCGTTTTATTACACTTATCTTTTTTCTCCCTCTTCAGATAGAGATCTGTTTTCCTTACATATGTCCATGTTTAACATTAAGCTAACAAACACAATACTGCAGAATATAAAACATTTTTTCACAAATTTAAAGTGGATAAATGTGTGCTTCTTAAATAACAGGCAAGTCATCATAGGTGAGTTTGCTTAAAAATAGGAGAAACACCTGCATCAATAGAAAATATTTATTACAATCTCTTATAGTCCCACTACTTGTTCTGTGCATTTTAGGATTCTGCGTGGAATAAGATGAAGGAAGTCATTTTTTTCAGAGTTTTGTGTTCCACAAAAGAAATACATGCGTGAACAGGATAGTGTTGGAATATTCAACAACTTTACAGACAGAACAGTCGTATTATATCTTGCACGCATACATCACATAAGAACAGACAAAAAGACTTGCGAGGGGAATGTGACAATATCACACAAATAACAGAAGCCAGAGACAAATGTAAAAAGGTTGTCTATCTTCGAAAAATTCCTCTCTCTCCAGAGGTGCGGGATAATAAAGCCAGCACTCCAGTGGGGGGGGTACTTTTGTCACATGCATGTGCATAGTGAGCAAGCTGGGGCAAGTGCTCTATGTGCATGCATGTACTCTAACATAACCCTCTATGTAGGTGGCTTAGCTCTTGCAAGGGGCAATTTTTTTTGAAAAAAAAATCTATTGTTTCCCCTACAAGAGGGTGGGCTCTATTAGTCACACTTTTAGCTCATTTATTATGGCTAAGACATGAGGAAGATGCTAAAGCAAAATTTGACTACTGTAGTAGTATTAGTAGTAGTAGTGCTTCCATACACAACTCCAGGGATATCTTTTCCAGAAACCAATATCTACAAATAACTGAAAGGCCATGGCCCATAGAGTTCTTTTTTAACAAATAATGATACATTTTTAAAATTCTTCCTTTTTCTTTGAATAAAACAGAACCTTGCACTTGTTCACAACTCAGCTGCATAAATGTAGGTGGCAAAACATTCCTATTGCGATTATTTCATGTTTAAATGATGTTCAGTAGACTTAAGCTATGATGACCCAAGTTAAGAAAAAAAAACCCTTATTGGGATTTTTGTGTGTCGCTCAAAGATTCATGAATGTAAAATTTCAAGTAACTGCAAGTGAGTGGCACTTGATACCATTATTAGTGATCACTGCATATGTTTGCAGGGTTTCTACAATTAGAAATCGCCCATGACTTCCGTCAAGCCCATGTACTAAAGAAATTCAAAACGATATACCAACGGTTTTCTACCTTGTCATTCTTACAACCCTAGACAAGTTTGCATCCCTCACGATTTGTGTATTTCTGCCCATGCAGGAATAACAGATATAGCATACCCCGCAAACACAAGCCACGTCAGTACAAACCTCTATAAGCACTTTTCTTACAATATTCTTACATTTTTAAGAACATAAGATCTGCAATTCCACCTCACTTTCCCTTGACTGAACAGCCCCAAAATATCTGACTTCTACATGTAAAATAAACACATTCCTAAAAAAAAACCCAGAATAGCGTTAGCATCATTAAAAACAATTCCAAATCGTTGTTATGCTGGATTGATGGGAGAAAGTGACACTCCAACAGGCAGAGGATGAAATATAAACAATGCTCCAATTGCAGTAACAGCCCAGGGCACACCTAAAATGACTTCCAGCATCAGCAAGGCCTCAGGAGACCGTCAACTGTGAATCCTTTCTTTACATTTTCAGTTTTGACTCATCATCGAGAAGGACTGAAGGACAGTCTGAGGAAACTACCAGCAAGACACTACAAATGCAGTCACTAAGGCAACATGGCGGAAACTATCCTAAGCATCATCGTTATCATTATTTTTGTATGGCTTATAGAGTGCTGTCATATTTATACAGTGCTTTACAGCGCCTGTCCGTCATTCACAATGATTCGGTGTAGCTTACAATCTGTTTACACACAAAAAAACAGCAGGAGTGGAAACCACTGAGCCGCCCTAAACATTACTGGGCATCGGTTTCGGTAATAGAGATCTAATGACAGAAATGACATCACACGAACTGCCCACTTTTTCATTTATTACAAGCAACATAATCGAATATATTTGTTAATACGGTTCTACAAAGTCGATTCGCTGTCTATTTAGGTGACTGTCATGGCGATACCTTTGTATGTTCCATTATGATTAACCATCAGCTGAGACATACAACGCGTTTATCAATTACTGTTATATAAAAAGTGCCAGTCGCTGATTGAATGAATCTCCAGCAATATAGCACTGCTTTCTCTTCTGCTAAGGGATGCTGAAGCTTTAATCCAGCAACAACCACCTATTAAATGTTCCAATATTATAGGCCTAATATAATGTTAATTTCAGGTTACATTAGTGATAAACCGCCCAGCAAACCCCGCTTTTCCAGGGACATTTCCCCTTTTCTTAACAAAGACCGCATTACCGGATCGCTGTTTAAAAGCCCCGCAGCTCCGTTAACGTCTAGCTCCTTGACTCCTGCCGGACAGCTAATCCAGACGTCACAAAGTACCATCTCGCGATGCTGTGACATCACACCACACGTATGGAAGCGCAGTGACGCTACACGTAGCCATCGTAGAGGAGTGACGAGCAAGGACGGGATACGCAAGTGTGACGCACAGTTAACTAAGGGAGTGTGCTCACAATTTTCTGTTTCTTCCCTTTTTTCGCTTTGTTTGGCGACAATGCCACCTACCACCTGCACCTCAACTTCCAATGTGCGAAAGAAAGTAATTGTTTTGTCTAGTTGCTAAAACTCGTTTGTGCCACTTAGATTTTTCTTTGGCGGATGCAGTGTTCAGGCAGTACATGCCCCTAGCTTAGGGTTGCCACCTTTTAAAAAAAAGATTACCGGTCATGGTGGGGGGCGGGAAAGAAAGGGACGGGGCGTGATGCAAAAAGGGGCGGAGGCGATGAGGGGTGCCGCAACGGGGGTGGATCCATGAGGGGGAGTAGCGTCAAAAAAGGGCGTGTCCACACGGAGTAGCGCCACGAAAGGGGCAGGGCCACCGTCCGATCCGACTTGATCGTAGGGCAGGGGATTTTGTAAACGGTATACAATTTACCGGCATCTAAATTTACCGTTAAATTTGCAATACTGGCCCTGGCAGGTGTTTTACCGGCTAGGCCGGTAAAATACCGTCGGGGTGGCAACCCTACCCTAGCTAGGGAATAAAAAAAGTCATAATAGGAATAATTAACGAAAAGTAATCTTGGTTTTATGTAGGTTTTTCCTACTTTTGACAAAATAATGGTTAAAGGAGAAGGAAACCCTTTTGCGGAAAATCCGTGCCCCCTACACCAGGTAAACCCTCCCTCCCGCCTCCCCCAGGCTAACGACCACCTGGACAGGCCTGGACTGGAAATCAATATAGACCCTGCCATTCCAAGTACACAGAGGCCCAAACAGCCCCCTACCAGCCCACTATATGGTAACTTTCTATGGAACCATACAGCAGCCCCTCTGGCATTTGACAGAACCCACAGATTGCCAGTCCGGGCCTGCACCCGGAAATGCCCCATACTCACCCCTCATCGCAGATTTTTCCAGCCGAGTTGCACGTATCCATCTTCTGCGTCCTCGGTAAGCTGACTGGGAGATCGGCAATTTCCGTGTAATTCCACGCATGCGCAGTTGTCGCTAACTGCTCCAACTGCGCATGCGCAGAAATGCCGATCTCCCAGTCAGCTTACAGAGGACACGGAAAATGGATGCGTGGAACTCCGCCTGAAGAATCTGCGCCGAGGGGTAAGTATGGAGTATGGGGCATTTCCCCGGGGGGATAGTTAGCCTGGGGGTAGGAGGGAGGGGGGTCTACCTGGGGTGGGGTTTTTTTTGCAAAAGGGTTTTCTTCTCCTTTAATGTAGGAGGAGACAATTGGTGGAAAGTAGGGTTGCCTCTTGCCTTGACGCCTAGGGTTGCCTGGCCGGTAAAAATGATGGCTGATCCCAATGTTATTAAAAAAAGATAAATATATAGGAAGGCCGGTATTTTTTTCCAGAAAAGGTGGCAACACTATTGACGCCTCCCTCCTTTAAAACCGAACGCCATGCATCATGCATCTAAATGAATTGCTAAATAGCCATGCAGGCTGTGTATTCCATATGGCTGAAGACTACAGCGATATTTTTCTCAGTTTAGCAACATAATATGGACACATTTAGGAGGAGACAATAGGTGAAAAAGTAATCATTTGTTTTAAGGCTTTTTATTTTACTCATTCAAGGGTTGTAGTGTTTTTTTGTGCAAAAAATTACATCCTGACAGATACAGGAAGCTTTGATAGCTGAGAATACTGTCATCCTTTTTATACACATATTATCCCACCTTGCCACTGTCTCTGGGGTCTTTTTAAACTGCTTGCCCATGATAACCTCATCCACCAGCTGACCAATGTATTTGCTTATTATGTAGCCTGTTAGTTGACTATCTACACTGCTAATGCTGAAATGTCTGTATATTGACCTAAGAAGGTGTTACCCTCCAGTACGGAAAGAGCCCTACCTTGTATAAGGATCAATTTATAGCTGTAAAAATTCAGGAGCACACTGTAAAGGCGAATCAGTGAAAAAGGTGGTTATTTAGACATATACATACAAAATAAGCAACTTTCCCCAAGCCTGTCTCTACTGCTGCTGTGACAACTATCACTTGGTCACATGACCTACATAGTAACAAAACCCCCATTGTAGTGTAAACCTTCCCATACAAGGGGTGGCCTAAGGGGCCTTCTCGTTTCATTCATTCTGATTTTGTTAATATTTCTGTGTTAGCTCCACTTTATGTGCATCTGGGGATGACCTTGGCATCTGTAATATTGAATATCAAATAGTCTTTGAGTCAACTTAGTCATCCCCACTTGCATAGACTACCAGATTCCCTGATGCCCCCAACATGGTGCCAACCTTGTAAACTAGTGTAGGTGTATCCTGCCATTTGAGATCTTTCTTACCAAGCCAGCGCAGACCAACTCTCTAGTGCAGGATGTTTAACCATTCTGTATGTACACAACCCAGTGACGGAACTAGGTGGGGACGGGCCGTGCAGCCGGGCCCCGCCCCCCACCCTAGTCCGTGCGGCACTGGAGCCGACTGCAGCCAGCGTGTTACGCAGTTACGCCACTGACACAACCCACTGCTCTCCCATGGGCCCATAACAGAATTAACAAATATCCACGTTTGCCTTAGTATAACTGCAACAACTAAAAGGGTTAAAAAAAGAGGGGTCCCCTTGATTGCAGAACACCTTTGTTATGTATTTTAAAAAGTCACCCCTGTATCATGACCTGTTGCATCATTTAACATATTTGGACTTCCATCTTCCCATGTTTTTATTTGCAGCTCACACAAGTTGTTAACTGCTGCCACTGTAGCTGTACCAATCCTGAAGCAATGTGTACAAAAAATATTGACACATCCAGACCCGCCACTTTACCTTAAACAAGAAAGAAATCGCTACTGTTCTTGTTATCCCCGACATTAGCATTGACCAGCTGCTAGAAATACCCTTGTGCAAGAGCTCAATATAACCATCATACTGTAGTTGACCAGGCATTAGAGACAATAATAGGCAGTCTAGTCTTATACAATGAGGGGCCTTGATGTGGCAAGTAATCATGCATATTTTGTGGTACTAACAGCTAATTTTTGTTGTAACAATTATATTTAAATGCAGCTGGCAGTCATTCTTTTTATGTACAAACAGTGGCTTTTTACTGCTGCCATTAGAACAAGCAACTCCTTATGGGTTTATGTTAATTATCTGGAGCTTAAAAGCTCCCTGCCTTTCTTTCTAAGGGTAAGTGCAACATGGTCACTTAGTCACATTGTTTGCTGGGGGAATAATGATTTTAAATGCACTACAGACTTAAAATATTAATAGGCATGTGTAGGCTTCACATACAATGAGGGGTCTTTACTTGTGACAATTATTTTTAAAGGCTCTGGTGAACATTCTTTGCCTTCTTTAGCTACCTTTTTAGACACTGCATTAAATTGATTTATTGATAACGAAACCCTGTTATGGTGTATTAGGAAAGGCCTATTCCCCTAGGATAGGATGTGTGGCTGTATTAGAGGATCATGTTTTCCAGCTCAAACCCATTGCCCTATACCCAGTGCCGTCTAGTCTGTCTTGGATTTCCTGGGTAAAAACATACATTTACTCCCTTCAGTCTAACATGCTTTATTTGGAAAAATAAATCACGCTCTCATGCCTGCTTATTCTTTTCTTACCCCTTTATCCATTTTTTTACCTACAACAATTTAACATAAAACTTTTTGTCAAGGTGCTTATGCAAAGCATATTTGCTTAGGAATCATTTGAAAATGCTACTTTCATCCTGTTGTGAATCTCCATTAAGTAGATTTTTTTAAGTACCTGTGGTACATTTCAACTTTCTCCTAACATTTTTAAAGAATTCGAAAGTTCTGCTCCCTTGTCCTCACTTTGTAGTTCCTCTGACCATGAGGAGTCTGAATCTAAACTGAACATATCAAGGATTATATATTAAAGGAATTGTTCAGTGTAAAAATAAAAACTGGGTAAATAGATGGGCTGTGCAAAGTAAAAAAATGTTTCTAATATAGTTAGTTAGACAAAAATGTAATGTATAAAGGCTGGAGTGATTTGATGTATAACATGTCAGTCAGAACACTACTTCCTGCTTTTCAGCTCTCTTGGTTTACAATGACTGGTTACCCTGGTTACCAGGCAGTAACCAATCAGAGACTTGAGGGGGGGCCACATGGGTCATATCTGTTGCTTTTGAATCTGAGCTGGATCAATTACAAACTCACTGAACAGAAATTTCCCATGTGGCCCCCCCTTCAAGTCGCTGACTAGCTCAGAGTTATAGAGCTGAAAAGCAGGAAGTTGGATTCTGTCTGTTTTATTAGACATCTGTTCACTCCAGCCTTTCTACATTACATTTTTGGCTAACTAACTATATTAGAAACATTTTTTATTTTGCACAGCCTATCTATTTACACAGTTTTTATTTTCACACTTTAACCAACTAACAGCTTGGCAGTTTTCATTCCATTGATCTTTTAGGGCTGTGTTATCATGTCATAATCAAAGTTTGGCCTCTGGCTTGAAGCCTTTCTCAGAATAAAATAGTTCAAATTACACACTTTTAAATAAACATACAAAAAGGAGTTTATTTAATGTTTACATTTTTAGCAGACTTAAGGTATGGTTCTTAAAGGGTTAAAAGAGAGATAGACAACCCTTATTCTTAGAGTCGATTTATCAAAAGTTGAGGTTTTCGTGTTTGTAGGGGAAAAATGTGTGGGAAAAAAACACGACTTCAAATATGCTTGAGAATATTGTTTGAACCTTGAATAGCCTGCATTTATTATACAGGTATGGGACCTGTTATCCAGAATGCTCGGGACCAGGGGTTTTCCGGATAACAAATCTTTTCATAATTTGGATCTTCATACCTTAAGTCTACCAGAAAATCATCTAAATGATTAATAAACCCATTATGTTGGTTTTGCTTTCAATATGGATTCATTATATCTTGGTTTGGATCAAGTACAAGGTACAGTTTTATTATTACAGAGAAAAATTAAAGGGGAACTCCGGCTTCCAAACCAAAATTTTATAAAGAGGCCCACATAACACTGAAACCCCTAAAATACCCATCACAGTTACTTGTTTCTTCAAAAAGTATGAATACAAGCCATTTTCTATGCTGAAATCCAACTGTTTAACAGTTCTCTTTCTGCATCATTTGAAATCCTGGCAGGGAAGGAGGGACTAAACACCGATATTACAAATTGTATCAACTTCTCCACAACTTGCAGACAGCATGCAGGAACTACATAACCCACAATGAACTGCATTCCGTTCCTTATTGAAATCACATGTGGGGTTTGGAGGATGCAGGCTAAGGACAGCTGGGTGTTGATACAAAGTAACAGTGGTCAGCCAGCTCAGCAAAGTAGTCAGCCAACTCAGAAGGAGAGCAGTGGGCTAGGCTTAGGGAACTGTCAGAAACCATTAAAAAATCATGAAAAGTCTGCATATCTTTTAATTAATGTATATTGCAAAGTTGCTTTAAATTATGTTTAATTTTCAAAAAAGCTTATATTTTTGTGGAGTTCCCCTTTGAATGATTTTTAAAAATTTGGAATATTTTGATAAAATTGAGTCTTTGGATGATGGTCTTTCCTTAATTCGGTGCTTTCTGGATAACGGGTTTCCTGATAACAGATCCCATACCTGTACAATAAAATCACGAAAAGTCACAGAAAATCTCAGCAAGTAACACCTGGCAATGTTAAATAGGAGTGGGAATTGTCTGTAATAGTAACATAGTAACATAGTAAGTAAGGTTGAAAAAAAGACACATGTCCATCGAGTTCAACCTTTTTTTTTTTTTTTTTTGTTTATTAACTACCTATCTGCCAGTTGATCCAGAGGAAGGCAAAAAAACCCATCTGAAGCCTCTCCAATTTGCCTTAGAGGGGGAAAAATTCCTTCCTGACTCCAAAATGGCAATCGGACTAGTCCCTGGATCAACTTGGACTATGAGCTATTTCCCATAACCCTGTATTCCCTTACTTGCTAAAAAGCCATCCAACCCCTTCTTAAAGCTATCTAATGTATCAGCCTGTACAACTGATTCAGGGAGAGAATTCCACATCTTCACAGCTCTCACTGTAAAAAACCCCTTCCGAATATTTAGGCGGAACCTCTTTTCTTCTAATCGGAATGGGTGACCTCGTGTCAGCTGGAAAGACCTACTGGTAAATAAAGCATTAGAGAGATTGTTATATGATACCCTTATATATTTATACATAGTCATCATATCACCCCTTAAGCGCCTCTTCTCCAGCGTGAACATCCCCAATTTGGCCAGTCTTTCCTCATAGCTAAGATTTTCAATACCTTTTACCAGCTTAGTTGCCCTTCTCTGTACCCTCTCTAATACAATAATGTCCTGTTTGAGTGATGGAGACCAAAACTGTACGGCATATTCTAGATGGGGCCTTACAAGTGCTCTATACAGTGGAAGAATGACCCCCTCCTCCCGTGACTCTATGCCCCTTTTAATACAGCTAAAGACCTTATTTGCCCTTGATGCTGCTGACTGGCATTGCTTGCTACAGCCAAGTTTATCATCTACAAGGACTCCAAGGTCCTTTTCCATAATGGATTTGCCTAGTGCAGTCCCATTAAGGGTATAAGTGGCTTGGATATTTTTACATCCCAGGTGCATGACTTTACATTTATCAACATTGAATCTCATTTGCCACTTAGCTGCCCAGATTGCCAGTTTGTCAAGATCCTGTTGCAAGGATGCCACATCCTGGATGGAATTAATTTGGCTGGATAATTTTGTGTCATCTGCAAACACTGATACATTACTTACAACACCCTCCCCTAAGTCATTAATGAACAAGTTAAATAAAAGTGGACCCAATACTGAGCCCTGGGGGACCCCACTAAGAACCTTACTCCAAGTAGAGAATGTCCCATTAACAACCACCCTCTGTACCCGATCCTGTAGCCAGTTTCCTATCCATGTGCAAACGACTTCATTAAGCCCAAAAGACCTTAGTTTAGAAAGCAGTCGTTTGTGGGGCACAGTATCAAACGCTTTGGCAAAATCCAAATAGATCACATCTACTGCCCCCCCCACTATCCAGAATCTTACTTACCACATCATAAAATGCAATCAAATTCGTCTGACATGACCTATCCTTCATAAAGCCATGCTGATTGTTGGTCATAATGCCATTCATTAGGACAAAATTTTGAATGTGATCCCTTAACAAGCCTTCAAATAATTTGCCCACCACAGATGTCAAGCTTACTGGCCTATAATTGCCAGGCTGAGATCGTAATCCCTTTTTAAATATTGGAATAACATCAGCTTTTCTCCAATCCATAGGCACCATACCAGATGACAGTGAATCTGAGAAAATCAGAAATAAGGGCTGGTTTAAAACTGAACTAAGCTCTCTTAGAACCCGGGGGTGTATGCCATTAGGCCCTGGAGCCTTGTTTACATTAATTTGTATTAAAGCTTTTTGAATCATCCTGAGTCAGCCACTGACTAGATTGAGCTGAACCATTCGTGCAGTTATTAAGTGAGCCTGTGAACCCAGACTCCTCTATTGTATACACTGAAGAAAAGAACTGATTTAACACATTTGCCTTATCTGTATCTGTTACAACCATACTGGTACCATTATTTAATGGAGCAACACTCTCAACCTGCATCTTTTTACTATTAATATATTTAAAAAACTTTTTAGGGTTAGTTTTCACCTCCACCGCAATTAACTCTTCATTTCTTTTCTTAGCCTTCCGGATTGCTGATTTACAACATTTATTACAGTGTTTATATTCATTAAATGCAGCTTCTGTCCCTACAGATTTGTAGTTTTTAAATGCCTTTCTCTTCTTTCCCATTAACATCTTTACCTCTGTATTAAGCCACACAGGATGATTCTTAGGATAGCTTTAGTTATATATTCATTTTCCCAATTCATTAAAACATTTAAGTATTTAGCCTCATTGAAAATGTGAACAGTGTGATTCTCACTGGTGTGCAACTTTTTTTCTGAGAAAAAAACGCATGCAGGAATATTCTGTTTCGTTGCACAAGTTCTGTTTGTTGTTTTTGCCGCTCTTTTTTTTCTTAACCTCCAAAAATAATAGAGGGCGAAGTGGTATTGTTGGTATTTGAGCTTCTTCAAACCATGATTAAACTCTATTTCTCTAAAATCACAAATGCAATGAAAGTTATTAAAAGATTTGAATAAAAAAAAATAGAAACAGAAAAAAACCACAAAAGAAAAATCTGAAAAAGATACAAATATACAAATATATTTACAAATTAAAAAAAATATCTGAATGGTAAAAAAAAGGTCCAATAGGATTAGCACAGCTTCCATTGACTTCTATGGGACCTCGACTGCTTTTACTTGGCACAGTTTTGTATTACAGTTTTTTGTGGTTTTTACACTTAAATGGATTATTCACCTTTATGTTAACTTTAAGTATGATATAGAGAAAGAGATTGTAATAAGAATTCCTGTGGGGCAGGGTCGCCCGCCGCATGCTCCACTATGGGCGCGTGCGCCTACATGTCCCTTAAAGGTGCAGTTGCGCTGGCGTAACGACGCCAGCGCGCAATGGCCCCAAATTTAAACTATAAATAGACTGAAAGGGCTTCCAGAGGGTGCCCGTGATAGAATCTTTATTCTAGTGGTTCCTGAAGCCTTGTGCTGTTTGTTCCTGTAAACTTTATCTTTAACTTTTTGATCCCTGCCTGTCCCTGACAATTCTGATATCCGTACTATGACCTTTACCTGCATCTCGACTACTCTTTCTGCCTGATCCCATCTGTTTGATTACCCAGCTTTGACCCTTGCCTGCCTGACGATTCTTGATATCTGCCTGACTCGACCCAGCCTGTCTGACGATTCTCTTGCCTGCTCCATTTGTACCGTGACCTTCGGCCCAAAAGACTCTGCTAACAGCCGTGCCCCTTGCCAGCCAGAACATCTTGCTTTGCACCTCTCGTTAAGTCCAGGTGGCACCCAAGTAAGCTGAGGGCTCCTCCCTAAGCCCAACGGTAGTCACACTACTGGTGAAGCCGAGACCAGGGTGCTTGGCACTTGTTCTGGTATTGGGTGCCGGTCGTGACAGAGATTTTGTGCAATTGGTTTTCATTTTCTTTCTTTTTTTTTTTTTTTTTAATTTTTGAGTTATTTATAAGTCTAAAACCTAGGAAGCATGAATTCATTGAATTAAGAGACAAGCTTACCGCTTTCCACGGTGGGTCCGGATGCTCGTGCCCCAGACCTTCAGCAAAGAGGAACAACACACAAAACTTGAATTACAGGCAGGCGCCACTCCGGAACACCAAAGTCATTAAGTCAGTAGAATCCAGGAGCCCAAATTTTAAGTAATACAAAAAGTCTTTATTTACATTATGTATAAGGACACTAAATCATAGGCTAACTTTCTTATGGTACATACACAATATTTTAAGGAAAAAGAGCCAATAGAAAATGTCTTAGGCGGAGTTTGAATTAACCAACAGGTTTTTGTATGTCGTTGCCTCTAGTGGCTCTTTTATAAAATACACAATATATCGTTAAACTGTTAAGATACAACAAAACACTTCAACAATAGTACAAAGTACAAAACATCAAAAAGATTTAGTACATTGTACGCTATAAATACACAATGTAAAATTACTGGTATTATATAGATATATGTAGTATAAATATAAATAAATGTATAAATATAAAAGGGGTTTATTAGATAAAGCAAGAGATATCAAATGCATAGTTTAGCCCCAGTGGCTGTCTGGTCCCTAGGTGAAAAATCCATTTGGCTTCTTTTTTTAAAAAGGTCTGGATTTCTATTACCTCCACAAATATTTTGAACTATTTTATCGATACCAATTACACTTAAAAATGACACATCTCTATTCTTACAGTCTGCAAAATGTTATGCTACAGGAGTTACACAATTTTCTTTTGTAATATTAAGTATGTGTTCCCTAATTTTATCTTTCAGTTTACGACCAGTTTGACCTACATATTGTTTCTGACATTTGTTACATGTTAAAAAATAAATTACGTTTTTCGTATTACAGTAAGGGGGGTTATTTATCAAAGTCCGAATTTATCTCAATATTTTCTGAAAAAAACTTCAACCAAATCCACACTGTCTTCTTGGGCTTATTTATTAGTACACTTTCCCGAAAATTTTGTTTGCGGGAAAAATCAGATTTTCAGGATTTTTTAGGATTTTTCAACTGGGTTTCACTATTTTTTCGAATTTTGCCCGCAAACTCTGAAAACTTCAGTGGATTGCCAAAAATCCAGCGCACATCAAAAAATGGACTTCTCCCATTGACTTATATGCAACCTCGACAGGTCTGAGACGCCGGATTTTCAGATTCTGACTTTTCCGTCCTCTGGGTTTAATAAATATCGAAAAATTCATGATTTTTTTTTAAAGTCCGATTTAAAAAAAAATAATCACAATTTTTTTCGTGATTTTTGCATTCAGAGTTTAGTAAATAACCCCCTAAATGTAATGTTGTATTTTCTATGTCTTTTTTTGTGGTAGAAGAAATAAATTCTGATGTTTTCTTTAGATATTTACAAGTGATGCATCTACTAACCCTTCGTTTGTTACCAAGTATTATGTTGTTCTTTGAATTTAAAGGGAAACTGCCATGGAAAAAACATTTTTTTCAAAATGAATCAGTTAATAGTGCTGCTCCAGCAGAATTCTGCACTGAAATCTATTTCTCATAAGAGCAAACAGATTTTTTTATATTCAATTTTGAAATCTGACAAGGGGCTATACATATTGTCAATTTCCCACTTAAAATTAAAAACCCATGTCCCACTGAGACACATTCAGTTACATTGAGAAGGAAAAACAGCAGCCTGCCAGAAAGCATTTCTCTCCTAAAGTGCAGGCACAAGTCACATGACCTGGGGCAGCTGAGAAATTGACAAAATGTCTAGCCCCATGTCAGATTTCAAAATTGAATATAAAAAAATCTGTTTGCTCTTCTGAGAAATGGATTTCAATGCAGAAATAGTGCTGGAGTAGCACTATTAACTGATGCGTTTTGAAAAAAACATGTTTTCTGATGACAGGATCCCTTTAATGAAACTGGGTGTAAATTTATTACCCAATTTTTCTGTTCTCCTAGGGACGTTTTTATGTCCTTTTTTAACAATTTGCTTGTTTCTAAAATTATTAAGTTCCTCTTGATAATTGTGGACTGTATGTTAGTATACATGATAAAGTTTCAGACTCATCTTTTTTTTTTATAATGTTTACCATTTCTTTTATTTGGGTTTTTTATAGTATTAGTATAGGTATTATCGGTATTAGCACTATATTTTTTAAACAAATCTTTTCTATTTATTTTGGCTGCTCTTTCTAACGCTCTATCCAAAATACCTTTATTGTAACCCCTTGTGATAATGTTTTATAAAGATCTTTGGATTTAACAAATAAACTCGTCATCTTTGGTGCAAATGCGACATAGTCGCATGAATTGACTATATGGTATATTATTAGTTAAATGTTTTGGGTGACATGATTTGGCATTAAGGATTGTGTTCACTGAATATGGTTTTCTATAAATTGTCCTGACAATTGAACTATTTTCATCATAAAGGGTGAGATCTAAAAAATTAATAGAAAGTGTGTTCATTTCATTTGTGAACTTAAGGTTGAAGTCATTGTGATTTAAATCATAAAGGAATTCCATAAATAATTCTTGTATACCTGACCATATTATTAGAATATCGTCAATGAAACATCCATAGTATTGTATGTATTGGAAATACATATTATTATCTTGCAAAAATGGGCAATTCTTCCCACCATCCTAAAAAAATTGCTAGTAAACCCAAATTATGTGGAATGCATGAATATAAAGAGACAACATCAATGGGCGCCCATTTATAAGCAGTATCCCAATGGAATTTACTTAAAGCATTTATAAGATGGCCGCTATCTTTCAAATAGCTAGGTAGTCTAAATACTAAGGGTTGCAAAAAGTGATCTATAAATTCACATTTTCTCCTAGGGAACCAAACCCAGCTATAATTGGGCGACCTACCGGTGGTCTACTGGGTTTGTGTGTTTTCAGAAAAAATGAAAGATTGCTATTTTTGGATTCTCTACTTTAAGGAAAGTGGCAGTAGTTTAGTCTATAATGTTGTATTCCAATGCCTTCAATATTAAATTCTCTAATTGTGATTTGAATTTTTCAGTTGGATTTTTGTTTAACTTTTTAAATGAAAAGGAATCTGACAATTGTAGATTTGCTTCTATTTAATTATCTTCTTTATTCAAAATAGCAATTTGGCCACCTTTATCAGCTTTTCAGATGACAATAGTTTTATTTTTTTTAAGATTATTTAATGCTTGTTTTTCTCTAAATGTAAGATTATCTTTATATGATGAATAATTATTAGTACTGTTTACTTTATTATGTAAATTTGCAAGTTCATTTTCTTTATTTTTCTGAAACATATTTATCAAATGATCTCTTTAGATCCATTTAGATTTAAATTTATTTTTGGTAAGTTCAAACCCAACCTTACCTGAATCAGGATCGTTATCTAGCTGTAAATTTTCTAAATGCATTTTTTTGTTGTTTTTTGTTTTTAATTCTTTGAAGTTGGGAAAACTTGATTGTTTAAATTCAAAATTGGATTCACTTTTCTGTTTTCTGGGTTCCCCCATATCTTCATTAAAAAAAATTTTTTTAACAAGTCTATTGATATCGATTACTGTATCCAACAAGTCAAAAAATTTTGTACGACAGTAAGACCCTTTTCTAAGATATTTAGCTCTTCTATAGTTAAAGTTCTGTCAGAAAGATTTAGAACCTTTTCCTCCTCTATTTCTATGTTCTCATTCTTTCGTCTAACTCTCCTGAGTCGCTTGAAAAGAAACTTCTTCTGTTCCTCCATTTTGTCTTTTGTCCATAATCATTTTTTGTAGGATGGAAGGATCCAGAAGGCATCTCACGTCCTGAGAAGACCTCTTGTGCATATACATTTCTTTTTCCCTGAGGAGACAAAGGAGAAAAGGAGCAGCCACTAGTATATAATTCTTCAAATGTATCATAATCAGTGCCAGAAAAACCGACATGTTTATCCTTTATGCTGAATAAATTGTCACAATAAGTTATAGAAAACCTTGTTCAGTGAACACAATCCTTAATGCCAAATCATGTCACCCAAAACATTTAACTAATAATATACCATATAGTCAACGCATTTGCACGAAAGATTAGTTTTTTGTTAAATCCAAAGATCTTTATAAAAAATTATCACAACAGGGTTGCAATAAAGGTATTTTAGATAGACATTGTTTAAAAGATATAGTGATAATATCCATACTAATACTATAAAAAACCCAAATAAAACAAATGATAAACACTATAAAAAAAGAAAGATGAGTCTGAAACTTAATCATGTATACTAACATACAGTCCACAAGTCAACCAAATAAGGAACATTATCAAGAGGAACTTTTTTAGAAGAGAACTAATTTTAGAAAACTGGGAGAACAGAAACATTGGGTAATAAACTTACCCCCAGTTTCATTAAATTCAAAAACATAATAATTGGTTACAAACGAAGTGTTGCTTTAGGTGTGGTGCGAGTAGATGCATCACTTGTAAATATCTAAAGAAAACATCAGAATTTATTTTTTCTACCACAAAATACAACATTACATTAACTTTAATACGAAAACCGAATTTATTTATTAATGTAACTAACAAATGTCAGAAACAATATGTAGGTCAAACTGGTCGTAAAACTGAAAGATAGAATTATGGAACACATAGGGGCAGGTCGAATTTCGAAGTAGAAATACTTTGACTTCGAAGTTTTTTTACATCCAATTTGCCCATTTGCAGTCGAAGTAAAATCGTTCGAAGGATTTCATCCATCGATCGAACGATTTTTCATTGACTTCAAAAAACTTAGAAAAATGCTCTAGAATGTCCCCAAATGCTAACATAGCACTTCAGAAGGTTTAATTTGGCGAAGTATTGAAGTCGAAGTTTTTTAAACTTGTTTTTTTATTAAAGGTTCAAACATAAGGTATACATTCAGAACTAGACAATGAGATTTTATAGTATTGCAAGTTGGTTAGATGTCTAGCTTCTTAAGTCACAATAACAATATTAACTAAGTTAACAATACAAACTATCTGCTCAAATGACAATTGACAGTTAACAGTTAGGACCTTACATAGGGTTCTGTGGGTAAGAGGTGATCAACCTATTGGTGAGGTGGCTCTCGGGAGGATCAGAATTGAGTTGGTGTCGGTCGCGCAGCTGTTCTCTGAGGTGTTGGGACCATGACCAAAGGCTGTTCTGTTAGTAAGGCTGTATCGTGCCATGTTGTACATCTAAATGTGTGTACTGTGAGGTGTCTGAGTTGTTGTGGTAAGGTTTCTATGTATGTAGTCCATGTCTTAAAGAATTTTTTGGCATTTTGTTCCTTATTTGTTGTGGTTTCTAGCCAATCCATATGAAAGAGGTAATGTATTTTCTGTTTTACTGTTATGTTGGGAGTATCTTTGTTTAGCCAATATTGTAATATTGTTTTCCATGCAGCTGCTGCTAGTCTTCCAATCAGGTTCTTGTCTGTTTTTGTTAGTTGTGTATAAGTGGTGTCATTGCTAAACATAGCCCATTCTAATTGAGCCTGAAAAGGTTTACCGGTAATCTAAGCACCATACGCCGCAACTTCCAACCAAAAGTTTTTGAGAGAGGGGCCAGACCATAGGTTATGTATTAAATCTGCTTTGGGGGATTGGCATCTGAGGCAACTGTCTGAGGGCAAATTTCCCTTTTTATATCTCCTAATCGGAGTTAGATAAGAATTGTGGAGTATTTGTAAAGCCATCTCCTGATATCTACTCACTGGAAGAAGCTTCATAATATTCATGTGTTGTTTGAAAATTTCCGAAATAGTGATATTCGGAATGTCTGTTGTCCATTTCAAGCCCGGCCTTTGTTCGTTCTCTATATCAATAACTGCTCTCATAGTTTGGTATATTTGAGAAGTTGTTTGGTTAGTATGTTTGTTTTTCCAAATTCGGTTAAAGGGATTGTTTTTGTCATCAGGCATTTTTTTTACTGTGTTTGTTGCAAAGTGGAGAAGTTGGAGAGTTAGAAATACATGTGGTGTCGTGAGTGGAAATTTGTCGTTTAATTTTTCTCTAGAGTATATCATATAATTTTCGTCCATTATATCATATAAATTTCGTAATCTGTTTTCCCTCCACTGTAGGAGGATCGGGTTTCTCCTGCCTATTGGAAATTCTTCATTTCCTATCCATGATAAGTAAGGGGAAATAGTCAGTGATAGTTTTTGCTTCTTCCTGACTGCGTGCCAAGCTTTGTATGTATCTGAGAACATAGGATTGTCACGCAATTGTAGTGGAATATTATTTATTGGCGTGTGTAGTGCATAATTCAGGGAATAGTTTTCAGTAGTGTAGTGATCTAAAGATGTTGTGGTGTAGAGATCTCTATTGAGAATCCAGTCTCCTGCATAGCGAAGGAGTGCTGCTTCATTATATTCCATGATGTTGGGAAGATTAACTCTGCCTAAATGTTTAGGTTGTTGCAGTTTAAAGAGACTGATCCTAGGTCATTTTTTATTCCAAATAAGGTTCTGAATGTTTGATTTAGTCTTTTAAGGTCAGTCGATTTTATGTAAAAAGGTAACATTTGCAATGGGTATAATAATTTGGGAAAGAAGATCATTTTGATGAAGTGAATTTTACCGAG
Source organism: Xenopus laevis (assembly GCF_017654675.1). Taxonomy (NCBI): domain Eukaryota; kingdom Metazoa; phylum Chordata; class Amphibia; order Anura; family Pipidae; genus Xenopus; species Xenopus laevis. The sequence goes on along the minus strand of NC_054383.1, from coordinate 64,929,099 downwards.
GAATGTCAGATTGGTATGTTTCCATTGGTGTATCTCCTGTTGAATATTGTCTATTATTTTCCGTATATTTAAGGCATATATATCCTTATAGTGTGATGGTAATCTAATCCCTAAATACTTAATACTAATTTTTGTTTTTTTTAAAAGGAAAGTGTGGGAGCCAGTCAGTAGGGTCTGAATGAAATAGTTGAAGCGCCTCAGATTTGTCCAGATTTATTTGGAATCCGGCTAATTTACCAAACCTTTGTATAAATTGCAGGATTATAGGAATTTCCGTTTTAGGTTGGTTGAGGAACAATGATATGTCATCCACGAATGCCACCACCATTAACTTTGTTTGGCCTATTGTCATGCCTTCCAGTTGCTGATTTTTAAGTATGTGTCTTAATAATGGGTCAAGCGCTATGTTAAATAGAAGGGGTGACAATGGGCATCCTTGTCGTGTTCCTCTGTGAATCTGGAATCTGTCTGTGTTAGTATTGTTCACTGTTAAAAAGGTAGTAGGTGCTAAATATAGATTATTAAAAAGGTTTAGCATATGTAAGCCGAAGTGTTGAAATTTAAGTAAACCACGCAGATGTGCATGTGTTATTCTGTCAAATGCCTTGTCTGCATCTAGATTTACTAGCATTCCATGTTTTCTTTTTTCCAGGTTATTGACATATATGGCAGTAAGAACTTGTCGAAGGGCTCTTACTGGGTGGCGTCGCTTAAGGAAACCTACTTGATTTTCGGTAAGAATTGATGGTAGGATTTGTTGTAATCTATCTGCCGTGATTTTGTTTAAAATTTTTAAGTCTTGGTTCAGAAGTGAAATAGGGTGATAGAATTTTTGATCGGTCAGATCTCTGCCTTCCTTTGGTATTAATATGATTCTGGCCACATTTGCCTCCTGCCAGAGTGGGTGTCCCTGTAAGGTGTCAGTGTATAAGGTATGTAAGAGTGGTGTAACGTAGGGTAGTAGGAGTTTATAAAATTCTGCCGTAAATCCATCTGGTCCTGGTGTTTTCCCATTTTTTAAACGTCTAATAGTGTCTGATATTTCTTTTTCCGTTATAGGTGGGTCGAGGATTTCACGGTCTTGAACTGAGAGTTTTGTGAGGCCTGCTTCCAGTAAAAACTGAAGACCGTCATTCAGATCGTCTGCTGGGGCTTCATAAAGTGTCTTAAAATGTTCTGTCAGTATATGTCTAATCTGTTTGGAGTCTCGTGTCAATCCGTCAGTTGTAATAAGTTTTGGTATATAAGTGTTGCGGGTGCATCTTTTTGCTATACGTGCTAATAATTTCCCGGCTTTGTTACCATATCTAAGCTTTTCCAGTTAATAAAGAATCAAAAAGTGCTTTAGACTCCTTGTATTTATTTTTGTCCTCATCCATGTTGGTTGTTTTAAAAAGTTTGTAGTGTTCTGTCAATTGAGTTTGTAAAAAGTTATATTTTTCGTTGTATGATTTTTTTTGTTTTATTAAATATGAGATTATTTGCCCTCTTAGTACCGGCTTTGCCGCTGCCCATAGCAGTTGTGGATTATCCCAATGGTCAATATTGTCATCTATATAATTTGCCCAGCTAATTTTGAGAAACAGTTGAAAATCCGCATTGGCGCTCAGATAGGTCGGGAACCTCCAGTTATATGAACCAGATTGAGGTGTTTTCAATTTCAATGTTACTGAAATTGGGGCGTGATCCGAAACATCTATGTTTCCAATTTTGGCTTTAGTCACTGTCGATAAAATCGATTCCGATGTGAAAATGTAATCTATTCTCGAATGTGATTTGTGTACCCCAGGAGTAAAAAGTGTAATCTTTAGTAACTGGGTGTATGTGTCTATAGGTGTCACATAATTGCAATGTTTCACACAATGTGTGTAAAGGTCGTGCTCTGGTTCGTGAATAGGTTGTGGATTTACCTGATTTGTCCATGAAATCATCCCATACCACATTGGCGTCACCTCCCAGGATGATGTTATCCGACTCCCAAGAAATCAATATGTTCATTTTGTCAGAATAGTTTAGCAGTTTAAATATCACTTGTCTTGGTCTGTTAGAGGAGGCGGTTGGAGGAGGTCCAATTCTGTGGAATCTCTCTATGAGGAAGGCAGATTGGGTTTCTTCCATTTTAAGCAAGACTGGTAGTTCAGTTTTAATAAAATTTTCCAGATCTGTTCCTTTGATCGATTCTGAGACTCCCACTATTCTGAGATTGTTACGTCTGCTCCTGTTCTCCAGGTCATCCACCTTTTCAGCTAGGATAGCAATCTCTCTCTGTTGTGTGTCCAGGATTTTTTGTGTGGTGTCTAGTTCGCCCTCTAACACGCTGATTCTTTGTTCAGCTTCTGTTATCTTTTGTGCCTGGTTAGTTACCTGTTGAAGTATTTCAGTGATATTGTCTTTGATGCCAGCCAGCTTTTGATCCAGCAAAGGACCAAGTATTTGTGTTAAGTCTTGTATTTGGATCTGCATCTGTGTAGTTTGGGAACTGGGTTCAGAGTCTGAATCCATTGGATCAGTATCTTGTGTTGTTTTCTTGTCTTTAGGTTTTTGCCTTATTGGTCTCGGTGTTTTTGCATTGGGTTGTCCTAGATATTTATCCATGGTCTGTAATTAATGGGTTGGATCAAATTTAGTAATTTGCTCAGTGTAGCAAAGGTCAGATTTTGTACACTACCCCCCCTTTTTTTTTTATCTTTCTCCCGTGTTTGTAGGTTTTTAATCTGTTGGGTAGCAGCAGAAATATTCATTTACAAAAGGCTATCACATTTTGACGTGAAAGGATGGGCAGTTCCTTTTGGTTGTCTGGTTTAAAACCACTGTCTTTCAGTTATATAGTCAATTATACTGTGTATGGTAGTATTAGCGTCTGCGTGCAAGTTGCGTTAAAGTAGTTGTAGCATATGGTAGTTATTAGAATTGGGCTTTGTTGGTTTGAAATCCTGAAGTGGTAGGTTATATTTCCACAGGGTGTAAGAGTTGGTGAAATACCATACAGTAAGGGTAGTTGAATCACTCACCCTGCACTTGGTTGCTTAGATGCAGGTGGAAGTCCCAGGTTTTATGTATTGAACTTGTAGGAAGTAATTTCACAGTTCTATTACAAGGAGAAAGTTCCCCTTCTTGTTGAGGTATTGGTTAGGCCTCAGGGGAGTGCCACGTGGCGGGCCTAGGGTTTAGTCGGTACGTGCCTGATATATAGAATATGTCCTTTAGGTACACTTAAGGCAGGGTTTTTCCCGGTGTGTTGCGGTTAGCTTGGCCTCCACTGCACTTCTGTATTTCATTGTAGGGACCCGGTAGATTGCAGCGCCTCCCGCCCTCCCGTGATCAGGATTAGGTTATCACCATTAGTATATGAGGTATTCGCCTGCCGACTAGGTAGATTGGGTTTGTCGGGGCCTGGTCCAAGTCCACAGGTAGATGTGACTGTTCAAATTAAGGGCCGCTGTAGTGCGCACTTCAGATTTTGTGCAGTAACGGAGTGTGCTTTCCGGGTAAGTGGGCCTGCGTGTTATAGTGCGCTTGAGACGTCAGAGCGGTTATTTATCGCAAAAAAAAACCCACAATCAGGTTAGTGGCACTGTTGGTCTGGGGATCGCTGATAGTAAGGTGCGCCCGCACTGACCTGAATCCGGATCATCCGCGTTGTCTTTGATTGCGGTCTGGTTGGGGCCTATCGCTGGCGTGCCCACACAGTCTTCCGGGGTTGCAGTTAAGGGGGTGAGCCCGATGTTGGGTTTTATCGTTGCCCCTTATTATGCTGCACAGTTAGAGCTTGGTGGCCGCTGTTTTAAAAGGCTAGGTCGGCGTGATGGCACCGGATTGAAGCTCAATAGCAGGAGCTCATCTAAGATGCGGCCATTAGGGATGGGCGAATTTTTTCATCTCGTTTCACCGAAAAAATGACGCCCATAGACTTGTATGGCGGCGTGCGTCAAAAAAAAAAGACGCCCATACACTTTAATGGGCGTCTGCGACATTTCGCCGGCAGCGAATTTTCGGGGGAAACTAAACGGGTCAAATTCGCCCATCCCTAGCGGCCATCTTTGGGTCCGCCCCCCGGAAGTCGAAGTTTTTTAAAGAGACAGTACTTCAATTATCGAATAGTCGAAGTATTTTTACTTCGAGTCGAAGTCGTAGTAGCCTATTTGAAGTATCCAAAAAATTTCTTGTAATTTCGAATTTTTTTACTTCGAAAAATTCCCTCGAATTCACTTTGACCCTTGATAAATCTGCCCCTTACAGTTAGGTTCATTAATATTTTGGGCAGACAACTTTTTTTTTCTAATCTTGGTTCTGTAAATTTTTAAAATGAATTTTAAATGAAACAACTCAGATGCAGTTGAACTGCAGACTTTCAGCTTTAATTTAGTGGGTTGAACAAAAAGATTGCATAAAAATGTGAAAAACCTAAAAAGCAGCTTTTTTTATATTTAGTTTTTTCATTTGTCCAATTACTTTTGAGCCCCTGAAATGAAGTGATTGTTTTAAAAAAAGGCTCTAGTTCCTCACATTTTTATGCAATCTTTTTGTTCAACCCACTGAATTAAAGCTGAAAGTCTGCAGTTCAACTGCATCTGAGTTGTTTCATTTAAAATTAATTGTGGTAATGTACAGAACCAATTAGAAAATTAGAAAAAAATATGTTGCAGACTGTAACAATAGAGATGTGTCATTTTTAAGTGTATAATACCAGTAATTTTACATTGTGTGTATATATAGTGTACAATGTACTAAATTTTTTTTGGATGTTTTGTATTTTGTACTATTGTTGGAGTGTTTTGTTTTTATCTTAACAGTTTAATGATGTATTGTGTATTTGTATAAACGAGCCACTAGAGGCAACGACATACAAAACCTGTTGGTTAATTCAAACTCCACCTATTGACTCTTTTTCCTGAAAATATTGTGTATGTACCATAAGAAAGTTAGCCTATGATTAAGTGTCCTTGGGGGACACGAAACGCGTAAGGCTTTTATCGTTTATACATAATATAAAATAAAGACTTTTTGTATTACTTAACATTTGGGCTCCTGGATTCTACCAGTAATTTTACATTGTGTGTATATATAGCAGGCATGTCCAAAGTGCGGCCGGGGGGCCAATTGCGGCCCGTTTCCAAATTTACACCGGCCCTCAGCTTCCATAATGAAATTAATAATAATAAGGCCCCCCAGCACAGTGCTATCAGGAATCCCATAGCAGTAATATTTGGGCACATTAGGGAAATGATCTGCCACTTACTGGCACGTAGTGACACGCTGCTCTCACATACGTCTTTAGGACTGAAGGTGTCAATAGACGTAGTGACGTGCCAGTACAGTAAATTTAAGAAATATGTGAGAGCGGCGCGTCACTATGTGCCAGTACATGTCTATTACTAACACCTTCAGCACACAGGCAGCATTATAGACCAAGTGGCAGATCATTTCACTAATGTGCCCAAATATTACTGCTACGATTACTCCTGTAATTTAATGTTGATGGTTCAAAGAATGTCGGGCTAAATGGCCGGCCCCCACATATTTTCACCTCGCCAAATCTGGCCCTCATTGCAAAAAGTTTGGGCACCCCTAATATATAGTGTACAATGTACTAAAATTTTTTTTGGATGTTTTGTATTTTGTACTATTGTTGGAGTGTTTTGTTGTATGTTATCAGTTTAATGATATATTGTGTATTTTATAAACGAGCCACTAGAGGCAACGACATACAAAAACCTGTTGGTTAATTCAAACTCCACCTATTGACTCTTTTTCCTGAAAATATTGTGTATGTACCATAAGAAAGTTAGCCTATGATTAAATGTCCTTGGGGGACACGAAATGCGTAAGGCTTTTATCGTTTATACATAATGTAAAATAAAGACTTTTTGTATTACTTAACATTTGGGCTCCTGGATTCTACTGACTTAAAGGAATTGTTCAGTGTAAAAATAAAAACTGGGTAAATAGATAGGCTGTGCAAAATAAAAAATGTTTCTAATATAGTTAGTTAGCCAAAAATGTAATGTATAAAGGCTGGAGTGATTTGATGTATAACATGTCAGTCAGAACACTACTTCCTGCTTTTCAGCTCTCTTGGTTTACACTGACTGGTTACCCTGGATACCAGGCAATAACCAATCAGAGACTTGAGGGGGGGCCACATGGGTCATATCTGTTGCTTTTGAATCTGAGCTGAATGCTGAGGATCAATTGCAAACTCACTGAACAGATATGTACCATGTGGGCCCCCTTCAAGTCGCTGACTAGCTCAGAGTTATAGAGCTGAAAAGCAGGAAGTTGGATTCTGGCTGTTTTATTAGACATCTGTTCACTCCAGCCTTTATACATTACATTTTTGCCTAACTAACTATATTAGAAACATTTTTATAAATTGCACAGCCTATCTATTTACACAGTTTTTCTTTTCACACTGAACTGTTCCTTTAATGAGTTTGGTGTTCCGGAGTGGTGCCTGCCTGTAATTCAAGTTTTGTGTTATTACCTTTGTATTCAGCAGTTCTCTAGTTTGCAATCTCGTTGCTATGATCCTAATTAACTTAGCATTTGAATGAGACACTGGAATATGAAAAGAAGAGGGATGAAATAGAAAGAAGCAATAACTAATGGACAGATTAATCAAAGGTCGAATTTATGTGAATTTATTTTTATTCGAATATACTCACTGGGAGGATATTTAAGAAAAATGTTGAATGTCTAGTATTTGATCGAATATTTCTGACTCCAAAAAAAACCCTCAAATGTCAGGAAGGCAATTAACATATTCAAATGGTTGAATACGCAGATATGAATAAGAAAATAAAGAGATGTGGAGATATCCCAAAACTCACTTTTTAAAACTATTGTCCTGTGTTATTCACTGCTTTTTCATTCATTTCATTTCGTTCTTCCCTCTCTGCAGATCTTTTTCTTTATTCTTCCAGTTTGCATTTTGTTCCTTGGTGTATTTTTCTCCTGATGTCCTCCAGTTATTCTCTTCCTCGAAACTTTGTTTCTCTTTCATTCAGTTCTCCCATTATATTGTCTTCTTTATCTTCTGTCGTTGCACATTTCTCTGTTCCTGCCCTCTTCTCACAACTCTTTTGCTATGTTGTCTTTTTCTTCACGCCAATGTAATGTGATTTTGTGTCTGCCTTAAACTGTAGCAACACTTTTATGACTTCCTTTAGCTTCTACTCTCTCTCATGCCCCCCCCCCCCCATAATTTCACATGCATGTTTCCTGCAAGAAAGAAGGTTGAGAGCCAGGATGCTGGTAAAAAATATGGCAACCATGAAATATAATTCTGATGAAACTCTGCAGGCAGAAATAGATTTATTTATTTATTTAGAATGAGGAGGACATTGTCTTTATAGACTGTACCACAGACTGGAATCTGTTTTGGTTTATTAAATTAAAATTTTACCCCCAAAATATTTAAGCAACCGAAGTAACTATTGCCCTTTTACATCTCTTGCCTTGACCAACCATTTTTGATGGTCTCTGTGCTGCCTCAGAGATCACCTGACCAGACAGCTCTAACTGTAACAGGAAGAAGTGTGGAAGCAAAAGACAGAACACTGTCTGTTAATTGGTGCATGTGACCTAACTTGTATAGTTTGTTTGGTTTGTTTGTGTGCACCGTGAATCATACGATCCCAGGGGCGGCCCTTTTTTTTTAAACTGGCAGTTTTCTATTTATGATTACCCAATGGCACATACTACTAAAATTTATATTAGTATGAAAATGGTTTATTTACATGAAGCAGGGCTTTACATATGAGCTGTTTTATGCAATATATTTTTTATAGAGATCTGCATTGTTCGGGGGTATAGTTTTCCTTTAAAGGAGTTGGTAAAAGTTATATGGCCAGTAACTTGCAGCTTGCCATAGAATTCTTGATGATTGGGTTTTAATTTGTCTAGAGGTATGTGTCAGTAGTTCAGTATGTATTTCACAGTTCAGTATGTAGCTAAACAAAACAATCAAACAAATAATTAACCAGTTTTACTTGGATGATTATGTATGACATTTACTTATAAGAATTTAATTCAGATGAGCATTGCATGGCTACACAGAAATTTATACAGTCTGCAGAATGCAAAACATTACTAGAAAGCCCTGCAGAATTTTAAAACGTTTGCTAAATATATGAGCTGCAGGTTGAATTATCTCCTGTTTGATCTGACAGCTTTACAATGGATCCAACTTTGATGTTTTGCTTATTTTGGGTTAAAATAGATTTGACATGAATTAGTAATATATCAAGCATTTTTTAATATATCAAAACATTTTTCTCTAAAACCAAATTCTCCACAAAATATTCTATTAAATACCTAAATACAAAATTAAAATTTTGTAATAAAAATATAGAAAAAATTACAAAACTGCATCAGCTGTAAAAAAAATTACCTTTAGTTTTCATTAGCATGGCATTAAGCAAAATAATGCTTTACCCATTTGATGTTGACTTGTCTTTTCCAGGCCAACTTGCTAGATTGTTTTCCCCTGTATGCTGTGGGGAAGCAGAAGCAATTTTGGGTATTTTGGAGTCAGAGTCAACAAAAATGTTCCAAATCCCAATAACTTTAAATACAAGCACTGACAAGATTTAAGAGCTTCTATGAAGGAGGATATGGCAGAATAAATTCTGTTTCTAAGAACAATACTTTAGTTGATTTTGGATTGTATTTAACAGCTATTCTACAGCTATATGCCAGGTTCAATTAATTTATAAATTGTTTTAGGTTTTCCAATTGTATTGGTTTTATGTAGTTTAACTTTGACTTTGGTTTAGAATAACTAAAGGATATGGTTAATATTTTTGAGCTTTGGCAGTGATAAAATGCCTTGTATGTTGTAAACTTAACATGGAAAATACATTAGTATACTAAAGGAACAGTAACACCAAAACATGAAAGCTTTTTAAAGTAATTAACATATAATATGCTGTTAGCATGCACTTGTAAAAACCTTTGCACAAGTTACATAATGCACCATTGTACTGAACAGGGCTTACCTGTGCCTTTTCTCCTCATTGAATGGCTGCCTCCATGGGTACACAGCAGCTTTTTTATATAAACTATAGTAGTCTTTCTGAAGCAAACACGCTAGTTTTACCAGTGCAGAGCAACAGTACTTTGTATTTTAATTAATTTGATACATGTAAATTTTTTGGTGATACTGTTTTTTTTTTAAAAACATAGTTTGGAGTTAGAGTCGAAGGATATATGTACCGACTCCACAGCCCTGCCTCTATGGGGAGAAACTGACCACCCACGTGCCTGCTACTGTATGTGGCTAACCGTCGGGCAGTCTAAAAAAATCTGTTAGCCAAAACCACATATGTCTGTAATATTGGTACAGGTCTTTTAAAGTTTTTTGGGGGGAAGGACCCTAAAATAAAACAGATGTGATAATGCAAATGAATGAATAAGTGAATGAATTAAGCATTAATGCAATGGCAGAAAGCATGTCACAAATAAGCACCATATTCTTTTTGTACAAAATGGCAACAAAACCACCTCATATCAGTATCTTACCAGAGTCTGACTCGCAAACACACTGAACTATGCAGGTTATCTGTGTTTGAGATATGCTATTTATGCTGGGTGTGGGTGGAGCAATCCTGTAGACTTTAAATACTGTTGACATTTTAATTGCACCCTGCAGTGGGATTGTGATGGGTAACAATGCACATTCCTCAGTATTTGTAACAAAAAATGAGTACACTGCAGGTGTTTGTTGCTGTTACGGACACGCTATTCATTTTTGATAGGATAGTGTCAGTATCACTTTAAATTTTCCAGAAAAAAAGTTACTTTCCAAATTCTAGATGTGTTCTTTACTATAAGTGATCTAAACAATCTATAAAACAAATAATATTATAGCAAACACTCATATAAAACCCAAATTCACAAGTGATAAGTTGTGCAGTTACTAGTAGCGACCAATCTGCATTTAATTTACTACAAGTTAGAAAATTGCTGATTAATTACTATAAGCAGTTGTACTTGTGTAGTTAAGCACCTGTATTTGTAAATCAGCCCCACACTGTTTAACCCTTTAGATTGTCTATATAACACTACCTCCTCCCAGTTCTGATTTGAGAAGTTGAAAGCATGTTGGACTGCTCTAGTGCCCTGTGGTTATTTACAGGGGAAAAAGCAGTACCCACCCTTTAAATTGAGACAATCTGGCATAAGGATTTCATACTGCACACAGTTACTTTTAATTACTAATTGAATCCAGTATAAATGATGAACATGGCCATTGCAGAGAACTAAACCAGCTACATATTAAACCGATTAAAACTCCTCACATGGGATAGCAAGATACAGATTTTAACATAAATTGAGCACAGGCATATAATTTAGGGTTTAAGGGTATACATAGTGGTCATTAATTTACCGCACCACAGTTGCAGGCGTGCATCTGACTGTAGGGAAATTTGAAAAATTCTATTAATTTAAGGTACTTGTATCGAAAAGTGCTTCTTGCACTTCAGCATATTTGCATTTGCCACCACTCAGTCCCTCCTGCCTCCTGTTGCAAATAGAGCACAACCGCAACTATTGACACTGGGAAACCGTGGGGGCTATCACCACCCCCAAACCAGACTGTAGTTTCAGGTTCCCACTGTAGCCTGCATCAATTTCAGCTTTTGCTAAAAGAGTAGCATGCACATGTCAGATGTTTGCCAAATACCCAAAATAACAACAACCTGAGTTAGAAAAATTTCAGAGCAATTGTGTCTGATTTGCATCAAAGTGCAAATGCAACTGCATCAATTTTGACACTTGCCACAATTGGATCAGACACATTCCCCCTGGTGATCACCATTATGCTGAAATTCTGGGGAAAAACACTGTGTAATGGGTAAAGAAGACATAGTGACTGCACTCTAAATTGCACTTTGCACACTGCACTGGAGGAAAGTAAATTATCCTTATGTTTTTTAGAGATTCACACACATGCAAGATTTATAACACATTTTAATACATATCTTTAAATATATGTAGTTGCAATGCTGAGTTTCTAACTTCCCCAGTCATTGTCTATATGTTTACATACTATACACTGAAAAATCTTTGTTCTGTGTCTGAATAGAAAATAGAAAGAATCCTGCTTTTAGCTCTAGGTAATCCGACTGAAAGCTGACATCCGGCCGTTAATCTGATATTAAATTGGATCCTTGTAAACAAACATGTGGCTGTAGGAGAGCAAACAGTTATGGGAGTCTTGATGCTAGGGTAACTGGTGTCAGTCAGATTGCATTTATTTAAGAGTCACCAACTAATGTTGTCCAGGGTGCTTAGTTACCAAAGATACACAGAAGCTGCCCAGCCTTCTAGCTTTCTGGGAGAAGTTTGTATACTTTAGAATGTGATCTTTGGCAATTTATGAAAACAGGCTGGTTTCAGCAAACAAGTAATGCCATACTCTGAAAGCCATTCTAAAGGTAAGATTTCCTGTGAAACATTATTGTTCTGTTTGTTGTGTATTTTATTCCTTCAAATCCTAAAAAATAGAACTATTAAACGCTTTACCTTTCTGTGTAATTTTGAAACTGTTTGTGACATAGCCTCAGTTTACAAATGAATACAAGCAATATCAATTATATCCTTTATGCAAAAAAGACCAACCTGAAACGACTCTGTATTGTTTTGGCATTGATTGTTACCCATTGATGTCTATATATGATGTTTTTAATTTATATTCTAGACTATTTGTTCTTTTTTTTCTTTATTTCTTATAACATAGTTGGGTGTCTTATTTTCAGAAATGAGTGGCCCCTGGGTTTCTTTGGCTAATATTTTAAGAGTGAAGGGAAGACCACTGAGTGAGGAAGATGTGTGGGCACTGCTTTTTGCAGCTGCAGAGCATATTGAGAAGGATGGTAAGCTCAGGCTCCATTTGTTTTTTAAATACAACTGTACAAATGTGTTACACACACATTATATGCTTTGAACTATACCGAACTACACCTTTCTACACAATAGACACAGATAATGATTGAGCAAACATTACCTAGATATTTGGCTCCAGTTAATCAGCTTATAAGCATGACTTTTAATAAATATAGGCTTCTGAGGGAGGATATATCATATATATTACACATTTACTGTTGTATTGGAAAGAATATCTCAGTCCTAGATACTCTTTACTGCTACTGGTAATTACGTGCTTACAGACAGACACCCCTGAATACAGTTGGAATTGCTGAACAGTTGGTGCCCCTGACCTCTGGCAGTGCACAGCAAGCGCAAGCAAGAGGGAAATGCACATGCAAGAGGCATACAGTGCCACATACACACACATATGTTATACAATGAGGGGGAGAAGTATTGGCACCCAAAATACATTAAATACAATGAGAAGCAGTTGGAGCTTTAGCCCCATATACAATAAATACAGTGAGAGGCAGAGGGAACTTCAAGCCCAAATACATTAAATGCAATAAAATGATCTTTAACACCCCAGACCCCCTTTCTCTAACAAAAAACAGGTTTCATGAAGAGTGGAGAACACATGAGATCAAAATGAAATCAGAAATTGTTCGCATTGCTAAAAGTGCTTCCGAGGTAGACATGAGAGTAGCACCCCAGCAGGAAAACCCCTGTCATGTCTACCACTAAGTGGGACTAGGGTGGTATTGAAGTACAATGAGAAGGTGTGAAACAATAGCTGTCTCAAAGCAGTTCCATGCTGTAGTGCTGGCTCCTTTTCAAAGCTCAGAATCAGGCACTCTGCACTGAGATGGCTGCCTCCATACCAATATTACAGCTAAGAAATACATTTGTTGGTTCAGGAATAACATTTTACATGGTAGAGTGAATTATTTGCAATGAAACAGTGTAATTTAGAATTTAAAGTAAACCATAAAAATCATGACAGAATCCCTTTAAAGTAGAAACAAACCCCTTTGTAGACCCCCCTCCTCCCCCCAGCCTAGGTGGTACCCGAGGCAAATGCCCCTAACTTTTTACTTACCCCTCGGTGCAGAATCTGTCCCCCGCAGTTCACAGCAGCCATCTTCCTTTCTTTGTTAAACTTCAGAAGCAGACCATCGTTTTCGGTGCATGTGCAGTTGGAGTAATTTTCCAGCCCCGAACAACTGCACATGTACCAAAAGTCACAAAAATTTCCCCTAGGCTGGGGGGAGGAGGGAGGGTGGTCTACAAAGGGTAGGTGGATTTTTTATGTTACGGGTTTATTCCTCCTTTAAGGAACAGGGCTAGGGGGGTCATCTACTTTTTCCACTGCCCCATGTGCAGGACCCCCGAAGCGAATGCAAAATGGTGCCCTGTACTGTTTGTTCAAATCAGACTTATGCCAGTGGTGTTGCTCTGCTATAGAGCTTGCATAAATAAAAATCTTAATTATTTAGAAGTTGGGGGGAGCGAGAATGCTTACATGCCTCCACCAGCTGACCTCTCATGAATACAGAGCTCTCAAAAACAGGATGTGCTGTATTCATTGGGCAGACACAATTGTTGACTTTCTGAAACGAGTCCCACTGGTACTTAAGAAGATTTTCCTTGTAATTCCATTTACAGATTCAAGCACAAGGATCACAATCTCGCCCTGGTCCCTTGTGCTTTCAGGATCTGGGAATCTTTCTTTCCATGATGTATATGACCCTGAAGCTGTTCCATTTAGAGCACCGGAAATATTCCAAGAGCCTAAACAGACATCTGAGGTAGAATGATATCTGATTTAAATTGATACCATTAAAGTGATACTGACACTAAAAAATATTAGTGTGCATCAAAAGTTGCCTTTAGATCATGTTGATGCTGGTTAACTTTTGTCATGTAGTGAGACGATTATGTGTGGAGGGCCACAACCAACGCTTGAACCCCCTACTTTCTTATACCAAACCGCCTTATGGTCTACCTTTGGACATATGACGTGCAATTACAAAACTAATGACAGATGCTATTTGTGTAATGACAGATGCTATAAGGTGGGAAACGCTCTGGACGTGGGTGGAACCTAGTTTTGTGGGCAGAATTTATGCCGAAGAACGACTGATGGAACATGCAAGGGCCAGCTTAGTAACTGTGTGATATCAAACTTCTGAGGGTTTGCATATCTGCTACTGGAAAGTCTTCTTTCACTAGTTGCTAAGACTAGAATTATTTTAGGGGTTTTCTTCCACATACAGTAAATGAAAGTCTAATTCAAAGAACAAAATAAATATGAATGAAACATTTTCAGGTATTTGTAAAAGTAATTGAAATTGAAAGTAGTACATGAAACAATGTAGCAGTATACAGCTCTTCTGCAGCCATTACTGCGGTTAACACAATACAGGTTTGGGATCCGTTATCCAGAAACCAGTTATCCAGAAAGCTTCGAATTACGGAATGCCGGTCTTCCTTTGAGTCCATTTTATCCAAATAATCCAAATTTTTAAAAATGATTTACTTTTTCTCTGTAATAATAAAACAGTATCTTGTACTTGATCCCAACCAAGCTATAATTAATCCTTATTGGAAGCAAACCCAGCCTATTGGGTTTATTTAATGTTTACATGATTTTCTAGTTGACTTAAGGTATGAAGTTCCAAATTACAGAAAGATCTGTTATCCAGAAAATCCCAGGTCCCGAGCATACTGTTTAACAGGTCCCATACCTGTACTTCACAGGTCTGTTAATTAGCTGGTTTATTCTATATTGTTTCAAGAGTCAGAACCAACAGTGCAGATAATAGAGAGGGACAGACAAACTCAGCTTTCCGTAGCAATTTACATTTACAAATAACTCTTAAGGGGGTTATTTATTAAAGTCTGAATGCCAAAAACGTAAAAAATGCAAGTTTTTTTTATTACTATAAAATCCAAATTTTTAGTGTGAAAAAAACCTCACATTTTTGGAGATTTATTATACCCTAAAGATGGTAAAAGTCAGAATATCAGACCTACCAAGGTTGTATATAAGTCATTGGAAGAGGTCCCTATACTATTTAGAAGTTTCTGGGGTCTGAGCTGGAATTAGCCTGAAAATCCGACTATTCCAGATTTTCCGGGGAAAAATCAGAAAAACACTTGTGGTAGGGGCATTTTCAAGAATGTTTACAAACCATCAAATACATTGTATACTTTATACAACAGCACATCATTATTGATTTCTCTAGTCTGAAAAATTATAACAATAAGACATTGGGATGCACTTACTTATATCACAAGAATTAAAATTCCATTGCCGAGTGCATTGCTGATTTACACACTAGCCATCCAAAAAGGGCACCTACATGCCACCCACACCTTTAGAATACAGCACTGCCAAATACAGACCACATTGTATGCATAAGAAGGCACTGCTCCTTGCACTCATGTGGATGAACAAAGAACACAAAATATGGGGCAGAGTACAAAGTGTAAAAATATGGCATTCTGTGCTCATCTTCTCTATTTTTTACCGTCATGTACTTCGTAATTGTGGCCTATTTTCTTTTAGTGCTTATCCCATATTGTGTTTTACAGCCACAAAATGTTTTTCCTCTGTGTGACAAACGTTAATCTGGCCTGCACTGGTTGCGTAGCCCTTTGAAGCTGCAATGCTGAATACACAAATAATAGATCCTGTAATTTCACTACAACCATTTTTTCTCTTTCCCACAGTCACTGGTGTATTCTTTAGGTATGACTCTTTACTGGGCGGCAGAATACAATGTTCCAGAGCATCAGGTCTGTAATTTTGTACTGTTTCATGAAGAAAATCAGTATTAGGTACTTAGATTAATATGTCTGGTGTGCCTGTTCTCTAGGGTTGCCAAAATGTTAGACACTACCCATTGAAATAAATCAGTTTTTCACCATGCCAGTGCTTCCTTTTAAAGAAAACTGCACCAGCCATGGAAAAACAAACTCCTGACCTGACTTTAAACTGCCTTACAGTCAATGGTGCTTGGGTGGACATTTGCATATGTGCAGTAGAGTAAAAAATTCCACTTTTACTCTACTGTGCATAAAGGAATGTAAATCTACCCTAGGTAAAACTGGCACTGTATTTAGACCTTGTTTCTTTTTAGAGAAAATTGCATTGGCTGGTGGAAGAAATTTAGCATTTTTTTCCACTGGTAAGTACCCAACATTTTGGCACACCCCCGGTGAAACTTTCCAAATACGATTTTAATTAATCCTGGAGGTATTTCAAAGTACAAGGCTATTGCTAATTAGTAAAAGCTAATAGATATTCACTTTCAGATTTCAAGCTGTTTTGTGGTCCAATTGACATGTATTTTTGGTGTTTTTAAACTACATAGCTAAGCAATTTGTTCTGTACACTTAATGCTATAAAGAAGTTGCAAGAAATTTAATAAAATGTATTTATACGTTGCAGCCTGTGGATATTGGACAGAAGTTACATTCCATTCTAATTCCCATGTGTGAAAAGAGTCCTAGGCGCCGACCCAGTACAGAAATAATTCTGCAGACATGTAAGGAGAGGGAAAAACAGGCCACCTTGCCCTCCTCTGCTTTCTATATTCAGGGGCTGGTGAGCCCAGTTTTGGACAGCATGTGCCAGGTTAGTGATTGGCATAGTTTGTAGGAAATTGCAGATCAGTAAACTCAAGGATTATAATAGTTCTCAATGACAGAATTGATGCATTAACGGCTTACCTCCTATAGAATGTAGAATCAATGGTCCTGGTTGTCAGGTTGTCAAACAGTTCACATACATTATGGCACGCCAATTCTGGCATAGGGGATGATTCTAGGACTGTGTATTTCAGCAGGCCTATTTTCAGCTCTGTCTCTAGCTTTATTCCTGACTGATGATAATGCTGTAAGGTACAAATATTTGTATGTAGTAAAATAATCCGTATTTGTTTTTATGTTTCTCTTGAGGGCACCACACTTCTGTTTGATGCATGGTTTAAATGTTCTCTGCAATGTAAAAAGTATTTTTCCCCTCAAATGTCTCCACCCTCATACAGGTTTTAGTAAATCTGTACCCAGTTAACTTTTTCAAATTTAAAGACAAAATATAAATTAATTTAGAACTAACAATGTAAATGTCAACAACTTCTTTTTTTGGAAAAGCAAGTGGAAGAGTTTGCAAAAATGCAGTATGTCCAGAGCCAAATGATAAGAGAAAGATTTCGACAGAAACATGAAGGATCCATGTTATTTCCTTCTACATTCATGGCCAGTTCTGGTAAGTTAGAATAATTTTATCCCATCTAAAATATACAGTCTGAAGAAACTAATGGAAATTTTTCAAGCTCTATAACAATACAAACTGACTCACATTTAAGTTAACTTTTAGTATGTTATAGAATTACTAATTCTAAGCATCTTTTCAATTGGCCTTATTTTTTTTTATAGTAGAATTATTTGCCGCTTTCTTCTGACTGTTTCCAGCTTTCAGATGGGGTAACTGAACCCATCTAAAACAAATGCTGCGTAAAGCTACAAATGTATAGTTATTGCTAATTTTTATTACTCATCTTTCTATTCACTGGCTCTTTTATTCATAATTTAGTCACTTATTCATATCAAAGCATGGTTGCTAGGGTAATGGACCCTAGCAACTATATTGCTGAAATTGCAAACTGGAGAGCTGCTGAATAAAAAGCTAAATAACTAAAAAAAAAACAAAACTAAAAAAAATCTAATTCAAATTGTCTCAGAATATCACTCTCTACATCATACTAAAAGTTAATTTAAGGGGGTTATTTACTAAAATCCAAATTTTTCTCATATTTCATAAAAAACTCCCATGCTTTATTTGACCTAATTTATTAATATAATAACCCAAATTAATTGGATTGTGGAAAAACCTCGATAAAATGAAGCGAGAATCCAAATCACTCTAATTTTTGAGCTTTTTTCCTGAATTGCTCATTTTTTTTCGATATTTTTCCAAAAAACCCCCAGAAAAAAGACAGATTTTCCGCTAAACCCAGCGCAAACCACGATAACTTCAAATTGAGGTAGGTGCCTCTCCCATTGACTTAGACAGGACCTCGACAGGTATGAGATGGTACCTGTACAGTAAGATTCGTTATCTGTTAGTTTCAACTTTATGGGGCACATTTACTATGGGTCGAATATCCAGGGTTAATTAACCCTCGATATTCGACCATTGAAGTAAAGTCCTTCGACTTCGAATATCGAAGTCGAAGGATTTACCGCAAATACTTTGTTCGAACGATCTAAGGAAAAATTCGAACGATTCGAAGGATTTTAATCCATCGATGAAACAATTTTCCTTCGATCAGAAATTGCTTATAAAGCTTATGGGAAGGTCCCCATAGGCTAACATTGGTGCTCGGTAGGTTTTAGGTGGTGAAGTAGGTAGTCAAAGTTTTTTTTAAAGAGACAGTACTTCAACTATCGAATGGTCGAATAGTCAAACGATTTTTAGTTCGAATCGTTCGATTCAAAGTCATAGTCGAAGGTCGAAGTAGCCAATTCAATGGTCGAAGTAGCCAAAAAAACCCTTAGAAATTAGAATTTTTTTTTATTCTAATCCTTCACTCAAACTAAGTAAATGTGCCCCTATCTGTTGGTTAATTATACATTCTAACAAGTGATGTGCAGGACGGCCCGATACCCGTGGGTTCGGGCCGACCTCTCACCCCCTTTCCGGGTCGCAGGTGGGTCTGGGTTAAGCTCGTCTGCCTGCTCTCCCTGCCCATGACCTTACAATGCTTGCTTCCGACTTCCGGGTTAAACTTTTATAGACGCGTGTCTGTTCCCCCCGCTTCTTTTGTGACATCGTCAGGGCTATAAAAGGCACCCAAAAGTCGGACTTGGCGGGCGAGGATGGAGGGTGGATATCAGGCAGGCGCACATCACTAGTTCCTTTAATGTTTACTTTAATTTGCTCTAAATCTGGACAGGCCAATGAACTGCTTTAGGCATAAACACAAGAGATCAGAATATAATTTTGCCTTTGTACGAATACACCACAACTTTAATATGGTTTTCAGCTTTGCCATTTTTTTATACATGCAAAATGGTCTTGATAGCTTTGTGGAAGTCTTAAGAAGGAATTAGTCCGATTGCCATCTTGGAGTCAGGAAGGAATTTTTTCCTCCTCTGAGGCAAATTGAAGAGGCTCCAGAAGGTTTTTTTTTGCCTTCTGGATCAACTAGCAGTTAGGTAGGTTACGTATAGACATAAAAGGTTAAATTTGAGGGACATGTGTCTTTTTTCAACCTAACTTACTATATCTTTAGCCTGTAATGTTGGAGGCCTATTGAGATCAATGAAATGCTTGCATTGTCCTGCCCTCAGTAAAAGTAAACTGCTTAGATGGTATGTTAACCTACAATATTAGCCATGCAACAGAAAAATAATTTGTACTTAAATACTTAAATATTGTATGCACGTGTAACACAGATGACTTTCTTGCCTACAGGAGAAAGATCTCTGCCATGTGTGACACCTGACAAGACTGTCAGCAATTTCCATGACAGAACCTACCATCTCTCTGTTAGCAGGTAAAAAGCTATGTTCAAAAGCTATGATCTAAATAACAGATATTCAATGGATTTAAAACTATTAAGAAATAGCTCTATAATGATCCATACAGCACTACTACACACTTCTAGGTTCTGGTAACATAACTGTTAATTCTGTGGCAATTTACATGCACAAAATATAATTTTCACAATGTAGCAATGTAGTTGTAGTAGAAATATGAAAGGCCTGTGCATTGTGGCTGCTAGTTTGGTGAATATAAGATGTGATTTATTTATTTTATTAAATGTCAAAATAAAATGAATCTGCCATACATCCATATATCCAATTGGATTACACAGGCCCTGGCGTTTAGGGCTCCCAGGATTGCTTTGGCTGTTACTGGTGTTTTGGCACAATATAATATTACATAACATTACCAAGTTCAAGTGTAGGAATTAAAGAATATAAAAGGTAAATTACATCTATTAATATCTGCCCTCATATCATACATTTATGGCAATTACTTACAGCGCTCATTTTTTTGGACACGCTCTACAGGTCTGCTGTAAATGGCCTAATGAGACAGAAATATGTTAGGAATTGTGAAGTAATGGGTCAGTTGCACACATTGTGAAGCAATCACAGTGTCCCAGCATGCCTGAAAAAAGCTTTCCGTGTGAGTGTGTGTATGTTCACTGGGTTTCATTTGGAGGGTTTGAATTTGATGGACTGAGGTATTTTTTCAACCCAGCTTAAAGGAACAGTAACACCAAAAAATTTAAGTTTTAAAGTAATGAAACTATCATGTATTGTTGCCCTGCACTGGTAAAACTGATCAGTTTGCTTCAGAAACACTGCTATAGTTTATATAAACAAGCTGCTTGTGTAGCAATGGCAACATTTTTTAAAAAGGCTATATTATATATAACAGATAACACCATTATGTTCTACAGAGCGTATCTGCTATTTGCTGTGTAACCTCAGAATTTTCTCCTCTGAATGCCTTTCCCCATTGCTACACAGCAGCATATTTATATAAACAATATAATATAATAATATAATATAATATAATATAAAGTATTTCTAAAGCAAACACAGCAGTTTTAACTGTGCAGGGCAACACTGCGTTATATTTTCATTACTTTAAAACACTTTTGTTTTTTGATGTCACTGTTCCTTTAACTATGTAACTAACTATGTAACTGAAAAGGTTAATCTGCCTCAGTCTTGTCTTAGTAAATGCTGTCTTCAGTCATTGGAACATGGTATCAATACAAAAGTTATTCACTTTAGAAAATACTATCATGCCACTAGCTGTTCTTACATTTACATACATTTAGCAGAAAACAGAAACACATTACAGACTCAGCATAGAAAGAATTTTTTTGCTTCCAATTCGATCATAAAACTTTTGTTTTGCTTCATGATTGGTAGAAATGCATATTGTTCTAAAAATAAAAATGATTGTTGTTATTCCCTTCTCACAGCTTTTTCAGTAGGCAGTATTTACCAATCTGTTTTTCAAAGCAAATACTATATATACTGTAGCAGCATTTCATAGTACCTTGCTTTTTTACTGATATAGCGTAATTCTGTGACGTGAATTAACATTCATACGAGGATAAACTCATTAACAGCATTTTATGAATTTGTTAAGCCTTCAGAGTCCAACACACAGAACTGAAACCAAGGAACCGGCAGATTTATATAATTCTGTACAGAACCAGCTCTCTCCATTCAGTGCAGCCTGCTCCAGTGGATATGAACCACAATTCAAGCATGTATTTGGACAGAACTCACACCTCCATCAAAAGAAGGTCAGAAGCTTAAGTGACAGATAATGAGCAATCCAGCAGTTTCCTTTGTAGTGGAAGGGCTTGTTATGTTATTAATGTCCTTTTTCTCTTGCTGTGTGGATGGCTTAAAAATATCAACACTTTCACTGAGTATATTAAGTGTGTGGCAGCATGTTTTGTCACTAAATTACAAAGCAGTGGACTTCCACTGGCTGTTGATTTACTGGGAGAACCAGCATTTATTTATTAATCTCAAGGTAAGTTTGTACCCAGCAAACAAAAAAGCTATTGGTAGGTACATTGCTCATGCAATAGGCAAAAAAGTAAATTCTGCTCAATTTGGTGTAATGTTTAGTAATATAAATGCAAACATAGGCCCAAATGTTGTAGGTCTGCACAGGGAATGCATGCTTCCCTCTTAAATATTGATGACTACTATATTTTCTGCAATGGGAAAGTTTGTTTAACAAACCATTACAAATTTTCAATGGTTTTAGAGTTATTTACAAATGGGATTGCAGTTGAAAACGGCATCTGCCAAATTCAAGTCATCATGAAAGGGGCAAGTTGAAAGGAGTTCAAGGGGGTTATTTACTAAACTCCAAATGCAAAAATCACAAAAATGTGTTATTTTTTTAATATAAAATCAGACTTTTAAAAAATCACTAATTGTTTGGAATTTATTAAAACCTGAGGACGGTAAAATCCGAATCTTAAAATCCGGCATCTCAGACCTGTCGAGGTTGTATATAAGTCAATGGGTTTAACTTTGAAATTAATAAATGAGCTAATTTTACATTTTAACAAATACCTTTAAATAATATTATATTATACATTTAAAATTATTTAATTGCTACTGTAATTAATTGCATATTTGCTGTAGGTATCATGCCATAGTTATTTCTTCTTTGTTACAAATAGATTATTCGCCCTGAATTTGTGCTAAATACAAAGGAACCCCCTGTCACACTGGAGCTCCCGGCTATGATTGTAGTAAGTTTTAATTATACTGTTATGATTTGTTCGTTTTCAGAACAGCAGTAAATGCTTTAGTTGTAGATTATTATTGCCACAACATCTCACCGCTATAGCCTCCAGCTTTATAAAGTCTTGTGTTTTTGTTTGCTCCTGAATGGATTTAAAAAGATTTTTTTGTTCCGTGAATGTTTTTTTAACAAAAATTAAAAGCTTGCCAGGTTTTAAGAGGCAAGCTTTTTATTTTTTATCAAAATCCACTTGTGAAAAAAACAAGCATACCTCCCAAAATTTTGGAAATAAAAAGAGGGACAAAAAAGTTGCAGCGGCAATTTTTGGCCACACCCATTTCGTGACCACACCCCCTAATTACCATGTTAATTTTACAAAATTCGGCAGGTTATGAAAGTTTGAACACATTTCTGTGTTTTTTTTCAATTACAGTTTTGCTAATGAAGGTGAATTGCCCTTTAAGTCACAGTTTCCCCAAGAGACCTGTTATCTTATATTGTTACAATTACTTATGTGTTTATCGGAAACTGTTACAAAAGTTTCAAAGTGCACCATAGTGGCTGTTCTGTGCCCCTAATTTACTTATGCAAATTTGGATTTAGTTTGGTCAGGCACAAGGATTTGGTCGGATTCTGCTCAAAAGGCCGAATCGTAGCTGAATCCCAAACTGAATCCTGGATTCGGTGCATCCCTAATTTTAAATCGAATAACCTAATAAATGTATCTAGTTCACGCAGCTCATCCCATAATAAAAATCCAGCTGAAAAAAACTGAGAAATTCTTAGTGGTTAATAAAATCACCAATCATTGTTCTTCAGTATGTCCTTCTTTTCCATTTATAAAAAGTGCCATTTTTAACTAATCTATTTGTTAGTTACTACTTTACTTTTTGTCCTTTTCATCTACAGAACAAAAAAGGAAAGTCCTACCTGTTTCAGAGAACCCTTTATGTAATAATTCCAAGTGGTCTTTGTTTAGAGATAAAGTGCGACATCAGATCTCAAGTGCGAACAGTTCTTGAATGTGCAGCAGCTTATATCAAACTTGATCAAAATCAACCTCATTACTTTGGATTGGCAAATATGACAGGTGACTAATGGCAATAAGTCAGTGGAATGATAGGTAGCACCTTCCATTGATAGAGATATAAACAAAGAAAAAGTATGTCCCAAAACATTGCACCTTCCCAAAAACCTTTATAAGTCTTTTGGGTTAACTTTCGGCAAAAGGATGATGCGGTAGGAAGTGGGCAATTGACCACATACCGGAAGGCATATTATTCTCTAGCGCAACCTAGTTATTTTGCCGCTTTTACACACAAGACCCAACGACTAGGAGAAGGGTGGTGCGGGAGGAAGTGGGTAGTTTTAACTGTACCGGAAGGTCCGCTCCTCCTTATGGTGATCCACCCTCAGTCTGCAAAACATTATACAGTACTAACGCATCGGTTAGAATCTGCATGATGCGATATAGGGTCCTACTATGATATAAGAGCAGCACGGGTGAGCCCGTGACATATGACTCACAATCTACTAGGGACACTGGGCGGACTGAACTCTCGGTCTGCTGCGAGGTGTGTATCAGCAGTGCTAAAAGCTGAGCACGCTGGAATAACTGTACGGACGACATTTATGATCCTATATTCATATATCTCAAATGTTGTAAGTAGGCAGAATTAGCAGTGTAAGATACAAACCACCTCTTCCGATCCGCCGCCAGCAATTAACGCTAATAGCTACAGCTTAGCTTGTACTCATGTGATTACTAATTGAGTTACAATCTAGCTTTGTATTTACCGTCAGAAAGTTTGTTGACCTTGAGTCTATACAACTCCCTCTCCTAAACTTTCTTTTAATCATAATTTTTTGGGTATTTATCTTAATTGTGATCAGTAAAAGTTAAGTTTTATCATTACTTCAATGAGATCTCAGAAAACAACAGTGGGAAGGTGCAATGTTTTGGGACATACTTTTTTCTTTCCCTAGACTAATGGCAATAGGAAACTGTTTTCAAAGAACAATTTTTAACTGATTGTTTTTTTTATTAGAAGTTCTCCTGCATGATAAAATGATTGTAGTTGTTGCTTATTTTCTGAAGGAAAAGAATTTTTCTTCTTGGATGAAGATGATCTCTTAGAAAAGGTGGCACCTGAAGGTTGGAGCAAGACTTCCAAAAAGAAAGCAACCATCGTAGCCTTTACTCTCTTTTTCAGGATCAAATATTTTCTTCAGAATTTCAGTGCACTAAAGTAAGTCATCATAGGCAGAGGGTGATTTTTTTGTTTGGGTAGGCTAAGTCTAATGTTACTTCAACAGTTTCTTCACCGGCGATTTTCTACTGGCGGAGAAACAGCTGATTCTGTCCCATATTACAAGCATTGCCAAAAGTTCACAAGTAATTCACCTGTCTGAGCACACAGGGAGGATTATTGTCTAAAAATGCATTACAATCTGACAACTGTTCCTTGCATAGTCTGACTTAAGAGCTTCTACTGTAACTGATGCTACCACAGACTGCATGGTAAATTACTTTAAAGTAATTTTTCACTTGACATGGACAAAGCCAAGACTATTTTGAAAATAATATTCATAACACTCTCTTATCAAAATTATAGAAAAATCCACATTCCTGGAAATCATTGCTAATGCTTGGGTTGTTTAACATTAAACTATGTTTATTTGTATACTTTCACACAAAACACAAGGACTATGCTGTGCCATTTTCGAGACATCTTACATGCAGAAAGTATAATGCAGATATATTTTGGCCCCCATGCTAAAACACTATATGCTTTTTTTTTGCAATTTCAAAGTAATACAATATAATAGTAGATGAGATTGAAAATAAAAAATAAGGGGAAGTAGCCTAACTGATCCGCTAGCTGCCCCCAGAGGAAGGGGGGAATACAATAAAGGCATGTACTGTATGCTGCATGTATGCCAAAGCTGTGATACAAATGAAGGCAGCACTCCAGTAAGAAGGAATGGTATATTTATTTGGTAGGCAGCTAAAAATACAAGGCCTTTAAAACCTTAAATGAATTGTTCAGTGTAAAAATATAGCCTGGGTAAATAGATAGGATTTGCTAAATAAATAATGTTTCTAATATATATATGTTTCCAAAAATGTAATGTATAAAGGCTGGAGTGACTGAATATCTAATATAATAGCCAGAACACTACTTCCTGATTTGCAGCTCTCTTGGTTTCCACTAATTGGTTACCAGGCAGTAACCAATCAGTGACTTGAGGGGGCGGCACATGGGTCATAACCAATGTTTGCTTATATGCAAAGTGATTGCTGCTAAAGAAGGGAGATGACATTTCAGAGTGAGACTCGGATTATGTGAGCTTTATTGAAGCCTACCCCTTTTCACTGGTGCTCCTTTGTGTTTGTTTATAGACATAATTCTTTGGACTTTGTCACCCTAAAGCTGTCTGTACACAGGCATATCTCCTTGTTTAGCGAGATTGCCAAACAAGTGGATCTGGGTCTGATTTGGCCATGTGCTGAGCCAAATATACACACAAAGTGGCACGAAGACCCTTTGGACAATCAGCGTTCTGATACGCTCCTCATCCTATAGGATATTCAAACCTGGCCAATTGGAGGAACTGAGTCAGCAGCTTTTAGTGGCTGGTGTATGGCCATCTTTAGTCAAATTCTCCACAAATCACCAGCTGGGGAAGGCTTTTTATAGATCCTTCCTCCTGCTGGTGTTTGTCTAAACATGAATCTTGAAGGATGAAGGATGTTTCTGTAATTTAGTTAGATGTTTGTCTTCTGGTTTTGTCAGTCTCTGAATAATCATGTAGTAACTTGTTTTAATTGTCTCACTATGTATGACCCAGTCTGTTTTTTAGTTCTCTTGATCCCTGGTACCTCACTTCTTTTCACACCCATGTATGACCTGGCTTGATGAACTTGCTTGCTAATTCCCCTGACCCTAATTATGTATACCATCTGTTCCTGCTCTCCTCAGTCAGCATGCTTAAAGCAATCCTCTCGAGAGTTACATTCTTACATTTCTCTACTGAACTTTGTGCCAAAGTATAGAAAATTGCTAGGCTAGTACTTCCACCCTTAGGCTAGTTCAATCCTAATAGCATAATGAAATGTTTTTTTCCATTAATTAATCTTCTTTTGCTAGTTTGGGTAAAGTAATTATAATGGGGGATTTAAATTACCCAGATATTGACTGGAGCAACAGTACTGCCAGATCAGTTTATGAGAACACATTTATAAACTTGTTGCATGACAATTTTATGGCACAGGTTGTTGAGGAGCCAACCAGAAAAAATGCTATTCTGGATCTAGTGATCTCAAGTGACCCAGAATGTGCAAGTCATTGAACCCCTGGCTAATAGTGACCATAATGTTATATAATTTAATGTCGGGTGTAAAAAACAAATATATACTGGGGCAACAAAAACCATGAATTTCAGGAAAGTTAATTTTAGTGCCTTGAGGGTTGCCTTCAGAGCATTGATTGGGGCATTAAGATTTCAGCTAAAAACACAGAACAGAAATGGTTGTCATGTAAAATGATATTAAATAATAATTACTGTCCTCAATTTATTCCCTTAAGGAGTAAATGTAGAAGGAAAGAAGTTAATGGGAAAGAAGAGAAAGCAATTTAAAAACTACAAGTCTGTTGGGACAGAAGCTGCATTAAATGAATATAAACACTATAATAAATGTTATAAATCAGCAATCCAGAAGGCAAAGAAAGGAAATGAAGAGTGTATTGCAGCCGAGGCAAAGACTAACCCCAACATTTTTTTAAATATATTAATAGTAAAAATATGCAGGTTGAGAGTGTTGCTCCATTAAATAATGGTACCAGTAAGCTTGTAACAGATACAGAAAAGGCAAATGTGCTAAATCAGTTCTTTTCTTCAGTGTATACAATAGAGGAGTCTGAGTTCCCAGGCTCACCTCATAGCTGCACTGATGGCTCAGCTCAATCTAGTCAGTGGCTGACTCAGGATATGATTTAGGCAGTAGATTGCACCTGCACACCTGGCCTCTCCACTAATTATACACGGTGCTTGGGGTACAGGAGGATGGCCCCTCCACAATTCAGTCAATCCAAATAACTCCAGCACACGTAGATTGAATCCCTTGAGCAATCTACGTGTGCTGGAGTTATTTGCATTGACTCAGGATATGATTCATAAAGCTTTAATAAAATTAATGTAAACAAGGCTCCAGGGCCTGAAGTCATACACCCCTGGGTTCTAAGAGAGCTTAGTTTAGTTTTAGACCAGTCCCTATTTCTGATTTTCTCAGATTCACTTTCATCTGGTATGGTTCCTATGGATTGGAGAAAAACTGATGTCCTTCCAATATTTAAAAAGGGATTAAGATCTCAGCCTGGCAATTATAGGCCAGTAAGTTTGACCTCAGGTGGGCAAATTATTTGAAGGCTTGTTAAGGGATCACATTCAAAATTTTGTACTAATGAATGGCATTATGAGCAGCAATCAGCATGGCTTTATGAAGGATCAGTCATGTCAGACAAATTTGATTGCTTTTTATGATGATATAAGTAAGATGCTGGAACAATCTTATAGCGTAAGCAAGGAAAAACCTGGGAGACAGAAGGTATCTGCTCAAGTGATTTTATATATATTATAATATATTTTAATAAAAACACTTGAGCAGATACCTTCTGCCTCCCAGGTTTTTCCTTGCTTACGCTATAAGATTGTTCCAGTTTGAACCATACCTTGGTGGAGGTACACAACAAGGAAGAAACCGACTACTGCACGCACCAGGGTCAAGGTCAACAGTCACCTGTGTTTATAGTAAGTAAGATGCTGGACAGTGGAGGGGGGCAGTAGATGTGATCTATTTGGATTTTACCAAAGTGTTTGATACCGTGCCCCACAAATGACTGCTTTATAAACTAAGGTCTGTTGGGCTTAAAGAAGTAGTTTGCATATGGATACGAAACTGGCTACAGGATCGGATACAGAGGGTGGCTGGTACATTCTCTACTTGGAGTAAGGTTCTTAGTGGAGTCCCTCAAGGCTCGGTATTGGGTCCACTTTTGTTTAACTTGTTTATTAATGACTTAGGGGAGGGTATTGTAAGTAATGTATCAGTGTTTGCAGATAACACAAAACTATCCAGCCCAATACATTCCATCCAGGATGTGGCATCCTTGCAACAGGATCTTGACAAACTGGCAATCTGGGCAACTAGGTGGCAAATCAGATTCAATGTTGATAAATGTAAAGTCATGCCCTGGGATGTTAAAATATCCAAGCCACCTCTACCCTTAATGGGACTGCACTAGGCAAATTAATTATAGAAAAGGACCTTGGAGTCCTTGTAGATGATAAACTGTAGCAAGCAATGCCAGTCAGCAGCATCAAGGGCAAATAAGATCTTGAGCTGTATTAAAAGGGGCATTGATTCACGGCAGGAAGCGGTCATTTTTCCACTTTATAGGGCACTGGTAAGGCCCCATCTAAAATATGCCGTACAGTTTTGGTCTCCATCACTCAAACAGGGCATTATTGTATTAGAGAGGGCACAGAGAAGGGCAACTAAGATGGTAAAAGGTATGGACTATATTAGCTATGAGGAAAGACTGGCCAAATTGGGGATGTTCACTGTGGAGAAGAGGCACTTAAGGGGTGATATGATAACTATGTATAAATATATAAGGAGATCATATAATAATCTCTCTAATGCTTTATTTACCAGTAGGTCTTTCCAGCTGACACAAGGTCACCCATTCCGATTAGGAGAAAAGAGGTTCCCGCCTAAATATTCAGAAAGGGTTTTTTACAGTGAGAGCTGTGAAGATGTGGAATTCTTTCCCTGAATCAGTTGTACTGGCTGATACATTAGATAGCTTTAAGAAGTGGTTGGATGGTAGCTAGGTAATACAGGGTTATGGAAGATAGCTCATAGTACAGGTTGGGTTTTTTTTTTGCCTTCCTCTGGATCAACTGGCAGTTAGACAGGTTAAAAAAAAGAGTTAAAAGGTTGAACTTGATGGACGTGTGTAGGCTCAAAGGGGAGAACTTCAAAGTAATAATGTAGGGGGAACACTATCAATTTACAATATAGATTATCTTTACAGGTTTTGCATTCATTCCATATTTATATTTAATTCTGTCTTTTAAGAATTTCCAGAATTATTTAAGCATATAACAGTATTTTTAAATTAATTTTTTTAATAAAATTGATTCTGCAATATGTTGTTGCCTCCAGGTTTCTTAGTTGCAATACTACTCCATGTTTCACTCTCTTTTTAGACATTGTCCAATGATTCATTTGATTTACCTGCAATTGCGGAAGGATATACTGGAGGAGCAGTTATATTGTAATCGAGAGATGGCCCTACACTTGGGGTCTCTGGCCCTGCAAGCTGATGTGGGAGATCATTCACAAGAGGTACACAGGACAAAACACCCAAGCTTAATAATATTACCCTTCCCAGGCCAGAGTCACTGGTACAAACATTTGTTCAAAATATATTTTGTTCAAATTAGTTACAGCGCTTACATGTACTGCATGAGGGAGGTGCAGACAACAAAACAGTTTCATAACCTTTAACATGCTAAAATGTAGACTAAAGAATATAAATGTTCTGTTTTTTTTGTCATGAAAGATTCACTGTATAGTGATATATTAATAACTTACAGTCAAAAAGAATGTTGTTAACAAAATGTCCAACTAACCTTTGCTTATTTAATTTTTACCTATGCTTCTTGTCCACATTTCAATATGCCATTGTTTTTTATCATGCATATCTCACTTTAGTTATATAAAATGGATTATTTTCATACTGAAGACTTTCTACCACCTGGAGTTCTCGAATCCCTAAGAGCAGTCCAAGAACTGGAACAGCTGCACCAGAGTCACTTTGGATTGACAAGGGAAGAAGCAGAACTAGCATTCATTCAGGTAAAACTGAAATGTATTCTTATGATTAAATCATTCATCATTGTTCAGTACTTACTGTGCTTATTTGTACTGACCTTGCCTAAAATGGATAAACTTTCACTAACTATTTTTATTCTGATACAATACAGGTGGCTCAGCAACTTCCAGAATATGGTGTATTGTTTTACCATGTGCTTCTGGATAAAAAGAAAACCAGAAGAGGTGATCATACATTGGGTATCTGCTGCCAGGGTATTATTCTGTATGAGGAGAGAATGGGCAGTCGAATAGCCAGCTTACGCTTTTCATGGAGAGAGATACAGACATTATCATCATATGTGAGTGCTTGACCAACATCAGGTAGACTGTAGCCTTCATTACCTCTCTGTCACCTACTTAAAAAAGTGAATAGCTTCATTATTTTTGGTATACAACAAACACTTTGATTTCCCCTAGAATAACAAAAATAACAATAACAGGTGTAAAACGTGTTTTATGCGCATTCGCAAGTGAACACCAAACCCAGAAAAGACAGAAAAGAAAAAAGACAAAAATACTTATTCCTTGATTTTAAACATGCTGGTTTGTAATGGATGACATTTTTTTTCAAATTATTACAAGGAATAATTTTATTGTAGAAAAAGAAATTCACAGTGGTGAGCTGCTCAAGTGGTAAGAAGCATTCCTTCCTTACAAACAGTAAGAAGACATCCAAATATATTCTTGACTTATGCTCAGCCCTGAGAACCTTCCACACTAATCTTAGACAACACCAACGTACAGGTGAGAGAAAAAATGTTCTTGAAAATTTTCAGAGAGTTTCTTTTATTTGGAAAGCACAAAGCAAAAACTGTGGTACCGTGTTAGCCAGTAGCAAAAATAACAAATAAA
Organism: Xenopus laevis; assembly: GCF_017654675.1. Classification (NCBI taxonomy): domain Eukaryota; kingdom Metazoa; phylum Chordata; class Amphibia; order Anura; family Pipidae; genus Xenopus; species Xenopus laevis. The sequence continues at coordinate 64,898,116 of NC_054383.1, read as the reverse complement.
AAAAACAAACAAATACAAAAAGTATTGTAGAAGTAATACCAATATTGGCTAACAATAAAAATACATTGCAAGCTTTCGGAGCACCAAGGCCCCTTCGGCAGGCAAAATACAAATGAAAGCTAGAAAGGCACAGCATATATACTAGATCAGTGAAAGGTAATCATAGGCAACAAATTAGGAAGTTACAGATAGATAGAGATCAATTGTAGAAATAATACAATGAATTAGGGTGGGTTGTAAATAGTCAAGGAGTCTGGATTCAGTCAGGTCACATAGTGTGACATGAAACCTGACCCTAAATTAAGGCCCTGTCTTAATGTGTTAAATAACTCGACTACAGAAGTGTTGCCCCACTGATGTATCACATGATTTGGTGTTGATTTTATGTTTTTGATGGTTCATCCTTGTGCACATTTTTTTTCCTGTTTCACCAATGTATATGCCTCCTGTAGAGCACCTAGTACATGTAATCATGTATATCACATTGGATGAAGCACAGGAATAGTAGTCCAGAAAGGTGTATACTTTTTATGTATTCGGTATACCTGTAGCAACTTGATCTTTGCACAGGTTTCACATCTGTTGCTGTTGCAGGGAAATATACCTGATTTAGTTGTTTCCTCAGATTAGGTGGTTGTCTATAAGACAAGAAAGGTAGTTCCGGGAATATTTGTTTTAGTTGGGTATCTGTATGCAGCATGGGTTGCAGGTCTCTGGCTATTTTTCTAATAATGTTCAGTTGTGGGTTGTAGGTTATTACAATAGGTATCCTGTTGTTTCTGTCTTTTCTTTGTAATCCAAAAGTGTGTCTATGGGTATTTGAGTTGCTCTGTGGATTTGATCATTAATAACCTGCGGATGGTATCCCTGGTTAACAAAAGTTTTCAGTAAGGAATGGAGATGTTTATTTCTGTCATCAAGATTTCAGCAAATCCTGTTGTATTTCAGAGCCTGATTTTTTTATGTGATGAAGATGAAAACGTCCCACATAAGATATGTAGGACGGCCTGTTGGTTTTTGGTATAGGGATGTTTGTATCGTTCCATTTTTGATATATATGGTTGTATCCAAGAAGTTGATGTGTGAGTAAGAATGGTTAAGGGTAAGGTTGATGGGGTGGAATTGGTTTAATCTTTGGTGGAATGCCAATAGTTCTTTCTCTGAAGCTGTCCATATGATAAGTATGTCTTATATATATATATATATATATATATATATATATATATATATATATATATATATATATATATATATATATATATATATATATATATATATATATATATATACCCTAAATAGGTTAAGAGCCTGGTGTTGCAGGAAGCCACAAAATGTTCCTCTAACTGGGCCATAAACAGATTGGCATGCTGAGGTGCCATTTTGCTTCCCATAGCACTTCTCATCAGTTGGAGGTATATGGCATCCCCTAATGAGAAGTAGTTGTGTGTCAGTATAAATCTGATTAGTTGTAGAGTTGGTACTGTGGGCATATGATTTTTTCTAGGAAGTGCTGGCAGGCTTCAGTACCATCTTCATGTGGGATGTTGCTATACAGAGACTCCACATCCATGGTAACTAGAATGGTGCCCTATATTGGCCAGTTTGTTTAAAAGGTTAGTGGTGTCTTGTAAAAAGCTGGGTGTTTTTCTGACAATTGGCTTCAGGATCTTTTCTACCCAGCAAGATATGCCCTCAGGTTCCAATACCAGAGATGATGGGTCACCCTGGGTTTCCTTCCTTATGTATTTTGGGTAACATGTAAAAGGTACCAGAGACTACTGGTAACTTGTTTTAATTCCTTTGTATATTTATGAGTTGGGTTCTCTGCCAGTCTTTTATAATATGCGGTGTTAGACAGTTATCTAGTGGCTTCTTTTATGTAATCGGTGGTGTCCATTATTACCACAGCACCCCCTTTATCAGCTGGTTTAATTATTAAGTCCTTGTTAGTTTTCAAAGTCTTTATAGCATTTTTCTCCTGGATACTGATATTGTAACGAGAGAGTGGGAATCTGGTGAGTGCAGTGACATCTAAGAAGTGCAAAATGGAAAGTGAAAGTAATTGCCTGCTCCGTCTCTATGCCTAAGGCTGACAGCTAAGACTTTTAAATGTTTATTACAGGTAAGGATGTTCAATTAAAAAAAAAAGAATTTGGATTGCATGTATAATTTGAAAAGGACTTTTATTACACAAATTTTTATGTCTGGGTGACAGGTCCCCATTAAGTGCAGTTCAGGAGACTATTTACAACCCACTTTAATTCATTGTATTATCTCTACAATTGATCTCTAGCTATCTGTAACTTCCTAATTTATTGCCCATGAATACCTTTCACCACAGTATAAATGCTTTGCCTTTCTAGCTTTCATTTGTATTTTGCCTGATGAATGGGCCTTGGTGCTCCGAAAGTTTGTAATGTATTTTTATTGTTAGCCAATATTAAGGTATCACTTCTACAGTACTTTTTGTATGTATTTGTTTTTTTATTTGTTATTTTTATTTGGAAAGATATTGTATATTACTCTAATTTAAATTTATTAGTTTAAATAATTTAGCAGTATCTGTGGCGTTTGATAAACACAAAACTGTTAAACAGGTCACAGGTGAATAACAATATCTTTTTTGACTTTTAGAACTTGGTTTGTTGCTTTGTATAAATCATTTCCTTAGTAATATCAGTCTGTAATTGAAATTAGGCAATAGATTCGTATGTGTATTGCATATTGAAACACTTTAAATGTACATAGTCATAGAGACTACAACTACTCATTAGGTGATATAGAAATTAAACAGTGGATAAGACATGTACTTTACTTTTCAGAGGAGATGTGGATGCTCGGCACAGAGTATATAAACCCACAGTATGATGCCCAAAGGGATCAGATGATGCAGAGAATGTCTAGGTCAGAAGACCTACTGTGCTTTACTAATGATAACAACATGAGAGGAAAGATCCTAAGCAAGTCATGTAACTTTATAAATGGGAATGAAAAGACTGGTGAGGACACCAGTGTCTGCAGGTGTGTATATGGCATACAAAAGCCTCATACATAAAATGTCACTTTGCAAGTGTCACAGTTACACAATTAACATTTTTTTCTTTCGAAAACACAAACATCACCAGTGTCTCAAGTATTTTTCATGTATGTTTTCAAGATGCAGGAAGTTGTCATTCAAAGCAACAGATGAATTTTTAGTAATTTTTCCTGGTGGCGGAGTAGCTTATAATGTTTTTTTAAAATACAAATCTAAGCACAGTGGCCCATGGCTTACGACTAAGGGTTTTATTTATTAAAGTCTGAATTCCAAAAAATCAAAACATTTTAGTTTATTTTAACTATGAAATCCAATTTTTTTTTCTTGGACAAAAATCCGAAAAATTTGTATGATTCGGATTTTCACTCGATTTTTAGTGTTTATCACCGATCCAATAAAATCATGATTTGTTTTTTTAGTAATAAATAGGTCCAATCATGGATTCTATTGGACTTTTTTCATTAAAAAAAAGTCAGATAAATTCGGACTTTGATAAATAAGGCCCTAAGTGTCAGATGGACATGAAACGTGTAAAGCTTGAAATTATTGTCTAAATAAAGATTTTTTTCTACTTTTTAACAAATATTTTTCGTCTGATCTGCATGTGGGTTCCATAGTGCCCTATACGTTTCACTGTTCTATAGGGATGCACCGAATCCACTATTTTGGATTCGGCCGAACCCCCGAATCCTTCATGAAAGATTCGGGCGAATACAGAACCGAATCCTAATTTGCATATGGGAAGGGGAAAACATTTTTTACTTCCTTGTTTTGTGACAAAAAGTCATGCAATTTCCCTCCCTGCCCCTAATTTGCATATGCAAATTAGGATTCAGAATCGGTCTGGCCGGGCAGAAGGATTCGGCCGAATCCCGCTGAAAAAGGCTGAATCCTGGCCGAATCCCGAACCGAATCCTGGATTCGGTGCATCCCTACTGTTCTATCATTTTTTTTGCTTATTTTTCGTCTGACACAAACCTGGCTTCAATTGAGCATGCTCAGTATTAGCATTCACCAAGAAGAGGACCTGGCACAAGATGATGCCCGCCAACCTGGTTGCACTACTCTGCTTTATAGAAGGCAAAGGACCTTATGAAAAACTTCCAAATCCTATTTTATTATTATTCAAACAAAATAAACTTCACTTACGCTATAAAAATGATTAATATGTTTTTTTTAGTCTTGGAATTCTCAATCACAGAAAGCAGATGAGTGCCATTATGTGGACACTGTTATTAAAGGAGAACCAAACCCTTTTTTATTAAAATCCCCTACCCTACATAGACCCCCCTCCCTGCTCCCCCCCAGCCTAGGTGTTACCCTGGGTAAATGCCCCAACTCTTTACTTACTCCACATTGCAGATTCAGGGCATTGGAGTTCACAGGCTACATCTTCTTCTTTTTGTGAAGAGAGGGGCCTATCAGCCAATGCACAGTTAGCACAATCTTCCGGTCCTGAAAAACTGTGCAAGTGCTGAAAGCTGAAATTGCACAAGCGCCGGAAGAAGACCCGAAGATTACAAAAGAGAAGAAGATGGCGCCCGTGAACTCTGATGCCTTGAATCTGCAACAAGGGGTAAGTAAAGAGTTAGGGGCATTTACCCAGGTTAACACCTAGGCTGGGGGGAGCAGGGATGGGTTCTATGTAGGGTAGGGGGTAGGGGACTTTAATAAAAAGGGTTTGGTTCTCCTTTAAGGCAAGGTCTGCATCATGCCAACATCTTGGGGCACATTTAATTTGCTCGAGTGAAGGAATAGAATAAAAAAAACTTCGAATTTCGAATGTTTTTTTTTTTGGCTACTTCGACCATCAAATTGGCTACTTCGACTACGACTTCAACTTCAAAGATTCGAACTAAAAATCGTTCGAATATTCGACCATTCGATAGTCGAAGTACTGTCTCTTTAAAAAAAACTTCGACCCCTTACTTTGCCACCTAAAACCTACCGAGGTGCAATGTTAGCCTATGGGGAAGGTCCCCATAGGCTTTCCTATGTTTTTTTTGGTCGTAGAAAAATTGTTCGATTGATGCATTAAAATCCTTTGAATTGTTCGATTCGAAGGACTTAATCGTTCTTTTTTCGTTCGTTAGATCGATCTAATTGCTGTAAATCCTTCGACTTCAATATTCAAAGTCGAAGGATTTACATTCGGCAGTTGAATATCGAGGGTTAATTAACCCTCGATATTCGACCATATGTAAATCTGCTCCCTTGTGTATGTGCCAGAATGGCTGATCTAATGCCCAGGCACTGGCTGCACAATTAGATGGTGACGAGGGAGTGGAAATGTGAGTGCAGTGACATCTAGGTATTGCAGAATGGAAGGTGAATGTAATTGCCTGCTCTAAGGCATATATATGATTGACAGATAAGACTTTTAAACGTTTATTACAGGTAAGGATGTTCAATTAAAAAAATAATAATTTGGATTGCATGTATAATTTTAAAAGGACTTTTATTATACAACTTTTTATGTCTGGGTGACAGGTCCCCATTAAGTGCAGTTCAGGAGAGAGCAAGGACTAGGAACAGGGTCCCAGTTATTACTAAAGTTATTTTATGCTTGATTTCCTTTTAGAATGTTTTCATTTTAGTATACTGTAAGGTTCACTGTGTTAATGTATATGTGCATGTTTCATCAGGGTAACCAAGGATGCAGAAACTCACCAACACAGCAATGGCTACCTTTCTATTCACTCTAGTAGAAGTGCATCCTGTAGTAAGTATGATAACTATTATTGTCCAGATCCCAATGCAAAAATGACATAGGGTGTGCTTACATTGCCCTTGCCCCAAGTAATTAATAAATAAATTACGTAACAGTGGACTCATTACAGAATCCAGAACCCAGAGCTCTCTGCAAATGAAATGGGAATGAAAGTATAGCCTCAGAATAGGTTTACTATAGCAGTATAGACTTTGATTGAGAGATTACAAGTACAGAGGTGAACAGCTGTACATTTAAGTTAATCAGGTGTATGGTGCATCCGGCAGTGATCATAGCCATTATTTATCCTTCATCTGCTTGGGGGACAATGGGGTATAGCTGGTATCACTTGGAGGCAGGACACAACAATAAAAATATAGAATTTGATTCCTCCCCCACTGGCTATACCCCTCCAGTAGGAGGAGCCCTAATCAGTTTTTTGTTGTGTCCTCATGAGGTAGGACGTGCTTCTGCATCACGAGCAGTTCACTGACGTGCTTCTGCCTGTAGCAGCCGCCTTTGGCCTCGGAGGGGCCCTCAGCTACTCAGATGCCGCCAGGTCTTAAAATGAGAGGTGCAAGGCGAGGGGTTCTGGACAAGCAGAGGGGCACAACTATAAAGCAAAGTCTTTGGGCAGAAGGTCATGGTACAAGGTGTTGAGACAGAATCGTAGACAGATCAGGCCGGGTCAGGCAGGCAGAGTACAAACGAAGTCAGGCAGGCAATGGTCAAACCAGGAAGTCAATCAGAAGGATTATGTAGAAGAGGTAGTTAGTTGGTCAGGATACAGAAGGTAGAATCCTCAAAAGCCAGGCAGGGTTCAAAATAGGAATCAGATCAGAATCAAATAGCTCAATGCTTAAACACCACCAGGAAAAAACTATAACAGGCAATGTCTGAAAGCCCAAATGGGTCTTTTATAGTGTTCAAATTTTGCGCCATTGAGTGTATTTACGCGCCTGCGTCATTACGCCAGCACGTATGCATCCATATAAACAAAGAGACGCAAAGAGACGCGGGCGTCCCCGCCGCACCACTGGACCACCAGGGTGAGTGCTTTTTATTACACTCCCCTGGCTGCTCAACCACACACACACACACACATATATATATATAAAATGTCTCTGTCTTAAATATATTGATAATGGGTTGAGTGCAGAGGAATCTTGTATTTGTCTATATATATATATATATTTATTTATTTAATTTTTTTCAAAGAAGACCAGCAACACTGTGCAAAAAGATGAAAATTGTATTTTATGTGAGCATATAAACAGCCAACGTGATGTTTCCGTCCACTTCGGGAACTTTCTCAGTGGACCGAAACGTCATGTTGGCTGTTTATATGCTCACATAAAATACAATTTTCATCTTTTTGCACAAAGTCCTGCTGTTGCTGGTCTTCTTTGAAAATATATGAAAATTTACTGTGCACCTTGGCACACAATGGAAGCAGTTTGCTACCCTTCAGTTTGATTCCAAACCCACTGACTCTACACAACCTGGGGTTCAGGACATCCCAACTAGCATCAGGGATCCCAAAGCTGGCCCATTCTCTGGACAAACTCCTGGCTCCCCTAGAAAATCTAAGAGTAAGCCTAATAAGTGAGAGCCCCATTCTCCTCAGAGGAGGACAGCAATGGTAGATCCAGAGATCAATCCCCGCCCCCTCCAGAAAACATTCTCTTGGAAGAAGAATTGTCCCTTAGTGACCAGGACGAGGAAGAAGTTCTACCTCATTCATCAGAGGCTTCATCAGAGGCTCCCTGATCCTTTCGGTCATAGACTTGCTCCATCTGCAAGAGACAGAGGCCTCGACGGCAGCTTCTAGCACCCTCTTCAAGACAAAGAGCAAAGTGTCACCAGTGTTTCGTTCTCACTCTCAGCTCGACCACATAATCCAACAAGAGTGGGATACACCTGAAAGACGATTCCAGGCAAACTGCAGATTCTTAAAACTCCATCCCTTTGAGGCAGAGACCACAGAAAAGTGGTCCTCCCCACCCTTAGTGGATGCACTGGTTTCCAATCTTGTCAAAAACACTGCTCTACCAGTTCTGGATGCTTTGTACTTCAAGGATGCCATGGACAAGAAATGAGAGGGCTTATTGCATTCCATTTTCGCAGCTTCAGGCACATCACTATGCTATCTTGCTGGGCATCACAGATAAAGGTAGCTAATGACTACATCTGCAAAGCATCTTTAGATGCCACCCAATGCCGGTAGCCGCCTGACGGTCATTATGACTTAAGTTCTGGTGGGCAGATTTTTCTTCCAAAAAATCCCTGACATCCATCCCCTTTCAAGGGAAAACTACTTTTTGGACCCGACCTAGATAAAATGATCAGCCAGGCCACAGGAGGTTAGTGCACCTTACTACCACAACCAAAAGTGCGACTATCCTTTCGCAGAGGGAAGTTTTTTCGTGGCTCACACAGCAAAAATACAAGAACTTTCACACCAGTTCTCTTCTGGTGAAGGCTGCTGGGGAGGAAATATCTTCCTGGCAGGGTCGAAAACCCTTTACCAAGACCACAGACAAACCCACATGAGCATGACTGTCTATCCTCGCCATTAGACCACATAACCATAGGAGGACGATTACAACACTTCACCGATGCCTGGCTCACGCTTACCCAAGACATATTGGTTCACAAAATTTTGACCATAGGGTACCATCTGGAGTTCTTGTCCAACCCACCTCACCACTTCTTTATGTCCAGGGTTCCTCAGGAACAAACCAAACACAAAGCCTTCCACGAGATGATCTCCAAACTGCTACAATCAGGAGTGATCATCCCAGTTCCATCCAGAGACCGCTTCAAGGGCTACTATTCAAACCTGTTCTTAGTTCCCAAAAAGGATCGTTCTCTTCACCCTGTTTTGGATCTTAAGGAGATGAACAAATTTATTTGTCCACGCAGGTTCAAAATGGAGTTCGGTCATAGCAGCAATGTCACCAGGCAAAATCCTGGTATCTTTCAATATAAAGGAGGTGTACCTACATGTGCCCGTTTTCCTTCCCCGTCAGAAATTCTTTCGGTTTGCCATACAAAACTGCCATTACCATTTCACTGCACTTCCATTCGGCCTGACATCTGCACCGCGGGTCTTCACAAAGATCATGGCGGCAGCTACAGAAGTGATCTGCAACACAGGAATATCGATCACCCTGTAACTGGACGACCTTCTAATCAAGGCACCCTCGGTACAGGAGACCAAGCAGGCACTTCACTTTACCATGTCCACGCTCCAGGATCTAGGTTGGTACATCAACCGGGACTAATTCTCTCTAACTCCCAGCCAATTCTCAAGCCAATTTTCCTGGGGATGCAATTCAACACTGTCATGCCAGGGCCACCTTGCACTGGCATTTTAAAAGTTAATACTTTAATTACTCAGTCTCAGGCTCACACAGAGACCCTTAATTTTATATCTCACCAGGGGGCTGTGGAAAGGTGACATCCATATCTGTCATCTGAGACGGTCTGGAGCCACACCATTTGGGCAAGGAAGCTGGGCCAGTCTGTTCTTTGATCGGCTGATCAAAGAACAGAGCTGTGGACCTAGAGCAGCAGGGGGGGATAGCTAGTAGAAATTATGGATTATAGGAAAGTATCCATATCTCCTGTGTCATAGGATTCACAACCTCATAACTTACATATTGGTTATGAGGAGGTCACATGCTTCCTAACAATACCAAACAGGGCTAGCCTATACCCACCTGTTAGGAGGGCTGGTTCCTGGGGTACTGGAAAGTGGGAACCTACTAGTGTTTGGTATTGTTCTTCTTGCCCACATATGGATCACAGCCTGCCCATGTTTTTATTATAGTATTGGGTACTGGCAAGTACCCATATTTTATTAAGGGATATTGGGGAATATTGCCTGAGAGTAGCAAACCCCCTGCAGGGGGTCGTAAATGACATGTTCCTGGGCACTCCTACCTCATGCATAAGGTAATGAGGGGAGTGTCCCAGCAGGAAATAAAAAGGTGACATTCCCAATATCACATTGTCATACAAGGAGGCTCCATTTTTTCAGTGGATTGTATGTCCAGCTTCCAACTCGTGCCTCAGAGGAAATACACTGACAACTTCAAAACTTGGTAAAGTAAGGGTTTTCTTTGTGTTTTTACTCCCTTTTATTTTATTTACTGTATTTGCAACTGTGTGTCATCTTTGTAATATCATTTTTATATATATACATATGCACTGTTTCTTTTAAATATTAAATATCATTTAATACGTTAGTCCTTGTGCTCTAAACAAACTCATTGCCCATATGAATGCTTGTGCCTACGTGTATGAACTCTTCGTATGTGTGGAAAGGGAAAGTTGCCTATTTGTATGTTGGATAACTAGTACGGCTAGCGGGAAAGTGTGTTTGAATGTAGATTAACCCTTTGGCTGCTGGAGTGCTTGTTAGACTTGTAGGATTTTACCCTGAGTAACTACCATAGGAGAGAGTGTTTGATGTATTGTGTAGTGTGAGTTATTACCTGTTATAGAGGGCAGGGGAATAGTCACATTAGGTTTCTATCGCCTGTTAATGATAGATGGTGTCAGCAAATGAACTTTGTGGGTGTTGGTGTGTTTTTGGGGTGTCTGATGTTAGTCTAACCTGTGTGTAAGGTGATTGAGAGACTGATTGTAACCCCTTGTAGCCAAACCCAAGAGTTAAGTGTGGTTGAGTGAGTCGGTTTTGTGACAATTGGTTGGCAGCGGTGGCATAATTTAATTTTTTATTAGAGCATTAGTGCTTGGATTAAGTGTTTAACCCTTGCACTAAAGGACTGTACATCCTTGCGAGGAATATACAGTCTTCAAGGACAAACGCAGTGCATAGTCTAGAAAAGACATACTTGCAAACAGTAGTGCCCTTCCCTTCTTTTTTCTTTCCTATCTTTTATTTGGCAATTGTCCTCTGAGATGGCATCCTACAAGAGGCAGAGCAAGGAACAGCTGTCCAGACTCTGTGAGGAGAGAGGGATTGCAGTAGCAAATCAGACCAAGGAATGGCTTATTGCATCCCTGGTTGAAAGTGACCAAGAGTCCAGCACTGGGCAGGTGGGCCAAACCATGGACATTGCTATTGGCCAGTACCACTCTGATGAGAGTGGCAGCAACAGTTCGCAGAGTGGTACAGGATCTTCTCTGCAACTGGTTTTGCAGCAGCTGGGCTCATCGGACCCTAACTTACGGCTACAACTTATACTGCAATACCAGCAGGCCGAGGCTGCAGCAGCAGAACGCCAGGCCTCAGCAGAGAGGGAGGCAGCTGAGCGCCAAGCCGAGAGGGAAGCAGCAGCAGCAGCAGCAGCAGCAGAGAGGGAGGCAGCTGAGCGCCAAGCCGAGAGGGAAGCAGCAGCAGCAGCAGCAGCAGAGAGGGAGGCAGCTGAGCGCCAAGCAGAACGACAATTCCAGCTGGAGATGGCACGGCTCCAAAAAGGTACTGCCCCACCTCACAGCAGTGACTCCCGGGAGGCCAATGTCTTCAAACCCCGTCTGGAGAATTTTCCCGTGATGGAGAAGGATGGGGATCTGGACACTTTTCTGAGGGGGTTTGAAAAAACCTGCAGGCAATTTCATTTACCCCGTGAGCAGTGGGCAAGTTTCCTGACCCCAGGGCTTAAGGGCAAAGCTCTGGAAGTTTTTGCGGACCTTCCACTAGAATATGATGGGGACTATGATGAAATAAAAAAAGCTTTAATTAGGCACTTTAACCTCACCCCAGAGGTACACCGCAAGAAATTCAGGAGTCTACAGCGTGGGGCGCACGACAGCTACACTGATGTGGTTGGGAGGCTGAGAATCACCTTCCATCAGTGGGTGCAGGGTCGCAGTGTCTCAACATTTACAGAATTGGAGGACCTGATGATACTGGACCAGTTCCTGTGTATCTGTCCAGTGGAAGTCCAGCAGTTTGTCCTTGACCGTGAGCCCAAAACTGCTGATCAGGCAGCACAAATTGCAGATGCATATACTGCAAACCGGATGCCAGTATCCAGGAAGCCTATTCCAAACCCAGGGTCCCATAGCTGGAAAGGAGGAAAGCCAGGAGGAAGCCCCTCCTTCCCTTCTTACAAACCGGGGGGATCTGCAGCTGCTCCTGCAAGTAGCCCAGGGGTAAGGCCGGGACAGGTGGATGCACGCCGCTGTTTTATATGTAATAAGGTGGGCCACCTTAGTCATGTCTGCCCTGACAAAAGGAAACCTACACCACCTGGAAAACCCCCTGGCCCATCTCCTTCTGTTTTGTTTGTTGCTGGGACAGAGGGGAGCCACAAGGACAATCTGCAGCCGGTTACCGTGGGCACTCAGGTAACTGTGGGACTCAGAGACACAGGAGCAGAGGTGACTTTAGTGCGCCCAGAGCTAGTAAACTGTGAGGATATTATTCCCGGGAAGACCATGGCTGTCACAGGATTTGGGGGAGTCTATCCTGCAGTGCCCATGGCACGGGTTTACCTGGATTGGGGAGCAGGGAGGGGGTTGCGGGAGGTAGGGGTGTCGGAAACCATCCCTACTAATGTGTTACTGGGTACTGACTTGGGCAGGTTGGTGTCACAGTATGTGCCCGCAGGGGACCCTCTGGAGCCAGCAGAGCCCTACGTGAATCCTGCTCATCTACAGGTATCTGATAATGATGTTGATTGTGATGGGGGCTGGGAGGGAAATCAGGATGTGTTTGCATGCAATTCTGTATTAGAGCCAGCTGAATCCCCATGCATAGACCTGGGGGGAGGGGAAGTGTATGTCCCATCTCTATCTCGGGGGGAGAACAATTTCACAGGGAGTGTAGGGGGATTCCCAGTAGCAAGCCACTGTGATGTGGGAGGGGGAACCTCCCTTGTGTTGCAGCAGTAACCTGGCAGCAGTCTGTAAGGGCAAGCCAGTATCAGACTGGGGGTACAGGGCTGGAGGGTCTGTCACTGAGTGGGGAGGAGGGCCCCTCTGAAGGAAGTCCCCTGCCTGTAGCGTTGCTGTGTCCTGACCCAGAGGACAGGGGGGTTCCAGCTTCTGGGGCCCTGCTCACACTCACACCAGATCCCAGGTTTGACGCAAGCGGTCGGGAATTTGAGGCAGCCCTCCTGACCGATGCCAGCCTCGAAAAGATGAGAGGCCTTGCAGCCCAACCCCCTGCTGAGACTGATAAAGAAAGAATATACTGGCATGAAAATAGGTTGTACAGGGAATCCATGCCTACAACTACACAAGAGAAGTGGGTAAGTGACAGGCAACTAGTGGTGCCTTTGCAATTTAGGGAACAGCTTCTAAGAATAGCTCATGAAATCCCCCTAGCTGGGCATTTAGGGGTACAGAAAACCAAGGCCCGTTTAGTACATAATTTCTATTGGCCTAACATGGGTACAGACATTGCCAATTACTGTAGTTCGTGCCACACTTGTCAGCGAGTGGGGAAAAATGGAGATATGGGAAGGGCCCCATTAGTTCCGTTACCAGTTATTGATGAACCCTTCCAAAGGGTAGCTGTGGATCTCATAGGGCCCTTAGCTATACCCAGCAGTTCAGGGAAACGGTTTATTCTCACTGTGGTAGACTATGCTACCCGGTACCCAGAAGCAGTAGCCCTATCCTCCATCCGGGCAGACAAGGTTGCTGATGCCCTCTTAAGCATATTTTCAAGAGTGGGGTTTCCCAAAGAAATGCTCACTGATCAGGGGACTCAATTCATGTCTAACCTGATGCAGTGCCTGTGTAAGAAAATACAGGTGAACCACCTAATTGCCAGCCCATACCACCCCCAGACTAACGGCCTGTGTGAACGTTTTAATGGCACCCTAAAGCATATGCTAAAGACTTTTGTAGAATCCCAAGGGAAGGACTGGGAGCGTTACCTCCCACACCTCCTATTTGCCTACAGAGAGGTACCACAGGCATCCACTGGCTTTTCCCCATTTGAACTGTTATATGGGCGGAGGGTACGTGGCCCCTTAGATCTGGTAAGGGAGGCATGGGAAGGCAAGCTAGATACTCCTGAGGTGTCAGTAGTTGAATATGTAATAAGATTCCGGGAAAAGATGGAGGCATTGACGGGATTGGCACATAACAATGTAACCCAGGCACAGGCCTACCAGAAACAATGGTATGATCGCCATGCCAGAGAAAGGGTTTATGAAGCAGGACAGAAGGTGTGGGTCCTGGTGCCAATGCGTCAGAATAAGCTACAGGCTGCCTGGGAAGGCCCATACACTATTCTAGAACGGGCTAATGATGTGAATTACGTAATTGCCCTAGATGAAGATGGGAAAAGAAAAAAGGTCTATCATGTAAACATGATCAAGGCCCATTATGAGCGGGAGGTCTCTGTAATGCCGGTTTGTGGTATGGCTGAGGAATCAGGTTCTGATCCTTTACTAGATTTAGTTGCGATGGCCCAGGGAACAGAGGGCATAGGAGGGTCACAGGTCAGCAGCATGCTCACCGTTAACCAAAGAACTCAGGTGATGGGGTTACTTAACTCTTATGTTAGTACGTTCTCCGGAAAGCCTGGCAGAACCTCACTAGCCATACACCATGTAGACACCGGGGATAATCGCCCTATCAGGCAGATGGCCTACCGGGTATCCCTGGAAGTAAAGGCGAACCTGCAGCGGGAAATAGAGGAGATGATAGGGCTTGGTGTAATTGTGCCATCCCACAGCCCATGGGCTTCCCCTGTAGTTCTAGTTCCAAAGAAGGATGGTACTACTAGGTTTTGTGTGGACTACAGGAAACTAAATTTAGTCACCACCTTTGACGCGTATCCTATGCCCAGGATAGATGAATTGTTGGATCAGTTGGCTGGCGCCCAGTACATTACAATAATGGACTTAAGTAGGGGATACTGGCAAATCCCAATGTCTCCAGAGGCACAGGAAAGGTCAGCATTTATAACTCCTTTTGGGTTGTATGAGTTCCAAACAATGCCCTTTGGCATGAAAAACGCCCCCGCCACGTTTCAAAGATTGGTAAATCAACTACTGGGTGGACTAGAAGGCTTTGCGGTGGCATACCTAGATGATATCGCCATCTTTAGCAACTCTTGGGAGGAGCATCTGGCTCACCTGTCCCAAGTGCTAGACAGGATCCAGGGGGCAGGCTTAACTATTAAGCCTGAGAAATGCCAAATAGGGATGACTGAAGTGCAGTACTTGGGACACAGAGTGGGGAGCGGTACACTTCGTCCTGAGCCAGGGAAAGTAGAGGCAATTACAAATTGGCCCACCCCTAAGACAAAGAAGCAAGTAATGTCCTTTCTGGGCACTGCGGGGTACTATAGGAAATTTGTCCCAAATTACAGCACCTTGGCCAAACCCCTAACAGACCTGACCAAAAAGAAGCTACCCCCGTCTAGTGGAATGGACAGCCGATTGTGACCAGGCTTTTAAGACTTTAAAGACTAGCCTGGCCAGTGCCCCTGTTCTACAAGCTCCTGACTTTACCCGCAGATTTGTGGTACAGACTGATGCTTCTAACTATGGCCTGGGAGCTGTCCTAAGCCAGGTTAACAGTAAAGGGGAAGAACATCCTGTTATATACCTGAGCAGGAAACTGTTACCCAGAGAAGTGGCCTATGCCACTGTAGAGAAGGAATGTTTAGCTGTAGTTTGGGCCTTGCAGAAATTACAACCCTATCTCTATGGGCGCAATTTCACGGTTATCACAGACCACAATCCACTAAGCTGGTTAAACAAAGTAGCTGGGGATAATGGGAAACTCCTCAGATGGAGTTTAATCCTTCAGCAATATGACTTCACTATACAGCACAAAAAGGGCAGTGAGCATGGGAATGCAGATGGTCTTTCCAGACAGGGAGACTGTGCTGAGCTAGTGGGCACAGGGGAAGGCCGATAGGCCATCCTCTGTACCCATTCCTGAGGGGGGAGGTGTCATGCCAGGGCCACCTTGCACTGGCATTTTAAAAGTTAATACTTTAATTACTCAGTCTCAGGCTCACACAGAGACCCTTAATTTTATATCTCACCAGGGGGCTGTGGAAAGGTGACATCCATATCTGTCATCTGAGACGGTCTGGAGCCACACCATTTGGGCAAGGAAGCTGGGCCAGTCTGTTCTTTGATCGGCTGATCAAAGAACAGAGCTGTGGACCTAGAGCAGCAGGGGGGGATAGCTAGTAGAAATTATGGATTATAGGAAAGTATCCATATCTCCTGTGTCATAGGATTCACAACCTCATAACTTACATATTGGTTATGAGGAGGTCACATGCTTCCTAACAATACCAAACAGGGCTAGCCTATACCCACCTGTTAGGAGGGCTGGTTCCTGGGGTACTGGAAAGTGGGAACCTATTAGTGTTTGGTATTGTTCTTCTTGCCCACATATGGATCACAGCCTGCCCATGTTTTTATTATAGTATTGGGTACTGGCAAGTACCCATATTTTATTAAGGGATATTGGGGAATATTGCCTGAGAGTAGCAAACCCCCTGCAGGGGGTCGTAAATGACATGTTCCTGGGCACTCCTACCTCATGCATAAGGTAATGAGGTGAGTGTCCCAGCAGGAAATAAAAAGGTGACATTCCCAATATCACATTGTCATACAAGGAGGCTCCATTTTTTCAGTGGATTGTATGTCCAGCTTCCAACTCGTGCCTCAGAGGAAATACACTGACAACTTCAAAACTTGGTAAAGTAAGGGTTTTCTTTGTGTTTTTACTCCCTTTTATTTTATTTACTGTATTTGCAACTGTGTGTCATCTTTGTAATATCATTTTTATATATATACATATGCACTGTTTCTTTTAAATATTAAATATCATTTAATACGTTAGTCCTTGTGCTCTAAACGAACTCATTGCCCATATGAATGCTTGTGCCTACGTGTATGAACTCTTCGTATGTGTGGAAAGGGAAAGTTGCCTATTTGTATGTTGGATAACTAGTACGGCTAGCGGGAAAGTGTGTTTGAATGTAGATTAACCCTTTGGCTGCTGGAGTGCTTGTTAGACTTGTAGGATCTTATCCTGAGTAACTACCATAGGAGAGAGTGTTTGATGTATTGTGTAGTGTGAGTTATTACCTGTTATAGAGGGCAGGGGAATAGTCACATTAGGTTTCTATCGCCTGTTAATGATAGATGGTGGCAGCAAATGAACTTTGTGGGTGTTGGTGTGTTTTTGGGGTGTCTGATGTTAGTCTAACCTGTGTGTAAGGTGATTGAGAGACTGATTGTAACCCCTTGTAGCCAAACCCAAGAGTTAAGTGTGGTTGAGTGAGTCGGTTTTGTGACAAACACCTTAACAGGTGTCTCTCCCGCACGAGAAGATACTCCACTTACAATCACTGATCAAGTCCCTACTGGAGAAGCCAGCACACAGCCAGATTCTGCATGAAGGTCCTGGGAGTCATGGTGTCCACAATAGAAGCAGTGCCCTTTTCTCAGTTTCACTTCAGAGAACTGCAGTGGAACATTCTATCAGTCTGGAAACGGAAATAGTTACTCCAGATGATCCGACTCTCCAACAAAACATGGGCATCCCACCTTTGGTGGCTGAACACCCTACCTATCTGCAGGCAGACCACTCGGGAACCCACGGAGGCGACTACTAATGGCGGACTCAAGCCTGTCTGCTTGGGGCGCAGTACTGGAAGGAGAGCCGGCACAGGGTTTATGGACCCTGGAGGTGAGCACTCTACAAATCAACCATCTAGAAATACGAGCAATCTGTCTGGGCCTCAGGCACTGGCAGAGGGAATTAGCAGGGCAAGCCGTAAAGGTACAATCCGACAATTTCACAGCAGTAGCCTACATAAAACATCAGGGCGGATCAAATAGCAGAGCAGCACTCAGCGAGGTCAAATCCATCTTTCAGTGGGCGGATGCCTACCAGATCCTATTGTCTGCAATCCATATCCCGGGACTACTAAACTTGGAAGCAGACTTCTGAGCAGACAGTCGTTAGACCCAGGAGAATGGTCGCTCAAGGAAGAAATCGTCAATGAGATAACATCAAGGTGGGGAATACCAGAGGTGGACCTCGTGGCCACACACCAAAACCGAAAGGTACCGAAATTCCTTCCTTGATACCGGGACCCTCTGGCACTAGGCGCAGACGCCCTAACATCAGACTGGAGCTTCCATCTACCTACGCCTTCCCATCGCTTCCCCCTCGTCCCAAGAACGATCAGGAAGCTATAATGGGAAAAGACAACTCTTATCCTCATAGCCCCAAGAGGCCCCTGATGAACCCGTCAATCCTCAGACTGACAGCATGGCTCTTGAGACCCAGATCCTGGAACGTAAGGGTTTTTCTGACAAGGCGGTGAAGGTAATGTGGGCGGCTTGAAAATCAACAATGGTGTAACCAGAAAAACAAGACTTTAAGAAGCTGTCCATTCCCTGGCTATTAGAATTCCTACAGGATGGGCTATCCATGGGTCTCTCCCTAGGATCTCTTAAATCACAGATCTCCGCTCTGTCCATGCTTTTCCAAAGACGCCTGGCTCTCTTACCCAATGTAAGAACCTTCATGCAAAGAGTAGCTCCTATAGCCCCCCTAATTTGGGCTCCCATACCCACGTGGGACCTCCCCTTGGTTCTATGAGCACTTCAAGAGACACCCTTTGAACACATGGCTTCCATTCCCTTGAAGTTTCTCACCTTTACGGCTGTTTTTCTAATAGCTGTTGCTTCAGCAAAAAGAGTGTCGGAACACAGTGCATTGTCATGCGAGACTCTATTCCTTACTTTCCATCCAGACAGGGCGGTACTTCGTACTGTACCATTGTTCCTACCTAAGGTGGTGTCATCCTTCCACTTAAACCAATAAATCACAATTCCAACCTCTGTCCTGCAACAGCCAACTGCAAAGAATGGATATTACACACACTGGACCCCGTATGTGCCCTCAAGTTCTTCACAGAACACATGACATACATACCGATACCATTTTCATTCTACCCTTGGGCCAGCACCAAGGCACACCGCCTCCAAATCCACTATATCATGCTGGATCAAACAAACCATCTAATAAGCCTATACTTAAAGGGGCAAAATACCTCCCCTCAAAATCAAGGCACACTCAACCAGAGGGATGAGCACTTCTTGGGCCTTCTGAAACCAAGCCTCAGCAGAGCAGCTGTGTAAAGCAGCTACGTGGACTTCCATCCACTCCTTTGCAAATTGTTACCATTTTGACACCTTTTGGTTTCTGACACCCGCTTCAGGAGGAAGGTTCTTCAAGCTGCAGTGGTATCTTCCATGTAGGCCTATCCTTCCCTCCCTTATTCAGGGGACAGCTTTGGTACATCCCCATTGTCCCTGTGTTCCCCAAGCAGATGAAGGAGAAAAAGTCGATTCAACGTTAAATCTCTTACTCTCCAATCGCTTGGGGTAAACCCCTCCAGTAGTCGGAGATCTAAGCAGTTTGTACCACAGGAAATGATAACATTTTAGAACATAATTTTTCACTGATAGTTCTGCTTTTGTTAGTAATTGACACTTGAAGTTCCTAAACCTGATTGTTTTGCCAACCTGGCTGTCCCTTCTTAACCTGTCAGAGTTTCTGATGCTAACACACTACTGCTGCACAAATATGTCAGCCCCCTCATAGAGAAACAGGGTAGTAAGAAAGGTAATGTAAAAGCATCCGGCAAATACTTTTATGCCAAAATTATAAATAGCATTCAAAGACAATGTTATGATATACAATAAAAAAGGTTATTTTCTGATGTCAGTATCTCTTTAAAGCAGGTGCTTGTTTTTGAATTTCTGGTTTCGGGGCAAGTTTTGGTTACATAAAAAACAGGTGTACTACCAAGCAGAGCCTCCTATAGGCTGCCAGTCCACATAGGGGCTACTAAATAGCCAATCAGAGCTCACAATTAGCACCCCAAGAAGCTTTTGCACACTTGTGTTGCTCTTCAACTTTTTTTTACATATGGCTCACGGGTAAAAAAGCTGAGGATTCCTGTATTAGGGTATAAAAATTCACATGATGTGTTTAGAGATTTCGGATGCTTCCATCAGAGATACTGCAATCAGAGTGTATTAGAATACTAAGCGTAATGCTATTATAAATCTCAGAATTTTTTTACCTGAAAATACCAAGCACATTTTTGGTTAAGCAGAAACTGCACAAATCATCTTCAGGGTGGCTGATTATTTAATGATTTGCTCATTGCTATAAGGAGCTGGCATGTAAATTTTTACACCAATCAAGTCCTTAGGACTTATTGTCTAGTGCATGTGTCCCTGAGCTCAGATGGATGCAAAGATGTGTGCATATTGAGCCTATTCATTGAAGTTACTTATGTCCAAATACACTGCTCACATGTTTGCATTGCTGTTGAACATGGCTGTATTTCCAGGGTGCCCACTGCTGACTGCATCAATAGGTGAAACAGATTTGAGGCCAGAGAATAACACACCAATGCTGTTTTAATGCTGAATTCCCGGAAGTGACCCTTCCCCCAAACACAAATTTTAGCAACAACATGTGCACATTTGACTAACAGACACTAAAGCAAATGTATTTGTTTTGACATATGGGAAGCAAATGCAATTGCGACCAAACGTAGTGGCGTATTGGCTGCAATAACACGAGAGTGATGGGAAAAAAACTGAATTTTTTGCTTTGAAATAGATAAACGCAGACTTAAGCATGAGCAATAATAGTCCTGTATATAACAAATATGAAATCTGAAACTATTTTAATTTTTTGTTAGATATGAGCTTCAAAGAACAATCATTGGAGGGGGCAGAAAGGGAAATTTTGTGTGTGAAACTGAAACGGGATCCGGCATATGGACTAGGTACTTGTTATTCAGTATGTATTTATTGAAGCACTAAAGAAAAAATTAAATTAACATTCAAGTGTCTTTTGTGATGTTTCTTCCACCCAACATGTAGTTTATGTCATTTTAATATAAAGAAAAGATGTGCCAGAACAGTGCGATAGCGGTAGTAAAAGGGATATTATTTTGTGATTCAGGGGCCTATTTATTAAACCTCGAATTTTTCTGGTTGAGTTTTTAAAGGGGGAAACTCAATTTTTTAGAGATTTAGTATACCCCAAAGCTGCTAAAATCAATATCTGAAAATACTCCAGCTAAAACCTGTCCAGTTCATGTAGAATACAATGGCAGATTTCCCTGCAGATGCTTCATGACATTGTGATATGTGCCAGTATTTGTTCATTAATCCAATAAATTCGAGTTGTCACTGCGACAATTTGATGAAGTCAAGTTTTCATAGTGTTGATTTGAAAAAGTCGTACTAATTGAGGCATGATTTTTTTCTCAACAATTTTTTGCACCAAATTTTCTAGAAGAATTATTGCTAAATAAAGGTGATTCGGCTTTGGGAGTTTGGTTGAATTTATTAGAGTAAGAAAAAGTCGAGTTTTATTAAATACCCCACATAGTGTTAAAGCCTATATTCTGCTTTGGCATTCTTGTTGGATAAATCATTTTACAGAGATAACCGAATTTGAAAATTATGCCAGCCTCCTCCTTTGCCCCATATTAATTTGTCAGACTATGGGAACGATGAGAAAATCTATATGATGTTTTAGCATGTAACTCCATTAGTCTTGCTATAAGTCTAAGGAGAAATTTGGAATTACATTAGGGCATACATCTCATTACATTTAATCTGCTCCAATTATTTTGTCTGCAGGATTTATGATTGTTGGAGGAGAGAACATTGGGAAGCTTGATCTAGGAATTTTTGTAGCATCAGTTATTCCTGGTGGACCAGCTGAACGTGATGGGCAAATTAAAACTGGTAAAAACAAGTGTAGTTTTCTTTGAATGCAACATGTTAAACTATTTCTTCCATATATAATCTTCTTTGTTTAGCCAGTGAGATTTGTCTGCAGGCTCATCTTCCCACAGTTTATTCATTGTGGCCTCTGTGACAGCCTCTGTGACCTATACTTTTAAAATACCCTACCAGTTGAGCTGCTACTATAGTTCAGCCTGCTTATACTGTGATTATGGTCTTAGCTCCTAATTATACATATGGGTGCCACCTGTCATGATGTGACCATGGCAATCCTTTTTGTTTTCTTTTAAATCATGTCGGATCCTGTTATGATTTCTGGTTTTGGTTTTGTGGTGGGAATGTCTACCAAAATAATTTAAAAAATTTATTTTTGGAAATTAAAAAAAATTGAAATTGCATCTGAAAACTGTTTCTCACTTTTGCTATTTCTTTAAAGGGGTTGTTCACCTTTGAGATAACTTTTAATATGATGTAGAACTCAAAATTTTTGAGTTATTTGGCTTTTTATTCAGCAGCTCTCCAGTTGGCAATTTCAGCAATTGGGATGCTAGGGTCCAAATTAGCCTAGCAACCATGCATTGATTTGAATAAGAGACTGAAATATGAATAGAAGAGGGCCTGAATAGAAGGATCAGTAATAAAAAGTAACAATAACAATGAATTTGTAGCCTTACAGAGCATTTGTTTTTTAGAAGGGAGTCAGCAACGCCCATTTGAAAGCTGCAAAGAGTCAGAAGAAAAAGGCAAATGACAATACAACTATGAATAATAAATAAGGAAAACCAATTGAAAAGTTGCTTAGAATTTGCTGTTCTATAACATAATAAAAGTTACCTTAAAGGTGAACCATCCCTTCAAAAGCTAGCCAGTCTACAGAAAGAAATGTAACAGAAATCAGCTCCTCCAGACAATTTTCACTTTGCATACTACAGCACACAGAGCATACAAGGCATGGTAACTATAGTAAGGATCAACAGTGGCAAGGGACAGACAGAAATTATTTTCAACTAATTTACAAATGGCCTACAAATAACTTTAAAATCTTTTGTTTTTTTTAAAATGTAATCTATGTTAGAAAGTTGCTTAGAATTACATTAAATTTTTTGGTTGACATTTCTTTCAGCTATATATTCTGTGCAGAAGTTATTAAGTCTTCTATACCATTATTCCTTTTATACATTATTTGGGAGAATGCAATGTTTCGTTAGCACAAAAAAAGCTTGCATAGACCATTGCGAACGACCAAATGGCTTTTGAAAACATGCGCAGTGTATGTTATAAAATGTCTTAATATTTAATGGAACTCCAGAGCAGGTGTTAAAGCTAACATTTGCTTAGCAATGTAATATTCACCAGTGAATGATTTCACATTGTGAGCAGCACTAAACATTCAAAAAAACGCAGTTTTAAGTATTGCATTTTCAATTACATTCCCCCTTTAGTCTGTTAAAGATAGGGCAGCATCCTTAAAGGAGAACAAAACTTTATCCCATCCTCAGCCACTTCCAACACCACTCCCCACAACAGCTATTTTGTTTAAACGTGTCCCTGTAGGCCTACCATACCTCTGAAGAGCTGCATAGCACAGTTTAAATGTGGTTTAAAGGTGCTGTCTCCTCTTCTGTTAGCTCACTGACACAGATCTCAGTGCACATGCACAGTTGAATCTACGTCCTGAATCAGCTTTGATTATGCATGGTTCTGTCTTCTGGTTCTGTCTCCTGAAACAATAAATGCGGAAGTCAGCTGATTAACAGTCCTGGTGGAGTCTGACTTCTGACACATTGTTTCAATGAACCAAAAGTGAGTGCAATTATCAAAATGACATAGACATAAAAGTGGCATGCAAAGTTCAAAACAAAGGTCTCTGCATTCTGTTTCATAGTGACTGCCTCCATGACTAGTGTTGGTTGCATTTGTCACCGGCAGTAAGGACATTTCTGGGGGACAGAGCAGGGTGTGCTGTACACCTAGCAATGTTTTTTTTAAATCTGGCATGAGGTGTAGAGCACAGCCAGAAAAGAGGTGCTCTAGCACATCTGCCTGGGGTCATCGTAAATTACCACTTTACTGCTTTCATTAGTTACATTTACAAATATCATTTTAATTGTTGATTGATATATACTGGAAAGTTGTTTCGTGTTATATTTTTTCTATTGTGCAAAAAAGGGGAAAATTTAAATCATACCTACTGAAATTATATTTTCCTGGTTACTATGGGCAGTGTACACACCTATGGGTTATTCCACCAAAACTAATTATGGCTCACAGCTTATTTATTTGAAGAACACATTGCTTCTGAGACTTTTTCTGTGTCCTTACCCTCTTGGGAAATGGATTTTCTTTTTTCTGATATGCCAATTTTATGCAGTTAACCAAGCAGTAGATGTAGAGTCTTCCAGACTCTTTCTGTTGCACACTTGAATGACAAACCTACTTTTCCAAGAACTAGTTCTGTCAATGTAAACAGACAAGCATGTCTAGAGTCTGCCACCTCTTTTCTTCATCTGAAGTTGGCTTTGGAAAGAAAGAGGAAAGAACTGTCTTATGATTGAGATGAAATGCTGAAACTACGTTTGCCACACATTCTAGCACTGCTCTTAACACCAGGAAACAACACATGAGACCCTCCCAAAAAAGAGAGCTCATAATCAGCACAAAGAAAATATATAGGCAAAGAAAGAGCTTACCAACAAAACCTATAGAAATTAATGTAAATGTCCTCCATGGTAAAGAAAGTGCAAAATTTTAAATTTGAGTTAAAATAAAACAACCTCAGACTGGCTAAGTCACCATCAATCAGAATGACACAACTGAAACCAGAAGACCCATGCATCCCACATCCCACAGAGCTAAGCAGGATGTGCTGCACTACTAACAGCCCAATCTAAAGGTGCCACTCACAGAACCTGGTTTAATATGCATGCTACAACCAAAATACAGCACTCTTCATACTGAATAATTCAGTGCATGTCAGAGAAAGAAAGTATTAGCCCCCCGGGCTGCCATAAAAAACAAGGATTGGCCAGCTGACCTCCTCTATGAGGATGTACACATACTAAACCCTTCCGGGCAGAGAGGCTGGGCCACAAAACATAATTATTTAGGAGTTTTTAAAATCTCCCAAAACCATACATCCTACAGCAAACAAGGGCAAACAGAGCTTTGGGGGGGGGGGTTATGTGATTATCTGGGGGTAGGGTTAAAAAATGGAGGAGGAATAACCCAGAGGTGGTAAGGCTGCCAACGTACTGCAAAGTTGCTTAGAATTAAATGTGCTTTCCTCATGCTAAATGTTATGTTTAGGTTTCTTTCTCCTGTAATGTACTGCACATAAACATAAAAAGGCATAATCAAGCGAGTACTAATAAAATATTTATTTCTTTCCTGCTTTCTCACAAGGTGGACGTTTGATTTCTGTGAATAACATTAGCCTGGAAGGAATGACATTTAAAAGTGCTGTGCAGATTTTGCAGACATGTGGTGAAGAAGCTGAATTTATTCTGTCCCAAGAAAAAGGTGCTCAGGCAGGCATTAAAATATACGTATAATAGACAGAATTTTACAAAACATTTGACTAACTTCTGGTTACCAACAATTTTATTATTTTCATTGTATACTCTTTCTTTTCATAGCTGCACATAGTCACATAAAGAGGCAAATCTCCAGCATATCATGTGAAGGCACTGAACGGAGCAGTGTTACTTTTGGCACGCACAGTTCATCATGTGGAGCTGCTTATGGTTCATGTTTTCCATGTGATCCAAAGAGTACTGGTACCTATGGTATGTTTTGTGGCACAGAGAATGAGCCACGGGAAGCATCACAGAGTGAGAAGCCTGAGGTTTGTTATGCAATAAAAAGCATGTTAAAATGGCTTGCTACAAAGCTGATTGTAAGGAACTGACAATGGAAAGCTGTGCACACTCTTATTTACTTATGTATGTGCTTAAAGGGATACTGTCATGGGAAAAAAAATTTTTTTTCAAAATGAGTCAGTTAATAGTGCTGCTCCAGTAGAATTTTGCACTGAAATCCATTTCTCAAAAGAGCAAACAGATTTTTTTATATTCAATTTTGAAATCTGACATGGAGCTAGACATATTGTCAATTTCCCTACTGCCCCAAGTCATGTGACTTGTGCTCTGATAAACTTCAATAACTCTTTACTGCTGTACTGCAAGTTAGAGTGATATCAGTCCCTCCCTTTTTCCCCCCAGCAGCCAAACAAAAGAACAATGTGAAGGTAACCAGATAGCAGCTCCCTAACACAAGATAACAGCTGCCTGGTAGATCTAAGAACAACACTCAATAGTAAAAACCCATGTCCCACTGAGACACATTCAGTTCATTGAGAAGGAAAAACAGCAGCCTGCCAGAAAGCATTTCTCTCCTAAAGTGCAGGCACAAGTCACATGACTGGGGGCAGCTGGGAAATTGACAAAATGTCTAGCCCCATGTCAGATTTTAAAATTGAATATAAAAAAATCTGTTTGCTCTTTTGAGAAATGGATTTCAGTGCAGAATTCTGCTGGAGCAGCACTATTAACTGATGCGTTTTGGAAAAAATGTTTTTTCCCATGACAGTATCCCTTTAATGGTCACCAGACTATACAAGTTTGTCCCCAATGCAACTTAAAATAGAAAATGGTATTAAACCTTAACAACTGTCATAACATTGTCTCCACATGTACTTATAATTTTAAGTGTTTATAAATGTTAATAATACTTTTAAAATATGTTTTAAATTTGTTGTAAATTAAGTTTTTGTCTGGTACTTTTAGAATGCCTTTCTGATCCCCCTATAAGGGGGCTGCCATATCAGGTTTAGCAACTTCAATTAACAATTGCTTCCAAAAGCACAACTGTCAAAGAAAAAACCTATCAACATGACCTATAGATAAGTTTTGATGTACATAAATATTTTAAAGAGTAATTTTTAGTGTCAGGATTACTTTAAGGCAGGTATAGTTTTCTCAAACAGAAAGGAGCTGGTTTCCCAATAAAGAGTTATGCAGAGGGTACGACAGTCCATGTGATTCTTGTTTATCTAGAAAGAACGTTATATATATATATATATATATATATATATATATATATATATATATATATATATATATGTATATGTATATGTATATGTATATGTATATATATATATATATATATATATATATATATATATATATATATATATATATATATATATATATATATATATATATATGCTAATAACAACTGCAATGATTTTTCTTCATACTTTAGGATGCAATTGGAAGAGATAGCACTGAATTAAAGCCAGGTGATGTGTTCTCTGTGCAATTGAAGAGAGATGGTGGGAGCTTTGGTTTCAGTGTCACGGTAAGTTTACCAATTTTAGTGGACTTCTATTCAAGAATTTGTATCAAGTATTTGCATCAGTTATTGCAACAACGCTAATGGAAAATTGAACTCTTTGGAGACCACAAGTCTCCAAATTAAATTTTTCAGTGAATTATTTTATATAGTCCTGGGTCTTCACTAACATGGGCCTTCATTAATTTACCAGCAAACACTGCTTGCGTTATTTATAACTGGCATAATCCTAGAGATCTAATTCTAAAATTAGCCTACATGTCCCATACTTTATATAATAAATAGTTTTATATCTAAAGTTAGATTTATTTTTCAGGGAGGTGTGAACACCAGTGTCCGGCATGGTGGAATATACATAAAAAACATAATTCCTTTAGGACCTGCAAACTTGAATGGACAAATCAAGAAGGGTAAGTATGATTAAGAGGTAGTGTGTATAAACCTACTGCACATAGTTTACCTTGGCCTCTTGTAATGACATTGCTATTTATTCTGATCACAGTCACATATATGTCTCGGGGATTCAAAGATTATTAGATTCAGATTAGATTAGTAAAATTCTATACAATTATCTGAAAAATAGAAAATGTAAAAAAAGAAGGCTAGTTAATACAAAAAAGCCAGCAGCATGTGCTTAAGAACACCGGTACAAAGGGTTACTTTGGGCATTGTGACATAGATATTTGTTAGATTGGGAGGTGACACCAAATATTTGTTATGATAACCTCACCCTAATAAAAATGCATTTTATTTTATCAATGCAAAAATCCAGTAAAATGATTGATCAGTTCCTTAATCTTTGTTGTCAATTTGCTGCTGAGGGGTGCTGATCTCTAAATATCCTTTAGACCAGAATGTTGATCGACTGCTCAAATCAGTCAAACACATTCTGACAAACTGACACAAGTATCTTCTGTAATACATTAGTCAATACACCTTTTCCTGTCAGGAAAAATTGATAAATTGGGGAAATGTTGAATTTATGGGAATCTTACTTGATTCTTCATTACAATATTTGATACATTTGCCCCTTATATAAATAAAGTAAAGTAATGCACCTTCATATGTTGGTTATCCAAAATTATATATAAAGTTGTTAGAATGTATTCATACATTATACACATTAACCATACATAATGTGCACAGTAGTGGGAAGAATATTTTACAACAGCTTAAAAAATGAATAGATTTCTTCCACAAAAAATGTGTCTATATGATATATTTCTACAAATACTACTATAGGGATAACAATTCAATACTACTATACTTTAGGGATAACAGTTCAAGTCGAATAAATGGCTTTTAAATAGTAAATATTTCTGTACACACTAGAGTTAATTGCTCTGTAGACAACTGCAGAATGCAAAACATTTAAATAAGTTCTAAAATCAACTATAATTTTGTTATGATACCAGACTTTGTTTGTTTTTGCAAGCAATTGTTAGTTGAAGTTTCTAAACCTGACTATTTTGCCAACCTGACTGTCCCATCTTAGCCAGTTAAAGTTTCTAATGCTAGTGGACTCCTGCTGCACAAATATGGCAGCCCACTCATACAGGAACATGGGGCATCAGACAGGTGATAGCATTGTACAAATACTTTATAGCAAAGTTATAAATAGCTTTCAAAGGCAATATTATGATAGATGTAAAAAGAGTTTACTTTCTGGTGTCAGTATCTCCTTGATTATCCAACTTACAGGCAGCACCATTTTCCACAAAATGTCATGGTCTTACATGTATTTTGCCTGGCTACATGTTGATCTGAGACAAAACTATAGTAATAGACCCTTGAAGAGAAACAAAACTAATAAAATGTACACTTTTTATGTGTATGGACATTTTTTATGTGGTGTAAAAAACTGCAGAATAATTCGGCACACAGCAAGATATTGACGTGTAAAAAAAAAAGTGGTGTAAAAATGACGTAATTTTTTTACGTACTTTTTCTTTCAGCAACTTACACCAGAACAAAGGTCTGAAGCAGTGTAAAATAACGATGGAAAATCTGGTGTTCACATGGTGTAAAATATCACACACCTTGATAAATTCACCATTTATTTTACATAGCTTTTTACACAGTTTTTCTGGCAATTTTTTTTACACATAATAAATTATTTTAGCATAATAAATAGGCCCCTATAAGTCTGCCACAAGCCATCTTAATCCAAGTTCTCTGCTATTCCAGGAGATTGTTTGCTTGAAGTTAATGGAGTTCATATGCTTGGATTCACCCACCGGCAGGCTGTAGAATGTATCAAAAATGCTGGAGAGGTAATTTGTCACAATTTGTAATACTTTATAGTTTTTCAAGTGGTCGGCGCTAATGTGGTTTTCCCCAAGGTGTCTAGAATCAGAAAAGTACAATGCTGTAAACTATTAATTACCTTTAGAAACTGCTCATTACCTACTTTACTAGGAAGCAGTACAGCAGGATTTCCTAGCCCAGGCAGCAGTCTGCATCCTAATCACTATGTTTTTTTTTTTCAGCCAGAATTTTAACAATAGGGACAATAGATCTTGACGGGGCAGAAGTAAAACCCTGACATTTTAGTTTCAAACTATATTTGCAGAGCAGGTCATCTTCCATCCATTGGGCATCCTATATGTTTGTCCATATATAGATATTTAAACTTTCCAACTGTGTCAATGTCACCCCAGTCTCATCATAACACTCTCTAAAATGGGGAAAAGGTGAGATCTCAATTTTTCAGAGTAGTCCAAAGGCAAACAGCATGCCTAGTGCACGTTATTTTATGTATTCAGTCATTCCCAGACATTGGTAGCGCATTGGTATAGGGTACTGCAATCATCATGATGTGAGTCATTTAATCCTGTTGAAGAATTCCTCTTTCCAGTGTTTCATTCTGGCAGCTCAGTAATTCAGGTTCAAACTCTGAACTGTTTGCAATTTGCTATATTTGTTGGTACATTTCTCAGCAACATCTTAATTCAATTCAGTATCAATTAACAGCCAACTATTACTTAAAATAATATTTTGTGTATATTACTTTTGAAGTTGTTGACTGTAGTCCTACAAAGAGGAGGCGATTTGGAAAATACAGCTTCAGGAAGTGCCTATGAATTTCCAGAATCTACAAGGACCACACCAAGCTTCTGTGAATCCAGCAGTAAATTTTATGTTTCTAAAGGTAAAAAAGTCCAAATGTTACAAAATTGATGTAATAAAATAGGTCACTAATAAAGGCCAACTAAAGCTCTAAACTTTTTTATTCTTGTGGCTGCAATCATAGCAATGCAATACCAGCGTATTGCAGTGATAAATTATAGTTGACCATTTATTGGGACCCACCCAATACAACTTGATGTTCTGTGTATGCAAGTAGTACAAAAGTAACTAAATTACCTTTCCTGAAACTAACCTTGCATGAAGTCAGGAAAAAATGAGTATAGTCCATAATCGTCCAATTGTACGTAAGTCTTAAGTGATTCTTTTATAACACCACCCTCACTTGAATATACTAAAATTCTAATTAATGTCTGTATAAATTTTGAGTACAAATTGTGGGTTTTTTTGCAACAGCAGATATTTTTCATTTACGGAAACGTTAAGTTTCAGATGAAATAATTTTCATCTAATTTTTTTCTCACAGTGTGTTTTTTTTCCTGAAAGTTACTAAAACCTTGTTTTAATATTGGGGGATTTTATTACTTGCTCTGTGATGGTGAAAACTATTTTAAACCATTGCAAGATTGGAGAAAGTTGTCCTACATTATTGAAAAAATATAAAATATCAAAGAGTTTTCATCAATTGGGAAGTCTTACCCTGATTAGAATATATATGCATACATTTTTACATGAACATACTTGTCAAATAATAAAGATAATTTATATTTTAATTTACTACCACTTCCTTGGTTTATCTTTCAAGCAGGCAGTAGACCAAGAAGGCATTGTATCTGTTAATCTGGGGGCCATTGTGTATATAACCATGTGATTAGAGGCCATGTGCATCTGTAGAATTTTCTTGACCTGACACTATTTTAGATGTTTAGCTTTGCTGTAGTACCACAAGGATTTTTTTTTTGGCGTTGTGACCACTAAAAATGTGATATCAAACAACCAAAATTACCAACTATTGCTCCATCAGGGTAAAACACCAATACTCCATAAAACAACAATTCTCTGTGTCTGCAACCTGGTAGATGCAGTGGCTCCATTTTTACCTGTAGCACTTTCCATATGCATTATAAGCATTAACTTTGCCAATGCCTAATAACATTTAAAGCATATGAGTTTATGGTGTCTGTCTTAACAGAAAATACCTTTGAGGTGACTCTAAGAAAGAATTTGGGTGGATTGGGATTCAGCTTTGTACAGACTGAAACTGGTGCATCTGGGAGAGTTGACAACATCATAAGGATAAAAAGGCTGTTCCAGGGCCTACCGGCACAGGAGAGTGGACAGATCGCAGCTGGAGATGTCTTGCTTGCTGTGAATGGACAGTCTACCCAAGGAATGAATTATAAGGTACAAATATTGGCTCTTTTCTGTCATAAAACACAAGGGTTTTGAAATCCTATAAGGTCCAGGCTATAGGTGCCAATAAACAGTTTTGGCTCAAATTATTATACAGAAATACATTATATTGGCACTGACCATCCCTTCTAGTTACATCACTGGATAGCTGTTTTTGGGCTGGTTATACTGGCATAGACATGGATGAGGCACCCTATGTTTCATAGCCAAAAAAAGAAAGTGTCATCATTATGAAAAAAATCATCAAAGAATTAGAATGTTTAAATCACTATTTTGTTTATTTCATGTGGGAACATGTATCTGTTCCTGATAACAACAGTACACCCTGAGGGGCAAATTCACTAAGATGCGAAGTTGCGCCAGGCGTAACTTCGCCGCACTTCGCCAGGCGTAGTTTCGCCAGCGCTCCGCAAATTCACTAAAATCCGAAGTTGCGCTCAGGGGTAGCGTAAGGTTGTGAAGTTGCGCTAGCGTTGATTCGCTATGTAAAGCGAAGTTACGCTAGCGAAGGCTAATTTGCATACGGCGCGAAATTCAAATTTCAATGGAGGAATACGTATCAGCACTACAAAGGCTTAGAAAACCTTCAAATCAGCAAATAAAAATTTTATTTTGCCCTACACATGTGCCCACTGTTTAGGTAAGTTGCCATGAGTCAGGAAATGTAGGGGGGAAGGAGGGGAGCCCCAAAAATTTTTTCGATCTTTTTCAGCCTATCACCCATAATGTAGAAAACACGCCAGCGTTTTTTGGGACTTAGAAAAATTTTTGACTTTTTTTCAAACAATCCCTATCTACTCTATTGCGCTTCGCCAGGTCTGAGGTGGCGAAGGAAGTCTAGCGTAAAAGGTAGCGTTCAGTACACTGTGCAAGTTAGTGAATTTGCGTAGTTACATCGCTAGCGAAAATTCGCCTGGCGTAAGGGTGCGAAGTAACACTAGCGAAACTACGCCAGCGTTCGTTAGTGAATTTGCGCAGTAACGAAAATGCCAAACGCTAGCGAATTAACGCTAGCGTTCGGCGCTTAGTGAATTTGCCCCTAAGTGGTTAGAAAACAGCAAGATTAGAGTTTTTTTTCCCCAGTCAAATGTTTAATTTCTTTATCCATACTAAAACTACAATTAATCTGCATTTCCTTCACATATTACCACTGTCTTGTCTTTGATGTTAGGAAGTTGTGCACATTTTGCATGGAGCCCCCACTCAGGTGACTCTTTTACTCTGCCGACCAGAAACAGGGGCCCTTCCTGAAATAGATTTTACTGCACCGGTAAGCCCTATGTGTATAAGTCAATGGAACAGTAACTATTTCTTAAATATGCATCTTTTTTTAGGGCCATAGTGAAATATTTTTGCACAGTCATTTGGACAATTACCCCCATATGTAATAAAAAGCAATACGTTTGCCCAGAGCAGTAACCAGGGGCAAGCAATAATATATTTGCTTTTAAACTGATGACCAGTAGTGATCCTTCCTAGGGTTCTTATGTTAACATGATTACCTGAGGAAGGATTTTTGATCCAAAACATGTAGTGATGTAGTGCAATTTTCTAATTAAAGGGTCACTGGTTGATTGATATGGTTCTCCAGAGTGATACTATTGTCGATTTGTGAAGTCTGAGTATGGTATGTCAGTACCTGGCTCTGTGTGAGGAATTTATTATACAAGGAATAACCAAGGAAACTCTCACCTACATTCTGTTTATATCTTTGATGACCTGTAAATGGTACCTGCTGATTGGTTGCTAAGGGTTATAGCACCAGAGCAAACATAGTATGGTTCATTTCTAAACTTTGCTCAGTGCAGAATGATTCGCACAGTGAACATATTTACCCTGTGCATGGTTATATTTATAAAGTTGGATAAGAGTAGTGTATTTAATGTGCTAGCAGAATTGTGAATTTTTGTATGCACTGTGAATGTCCCTAAGAGCTTTTAAAATATGGCATAGTCACAAACTGCTAATATTTATGCGAACACTCTGTGGGGCAAATTCACTAAGATGCGAAGTTGCGCCAGGCGCAACTTCGCCGCACTTCGCCAGGCGTAGTTTCGCCAGGACTCCGCAAATTCACTAAAATCCGAAGTTGCGCACAGGGGTAGTGTAAGGTTGCGAAGTTGCGCTAGCGTTGATTCGCTATATAAAGCGAAGTTACGCTAGCGAAGGCTAATTTGCATACGGCGCGAAATTCAAATTTCAATGGAGGAACACGTATCTGCACTACAAATGCCTAGAAAACCTTCAAATCTGCAAATAAAAATTTTATTTTGCCCTACACATGTGCCCACTGTCTAGGTAAGTTGCCATGAGTCAGGAAATGTAGGGGGGAGGAAGGGGAGCCCCAAAAAAATTTCGATCTTTTTCAGCCATCATGTAGAAAACTAGGGATGTAGCGAACGTCGGAAAAAAAGTTCGCGAACATATTCGCGAACTTGCGCAAAAACGCGAGCGGTTCGCGAACGGTTCGCGAACCCCATAGACTTCAATGGGAAGGCGAACTTTAACATCTAGAAAAGACATTTCTGGCCAGAAAAATGATTTTAAAGTTGTTTAAAGGGTGCAACGACCTGGACAGTGGCATGCCAGAGGGGGATCAAGGGCAAAAATGTATCTGAAAAATCTGCCTGTGTGTGCTTGGAAGAGATAGTGTAGGGGGAGAGCTGTTAGTGATTTCAGGGACAGATGATAGTAAGTTTGCTGGCTAGTAATCTGCTTGATACTGCTCTGTATTGGAGGGACAGAAGTCTGCAGGGATTTGAGGGACATTTTAGCTTAGGTAGCTTTGCTGGCTAGTAATCTACTGTTCTCTTTAAACAACTGCCATACGTTGACCTTGTAGGCATTGTTTGCCCAGTTTTTTTGGACGCAGCCACTGAAGCACAGTTGCCAGAAAAAATATGCCATATAAATGCTGAAATAGTCATTTTTCGCCATACGTTGACCTTGTAGACATTGTTTGCCCAGTTTTTTTGGACGCAGCCACTGAAGCACAGTTGCCAGAAAAATTATGCCATATAAATGCTGAAAATATAAATTTTTTTGGTTGCAGCCACTGAAGCACAGAGGCCAGAAAAATTATGCCATATAAATGCAGAAAATATGCATTTATTTGGTCGCAGCCACTGAAGCACAGTTGACAGAAAAATTATGCCATATAAATGCTGAAAATATAAACTTTTTTGGTTGCAGCCACTGAAGCACAGAGGCCAGAAAAATTATGCCATATAAATGCAGAAAACATGCATTTTTTTGGTCGCAGCCACTGAAGCACAGTTGACAGAAAAATTATGCCATATAAATGCAGAAAATATAAATTTTTTTGGTTGCAGCCACTGAAGCACAGAGGCCAGAAAAATTATGCCATATAAATGCAGAAAATATGCATTTTTTTGGTCGCAGCCACTGAAGCACAGTTGCCAGAAAAAATATGCCATATAAATGCTGAAAATAGTCATTTTTTGCCATATACGTTGAGTCAACGTATGGCAAAAAATGACTATTTTCAGCATTTATATGGCATATTTTTTCTGGCCTCTGTGCTTCAGTGGCTGCGGCCAAAAAAACTGGGCAAACAATGCCTACAAGGTCAACGTCGTTGACCTTGTAGGCATTGTTTGCCCAGTTTTTTTGGCCGCAGCCACTGAAGCACAGAGGCCAGAAAAAATATGCCATATAAATGCTGAAAATAGTCATTTTTTTGGTCGCAGCCACTGAAGCACAGTTGCCAGAAAAATTATGCCATATAAATGCTGAAAATATAAATTTTTTTGGTTGCAGCCACTGAAGCACAGAGGCCAGAAAAATTATGCCATATAAATGCAGAAAATATGCATTTTTTTGGTTGCAGCCACTGAAGCACAGAGGCCAGAAAAATTATGCCATATAAATGCAGAAAATATGCATTTTTTGGATGCAGCCACTGAAGCACAGTTGCCAGAAAAAATATGCCATATAAATGCTGAAAATAGTCATTTTTTGCCATACGTTGACCTTGTAGACATTGTTTGCCCAGTTTTTTTGGTTGCAGCCACTGAAGCACAGAGGCCAGAAAAAATTAAACCAGTAGGGTTTGCACCCTAGTTTGTAACGGTGGCGGAGGGAGGAGGAGGACGCTAAAGGACAGCTGTGTGTGGAGTCATGAGGCTTGAAGAGAAGGACAGCTGCATAGAAGTCAGAACAAGTCTTCCGGCGTGCAGTAACCCTCCGAGATCCACCCCTCATTCATTTTAATAAAGGTCAGGTAATCGACACTTTTGTGACCTAGGCGAGTTCTCTTCTCAGTTACAATCCCTCCTGCTGCACTGAAGGTCCTTTCTGAGAGCACACTTGAGGCTGGGCAAGACAAGAGGTTCATGGCAAATTGTGACAGCTCTGGCCACAGATCAAGCCTGCGCACCCAGTAGTCCAGGGGTTCATCGCTCCTCAGAGTGTCGATATCTGCAGTTAATGCCAGGTAGTCCGCTACCTGCCGGTCGAGGCGTTCTTTGAGGGTGGATCCAGAAGGGTTGTGGCGCTGCCTTGGACAGAAAAACATTTGCATGTCTGACGTTACAGACTGGCCAAAGGGCTTTGTCCTTGCAGGTGTGCTCGTGGCAGGATTACTGGCACCTCTGCCCCTGGAATGTTGATGAGTTCCTGAAGTGACATCACCCTTAAAAGCATTGTACAACATGTTTTGCAGGCTGGTTTGTAAATGCCGCATCTTTTCGGACTTGTGGTATGTTGGTAACATTTCTGACACTTTATGCTTGTACCGAGGGTCTAGTAGCGTTGCGACCCAGTACAGGTCCTTCTCCTTAAGCCTCTTGATACGGGGGTCCTTCAACAGGCATGACAGCATGAAAGACCCCATTCTCACAAGGTTGGATGCAGAGCTATCCATCTCCGCTTCCTCATTATCAAGGACTGCATCATCCACGGTCTCCTCCCCCCAGCCACGTACAAGACCAGGGGTCCCCAAAAGGTCACCACTAGCCCCCTGGGAAGCCTGCTCCTGTTGGTCCTCCTCCTCCTCCTCCTCCACAAAGCCACCTTCCTCCTCTGACTCCACTTCTGGCACCTCTCCCTGCGTTGCAGCAGGTGCCTGGGTTCGTTCTGGTGATTCCGACCAGAAATCGTGCGCTTCCAGCTCCTCGTCACGCTGGTCTACAGCCTCATCTGTCACTCGTCGCACGGCACGCTCCAGGAAGAAAGCGAAGGGTATTAGGTCGCTGATGGTGCCTTCGGTGCGACTGACCATATTTGTCACCTCTTCAAAAGGTCGCATGAGCCTGCAGGCATCGCGCATAAGCACCCAGTAACGGGGGAAAAAAATCCCCAGCTGTGCAGATCCAGTCCTACCACCCAGTTCAAAAAGGTACTCGTTGACGGCCCTTTGTTGTTGCAGCAGACGTTCCAACATAAGGAGCGTTGAATTCCAGCGAGTCTGGCTGTCAGAAATCAAACGCCTGACTGGCATGTTGTAGCGCTGCTGAATGTCAGCAAGGCGTGCCATGGCTGTGTAGGAACGTCTGAAATGGGCCGACACCTTTCTGGACTGGGTGAGAACGTCCTGGAATCCTGGGTACTTGGAGACAAAACGTTGGACTATTAAATTTAACACATGTGCCATGCAGGGCACATGTGTTAAATTGCCTAGTCTCAACGCTGCCAACAGATTGCTTCCATTGTCACACACCACTTTTCCGATCTGCAGTTGGTGTGGGGTCAGCCACCGATCGGCCTGTGACTGCAGAGATGACAGGAGTACAGATCCGGTATGGTTTTTGCTTTCCAGGCACGTCATCCCCAAGACAGCGTGACAACGGCGTACCTGGCACGTCGAATAGCCTAGGGGGAGCTGGGGGTGCACAGGTGTGGAGGAGGAGAAGGAGGACCCAGCAGCAGAGTAAGAAGAAGAAGAAGACGAGGTAGAGAGCGATGGAGGAGTAGAGGTGGTGGCAGAACCGCGTGCAATCCGTGGCGGTGACACCAACTCCACTGTTGTTGTTGAGCTACCCATTCCCTGCTTCCCAGCCATTACCAAGTTCACCCAGTGGGCAGTGTAGGTGACATACCTGCCCTGACCATGCTTGGAGGACCATGCGTCAGTAGTCATATGGACCTTTGGCCCAACACTAAGTGACAGAGATGCGGTAACTTGGCTCTGCACATGTTGGTACAGGTGTGGTATTCCCTTTTTAGAAAAAAAATTGCGGCTGGGTACCTTCCACTGCGGTGTCCCAATTGCTACAAATTTGCGGAAGGCCTCAGAGTCCACCAGCTGGTATGGTAAAAGCTGGCGGGCTAAGAGTGCAGACAAGCCAGCTGTCAGACGCCGGGCAAGGGGGTGACAGTCAGACATTGGCTTCTTACGCTCAAACATGGCCTTCACAGAAACTTGGCTGGTGGCAGATGACTGGGAATGGGAACAGGTGGTCAAGGTGGAAGGCGGAGTGGAGGGTGGTTCAGACGGGTCAAGGAGAGCAGAGGTAGAGCAGTAAGATGCTGGACCAGAAGGAGTGTGGCTTTTAGTTTGCCTGTTGCCTTTGAGGTGTTGCTCCCAAAGTGCTTTGTGCTTGCCGCTCATGTGCCTTCGCATAGAAGTTGTACCTATGTGGCTGTTGGGCTTACCAAGGCTCAGTTTCTGACTGCACTCATTGCAAATTACAATGCTTTTGTCAGAGGCACACACATTAAAAAAATCCCACACTGCTGACTTTTTGGAAGTGTGCGATCTGGCGGTAACAGTAGAAGTTGGCGGAGTTGGCGGTATTGGCGGCAATGGCGGGTGCGTTGGCCGGCTGAACACAGGTGCCGATACATGTTGTTGCCCTGCTGATCCCTGCGGGCTGTCCTCCCTGCTTCTTCTAAGTCTTATTCTCCTACTGCCTCTCTGACTCTCCGTCTCTCCATCTGAACTACCCTCCTCTTGCTCTCTTCTACTAGGCACCCACAAAACATCAATCTCCTCATCATCATTCTCCTCAGATGCATCAATTTCTTCTGACACATCACAGAAGGAAGCAGCAGCGGGGACCTCCTCCTCATCACTCATTATGTCCATCTCTATCGTGTTCTCTGCCAGAATTAAATCTGGTGTAAGGTCCTCATCTCCTTCATCTTCTTCTGGCAATAATGGTTGCGCATTACTCAGTTCAAGAAACTCATTGGAAAATAACTCCTCTGACCCCAGTGAAGAAGGGGCACCGGTGGTGGAGGAAGTGTTACGTGGGGTGGCCATAGCAGTGGAGGATGAGGAGGATGTTGTGGTAAAGTTAGAAACGGTAGAGGATGGGGTGTGCTGTGTAAGCCAGTCAACTACCTCTTCAGCATTTTGGGAGTTCAGGGTCATTGGCTTTTTAAAACTGGGCAATTTGCTAGGGCCACAGGATTGCATAGCAGCACGGCCCCTAGCACGGCCTCTGCGTGGCGGCCTGCCTTTGCCTGGCATTATTTTTAAAAAAACAACAACAACAACAAAAACTCAGTTGGTTTTTCTGGAAACGATAATACACACAGCTAGATGGCGGGTTGAAGAAAACACTGTGCAAATAATGCCTACAAAGTCAACGTATACACTACTACAGCGGTGGATACGGATTACGTAAAATATATGAATGCTGCTTGAAAAAAAGTAACTCAAGTGGTTTTTCTAGAGACGATAATATTATCAATATTTAGACAAAATGTGAACAAGGTCACACAGCTCGATGGCGGGTTGAAGAAAACAGTGTGCAAATAATGCCTACAAGGCCAACGTATACACTACTACAGCGGTGGATACGGATTACGTAAAATATATGAATGCTGCTTGAAAAAAAGTAACTCAAGTGGTTTTTCTAGAGACGATAATATTATCAATATTTAGACAAAATGTGAACAAGGTCACACAGCTCGATGGCGGGTTGAAGAAAACACTGTGCAAATAATGCCTACAAGGCCAACGTATACACTACTACAGCGGTGGATACGGATTACGTAAAATATATGAATGCTGCTTGAAAAAAAGTAACTCAAGTGGTTTTTCTAGAGACGATAATATTATCAATATTTAGACAAAATGTGAACAAGGTCACACAGCTCGATGGCGGGTTGAAGAAAACAGTGTGCAAATAATGCCTACAAGGTCAACGTATACACTACTACAGCGGTGGATACGGATTACGTAAAATATATGAATGCTGCTTGAAAAAAAGTAACTCAAGTGGTTTTTCTAGAGACGATAATATTATCAATATTTAGACAAAATGTGAACAAGGTCACACAGCTCGATGGCGGGTTGAAGAAAACACTGTGCAAATAATGCCTACAAGGCCAACGTATACACTACTACAGCGGTGGATACGGATTACGTAAAATATATGAATGCTGCTTGAAAAAAGTGACTCCGGTGGTTTTTCTGGAGACGGTAATATTATGGATATTTAGACAGAATGGTGAACAAGGTCACACAGCTCGATGGCGGGTTGAAGAAAACAGTGTGCAAATAATGCCTACAAGGCCAACGTATACACTACTACAGCGGTGGATACGGATTACGTAAAATATATGAATGCTGCTTGAAAAAAGTGACTCCGGTGTTTTTTCTGGAGACGGTAATATTATGGATATTTAGACAGAATGGGAACAAGGTCACACAGCTCGATGGCGGGTTGAAGAAAACAGTGTGCAAATAATGCCTACAAGGCCAACGTATACACTACTACAGCGGTGGATACGGATTACGTAAAATATATTATGGCTGCTTGAAAAAAGTGACTCCGGTGTTTTTTCTGGAGACGGTAATATTATGGATATTTAGACAGAATGTGAACAAGGTCACACAGCTCGATGGCGGGTTGAAGAAAACAGTGTGCAAATAATGCCTACAGGGCAAATAATGCCTAAAAGGTCAACTTATACACTACTACAGCGGTAGTAAAATAAAAAAAAATGAATATTAAAAAAAAAAATTAAAGTTGGTGCTGCTGAACTACTAGGAGCAGCAGATTAGCACACCAGTCCCACTCCCCAACACTGCTAGACTAATAGCACTGGGCTCTTATAGTAGTAGTAGTAGTAGTAGTAGTAAAACAACAAAAAAATAAATAAAAGCAGTCCTTACAAGGACTACTGTTATTGCAGCAGTCAGCAGATGAGATCAGAAGCAGGACAGCTGCCCACTGCAGCTACATACAGAGCACTGCAGTAGAAGGTAGATTACTAGCCAGCAAAGCTACCTAAGCTTAAATGTCCCTCAAACCCCTGCAGACTTCTGTCCCTCCAATAACAGAGCAGTATCAAAACGATTACTAGCCAGCAAACTTTCAACTGTCCCTGAAATCACTAACAGGCAGCAGCTCTCTCCCTACACTATCTCTTCAGCACACACAGGCAGAGTGAAAAAACGCTGCAGGGCTTCGGTTTTTATAGGGAAGGGGAGTGGTCCAGGGGAGAGCTTCCTGATTGGCTGCCATGTACCTGCTGGTCTGGGGTGAGAGGGCAAAAAAAAGCGCCAACAATGGCGAACCCAAAATGGCGAACGTCGCGCGACGTTCGCGAACTTCCGGCGAGCGCGAACACCCGATGTTCGCGCGAACAAGTTCGCCGGCGAACAGTTCGCGACATCTCTATAGAAAACACGCCAGCGTTTTTTTGGGACTTAGAAAAAAAATTGCCTTTTTTTTTAAACAATCCCTATCTACTCTATTGCGCTTCGCCAGGTCTGAGGTGGCGAAGGAAGTCTAGCGTAAAAGGTAGCGTTCAGTACACTGCGCAAGTTAGTGAATTTGCGTAGTTTCGTCGCTAGCGAAACTTCGCCTGGCGTAAGGTTGCAAAGTAACACTAGCGAAACTACGCCAGCGTTCGTTAGTGAATTTGCGCAGTAGCGAAAATGCCAAACGCTAGCGAATTAACGCTAGCGTTCGGCGCTTCGCATCTTAGTGAATTTGCCCCTGTGTGTGAGTTACGCGGCAACTTGGTGTCAAATCACAAATTTAAATGAGAGTCAATACTATTTTCGCACACAATGGAATCACACAGTGGCTGCAGTCACTCAAACACCTGTCTCATTTGCGAGCCATTTGCAAATATTTGTGCACAATGTGAATTCACAAAATAACGGAAAGAGGGGTACGGCAGTGCAATATTTCAGTGTTCAGGAAAAAACATGGGCCGTATAACCATTTGTGAATAAATGTGCATTGCGTGAACTTTATAAATGACCCCCAGTATCTTTTATTGCTTAAGCCCATTAAAATGTTAATTTATTATATAACATTTTATTTGGCTGAAAAAAATACATGCATACATGGCTGCTACTTGCTTCCAATGGGACTCCATAGCTGCATACAGGAATAACTTTCAGCTAAGAGTATATCCATGTCCATGTGTTGCCCACCACCTGCTACCTTTGAATGCAGTTTAGTCTAATGCAGACAGCATTAACTTAAGGGGCCTATTTATCATGCTGTGTAAAGCAATGAAGCATAACATCACCAGTGATGTTGCCCATAGCAACCAATCAGCAATTAGATTGCAACAGTCACCTACCAGACAGAAAACAAAACCAAGGTTCTGATTGGTCACCAGTGATGTTTTTCTCCACTGTTTTACACAGCATGATAATTAGGCTCCTAAGAATAAGGAGCAGCTCTATTCCAGAAGCTCAAAGACATGCACATTAGGGCTCAACCTGCAGGATAGCATCCAAAATACAACAAATTACGTGCTGCACTTTTATGTAATTTATTTTGCTGGTTTTAGTTGAAATACTAGGGTGAAATGTACCTTAATGGAGCAGATGCAAAATAGGACAAAAGGAACATTTTGGTTCCTTGCAACTTGCAATTGCTTTGCCAGTGTACCCAGAGCTGAATCTGCCTTAGAAGTGACATATTTACTTCTGTAATACAATACAATTAGGGGCACATTTACAAAGCTCGAGTGAAGGATTCGAATTAAAAAAACTTCGAATTTCGAAGTGTTTTTTTGGCTACTTCGACCATCGAATGGGCTACTTCGACCTTCGACTACTACTTTGACTTCGAATCGAACGATTCGAACTAAAAAACGTTCGACTATTCGACCATTCGATAATCGAAGTACTGTCTCTTTAAGAAAAACTTCGACCCCCTAGTTCGGCAGCTAAAAGCTACCGAACTCAATGTTAGCCTATGGGGAAGGTCCCCATAGGCTTGCCTGCGTTTTTTTGATCGAAGGATATTCCTTCGATCGTTGGATTAAAATCCTTCGAATCGTTCGCAGGATTTGCGCTAAATCGTTCGACTTTGATATTCGAAGTCGAACGATTTTAGTTCCTGGTCGAATATCGAGGGTTAATTAACCCTCGATATTCGACCCTTAGTAAATCTGCCCCTAAGTCTTTATTTTATTACTTGTTAGACATTAAATGCAATAGGAGAGCATTTTAGAACTCATGTTTAGAACCACAGACACCACAACACCATTTCAATGAAAAAATAAACTTGTCATTTTCACAGACTCCAATGCCATCCCCTGTGAGAGACATTCTAAGAATTAGGTCACCAGACTATGACCTGGATAATGCAGCAAGTGTGGTATCAGAAAGGGACAAGGACAGTTATGAAGCCATAGACACAAGGAGACTGCCCTCCCTTATGCACTCTACACTTACTCCATCCTTGGAGACGATGACTGCACTGGCACAGGCTGTCCGACTAAACTGTTATTCCATTTGTGAACAGGAATCACAGAACAGGTAAACAGAACATGCAATCTGTAATAGATGTTATGAAGAGGTAATTTTTATTATTATAAAGAAGATGCATAATTGATAATGTAAACAGTTACAAATGTGCTGTTTGATGACACTATCTGGACAAACTGTTTTGATCCAACCAAACAGTCTATGGGCTAAATGTTTAAATGATTACTGCCCATTCTCTTGTCAAATTGAGCTTTTAGCATGGTTTTCTGTTTTGAGGTACAAGAACTCTAGTGTTGTAGTATCATAACAGTCACTTAAAGTTCTCATATGGAAGCTGCACACACCCACACACAGAATGCCATAAATATAGGTAAGAAATGTATTGTATAAAGTGATCAACAATCAAACATCTCAAGTGAGTGAAGCTACCAGAGTTTCCATAGCAGAAAAAGAAACAGTTGCACACAGTTCACAAAACGCGAACTTTGACGCCGGCATCAATTCACAGGCGTCAAACTTGACACTGGCGACAATTCCAACACTGACGACATTTGACGTGCATTAAGGTCAATGGGCGTGCGTTTAATTGTCGTCAATGGCGTCAGAAATTTTTCAACAGTGCATTTTCACCAGCGAATTTCGCAAATTTATTTGCTGGCACCGAAACTCAGAAATTCGCAGCGAATTTGCACCTGCCGAATAAATTCGTCCATCACAGTTGCTGAGCATAAATATGCAGAAGTTAAAGGATAAGCTTGGACACAAGTAAATGTAATGAATGTTGTTGACTGTGCCCATTTTTGCATAACCACAACTGTAATTATGGGTCGTAAATGAGCCCTTATGTTTGTGTTAGCAAATGTTTGGAATTGACAAAACAGAACATCTCTTTTTTCTCACACTTTAACAGCAGCATAGATAACAGAGTTGGGGGAGATGGATTGGAAGAATGTCAGATATTCAGTGATGAAGAGTATCTTACTATAAGTTCTACATCTATCACTCCTCCTTCTTGGGGAGAAGTTTTGGATGAACAGACAGCTGTTTA
This sequence comes from Xenopus laevis, assembly GCF_017654675.1. Classification (NCBI taxonomy): domain Eukaryota; kingdom Metazoa; phylum Chordata; class Amphibia; order Anura; family Pipidae; genus Xenopus; species Xenopus laevis. The sequence continues at coordinate 64,854,058 of NC_054383.1, read as the reverse complement.
TGATCCACCACAGCCACGTGCTCTCATCCCTCTTCCAGAATCCTGTGCATCTCCAGAGTCTAGTGAAAGTGAGAGTGAATGGGAAGATTTAGAAGAAAATGCTGATGCAGAGGAGGAAGGCATTGTCTCACATGTGAGTTTAAAACATATCTATATTTAAAAGCACAGTGTGCAAAGTCCAGACAGAGGCACACTATGTTATGATTTTGCTGAATGGCTGCAGGACTCATCTGTGCCTTCTGATGCTGCAATGTGCTTTTCATGCCTGATTAAAAAAAGAGCAGGGTGCAGCTTTTCTGTGTTGCAAGCAGCATTATTTTTGGGGCTGAGGCAACAGCTCCAATGCTACCCCCCAACCTGCTTACCTCTTTGTCTTTGGAGCAGGTCGAAGAGGGCCACATCGCTAACACATTTTTATATATTTTTACTCTTAGCACTAGAGATGCCATAAATTTGCCATTTACTATTGTGGCTTTGATTCTATTGGAAGAACTTGATTGAATTAGTTAATAGTAAGGGAGTTCACTGTGACTTAAAGTCCAGGTTTATTTCTTATTGACTCACTGTATAACTTTTTTTTTAATAAACACATTGTGCAGATTGTTTATTGCAATATAAATAAAATTATCTTCATGAAATAGTGGTACAAAATTATCTTAGAGGTTGAAATGCAGGCAAATAATATATTGTTTCCCCTTTCAGGGCCTCCACAAAGAGAAATCAGTGCCCTTGCAGTTGCGTACATTTTCACCCTCAAGTTGGTATCATCAACCAACTACCTCAAACAGAAGATTTAAAGTTCCCTCTCCAACAAGACGGACTCATATTTCCTCAACTGCCATAAGATTGAAAACCCATTCTCCAACCAGAAATATAACCCTTTCCTCCCCAACAGTCAAAGTTTCCCCTCCTTCCTTAGAAAGACAACATTTTCAGTGTTTTTTAGATCCTGCATCTTGCACCCTGCAGTTGCCATTAGCTTTGCAGAATTGCAGAACCTATAGTGAGACAAATAATGGGGTCAGTATGTTACATCATAAGTCAGCTGATGAAGCTCAGACTGATTTAAACACATCTAATAATACAGTTGATCAATACAGTTGCCAATCTACACAACAGTCAGAAATAAAAGACTTGCTTTACAGCTCTACGTGTCAGTCAAATGACTATAACAGTGCACTCCATCAAAGCATTCAGTATGAATTAAATAATAATTTAAAAACTATAAATAATAACTTTTTGGACCGCTCAAATAAAAATAAAGAACACACTGAATCTTCTGATAAGTCAGATGATCTGAAGAACATATTGCTTGGTGACCCTCCAGAACAAACATTTGACAAAACACCTATTTTAGAACACACTTGGTCTGATCTTCATGCTACTGAAAATGAAGAAACAAATCACTTTCAAACTGAACTGCCACATGAAGAAATGCCAGAGAATCAATGGAAGAATAACAGAACACAACAGGAATACATACAAGAGAAGCTCAGTATTAATACAAACAAAAAACAAAAAGGTGAGAGCTATTACTGCAACATAATGAGTTTTAAGTAAACATTCAGTGAACAAAACACCATACAAAATTACAAACAGGATTGTCCCGTATGTCAATCTTTGATCATCCCAGAGTTACATAGTAACATATGAGATGAGGCTAAAACAAAGACTTACATACTGTACATCAATTCAGCCTTTGTTGTCTAAGTGAGCCTGTCAAACTGCTTGTTGATTTTGATGAAAGGAAAAACACCCTCTGAACTCTTCAGTGTGGCTCATGGGGTGGGGGGGTTCCCTTCTGATTCCAATACAGCAATCGAGACAGATAGATTAAAATAGCCCATTCAGTAACACTGTATGTTTTTCTAAAAAGCCATCCAAGGTTGATTCGGTGTATTTGTATTTAATGTATCTGATGGTACAGCTGCTTCAGAATTCAACCACTGCACAGCTCTCACTAAAAAAACCCTTTTCATAACTTGTGATGGAACCTTCTTTCTTCTAATCTAAATGAGTATCTAAATGCATATCATATCTCCCCTTAAGTGGGTCTTCTCCAGTGTAAAAAAATCCAAACTTGGCCAGTCTTTCTTCATAACTGAGCCCTTTCATTCCCTTTATCACCTTAGTTGCTCTTCTTTGGACTTTCTATATTTAATTAATATCCTTTTTAATCAGTGGAGACCAAGACTGCACTGCTGTTTCTAGATTCGACCTTACCAGTTTTTTGAAAAGGGAAGAATGACTCAAGGAGTCTATACCCCTTGTAATACAGGATAATACTTTACTACTACTACTTTTCCATCAAGGATTTGCCTAATATAGTAAAATAAAGTGGCTTGCATATTGGTAAATCCCAAATTACCCAAAAACCTTACATTTATAACATTGAATCAAATCTGCCACAGATCTCCCAATTGCCAGTTTGCCCAGATCCCCCTGCAAAGATGCCAAGTCCTGGATGAAGTTTTGTGTCATCAGCATACACAGATACACTTCTTCATATGCCCCCTTCCATGTCATTAATAGACTAATTGAATAAAATTGGGAGATTAAGTGAGATCAAGGCTCAATCTAACAATCCATTTTACAAAAGGATCTGTCAATCCAACCAATATAATCTTAGAACATAATTGCAACATACATTTTGAAATACAAGTGGATGAAATTTTTGAATGAAGCCACTAGTGTGATTGTGCTAGTGTGATTTCTTCCTTAAAGTGATACAGACACTAAAAATGTTATTTCAAAATTTTAATCTGCATGAAATTTACCTAAAGGTCATGTTGATAGTTTTTTGCTGATAGTTCCGCTTTTGTAAGTAATTGTTACTTAAAGTTCCTATACCTGACTGTTTTGTTAACCTGACTGTCCCTTCTCAACTTGTCAGTAAGAGTTTCTAATGCTAACAGACTACTGCTGCACAAATATGGCAGCCCCCTCATAGGGAAACAAGGGGTAAGAAAGGTAATGTAAAAGCATCAGGCAGATACTTTTATGGCAAAATTATAAATAGAATTCAAAGATAATTTTACAATAGATATTTAAAAAGTTTATTTTCTGGTGTCATTATCTCTTTAAGAAATTAATGCATCTGTCTTGTTTTCTTTGCAGTGGATTTATCACAACTGGATTGTCCCACCATCCAAAACCCTTGTAATTGTGCACTAAATGAGGTATTTGTTTTTTAACTGCAAGGTATAACTGTTTTGAAATTGAATTTGATTCTTTCAAATCCTAAATTCTAAATCTCATTTTATTTTTACTTTAGTTTGCAAATTTGTAGAAATATAGGTTTTTAAGAAGGTCTCTTATGAACAAGTGTATACAAATGTATATAATAATTATTCTGAACCTGCATGTATGAGATGCATGAGAAGGACTTTGTGGTGCTTTTTGCTTGCAGAGTAACAAAATACCATTTAGCATTGAAGTAATAATTCTACAAATGTTAAAAGCATATAATATCATAATAAAAAGCAAAAAATTAAAAGCACACAATTTTCAATATACATATATCATTCTTCAAAACATAGTTACATAGTTAAATAGTTACATAGTTACATAGTTAAATTGGGTTGAAAAAAGACAAAGTCCATCAAGTTCAACCCCTCCAAATGAAAACCCAGCATCCATACACACACCCCTCCCTACTTTTAATTAAAATTCTACATACCCATACCTATACTAACTATAGAGTTTAGTATCACAATAGCCTTTGATATTATGTCTGTCCAAAAAATCATCCAAGCCATTCTTAAAGGCATTAACTGAATCAGCCATCACAACATCACCCGGCAGTGCATTCCACAACCTCACTGTCCTGACTGTGAAGAACCCTCTACGTTGCTTCAAATGAAAGTTCTTTTCTTCTAGTCTAAAGGGGTGGCCTCTGGTAAGGTGATCCTCTTTATGGGTAAAAAGGTCCCCTGCCATTTGTCTATAATGTCCTCTAATGTACTTGTAAAGTGTAATCATGTCCCCTCGCAAGCGCCTTTTTTCCAGAGAAAACAACCCCAACCTTGACAGTCTACCCTCATAATTTAAGTCTTCCGTCCCTCTAACCAATTTAGTTGCACGTCTCTGCACCCTCTCCAGCTCATTTATATCCCTCTTAAGGACTGGAGTCCAAAACTGAACTGCATACTCCAGATGAGGCCTTACCAGGGACCTATAAGAGGCATAATTATGTTTTCATCCCTTGAGTTAATGCCCTTTTTTATGCAAGACAGAACTTTATTTGCTTTAGTAGCCACAGAATGACACTGCCCAGAATTAGACAACGTGTTATCTACAAAGACCCCTAGATCCTTTTCATTTAAGGAAACTCCCAACACATTGCCATTTAGTGTATAACTTGCATTTATATTATTTTTGCCAAAGTGCATAACCTTGCATTTATCAACATTGAACCTCATTTTCCAGTTTGCTGCCCAGTTTTCCAGTTTAGACAAATCACTTTGCAAAGTGGCATCCTGCATGGAACCTATAGTTCTGCTCAATTTAGTATCATCTGCAAAAATAGAAACAGTACTTTCAATGCCCACCTCCAGGTCATTAATAAACAAGTTGAAAAGCAAGGGACCTAGTACAGAGCCCTGCGGTACTCCACTAACAACACTGGTCCAATTAGAAAATGTTCCATTTACCACCACTCTTTGTAGTCTATCTTTTAGCCAGTTCTCTATCCAGGTACAAATACTATGTTCCAGGCCAACATTCCTTAATTTAACCAGTAACCTTTTGTGTGGCACTGTATCAAATGCTTTAGCAAAGTCTAAGTAAATCACATCCACTGCCATCCCAGAATCGAGGTCTCTACTTACATTCTCGTAAAAAGAAATTAAGTTAGTCTGGCAAGATCTATTACGCATAAAACCATGCTGGCACAAACTCATAGTATTATGATTTGCTATGAAGTCCAGTATCTTATCCTTTATTAACCCTTCGAAAAGCTTTCCTACCACTGACGTCAGACTAACTGGCCTATAGTTTTGAGGCTGAGAACGGGATCCTTTTTTGAATAGAGGCACCACATTAGCAATTCGCCAGTCTCTCGGCACTATGCCAGATCTCAATGAATCCTGAAAAATTAAGTAAAGAGGTTTGGCAATCACAGAGCTAAGCTCGCTAATTACCCTGGGATGAATACCATCTGGCCCTGAACCTTTGTTAATCTTAACATGTTCAAGTCTCTTTTGAATTTCTTCATGTGTGAACCATGCATCATTAGTTGTATTACTAGAATTGGGACTGTTAAGAAGGAAACCTTCACTTACTGGTTCCTCATTTGTGTAGACAGATGAAAAATATGAGTTCAGAATCTGCGCTTTTATTTTGTTTTCATCAACCAGCTGACCCCCCTCTGATAGTAAGGGTCCCACCCCTTCCTGCTTCATTTTTTTACTATTAACATATTTAAAAAATAATTTGGGATTTTTTTTACTGCTTGCTGCAATATCCTTTTCTGTAGCAATTTTAGCTTGCCTTATAGCTTCTTTGCATGATTTATTGGCCTCCTTGTACCATATAAATGTTTCGGCTGTACCAGCTAACTTGAAAGCCTTAAAAGCACGTCTTTTCTTAACCACCTCAACACCAACGCTTCTATTGAACCAAAAAGGTTTTGCTTTGCAACGACGTTCCTTGCTTACAAGTGGAATATACTGACAAGTATATTTATTAAGCAGCATTTTAAAGACTTCCCATTTTGTTCTGTGTTTAACCCTGTGAAAAGCATTTCCCACTTAATATGTTGCAGAGATGCCCTTATACTGTCAAAGTTTGTACGTCTGAAATTTAGTGTTTTAGTTACTCCCTTATAGAATTGCTTCTGCAACAGAATCTCAAAGGAGACCATGTTATGATCACTATTCCCTAAATGCTCACCCACACAAATGTTAGAGATGAGTTCAGTATTTTTAGTTATTACAAGGTCCAAAAGAGAGTTATTCCTAGTAGGTTCTTGAACGAGCTGGAATAAAAAGTTGTCATTCAGCATATTTACAAACCTACTAGCTTTTTCTGTCTTAGCAACCCCATTACCCCAGTCAATGTCTGGATAATTGAAGTCACCCATAGCAACAACTTGACCCAGCTGTGAAGCCGCTTGTATCTGCAAGAGTATCTGGGCTTCATACTCGACACTTATACGAGGAGGTTTATAGCATACACCAATGATAATTCTTTTTGTTACCTTTTGCCCAGTCAAAATCTCTACCCAGAGTGATTCTACACCCTCACCAGTGCCAGCTATTTTTATTTCTTTAGCGCATGGCTTTAATTCAGGCTTTACATACAAACACACTCCTCCACCCTTTTTAATCCCTCTGTCCCTCCTAAAAAGGGTGTAACCATTTAAATTCACAATCCAGTCACATGTTTCATCCCACCAGGTCTCAGTGATACCAATTATATCATAATTTTTAGAGCATGCAATTAATTCTAGGTCTCCCATTTTACCTGACAAACTCCGTGCATTTGCCAGCATACAGCGGAGGTTACTACTTTTACTTTTGAAATGTGCATTACTTAGTGAAGAATTATACGTTAAGTTAGTATTATTCTGTTTTCCTTGTAACAGAGGGACCTCCTTAGCTGGTAAACTGTATGCCCCCCTCACTCCTCCCCCATGACCCCTTACTAACCCCACTGCCCCGTCTACACTAGCTTCCCCATAATCCTTTATCTCACCCATCCCCCCCTTGCCTAGTTTAAACACTCCTCCAACCTCTTAGCCATTCTTTCCCTTAGCACCGCGGACCCCCTTCCATTGAGGTGCAAACCGTCACGGCTGTATAGGTTGTACCCCAACGAAAAGTCAGCCCAGTGCTCTAGGAACCCAAACCCATCCTTCCTGCACCAAGACTTGAGCCACGCATTTAGCTCCCTAACCTAGAAATAAGCTGCAAGCATTTTTGGTATAGTAATTTTCTCTTGTCACAGGACAGTCTTCTGAAAATTGACTTGGAAAAGCCAAGCAGTGGAGGTTTGGGGTTCTCATTGACCGGCAGCAAGAATGGAGGAATGTTCTTAATCAAAGCACTAAGCCCTGGCAGCGTGGCAGCCATAGATGGGAGGCTGCACATGGGAGATGTCTTAATAAAGGTAGGAGTACCATTTAATCAATATTTTCTACTGTTTCCATTTATAATGATAGTTTTTATTAGCTCTTTAAAACTGAGAATAAATGAATGGTTAAGAGGCAGATTTTTCAAAATTTGAGACAATAATTTGTATCATTTCTAGTGTCTTGTCTATTTCTCTTGCCTAGATTGGGGGACACAGGCACCATGGGGATGAAGATCCTGTTGCTTGGAGGATGGACACTAAACGGTTAATAAGCTCCTCCTCCTGCACTGGTTCTCATACCCTGCCTACTTCCTTTCCCCTCAGTTTTACTTTAGTGTCCTCAGAAGGAGGACGGATGCTACTGGCTGGGAGCAATGGTGCCGATTTATTCATGTGCCATGCCAGCAGTGGGGCCTGAGTTCACTTTCCCGAGCCCCCCACCAGCCGAATAATATTGTGCCCTGATTGCCTTCCCGCTCCACGGAGGTCTGCAGGCAGAGGCTCCCTCAACACCCTGGGGCTGCTGGTTCCCGCTCCACGGAGGCTGCACCAGCAGCCCAGAACGGGGTACGCACCAAAAATAGGGCAGGAATGGCTGGCAACGAAAGGGGTAAGTGTTTTATTATCCCCTTTTCACCCCCTTCTGCTTCGACTTCCACAGACAGGGTAGGCCCCTATATGCTGCTTACTCACATCCCCCCTAGGAGCAGAAAGCGTTCTTACCCGCTCTGGCTCTAGAGGAACGGCACAGCTTAGTTACACGGAGGGACCGTCATTGTGTTGGTCCGATTCTTCTGCGCATGTTGTTCCGGCCGCCATCTTGGAAGAGGGCTTCGGCACTCTCTGCGGCGGCCATTTTCTTTGGGGCATACTGCGCAACTTGCGTTTCACCGTCCTTGCCGGCGCATGCGTCACTTCCGGCCGCCATCTTGGAAGAGGGAGTCGGCGGATGCACTCTCTACGGCGGCCATTTTCCTTGGGGGCATACTGCGCAACTTGCGTTTCACCGTCCTTGCCGGCGCATACGTCACTTCCGGCCGCCATCTTGGGACACGAGCTGGAACGGCAAAAGGAGGAGAGAATACACTCGCTTCCTCTACTTACTGAGTCGATACTGCAGAGCAACCAGAGTAAGTACTCTTGTTGTATTCCCTAGGCAGTTTTAGTCTTGTTCTGGCACTAAGCATGTCACTTTCACCCATGCAGGTCGCCCATACAGGGACAGCCCAGGTGCACAAAGGACTATCTCAGTTCCCTGCCTGCTTCCTTTTCTTAAGGAAGAGCCAACCCTCTATAGCATGACTGACAGAGTAGAGGAAATGCCCTCTTCTAAGCGGCAGACTAAGTCCCGCACCCCATCTCAAATTGCATTCCTTGCATGCTCGTCATGCAAAACAAAATTTGACATTGCCTCTTCTGACCCAAAGTGTGTAGCTTGTAGTACTGGTAATATACCGGCTCCTAGCTTACCAAATGCAACCCTACAATCCGGCTCAGCGATAGCTTCGGCTTCTCAGGCGAGCTCGGATTCTGAATTGGTGCGTGCTCTCTCCCTCTCACTGGCTGGTCTACAGAATCTAGCCAGGATTCCAGAGACTTTGGACAAGGTTTTGGAGCACCTCTCTAGTCAGCCACAAAGGATGAGCGCACAGGCAACTGCTTCTAAGCGGTTTCATTCCCCCCCACCTGAGTCACCTGAAGAGGAAGAGTCAGGGGAAGAGGGGCAAGTGTTGTCAGGGGAGGAGTCAGATCAGGAGCTGGATACTCCCAGGTCACAAAGGGAGGTAGAATCACTGATACAGTTAGTGTTACAAACATTAAACATTGAAGACACAGCAGCTACAGTTGAGCCTAGCAAAAACATTTTCAAAAGGCAGAAGAAGACTTCATATGTTTTTCCGGCTTATGAGCACTTAGATGACATTGTTAAGGCTCAGTGGAAAGTTCCAGACCGCAAGCTCCAACTATCTAAACGCTTTTCACAGTCCTATCCATTTCCTCAGGAAAATACAGACCTCTGGTCCTCCCCACCAGTGGTGGATCCTCCGGTGTCACGTCTATCTAGGACCACAACCATACCAGTGGCTGACGCAGCTTCTTTTAAGGACCCAATAGACAAACGTCTAGAGGGTTTCTGTAAGGCCATTTTTTTCAGCAGCAGGAGCGGCGCTTCAACCAATCTTTGCCACAGCGTGGGTGTCAAGAGCAATAGAGATATGGGTTGAGCAGGTAGCACAACTTATTGGGTCTGAGGACCCGTCTACTGATCTTTTATTGTCACAAATAGCCGATGCAAACTCTTATATCTGCGAAGCAGCATTGGATGCAGCAAAACTCATTGCCGGAGCTTCAGCACAGTCCATTGCAGCCAGACGTTTTCTATGGTTAAAAAACTGGTCTGCGGACCTCACATCAAAGAGATCACTAGTCAGTCTTCCGTTTGTGGGTAAACAGCTTTTTGGAGCAGAGCTCGATAAGATTATATCACAGGCGACGGGTGGAAAGAGTACCCTGTTACCGCAAAACAGACCCAAGCGCACCACCTTTAAGAGAAGACCTTTTCTGCGGCCCTTTCGTCAGGGTCAAGGCCAAAGGCAGAGAACACAAACGGAAAAGCACCAATCTTCCAGCCGTTCCAGATATCCAATCAAACAAGGCCACAACTGGTCTTCAACCAGACAAACCGCCAAGCCTTCTCAGGAGAAACCCGCCTCCGCATGAAGAGGTGCCCACCCCCGAGAGTGTTTTTATAGGCGGACGCCTAAGAGACTTTCGGGAGGTGTGGGAACAGAGAGTCCAAGACCCTTGGGTCCTGAAGGTAGTCTCCCACGGATATCTCATAGACTTTATACAAGTTCCTCCAAAAAGATTTTTTGTGTCACGTCTTCCCTCAAAGGAGCCAAAGCGTTCAGCATTTCGAAAGATTCTCCGAGATCTCACAAGCTCAGGGGTCATACAGCAGGTTCCACCTCTAGACAGGGGCAGAGGTTTTTATTCCAATTTGTTCATCGTCCCCAAAAAGGACGGATCCTACCGTCCTGTGCTGGATCTAAAGGCAGTAAACAAATATGTCAAACGTCAACATTTCAAAATGGAATCCATTCAATCGGTTCTGCTGTCCCTGGAGATGGGGGAATTTATGACAGTAATAGATATCAAGGACGCGTATCTTCACGTGCCAATACACCCCAATCACTACAGATTCCTTCGTTTCTTCGCTGCAGGAGAACATTGGCAATTTGTGGCACTTCCATTCGGCCTATCCTCAGCCCCGCGTGTCTTCACAAAGGTCATGGCAGCAGCTCTAGCAGATTTAAGGCTGCAGGGAATAGGAGTCATACCATACTTGGACGACCTACTAGTCAAAACTCCGTCTCATGCCTTAACAACAAGTCACCTACAGACAGTGGTGGAAAGATTGACCCAATTAGGTTGGCTCATCAATTACAAAAAATCAATGTTCACTCCAACGCAACGGACAGAATACCTAGGTCTGATTATAGACACGTCGCTGGGAAAAGCTTTTCTTCCACCTGCCAAGATATCCACCTTTCGCACAAGATTAATGATCATTCAGAAAGAGAGATACATACCACTCAGAGTAGCCATGAGAGCACTGGGGACAATGGTAGCGGCTATTCCAGCTGTACCGTATGCCCAATTACACACCAGACCATTGCAGAGACTAATTCTATTACATCAAAGAAAGATGCGTACAGAGCTAGACCGCAGGATACTGATAACAGAGCCCGTTCAGGCGTCAATGAAATGGTGGCTCCAACCATCAACATTGCAATCAGGCAAGCTGTTTCCCAACCATACATGGACAGTAGTAACAACAGATGCCAGCTTACAGGGGTGGGGAGGAGTACTGGAACAACACACAGTACAGGGCAGATGGAGCCCAGGGGAAGGATCCCTCCCAATCAACATCCTAGAGCTCAGGGCGATATGGCTCTCCTTGTCACACTGGACCCACAATCTCAAGGGTCGACCAGTGAGAATTCAGTCGGACAACATGACGGCAGTGGCCTACATAAACCATCAGGGAGGCACAAGAAGCCAAGCGGCGTTGGCCGAAGCACAAAGGATACTTCTTTGGGCAGAGGAGAATGTGCCAGCCATCTCCGCAGTACACATTCCAGGAGTAGACAACTGGATAGCAGACTTCCTCAGTCGAGAGACAGTAGATCAGGGCGAGTGGAGTCTGCATCCGGAAGTGTTCCAAGAGATAGTAAAAAGGTGGGGTATACCAGAGGTGGACCTAATGGCGTCAAGATACAACAACAAGCTGCCAAGCTTTATGGCAAGAAGCAAGGATCCTCTAGCAGTAGCGGTGGACGCGCTAATAGCACCTTGGCCGTTTCACAAGGTATACGTGTTCCCACCTCTCGCTCTGATTCCAAGAGTCATCAGACGAATAAAGGAAGAGAGAGTAGAGGCGATACTGGTGGCTCCATTCTGGCCCCGCAGACCTTGGTTCGCAGAGATCATGCGGCTAGCAGCAGACACTCCATTTCGGTTTCCAGTCAGGGACGATCTGTTAACACAGGGACCTATCGTCCACCCGAATTCTCCACGGCTGGATTTAACGGCGTGGCTCTTGAGGCCTTGATACTCTCCAGGTCAGGAGTTCCACAGGAGGCCTTACCTACATTATTAAAGGCCAGAAAGCCTGTATCTGCACGGATTTACCATAGGATATGGAAGACCTTCATCTCATGGTGCGAGACTAACTCCAAAGATCCACAGATCTTAAACGAAGCAAACGTACTGTGTTTTCTGCAGGAGGGACTGGATAAGGGTCTAGCCATCAGTTCCTTGAAGGTCCAAGTATCTGCACTATCTATTTTCTTCCAACACCAGTTGGCGTTGCGGCCTAACATTAAGACTTTCATACAGGGTGCTCTTCGACAGGCACCACCATACCGTCACCCAGTTCCGCCATGGGATCTTAACCTAGTACTATCAGCTATGCAAGAACAGCCTTTTGAACCTATCATGGACATTCCCTTGCTTACACTGACTATTAAGACAGTATTTTTATTAGCCATCACGTCGGCTAGACGAGTGTCAGAGTTGGCAGCCTTATCGTGTAAAGTGCCATTCACAATTTTCCATAAGGACAAGGTAATTCTAAGGCCAACACCGGATTTCTTACCTAAAGTTGTGTCCGAATTTCATCTGAATCAGGACATTGTAGTGCCTTCCTTCTGTCCTCATCCCAAGACACAGATGGAGAAAAAGCTGCACAAGCTAGACGTAGTCCGTACGCTGAGTATTTATGTCTCTGTTACCAAAAGTATAAGAAGAACTGACAGTCTTTTCATCATTCCGGAGGGACCGAGAAAGGGCCTCCGGGCATCGAAGGCAACGATTTCCAGATGGATCAGGTCGGCCATCTCAAAGGCTTATGTAGCAAAGGATAGACCTCCACCCTTCGGGATTCGAGCTCACTCGACCAGGTCGATGAGTACTTCCTGGGCAGTACGCCACCAGGCTTCCGCTGAACAGGTTTGTAGAGCTGCAGTGTGGTCTTCAGTACACACTTTTTCCAGGTTCTACAAGATACACACTTTCTCCTCGGCTGAGGCAAGCTTTGGGAGAAAGGTGCTACAGACTGTTGTAAGCTGAGCACTGGGGTGCAAGTCCCGCCCTCATGGGTAGCTTTGGGACGTCCCCATGGTGCCTGTGTCCCCCAATCTAGGCAAGAGAAAAATAGATTTTTGTACTTACCGTTAAATCCTTTTCTCTTGTCCTACATTGGGGGACACAGGCCTTCCCTCCCTGAATAGGTTATAATTCAAAATTCTTCTAGCACACTGTCTAAGTGTGACTGTATATAGTTCATAGGGGGTGAGAGTTCCTTTTCTGTTTGCACATGGTGATAGTAGGGTTGTCCTTCCTTCTTCGGCCCGAAAACTGAGGGGAAAGGAAGTAGGCAGGGTATGAGAACCAGTGCAGGAGGAGGAGCTTATTAACCGTTTAGTGTCCATCCTCCAAGCAACAGGATCTTCATCCCCATGGTGCCTGTGTCCCCCAATGTAGGACAAGAGAAAAGGATTTAACGGTAAGTACAAAAATCTATTTTTTTTCAAAATTCTTCTTGAATTTGCCAATGCTGCCCTAGAATTCTATTAAAAAGATTTAGTAATCCACTGAACTATTTCATAAAATAAATTACTGATGTCTGTATTGATTTCACATGTTTCTTATCCTTATTTTGTATGTGCATCTAGGTGAATGGACAAGAATTAGCAGGACTTACGCATGAAATGGCAGTTGGCATAATTCGTGAGGCCAAAGGACATGTACATCTTACAGTACAGAGAAGCATCACACAGTGCAATTCTGTACTTGAAAGAGGTATATTCTTAGCTGTAAAGTAAATGTGGTTAAAATGACTGGTACATATTTACAAAACTAAAATGGGTTGGAAAAAAAGACCAAAATGCAGCAAGTTCAACCACTCCAAATGAACCCCAGTGCACAAATATACACATATACACACATATACAGGACTATATACATTCACATATGTAAAATATATAGTGAATATAGTAAGAAAAATGTTGTTACATATTTTTCATTGTGTTCAAGATTGTTTTACATTTTTGGGGTTATTTATCAAAGAGCTTTTTTATACTCACAATTCGAATGGTTTCCTATTTAAGACAAAGCTGAATTGGCAAAAACTTCAGCGAGTCTGAGTTGCAAAACCTGAAAACTCAAATTAATCAGGTTTTCGGCAAAAAAATACTTGTTTTTTTTTTTAAATATCGTGGAAAACACAACTCGAACCTTAATATATAACTGCCTTATTGTCTGTTTTTAAGATGATCGGTGGCTCACACCAGACACGAAAAACCAAGGGCAGGATATATCAGATGCATCAGTGGATTATATTCATGCGCAAGACAAGTAAGGTTGGCAGTAAACATCAGGTTTTTCAATAAAAGCCATATGTGACTAATATGCCAATCCTGTACCCATTACATTAAGAAGTATTATATATATGTGTGTGTGTCCTGTGTACATAAAATAACTTGTTAATAAATAAAGTGGATTCTGCAACAAAAGTATGTGCTGTTCTGCCTACTTATTTTTGCCCATAATGCTTTAACGTTGCTTATCACGTTACTTTTGCAAAATACAGTATGTTTGTTTTCTTTACATGGGGCAATAAAGAGGAGTTAAAAAGACCTGACGCCTTCAGCAAGTGCTATATAAGCATCTTAAAACTATTTAATGAATATTGCACATCCCTAAAGGGCATTATACACCAGTGTTCATTTGTTTTTCTTGCAATGAAACTGAAGTTATTCATTTTCCAACCTTCTTAGTTTTTCAAACAGTTGTGGGAGGAGAAGGCAGTTAAACAGAGTACCCTTCCAAATTAAACTCCCTGTATAATGAACTCCTCCTTATCTGTAAGCCTGTCAAACATTCAAATTCCATGTACTTGCAGGAGCCTGCTGATTAATTGTGAGGATGTTTACTCATTTGATGCAAGTGAAGAATGACCACTTGCTTGAACATGGTGGTAAATCCAAGTTTCCCCAGATGGTTACCTCATTAGCTGCAGCTGACAGATAACAAGCACATTGCATATTTCTGCTGTTCGCACTGGTGCACCCAAGTGACACCATCCCCACAATGCAAATGTCGTTAGAAGTAGCTTGGTGCACAGCTGCAGTGATGTTGGAATTTTTGGGGAAAAAGCTGTGGAAATAAAATATGAAGAAAATGTTTGTTAATGAGCCTTTATATATTGTTATATAATTTGGGGTTTGCCGGATAAGGAATCTTTCCATAATTTGGATCACTATACATTAAGGGAGTTATGTAATAAAGGACACTAAGTTTGCCCAAGAGCAGTAACCAATAGCAACCAATCAGCAGGTAGCATTTATTGGTCACCTGTTTAAAAGCAGACATCTTATTGGTTGCTAGTGGTTATTGCTCCTGGACAAACTTTGTGCCTTTTATTACATATGGGGGGGTGTCTAGTAAAAAATAATTTTAACATGAATTAAACCCAATAGGATTGTTTTGACTCCAATAAGGATTAATTATATGTTAGTTGGGATCAAGTAAAAGGTACTGTTTTATTATTATGGAGAAAAATATGTTTTGAATTATTTGATAAAAATGAAGTCTATGGGAGATGATCTTCCCATTATTCCAATCTTTCCAGTTTCTGGATAACGGATCACATACTGTATTTGTCTAATATTGGTGAACGTCTTTGAAATATGCATTGGGTTAATCCTTTTTTTATAAAAAAAATCTTTAACTTTAGTTATAAAGCTTTTTAGTTTTGTATGGTTTATTTATTTTCTTAGTTTGTTACCTTTCCAGCAATGCCTTTCAAATGAAGTCTAAATCATGCAGCAGCATCCCTTTAAAGAATGGCAATGACTTATCAAATTGTGACATCATGGAGAAGGAAAATGCTCTGACTTCTTGTTTTGGTAACCCTTATATCAATTATTATTATTATTTATTTTGGATCCAACATGCGTAGGTTTACATTTACAATACTCTTCAGTGATTAGTAGATCAAACTGCATATTGCATAGTTAATCTAAAATTTGTCTTCTAAACACTTTATTTTTACTGATGGTTTTTAATTCTTTTAGGTTTAACGGTGGCTTGTTATGTACTAATAATGAGATTTAGGGGCAGATTTATCAAGGGTCGAATTTCGAAGTGCAAAAAACTTCGAAATTCGACCATCGAAGTAGAATTCATAGGATTTTCAACATCGTATGATCGTACTACGATCATACTTCTAATCGAACTATTCGAATGATTTAATCGTACGATCGTACGATTTCACTTCGACTTCTAAAAACTTAGCCAAATGTTGGCTATATGTTCTAGGAGGTCCCCATAGGCTAACATAGCAATTGGGCAGATTTAAGGTGTCGAAGTTTTTTAAAGAGACAGTACTTCGATTATCAAATGGTCAAAGCATTTTCATTTGGCCTATTTGATGGTCGAAGTACCCAAAAAATACTTCGAAATTCAAAGTTTTTCTATTCGAATATTCACTTCAAATTCACTTCAACCGTTAGTAAATCTGCCCCTTAAATATCTAAAGATAATATATGCAAGGGTTGGCTCAGTTTAAGGGGTTGTTCGCCTTTAAATTAACTTTTAGTATTATGTAGAGTGTGATATTCTGAGACAATTTGCAATTGGATTTTATTATTTGTGGTTTTTGAGTTATTTAGCTTTTTATTCAGCAGCTCTCCAGTTTGGAATGTTAGAATTCTGGTTGCTAGGTTCCAAATTACCCTAGCCACCATGCACTGATTTCAGTAAGAGACTGGAATATGAATAGGAGAGGGCCTGAATAAAAATAATTTAAAAAAAAATACATTTGTAGCTTTACAGAATATTTGATTTTTTAGATTGAGTCTGTAACCCCCATTTGAAAGCTAGAAGGAGTCAGAATAAAGTAAATAATTAAAAAACTATAAAAAATTAAGGTCAATGGAAAAGTTGCTTAGAAATAGGCATTCTATAACATACTAAAAGTTAACTTAAAGGACACGTAAACGCCCAACACAAAAATTTAATTAGTGAACAGCCTCTTTGAAATCTTTAGATATAACAGTAAGGCTGCAGCATCCCCTTAATTACTTAGAAATCCTTCTACTCCTCTAACCCATTCTGCCCCCTCCCTCAGGAATTTGCTTTGTCTGTTGACTTATGAGCATGCTCAGTTCTTCATAGCTCAGATTACTAAACACACCCTCCAGTCTAACAGCCAATGAAGAGGTAGCATTGCTGGTTCTCATAGAAACTCTGCTCTAGCTGTCTGATCCTATTTTTTTCTCCTAACCACCTTTCCTGAGCTCAGCTTAAACATTGCAGTGCTCAACCCCAGCAGAACTTTTTATCAAATGTGCCTGTGTAAACATGCAGTCTGCATTGCATGAACTTTACAGCATACATGTCCTGTTTGCAGATGTCAATGTTACTGATGATGTGAGGGAAAATGGCCGCAGGGTGAAAGCTCCTATTTGTTTTAACAAAATGGGATGGTGCTGGCAAATGGAGGTGGTATATCCAGTACAAATGATGTGCCTTGGGTGGGGAATATATGCCCAACTAATATACATGGTAGGAAATGTAGGCTTTACATGTCCTTTAAAGGTTTCTAATTGATAATGAGCATTGTGATCAAATTGCAGATTACACTTCATTATGCGCTGTGATATCAAGTATCATTTTTTGGTTTATAAATATTTTGTCCTAAGAAACTGTTAAGCCTAGATAATAAAAATTGATGTTCAGAATAGCTTCTTTCTTTTCTACAGGCTCTTTGTTAATCACTGAGGAGGATTTGCATTGTCTGCCTGTAAATAAGCAATTTTCAGAGACTGATATCCAAGGTCTTGTCTTTACTGCACAGAGAGTTATTCAGGATCAAGATCTTTACAAAGAGTTTTTGGTAAGCCATCATTCTAGCATTCTAACATCCCAGAGATAATACTTATTCATACTGTACCATTCAGGTAAAGTGTCAGTTTTGCCTGAGTATCCATACATAAAAAACGAATAAACTATAAAATAATGGCATACATAAAATATACATGCTGTACTATTGCACTAGAAACACTGGAAACTATTACAAGTTAGCATTTTCTTTTAATATAGATTAATGGAGATTTTAGATGGGAAGCTGAGTTGAGGCTAAGGAGACTATATGGGGTTTTACAGTTGTCTATTTTGTTTCCTTGTAAGCAAGGATAACCCCTTATGGTTTGATAGAAGCATCTGTGTTAAAGGAGAAATAAAGCTAAAATGCAAATACAGCTCAAAGTATTGGCCAGCATGTTTAGATCTGCTTACCAGAAGCTTTTCTCCAACTGAGTTTCCTTGTGAAATTATTCTGAAATTGAATTCCAAATTATTGCCAAGTAGACTGAAAGTATATCACATCCGTCTCTTAATAAAAATCCCCATCTCAGGGCATGCACATGCGCACAACCATGCCCCTGTGCATACACAATTAAATTGAATGGTTTTCCTGTGCAGCGAAGACATTTAAGTCACATGACACGTCATCACTATCTATGCTCGGTCCATTCTAACAGTCAATTTAAACTTTGCGCTTGTAATATCGTTGGTTAAACACACAAATAAATGCAATACTGATTACAGACCTCAGACAGTCAGACCTCCCCTGTTTGCAACTATCTTGTAATCGGTGTGAAAGAGCTTCTGTTACCATAGAGATGCCGGATTTTCCAGATAAAGTTTCTCCGATCTCCATACCTTAGTTCTGCTAAAAATGATTTAAACATCACATAAACCCAATAGGATTGTTTTTCCACCATTGTTGATATATGCAACTTAGTAAGGATCAAATGCAAGGTACTGTTTTATTATAACAGAGAAATCATTATTAACAATTAGAATTATTTGCTTAAAATGGACTCTATGGGAAATGGCCTTCCCGTAATTCAAAACTTGTTTCTAATTGTTTCTAACATGTTTCTAATTAAGGGATCCCACACCTTTAGTATGAAACATTGACCACATTGAGGCACAGATTCATCCATTTCAAAATGATTCACTGACTATGTATTACTCCACTGCACCTTAGCAAAATCGATAATGAAGGAGACACTCACTGATGAAGGGTCAGCTCTGTACAAAGACAAACTAAGGCAGATGAGGAACAATTTAACTGTAACATTTGAAAGGCCAATAAGTCTTACGCGGAAGGCCAACAGGTCATCTCACATAGCAGAAGGAGACAAGACTGGCCAGTGTCTAGCAGATTTGCCCCCACCCCCCTCATCTATACAACATCAGACCACAATGCTAGCACAGAACACAAGAAGCTATGAATTCAAGCAACTAAAAAAAGTGTGACTGCTTTATGCACGGATGTGGTTGTGTCAGAAAAATACTAGGTTTTAGAATATGGATTGCATGGATTTCATTCAAGACAAAGCCACCTTCCCTAAAATCCTCTCACCTCACGTATGCCTGTTAGGCATAGTTGATGACCTGGTTTTAGATAATGCCTAACACAACCTCTGGAGGTCCCTGTTGTTTTATGCTGGGAAGGCTAATTTGCCTTTATTACAGTAGCTCTGATATCCTCTGATAGCTAGAGGATTCCCAAACAATTTTGACAAAATCTGATGCAACCTCTTAGATGGTATTACATTTTGGTGTAAAACACCTTCACTGTTATTCAGTGCTTCTGTATAAATATGCGCATAAATACTTATGTAAAAACAACTAACCTATCTGTTGGTGTCCTTGACTTGTACACACGGTTTCCCTTCCCAATATTTCATAATAGACTAGAAAATGTGAAGGCAAACAGAGGTCCAGGACCACATCGTATTCATCCAAGGGTACTAAAAGAACTTATTTATATGATTGGCAAACCTCTTTCTTAATGTTTCAGGATTCTTTGAGGTCTGGCATTGTGCAGAGATTGGTGAATTGCTACTGTGGTGCCACTTTTCAAAAATGATCCCTTTTTTAGCCTGAAAAGTATAGGCCTCTTAGTTTTACATCAATGGTAGTAGGAAAACTCTTGGAGGGTCACAATACATGAATATGTTGCAAGTGACAAAAATAAAAACTTTTGGCAAGTTTTTTATTTCTTCAAAAAAAAACCCACTCTGGAAAAAAAAACGATCATCAGCAAAGCATTTGTTTAAGCCTGGAGGCTTGAGCATTAGTAAATCAGCCCCTAAATGTATAAACTAAATATTTATGTGATACATAAATTGGAGGGGTTGGACTTTTGCAATACAAATTGGCTATGTAATTATGACACATGTCAAGTATTGTATATTAATATGTAAAACATGTCATATGTAAAAAAAAATTTAACTGGATTTACATGGAGTAGAGAAAAAAAAGTTTCAGTATATCCTCTCTTTGCAATCCCTAGGCCTTGGAACACGAGAAACCAGCAGACTCATTTCATGTGGCTTCTGCACCAGAAAATCGTAGCAAGAACAGATACAGAGATATCCTTCCATGTAAGATTAGACATTATTCTTGTGGGATTAGAAACATAGTATAATTTGAGTTAAAGTAAAACATTTTTGTGATTTTGCAAGTAGGGAATAAGAACCCCAATAAACACTATTAAGGCTCTAGGCTGAAGTTCTGCTACCCTTCCCTACTAGTCATGGTGAGGGAGGGCAACATCTTGACAACCCCTGCTTATAGAAGGATAGTCTATGAAATGAATGAACTTTTATTTTTTATTTTCCCTATACTATACCTAGTAGTTGCACCTAAAAAAGATATTTGTGCAGTCTTACTGAGAAAAAGCCCTTAAACATTTGACAAATACTTAATTACAGACCATGTAACATCTCTAGGTTTATATTCATATTATTTTAAAGATTACTATCAGTGTGTAACAAAATCTTGTAAATCTTCTATAGATGACAGCACTCGTGTGCGAGTTGGGGATGAGGGATACATCAATGCAAGTTATGTCACTGTCCCAGTGGGAGAAAAAAAACTGCAATACATCTGCACACAGGGGCCACTCCCAGGCACTGTAAATTATTTCTGGCAGATGGTTTGGGAGAACCACAGTTCCGTAATCATAATGATGACTCAGGAGAGAGAGAGTGGGAAAGTGAAGAGTGAACAGTACTGGCCAGAGCAAATTCAAGGAACCTGGGAAGGGGAGAATCTATCTTTGAGGTTGGAATATTGTAATGCTTTGCAAGACTTTACTATCAGAATTGTGAGCTTATTTCAAAGAGAGGTAAGTAAATTATAAGCAAAATTAAACTACATGATCGATATATATGTCTTACATTACATGGGTTGCTGATTATGGTTACATATTTGTTTTAGACAGGGGAAAATAGGCTCATCACACACTTGCAGTTTACCACATGGCCTGATCACAGTACTCCTCAGTCTCCTCAGGCTCTTATTCACTTTCTTTGTTACTTACGGAGATTCCAGAATGACTGGCCTCTGGTTGTGCACTGTAGTGCTGGAATTGGAAGGACTGGTGTTTTAATCTGTGTACATGTAATACTCACATGTTTGGAACAAGGCATAACGGTAAGACTTGAAACTTACATACTTATACAGTACATAGCATACCTTTAGAAGTGCTGCAAGGCAGAGTTGACCAAAAGGATAGACAAATAATGGTTAAAGGTCTTCTGTTATTCTATCAATGGAAAAGTAACTTTCACAACTACAGTAGTTTATCTGTGCGACAATATAAACTGTTAGTTTATTTTAGGGAAAATATACCCCTATTTTTTTTTCGAGCTCATTCAGTTGGGATTATACAAAAAAGGTGAATAAACACTGTCTATAATATTAAAATAAAAAATAATTTTCATTACATGGTACAAATCTGCAATAATATTGTAACCACACACAAACTAGAACTATTAGGTTAAAGAGTGAGCTCAGGCACAGAGATGTGAAACTGGGACAACTGGCAAATACGCTGTATATATTAGAAACCTCTAACTATAAATCCCAGCATACCCTGAACATGCCCCAACACCAACAGTACAAATTCCATCTCTGAGAATTTCATAGGAGAGACTTCTCTCATAATCCTGAAAACATATGTTGGAGAACTGAGAATCTATCCGTCCCAATACACATTACCCATTCCCCACTGTCAGCTCAACTGTTTCGGAGAAGAGCTTAAACTACTGCTGTGTACAAATGTTATGTTATGCTCTGTTTCCTGACAAATAGCACTAGCATCAGACACTTCTGGTAGATCCAGGTGCCATGTGGAGCAAAGAGTTTACTGTAGTGTGTATCAGTAACAAGTAAAAGTCAGCTATTGTCAGATAGTAGGGGAGCAGGTTTAGTTATTTACATATTATTATGCAATTCCACAATACAGTTAGAATGCATCAAAAAATAAATATGCCATATTATATATTATAACAGAATTAGCGTGACATGGAAGCACACTTGTGCAGTCATTTGCTTTGTGTTCTGATGACGTTGCAGATCAGAAACCACCCTAGATGGTTAATGCATATGTGTGCTGCTATTTTGTGCATGCACACATTCTGTAGGGCATTCTGATTTATCTTTATAACAAGATATTGCCTCTTTTTTCAAGTCTGGTGAAGTACAGGGGTATGATATTGCAAGAGTTGGCATAATTTCTTATGTTATTATTTTGTTGACTGCAGTTTCAGATCAGTGATATTGTAAAGACAATGAGGCAGCAGCGCTATGGAATGATACAAACTAAGGTAAAAAACAAGAGTATTTTCTTCTTAACTCCCTATTACTAAATTTGTGATTATGGATCACTGCCTGGGAGCTATCATATATGCTTATTCTTTGTAAATGATAACTTTTCTTTTTTTATTATACTTTGAATTTTCTACACTAAAGATGAATATTGATGGGTTTTGTGTTTTTGCTAGTTACTAACATGTGATACAATTTCATGCAGGACCAGTACCTATTTTGTTATAAGGCTCTGCTGGCAGCACTAAGACTTCTTCCATACGTGGACCATAAGGATCTCTGTATTGTAGAAAAATGAAACAGCGTTGGAATTATGCCGCACTGAAATAAATCATCTTGCCAAGCTGTATAGAAAGTTGACTCATGGTCACTGTGTAGTAGACTATGTAGTACAAACACAGCATTGCCTTTTGAATTGTAGATATGATCACTGCTAATATTTCTTATCTAATACTGGAATCAACAACGCCCTGATGTCACTAAATTCATGTGTCATAATTCAGATGTCTCTCCAACATTGATGGGGACCCGGAGCTCTAAATATATGCAATATTATTAATAATAATAATAATAATATGAAATGTACATATAGAAACATAGTAATAAACTATAATATGGATTTTATTTTATTTTGGCACTTTATATAGTAGTTTGTTGTGTCTCTGTCTCCTATGAAGATTCTGTCATATGTGTGCCCTCCTCTAACCGCCACAGTAGACTACGGTCAGGACAATCACAAGTTACCAAGTGGCTAATGTATCAAATATCTGCATTTTTTACATAGATGTAACAAAGGTTACAGCTTGGTAAAAACTATAGCAATTTGCAAAATCTTTTTTATGCTACTTCAAAATTGTGTACAAAAGCAGTTTAACCAATTGAATACTAAGCACTAGATGCTTGTGTTTGAATTTTCAATTTATGAAGATGTAATAGTTCAGCTATGTCACTTTACAGCAAAGAATTAAATTTGACTGTTTTGGTGGGGTTTGCAAAATCATGGTCTGACAACAGATTGATGTCACCGAGGGTTCTCAACATTTTTGTTCATAGTCTCGCACATTTTGTAGACACATGACTATTTAGATAGCAAACTAAAGGTAGTAAGGTAAACTAAATAAAGTTTGGAAAATACATTTTATGCATTATTCCAATACATTTTATGCATTATTCCAATGCATCCAATGCAGAGAGAAAAGGATTTTGCACCTCTGAATGAGTAAATAAACAATAGTAGCTTCTGCTCTCCCCTCCCCAGTACTTCAGTGAAGCCTACCATGTTAGGCTAGGCACTGGGCCAATCTGCTTCCCTATGCCAGAAAAATGGCACAGACAGGTCCTATGTTCAATCACAGTGAATGACGGACTGCCTGCCTGCATGGTAGATTATCTAAGATTTGATAAATTTAACAGATCATTTGGCCTTCCTATTACACAAAGCCAGAAGCATGACATTGTTGATTGATACAATGTAGTGGTTGTGTATTATATTGTTATTTTATCTCCTTTTGTTTTCTTTGATGGTTTTCTTACCCACATTCTATACGTTTCACTGATGAAGTTATTAAACTACAACAGGGTAGTAAATGGAAGCTACTCTCCATTAAGCCAACGTCTTTTGTTGGAACAAGCAATCACAAAGTTACTGAAAATCTGGAATACACAAAAGACTCAATCCCAGGAAAGCTTGATGGCCCCTCTTCTTTTCCTGGATAAACTCTCTTATCACATTTCATCCATGTCCACAAAATAAAAAGGCCCCATGATGAGTTTCCAGCAGAAGATAAGGAACTTCTCATCATTGCTTTTTTAAAAATCGTCTCCACTATCCACCCTTAATTTTCCTTCCAGATTGAATCCACATAAACACTGCTCTTTCTGACACTTCTGCTGATTTAGCCCTCCTGATGTTTTGCCTGCCTTTCTCTCAGGGTTGCACTGGGCCAACGGGACACCAGGAAAAAACAGTCTGACCTCCCTCTGGCCCTGATTGCAGCTGCAAAAAGAGAGACCAAGGTACGCAATAAGGTATGTGCTGAGGGAGAGGGGGTGGATGTGAGTTGCTGCGCTGGGTGGACCTCATGGCTGAGGTAGGGGGGCCCAGGGGCCCCTAAGGTGGTAGCCCCAGTGGGCCCCAGACCACCCAATCCAACACATTATTGTTCATCTACCATCCTCTTAGGGGAGCACTGTTAATTGGGGTAATTGTTTGTTTCAGTAAAATGGCACATTCTATTCATTAATGTGAGCATCCATCTGCAGTTAAATTTTCTCAACTTCACAACCAGCATTTAATGGTCTCCATCTTGAGATGGAGCAACAAAGTCAATCAATCAAGTGTTAAAACATGTCTTTGAAGGTCCTCATACATACAGGTCATGGTATATGTATCCAACAGGCATTCAAGAGAAAAAAATACAGCAAGTCCAGTTGATTTGACTAATTACTATAGATACAAGACTTAAAACAATACCTTAGATGCCACATTCCTGCCAAACTTTTATGGGTAACTACTGTACAGTATATCATAGAGTTGAATAGTTCTAATATAATCTGCTTTTTATACAAGAATAGTGATAGATTTAGTAAAACTCTTTCTTTATTCCTTTAGACTATAAGAACCCAAGATCCAAAATTTGGGACACTCTAGAACATTTAGAAGGGATGTAGATTTCATTTAAATGCACTGAATCTGCAATAAGTGCAACAACTTTTTCAATCGATCAGGTAACCTGAGCCCATACATTCAATTTTAAACCCAAAAAAATATATATTTTACATTTCTACATGTAAACATTGTGATTTACAAAAGAATTCCATTTTCAAGAAATTTCTGTATATCAGGAATTCAATCTGGAGATACTGCACCTGTGTCACAATTAATCATATCAAACTTTGACTACCCTGAAAAGAATCTATAAAAGTTTGTAATATTAAGTAGACATTAATGGGCAGATTTATCAAGGGTCGAATTTCGAGTTCATGTCGAAATTTTTTTAAAAAAACGAATTTTTCAAATTCAGGTTAATGGGAATGAGCCGCAAACTCAAATCGAATTCGAATCATATTCGATTTAAGTTTTTTCACCAAAAAAAACATTAATTGTCCGGATGTCTCCATACAACGCCAAATTGATTCCAGGATGTCCCCCATAGGCTAAAACAGCAATTCGGCAGGTTTAAGGTGGTGAATAGTCGAATTTGAATTCATCAGTACATGATACATTTTGGAATTCAAATTCAATTTTTTTTAAAAAACTCGAATCAAATTTTAACTATTCCCTAATCAAATGACACTTTAAGAAACTAGAAAATTCTAATTTTCACATTCGAATTCGAAATTCTAATTTTTACTTCGACCCTTGATAAATTTGCCCCTTAATCTCTGGATAGCCTTAGTGCTAGGAGGAAGAGGACAGTTGTGTGTTGCAGAGAATTTAGATTATATAGCACAGAATAAGAATCTTGGAAAGCTTGGAATACAGAAAGTTTTTCCAGATCTAGAGATTCTTGGATCCAGGAACAAAGGTTGCACTGGATTTTGAAGATTATTAGAATATCATCTTGGTAGATTAAAAAATATTATTAAAAAACTCCATCTCTGATGTCAAAGACTCTCTGGTGTCAGATCATAGATACATCTTTTTCAAAGAGTTCAGAAATAATTGCAACTCT
This sequence comes from Xenopus laevis, assembly GCF_017654675.1. Classification (NCBI taxonomy): domain Eukaryota; kingdom Metazoa; phylum Chordata; class Amphibia; order Anura; family Pipidae; genus Xenopus; species Xenopus laevis. The sequence continues at coordinate 64,828,052 of NC_054383.1, read as the reverse complement.
TTAATCATTTCAAATGTTTGGAGGTATGCTGCAGAGTCATTATCTAAAGGACAAGGAAAGTCTGAAAACAATGTGTGCAGGGAAAGGTGTACCTCAATACAGTGTAATAGTGTAGTCAGTTTGCTGACATTCTAAGCCATTTAAATTATCCAAATCCAAAGTTTTCACAAAACATTTAGTACAGGGGTACCCAAAAGGTAGATCAGGATGTACCATTAGACCTTTAGCTGGTGATCAGTAGATCTCAAGACACTGCCCTCAAATGGCTTGCCTAAATCACCCTTCTGTCTCATGCTTTTCATTCAGATATTTATTACATTAAGATTACATAGGAATAGTAAATATATATATACCAATTTACATTTTCTCATATATCAATATTTAAGTAATATTTTCTATGGAACAGAATGCTAACTATGCTTTTATGGATGTAGATCATATTGTCACAACATCACTAAAAGTATTAGTAAAGTATGGGCACTCCTAATTTAGTATATAAAGAGGATGGTTGTTAATGGTACATTCTCTACTTGAAGTAAGGTTCTCTGTATTGTGTCCACTTTTATTGAACTTGTTCATTAATCATTATGGGGAGGGTATTGTAAGTAATGTATCAGTATTTGCAGATGACACAAAACTATCCAGCCCAATTAATTCCAAATGTAAAGTCATGCACCTGGGATGTAAAAATACTGTATCTAAGCCACTTATACCCTTAATGGGACGGCACTAAGCAAATCCATTATGGAAAAGGACCTTGGAGTCCTTGTACTGATAAAAATGATAAACTTGGCTGTAGCAAGCAATGGCAGTCAGCAACATCAAGGGAAAATAAGGTCTTGAGCTGTATTAAAAGGGGCATTGATTTACAGCAGGAAGGGGTCATTCTTTCACTGTATAGAGCACTGGTAAGGCCCCATCTAGAATATGCTGTACAGTTTTGGTCTCCAGTGCTGCAATTACATTATTAGAGAGGGTACAGAGAAGGGCAACAAAGCTGGTAAAAGGTATGGAAAATCTTAGCTATGAGGAAAGACTAGCCAAGTTGGGGTTATTTATGCTGGAGAAGAGGCGCTTAAGGGGTGATATAATAACTATGTATAAATATATAAGGGGATCATATAATAATGTCTCTAATGCTTTATTTACCAGTAGGCCTTTCCAGCTGACACAAGGTCACCCATTCCGTTTAGAAGAAAAGAGGTTCCGCCTAAATATTTGAAAGTGTTTTTTTTTAGTGAGAGCTGTGAAGATGTGGAATTCTCTCCCTGAATCAGTGGTATAGGCAGATACATTAGATAGCTTTAAGAAGGGGTTGGATGGCTTTTTAGCAAGTAAGGGTATACAGTGTTATGGAAGATAGCTCTGTATTCAAGTTGATCCAGGGACTAGTCCGATTGCCATTTTGTCAGGAAGGAATTTTTTCCCCCTCTGAGGTAAATTGGAGGGGCTTCAGATAGGGGTTTTTGCCTTCCTCTGGATCAACTAGCAGTTAGGCAGGTTAAAAAGTTGAACTTGATGGACGTGTCTTTTTTCAACCTAACTTACTACTAAGAACTCAAACCACAATTCATTGGTCTCCATTAAGACTAAGTATTTGGATTTGGAGCATGAGCAGATGATGTGGCTCGTAACCACCTTTCTCCTATGTGAGCCATCTCACACTCAGCACAGCTATGTCCCCGTCGGCAATGTCGCTCGTGGTTACATAAATGCTTTAAATATGGCGGATGTGATAGGCTTCTGAAGGGGAAAACGAAATGACCAATTAATTACTTTAAAAACTTTATTTTGAAAAATTAACTTAGCGATCTGGGAGAGCATTTGGCTAATAATTAATTCAAGAAGAAAGTAAAAAAAAGGTTTTTCTTGTCCTTTAAACCTTTACCTGCCAAGCACATAGGTACTAAGTGCTTTCAGGAAAAGACTCTAACTGTAGGTATGCATTACCTACATGCTTTGCAGTCAAGGGATTTTTGCTGTACCAGCGGTTTTGCCTCTGGTGCAGAGAGTTAGAGGTGCCCCTAACCTTTTTGCAATGAGTCAAGGGGATGTCACAACTGTCCTGGGACATGATCCTCGCAGGACTGACCTCTAAACAGTACACATACGGAAACCACATGACTTTCTTTCTTTAAACATTTACGCACAAATGTATGCATTTACAAACAAAAAATACACACTTTACTAAAGGTAGAAAGTAGAAGACTTATATTTTTAAGTAAAATTTCATTTTGTTTTAACCAGAAAAAATAAACATAACATTTTTTGAATCAACACGTATCACTGGTTTGATTGGAAATTATTCCATAGATTTACATCAATTTTTTCAGTTTAACAGGTTTGCAATGAGTATTACAAATGCAAAAAAAGAACTTCATTCATTCATATTGTCATCCCTAGGGTGTGCATCAGGGCCTGATTCCCACCAAGGACTCCATGTCGAATTTACAGGCTATGCGTCTAGTCTCATAGGTTAGCAAGATCATAGGTAGTACTGATTTATTCAGGAGTCGCGTGTGGGCCCCATCCCATTATAATAAAAAATGTTACCATAAAACAGTAGAACACGAAATCTCAACCTTGCATGGGCAGTAGTCAGTAAATGGTCTAATATGCCTTAGAGACACCGTGGGGGAAATTATTTGTGGGAAGTCCAGGGTATTTGCCCAGGAGGCCATTACTTCAGACCAAAAGGCAACTATTCCAGATCATACCCTTAATGGGGCTGCACTAGGCAAATTCATACTGGAGAAAGACATTGGAGTCCTTGTAGGAAGTTGTAGATAATAAACTTGGCTATGGCAAGCAATGTGAGTCAGCAGCTGTAAGGCAAACGAGGTATTGAGCTGTATTAAAAGGAGCATTGATTTGCAGGGGGTTATTCTTCCACTGTACAGAGTGCTGGTGAGGCCCCATCTAAAATATGCCATATAGTTCTATTTCCAGTGCTCAAACGGGACATTAATGAATTAGAGAGGGTCCAGAGAAGGACAACTAAGCTGGTAAATGGTATGGAAAATCTCAGCTATGAGGAAAGATTTGTCAAGTTGTGGTTGCTGATGCTGGAGAAAAGGAGCTTAAGGGGTGATATGACTCCTATGTATAAATATATAAGGGGATTATCTTTTTAATGCTTTATATTTACCAGTAGGTCCTTTCAGCAGACACAAGGGCATCCATTCTGATTAAAGGAAAGGAGGTTCTATAGAAATATTCGGAAAGTGTTTTTTTTACAGTGGGAGCTGTGAAGATGTAGAATTCTCTCCCTGAATAAGTTGTACAGGCTGATACATTAGATAGCTCTAAGAAGGGGTTGGATGGCTCTTAGCAAGTGAAGGAATTAGGGATGCACCGAGTCCACTTTTTTGAAGGATTCCGAATACCGAACCGAATCCGAACCCTAATTTGCATATGCAAATTAGGGGTGGGAAGGGGAAAACATTTTTTACTTCCTTGTTTTCTGACAAAAATTCACGCAATTTCCCTCCCTGCCCCTAATTTGCATATGCAATTAGGATTCAGATTCGGTTCGGCCGGGCAGAAGGATTCGGCCGAATCCGAATCCTGCTGAAAAAGGCCGAATCCTGGCCGAATCCCGAACCGAATCCTGGATTCGGTGCATCCCTAGAAGGAATACAGGGTTATGGAAGATAGCTTGTACTACAAATTGATCCAGGGACTGGAAGGAAGATATTTTTGGAGATGCTTCAGTGAGGGTTTTTTTTTGCCTTCCTATGGATCAATAAGCAATTAGGTAGGTTATATATAGACATAAAAGGATGAACTTGATGGATTTGCATATTTTTTCTTGTTTCCAAACTGGGAACTGCAAATCCAAAAGGAATATCACTCAGAAGCAGATTAACCAGATCAGGGGAAAAATCAATTAATAACACAAAGTTAGGCTGCGCACACCTACCCTAGAAACATATTCTGTTTTATACTGCTGATTGCTGAGCAAAACAAGTGGGATTTTTCCACAACATAATATTGTAAGACATAACTGTGGAACTCAGTGTCACTTTGCTTATGCATGTCAGCATGTCTGGGAAGGAATATAGTGTTCAAAGGTTTCCTTTGTTTTACCTATATACTGTCTGACATAGTTTAGCCTCTCCCCATGTTTAAGGGGCTAGGCACAAATCCTTACCTGTAGCAGAGTAAATGCTACAGACTGTCCAGCTGGGTCTGATTAGCCTAAAGTGACTAATCAGGAGGCATTAAAGCCTGGCTAGTCAGTCTACAGTAGAGCGAGAAGAGAATCAGAGAGGTGGCTGTGAACCCAACATACAGAAATCTTTGTGCCTGTACACACACAGTTGCCTGTGCAAAAGTCTGTTGCTGCCATTGTGTTGCCACTGTAAATATACAGGTATGGGATCCATTATACAGAAAGCTCCAAATTACAGAATGGCCATCTCCTATAGACTCCATTTTCATAAAATAATTCAAGTTTTTTATTTCTCTGTAATAATAAAACAGTACTTGAGCTAAACGAATATATAATTAATCCTTATTGAAGCCAAAACCAGCCTTTTGGGTTTATTCAATGTTTAAATGATTTTCTAGTAAACCTAAGGTATGAAGATCCAAATTATGGAAAGATCCATTATCCAGAAAAACCCAGGTCCCAAGCATTCTGGCTAGAATATGGCTGTATATGAGATGTGTTACTGTCACTGGTATGGAGCAAGTCTTTTCTACACTCTTGAATTAGGATTTGTATCTGCATGTATAAATTGCAGGAGGGTGAATGGCATCTGATCGAATTGTGCTGGTGAGCAGCACAAACCCTTCTTTCATTTTCATTCTCATTTTCATTCTTGCACCCCTGCCACAAGCACCAGTTTCCCCACACACCTGTGTGCACTGTAGTCTTACTGGAAACAAGGTGCACAACTGAGGTAGGAGTTTTAACATGACCTGATTAAGTCTTCTGGTTTTCTTTCAGGCCAAAATCCCTTTATTAAGATAAACTGTTTAGGAGTCACTACAGAGTAGTTTAAAGAGGTGGTAAACCGCCTGAAAGAAGTTTGCTAGAGGTTTATTGCTTAAGAACTAGGGAGCCATTTTAAAATCAAAATGGAAAACTATTCGAGTACCTGAAAAAAGAAATAAGCAATAAAGAAAGGAGAATAACCATCGGTTGGTGTTTTGTTTGTTCATTTACTCAGCCCAGTAACCCTGACAGTCAATTAGACAGCACTTCTGCAACAGGCTGGAAAGAGGCACAATAGGCACAGTAATCTTTTAAAACATGATACAAAAGGAATAATCCAGGATGCAACGTGTGGCATAATTCTGACTGTGGAATTACTTTATTGTACAAGGAGTAGGATGCACACCAATGCAAATGAAACCACCTAATACCAATACCATTCTATAATGCTGGTAACAATAGCCCAAAAGCAATCTATGCCTTCACTCTCCGCACTGCCACAAATATTATAGGACAAAGCATATGAAGTGGTTACCTCTGAAAGTGTATAGAACGTATTATGTATTAGTAATAGTAATTAAATATAAGCCTGCAACATCATGTTCATTATTTGCCTTACATGTAGAAAGATGGCATAATCATACATAGACTGGAATGGAAGATATAGGTTTTCTCAATAAAGAAAAAACAAAACCCAAAGTAGTACTTCTAAACTTTTGCTGCACAGTGTCTCAACCTGTAAAACAAATAGAATCGTGGGCTGAGAAATCACTCCCATTTACCATTACCATTTACACCCATTCCTCTACACACCAGAAACAGGATCCCAAGTGAGGCTGAAGTAACAGTGGCTAGATGGTTCCCAAACAAATAAAACCTGTAAAAACAAATAAATGGCTAAACTGAAGAATTACCTTGTGCCGGCACACCTATTGCTCTACTCGCCTACCAATTACAAGTTCCAGCAGTCCAGAGTTACCTGTTACCAATAACAAAGATGTTGGGGATGAACACCTATTAAAATTTGATTTTCTCTATGTACTCACACTTCCCAAAAGAAACAGGATCCAGAGAAACCTACCAAGCATGAAGTACCACAGTGGCAAGAAATCCCTGCAGTAACCAATAGACACCTAAGCAAAGGGATCACACTGCCAATATGCATTTCTCCATCCAGTTATACCAAAAGAAAGAAGATCCCAAGGCAAGCTTTGGTAAAGCTGTGGATAGATGTTTCCCAAACCAAGATAACTTGTAAAAACAAGTACATTGCTGGTCTAAAGACACAGTCTCCTTAGACAGTACCCCAACTGAGGCTACAGTAACACAATGGCTAGAAGGTTTCCAAGCAAAGTAAAACTTGTAAAAACAAATGCATGCCTAAGCAGAAGTATTTCTCTCCTTATGCAAGCACACCTATTCCTCTACTCACCTACCGATTACAAGTTCCCGCATTCTAGGTTAATGTCTTTTGGTAGTAGCCTTTACTGCAAGAGAATCTACCTGTCAAATAAAGACGTCTTGCTGAAGAACTACAGCACCAAAATGCATTTGTACATCCACACTCATTTACCAAAAGAAACTGCATCCCAAGATACCTGCCAAGAATGAAGTACCTCAGTGACTACACTGCCCCAAACCAGGAAAACATGTAAAAACAAATGCATGTTTGGGTTTAAAGAATTACAGTGGCAACATCGAGTTGGATATCCATGCATATGTACGAATGCCAAGTAAGGCTTAAGTACCACTTTGGCTAGACATTTCCCAGTAAAACCTGTAAATAAATACATTGCTACGCTGAAGATCGTCTCGTTATGCATGTACACCCTATATTTTTACTTTACCTATCACAAGCTAACCTTTCCCACATCATGATTAACTTGTTAGACAAAAGGTGCCTGAGCTGAAGAACAACACCAAAATGCAGTTGTTTATCTATCATACTTACCAAAAGACACAGAATCTCAAGAAACCTGCCAAGGATGAAGTACCACAGTGGCCAGACTTTTTCCAAACCATGAAAACCTGTTGAAATATAAAACTTGGGCTGAAGAGTTTACAAATGCATACACCTCTATTCTTCTTCTCATCTACCATTCACAAGCTACAGCAGGAATTCCTTCTTCTGCTTACAACAATTCCTACATCATACTGGGCTGATTCACAAAAGGTGGCAAATCCATTGTGGAAAATGGCCTTGGAGTCCTTGTAGATAATAAACTTGGCTGTAGCAAGCAATGCCAGTAAGCAGCATCAAGGGCAAATAGGGTCTTGAGCTGTATTAAAAGGGGCATAGATTCACAGCAGGAAGGGGTCATTCTTCCACTGTATAGAGCACTGGTAATGCCCCATCTAGAATATGCCGTACAGTTTTGGTCTCCAGTGCTCAAACAGGACATTATTGTATTAGAAAGGGTACAGAGAAGGGCCTCTAAGCTGGTAAAATTTATGGAAAATATTAGCCATGAGAAAAGACTGGAAAAATTAGCGATGTTCGCGCTGGAGAAGAGGCGCTTAATGGGTAATATGATAACTATGTATAAATATATAAGGGTATCATGTAATAATCTCTCTAATGCTTTATTTACCAGTAGGTCTTTCCAGCTGACACGAGGGCACCCATTCTGATTAGAAGAAAACAGGTTCCACTTGAATATTTGGAAGGGTTTTTTTTACAGTGAGAGCTGTGAAGATGTGGAATTCTCTCCCTGAATCAGTTGAACAGGCTATTACATTAGCTTTAAAAGGGGGTTGGATGGCTTTTTAGCAAGTGAGGCAATACAGGATTATGGAAGAGAGCTCATAACACAAGTTGATCCAGGGACTAGTTCAATTGCCATTTTGCAGTCAGGAAGGATTTTTAGGAAGTTAGGCAGGTTAAAAAAAAGAATTTGCAGACACATCACCAACAACATAACTGCAATCATTCTTTTAGGCTAGGGCCAGACAGGGCAGAAATCAACCTGCCGAAATCCGCAGGCTGATTTCAGCCCACGACCTCAAGCTGAGGTCTGGTCTGGTCAAGTTACGGAAGCCTTGTGTCGACTATGGAGCAGACTCGGTGGATTTCGGCAATATTTCTCAACACCAAAAAATTAAAGTGGTATATATTCACAAGAAGCAGGAATCGAGGAATTGGGAAACCAGGAAACTAGGAGCAAGCATGCTTAACCTGCAATGGTGTGAGTGAAGAACAGAAGTTTTTATAGCCATGCTGATGGCAAACTCTGAGAACATATGGCCAAATTGACCACAGGTGAATTCACTATGCCTAGCTGGAACCTAAAAGTGACTAAAGCATAAACTAAGAGCCTCTCTGCATACTCAGACAGAGCAGTGGCTGGTAGGCTGCATAGAAGACAGCAGGTCACCAGTTCAAATCCAGGCAGGATATGACAAATACAGAGTAATTAATTTAATTTACTGACAGTCACATTGCTGGTAAATTTGAAATACTGGTCTTACACAGCCTTAGCAGATGCACAGATGGCAACCCTAATTTAGTTACATAGAAAGATATACATGAGCCAAATGTAAGTGTCATATAATAGGATAATTTGTAGCTAAGAAATAATTTATTTGTAGGTGCTGCGATGCATACTTTAAATGTAAATAAAATATTTTCTTTTTATCTTTTAAAAACTACTGGCCTTTTCAAGCTTCATATAAAATATCTATTTATTATCCTCTAGTTTTAGTATTTTTAAGTGGAATGTAAAAGGCTTGAAATGTGCTAAATTGTACCCACAATTGATTACATTTTTTGGTAGTACCAATTTACACCACAAGAGATCAGACAAACCTCAAACATTTTTTGATGCAGATAAAGCCTTGAATCTAAGGCAGTGCTAATAAAACATCAGATATAATGGCTTGGTACATAGGTGTTGGATAAGAGCTCTATTCACAGCCTAGAACCCCATGCTTATGATTTGATAAAAACACGTTAACTATATTGTAGACTCTTTATTTTGTTTTGCTGTGTGCACATTGGTAGCAAGTTTACCTCCAGTGTTTGCTCTGCAGACTTCACACTATTTTCATTCAGTTTTCTGTCCTCAGGGGTGACAAATTCCAGATCAGTTACTTCTTTCTGAACCATGTTGTTATTTGCTATTTTTCCCAGCTTTTTGAACGCCTGTGCTTTGGATCACTGGAATGAATAAGGCAAAATAACTTTTACATATCTTTGTCAAGAACATAAATATGCATCAGGGAATCACTCTATAGGAAGTTACAGTAAATTAAAGTGATATGCTGTCTTTAAATATTTTGTTGTTTCTGTAAAAAAATCTGTTGTTCTAATGTAGAGCATTACAGGAAAATAAAATAAATTGCAAATGGCAGGCAACATGTAAGTTGATGATGACATCTGAATTGATGTTTTGAAGCTAAAAAAGCTGAACAGAATAAATAGAATAGAATATAAAGAGAAGAACTGTGTGTCATATATTGAACATTACTTGGTGGAAAACAGTGTGTTTTAAAATGGAAAGTTCACCCAAAGGATGAATATGTGTGTCAAAAACTTAATGAAATCATTTGTGAAAAACAGAAATTTAGCAAAATGCATTGAAATCACAAGGTGATATTACATTGCAGTCAAGGTGTTTTCTTAGCTTTGCTATAAAATTGCTCTCCTGATAGTACCCCCTACCCCAGGGGGGGGGCACTTGACCACCATCTTGTGGTTTCTTTGGAAACTGTTTGTAGAATTCACGTACCAGACGGGAAGCGTGAACATCAGCCTGTTTAAAGGAAAACTATACCCCCAAAATGAACACTTAAGCAACAGATAGTTCATATCATATTAAGTGGCATATTAAAGAATCTTACCAAACTGGAATATATATTTAAGTAAATATTGACCTTTTACATCTCTTGCCTTGAGCCACCATTTCGTGATGGTCTGTGTGCTGCCTCAGAGATCACCTGACCAGAAATATTTTAACTCTAACTGTAACAGGAAGAAGTGCGGAAGCAAAAGACACAACTCTCTCTGTTAATTGGCTCATGCAACCTAACATGTATGGTTTGTTGGTATGTTTGTGAGTACAGTGAATCCTACGATCCCAGGGGGCAGCCCTTATTTTTTAAAATGGCAATTTTCTATTTATGATTACCCAATGGCACATACTACTAGAAAAGTATATTATTATGAAAATGGTTTATTTACATGAAGCAGTGTTTTACATATGAGCTGTTTTATGCAATATCTTTTTATAGAGACCTACATTGTTTGGGGGGTATAGTTTTCCTTTAATCCAACAGCATTCTTCGGGGCCAAAACCCTTCCAATGGATCAGAAACTGTAGAGACCCTCTAGATATTCTTGAATCCAAAATCTTCTCTACCTCGTATTCCTGTTGACCGTCCACGGAGATAGCTGAAGGAGGAGATTGTTCTGAAGAGAAGCGATTAGCGATGCCCGGTTTTACCAAAGACACATGGAACACATTAGGGATTCGCATCTCACGGGGAAGCTGAAGTCTGACAGCCACGGGATTAACAATCTCCACAATGGAGTATGGACCAACACATTTTGGACCCAATTTGGGGGAAGGAATCTTGAGACAAATGTTCCTCGTAGAGAGCCACACTTTATCCCCAAATTTATATAAGGGAGAGAACCTCCGTCTTTGATCAGCATACTTTTTGTGGGACAAGGAACTTTTCTCTAAGTTGTTTTTGGTAGCCAACCAAATGGCCAACATGTGGGTTGCATGATCATTGGCTGCTGGAACATCAGACAAGAAGAAGTCCTGAGGGAAAACTTGAGGATGTTGTCCTTCCAGTGGAGGCATGGCAAGCATTGTTATGAGTGAATACCTCCCAGGGAAATAGATCAGCCCAATCGTACTGACAAAGGGATACATGACTTCTCAGGAATTGTTCCAGCGCTTGGTTTACTCTCTCAGCTGCTCCGTTGGATTGAGGGTGATAGGCAGAGGAGAATTGAAGATGGATACCCAGGTTTGTACGCAAAGAGCGCCAGAACATGGACATGAACTGGGAACCTCTGTCAGATACAATCTCTGCTGGAAATCCATGGAGTCGGAAGATATATTGAATGAACAACTGAGAGAGTTTGCAGTCAATAACCACCCATATCATGGTGTTCCCCTTGGAAGGTGGTAATTCGACATTAAAGTCCATAGCCAAATGAGTCCAAGGATGAGAAGGAATGGGCAGAGGTAGTAATAGCCCACTAGGGCGAGAGTGGCTGGACTTAGACGAGGTACAGATGGCAGAAGCCGTCACAAAGTCTTTCACATCCTTCCATAGGGAAGGCCACCAGAGGAGTCGACTGACTAGCTCAAAGATCTTTTGAGTACCTGGATGTTCAGCTTGCTTGGAACAATGGCTTTGCTGAAGGATGGGTATGCGGAATTCAGGTGGCATGTAGACCATATCAGATGGAGCGGACAACTGGACAGATAGGATATGGCTGGCCAGTTGTGGCAATAGAGAAGCAATGATCTTCGTGGGAGGAACTATTGGCTCGTGATCTTCTCTGATGCGCCCCTCAGGGAGAATGCGGTTTCTGGAGCCTGGGCGATACATAAGGACAAAATTAAATCGAGTGAAGAAGAGTGCCCATCAAGCCTGACAGGGATTTAATCTCTTGATCTGATCAGTGATCAGTGTAAATGGTCACAGGGTGAGGGGCTCCCTCCAGGAAATGTCGCCACTCCTCGAGTGCCAGTTTCACTGCCAGAAGCTCACATTTCCCACGTCGTAATTTTGCTCTGCAGGAGAGAACTTTTAAAGAAATAAACACAACTATAAAGTTTCCCATCTGCGACTTGTCTCTGAGAGAGGATGGCACCAGCCCCCACATCGGATGCATCTACTTCAATGAAGAAGGGTTACAAGAGGTCAGGATGTCGAAAGACAGAAGCCGAAGTAAACTAATCTTTCAAGGACTGGAAGGCTTTCAGAGCATAAGAGGGCCAGGCATTAGGTTTGCCTCCCTTCCGGATGAGAGCCAAGACAGGAGCAATACGGGAGGAGAACCCCTTGGTAAATTGTCGGTAGTAGTTAGCGAAACCGACAAATCTTTGGATGGCCTTGGTACTTGTGGGCAGAAACTAGTCTTGGATCACCGTGACCTTGGAAGGACCCATCTGGAACCCCTCACAAGAGATAATGTACTCCAGGAGCGGAATCTTGGGCACCTCGAAGACACACTTCTCTAATTTGACAAAAAGGGAGTTTTCTTTCAGACGGGAGAGCACCTCTTTCACTTGGGTTCAGTGAGTTTCCAAGTCTTTGGAGAAGATTAGAATGTCATCCAAGTACACGACTACGGATTGCCCCAAACAATCTCTAAAAATGTCATTCACAAATTCTTGCAAGATAGCGAGGTCATTGCAGAGGCCGAAGGGCATTACCAGGTAGTCATAGTACCCATCTCTGGTGTTTAAAGCGGCCTTCCATTCATCCCCCTTCCTGGATGCGTATTAGGAGCTCCTCGTAGATTCAACTTTGTGAAAATCTTCGCCCCTCTGAGTTGGTCGAATAGCTCAGAGATAAGAGGTAGCAGATATCGGTTCTTCATTGTGATTTTATTGAGGCCCCTGTAGTCAATACAGGGATGCAAACCGAAATCCTTTTTCTCTATGAAGAAGAATCCCACACCGGCAGGAGGAGGGTCTAATGAATCCTCGCTGGAGGTTATCTCGGATATACTCCTTCATCGCAGAAGTCTCAGCAGGAGACAAGGGGTAGGTAGACCCCCTGGGGGGCATGCTACCGGGGATAATTTCAATGGGACAGTCATAGGGGTGATGAGGAGGGAGAGTCTCAGTCCCAGAAGACGTCTGCAAAGTATACATCGGGCAAAGATTGCAGCTCTGCGGCAGCGAGGCACACCCGGTGGACGGTTTTAGCCGGCAAACAGTTCTTTTGACAAAAAGGACTCCAACGGGAAATCTGGTTAGCAGACCAGTCAATGGAGGGATTGTGCAGACGTAGCCAGGGTAACCCCAACACCACAGGAGAGGATGGGCAGGTAATAATCAGGAGCGAAAGTCTCTCTATGCAAAGTCCCAACCTGCACAGGCAATTCTCCCATCCCCACGAGGGAGTAGGTCAGGGATAAAGGGGTACCTCCATGTATTGGGCAAAGCGTCCATGAAATTCCCTCCAGCCCCGGAATCAAAGAAGGCAGCATCCTCGATAGTCTCAGTGGCTAGATTAATCTGCAGAAGTAGGAGAAACCTGTGAGAATTTCCTTCGGGAACAGGTGCAATACTGCCCACAATTTTACCTTGGCGAGAAGAACCGCCTTGCTTAAATGGGCAGGAATTGTCAAAGTGAGCCTGGCCACCACTGTATAGACACAGGCCAGCCAAACATCTCTGAAGTCTCTGCTGCTCAGAGAGACGTGCCCTTCCAATTTGCATAGGCTCCTCCGGAGGAATGACTGGGGGTTAATGGGATGGAGCAGGCGAAAGGGGTCATTGGAAGCATGGAGCTAGTATTGGGTGGAACTTCTTGCTGCGCTCCTTGGCAAGTTGATACTCTCTGAGTAATGATGGACGAATTTGCGCCGTTTCGCTTCGTCTTGTTTTTGACGCGGCGCCCTTTTTTTTAAAATTTTTTCAGGCAAATTTTCATGGCCGCTTCGCGAATTTATTCGCTGGCGGCGAATCGCACACATTCGTAGCGAAAATTCCCGAAACGGCGCCTTTTTTGACGCCGGCGCCTGTTTTTTTTTTAAGCAAAATCTTTTTTTGACGCCGACAAATTTTTTCAAGCGAATTATCTCTGAGACGTGTGTCCACCTTAATGATGAGAGCAATTAAATCTTCCAGCAACTCGGGAAGTTCTCTGGAGACGAGATCGTCTTTCAGTCGAGTGGATAGGCCTTAGGAAGAAGACAGCTTTATATGCCTCATCATTCCAATTGGTTTCTGCCATTAAAGTTCTAAAGTCAATAGCATACTTACTAATATTGCGACTTCCCTGCCGGATTTGCAGGAGCTGGGATGAAGCATTAGTGACACGGCACAGGGCATCAAACACTGTTCGGAAAGCTTGGAGGAACTCCTTCACATCACAGGTCAGAGGAGAATTCTTCTCCCAGAGAGATGTTTCCCACTATAGTGGTTTACCCTCCAGACGGGATATCACATACTCTAGACCTCTCAGAAGATTATTGCGAAGGTTGAAATTCAAACTGAATAAGTCACTGGGTAATGAACTCTCTGCAGGCTTGCGGGTCCCCATTATAGCGAGGTGGAGGAGGAATGCGCGGCTCACCAGCCGAAGAAATCACTGCCACAGGAGCAGGAGGATTGCCTGTGATTAGGGATGTCACGGACTGTTCGCCCGCGAACTAATTCGCGCGAACATCAACTGTTCGCGTCCGCCCAATGTTCACGAACGTTGCGCGACGTTCGCCAATTTGGGTTCGCCTTAGCTGGCGCTTATTTTTGACCTCTCACCCCAGACCAGCAGATACATGGCAGCCAATCAGGAAGCTCTCCCTCCTGGACCACCCCCACACCCCCTGGACCACTCCCCTTCCATATATAAACTGAAGCCCTGCAGCGTTTTTTCATTCTGCCTGTGTGTGCTTGGAAGAGCTAGTGTAGGGAGAGAGCTGTTAGTGATTTGAGGGACAGTTGATAGTAACTTTGCTGGCTAGTAATCTACTTGATACTGCTCTGTATTGTAGGGACAGAACTCTGCAGGGATTTGAGGGACATTTTAGGTTAGGTAGCTTTGCTGGCTAGTAATCTACCTTCTACTGCAGTGCTCTGTATGTAGCTGCTGTGGGCAGCTGTCCTGCTGCTGATCTCTCATCTGCTGACTGCTGCCTGTAACCCAATAGTCCTTGTAAGGACTGCTTTTATTTTATTTTTTGTTTTTTTACTTTGCTACTATAAGAGCCCAGTGCTATTAGTCTAGCTGTGTTGGGGAGTGGGACTGGTGTGCTGCTCCTAGTAGTTCAGCACCAACCAGAGTAATTTTTTTTTTTAATATACATATATATTTTTTTATTTTACTTATCTTACTGTTCTTTAACGTGTCCAGTGCTGTTTGCTGTTCTTCATAGTAGTGCACCAATAGTAGTGCACTTGCAGGCATTGTTTGCCCAGTGTGTTCTTCAAACAACTGCCACCTAGCTGTGTGAGCTTGTTCACATTCTGTCTAAATATCAATAATAATACCGTCTCCAGAAACACCACCTGAGTGACGTTTTCCAAGCAGCAATAATATATTCCGTATCCACTGCTGTAGTGTATACGTTGGCCTTGCAGGCATTGTTTGCCCAGTGTGTTCTTCAAACAACTGCCGCCTAGCTGTGTGAGCTTTTTCACATTCTGTCTAAATATCAATAATAATACCGTCTCCAGAAACACCACCTGAGTGACGTTTTCCAAGCAGCAATAATATATTCCGTATCCACTGCTGTAGTGTATACGTTGACCTTGCAGGCATTGTTTGCCCAGTGTGTTCTTCAAACAACTGCCGCCTAGCTGTGTGAGCTTGTTCACATTCTGTCTAAATATCAATAATAATACCGTCTCCAGAAACACCACCTGAGTGACGTTTTCCAAGCAGCAATAATATATTCCGTATCCACTGCTGTAGTGTATACGTTGACCTTGCAGGCATTGTATGCCCAGTGTGTTCTTCAAACAACTGCCGCCTAGCTGTGTGAGCTTTTTCACATTCTGTCTAAATATCAATAATAATACCGTCTCCAGAAACACCACCTGAGTGACGTTTTCCAAGCAGCAATAATATATTCCGTATCCACTGCTGTAGTGTATACGTTGACCTTGCAGGCATTGTTTGCCCAGTGTGTTCTTCAAACAACTGCCACCTAGCTGTGTGAGCTTGTTCACATTCTGTCTAAATATCAATAATAATACCGTCTCCAGAAACACCACCTGAGTGACGTTTTCCAAGCAGCAATAATATATTCCGTATCCACTGCTGTAGTGTATACGTTGACCTTGCAGGCATTGTTTGCCCAGTGTGTTCTTCAAACAACTGCCGCCTAGCTGTGTGAGCTTGTTCACATTCTGTCTAAATATCAATAATAATACCGTCTCCAGAAACACCACCTGAGTGACGTTTTCCAAGCAGCAATAATATATTCCGTATCCACTGCTGTAGTGTATACGTTGACCTTGCAGGCATTGTTTGCCCAGTGTGTTCTTCAAACAACTGCCGCCTAGCTGTGTGAGCTTGTTCACATTCTGTCTAAATATCAATAATAATACCGTCTCCAGAAACACCACCTGAGTGACGTTTTCCAAGCAGCAATAATATATTCCGTATCCACTGCTGTAGTGTATACGTTGACCTCGCAGGCATTGTTTGCCCAGTGTGTTCTTCAAACAACTGCCGCCTAGCTGTGTGAGCTTGTTCACATTCTGTCTAAATATCAATAATAATACCGTCTCCAGAAACACCACCTGAGTGACGTTTTCCAAGCAGCAATAATATATTCCGTATCCACTGCTGTAGTGTATACGTTGACCTTGCAGGCATTGTTTGCCCAGTGTGTTCTTCAAACAACTGCCGCCTAGCTGTGTGAGCTTTTTCACATTCTGTCTAAATATCAATAATAATACCGTCTCCAGAAACACCACCTGAGTTGTTGTTGTTGTTTTAAAAAAAATGCCAGGCAAAGGCAGGCCGCCACGCAGAGGCACTAGGGGCCGTGCTGCTATGCTATCCTGTGGCCCTAGGAAATTACCCAGTTTTACAAAGGCAATTACCCTGAACTCCCAAAATGCTGAAGAGGTAGTTGACTGGCTTACACAGCACACCCCATCCTCTACCGTTTCTAACTTTGCCACAACATCCTCATCCTCCTCTGCTATGGGCACCCCACGTAACACTTCCTCCACCACCAGCGCCCCTTCTTCACTGGAGTCAGAGGAGTTATTTACACATGAGTTTCTTGAACTGAGTGATGCGCAACCATTATTGGCAGAAGAAGATGAAGGAGATGAGGACGTTACACCAGATATAATTCTGGCAGACAACACAACAGAGATGGACATAATGAGTGATGAGGAGGTCCCCGCTGCTGCTTCCTTCTGTGAGCTGTTAGAAGAAATTGATGCATCTGAGCAGAATGATGATGAGGAGATTGATGTTTTGTGGGTGCCCAGTAGAAGAGAGCAAAAGGAGGATAGTTCAGATGGAGAGACTGAGAGTCAGAGAGGCAGGAGGAGAATAAGACTTAGAAGAAGCAGGGAGGACAGCTCGCAGGGAACAGTAGGGCAACAACATGTATCGGCACCTGTGGTCAGCCGGCCAACGCACCCGCCATTGCCGCCAACTTCTACTGTTACCGCCAGATTGCCAGCTTCAAAAAGGTCAGCAGTGTGGGATTTTTTTTCATGTGTGTGCCTCTGACAAAAGCGTTGTAATTTGCAATGAGTGCAGTCAGAAACTGAGTCTTGGGAAGCCCAACACCCACATAGGTACAACTTCTATGCGAAGGCACATGAACGGCAAGCACAAAGCACTATGGGAGCAACACCTCAAAGGCAGCAGACAAACTAAAAGCCACCCTCCTTCTGGTCCAGCATCTTACTGCTCTACCTCTGCTGTCCTTGACCCGTCTGAACCACCCTCCACTCCGCCTTCCACCTTGACCACCAGTTCCCAGTCATCTGCCCCCAGCCAAGTTTCTGTGAGGGCCATGTTTGAGCGTAAGAAGCTAATGTCTGCGAGTCACCCCCTTGCCCGGCGTCTGACAGCTGGCTTGTCTGCACTCTTAGCCCGCCAGCTTTTACCATACCAGCTGGTGGACTATGAGGCCTTCCGCAAATTTGTAGCAATTGGGACACCGCAGTGGAAGGTACCCAGCCGCAATTTTTTTTCCAAGAAGGGAATACCACACCTGTACCACCATGTGCAGAGCCAAGTCACCGCATCTCTGTCACTTAGTGTTGGGGCAAAGGTCCATATGACTACTTACGCATGGTCCTCCAAGCATGGTCAGGGCAGGTATGTCACCTACACTGCCCACTGGGTGAACTTGCTTATGGCTGGGAAGCAGGGAATGCGTGGCTCAACAACAACAGTGGAGTTGGTGTCACCGCCACGGATTGCACGCGGTTCTGCCAACACCTCTACTCCTCCTTCGCTCTCTACCTCGTCTTCTTCCTCTGCTTCCTCCTCCTCTGCTTCCTCCTCCTCTGCTGCTGGGTCCTCCTCCTCCACACCTGTGCACCCCCAGCTCCCCCTAGGCTATTCGACGTGCCAGGTACGCCGTTGTCATGCTGTCTTGGGGATGACGTGCCTGGAAAGCAGAAACCATACCGGATCTGTACTCCTGTCATCTCTGCAGTCACAGGCCAATCGGTGGCTGACCCCACACCAACTGAAGATCGGAAAAGTGGTGTGTGACAACGGAAGCAATCTGTTGGCAGCACTGAGACTGGGCAATTTAACACATGTGCCCTGCATGGCACATGTTCTGAATTTAATAGTCCAACGTTTTGTCTCGAAGTACCCAGGATTCCAGGACATTCTCAGGCAGTCCAGGAAGGTGTCGGCCCATTTCAGACGTTCCTACACAGCCATGGCACGCCTTGCTGACATTCAGCAGCGGTACAACATGCCAGTCAGGCGTTTAATTTGCGACAGCCAGACTCGCTGGAATTCAACACTCCTCATGTTTGAACGTCTGCTGCAACAACAAAGAGCCGTCAATGAATACCTGTTTGAACTGGGTGGTAGGACTGGATCTGCAGAGCTGGGGATTTTTTTCCCCCATTACTGGGTGCTTATGCGCGATGCCTGCAGGCTCATGCGCCCTTTTGAAGAGGTTACAAACATGGTCAGTCGCACCGCAGGCACCATCAGTGACCTAATACCCTTTGCTTTCTTCCTGGAGCGTGCCGTGCGACGAGTGACAGATGAGGCTGTAGACCAGCGTGACGAGGAGCAGGAAGCACACGATTTCTGGTCGGAATCACCAGAACGAGCCCAGGCACCTGCTGCAACGCAGGGAGAGGTGTCAGAAGTGGAGTCAGAGGAGGAAGGTGGCTTTGTGGAGGAGGAGGACCAACAGGAGCAGGCTTCCCAGGTGGCTTGTGGTGACCTTTTGGGGACCCCTGGTCTTGTACGTGGCTGGGGGGAGGAGACCGTGGATGATATAGTCCTTGATAACGAGGAAGCGGAGATGGATACCTCTGCATCCAACCTTGTGAGAATGGGGTCTTTCATGCTGTCATGCCTGTTGAAGGACCCCCGTATCAAGAGGCTTAAGGAGAAGGACCTGTACTGGGTCGCAACGCTACTAGACCCTCGGTACAAGCATAAAGTGGCAGAAATGTTACCAACGTACCACAAGTCCGAAAGGATGCTGCATTTACAAAGCAGCCTGCAAAACATGTTGTACAATGCTTTTAAGGGTGATGTCACTTCAGGAACTCATCAACATTCCAGGGGCAGAGGTGCCAGTAATCCTGCCACGAGCGCACCTGCAAGGACAATGCACTTTGGCCACTTTGTAACGTCAGACATGCAAAGGTTTTTCAGTCCAAGGCAGCGCCAGAACACTTCTGGATCCACCCTCAAAGAACGCCTCGACCGGCAGGTAGCGGACTACCTGGCATTAACTGCAGATATCGACACTCTGAGGAGCGATGAACCCCTGGACTACTGGGTGCGCAGGCTTGATCTGTGGCCAGAGCTGTCACAATTTGCCATGAACCTCTTGTCTTGCCCCGCCTCAAGTGTCCTCTCAGAAAGGACCTTCAGTGCAGCAGGAGGGATTGTAACTGAGAAGAGAACTCGCCTAGGTCACAAAAGTGTGGATTACCTGACCTTTATTAAAATGAACGAGGCATGGATCTCGGAGGGTTACTGCACGCCGGAAGACTTGTTCTGACTCCCCATGCAGCTGTCCTTCTCTGCACGCCGCATGACTCCACACACAGCTGTCCTTTAGCGTCCTCCTCCCTCCGCCACCGTTACAAACTAGGGTGCAAACCCTACTGGTTTCATTTTAATCAAAACTTTTTGGACAGGTAAATCCTGAGTTTTTCTGGCCTCTGTGCTTCAGTGGCTGCAACCAAAAAAATTCATATTTTCCGCATTTATATGGCATATTTTTTCTGGCCTTTGTGCTTCAGTGGCTGCGACAAAAAAAATTCATATTTTCAGCATTTATATGGCATATTTTTTCTGGCCTCTGTGCTTCAGTGGCTGCGACAAAAAAAATTCATATTTTCAGCATTTATATGGCATATTTTTTCTGGCCTCTGTGCTTCAGTGGCTGCAACCAAAAAAATTCATATTTTCAGCATTTATATGGCATATTTTTTCTGGCCTCTGTGCTTCAGTGGCTGCGACAAAAAAAAATTCATATTTTCAGCATTTATATGGCATATTTTTTCTGGCCTCTGTGCTTCAGTGGCTGCAACCAAAAAAATTCATATTTTCAGCATTTATATGGCATATTTTTTCTGGCCTCTGTGCTTCAGTGGCTGCGACAAAAAAAAATTCATATTTTCAGCATTTATATGGCATATTTTTTCTGGCCTCTGTGCTTCAGTGGCTGCGACAAAAAAAATTCATATTTTCAGCATTTATATGGCATATTTTTTCTGGCCTCTGTGCTTCAGTGGCTGCGACCAAAAAAATTCATATTTTCAGCATTTATATGGCATATTTTTTCTGGCCTCTGTGCTTCAGTGGCTGCGACCAAAAAAATTCATATTTTCAGCATTTATATGGCATATTTTTTCTGGCCTCTGTGCTTCAGTGGCTGCGACAAAAAAAAATTCATATTTTCAGCATTTATATGGCATATTTTTTCTGGCCTCTGTGCTTCAGTGGCTGCGACCAAAAAAAATTCATATTTTCAGCATTTATATGGCATATTTTTTCTGGCCTCTGTGCTTCAGTGGCTGCGACCAAAAAAATTCATATTTTCAGCATTTATATGGCATATTTTTTCTGGCCTCTGTGCTTCAGTGGCTGCGACAAAAAAAAATTCATATTTTCAGCATTTATATGGCATATTTTTTCTGGCCTCTGTGCTTCAGTGGCTGCGACCAAAAAAAATTCATATTTTCAGCATTTATATGGCATATTTTTTCTGGCCTCTGTGCTTCAGTGGCTGCGACAAAAAAAATTCATATTTTCAGCATTTATATGGCATATTTTTTCTGGCCTCTGTGCTTCAGTGGCTGCGACAAAAAAAATTCATATTTTCAGCATTTATATGGCATATTTTTTCTGGCCTCTGTGCTTCAGTGGCTGCGACAAATTTTTTTTATATTTTTAGCATTCATATGGCATATTTTTTCTGGCCTCTGTGCTTCAGTGGCTGCGACAAAAAAAAATTAATATTTTCAGCATTTATATGGCATATTTTTTCTGGCCTCTGTGCTTCAGTGGCTGCGACAAAAAAAACATAATTTTTCAGGAAAGTACACATGTCTAATTTTTCAGGGTTCTGCAACAGTGGCAAAATCGCATCTTTTATGGTCACCCGGTGATCAATAAAGTAGACCAAAACTGGGTCCCACACTGCAGAATCAGTGTTTTTTGGTTCACTTCACTGTACATTGAATTACCTCTGCCTGACCGTGCACGTGCGCACAAGCATGGTGACTGCTAAACACACCACTACAGAAATATTGCCACCAACAGGACGAACATCCTGGAGGTGACAAGCAACTAGTAATTAAAAACTATTATTTGCTCACTTGACGGTATCATTCATAAAAATTGTTACAAAGTATCTTATTTGCACCTGTTAGCTGTTCTGAGCTCTCTGCCAAAAGCTAATTAAGTTAGAAACTGTTTTTTTTTCTGGCTGTTCAGTTCAGAGAAAAGAGGGACTGGTGTGCTGCTCCTCCTAGTAGTTCACCACTACCAGCACCAACCAGAGTCAAAATTGTTACAAAGTATCTTATTTGCACCTGTTAGCTGTTCTGAGCTCTCTGCCAAAAGCTAATTAAGTTAGAAACTGTTTTTTTTCTGGCTGTTCAGTGCAGAGAAAAGAGGGACTTTCCAGTACAAAAGAGGGACAGGGGGTTGAGTGGTCAAAAGAGGGACAGTTGGGAGGTATGCAAGTGCCACCTAGCTGTGTGAGCTTTTTCACATTCTGTCTAAATAACAATAATAATTCCGTGTCCGTAAACATCACCTGAGTGATGTTTTTACAGCAGCAATAATATATTCCGTATCCACTACTGTATACGTTTCCCTTGCAGGCATTGTTTGCCCAGTCTTTAACCAAGTGCCACCTAGCTGTGTGAGCTTTTTCACATTCCGTGTCCAGAAACATCACCTGAGTGACGTAGTGTGATTTCTGCCCTTTACAGCACAAAACGCAGCGCTGTGTCAACAATGTATTTTTCAGATACATTTTTGCCCTTGATCCCCCTCTGGCATGCCACTGTCCAGGTCGTTGCACCCTTTAAACAACTTTAAAATCATTTTTCTGGCCAGAAATGTCTTTTCTAGCTTTTAAAATTCGCCTTCCCATTGAAGTCTATGGGGTTCGCGACGTTCGCGAACCGTTCGCATTTTTGACGCAAGTTCGCGAATATGTTCGCGAACATTTTTTCCGCCGTTCGCTACATCCCTACCTGTGATCAGGGAAGTGGGAGGCATACGAGAAAGAAGCATGTCAAGTTCTTGCCCAATGTAGACTTGCTGTGCCTCATAAGTTTCCATGCGGGACGCCAGCCCCGGAGGGCTCTTCCGACATCCAGCGCAGCTTCCTCAGTGGGGTCCATGGCCCGATTGTAACTAGATTTCACACTGAAGAGAGACCAGTAGATGCCAAGATAACTATACAAACCAAAACAAATGGGGGAATGTAATATGTTTGTCACTAGCACAAAATGCATTTGCAAAGTATCCTTGCAAACGTGTTAATGCTTACCTTTGTGTTGCGAAGCTTCTAAAAGTTATAAAGACTACTTGCAAATATATGTTCCTTTGTAGACACAGATCTGTCTGGAAATGACACGAGAATCGCTAACTGGCTACACAATGCAAAAAAGCCTATTGCACTTTTTTTATTTGGCCTTCTTATAAATAAGTGGTTGTAATCAATACTTTTTTGAGGAACGCATTTTTTTATATTAAAAATGGTGGTTAACCTTTAAGTTAACTTTTAGTATGTTACCAGATTGCTAATTATAAGCAACTTTTCAATTGGTCGTTTTTTTATAGTTTTTCAAGGATTTGCCTTCCAACTCCAGCATTCAAATGTGGGTCACTGACCCCAGCTAAAAAACAAATGTTCTGTAAGGCTACATATGTATTGTTATTGTTACTTTTTATTGCTCATCTTTGTTTTTAGACCATCTAATATTTATATTTTAGTCTCTCATTCAAATCAATGCAAGATTGCTAGGGTAACCTAGCATCCAGATTGCTGAAATTGCAAACTGAACAGCGTCTGGATTAAAAGATAAATAACTTCAATACCAAAATAAATCAAAAAATAAAACCAATTGTAATTTGTCTCAGAATATCACTCTCATACATCATACTAAAAGTTAATTTAAAGGTGAACAACCCTTTTGCCTTAAATTTACCTTACCATATCGGCTGGGAAATTAGTATGTTTTTAAAAGAAAATTCCACTCAAGTTTTCCCTAGCCACTCCTTTGTTCACGGCTATCAGATAATAAATTGTCTTTTATGTAACAGTTAGTTCTGTTCAAAATAAATTTTGGTGGTGTTACATTGTATCAACAATCTGAGCTACCAGGGCAGAAAACAGAATGGGCAGACAGACACTGCTTTTAATAGCATAACATATACAAACAACTTTAAAACCATAGACAAATTGTAATGAATGTATATTGCAAAATTGCTGAGAATTATGTTTTCTTGTATTAGACAAAAAATATTTTTGGGGTTCACATTACCTTTAAGTAGGAAACAATAATTAGCTGGTTCCTCATTTGTGTAGACAGACAAAAAAAAACAACAGTTCAGGATCCCTGTTTTTTCTCTGTTCTGCTCAACCAGCTGAACCCCTCTGATATTAAGGGTCTCATCCCTTCCTGCTTCATTTTTTTTTACTATTTACATATTTAAAAATCATTTTAAATTCATTTTACTCCTTGCTGCAATACCCTTTTACATCTCAATTTTTGCTTGTAATTGTACCTGATAAATGTTTCAGCTGTCTCAGCAAACTTGAATGCCTTAAAAGCAAGTTTTTTTCACCAACACTTTCATTGAACCACAAGCTTTTGCTTTGCTGCTAAGTTCCTTTCTTACAAGGGGAAAATACTGACATGTATATTTATTAAATAGCATTTTAAAAACATCCTATTTTTGTTCTGTGTTGAACCCTGTGAAAAGCCTTTCCCAGTTAATATGTTGCAGAGATGCCCTTATATGCCTCTTCCACTGGAACTGGCATTTTCTTTGTGAAAAAGGAAGGATCATTTGTTATTGACTATTGACTACTGGGACTACTGGGACCTCAAGAAAATTTCTATTATGAACATGTATCAGTATCCTTTTCATCATATAACTGAATTAAGACTGCAGTCAGCTTGTGTATTCACCAAACATGATCTCCGAGGTGCATGTAAGTTGGTTCGCATTCACAAACTGAATATTGGAAGACGGCTTTCTGCACAAGCTATCAGCATTTGGATTACTTGGTTTTCCCTTCGGACTCTGCAACATCCCCACTAGCAAAATAACTCAGTTGATGATGTGGTTTCTCTAACCCGATGGAAAGATGCCAGGATTCAGTTCTTACGAACTCTTTTCTGTGGTTAGCACTAGTGTAAGGCATCAATTAGTATTAGTATAATGTAAAATAAAACATAATACTAAGCAACTTTGTAATATAGATTCATTTCAATTTGTCTATTTTTATATTTGTATATGTTATGCTATTAAAAGCAGTGTTTGTCTGTCCCTTTCTATTCTCTGCCCTGCTAGCTCAAGCCTCTCAGCTCATAATTTATACTGTCATTCAAGAACATCCAAAACTATTGAATCTTCTTCAGCAAGAAGTAATCAAAAGAGTTCCAGATGGAGGGTAGGTGGAGTTATTTACTGGTTATGTATTGTCCCCTGTTCTTGAGATGGAATCGTACAGAGGAATTCCAAGCCATTTTATACTTGAGGAGTCTAAGGGGCAGATTCATTAAGGGTCGAATTTCGAAGTTAAAAATACTTCGAAATTCGACCCTCGAATTGAAATCCTTCGACTTCGAATATCGAAGTCGAAGGATTCGCCCATAGGCTTGCCTGTGATTTTTTGATCGAAGGATTTTTCGTTCGATCGAACGATTAAATCCTTCGAATCGAACGATTCGAAGGATTTTAATCCAACGATCGAAGGAAAATCCTTCGATCAAAAAATCACAGGCAAGCCTATGGGGACCTTCCCCATAGGCTAACATTGACTTCGGTAGGTTTTACCTGCCGAAGTAGGGGGTCGAAGTTTTTTTTAAAGGTAAAGTACTTCGACTATCGAATGGTCGAACGATTTTTACTTCGATTCGTTCGATTTCGTTCGAATTCGAACGAATTTAACCAATTCGATGGTAGAAGTACCCAAAAAATACTTCGAAATTCGAAGTATTTTTCATTCGAATCCTTCACTCGAGCTTAGTGAATGGGCCCCTAAGAGTTACTTCTTTTTAAATAAAAAGTCAATAAAAAAAATAAACCAAGTCTTAAACTGAGACTATTAGTATGTTCAACTCTCCAATACAGAGCTTTGCTGTTCAGCCTCTGAAAATATTCACAAAAATGTGAGCAGCTCTTATATCCTTATATCTCACCTCTGGATGAATAAGAGGTATTTGCTTTGTTAGAACATATTTTGGTCAAAACAAGCTTGACAGAGATAGGCAAAGCCGGCTAGATACCCTAGGCACCTAGGGGTGAGCTACTTATAAGGTATGTACCTACTGTCCTCCCACCACTACGCTCTAGGCATGTAACTCTTCTGCTTCCGCTAGTTGGAACTGCTTCCACTATTTCCAACCCTGAACCTGGCAGAACAACTTTGAATAGATGTTTCTACAGTTTTGGGCATGTTTAAAAGTCACAGTTGGATTGTGAACAGAAAAAATCATGTCTGTGCCAAATCAAAGAATTAAGTTCCTGGAGATCATTCTGGAAACTGTAATTTTTCCCAGTGTATCTACCAGAAAGTATACTATACCCGTGCACATTCCAGAACACATCAGCTTTTGTCTGTCATCAACTCTTTGGGTATGTTCATCTGAGTAGAATTTTTTTGAGCTGATGGAGCAAAGATTGTAAAGATCCAAATCAAATAATTCAATTGAACCAGTCCTCTTGTGTGAAAATAAAATGGTGGCTGAACAGAGACAACCTGACAAAATTCAAAACTCCAATTGATACACATAACTACAGAGTACGTGGCTCAGGATGGAGAAGTGGAACAATATTCAGATTTCCCAATTGGAAGGAGCTACTGTATAGGTGGTCCATTTGACCATAATTAATTGTTTTCATCTGAAGATCAAGCAGTAATAATTTGTTCAGGCAAAATAAGTGTAGTGTGTTGTGTCTCACAGAAGAGACTATTGCTTGAAAGGGGTGAAATTCTTCAGAATTATCAGCAGTCCACATGCTGGGGTTTCAGTTGGAAATTGCTGAATCTCAGAAACCTGGCCATAGATTTGATGGAAAAAAAACTTTAATGCCAAACCAAAGATCTTCTGTACCATAATCAGGGTCACAGAGCAAAACATGTGGATGGTTTCAGCATCTCATAGTCATTTCAGCTGATTAATCTTACCACTCTGTTGTCTGTATTTTATCATCTGAATCCAGGTGTGGAACTTTAATATACTTTAATATAATACAAACCAGACTATTTTTGCACCCAGGAAAAGTTAGATGAATAAAAGATATTACAAAATATTGGGAAAGTTTAAGAGGATGGTGTTCTGCATCTAATAAGAAGTGAGGAGTAAGTCCTGCAACACTTAACAACCAAGTATTGGCTCTGTGGCTTACACCAACATTGCCTGGTATTCCAAAGCTTTGATAGTATTTTCCAGGCTCTGAAAAGAATAAGAGTAAAGTTCCACCCTGGGACCTAAATTTAGTCCTAGAAGCTCACAGATCCCAATTGTGAGCCTCTATCAGTTTTTTAACTTGCTGTAAGCAGGATTAGATGAACAGATTTTTCAACAGGTTCAAATCTATTTATTATTTACACCAGTTTGTGCAGCAAACCGGTGCCAAAAATAAAACAAAACTATTGCCACACTTGAGCTCTAACTAATACACAGTGTATCTTCCCTCGCTAATACCTGGTCTCCTACTGAAATTCCTCCACAGAGTCATAGTACCTTCACCGAGTCATAGTACCTTCACAGAGTCCTTTTCCTTTGGGAAATTAGCAGCACTCCAAACTGCTCCCTTCTTTTACACAGATCCCAGATTTGACCCTTTTCCACATGTGTCTCATTTCTCTCTGGGTGGCAAACAGATATAATACTATAATTAGCAAAACCTGCTTATGATTCTCGAAGTGAGACTTCCTAGGTGAATTAAGCCACTGTACATATGGGAGTAAGAGATTAATCTAGGGGAAATATATCCCCCATTACCACTTCACATATCACAATGCTCCAGATCTGTGTTCTGTCAGAAACCATCTGGTGACATAAGCATTTGGGACAGGATTTCCGAGGCTTCAGTTTGTACAATGAACAATGAACAGTGATAATCTGGTGTTATCAATACCGGTTGCCTACAGAGGGAATTTTTTAGCTCAATGAAAGCTTTTTATGCATCTGCAGACCATTTAATCATCACCAAGTTCTTCCCTTTAGTAAGATCCATAAGGGGAGCTGCAATGGAAGCAAAGTTAGGCACACATCTACCATTGTAGTGCACCTCCAGGAAGGCTATGACTATAACCTTTACTTTATTTATTTGAGGCTGTACTACACCTCTTCCAGTTACATAGGCTAAGAACTTCTTCCATCCCTATAGAACACTTTTTAGGTTTGACAGTAAGATCAGCCTCTCGTATAGAGTATAACACAGCCTGCACCGTTGGTAAGAGAGGTACTCAATTAGGACTGAAGATAACCACATACAGTATATATAAATAGGTTGAGGCATAATGATTATTTGGTGTAAGAGCCTTGTCCATTAACCTCTGACAGGTAGCTGGGGCTCTGTGTAAACCAATTAGCAGGACATTAAGTTGGAAAAGACCCTCAGGAGTAGAAAGGCTGTCTTTTCCTTAGCTTCTTCAGTAACAGGTACCTGCCAATAACCTTTCATGAGATCTATGGTTGTTGGTACCAAGCAGGGTTTAGTTTCCCTATGAGTTCATCTACCCTAGGCATGGGGTAGGCATCAAATTTTGATGGAGGATTATCAACTCCCAGGTGTCCCCCAAGTATATGTCTGTGTACCATATTTAATACAACCTTTCTATATTGCTGGGGTACCACCTGTTGTTCTACAATTTCAATAACATTTTATTGTTTTCACATGATATATATAAAATAGCCTGGTTCAGGGCCATGTGTGGGAATACTGTTTCTGTTCCTGGAAATTGGAGTTTCGCATGTATTGCTTTTATATTTTCTCAAGCATTGCTCAGGGCTGGGTCCCTCATTTGGGCTGTCCCAAAACTGTTTCGGGAAACTTCTAAATCAGGTACCTTGTCACCCTCCTCTATCTCCTCTTCAAGGCCAGCCAACACTTCTAGTGGTAAGGGAACATCAGAGGTCATCCTTACCTTTGCAGCATTCTTAATATGGGTAGAGGGTTCTGGGGACAAGCATGGTTCCCTGTGGAGCCCTTTTCAGAGTTATTCTCCTCACCCCAATATCATCTCAGTATAACAGCATAAATTCAGTTTTTACAACCTCCACTTGATATTTTACATTTGCATATTGAGTTTTAATCACAACCAGGGCAGTTAAGCAGTCTTTACTGTCCCTATGTATGCAGAGCACCCCAACCCATTGGTTCAGAGAGTCAATCGGTCGGCAAAACTAATGTAAACTAATGTTACCAGACTCCCCGAATCCAGGAGAGTCATTAATCTCAGTAGCAGATGGGACTCAGTTTTCATAAATAAATTTTATTCCTTTAGTTTTAAAAAAATGCCTACCCAGCCCAACAAAAAATCAGACTTTAACAATTAAGGTAGGATGGCAATGATTTTATTAGCAGAGAGAAAGAGGGAGAAGCACGGCAGTGCGTGATTGGCAAATACATTGTCAATGCTTAATGTATTCCAGCTGTGTGTGCTGCACTCTCAGATCTCTCTCCCTGCTTTCACTGTCTGCTTCCAGTGCATTTTCTGTGGAGAAGGAAGGGGGGTGACTGGGCTTCCTGTGTGGCTGGAGAATGAAGAAGGTGGATGGCAGAGTTGAATTGGGCAGGGGGGACACCAGAAAAAAAACCCAGTGGGCCCCAGACCCAGTCTATGCCCTTCTGCATCACTTCCCAGCTGCCCTCCCTCCCCTGCACAAGCAAGTTAAAGGGGAACTATCACTAAAATGAAAAAAATATATAAGCTTCTTCATACTGAAGTATGAAACTTTTTAAATACAATCAATTAAAAATGTTGCATTGTTTCTGAAATATTCAAGTTTATATTCACAAATTCTCTCTCAGCATCTGTTTCTCTTCATTCAGTCTTCATGCAGCAGTTGGGTGTCAGATTAATGATAAAATATATCAATAGAGAGCTCCCTTTCCTAGCAGATGTATTCGAGCTCACTGAAATAACTGATTCCAGTACAAAAAAAATCAAACAGAATAACTGCCTTTTGCACAAATTCTGCATGTAGAGAGACAGGATCTCTGGTAACTTTAATAGAGTGAGCTCTAATACATCTTCTAGGCAAAAGGAGCCCCTCTATAAGATGTATTGGATCATTCATCTGACAATAGAACTCGTGAATGAAGACAGAATGAAGAAAAACAGATGCTGAGAGAGGAATAGTGAAGATAAACTTGATTATTCCAGAAATGGTACAGAATTTTTAATTGTATTTAGAAAGTTACTTATTTCAGTATGCTGAAGCTATATTAAAAAAACAGCTCAGAGGAACTGTGTGAAAAACAGCTGAAAGAGTTCTTGCCTTCTGTGCAGCAATAAAAGTTTTGTAAGTGGGATTGGGGATCTGCTTTTGTGCACCCTGTTATATGTTTTGAGCCCCTTAATCCTATATCACAAGTTATTATTATTAATTGCTTACTTTATGCACTATTATTATAAACCACTATTTATGCCATTATTGTGTGTTCTTGCACAAAAAGAAAAATATCCCCCTCCAGCCACTGCAGGAAACTTTCTGCATAAATCCCGTGACGGAGCTGGAGGGGGATGAGGGGTTTAGGGCCCGATATGGTAGGGGCCAGAAATGAAGAGCGTTACATCACTTAAAGTGATACTGACACTAAAAAATGAATTTTAGCATATGAATGTACATTAAATGTTACCTATAGGTCATGTTGATCATTTGTTGCTGAGAGGTTTGTTTTTGTATATAATTGTTAGTTGAAGTTCCTAAGCCTGACTCTCTGACACTCTGACTTTGCCAACCTGACTGTCCCATCTCAGCCTGTTAGTTACAGTTTCTAATGCTAACGGACTCCTGCTGCACAAATATGGCAGCCCCCTCATACAGGAACATGGGGGATCAGACAGGTAATGTAAAAGCATCAGGCAAATACTTTCTGGCAAAGTTAGAAGTAGCTTGCAAAGCCAATATTATAATAGATGTAAAAAAAAGTTTAATTTCAGGTGTCAGTATCTCTTTAAATAAGTTGGGGGCACTGTTAGGTCCAGTGCCTAGATAGCACCTGACCTAAATAAATCACTGGTAACATAAATCATAAAAAATGTCTCTGCTTTTATGCTGACATGTGTTCTGGTAGTATAATTCATGGAATTAGCCCTGGGTTTAACCTCCCATGTGTTCTGGAAATATTATTCATGGAGCTGGCACTGTAGTTATCTTGACATGAGTTCTGTTATTATTAGCACTAGCACTGTATTTATCCTGCCATGTGTTCTGGTAGTATTCTACATGTTCTGGTTGTTGTAAAACATTGAACAAGCACCAAACTTTATTTTTCATATGTTCTATTGCCATTGTGCATGGAAATGTTATTGTGTTATTCTGCTACAGTACAGTATGTGCTCTGGGCATATTATTCATATGGTCATGAAATATATCTTATCCCTAACATTTAAGGGGCTTTAAAATTATTTTGCTTTGCCACGGGGTATTAAAAAAGAAAATGTCACTGTATATATTCTGCATTATCCATCCAAAATGCATTTATCCTGCACTGTGTTCAGGAAACATGCTTTGCAGGGTGAGGCACTTCCTCTGTGGCCTGCAGCAGTTGACACTGGTTGTTCCACTGAGCCTGGAGTCAACAAGTTCACAGAAGTGTTATGCCCTAAAGGGACAACCCCTTTAGAGAAGTTGGGGTACAGGGACCCTGTGATTGAGGTAAAGCCAGTGTAAAGGATAGCTCTTTTCATAGCACTTTCTAGTGAGAGTGAGTCAGAGAGGCTTAGCTAGTAAGAGCAGCTCAAGCTCCAACAAGTAGAATAGAGGGAGTAGCTCTCCCCCAGGCTCTGCTTTGCCTGTAGTGCAGGGACCACAGTGCTGACAAGGGAATCAGGCTATGTTCTAACCCTGTTCCACATCTGCTGTTTGGGGGATCCGGTCCACATGAGGTACTGAAACCCTGGAAGTTGATCCTTTAAACTCCTCCGTGCTATTCCTCCTATGGTGCCTTTCTATGCTGTATCTGCTAATCTGTGAATGTACCTGGCATGTGCTTTAACCTACCTCAGTTGTGAGTATTACAAACCCTGTGGCGCTTTGTTTAAATAAAGCCTGTTCTACCTGTTTGCAAAGAACCCCTGGCATCCAACATCTGTTATATTACATATTTGGTAGTAGTGAGTTGTAGTCCAACAGCATCAACACGTGTTCTTTCCATATAGCGAAAGCCCATCCTGGTGAAAGAGGGTTGTGTGTAGCCTATGCTCTATCACACTAGTTGGAATTTGTCTAAATACAGCCAAATAGGTGCTACATGTGTTTAAAGGTTAATAAGCATGACATTGGTAATGCATTTATGGAGTATTCTGCGGCTTTATGCATTAAAGTGACACTGTGTTTATTTAATTTGCATGTAGTTTCACAATAAAACCAAAAAAAGGAGTATAAGTCTTATATATAAATAATAGGGCAACCATGTTTAGAACTTTGAAAGCAGGCGAGATGAAAGTAAAACTTATTCCCTGTGTAAAATGTATAATACATACAGAATTAATAATAATAATAATAATAATTATAATAAATAAGAATTCTTAATGAATCAGATGAAAGTTGAGAGTAGGACTGGCCAGACTATGGATGACTGACATACGTGGCCAGCTTAAATATATTGCAAAATATGGACGAACAATGCTTGGTTTGTTTAAAGGGTAAGGCATATTTTGGTAGCCTAAGGCATAAAATGTCCCGATGTCCTTAATATAGTGAATAATGTACCCCCTATTGTAAAATATAAGGATATTATAAGATATACATGTCATAGAACTCCAAACTCCGAGGTCACTTCTAATATCCACATATGTTGCAACAGGGGTTACTGTATTTATTATAAAACACAAGTTCCAGTGAGTAATGTGACAGAAAAGATATCAGTAAGCTCCGATATAACCGATAACATCGCTAAGCACCATTTATAAGGATATAATTTACAGAATATTCATGGCTTTTGTGTATTGTATATTAATAATAAATTTAGTGCAGAGGACCTCTTGCATTTGTCTTTATAAATATACTGTATACAGAATATTTTTTTTTTTCTGGTAAGATTCTTTAATAGGCCACATGGCTGAATGAGTTGCATGACTGGGCAAATAATATCAGCATTAATACTTTGCTTAAAAGGGACAGAAGCAACAGGAAACGCGGAGGGCTATGTTTGTTTGTTTGACAGGATTTAAATAATTGACATATTAGTATCTGGCTATTTGTTACAGTTCACAATAAGGCAGAGATCACACATAACATACACACAAACATATTTATCCTCACAGAACCCATACCTGTTGTACCAACATATAAGAAACTGATGATGGGTTTAAGTTATCAGCTTTCAGATGAGTCCAAACATGACTAGGTTTGGTACTCTATTCATCAGATGTGAATATCTGTACAGGGGCAGGTCACTTAGTATTGATGTTTAGTATCTTTGCAATCCATGAGAGAATTAATAACCAATGAATATACAGGTATGGGATCCGTTATCCGGTAACCAAGTATCCAGAAAGCTCTGAATTACGGCATGGCTGTCTACCATAGACTCCATTATAATGAAATAATCCAAATTTTTAAAAAAACGATTTCCCTTTTCTCTGTAATAATAAAACAGTAGCTTGTACTTGATCCCAACTAAGATATAATTTATCCTTATTGGAAGCAAAACCGGCCTATTGGATTTATTTGATGTTCACATGACTTTCTAGTAGTCTTAAGGTATGCAGAACCAAATTATGGAAAGATACTTTGTTCGGAAAACCCCAGGTCCCTAGCATTCTGGATAATAGGTCCCATATCTGTAATATCATCTTTTTCCTATGTTCCTATAAGGAGTTATGGTCATTATATTCATGCCCCAGTTCCTACGCACATGAGGTCATAAAAAACAATCAGTGTCCTGCTAAACTCATTGATAAATAGTCGACTCCTCTGACTGAAAATTGGGTTTACTTGGGAGGACTGTGAGGCATGGGGAAATTTTCTAAAAGTACTTGATGAAAAAAATCTGAGGTTTATTTAATTTTGCAGACCTCCATACAAAAAAAAAACAATACGCAAGACTCTTATTTAAATGGGAACTCCGGCTTCCAAACCAAAATTTGAGGCCCGCATAATACTAAAACCCCTAATATACCCATAACAGTTACCTGTTTATTCAAAGTATGAATAAATGCCATTTTCTATGCTGAAATCCAGCTGTTTCTCTCTATGCATCATTTGGAATTCTGGCAGGGAAGGAGGGACAGCATTGCACTGTGATGTTCTGTTCCTTTTTGAAATCACTGTGCAGGGAATTATGGAGTTTGGAGGATGCAGGCTAAGGACAGATGGCTGCTGATACAAAGTAACAGTAGTCAGACATATCAGCAGGAGAGCAGGGGGTTAGGCTTAGGGAACTGTTCCAAACCATTAAATATCATAAAAAAGTCTGCATATGTTTTAATTGATGTATATTGCTAAGCTGCTTGATATTATAGTATAGTCACAGGTATAGTAAAACTTTTAACATTAAAGCAGCACTTGCAATTATGCAAAACTCCT
This sequence comes from Xenopus laevis, assembly GCF_017654675.1. NCBI lineage: Eukaryota > Metazoa > Chordata > Amphibia > Anura > Pipidae > Xenopus > Xenopus laevis. The sequence continues at coordinate 64,793,762 of NC_054383.1, read as the reverse complement.
TCATAACAATATAGCTAACAAAAATGCATTACAATTCTTATACATATATGTACACTGTAGCATTTTCCTTGAACATTTAAATGTAACACAAAATACAAGTAAGGTTTTTAACACAAATAAGCTAATTCATGCATGGTTCACAGGTGCTGAAAGATTCAGACTAAAGAAAGAAAAGTGAGTGCATTAGGAAGCCAGCCTAATGGAGAAAAGGAAAAGTAACAGAAAGGAATTATACCATTCACGCAGCATGTCAGTCCATGTGAACGCTTGCAGTAAAACCAGTGTAACAAATTTTAGTACACATAACAAATAGAATGAAGCAGTACATTCACATCTCCACATTCCTTCCTCCTTAAAAGGAAGTTTGTCCTTCAGAAAACATTACCTCAGCGCCATAGCTGGACAAATGGTCAGCATTCAGGTGCTTCTTCCCTGACCGATGACCAATCTTAAACTTAAATGTTTGTAATGCAAGATTCCACCTAGTGATTCTAGCATTTTTGTCTTTCATATTATGAATCCAAGTTAGAGGGTAATGATCTGTGATTAAAGTGAACTCTCTCCTTAGTGAATAATAGTGTAAAGCTTCCACAGCCCATTTGATTGCAAGTCCTTCTTTTTCAAAAGTTGAGTATCTCTGTTCACAGTTTTTGACTTATGAAAAGGATAGGGTGTTCCTCATCATCTATCTCTTGACTAAGGACTGCACCCAGCCCTACCTCTGACGCATCAGTTTGTACAATAGATAGTTTTTCAAAATTTGGGCTCTGTAAAACGGGTTCCTAACACAGACAACTTTTTATTTTCTGAAAAGTATGTTCACATTCTATTGACCATTTAACATTTTCTTGCTTGTTCTTTTTAGTTAAGTCAGTCAGTTGGGCGACTATGGCAGCAAATTCAGGTATGAAGCGTCGATAGTATTCTGCGAGCCCAAGAAATTATCTGACTTCTTTATTTGTAGCTGGAATGTTGGCAGCCTTAATAGCGTAGACTTTTGAAACTTCTGGTTTTACTTTACCGTTACTCAAAATAAAACCAAGATGCTTGGTTTCATGGAAACCCATTGAACATTTGTTTGGGTTAATGGTAAAACCTGTCTGCTTTATTTGGGCAATTACTTTCCTCAAGTGATCTAAATGGTCTACCCATGACTGACTGTAAATCACTACATCATCCAAATAAGCAGCACTGTACCCCACATAGTCCCGTATGAATATGTCCATAGTCCTTTGGAAAGTGGCTGGAGCACCATGTAGTTCAAACTGCATTGTTTTAAACTAATACAAACCACTAGGCAAGCAGTTGTCTCCTTAGCTTTGACATCTAGAGGGATCTGCCAATACCCTTTGGATAGATTTAAGGTAGATATGAACACTGCTTCTCCCAGTTGATCAATTAGATCCTCTATCTACCAACCATCACTACTGGGGAACACCGACGACTTTTGGATGGTTCAATAACCCCCAATTTTAGCATTTTATTAACTTCCTTTCCAGCTGTTTTCTTAAATTGTTCAGGCATTTGATATGGCTTTTGTCTAATTGAAGCATGAGTCCCAGTATCTATCTGATGGCATACTAGGGACACAGCCCAGGTTTACTCACAAACACATTAGAATTTGACTTAATCAATTCCTTTAAATCTCCCTGTTGTTCTTTAGTTAACTCAGGATTAATTTTTACATCCTTCCATTGAGCCTGACTTTTTAACAGATTATAAATCTGTTCAGACATATTCTCTGAAGACTCTGAGACAATAGAATAGGTAATATTGCTCTTAGTTTTGGATTTAGGTTCAAACCAGTGATTTAGTAGATTTACATTATATACTTTACTGGCTGATTTTTACTTGGAGTTTCAATTTCAAAGTCAACAGGACCAGTTGGACAAAGTACATTATATGGACCTTGCCATTTAGCCAATAGTTTCGTTTCACTGCTAGGAAGCAGGAGTAAGACTTGATCACCAACTGTAATGGTCTTATTCTTGGTTTGTGCCTTCTCAACATTTTCATGTGCTACTTTTACCAAGTTCTGCAACCTCTTTCTTATTTGTAACACATACTCACACATAACATTTTTCTGATGACCAAATTTATCTTCCCATACTTCTTTTAGAACATCTAGAAGACATGTAGCAATTGAGGAATTGCACAATGGAAATCATTGTATCTTTTGCCTCCACCATGCAGTCCTCCAGCTAACTAGTTCAGGTGCTTAAATAATTCAACCACTAAAATTCAACTTTTATTTGTCTTGCTTAAAAAAGCAGACCACGCTGCCTAATACACATAACTCAACACTGAGAATACATTTCAGTGAAGCTGGACCGTGTCCATAAAAATACAAACAGTTAAAAACATAGGATGGACGAGTGGGGATATCACACAATGGTGACTAATCAGCCACACACCACAGTAGTGTTCAAAGTAAATTATTAACAAGCCAACTTACCTCAAAGTTTAAATTAACCTGTTTTTAGCCATTCTTGTGGCATAGTATCAAACAGACCACCCACACCTCCGTTCCATGTGTTACCCAGAATCAACTACCTGACTACGTTGGGAGCATGTTGGAGCTGGTCCCCCACCGTCCACCTATGCCACCCATCGCGTTTCACCGGAAAACCGGCTTCCTCAGGGGCATAAGTGAGTTGTGCATGTTCATTACGGGTTTAAATAGGGTTCCGGATTCATCGCAAGTGTAGATGTGCATTCACTTCCGCATACGTCACAGCTCTCACGTGACGCTAGATTACTACCATACGATCGGTTCAGCACAACTTCTAATCAGTGTGCGCATGCGTTTCCCTGCATGCGTGTCAGCCAATATTGTGACTCTTACCACCTGTTGGTTGGGGAAATCCCTTCACAATTGAGTGTTTGAACCTCTGCTTCTCTTCTCATTTATTGCTATGTGGGTATAATCCACTTATGCCATTAATATACATTTCTCAATATCAGTATGTGGTGTTTAATTATTATTGCTCATTTATCCTGATGTGTTATTAGTTATACAGTATTTGACATAACTGGTCAGAGAAAAATATTTTTTATATATTATTTAAAGGCATAAACACTAAAAATTTCACAAAAAGGATCGAATGAACCTCCTATTTATCAAACCCATGTTGAATTTACTCAATGATATTAAAATTATTATTATTGTTATAGACAAGTGAAAGGAAAAAATAGCTCAAAATAAAGTGATACATAGTACTTTACTATAGGAAGGGGCTAAATGTAAAGCCTTCATTAAGGCCTACAGGTACTTTGTTATTTAACCAGTAGATCCATTCAGCTTCACGTTGAAGCAACTTATTGTCTATGTCCCTGATTCTTGTGGTAGACTTAATATGTTCCACAGCTGTGAACTTCATTACTCCATTGTCTCCATTGTGATAACTATTAATATGGTCTAGAAGACCTCTGGGATGTCTACCATATAAGAGTTCAAAGGGACTAAAACCCGTTGTCTCTTGTGGCACTTCTCGATATGCAAATAAGAGAAATTGCAACCATTTATCCAATTGTTTTGGATCATTATGAACAAATTTCTTAAGCATTTTCTTTGAAGTCTGATGATACCTTTCTACAAGGCCATCTTTTTGTGGGTGGTATGGGGTTATTCTAAGTGGCTTAATACCCAAAAGTTGGTACACTTCTGACAGGAAGGCAGATGTAAAATTGCTACGTTGATCAGTAAGGATATGTTTTGATAGCTCAACTCTACTAAAATCATTCAAAATCTCTCCAGCAACCATTTTAGTTGTAACTGTTCACATTGGTATTGCCTCAGGATACCTTGTGCAGTAATCCACTATTGTAAGAATGAATCAGTTACCTTTTGAGCTTTTTTCCAATGGACCAATTATATCCATGGCAACAGTATGAAATGCCTTATTAATAATTGGTAGTGGTACCAAATTATCTTTAGGGGTACAGCAGCAGTGTACTGGCATTCTGGACAAGAACAGCAATGATATATCATATATACCACTGGCCAGTAGAGCCGATAAAGGATTTTAGCTAAGGTTTTCTTGTAACCTAAATGATCAGCTATAGGAACATTATGAGCCAAGTTCATTATTTGCTCTATGAATTTTTTAGGTACCACCAACTGTTCTAGATGTTCTCATGTCTTGGGATGAAAACATACCCTATACAGTTTTTCATCTTGGACTAGATAATAGGGCGGCACAAGTCCCTTTTCATTTGTTGTACAGTTCTTTAAACCCTGCTGATTTTAAACCAGCATATTGTTTTTGTTACATAGTCCTATACTTATATAGTCAGTATAGTATATTGGCAGGATACATCACAAGTCTCTTCCTATGGACATTCACTTGCTGTGTTGGTAGAGTCTGTATTTTTGTGAAGGGTGATACCACAATATCTTCATGAAAAGGAAAAATATGTCCCAAGGTATCCTGTGCTTTGGTATCTTCTTCCTTTTTTGCTTATGATCTAGTTGTCACAAAGTTGTCCTTTACCTTTTAATAAGTCATCAAATCCAGGAGTGGTTCTCCCAAGTGTAACTGGAACTTAGATTAGGAACAACAGCAGCTTCTACTTTCCTGAACTTGTAAATACATTTGTGACCTTGGGTAGATTTTTGTGTCACCATGCACACAAGTGATTGGAATTTTTGGAAACTCTTTCTTTTGAGTGACCAAATCAGCCTTTACCAAGCTGAGTTTACTGCCAGTATCCAACAAGGCATTTACAGTGTGTTCATTAAGTAGCACTGGCATAGTATCGTCACTGTAACCATAAAAAAGGTGTGTGTGTTGAAGCCCTTTTAATTTTCTTGGGACAGAACTTGGCTATGTGTCCTTTTTTTGGCATTCAAAGCAAACCATTCCCATTGAATTGGATTTTGCTGGTGCCTTTGTTTCCTGCTTTGCCATTTCACTTTGTACTTGTGGCTGCTGGACCCTTCTGGTATGTCTACCAGCATCTTCTTTGACAAGTAAATAGCCCTCTGCCAATGAATTACTTTCTCAGCAGTATTTGATCTGTGTTCCTGCACCCAGCTGAATCACAGGTATAGTAAAACTTTTATTTCTGGTGCCACAGGAAAGATTGATCCTGAACTTCCAGAATAGACTTTGGGGCAGATTTACCAAAGGGCGAATTGTCGCTAGCGACCGCTTCGACACTTCACACCACTTCGCCAGGCGCAAATTCGTTGCCATTATGCTAATTCACAAAAATGCGAAGTTGCGGGTACATTAAAGTTGTATGGATGTCTCTATTAGAGATGTTGGTGCAAATGCTTAAAGTGGCCACTTTTTATTACAAATGTTCAAGGAACATTATTAAAGACAAACTAGATACTATAATGGCCTACACGTGAACCCACTGTAAAATGAATGTTCCATGGCCCTCAATTGTCTGGGGAAAAATATTAACCCAAAAAAGTTTGTTAGGACTTTTGCAGGCAATCCTGCTTAAAAAAGGACAAGTCGCCGGCTTTTTTCAACTTTAATGCATTCTTGGCAGACAGGATATGATGTAAGTGACATAAGATTGAGGACTGTACTGAGGTGGCGAATCTGGCGAAAGAGGTAACGTTCAGTAAAATCTGCAAAGCAAAAAGTCACCTGTCGATAGAGTGCGAACAAACATCAGCGATGGTCTCTTTTGCTAGTGAATTGTAGTCTGCGCCTGTTAGTGAATTGGTGATGTCTCTGCAGATGTTATTTCTGGTGAAAAGTCGCTAGCATTAGCCACTTTGCCCCTTAGTGAATCTGCCCCTTTATCTGAGAGTATTACTGAATTAAATGACTGACAGTGCAGCATGTTGAAGATGAGAGGAGACATCATGAGGAAACAATGATGTATCGGAATGAACTGCACAAATAGGATGAACGCTGGAAAGATCGAATCCAGATGTTGAGACCAGAGCAACCTGAAGTTCCTCCTCCACAAGTAGCAGTGTCTCCTTGTAAAGACGCAAAGCCAACAAAATGACTCAAGAGGATGACATTGAGGCCTACCTTACATCAGTTGAGAGGGTAGCACTTGCTTGTATGTGGCCAAAGGAACAGTGGGTAAGAAGGCTTGCTCCATACCTTACAGGCCAAGCCCAAGTGGCCTACAGTAACATGGAGATCCAGGAAGCAGAACTATATGATAGCGCTAGTGGGGGGGGGCAATTTTTTAAAAAAAAGACTACAGGTGCCCTTTGAAGGGGATAATCTTTTTAATAATATGATGTGTTTTTCTTTAGCCACTTTTACAATATATCAGGGCACAAGACAGAGTTGTCCCCTCATCTGTTCACTTAGCTTCTGAGCCTGTTGTGAAGTTTTCAATGGACCCCTCAGAGACATTGTTGTTACTTTAAGAGAATAATGTATTTATAAAATGTACATGGAAGGTAAGTGGCGTTATACCCTTTCCACTGTTACTCAGATAATGGGCATATCTCAGAGAAGCCCGTCTCCTATAACAACAAAAAAGGGAATATGTTTTTCTCTATAATTCGCAAACCGTAAACGAACCTTGTATGTCTCTATTCTACACATAACAGTGTACCTTACTACGTGCTAACTGGATGATTGCACACACACACAAAAAAACTATTTATACAAAGTTAGTTTCAGAATTTATGAGAGGGAATAGATGAAAACTGTATTGTAGATTATGGATTATATGCGCAATAAGTGCATACATAGAAAACATAATTTCATAAAAATCCTTAACAAGCCCTTGCTTCCAGAAAAAATTCTTATGTTTTCGGAGTGGAGGAAGGAGGCAATCAACACAAAATCAATCTCTTTGTTGTTGATTTAACCCATATAATGTCTGGGCCACTGACCACTCCCCTCCCTGCCGAATTTATATACTTTTTTAAATACATTTGGCACCATATCTGGCTTTCATATCAATCATAGTAAAACAGCATTCAACATCAAGTTGAACTATAGCAATTATAAACCAATTATAAGGCTCTCCTCAGATGGTACTTTGCGTAGCTGGCTTTGCTCCCTCGGCTGACCCTGTATGCGTTGGGGGATGTGGACATAGAGACACTATGATTGTACAGATGTTTTGGATCAGGATTTTTACACCATGGCCCATTACATTTTTGGAGTTCCTATTATGAAGCATTACTTTAACTCTCTAATATGTAAAATGCAACAAAACTGCAACAAAAATTTGCTGCGAAAAAAAAATTGGCAAGAAAAACTGCCCATTCACTTCAATGCATTTGGAGTGAGACAAAACTCCCATTGACTTTCTCTCTGAGTGAGAAAGAAAGCACAACAAAGAAAGTCCCCAAAACAAAAAAGCCAGCTATAGACTTTAATATGGTTTACAACTTTTTTTTGGGCATTTTGCGAATTTTTCAGCAGTTTTGTGAATTTTTAAGCAAAGCTGTTATAGAAATGTTTGGTGACAGGAAAACCTTGTTATCTCCTTTGGTTATAGACTTTAATTTATTATAAAATCTTAATTCAACTAGCATGTTGCTTAGATTTCACATAATCATTTTGTACATAATCATGCTTTATACTCATATTTTTCTTTATTGTCTCAAGGTGCTCACCTGGCCTCATGGCAGAAACGCCCCTGGTTGCCTGGTAGGTGGTGGATTTAAGTTTGCATAGGGAAATTATACATTAAGGGGTCTATTTATTATGCTGTGTAAAACAGTAGAGAAAAACTATCATCAATCATCAAAATTGCTTTTGTTTAAAATCTAATTGCTGTTGGCTGCTTTGAGAAACATCACTGGTGATTTTTTCTCCAATGTTTTACACAGTATCCTATCTAAATAGGCACCTAAGGGTATTTATGGGGCAAATTCACTAACCGGCGGAGTTGCGCTAGCACAACCTTCGCCGCACTTCGCCAGGCGAAGTTTCACCAGGGCACCGCTAATTCACTAAAGTCCGAAGTTGAGCTTAGGGAGATGAAAGGTAGCGATGTTGCGCTAGTGTTAATTCGTCAAGCAAAGCGAAGTTACGCTAGTGATGCCTAATTTGCATACGGCGCAGAGTTAAAGTACAATGGACGTATATGTAGCAACAATTACATTACACTACACAAGCCTGGGAAAGCTTCATAAAATAAAACAGAGTTGTTATTTTGCCCTATACATGTGCCCACTGTATAGTTTAGGTGCCATATGTTAGGAAATGTAAGGCGGAAGGAGGGTACCCCCCAAAAAATGTTCAATCTTTTTCAGCCTATCACCCTTTAAAAAGTAAAAAAACCTTTTTTTAAGCAAGTACTATCTACTCTATTGCACTTCGCCTGGTCTGAGGTGGTGAAGGCAAGTCTGGCGCAAGAGGTAATGTTCAGTAAAATGCACAAGTTAATGAATTAGCGTAGTTACGTCCCTTCGCCATAGCGCAACTTTGCCTGGCGTAAGGGTGCGAAGTAGCGATAGAGTAGGTCCACTTCGCTAGTGAATTTATGCCAGTGCCCGTTAGTAAATCTATGAAGTAACTAAATGACATCACGCTGGAGAAATTGGCCCTAGCGTTAGCCGCTTCGCACTTTAGTAAATTGCCCCTATGTCTGCAAGTATAATTCTGCACACAGCAGCTCACTGTTGCCACAAATAAGCATTTCAATTTTTACCCAGAATTCAAGCATAAAGTGCACTTTAACGTGAATCTAAAGTATTTATATTATTTCTTTCAATTAAATGTACCGGTTTGCACATGTGAAATGTTATGTTCGTGCTTCTGTAATCCCTTAAAGAATAAGTAAACTTTTTTTTTCTCTCCAAACTTTTTTATTCTATAGACAGTTAAACTGCAGTGCTTTTAGTTACTTCCTTTCTAGCATGACGCTCCATCCCTTTTACTTTCTGAGCACTCCTTAAACTGCAAAATTGTTTATTGACTAGAAGAAATCTCAAGAAAAACAATCATTTGTATATTTGCTCATATAAAGCATGTAATATTAAAGGGTGCAGTAAGGTCAGACAAGAAGCAGAAAACTGTGGGAGGCCCCAGTTTCAACCAGGTGTCCCTTTAAAGTCTAAAAGATACATATATGTACAAGACATTTATATAATTAAACGTTATAGATAAAAGGAATTGTGTAATGATGATCACATGAATACTTGAAACACTCATATACTCAAAGAATCTTTCACAGTGTTTGTTACATACAAGGTCACACACATGCAAAGGTCACATTTTGAAGCTGAGTGTCTGCCTCCCTGTATCTGCCAGAGGTGCTATAATCAACAACTTCAAATGAATGTTAAAATATTATACATGGTCTGAAAGGAATTATGTTACAATTTGATGTTCTGTAAATTTTAAACGTGTGCATAAAAATGTAAGCCAAAAAAAATGTGGACAGATTGCTTGAAAGCACTGCAATGTTCGCTACATTTTTCTGTTACAGAAAATATGCCACAAACTAATACTAAAATATAGGTATATGCAAAGGAATGCGTTTTGCCCTAGGTATAGATTGGCCAGATTTCGAAATATACTCAAAGGCTTGATAAAACAGGCTGCTAGCTGGGGTGTTATTTCCTTATCATCCGAAAAGGAAAGGAATTACAGAATGAAACTTGATTTTTTTTTGTTATTACTGAGCTTTGAAAGTTTAATCAAAATGAATGGCTACAATGTACCAATATGAGTAGTGTCTTCAGTGGATTAGGTGTTTCAGCACTATGTAGCCAAGTTTATTTTTTTTTATTTTTAATTCTATGTGTGCTTTAACATTAGTTTGGTTAATATAGAAATGACAGAGAGAAATATTCAATGATTTAAGCTCTGAACCTTCTGTGTAAATAAAGATCAAGGCAAAAACAACGTAAAATATTAATATCCGAATAAACATATGTGTTACCCTTGAAGCACTCCATACAAGCAATATGTAAGGTCTGCTTACCCTGATGGTCTATTGGCCGGCAGGGATGCCCACCTCGCCTCTGGCGGAGATGCCCGCTGTGTGCATCCTTCTTCTTCCAGCGCCGGTTCTCCTATGGCGCATGCGGCATGCACTTCCTGGTTTTACGCGCTGGCGTGATGACGTCATTGCGCAATGACACGAAATTCAAATGTATTTAAACGGGGATTTTGAATACAACACATTGCCCGTTGTTAGGTCTACTTAGTTCCTGGGTGCATATTCCTTGTGAATCCTGCTGTTTATACTGGTTTTGTGTGAACACCTGTGCGGGGGGAGCAGGGAGGGGGGACTATGGAGGGTAGAGCGTAGGGGTTTTTATTAGCAAGGGGGTTAGTTCTCATTTGAGGTAGGTTTTTGATGTTAGCTTAAATAGATAATATAAAAACTTTGCAATGCACTGTGTAACTAGAGGATGGGATTAAAAAATAGAGTGATAAATGATAATAGCATAGGTTGCATTACATAGCAATAAATTGTATAATTACCCCTCATTGCAGAGTCTGCGCAGCGGAGCTCATGGGGGCCATCTTCAGCGCTTCGGGAAACTTCAGTAAGTAAGCGCCGTATAGGTGCACGCGCAGTTGTAGCAATATTCCGGTCCTGAACAACTGTGCATGTGCCAAAAGCCACGGAAATGGCCTAAGGAACCCGAAGAATTGCCGCAAGATGGCGCCCGTAAGCTCTGCTGTGCTAACTTTGTAATGAGGGGTAATTGCTCATAAAGCAATGCAAAAATAATAAAAAGTAAATTTTACCTAAACATATAAAAATATAGTTAATTTAGATTAACTATAGATCAGCTTTGCTCATATTTAGTAATATGCCACTAAAGAGGAAGCTGTAACATTGCTAATACAACTGTGTTGCAAATTGGAGATTAATGGGGATGTTCAAATATTTCAGATTTTGAGCCCCTCTTCTAATCACTTACTATAGGTCACATGAAGTTATGCAACTTATTTTTTTCTGTGTAATCTCAAGGAGGTCAAAGCACTCTAATCATTTAACACAGCATGGGTGGGGACCAAGAAGCTACAGAGGGGATTGGTTAACCTTTCAAACTTACAAAATATTCCAAAAAGTATAAGAATAAATATTCCCACACCCTTCCCCCCACCTCCACATTTTTCTGCATTCTGTTCAAAGTGGGATTGTGCATTTAATTGTAATTTTCAACATTTTCAATATTTTTATTGTTGTAGAAAAATTAATTGAATGAAAAAAAAAACACTTTTGTTGGTTGGTATTTCACCCAGAGACAATACTTTGAGGGAAAACATTATACTGTATTAATATCTATGAGTCTGTTGGGGTATGTACATAAAAGCTTTGATTCACAAGTGGATTTGGCCCATTATTCTAGGCAAATTTGCTTCATGTTGTTCAAGTCTGTTGAGAAACTATCCTCAGAAGGCAAGATCCAATAAGTTACCAGGGGCAGCAAAAATCTGCTCCTATTAAATTTAAGAGCTGAATTTCTGGTTATCAAACCGGTTGCTGGAGTAAGAGGGGCAGCACGAAAGGCAGAGGAGTAAGAATCACCTCTTAGTTTTGTGGGTGACACTTGAGCACCTCAGCAATTTGAATGGCCCAGTGCAGAATATTCACCTTTTTTTTCCAGAGCCATTATTTCACATGACAACTGGGTTGCTGTCATGCTTTTTGGCAAAATTCAGATATACTTTGACCTGGTTCTTTTTGGTTAATGGCTTGTTTTGTGCCACCTTGCTTTACAGGTTAGAGTTATACAGAGATCTTGATACTGTTGACTCATACCAGCAGAGAAGTAAGGTGGTAGTAGCATCATGCTGTGGGGCTGCTTTTAATCACCAGGGTATGGGCATCTTGTTAATTACAGTATACAGATAAGAAATGTTTGTTTTTATGTTATAACAATACATATTTTGGAACATCAAAAGTGTTTTGTTTTTGGCAGAACTTCACTGGTAATATCAGCGTGGCTTTGCCTTACATAATTACAATACATTTATTTTTTTCATCCAGAAGAGGATGCATAGTTAGTACCAAATTATTTTTATTATTATTATTATAAATCTGACCTCTACAATATGTTTGCATGGGTGAATATTGTGTCAAAATATGTTTTATAATAATAATCTTCTTTCTTTATATGCCTAAACAGTGCGTTCAGTGTACCGTTCTTTTCTCTGTGTAGCTTACCTTTCTTATATCTTCATCTCAGTTGTTACATGAATACCACACTTTGCTACAGTGGTGTAAATATAATCATTGATCATCTTCAGGCACATGAACATTACATACCTCCCAACACTTTTGAACAACCTAAAGGTTAATTTAATTTTAGTTATTATTTTCCATATGGATATTTATGTATTGAATGTATATTTATTTTCCAGTTGCTTTATTTACCCAAGCAGCCATGAAAAGGGTTACTGCATTTAAAATAAAAAAATATGTATGTACATCATTTTGTATGGTATGAATTTATGTTGATGCTTGCCACATAATACAAACATACATACAATACATAGTATTTACATAATAACATTGAAGGTTTCATTTGCATGCAACAGAACCACAAAGCTCTAAATAGTTATAATACATCACAAAGATAATGCACCAAGAGGTTGGGAGCTAAGCCCTTTCTGAAAAGAAAAAAAAATGATTTTCATTTACATAAAAAAACATTTTCCTAACAGCAAAAAATATATTACGTCTATGGCTAAAATATCTATGTGTAGTGTGTATAATGTAATAAATATGTAGACATATAGTACAGTTGCAAGAAAAAGACTGCAAACACTTTGGTATTAGAGTAGAACCAAGATTTTACATTTCCCAGGGGACCTCGTTGAAACTGTAAATTCCGTGAAACCGTTAAATCCAGAAAAGAAAAAATGCAGCTTGCCTGAATGGGACCACAACAAATCAGCATAAATTCCAGGAAACCATAAAATGTGGTGTGACCTTCAGGTAGCGAAGACCATAGGCCACTGCACAGTTTTCAGCACAGAGATGGAGACTGACACCAACTTTCACGGTTTAAATGTAGCTTGGCTAGCTTTTATTAGAAACAAAATCCACTTCTTAGCATACTAGCTTCAGATAGGATTAACAGTTCCAGTTCAACACCCACACTGGTGTACACATTAACACAAATTTCCACCACTTACAGCTTTCACTGTACACAAGTCCCAGAATTCTCACTTGGTTTTTCTTTTTCTTTCTCCAGTTCTTTGGAGCTCTATCCAAAACTTCAGCAGGGAATCACTCTCCTTCTCAGTTATGCACACAATTACACCTCCTGTCTGCACTTGTAGGTGTCCACGGCCCCTCAACCTCCTCCAGCTCCAGGAGGTATCCAGAAGGAAGCAGCCCTGAGGTGTAGTCCCACAGTTGTTTTTAACTACAGCTAACCTGCAGCCTAATTATTTAGTTGCCACTAGCTTGACAGCTGAAACCCTTTAATGGAGCAAAGAATGGAAAGCCCACCCTGCTCTCCTCCATTCACTCCAGGGACCCATTCATCCACTATTCCTGAGTTGGCAAAATACACAACGTTACTTGATGCAGAAATACACAGTTTTCCTGGAGTTTCTCTATTCACCAGTCTAATACTGTTGAAATACAAACATAATCACCATCTTTTCATAGACACCTCTTACAGTGGGGACATACAAATAGTGGTTCTACTGTACTTGGATTTTGGCTTATACTATATCCAACATGGGGAGGCCCATTTATCAAAGGTCGAATTTCGAATTCATGTGAATATTTTTTAATTCAAATATACTCACAATTCGACTAGGAGCATATTTAAGAACAAAATCAGATGTCTAATATTTGATCGAATGGTTCTGACCCGAAAATTCGTATCGTATTCAATTCTTATTCGTACAAATCAAGTTTTTCTCCCAAAAAACCCCATGAATGTCAGGAAGGCTTTTAACATCTCCAAATGGCTAAACGGACCTCTTCCATTGATTTGTACATGAACTCTGCAATATTCAAATGTTGACAGTTTCCATGGTCGAGGTGTGATAAATCTCGCATTTGAATTTACATTATAATAGGGGGATCAAAATTCGAATGTGTGAATTTTGAAACTTAAAAATTCAAATTAGAATTTACTATTCACCCTTGATAAATCTGCCCCATGCTGTGAATATTTAAGGCTAATGGCAGAAGGCTAAATTTCTTGTATTTCGGTGCAAAAAATAGTTTAGCATTTCCAAAATCCACTGTATGTGTGAGCTGATTGGCTGATCCCTTGGCAGTAGAAGGATTTTTCTCTGCTCGCATACAGATCTGCCATTAGCCTAAGCCAGGGGTCCCCAACCTTTTTAAACCATGAGCCACATTAAAATGTAAAAAGAATTGGGGAGCAACACAAGCATGAAAAATCCATTGGGGTGCCAGATAAGGGCTATGATTGGCTATTTGGTAGCCCCTATGTGGACTGTCAGCCTACAAGAGGCTCTAATTGGCACTATACTTAGTTTTTATGCAATTTTAACTTGCTTTTCAAGCTTGGAATTCAAAAATAAGCACCTGCTTTGAGGACCCTGAGAGCAACACCAAGGGGTTGGAGAGCAACATGTTGCTCACAAGCTACTGGTTGGGGATCACTGGCCTAAGCCTTCACGTGCCAAACCTCTATCCAAATCTATGTTGTTGTCATGAAAGTTTCATATTGTCTCTGCCATAGATTTCAGATTTATCTAAAAAAAACGCACTTAGAGGGTTAGACAATATGTTCAGTATTGAAAGTTGTGTGTGTGTGTTACTGGTTTAAGCAAATTTTATTGATGAGACCACAATTTTATTTTTGAAGGGGACTTCCACTATAAAACTGTTTTTGCAAAATGAACAAAAGTACAGTTTTATGTAGCTTTCACACACACACACAATTTAAATGTTGGTGATTTATTTGTAAATGAAAGCTATTAAACATCAACATTTTCAGGGGCTAATTATAAATTATGTCCTTTGCTAATCATATCATTTTATGAGTCAAACTTCCTTGCTGTATATAATGCAATGGGTTCCTACAGTGGGTCTTATTCAATGGTAGTGATTATCTATATAGCCCTGTAAAATAATTTCACTTCTAGGGGACTGAAAGTTAAGTTACCCTTTATTCAGGCAGTTAACCTGTTTCCCTATCATGTATTCTCCTGAATTTTAAGTAACTGGCCAGCAGATGTCATATTCAGTGGTGTAACTATGGGGGCCAAAGACGCCCAGCAACAAAATTGTGTTAGCAATCACTGGTGACCATAAATGATAACATTGTTTTAATAAATATTTAAAGTCTACGGAAGAGAAAGAAAGGTAGAAGAAAGAATGGTCCACATTCAACCATACAGTATGGCTAAAGAAAGAAGAAAATTAAACATAAACAACAGGTTAAATCAATGGTTCACCGAGTGTTATTGTTATTCGACTTGACGATTCCTTTGAGGTCCTTTTAAAAAAAATTTAAATTGTTCTAATGTTTGGCAGCTGTGGGAGGACTCAGAGATTAAAAAAAGCCTAAACGCAGTGATAGATGTTCTTATATATACCATAAAGACATTGTTGGCTTTAACAAAACCATAGAATACGAAAACATTCATGCCTAGGACTAATCAAGAGCAAAAGTGTAGAAGGAGACCCTGCAGTTAGAAAGGAATATATAAACCAGGGAACCCAAATTTTCCTAAATTTCTCATGCTAATTAAAGGGGGAAGTTAATCAGGTAAATTCCGATCAGGCTTAGTGTTCTTTGGTTTGAAACCTCAATAAGTCTGTGACTACACAGTTAGTGTGGGAGCTGCTAAGCGAGTGTTGCGTGTGAATTAAGTGTTAAGCCTTAAGGCAATTAAAATCAAAAAGGGTGAGGAATTGCACTTGGGAGACTGTAAGTACCGAGTGTAAATATGAGTGCAAGTGGGTTTGCTGGTATTACTCAATGTGAGTCTTGTTACATGTATGTGGTATTGGAGCAGCAGTTCCATGCAGTATTTACATGTGGGAGATGTCGGTGGGTTTTTATCTTGGAACCTGAACTGCAGACTCTAAAGGGGGAACTTGCGGCACTGAGGGCAGCGACAAACGTGGGGGAGGAAAGGAGGCTCACAGAGCAACCACTGGCAGGAGCCAGTGTAGTGGGTGTGTAGAAGGGGCAGTGGTGGCTAATGAGAGAGGCAAGTTTGTTACAGTCAAGAGGGGAAGTCGGGGAGGACAGCTCTAATACGGGTGGTGGGGGAGTGCAAAAAAAGGAAAGGCAGGTTTAGTTATAGGGGATTCAATTATTAGAAAGGTGAATAGGGTAATCTGCCATAAGGACCTTTCATGCCGAACAATCTGCTGCTTGCCTGGTGCTAGGGTTCAGCATGTGGTGGAACGAGTGGACAGATTATTGGGAGGAGCTGGGGAAGACCAGGCGGTCTTGGTACACATAGGTACCAATGACAAATTTAAAAGAAGTGGTGAAGTCTTCAAGAACAATTTTAAAAAACTAGATGTAAAGTTGAGGGCGAGGACTTCCAAGGTAATTTTCTCAGAGATATTGCCTGTGCCACGAGCCACGTTAAGATGACAGCGGGAGATTATGGAGATGAATGCGTGGTTGAGAGATTGGTGTAGGGAGGAGTGTTTTACGTTTTATGAGAACTGCACTGATTTCTTAATCAACTACAGGCTCTTTACTAGGGATGGGCTGCACCTCAATGATGATGGTGTTTTGGGGGAGAAGATAGCTAGAGGGTTGGAGGAGATTTTTTAACTAGTGGGGGAGAGGGTTCAGTATAGTATTCTGTGGAAGAAAGGTTAGATGAGGTGGGAGCAAAAGAAGGGAAAATGGGGAAGAAGATTTGGTTGTGGGTACTGTTAAGGATAGGGAGGACCACATGTCATATGTTCAATATGGTACCAGTATTAAATGTATGCAAGGAGTCTGACAGGTAAAATGGGATAGCTGAAGGTGCTGGTGCTGGAGGGAAAATATGATGTGACAGAGGCAATAGAAAGGGAGGAGGGGTATGTCTGTTTGTTAGGCAGGCTAATATAAAGGAGGAGGTGGTGATGTTAGAAAAAGAGTCTTATGGGTGGAGCTCTTCACCAATTGTAAAGAGTCCAGCAAATTAATTGTAGGAGTATGCTATTGAGCCCCTAATGTAAGTGAGTAGGAGGAAGCTAAGCTCCTGATGCAAATAGAAAAGGCAGCAAACTTAAAGTAATGATAATGGGGGATTTTAATTACACAGATATTGACTGGAGCAACAGTACTGCCAGATCAGTTAATGGGAAGAAGTTTATAAACTTGTTGCATGACAATTAACCAATTGCATGACAATTTTATGACACATGTTGTTGAGGAGCAAACCAGAAAAAATGCTGTTCTGGATCTAGTGATCACTAATGACCAACAAAAACCATGAATTTCAGAAAAGCTAATTTTAGTGTCTTGAGGACTGCCCTTCAGAGCATTGATTGGGGCATTATGTTTTCAGCTAAAAACACGGAACAGAAATGATTGTCATTTAAAATTATATTAAATCAGTACTCAATTTATTCCCTTAAGGAGTAAATGTAGATGCACTGAAAATCACCCTATGTGGCTTAATATAGAAGTAAAGAAATTAATAGGAAAGAAGAGAAAGACTACAAGTCTGTTGGGACAGAAGCTGAATTTAATGAATATAAATACTATAATAAATGTTGTAAAACAGAAATCTGGAAGGCAAAAAAAGGAAATAAGGAGCGCATTGCGACTGAGGCTAAGGCTAAAAAGTTATTTAAGTATATTAATAGTAAAAAGATGCGGGTTGAGAGTGCCACTCCTTAAAATAATGGTACCAGTATGGTTGTAACAGATACAGAAAAGGCAAATGTGCTAAATCAGTTCTTTTCTTCAGTGCATACAATAGAGGAATCAGAGTTCTCATGCTCACTTCATAGCTGCACAGATGGCTCAGCTTAACCTAGTCAGTGGCTGACTTAGGACATGTCAGCTTTAATAAAAAATATTGTAAACAAGGAGCCAGGGCCAGATGGTATACACCCCTGGGTTCTAAAAGAGCTTAATTCAATTTTTGGACTGGCCCCTATTTCTGATTTTCTCAGATTCGCTTTCATCTGCTATAGTACCTACAGATTGGAGAAAAACTGATGTTATTCCAATATTTAAAAAGGGATTACGATCTCAACCTGGCAATTATAGGCCAGTAAATTTGCTGGTGGGCAAATTATTTTTAGGCTTGTTAAGGGATCACATTCAAAATTTTGTACTAGTGAATGGCATTATGAGCAGCAATCAGCATGGCTGTATGAAGGATTGGTCATGTCAGACAAATCGAATTGCTTTTTATGATGAGGTAAGTAAAATCCTGGACAGTGGGGGAGCAGTAGACATGATCTATTTGGATTTTGCCAAAGCGTTTGATACCATGCCCCACAAATGACTGCTTTATAAACTAAAGTCTGTTGGGCTTAATGAAGTCGTTTGCACATGGATAGGAAACTGGGTATAGGATCGGGTACAGAGGTTGGTTGTTAATGGTACATTCTCTACTTGGAGTATGGTTCTTAGTGGCGTCCCTCAGGCCTCGGTATTGGGTCCACTTTTATTTAACTTGTTCATAAAATGACTTAGAGGAGTGTATTGGAATGTATCAGTGTTTGCAGATGACACAAAACTATCCAGCCCAATTAATTCCATCCAGGATGTGGCATCTTTGCAACGGGATCTTGACATACTTGGCAATCTGGGCAGCTAAGTGGCAAATGAGATTCAATGTTGATAAATGTAAAGTCATGCACCTGGGATGTAAAAATATCCGAGCCAATTGTACCCTTAATGGAACTGCACTAGGAAAATCCATAATGGAAAAGGAATTTGGAGTCCTTGTAGATATGCATGCCAGTCAGCAGCATCAAGGGCAAATAAGGTCTTGAGCTGTATTAAAAGGGGCATTGATTCAGGGCAGGAAGGGGTCATTCTTCCACTGTATAGAGCACTGATCAGGCCCCATCTACAATATTCTGTACAATGTTGGTCTCCAGTGCTCAAACAGGACATTATTGAATTAGAGAGAGTACAGAGAAGGGCAACTAAGGTAGTAAAAGGTATGGGAATTAGCTATGAGGAAATACTGCCCAAATTGGGGAATGTTGGAGAAGAGGTGCTTAAGAGGTGATATGATAACTATGTATAAATATATAAGGGGATCATATAATAATCTCTCTAATGCCAGTACCAGTAGGTCATTCCAGCTGATGTGAGGTCACCCATTCCAATTAGAAGAAAGGAGATTCCGCCTAAATATTCAGAAGTGTTTTTTTTTTAAAGTGAGAGCTGTGAAGATGTGGAAATTTCTCCATGAATCAGTTGTACAGGCCGATACATTAGATAGCTTTTAGAAGGGGTTGGATGGCTTTTAAGCAAGTGAGGGAATACAGGGTTATGGAAGATAGCTCATAGTACAAGTTGTTCCAGTGTACAAGCCGGACGGGATTTATAGTGGATGGCAGATATGTATCCCCGGTTTTTAGGTTCTGAGCCATCCATTTAAGAATGTTCCCTTTAAGAAACACCAGAGGGTTAAGCAGCCAGAAGGTGGGCTGGACAGCCAAGGGGTGTTTAAGGGAATCAGCAGCAGGTCTGCAGTGTGTGAGAGAAGGAGCTGCACAGGAGGGCTGGGCTGTTGGGTTGGAATGGCTGTATTTTCAGAGACCTGTGGGGCCTGATAGCCAGGTGGATATTTTCCTGGTGTTTTCCTCACAGACCAAGCCTGGATAGTACCTTGGGGGTACTGGAAACTTAAAAACGCTGAAGTAAGCTATTTTGTTTATTGCTGGACTTTATGTTGCTGAATGAAGCTGTTTTCTTTCTGTTACATTTTTACTGCTGCTGGAAGCTCTTTGTTTTCAAAATAAACGGACTGTTTTTCTTTTCACCTTGGAGTGGCCTGCATTTATGCTAACAATCCGGCTGTGATCCCCCCAAACTTCACACCAGGCACTAGTTTGATTGCCATTTTGGAGTCAGGAAGAATTTTATTCCCCTTCTGAGGCAAATTAGAAAGGCTTCAAATGGGAACTTTTGCCTTCCTCTGGATCAACTAACTAGCAGTTAGGCAGGTTAAAATAGAGTTAAAAGGTTAAACTTGATGGGCGTGTGTCTTTTTTCAACCTAACTTACTATGTCTGTCTGTAAGTATGCTGGCCAGCTTTTCAGTAGTCATGATCCAATTCATTTTGTCTTTGAAGTGGGAAATAGGAATAAATGTTTTTTTTCTAAAACTTTCCGATTGTAATTTTGGCTGCCAGGAAAAAAAGCGTTATCAATATTCTCATGCAATTATTAATGTTGGGTATCTTAACATTCAAAACAGTGTTCTTGGGATCTTATAGATCCGAGATCAGAACCTTTAGACATTGGGGCTAGGGATGTAGCGAACTGTTCGCGCGAACTTCGACCGTTCGCGTCCGCCTAATGTTCGCGAACGTTTGGGAACGTTCGCGTTCGATTCGAATACAAATCGTTCGACCATTCGACCGCTAAAATCGAACGATTTCCATTCGTTCGAATGATTTCCATTCGTTCGAACGATTTCCATTCGTTCGATTAAAATCCTTCGAACGTTCGATTCGAATGAAAATCCTTCGATCGAACGATTAAAATCCTTCGAACGTTCGATTCGAATGAAAAATCCTTCGAACGTTCGAATCAAATGATTTTAGCGGGTGTTCGAAGTTCGCGAACTGTTCGCGAACGTTCGCATTTTTTGCCGGTGTTCGCGAACGGCGTGCGCGAACACCAAATCGGCAGTTCGCTACATCCCTTGGGGCATTCCCACCAGATATGCATCACAGACTCTATTTGACCACAATGCCTGAAACATCCTCCTCTGTATTGGGGGTTTATCTTGTTTAAGCATGAGGGAACCATGTACCAGTGTGCTAGTACTTTATATGTTGTTTCTGGTAGTGATATATTTCTAAAACAATGTGCTGTAGAGTCCCATATCTGGGACCAAGTTTCTGCAGTGATAGTAGTTTTGAGGTCCTTGTCCCATGCTAGCATATGAGGTAATGGGGTATCTGTGTGAGTATCCAGAAACATTTGGTATAGGTAGCAAATTAGGCCCCTTGAATATGGGGTTGTGTTGTGAGCAGTTTGAGGGGTGAATCCCATTTGGTTCAAATTGATCAGGTCAGGAAGGAACCTAAATTGACTGTAAGTTGAAATGTTTGATTAACATTTTCTTCTTTTTCAGGAAACCCATTGTAACCTGGGTGGACTCAGGACAGATGCCCCAAAGATAATGAGTGATATGTTTTCAATAAAGTGTCTAGTAATGTGTAGGGGCCAGGTTCAAAGGTAAAACAGTTTGGGGCTTTGCTCAACAGACATGGAGCATGGGGTTCAAAGTTTCAATGCATGCTCTTGTCAAATATGCTTTGACATATTTTCTTTTCAGGTGATCCATTGTACCCAGTCAGACCTCAGGGGAGGCTGTACAATGTGATGTACAAATTGGTATTTTGAGTTTTAAATGTGTATAAATCATTATAATGGCTTGATATAGCAAGTGCAAATAGCCACAGGCCTCTGTGTTCCATTTCATAGAGCAGAAACCTGCAGTCTGCAACTAGAATTGAGTGAGGCCTGCATTAGGCCACATAGGCCACCCCTAACTTGAGCATCATTCAGAGACACAAGTTAGTTAGTGGAAGGAGGGGCACACTGCATCGGGACCCTGTACTTAATGCCATGGGCCAGCGGTAAGAATAAGGCAGGGCTGCATCTCCAGATGCTGCTCCATGAAACATGCAACATGCAACAACCTCAGAGTGCAAGAGTTATTATATGAGCACTAATTAGCATGCTCTTATGCCCCGTACTGCACTTGGTTCCCCTGGGATTGTAAATAACCCCTAATGACTTTCTTATTTTATGCCTTACACCACTGAATGAGAGATCCTGCAGAACTCCACACTCATATCCATAATGGTATTGTCATTCAGTGAGAGAGATTGACACTGGTCATATCATTGTCTTCTTCAGCAATATAACATATATTAAGTTACATAGTTAAGTTGGGTTGGCAAAAGACCAAAGTCTATCAATTTAAACTCCTCCAAATGAAAGCCAGCACACACACACATAAACTATATATATATAAACTATACTGTATATATATATATATATATATTCTCTCTGAACCGAAATGCGTTCATGTGGGGTAGTTTGTAAAACTCCAATAAAACTTCTATTTTCATGCCACCAGTGAGTGCTCCTAACTTTATCTACTGTATGCTCCTCTTGAGAAGCACCCGGGACTTGATGGATTGGTAGTGAGTGCTGGTTAATAGTATGACACTATATATATATATATATATATATATATATATATATATATATATATATATATATATATATATATATATATATATATATATATATATATATATATATATATATATATTAGGGATGCACCGAATCCACTATTTTGGATTCGGCCGAACCCTTCGTGAAAGATTCGGCCGAATACCGAACCGAATCCAAACCCTAATTTGCATATGCAAATTAGGGGTTGAAAGGGAAAATATTTTTTACTTCCTTGTTTTGTGACAAAAAGTCATGCGATTTCCCTCCCCGCCCCTAATTTGCATATGCAAATTAGGATTCTGATTCGGTTCGGCCGGGCAGAAGGATTCGGCCGAACCCGAATCCTGCTGAAAAAGGCCGAATCCTGGTTTCGGTGCATCCCTAATATATATATATATATATATATATATATATATATATATATATATCTGTACTAATTATATATATCAGTATCATAATAGCTTATGATACTATGCTTGTCCAAGAAATCATCCAAGCCCCTCTTAAAAGCATTAACAGAATCAGCCATCATAACCTCATCAGGAAGGTATTGTACATCCTCACTCTCCTCAGTGTGAAGAACCTCCTGCACTGCTTCAAATGAAAGTTCTGTTCCTATAGTCTAAAGGGTGGCCTCTTGATCATTTTTATGGGAAAAAAAGAACCCCCTGTCAATAATGCCCTCTAATGTACTTGTAAAGAGTAATCAAGCCCCTTGCAAGTGTCTTTTTTTCCAGATAAAACAGCTCTAACCTTGACAGTCGACCCTAATTTAAGTATTCCATCCCTTTAACCAGTTTAGTTGCACATCCTGTATCTGCACTCTCTCCAGTTCTTCTTAAGGACTGGAGCCCAAAACTGCACTGCATACTCAAGCGAGGCCTTACCAGGGACCTATACCTAGGACAAAAGTATGTTTTCATCCCATGAGCTAATGCCCTATTTCATGCAAGACAGTACTTTAAGAGCTAATGCCCTATTTCATGCAAGACAGTACTTTATTTGCTTTTAGATGGTACTTTTTGCTTAAACAGCAACATAGTGTAGTAGTAGTTACTATTACCAGAAGACCAGAGGTAATGTCAAAAATCATAGACATGTTTTTAAGAAATTAGAAAAATTAAAGTCTTTTTCTCTATAAAAAAATCATTTGTAGCATAGTGGATAGGAGGTTCTCTAACAATGTATGGCACGTGTGTAGCAGTATACTGTGCGAAAAAATGCGATTTTCTTTACCATTGACTCCAATGCAATTTTGCAAATTTTAATGCCAGTTTGTGAATTTTGACACAAGTTTGCTCAGTACAGTCAACAAGACTTGAAAGTAAAGAAGAAATATTTTATTGGTAGCCCATAGACTCTAATGTAGTTTGCTACAAAAAATTTTGTCCAACAACAAAAAAGTTTCACAATTTTTCTGGCAGTTTTGCAAAAAGATACAGATTCACTCATCGCTACTAGTAAGCAGAACAGCCTACTTCCCATATATATACCCAAAATCCGGATTAGAATGCAGCTGCTTGGCTACCAGATATATATATATATATATATATATATATATATATAATACACAAAAGCCATGAATATCCTGTAAATTATATCCTTATAAACGGTGAGTAGTGATGTCATCAGTTATAAACGGTGAGTAGTGATGTCATTTCTGTCACATGACTCACTAAAATGTGTGTATTATAATAAATAAAGTACTACCCCCAGTTGTAAAATATGAGGATATTAGAAGTTACCTCGGAGTTCCATCACCTGTATAAAAACACTCGGCCTTCGGCCTCGTGTTTTTATATGGTCATGAAACTCCTCGGTAACTAATAATATCCTTATATTTTACAAGAGGGGGTACTTTATTCACTATATATATATATATATATATATATATATATATAACAAGTATTTAGCAGCACTCACTGTATCCTCAGCTTAACAGGTGTGGTTGGTGCAGCGCCTTTAGGGAAACTTCCGTGGGCTTCCCATACATATACAAAGTAGACAAGGAAAAAGGCAGCACTCGTATAAAAAAGTGAAAAAAGTGTATTAAAGATCAGAGTTCATTACATAACCTGTTGGTGGCAGAAGCAGGCGGAGAGATGTTCTGCCACCAACAGGTTATGTAATGAACTCTGATCTTTAATACACTTTTTTCACTTTTTTATACAACGAGTGCTGCCTTTTTCCTTGTCTACTTTGTGTGTATATATATATATATATATATATATATATATATATATATATATATATAT
The DNA here is from genome assembly GCF_017654675.1 of Xenopus laevis. NCBI lineage: Eukaryota > Metazoa > Chordata > Amphibia > Anura > Pipidae > Xenopus > Xenopus laevis. The sequence continues at coordinate 64,769,249 of NC_054383.1, read as the reverse complement.
ATATATATATATATATATATATATGTGTATATATATATATATATATATATATATATATATATATATATATATATATTATATTTTTTTTTTTTTTTTTTTCATAGTGGTAATATATGAAATGGCAGTTATACAAGGCAGTTGGATAAGGCATTGGCAAGGCAAAAGGAACTGAATTCCTCTGCAATCAACAGTGAAACAGCTGGGATAGGAAGGATACTGATTTGTTTGTACCTGCTAGTTTGTTACTTCTTACCTTAAAAATGCTTTATCCTGTATTTCTCCCATTTTCACTTTCATGCTTCCTAAAACATTTTTCGCCACATCCCCCATCAATCACAAAGCTGTAGAAATCTCAGCCTCTCTACTTTCCTCTCCTTCCCTCTCCACACATGAAGTATATAAAGTTCTCTGTTAAGTGTAACTCCATTTCTTCATACAAACTAAGAGCTTAAAAATCCTGGTCTCACTTAGTCTGTCTCTCCTTTCTATTGCTGGCAGCTGGGGACATTTCCCCAATCCCAGTTATATCACGGCCACGGGCTCTTTCCCCTCGGTGCAAATTCCAACGGTACAGCACTCTTATCCCTATAACCAAGAACCCAGTTAATCTTTCCTGTGCTCTCTGGAATGCCTGATCTGTTTGCAACAAACTCACCGCTATGCACAACCATTTAATTGCCAATTTATTCAATCTACTTGCACTTACTGAAACCTGGCTTTCTCCTACTGACACTGCTTTGCCTGCTGCCCTGTCCTATGGGGGCCTACACCTTACGCATACTTCCAGCCCTGGAAACAGACCTGGGGGTGAGGTAGGTTTGCTTCTCTCTTCCTGCTATACTTTTAAAGTTCTTCCACCTGTTTCTTTCCTAGCATTCTCCTCATTTGAGGCTCATTGCATTAGGTTTTTTTCTCCTGTTTCACTTTGCATTGCTGTCATATATCGAAATTTTTTGACAACTTTGCTGCCTAGCTCCCTTACTTCCTTTCATCTAACAACCCATCCATATCATATACATCTCAGCTGGAATGTTTCCTTCTCAACTAAAACCTGCTTTTGTCATCCCCATTTGGGAAAAAAACCCTCTCTTGATCCCAATCTTGATCCAACTTTGATAACCTCCTACCTTTAGTAGGACTTTAGGGCCTAGTCTACAAACTGACTAACTTCATTCCTCTCTGACAATAACCTGCTGAACCCCCTGCAATCTAGTTTTAAGCAACTCCACTCCACTGAAACTGCCCTAACCCAACTAACTAATGACCTTTTAACAGCTAAAGCCAACAACCATTTCTCACTACTAATACTGTTGATCTCTCCGCTGCATTTGACACTGTGGATCACTCTCTCCTCCATTTACTTGGCCTTCATGACATGGCCTTGTCCTGATTCTCTTCTTACCCCACTAATCTTTCTTTCAGTGTCTCTTACAATGGAGTAGTATCTTCTCTCCTACCTCTTTCTGTTGGGGCTCTGTCCTGGACCACTTATTATTCTTCCTCTATACTTCCTCCCTCAGTAAACTAATCAACTTGTATGGTTTCCACTACCACCTCTATGCTAACAGTACTCAGATCTATTTGTCCTCTCCTGATCTCGGGTCTCTTCCTGCCTGTCCGCTATGTCTACTTGGATGTACCCTAAATGAAACCTCTCTAAAACAGAAATGGTTTTCTTTCCTCCAACTAACAACCATAATATCCCGGAAGAATCTATCATAGCTAACAATTCCAATATCAGCTTGTCTCCCCAGGCCCGGTGCCTGGGGGTTATCCTATATTCTGCCCTGTCCTTCACTCCTCATATCCAGTCACTTATTAAATCATAACAAACAAGGGAAAATTGTGCTCACCACTAATTTTTAAAAACATTAAGCCAGGGTGCAATGAGGTTGTGACCACAAAATTCACATAGACAAATACAAGAGGTCCTCTGCACTCAACCCATTATCAATATATTAAGGACATTTAAACATTTTGTGCCTTAAGCTACTAAAAATGCTTTACCCTTTAAACAAAATAGGGATTGTTTGTCCATATATTGCAATATATTTAAACTGGCCAACTATGTCAAAGTCATCCCTGGTGTGGCCAGTTCCTACACTCAACTTGCATCTAACTCATTAAGAATTCTACTGCTTCATTATACATTTTATAAAGGGACTAGGTTTCACCCCAACTTACTTGCTGCTTTCAAAGTAAAACTCCCAAACTTGGTTTCCCTTTTATTGGCCACACTGGGGATGACTTTGACGTAGTTGGCCAGCTTAAATATATTGCAATCCCTGTTTTGTTTAAGGGGTAAGGCATTTTTAGTAGCTTAAGCACAAAATGTTTAACTGTCCTTAATATGTTGATAATGGGTTGAGTGCAAAGGACCTCTTGCATTTGTCCACTTATTAGATCATGTCGCTTCCACCTTAGGAACATATCCAAAATATGATCATTTATCATCCAAGATGCGGCCAAAATTCTGATTCGCTTTCTCGTCATGTTACGTCTAGACTACTGCAACTCTCCTTTAATTGGCCTTCGTCTACAGAGACTGTCACCTCTCCAGTCCATAATAAACAGTGCAGCTAGGCTCATAAACCTCAGCAACCACTCCTCCTCTGCCATGCCAATCTGCCAATCCCTACACTGGCTTCCACTACCTTTCAGAATAAAATTCAAACTTTATTCAAATTTTGCTTTCAAAATATCTCTTAAAAAGAGAAGCCTACCCTCACTCTGCTTAAAGGAGAATTCAACCCTACCATTAAAAAAACCCTACCCTACATAGACCCCCCCTCTCTCCTCCCCCAGCCTAAGTGTTACCCCGGGCAAATGCCCCTAACATTTTACTTACCCCTCGGTGCAGATTCAGGCATCGGTGTTCACGGGCGCTATCTTCTTCTATTTGGAAATCTTCAGAATGAGACCGGCGTGGCGGCGTATGCGCAGATGGAGAAACTCACAAAATTTGACGAAGCGCCAGTCGCATTCTGAAGATTACAAAGTAGCTGAATATGGTGCCCCTGAACTCCGATGCCTGAATCTGCACTGAGGGATAAGTAAAATGTTAGGGGCATTTGCCCGAGGTAACACTTAGGCTGGGGGAAAGAGGGTCTATGTAGGGTAGGGGGGTAGGGTTTTTTAACTTTAGGGTTTAGTTCTCCTTTAACTACCAAATGAAATCCCACATACAGTACCACATCTCTTACCCACTTATTTCTGATCTTGCCCACTACCACACCTTGTGTCTTATTCCCTTTCATTTCGATTGTAAGCTCTTTTGCACAGGGCCTTCCTCACCTTTTGTACCGGTACTGGTTGTGATGTATGTAACTCTATATGTTCTACATATGTAATTCATGTGATTTAATTGTATAAACCCATTTACCTTACAGCGCTGTGCAGTATGTTGGCACTCTATAAATACATAATAATAATATATGACCTACAATTAAAAAGCTAAAAAGAGAATAGAGGTTATTCTGTGTGATGTGCAAGCTAAGGATGTTGGGGCATCTCTTCCCTACCCATACCTCACAAATACAGTACTACTGAACAAAGGCAGCAATGTATTTGTAGCACCTATTTGGCTGTATTTAGACAAATACCCACTAGTATGATAGAGCATTGGCTACATGCGACTTACACAACAGGGTTAGGGCCTTCGCCAAGTGGAAGCTATCCCTTTAAGATGTAGTATAACTACAACACACAGGCTAATGCATATAAAAATGGATTGATTGGACGCCAGGGGATTCTTTGGTGCAAATAAAGTAGATGGTTTATTGTAACAAATGCAAATTGCAAGTGACCAGAGGTTTACTCACGCAAGAGATGATGCAGGTGTAGCATATCACAGAGGAGGGATGATAGCAGAAGATACAGCACAATGAAGGCTGTCACTCCCATAAGGCAAAGTAGTCAAGTGTACATCAATTCCCAGAAGACAGATATACCTTTGTGGGGATCAGGATCACCAATGGAGTAGTTAGGGAGACGAAGTCTAAAGCCTAACACCCTATCCACTGCACTAAAGGCAAACAAAGATGCCTTTGGAAAGCTACTCCCTGCTACTATCCTTGATGGAGCACACAGCTGCCCCAAATGTACAGGTCCCTTTGGGGTGAATGGCTTTACTGGGGCCTTGGTGATCCCAGGCTCAATGGGAAACACCTAGCAGCACAGACACCAGGAGCCAAAGAGGACGAGGCCACTCCCACACACACTATATAGCAGTGTGGTAGGAAATGGTATTACACCCTTTGACCAATAACTAATGGTGTATTAAATGAACTGTTACAGGGGTTCAATCCAATAACAATAGATATAAGAAAAAGGGTAGGGATTTAACTCGCATTTTCCCATAGTTGGTTCAGAATATCCCACCAAACCCAAAACTTTATTCAGCCTCACATCCCCCCCCCCACCCAAGTGTCCAAAGATATGACTTGAGGGTAGAAATGCAGATGATAAAGTTGCTACTGAGAGAGTAGTTAGATGTAGAAGGGTTGTGGTGGGGGCTCAGCAGTCCTTTTTTCATGAACCCAACTATATGCCATTGTTCAGGACAATGTCTTAAAGTCCAGACATGGAGCAACAAAATTTGTGAACTTAACCCTTTCCCTGCTAGCCGTTTTGTCCTAGATGCGAACATCTACTGCCAAGCAGTTTTTAGATATTTTGCACTCTTTCACTTTAAGGGCCTTTCCTGGGGTGGCCTTTTAGTTTAGCCAGGAAAACAATATATTGTTTTTTTCAGGACAATCTGAACTTTCACAATATGCAAGAATTTTGGTGTAATTCTACTTCTGTAAAAAAAATATAGACTTCTAAGTGTCTAATAAAATGAAAAAAATCATGTTTCACAAAGAACAATCACATATATAAGAAACATCATTTATTTTATGTACGAGAACACGGCCGATTTAGAAAGGTCTATGTCTCCTGAACGCGGCAATACCAAATATATATAGTTTTATGGAGATTTTTCACTTGTATAGTACAAAATCTACAAGCAGTACACTACCAAATTTCCAAAGCAGTGCTCCCTATACGGCATACTTCTGATTTCAAGGCCAAACGTTCCGCTAACAGTAGGTTTACCCTAGAAAACTACCCATTATTAGATAGAACAGATTCTGGTGAATCAAAAATGGGTAAATATATCTTTGTACTCCAAACTACCAAGTTGAAATTGTTTCCTAAAGTTATAATGTTTTATAGAAATTGGTGAATTTTTTGAAAAATGACCTCAAAGCTCACACTCTACAGCATCATATCTCCCACAAATCATTAGGTATCAATGTAAAACACCCCAAATATGAAAGTCTGGGGTTCACTAAACAGTTTGATGCACATGGCATATAGGGTCCCCAAAATGAAGACCCCCATATTGTCATTTCAGGTGCTGCAAAATCAACACATTTACATCGTTTTGGGGGGCGCCAAAGGTAGAAAAAAGTAAGTTCACCCCAGAAAACTATATATTTTCGGAAAGTACACATTCCCACGAATCTAAATTAGGTATGCATGTCTTTCTACTCCAAAGTACGAAGCGACAAACCATTCCTAAATTTGGTGATTTTGGTGACGTTTCCAAAAATCACCAAAAAATTTGTACCCTGCAGCATCGTATTACCCACATACTTTTAGGTATCAAAACAAATCACCCCAAATATGAAAGCGTAGGGTCCTCTGAACAGTTTGATACCCAATATGTATAGGTGTACCCAAGCACATGGCATATAGGGACCCCAAAAGGAAGACCCCCATATGGTCTGTAATTTCAGGTACTGCAAAATCAACACATTTACATAGATTTGGGGGGGCAAAAGTAGAAAAAAGTATGTTCACCCCAGAAAACCATATATTTTCGGAAAGTACACATTCCCACAAATTTAAATTGGGTATGCATGTCTTTGTACTACAAAGTACGAAGCCGCAAACCATTCCTAAATTTGGTGATTTTGGTGACATTTACAAAAATTACTTCAAAATTTCTACCCTGCAGCATCGTATTACCCACATACTTTTAGGTATCAAGAGAAAACACCCCAAATATGAAAGCCTAGGGTCCTCTGAACAGTTTGATGCCCAATATGTATAGGTGTACCCAAGCACGTGTCATATAGGGGCCCAAAAAAGAAGACCCCTATTTGGTCTGTCATTCCAGATACTGCAAAATCAACACATTTACATAGTTTTGGGGGGCGGCAAAGGTAGAAAAAAGTACGTTCACCTCAGAAAACCATATATTTTCGGAAAGTACACATTCCCACAAATCTAAATTGGGTATGCATGTCTTTGTACTACAAAGTACCAAGCCGCAAACCATTCCTAAATTTGGTAATTTTGGTGACATTTCCGAAAATCATCTCAAAATGTCCACCCTGCAGCATCGTATTTCCCACATACTTTTTAAGTATCAAGATAAATTACCCCAAATATTAAAGATTAGGGTCCTCTGAACAGTTTGATGCCCAATATGTATAGGTGTACCCAAGCACGTGGCCTATAGGGGCCCCAAAAGGAAGATCCCCATTTGGTCTGTCATTTCAGATACTGCAAAATCAACACATTTACATAGATTTGGGGGCAGCAAAGGTAGAAAAAAGTACGTTCACCCCATAAAACCATATATTTTCGGAAAGTACACATTCCCCTGAATCTAAATTGGGTATGCATGTCTTTCTACTCCAAAGTACCAAGCCGCAAACCATTCCTGCAGCATCGTATTTCCCACATATTTTTAGGTATCAAGAGAAATCACCCCAAATATGAAAGCCTAGGGTCCTCTGAACAGTTTGATGCCCTATATGTATAGGTGTACCCAAGCACGTGGCATATAGGGGCTCCAAAAAGGAAGACCCCATATGGTCTTTCATTTCAGGTACTACAAAATCAACACATTTACATCGTTTGGGGGGGGGGCAAAAGTAGAAAAAATAAGTTCACCCCAGAAAACCATATATTTTCGGAAAGCACACATTCCCACGAATCTAAATTGGGTTTGCGTGTCTTTCTACTCCAAAGTACCAAGCCTCAAACCATTTCTTAATTTGGTGATTTTGGTGACATTTCCAAAAATCACCTCAAAATTTCTTACCTGCAGCATTATATTACCCACATACTTTTAGGTATCAAGACAATACACCCCAAATATGAAAGCCTGGGGTCCTCTGAACAGTTTTATGCCAAATATGTATAGGTGTACCCAACCACGTGGCATATAGGGGCCCCAATACGAAGACCCCCCCCCCCGTATGGTCTGTCATTTCAGGTACTGCAAAATCAACACATTTACATTGTTTTGGGGGGGGGCAAACAGGGCCGGCCTTAGGCCGATTGGACCTATTGGGCCCAATCGGGCCCCGCACCCATGGGGGCCCCGCACAGCAGCTCAGATAAGGAGCTTTACTCTGGGTTTTTCCATTGTGCCGGATAGTTCTCTTTATGTCCGGAACTTGCGCCGACTCAGCATTTTCCCCTGCAGTTCGGGTCCTTTCACTGGCGGTTCGGCTCTTTCCTTTGTGTTCTTGCGAGATGAGACTGGTGTCCTGTTACTTGCCGAAGTTTCCCCTGCTACTGTGCCCAGGCTGGTTGAGACTAGAGGAGTGGATGAGGCGGGCTGTATGATAACCTCTGTCCTTGTGCTGCGTTCTACTCTGCCTGCATCTCAGGCCCTGCCCGCACAGTTTGTTGAGGGCCAGGGGGTCATGCTTTCCTAACTCAAGGGTCTTTTCTGTTATAGCTGAGGTAGGTTGTGCTGCAGTCCTCTGCTAGGCTTCATGGCATAGTTTGTTTATTTTTGTAAGGAATCTTTACAGATACTGCTTATTGCTCTACACTACACAGTGGAGGAAACTGCACTTTGTATCTACTACAATGCACCTTCTGACAGAATTATTAGCTTTCTAGACATCCAGCAGAGAAAAGAGAAAAAATTTGTCATAGCAAAGAGACAAGGGCTGAGGAATGCCAAAGTCAGAAACAGTTAACTCTTAAGATCACTAGAGAGGAGGCTCTTGATACAGGGGTTAAAAGTGCCTGTGCATGGAATCACATTTGATAGGGAAGATATTCATGGACTTTTGGAGATTGTGTTTTAATCAGAGCCGGGCCAACCCGGCCAGGCGCCCTAGGCAGCCTGGCGGGCCAAGGCGCCGGCTCCGTGCGTGCTCGAATGCGCATGCGCGAAAGTGCGCATGCGCAGAAGCGCATTTTCGCGGAAGCTGCCAGTGCCAGCCGAGGAGAGACGGGACCGGACACGGGGTAGGCGACAGAGCAGGTACGTGCCTGGCGCCCCCTCAGCTTTGCGCCCTAGGCACGTGCCTACTCTGCCTACCCCTAGTTCCGGCCCTGGTTTTAATTACCTATACATACTATTCTAATTGTCTTATTAAAAGTATTCTGCCTCAGTGGTGCACATTACTATCTGCAGCCCACTTCAAGCAGCATTTCTGGAACATTAACACCAAAAAAGCAGCCATGCTTTATGGCAGCTGAGATTCTAGCTATCTATGTGCTGTTATCTATGCAGGGCATGGCACGCTTTGCACATCTGTTCACAAATTTGTATCTAATATTCCTCTGTATAATTGTGTCTAAGTAACTGATTAAATACAACTAGTATTCAAGGGGTGTTGCCAGCTATAACCCTCACCCAAGCTTCTCCTCACAATTTTAAGTACTTTGTTGTTTTCCAGCCAAGAAAATGACAAAACATAACAATTTTATAAAACAAATAGTTTCAAAGTGGGAAATCAAAATGAAAAACATCTATTACATATTGCCATGGGAGTTTCTGAGAGGTCAGCTATTTAGTAGTTTGCTCCAACTGTTGCTGAATGTTTATCCCTATAGGTATTCCCCTGTACTAAGCACAATTCAGCAGGAACAGCCCCCGAAGTTTGCCCATAGTCTGTACAGAGAGATCCCATAAAACTATGGCAGCATAGGTATTCCCCTGTACTAAGCACAATTCAGCAGGAACAGTCCCCTAAGTTTGCTCATAGTCTGTACAGAGAGATCCTGTAAAACTATGGCAGCATAGGTATTCCCCTGTACTAAGCACAATTCAGCAGGAACAGCCCCCTAAGTTTGTTTATAACCTTTACAAAGAGATTCCATAAATTAATACCAGCATTTCTCTGTACCATAGAGCAGGAACGTATGAGGGTAGTTCTTTAAAGATGCATTATGTGTTTACTATGAAAATGTATAGCTGGTGCTGAGTATGCAGTTGCGCAATGAAAATAAAACTGAGTAACATGCATTAATTTTGTCTATATAATCCATGGTGCTGCACACACATTTTATACTAGTAACTAAAATTTGCCCCCAACCCCAACTGGCAGCAGTCACTTGAACAGAGGGAAAAGCAGACACTATTTGCTATCTCAGCCCTAGAACCCTGTGGCAGACTGCAAAATTCCATCAAAGGGGCCCCGCCAAAATGGTTCCAATTGGGCCCCACAGTTGGTAAGACCGGCCCTGGGGGCAAAGGTAGAAAAAAGTAAGTTCACCCCAAAAAAACATATATTCTTGGAAAGTACACATTCCCTCGAATCTAAATTGGGTATGCATGTCTTTGTACTACAAAGTATCAAGCCGCAAAACATTCCTAAATTTGGTGATTTTGGTGACATTTCCAAAAATCACCTCAAAATTTCTAACCTGCAGCGTCGTATTACCCACATACTTTTAGCTATCAAGAGATATCACCCCAAATATGAAAGCCTAGGGTCCTGTGAACAGTTTGATGCCAAATATGTATAGGTGTACCGAAGCACGTGGCATATAGGGGCCCCAAAAGGAAGACCCCCATATGGTCTGTCATTTCAGATACTGCAAAATCAACACATTTACATCGTTTTGAGGGGGGCAAAAGTAGAAAAAAGTATGTGCACCCCAGAAAACCATATATTTTTGGAAAGTACACATTCCCACGAATCTAAATTGGGTATGCATGTCTTTGTACTACAAAGTATCAAGCCGCAAAACATTCCTAAATTTGGTGATTTTGGTGACATTTCCAAAAATCACCTCAAAATTTCTAACCTGCAGCGTCGTATTACCCACATACTTTTAGTTATCAAGAGATATCACCCCAAATATGAAAGCCTAGGGTCCTGTGAACAGTTTGATGCCAAATATGTATAGGTGTACCGAAGCACGTGGCATATAGGGGCCCCAAAAGGAAGACCCCCATATGGTCTGTCATTTCAGATACTGCAAAATCAACACATTTACATCGTTTTGAGGGGGGCAAAAGTAGAAAAAAGTATGTGCACTCCAGAAAACCATATATTTTTGGAAAGTACACATTCCCACAAATCTAAATTGGGTATGCATGTCTTTGTACTACAAAGTATCAAGCCGCAAAACATTCCTAAATTTGGTGATTTTGGTGACATTTCCAAAAATCACCTCAAAATTTCTAACCTGCAGCGTCGTATTACCCACATACTTTTAGTTATCAAGAGATATCACCCCAAATATGAAAGCCTAGGGTCCTGTGAACAGTTTGATGCCAAATATGTATAGGTGTACCGAAGCACGTGGCATATAGGGGCCCCAAAACGAAGACCCCCATATGGTCTGTCATTTCAGATACTGCAAAATCAACACATTTACATCGTTTTGAGGGGGGCAAAAGTAGAAAAAAGTATGTGCACTCCAGAAAACCATATATTTTTGGAAAGTACACATTCCCACAAATCTAAATTGGGTATGCATGTCTTTGTACTACAAAGTATCAAGCCGCAAAACATTCCTAAATTTGGTGATTTTGGTGACATTTCCAAAAATTACTTCAAAATTTCTGCCCTGCAGCATCGTATTACCCACATACTTTTAGGTTTCAAGACAAATCACCCCAAATATGAAAGCCTAGGGTCCTCTGAACAGTTTGATGCTCAAAATGTATAGGTGTACCCAAGCACATGGCATATAGGGCCCCATAAAGAAGACCCCCATATGGTCTGTCATTTCAGGTACTGCAAAATCAACACATATACATCATTTTGGGGGATGCAAAAGTAGAAAAAAGTATGTTCACCCCAGAAAACCATATATTTTCGGAAAGTACACATTCCCACCAATCTAAATTGGGTATGCATGTCTTTGTACTCCAAAGTACCAAGCCGCAAACCATTCCTAAATTTGGTGATTTTGGGGACATTTCCAAAAATCACTTCAAAATTTCTAGCCTGCAGCATCGTATTACCCACATACTTTTAGGTATCAAGACAAATCACCCCAAATATGAAAGCCTAGGGTCCTCTGAACAGTTTGATGCTCAAAATGTATAGGTGTACCCAAGCACGTGGCACATAGGGGCCCCAAAAAGAAGACCCCCATATGGTCTGTCATTTCAGGTACTGCAAAATCAACACATATACATAGTTTTGGGGGGGAGCAAAGGTAGAAAAAAGTACATTCACCCCAGAAAACCATATATTTTTGAAAGTACACATTCCTGCAAATCCAAATTGGGTATGCATGTCTTTGTATGCCAAAGTACCAAGTCGCAAACCATTCCTAAATTTGGTGATTTTGGGGACATTTCCAAAAATCACTTCAAAATTTCTAGCCTGCAGCATCGTATTACCCACATACTTTTAGGTATCAAGACAAATCACCCCAAATATGAAAGCCTAGGCTCCTCTGAACAGTTTGATGCTCAAAATGTATAGGTGTACCCAAGCACATGGCATATAGGGGCCCCAAAAAGAAGACCCCCATATGGTCTGTCATTTCAGGTACTGCAAAATCAACACATATACATAGTTTTGGGGGGGAGCAAAGGTAGAAAAAAGTACATTCACCCCAGAAAACCATATATTTTCGAAAGTACACATTCCTGCAAATCCAAATTGGGTATGCATGTCTTTGTACGCCAAAGTACCAAGTCGCAAGCCTAACATTTCTGAAAATTGCCTAAAAATATTGCAATTGGCCGCATTTATCTCACCCAATTTCTTACATACAATTGTAAAACACTATAAATACTGATGCCAAGGGTCTACTGAACTGTTTGATGCCCAATATGCATTGATATCCCAAGGCAGCTGGCATGTGCGGACCCCAAATGAAAATAGTGCATATGATTTTTCCCTCCTAACAGCAAAGACCCCCCCCCCAAAACCATATATTTTTGGAAATATATTTTTGGAAAGTACACATTCTGACAAATCCAACAAAGATAAAGATGTCTTTCTACACCAATCTACCAAACTGCAAAGATTTTCTAAACGTAGAGGTTTTTACAACATTTTTGAAAATCGCCTAAAATTGTTGCAGTTTGCCGCATTTATCGCACACAAAGTTTTACGTATGAAGAAAAATCACCCTAAATATGGACGTCAGAGGTCTACTGAATAGTTTGATGCCCAATATGCATAGATTTACCAAAGTATGTGGCGTGTACGGACCCCAAATGAAAAACGTGCATATGACTTTTCACGCTAGCCAACTAAGCTGCAGAAAAGAGAGCCCCAACTGTGCGTTATGTACCGTAAGACCCACAAAATGTAAAAAGACCCCCAGAAAACTATATATTTTTGGAAAGCAAATATTCTGGTGAATCAAATTAAGTAAAATAAATCTTTCTATACCAAAGCACCAAACAGCAAAACAATACTAAAGATTCATAAGGAACAATAATGCAGGGCTAAAATTGCAATAAAACCACAAAAATAGCGTAAATCAAATAACAAAATAATTGATCCGACAGCGTAATTAGTGGCCGAAATCGATTATCCAATAGTCACGCTGTCAAAATAACATGTTTTTAGGCAAAACAAACGGTACAATGAATAAGTAAAAAAAAACAAAAAAACACCTGTTTGTGAGTTTTTGTGTATACATAATTGTGCACTAATAAAAGTTGTCTGAGTGTGCAAATACATGTAATTAAGTGTAAATAAGTGTACAAAATCGACCAAGTGTGCTAAAATAAAAAATACAAATTTTTACTAAAATGTTTGTATAAGTGTATAAATGTACTGTAGGTATGTGTAAGTGCAGGTAAGTGTGTAAAAAAACGTGCACTTACCGTTTTTGTAGCAGGAGGATCGCTGGAACAGATGGAGGCAGCCAGAACAGCGTGTCTGCAGAGTTACTGCGCAGCAGGAAGTGTGTGGGCGTAGGTAAGAGGTAGGAGGAGGTAAGGAAAGCAGCAGCAGCGCTATTTGCAGCGCATTTGCGACTTTGAAGTCGGATCTGCGACAATCGTGTCGCAGATCCGACTCGACAGCCTTGTTGCCCAGGGGGCTGTCAACCCTTCTGACTCTCTGCGGAGGCGGCAAAGGCCGCCGATGCAGAGAGTAGGGCTCAGCTGCAGGAGAACGTACAATTTACGTTCTTGGCAGCCTGAGCCCTGAACCGCCAGCACGTACACCGTACGTGCTTGGCGGTTAAAGGGTTAAAGAACTGTAAATTTAAGGAAAAATATGAAGAAGGCCAAAACTTGGGGTATCAAAAGATTTTTTACATGGCAGCAACTCTAGGAGTCTCACTTAATGGAGTCCATAGAGAACTGTAGAAAATCTCAGGATTAAATTCCTCAATCAGGATCCTGAGCAGAAAAAACTAATTCCAATATCATTTTAGGAATCTTGGATGTAGCACAGGGTCCAGCTGGAACCACTGTGGATAGTTAAGGCCTCACCCAATATTTCTCCAGGGCGTCCTCATAAGAGAGGTAGTAGGAGGGGTGTGGTTTTTCCATGCAGCCCCCATTGGAGATATGTTCACTGAGAATAAAAATGTCTCGAACTTTCCACAGATCTTGGGTGTTTGAGAATGGTACGGCCATACCACCACTCATGGACGACGTTGTACAAAAAGCTCAAATCCCGTTCCCTTTTGGCAGAATCACTGTGGAAAAGGCCTCCTGATCCAATGCCCTCCTTTCTGAGTAGCTCCCCATAGATTCACTCTTCTAGGTGTTTCTCCATCTTGTCATAGATCGACTCTGGGGCATAAGGCATGAAATAGCCCCACTGGTCAAACACTTTGTGGAACCCATTTCCTTACTTGTCTATACAGCATGAGTTTTTTGTCGCTTTGGCAGGGTTGAAGGTAACAAACAAGTGGGACACTGAAAAAATTACTTTTGTGGTTTCCAGGTCCCTGCCACTTTGTGATCTCCTGTCTACCCAGCATAATAGTGGCTGGGAAAGTTGAAACTTGTGACTTCTTGGATGCTTATGTATATATATATATATATATATATATATATATATATATATATATATTTAACACACATAACGGGACAAAATTATCAACACTATGCAGAAATGCACCTGGGCGATAACCCAGGGCAAATAGATTTCATTCTCTCGACCTCAGTTGAAAAATTCAAATCACAGATTATTTGCTATTCGTTACAACCCAGTTGCAAAATCACCTACTGTGCGATTCAACATTTGGAAACAAAAAAACTAATTTGCAGTTGAAGCATGATGGCTTGTAATTGACAACTATATTGTATTGCCAAATAAAATCTCAGAACAGCATCAAATGACCACTGAAATCCTCTGCCTTTTGCCATTTGCCTTCTGTTGCTCTAATATTTAATTTACATTGAGACTTAAAAAAATCTTTGATCATCATAATGGTGTAGTTGAAAAATAGCGTAGTTAAGAGTTAATGATTTCTGGTCTAGAGTAAAAATGATGAGTAATCAAAGCACAGCATCACACTGCCTGTCTGATCCAGAAACATTTACACAACCTGTAAAATCATCATGCTTTTTTTTTCAGTTTAGGGTTAACTAGCAGACCGCCTTGTGGTGCCAGTGGGGGTGCGAGTAAGTAACCAGAACCTCTGTCTTAGCTGCAGGGCGGATATTTGGTATTTATGGAAGTCCAGTAAAAATAAAGCGGGTGCCAGCGGTATGGCTCCCCGCAGGATTGCACAGGGAGTGCCTCAGTGCATGTCAGGAGTGCCCTTACTTCTAATATGTAGTCTATTTTTAATGATGATGTCCCATTATGATCTACATACAACTATTTCTTATGTAACGTAATAGCTGAATGAAAAGCATAAAACAGGAGGGTGATTTAAACAAGGTGTTAGTTGACAGTGTCTTGAGATCTACTGATCCCCAGCTAAAAGTCTACTGGTAGATCCCGATCTACCTTTTGGACACCTTTGGTGCATGTTATCCTTCGAGACAGAGCCCCCAACTTGCCTTCTTTTTTGTTTCCTAATTCTGATCCACTCTAATCCCCCGAATTTGAATCCCCATGTCCCGAAATCACTGCAGCCTCTCCCTAAAAATCAGTGAAGCTCTGCAGAGAGCTGTATTGTTCAGATAATGAGACTATATAGTTACGTATAATAATTCCTGGAGCCACGCAGTGGGGGCGGGTCATTCATAGATTTTCTGAGCTGCAACGAAGGACGGAGCCAGCAACTAAACATCTGAAATTTTGTGTATGGGAGTTTGTTTTCATCCATGCCAGATTCTGACAGTGATTCCCAAGGGTTATGGAGATCAGAAAATGATTTGTTTTCTTCATTTGTGTGATTACTCAGTGTAAAAGATTTTGAGAAACGCTGAATGAAGGTTGATTGTGATGGAGGGAACAACCAAGGAAGTAAATATGTTGAGTTCTGTAAAATTTTCTTTGTTTTAATAACTGATGAACTCTTTTACAAAGATATTTTAGTTATCGAAAATAAGGGCTCATTTAAAAACGTGGGGGACCAGGCACAAAGGCAGTCTCTTGCATAGTCAGAGGGACAAAGCCTATAGGCACCGTGGAGCCCAAGGAGTTGTGACTAATTTATTTTGTGGTGCTCTCTTTCTGTGCTTGGCAAAATAATGGGTGTTTTCTGAAAATAATTTGTTTTCTGAAATAATTCAGGATGTAAAACAGGAGTGCCAAGAAATGAAAAATACAAGAGAGCCCTGTACATGCTCTGTGTTACAATCCACTGATCCACTCTCACTTTCCCCCCATCCTATGTATGCACTGACAGGCACAAGATTAGCCTTTCTGCATGTAGTGTGAATTTTGCACATGTGTGCAGGGGGACCCTGGAAGTTTATAACCCAGTGGGCCCCCAATGGTCTAGTCCGATCCTGATTGTGCCTGTCAGTGCTTTACTAAATGTTACTGTGCAAGGGAAAGACACAAGTGCTCTGTTTATTGGTCTTCTATTCTATTTTCAGTCTTACACTTATGCTGTCTTACTCTTTCTCTACTGTTACAGATCACAACATTCTGATTTGCTACTTCATATATTGTGTACATTTTCAGGTTTTTTTCAGCACCTACATGTACTCTCTGACCCAGTTTGTTCTCTACCATCTCACCAATGACAACTTCTCATGATATTAACACCCTTGCATCACTATAACAACCAAGACTCTAGAAACAAAAGCTTGAATCTCACCTCTTTTGAAGTTCTTCAAAGACAAACAACATTACTCTATACCTAGTGTTTGTTTCTGGTTTCAGCCACTTTAAAGCAAACCCATTTTGTTTTTTTCATTTTGGTATTTCTTTACAGTTTGATGCCTAGTATGCATAGTGATATCTAAGTATGTGACTTGTCCCGATGCTATTTAAAAAAAACCAAAGATATGGAGGATGGCATCCTTGTATTTCACTCCTCAATTGCAGCACTGTTTTTAGAAGACACTCAACCAGAATGTACATATATCCTCTATATAATAACAGTAATATTTGTTTACTGTCATACTTATATACAGTAGACATATATATTTCTTCTCTTTGAGCCACTAAGCGTAAACTATTTCCCTAGTTCTAGCAGTATGCTTTCCCACTTGTCACTTCTTTGATATGCTTATTTTAGAAAGTGTAAATTCACCAATATTTGTTTAAATGAATGTACAAACAACTCAGTGTATAAGTGCTCTGCCCTGTATTATGGTCATCAGTAGAAGAAGAGTTACTAATTTTCAGGAAGGACACTTGGAAATGCACTCGAAGTGAAGGAAAGTCTTGACTCTGCCTACAGACTGTTAAAATACTAATGCTCTCCAAAATCAATGAATGACTGGCGGCAGCTGCTCCCATTAATGCTGGCTTCAGGTTTATTTTCTTGCATGGTTGAGAGAAGGCTCCTATTCATCATACAACAGGTAATACTGGGGAAAGAGGTGTGAGATTGAAACACAAGGCGAGGCAAAAAGTGGGCTTGAGGGAAAATGGGTGCTTTTTATTTCCAGTAATTTTTTTAAGCTAACAGAACAGAATATCTTAATCAAGACAGCACTCAATAATATCAGCTCTGAATGAGGTTATTTACAGTAAAATTGTGTCTTGGAGATTAGTTACTAGGATGAATATTATTCAAAAAATATCTTGAATTCATCTTTGGGATGTAGCTCTCCAAGAAAATCTTATGTGCCTTCCCCTTCCTGCCCCTCATTAATATAGAGCTGCTGAATGCAGGCAGCCCTGCATTCATGGGGGGTTGGCTGTAGAAAATGTTGTTTCCAATGGGAGCCGAAGCAGAGGGCCAAAAAAGATGCCAAATAGTACTTGCTTAGAAAATACTCCATAAAATAACCAAAATCCTAGTGAATCTTGTGTTTGGAGTATTTGTTGAGAATATTTTAAAGATTTGGCTCTGAGCTTAATTAAACATTTTAACTCCCATATAAAATGTATTGGGCTCAAGAAAGTGTATCCATTGTACAAAACAAAACTGTATTTAAAGCATATCATCTTCTTTTCAAGATGAAACCAAAGCAAATTTTGCTTTGATACGCCCTTTGACCTCATGGGCAGAGATGGTCTGTAGACAGCAGGGGTCCTGAAAAAACATAAGCTTCATCCTTTAATAAGGAACTCTTTTATATTGTTTTACTTGGTGTTGTTTACAAGGGAAAACTTTAAATATAGACATGTGACAATAGCTACCATTACAAGATCCACTTTTCTTACAGGGTAATTGGAGATTTGAAGGGTCAGTGAATATTGTGAGAAGCAGGGGTCAAAAGGGTCCAGGCAACATGGGCAAAATCTTGTGAAGTGTAAGCCAACCCCACACCACACATTAACTAAAAAAGTCAGTATGAATACTGCTGTTAATAAAGGGGTGTTGTGGCTACTGCAATTGGGTTTACAAGGAGCCATAGAAGATGGTTATATTATCGAAGCCTCTGTGCGAAAAGAATGCACAATATTATTACATAGTTCAGTTGGTGTTTTTATCTTCTTTTATTCAAGTAGTATCAAAAACATCCAGTTTTTGAAAACTGAAAATGTGGCAACCCTAGATCTGAAAAATCATAAAAAAGTAAGTTGCCACATGAAACTGTATTTTTTGTATTCAAGCAAGATGTTTTTCTTTTTTGCATTTAAATTTTGTTTTTTTGTGATTGAATTTTGTTGCCCCAAACATAACTTGACTATGCTTAACCCATTTAATCCAGCATTCAGGGACGTTTTTTTGTTTTTGAAATTTATTTTTTAACAATTGTGTCTCATAAATATGAAAACCATAGCAACTGTCACATTTAGTTTTTATGGTATGTATGGATGTTGGTGAAAATATTTTGAGTTTCATAGAAAAATATTAGCCATGCCAATAACTTCTTAAAGTAGAAATACATCAACACCCAGGTAACTTTAATTATCCATATGCTTTATTCACAATGGAATTTTCAAGACAAAGTAACTTGTAACAGTATGTAACAAAAGCAACAGTAAATCAAAGATTTTGTTCATTAGCCAGAACAGCCTGTTCCACTGGGAGACTGGCTGCATAGGGCTTTCTCTTTACAGCTAAGTTTCAGCCCCACTTAGTGTAGTTAGTCCATACCTTAATTTACACAGCCTTGGTTTTAATCAGGGTTCTCTACACAAAACTCCCCTGGCTTCAGAAAACCATACAGTTTCCCAGTCTCACAGACTTCCTGCTTTCCCTGGGCAAAACTCCTCATCACTCACCACACATGCATTCATAATATTACATGCCGATTATCCAGCCTCTATTATTCTCCTCATATTCTGAGTCTCATAGAGCATTCTTGTGTTTTCAAAGCCGCTGTGCTACAGTCACCTTAAAGGATATATAAAAACCCCTCCACAAAAATGTAATCAGTGATCAGCCTCTTTGGAATCTTTAGCTAACTGCCATTCTGGTTGTTAAAAGGTCAACAGTAAGGCTGCAGCATCCCCTTAATCATTTTGAAATTCTTCTCCTCCTATAACCCCCTCAGCCCCCTCCCTCGGGAATTTGCTTTGGCTGCTGGCTCATGAGCAAGCTCAGTTCTTCTCAGCACAGATTACTAAACACACCCTTCAGTCTAACAGCCAATGAAGAAATAGCATTGCTGGTTTCCCTAGAAACTCTAACTGTCTGATCCTATTTTTTTTTCTCCTAACCACCTCTCCTAAACTCAGCTTAACCATTACAGTGCTCAACCCCAGCAGAACTTTATATCAAAGTATGTTGTGCCTGTGTAAACCTGCATTGCATAAAGATTACATCATATATGTCTCAATGTTACTAATGATGTGTCAGAGGAAAATTGGTTGCCGGGTGAAAGCTGCTATTTAATTTAGGAAAATGTGATGGCGCTGACAAACAAGGGAAAGCTGTGCTCACCACTAATTTTTAAAACCATGGGGTGCAATGAGGCTGTGACCACAAAATACATATAGACAAATACAAGAGTCCTCTGCACTCAACCCATTATCAATATATTCAAGACATAGACATTTTGTGCATACTGCTACTGAAAAATGCTTACCCTTTAAACAAAACAGGGATTGTTTGTCCATATATTGCAACATATCCAAGCTGGCCAACTACGTCAAAGTCATCCCATATCTGGCCAGTCCTACGCTCAATTTTCATCTGATTCATTAAGAATTCTATTGTTTCATTATACATTTTACAAAGGGACTACGTTTTACCTGCAATTTTCAGTAGCAGTATGCACAAAATGTCTATGTCTTAAATATATTATATATTGATAATGGGTTGAGTGCAGAGGACTCTTGTATATGTCTATATATCTATCTATATCTATATATATATATATGACTTTAGTGCAGCAGCTGCACTTTTTCTTGGGTTGCCAAAACATCTACATCTTTTGAGTCTAACATTATTGGATGAAAAATATTTGGATGCAGCCTCCATTTGTGTGACATTAACACATAACATTAGGAAAAGTCTGCTCTCACATTCTGGAATATGGACTGCCATCAGTGTCGGATTGGGCCAGCGGGACACCGGGAAAATTCCCGGTGGGCCTGGGCCCTCATGGGCCCCCTCTGACCCAGACCCCCTCTGCTGGCCCCCCAAAGCAACCATTTGCACTGCGCGAAGGCATTCACACATCAGTCGCATGTACGCAGGGGGCCCTGGAGGCTGGGCCTTTTTCATGCTCCTTCCTGCTGCGACAAGCGTAAAACATGTGCGTGCACGCCTGTGCATGCGCTCATCAGAGCGGCGGCACATCAGGGAGGGGAAGGGTCTGTGTGGGCTATAAGGCAGTGGGAGTCAGGGGTCCGGAGGGGGGCCCTGGACAGAAGCCCCGGTGGGCCCGGGCCCCCCAGTCTGACCCTGCTGCCAATATAAGGTTCAGATTCCTCTCTGTGGACTTGTCCATCTTGAGTTTCAAAGTTGTTCCCTTTTACAAGGGAGTAAAGGCTAACAAAGCTTTATAGGTTGCTCTGATTTCCAACACTTCAGGAAGTTCTCTGGAGACAAGTTGGGTAAACAGACCTTGATAGAAGACAGCCCTATATGCCTCATCATTCCTATTGGTTTCTGCCATTAAAGTTCTAAAGTCAATAGCATACTCACTGGCAATGTGACTTCCCTGCCGGATTTGCAGGAGCCGGGATGAGGCATTATCAACACGACACGGACCATCAAACACAGTACGGAAAGCCTGGAGAAATACCTTGACATCGAGGGTCAGGAGAGAATCCTTCACCCAGAGAGGAGTTCCCCACTCCAGCGGTTTGCCCTCCAGACCAGACATCACTTACCCCACTTTAACCCGCTCCGAAGAGTATTGTGAAGTTTGAAATTCAAACTGAATAAGGCATTGAATAACGAACCCTCTGCAGGCTTGCGGGTCCCCATTATAGCGAGATGGAGTGACCGTATCGGGAGGATTGGCCAATGCTGGAGGAGTGGAGGAGACGTCCGGGAAAGAAACGTATCAAGTACTTGCCCAATGTGGACTTGCTGAGTCTCATAAGCTTCCATGCAGGTCGCGAACCCCCGGAGGGATCTTCCAACATCCAGCGTAGCTTCCTCAGTGGGGTCCATGGCCCGATTATAATGTCAGCAGGCCTATCGTCCAGACTAAGGAGGAAGCCCAGGGATAAAAGTCCAAGTTTGCAGTACAATTAGGGTTCAGGAAAATCGTAATCAATTTCCAGGCAGACGATCAATAGGCAGGAAGATAAACAGCAAAGTTGAGATTCAGGCAGGGTCAAAGTCCGGAAATCAGTTCAGCACAAATTACAAAGCACCCAGGAATGTTCAAAACAAAACCTATAATAGGCATTGAACCCGTGACCTGGAAGGGTTTTTACCTTTAAATTTTGCGCCAAGCGTGTGACGTCAGGGCGCCAGCGTCAGAACGCTGCTGCTATCCACTTGGGGACCATGGTCACCGCCATCTTGGATGCAGCGCCGAAGCAAATGGACGGGCCAGCTGGCGCTGGTGCTCCTGACACTGATTTATCGATGTTCAAATTTTTTAGACGCATTAAAAATTTTGAGTAGGATAATAATTTCATGGGTTTTATTCAGTTGAGTTTTTTATATTGGGATTTTCTAATAAATAATCAAATATTTGAGTTTTGTAAATGTTTTAGTTTATTAGAATTAGATAAATTGGCCTCTAGGTGGATAGCCCTAAATCGCCAGCTATACTATACAAGATTTGGGCTAAAGATCAGAGCAATAATAATAATAAATAATCAGCAAAAACAGAAAAATAAATGGCATCTTGTTTGGGAGATGAGCTTGAAAACACAGAATTTAATACTATTATGCAAAGTAGTAGGAACATTTGATTTTATTCTGGATAGAATATACATCAAACATGGTGAATACTTTTTGTTTTTATCCATAATGTTCTTTATCATTTATATAGAACATCAGTTTTTCCTTGACTGTAAAATGCTTTTAATTTCATCTTTTATTGAAAAAATATTAGACTTCTAAACTGTATTTATATAGCCAGTTTAAGAACCCAGTTATTCACTGACACATTGTTTCCCCCTTGTGTATAACACTTTGGTTTGACCCAGCAGTCCTGACATTAACCTCTGTAAAAGTTCTAGTGTTTATTTTGATTTGTGGGGCTGCTACCTGTGCAGGAGGGGTCTGCAGGAAAAGAATGTTTCCTGGGATTATGGAATGCATTTCATAGATCTTTGTCCTTCTTTTGCCTCTGAAACATATCCCACAGAGCTCCAGGCCCCTCATAAAGATGCCCTAATTCATTGATTATGGCACCCGGCTGTGCAGACTGGTCCAGGACAAATAGGGCTTTGGGAAGAATGCTTAAGGTACTATGAACTCTGCTAGGAGAGCATTCATGCACTCAAATGAGAAAATTCCATTTGTTCATTGGTTTAACAAAATGATTTTTATTTTTTATACAATCCTTCTTAAATTACAGGTCATGGAAACAGGCCTTTCAGTAAATAAAATATCCAACAATATTGCCATACTGACATCTAAGGTTACAGTATACAGAAGGATTAATTTATGGATACTTGTGTAAAGCACCATGTTTTTCCCCATGCTCTCCCCCCAAGTTGAATTCTGTGTTTTGATGCAACTCTTTGTTCCACTGGTATGGAATGCATAGAGTTACACCCCATGCATAAAGCACTTTTAGATCTACACTCAATGCCTGCTTTGGTGTCTGCTTTCTGGAAAGTTTTGATAAATGGAGCAAATATTGAACAGGTGGGAATCCTTTGCGATTTGGCTGTTTGATAAATCAGACCCACGCTCTTTATAATTTGATTTTACAGTGGCATTTATTAATTAAGCAGTGCCAATGTATTTAAATTGCCTCTTAGATATTTTAAATAGTGCAGACTGTCTAATTTTCATGCTATTTTGTTGTTGAGAAAGAACTCCAAGATATTCCAAGATCTAAAGTGTGTTTGAGGTAATATAAGCTTTAAAGAGAACTAAACCCTACAAATAAAATGGCTAAAAATGCAATATTTTATTTAACGAACCTACTGCACCAGCCCAAGGTTTTAGCTTCTCAATAGCATTAATAATCCAGAACTCCAAACTTGTCACAGGGGTCACCATCTTAGAAAGTGTCTGCAACACTCACAAGCTCAGTGGACTCTGAGCAGCAGTTGAGAAGATAAGTTTAGGGGTCATCGCAAATTATCTAGCAGAAAATTAGGTTGATATGTAATATAAGCTGATGCTACAGGTCTAATGATTAAATTCTAATGCTAGTTGCACTGGTTTCTGGGCTGCCATCTAATAATTATCTATATTTATTACTAATCAGCATGGGCAGTGAATGTGAAACAGATCTTTGCTGCTAAAGGGCTGTGGTTGCTTTGGGCTGGTACATAAGCCCAAAAGATAATGTAGAACATTTGTAAACAAAAATTGCATGTATGTCTGCTCCTAGGAAGTATGCATTTTACCAAAAAATTGTCACCATGCAGGCTCATCACAAAAAACCCAAGTCAAAGTGTGGCATTGGAAAACTCAAAATAGGTGGAAAAGACCCATTAATAGTAATTGCAGTAGCATGAGTAGTTATAGAATTTAAAAATGCACATTTGGCACGAACTGTGTTAGGCTATACATGTCCTAATAAAAAAATTTTTATAACTACTCTTGCTACTGCATTTACTATTAATGGGCCTTGTTCACCTATTTTGAGTTTTACAACATTTGTAGCCTACATTTTTATTTAAGCTTCAGTTCTCCTTTACTGCTTAATAAATCATGCACAACTTGTCATTGTGGGCATCACAAAAGGACCTATGGGATTTCAGAAAAATGTATCTGCTAATTGGAATCCAGATGTGCCCCAAATACTTAAATGCTGTTCATATGTGATAAACCATAACAATATTTTCCTATCAAATTTAATCACACTCAATATCAGTCTTTTATAGAATCAAGACTTAAACTACTTTTTTAGTTAGTATAGCTGTGCATCAGTTTAGCAGTTTTTTAATAATTCATTTTTAAAAAAGCATTTTTATATAAACATGTTTTCATTTAGAATATTTTATCTGTTTTGTTGGGATTCAATACTTCTTATTATGACTTTGTCCTAACAGTTTATTAAGGTGATACTAATGCTTTTGTGTGTGTACAGGAAAATTGTAATAATCACTTTACATGTTCTTCGCTTTGTTTTTTTTTCTTTTTGACATGCAGCCATTCTATCAGGCCGGACATGGTTCAAGGATTGAATAGTCTGGAGATAATGCTTAATAATGAAAATAATCCAACCTACCAGATGCCAGCTCTTCTCCCCAGCATGACATAATGATTCCATGCTGAGAGCAGCAGCTAAAGGAGTCAACAGAACTAGGTACAATATGGTGGGGTGTGTTTTTGTTACTTTTTAGATCATTGTATTTTGGTAACACATCATATGCCTAATGTTTGCATTTCCCCAGATGAACATTGGGGTTATGTAAAGACACCCAGGTGCAGCAACATATAGAAATCAGTCAACAGGTAGCATTTTCTGTTGCATTTCATTAGTTGTGTGCCTATATATAGCTTAGTTTAATTTGTGTATAGTGATGGGCGAATTTGCGCCGTTTCGCTTCGCCGAAAAATTCACGAATTTCGCGCGAAATTCGCGAAACGGCGAAAAATTCGCAAAACGTCTCGTTTTTTACGCCGACGCCCGTTTTTGACGCCGGCGCCCGTTTTTGACGCCGGCGTCCGTTTTTCGGAAAAAAAATTTTTGACGCCGGCGAATTTTTTCCGCGAATTTTCGCGGCAGTTTCGCGAATTTATTCGCTGGCGGCGAATCGCGCAAATTCGCCGCGAATTCGCGCCTGGCGAATAAATTCGCCCATCACTATTTGTGTACTTATTCTTTCTTAAGATCTCTTCAACAATATACAGTAATTCTTTAGATCAGGCCCTGCAAGAAATTATTTTTTTTCAACTGACTTGCACAGATGGTTGATTTCTGTCCACAGTGTAAACATACAGTGAGGCTAAAGAAGAAATGGGTGAGTTGTGTGGTCTGCTTCTGTTTCTGCTGTTCCTTCTTGCCATGCATCACAGAGATCGACAATTTATCTAATTGAATGAACACTTTCTCAGTGAGAGATAGAATCCAACAGAAATAAACACAGAGTCTACCCCTAAGCATCTTAATATCCATAAAAATGTACATGCCTTTAAAATCTTACAACACTTGCATTGTTGCAGTAGAAGAATGAATAAAATAAATAATAAAAATGTAGAGGCTGATTTATGAAATTTTGTGGTTGCAGAAATCCCTGTGGTCATGGAGGAAAAAGGAAATTGCAAGATAACGTGCAAATATTTTCCTGCAATTTTTTTTTCTTGAACACTACTTGTAATGGATAACTGTAGCATAATATTATAGGTTGTATTTTTCCATGGAAAGAATCTCTCACACAAGCAAGAAGTACTGTCTCTTTAAAAAAAACTTCGACCCCCTACTTCGCCTAAAACCTACCGAACATCAATGTTAGCCTATGGGGAAGATCCCCATAGGCTTTCTAGCCAATTTCTGATCGAAGGAAAATCGGTCGATCGATGGATTAAAATCCTTCAAATCATTCGATCGATGGACTAAAATCCTGCCATATCTTTCTTAATGGAAATCTGTTTTGTTTTTTTTTTAAACAAAAAATTCCAACGATATAGATCTAACAAAACTCCCCAATGACCTATTAAATGTAACTAAATAAATCAGCTTTTCACACCATTGGTCACTCTCTCCTCCCCAAGTCTCTCAATTCGCTTGGCCCTAATGGCACTACGCTGTTTTTTCTCACTTAAATTATGTTCAAAATGCTCTTGAGCAGGACAGTTTGGGAATAATGTATATAATATTGCAGAATCTGCTCACTTTGTTGGGTGGTGCTCTGTCTGGTATCCTTGCTGCAATCCTTGATATCCGTAATCCATATACTCATAGAAAATCTATGATGTAGACACAGATGGCAGACACAGAAGCATTCGTGCTAAATGGTTGTAGTTTTATTGAGGTCCCCACAATGTTTTGGAGGCACAGCCTCCTTTCTCAAGTGCTCAGTTTGGGAATAAGCTGTTCCTCTGCTGCAGGTGCTTGTTTGGTACCAAGTCACATCATCTGTCAACAGCGTGAGCAGTGTACTCAGAACTACTGATGTGATAAAAAAAAGAAAGTTTTTTGACTGCAAAAGAATAGTCAAACAAAAAAATGTAGAAAGAAGCCATTCAAGTCAAAAACACTAGAGGAGGCCTATATCAGGCTGTTCATTTCTCAGCGTGGTAATTGTTGCTAAGGGTGGAAAATTCTCCGTCAGCTGTGTCTGGGGTACTGGTCGCATGGATACAGAAGATCACCTGGTATTTTTTTTGCCAAAAACTACAACTAAAATTTGCTAATGATTTTTTTAAAAGGAATATTTGCCCTTAACCGTAACATTTATCCTGATGTAAAGATTGTTTCTGATTGATACTTTGCAACTGCTCTTGTTGTTCTATCTATATTTAGATAAACATCTTTAGCATCACATCTCCTATTTTTACTGCTAACAACTTAGCATGTGTCTGGTTGCTAGTGTCAGATGGATCCTAGCAACCAGTAAGTGTTTGAAACAGAAAAACAAATAGGGCTAGAGGTTGTTCTACATAAAATGCTAAGTGTTAAAAAGTCATAATAACATTGACATATGCAGTCACCCACATTTAAGAACTCCAAATATTGGGAAGAGAAAAAAATTATATGAACATTTTCACATTAAAAATGAGTCATATTTTACGATTCCTAACCAAAACAAACATGGTCTATCATTACAAAATGTAATGTAAAGGTCAATCAACCACTGAATATGCGTGATAGTCTGTCTATGGCAGTGATCACCAACTAATGGCTCTTGGGCAACATGTTGCTCACCAACCCCTTGGATGTTGCTCCCAGTGGCCTCAAAGCAGGTACTTATTTTTAGGTCCTGGCTTGGAGGCAAGTTTTGGTTGTATAAAAGCCAGGTGTTCTGCCAAACAGAACCTTCTGTAGGCTGACAATCCACATAGGGGCTATCAGTTTTAGGCCCTTATTTGGCATCTCCAGGGACTTTTTTCATGTTATGTGTCTCCTTATATGTGGCCTACATAAAGGCCTTTTTTGCAACAATTGATGCCTACAACATCATTGTCCTCTTCAAATTTAACAAATACAATACTGAAACAGCAAACACTGCATTAGAACATAATAATAAGAGCTTTATTTCTACAAGCCCAAATATTGAAGTTGTTGATAATTCAGCAATTTGTACTGAATTAATGTTGACAAAGTCATCCTCTAAGTGAAGTAGAATGCAAGGAAGCAGAAACATGATCACCTGATGATGCTGTATTTTCAGATGAGCCAGAGGAGACTCAGGAACAGCAAAAGATGATCATTCTGAAGGTGTGCTGGATTCATTCCATTTATCCCATAAGGCATTCCAATCTTTCAACAAATCCTATCTGGAAAAACAAATAAAATGCCTTAATGATATTGTGAATTTGCATAATACAAGAAATAGACACATTTTTAAACTACGTTTGCAGCTACTAGAATGGAAAATTAGAATTATGATTTGGGCAAAACACTGAAAATAATGGAGCACAATCAAACTGTTCACCTCATGCAAAATTTGACCACACAACAACACATGTTTGAAATAAGTCGTTCATTGGCAGATGTCACTTCATCGATTTGTAAGATTGTAGAAAACACTAAAAAAAGCCCATGCTTTTTGAAAAATAAAAACAGTGGCAAAGATTTGTTGCATTTTTGTTATTGATCAATTAAGGGACCACATTTATTAAATGACAGTTTCAACTGATACAGAAGTGCAAAGGCTACAGTCTGCCTCATCTACTTCAAACCTAGCTTAGATGTTAAAAATAAGGTTTACTTATATGTAGTCAAGGTTTACTTACAATTCTATAGAAATGTGTAGATTAAGGGAAAATGTCATACAACCACATGTAGAATGTTGGTTTCTAATTTAACATCAAACGTAACTTTTGTTGTAACACCTATACTTAAAATGTGTGTTTGCTAGGGTACATTTTACTATAGCAACTAACACTAATAAATGTTTAGAAACATGTAATATGTAAATTACAGTGGCAAAGATTTGTTGCATTTGTGTTATTGATCAATTAAGGGACCACATTTATTAAATGACAGTTTCAACTGATACAGAAGTGCAAAGGCTACAGTCTGCCTCATCTACTTCAAACCTAGCTTAGATGTTAAAAATAAGGTTTACTTATATGTAGTCAAGGTTTACTTACAATTCTATAGAAATGTGTAGATTAAGGGAAAATGTCATACAACCACATGTAGAATGTTGGTTTCTAATTTAACATCAAACGTAACTTTTGTTGTAACACCTATACTTAAAATGTGTGGTTGCTAGGGTACATTTTACTATAGCAACTAACACTAATAAATGTTTAGAAACATGTAATATGTAAATTACACTGTCTAAAAAACAGACAGGGCCAAACAACAACATGTACAGCGTGATATAAACAACAGCAAATTAAAATTAACATGTTCATAGGTGAGGTAGCAGACACATGACATTTGTAAACAGAATTTGTGTGATAGCATTTTAAATTAACTTACAAGAGAAGTGGCCACAAATGATTTGCTTTGTTCCCACATTGGCCTGCATCTGTGGGATGAACAGGAGGATCATCACCTTTAATAGCTTCAGGTAATTGGAGAACCCCAATATTATGTAAAATGCATGCTGCTAAAATGATAGCCCAAACTTTACTAGGGGAATACTGCAGAACAGTCTCTGAATAATCCAAACAACGGAAGCGTATTTTGAGTAAGATAAATATAGCTTGTCTGGACCTTTGGTGTGCTGCTGAGTTGTACCTGTGTTCACCAGGTATGGCTGGATTACCAATTGCAATAAGCAGCCAGGGTCGACTTGCTTGTTTGTGGGATGCTGTGAATGCCTGCCAAAGCAGGGAGATTTTGAACAAAAGACTAATTAATTAAAAACCAAAAATAATAAACAATGAAGATCAATTTCAAATTGACTCTGAATATCACTTTATACATCATACTAAAAGTTACATTTATTTAAATGCGAAAAACCCTTTTAATACAGTTCTGCTACTTTCTCAGAATTGTCCCCCCCCCCTCTCTCTCTCTGCCTTACTGCCTATCCACCACAAACACAAAAATCACAAAGACTTTTTGTTCATTGGCTATATTTTGTGATTTTAAATGCTTTATTGGGATTAATGGAGTGCCCATTAGCCTACAGTAGCCTACAGTAATTATACTGGCAGGTCTGGGAGTTAATATGCTGGGGTGTTACTAAAACATGTGCGTAGTTTCTGAAAATTTTGCTGAGCTACATTCAGCAGGCTAATAGGGGCCCACCAGTTGGCTCTTTGCTCAGGGCCCACCAATGTCTTAAAATGGCCCTGGTTACTATCAATATATACTTGGATACCTAATAATTAGTATTAAACTCTTTGTCTTCTTGAAGGAAACTGAAAAGTTGCCACACCTAATTAGTGCTTAGTCAGCTCTTATTTACCCAACCCACCTTAGGATGACTGATAGGGTTAGTAGATCTGTCTGATTCTGTTTTCACCAGTAGATCTTTCTACAGAGCACAAGGACATCTGTGGGATTAGAAGAAAGAACCCAAGAAAATAATTTATGTAAACTTACTCTTCACATAGTAGTTTTGCAATTTATATCAATATTCAACTTTTAGTGGCTTCTAAAACACTGGCTGAGATCAGGCAGGCATTGTTAAGGCAGAACAAGCCAAGACAACCAGGCAAGGAACTAAGTTGTCAGCATTCTACAGAATTTCTAGAATGAACTGTTCCAAATCTGCCCCTGTGTGTTTAAATGAGTTAAATGAGTTAATTTATTTTTCATGCTATAGAAAAGGAATATTCAGAGTAAACTTGTATTTATGATGCATACGTTTTAGGAAGTTTTGTTTAATTTCTAACTAGATTTAGTCCTAATTCTAAAGGCCCTTGGAATTTCAGATACTGCTGATCAACCATTAACAGCAAGGGAAGCCTGTTGGCCAATTTGTTTTAGCAACTGCATAAAGATGCAGACACACATACACAATGCAAAAAAAAAGTAATAGTGTGGCATATTTTACAGGTTTTCTTAAGGTTTTTGTTTCACTTTTAATAACATCAGCTGAGGTATGCCAATTCAGTCTTGTGGCTAATATCATTTGGTCAGTGGTAGGGAATTTTAAACTTTGCTATGCTAAAATGTAGAAGAATATGCTCCATTGATCCAAATCTCTGTCCTAAGAAGATATTTGTCTCTAGCCTGGAAAAAGTGTTTAAATCTTGGGTTTATGAAGGCAGTCATATCAGGAAGTAGTGTGGGCGTAGACAAATAAGTGGTGAGCACATTTAAAATGGGTCCCTTTGTCTTAGAAAAGAAAAAGAAAACGTAGAAGTACAATGATGGCTGTACTAAAAAGTCAAAGCAATGTGTAACTGAAACTTCTGTGCATGGACTATTACATATGTTTTTAATCACATCACAGCACACGGTTCTGTGATAAATGGAAAATGTAATTTTTCTAATGTCAACTGGTTTTCTTTTTCACTGGATAAACAGAATTTTAAATGAAGTATTTTCTTTACACACACATGCACACATACACACACATATACAAATATGTCTGATCTGATTGCGACACCAGAGATTATATGAACAAAATCTTATGAACAACATGAATAAACCCTGCTGGCTGAATGGAAACATTTTGCAAATACTCTGGTAAAGGAGAGCACCACTGCAAAATATTGTTAAAAAAATCAGGTTGCATATTATTCTCAGTTACTATTCAGTGTAGCCATTTGAAGATTTTATTGTTACTGAGTCTATATACTTGTCTATAGAATAAAAATTAATTTGGTACTACAGGTAGCAGAGAGAGAGAGAGAGAGAGAGAGAGAGAGAGAGAGAGAGAGAGAGAGAGAGAGAGTAAAATTTGGGTTACTTTATTTTTTTTACATGTTGACAGCTTACCCACCAGGCTAGAGTCTTTTAAACTTGTGCATATTCTTACTCGCATTGCAATTTCCAAGAAACTCTTTGTAAAAATTGATTTCTCTTATTGTCTCTGTTGTTAAACAATATATAATAGTTAACTCTTTTTTTGTTGTTGGATGAATACATATTGCTCTTTTTCAGTAATTCTGTACTGATTAACTGTAACCTGGAAATGTAAATCTGTGATGCTGATGCTCAACAAATGGTAAAAATGAACAAGCATTTGTGTTATCACTTTTTTTAAACAATACAACAGCTTAGAAGTTATTTAGAATCACCTACTACAGACTTGAGATTCTGTTTGCCCTCTTGTCACATATGTAATGTATAAAAGTCTTTTGCAACTTAATTTCCTCCTTGATTTCTCAGTGACAAAATGATGTGGCCTATAGAGATCAAATAACTAAGTGCACTGTTATACTCTACTCATCTTCGGCTACCAAAACATAACAAGGGACATTATGGCAGCTGCAGAAACCTAAGCCGCAATTGTTGAGGCAAGTAGTTTATGCTAGGACATGTGCTTTTTGGTCTTGTTTCTGATACCAGCTATGTGATTTCAAAGAGCAGATTCAGAGCTAAAACAGCTTAGGAAGA
The DNA here is from genome assembly GCF_017654675.1 of Xenopus laevis. Classification (NCBI taxonomy): domain Eukaryota; kingdom Metazoa; phylum Chordata; class Amphibia; order Anura; family Pipidae; genus Xenopus; species Xenopus laevis. The sequence goes on along the minus strand of NC_054383.1, from coordinate 64,737,367 downwards.
TGTGCAAACCCTTCCTGGTTTATAAAGCCATTGGGCACCAAAAGTTTACAGCAAAACTATTTATAAAGTTTCTTAAACTTTTATTTTAACAAAATAACACAAACAATAGTCATTTTGTTCAATGAGCAATATTGTTAGCTGAAACAAGATTGGCATCATCCCTCATGAGTACCGCATCTTCCAATACTGAAGTGTTAAACGAAATCACAGCACCATCCAAATTGTGTATAATCTTAAAAAGCCTTTATTGGATTTCTGGCTTGGATCTCTAACGAACAACGTTTCAGGCCTGCGTGGCCTTTTTTCAAGTTAATGAACTACTGCTGGTTACAAAGTTTTATACTCACTCATTAGGTCGCCATCTATAGGCAAGTAACAAGAATTAATTGATACAGAGAAAGAAGCATAAAGGCAACATTGTCAGATACATTGTAATGTGTTAATAAAGTATCCACTTATTTCCTGGTAGTTATATTCATCCAGATAAAGATTTGATTCTCATGGTACAGTATCTGCAAAACAATAAAAATGACCAATATTTGTAAAAAATTATCTGATCATAATAAAGTTAAAAACAACCATTAAAAATCTATCGGTATATGGGATGCAAGTCATATTCGCGATTAAGGCCATGGGGTTCCAGCGTTTCTAGATGGCGTATCCATTTAGCTTTCTTAATATAATTTTAATAGAATTTTAACACGGTCACCAACGCGACGAAGTTTTGGAATATTATCAACTACTTGGAACTTTAATTGCTGGACCCAATGACCCTTTTCAGCAAAATGACTAGATACCGCCTAGTCTAGTTTTTTAAGTTTTACTGCAGATTTGTGCTCACGTATTCTGTCTTTAATGGCACGGCCACATGGGCATTTTATCACATAAACTACAAATGTAGTATTGCATGTATAGAAACCATTTATTTTTATCGGAGTGCCCTTCCGTGGATGATGTACTACATTGCCTCTAAGAACGTTAGAGCAACAATTACATGACAGACAAGGAAAAGTACCATTATTTCTCGGGCGCAGGACCCGCTCCTCCCTTAGGTTTCCTCCCAAATCTGATTTGACCAGTGTGGATCCAATGGTATTATTCCTTTTATATGACATGAGTGGCATGTTTTGAAAAAATTCTACCTCAGGAACCCCATCTCTTAATATGCCCCAATGTTTCCGTATAATCTTAGCCACTTCTTGACTCACTGTATTAAATTTGGAAACAAAAGGGATACGTTTTTGATCCCTTTTGTGATGATCACCATGGAGGCTTACATGTGGATCCTCAATCCCCTCACGTTGCTGTTAAAGGAGACCTGGGGGAAGTGTTACTGAAGTGTTACCTGAGCCAAGTGTCAGGTCTGATCTTAGATTCAAAATACTTTACTTTACTTTTACTTTTGGAGAAAACTCCAAATTTTTGCTGTACTGCACAATTCACTCAAAATTCCTTTTTTGTTAAAATCTAATTTTTAGTCGTTATGGAATGCTCTGTGTATAGTATGAGGCATGTAAATATCTTATGTTTTAAGAAAGCTTTCATACACCCAGTTAAGGATCCAGCAGTACTGAATACCTGTGCATATGTTAGCAAAAGTAAGTAAATCAACACATGCTTAAACATATGCACACATTCACTATGTGTTCCATATCCGTATTCCAGTGCTTTTACTCTGGTCCCTAATGACAGACAATATTCAGAGGCAGAATTACTTGCCTGAGAAGAAAGAAAGCATTTTTCTTTCTGCTGTATAAACCTTTGCTAATGGAGTATGGCAGTCATTATGTATGGCGCACAGCTACGGATATGATTTGTGCAGGAAGCAGAGAGGAAATATTAGATTGGTGGTTTGCAGATTCTTGCAATACAGCTACTGATGGCTGTAAGTACAAAGTGGAGGCAAGTCAAACAACCTGGGAAGCAGAGGGTCATGTGTGAGACATACATGAGGCGAGGATGTGGATATTTTCCCAACTAGTATGAAATATTTGTGAAGACACAGAAAAGAGTTTTTGGAAAAAGCTTTATTTATCTGCACTTCTTGTTAACTGCAATTGAAAGTTATTTGTGTCGCCCGCAAGAAGTGATGATTTCTCACAGGTGACGTAAAAGATGCATGCTAAGTTGCATCAACCACAACTTCCAAAAGATACACCATATGGATGGAAATGTGTCTGTTAGCAACTCTCACACAAGTTGCAGTGTACACTTTACCACAGATTTGTATGTTGCAGCTATTGACACAACCCACTAAAACTTGACAATTATTCCAGGATTCGCTTGCATTAAAATGTGCACTTGCTTATAATTTATTTGAGCAGGCTAAAGGGGCACATTGATGGGAATACCTTCATTGCCTTTCTCAACTTCGCTCAGTTTTGCATCCATTTGTGTCCTTTGCACATTGCACTTGCTAATATTAATAAGGTTTATAAGCTTTTGTTGGCCATATTCAACTTCTTAAGCAGTCTTAAATAAGTAATAAAAATCTGTATGTTATGACCATTTCAGTGTTATAATATAAACCTGGCTGTGATTCTTCTGAGTTGTTTTACCTCCATACCAATATAACATTTCTATATTTGAAGTAACTTGCATTAAGGAATGTATGTAAGACGTGGATATTATTCTGCATGAGCACTCCCTGGACAGCTCTGTCTTCCTTGGATATATCATTGCCTTTCTGCATTCAGACTCATTTCTTTCAGCAATATACATTTTATTTCATCCCCCACTCACATAAAGGAAGCCCAGCGGTGCCATACAAAAGCTAGGCTGTCCTGCTGTTCTGCAGTAAAAACAGCTAGGAGAATATCAGCCATTCCTGCCTGTTGTGTTGGTTTACAGCCCTTACTCACCATGTCAAAGTCTCCATGTCCTGCAGGTTTTAGTGCAAGTAAAGGCTCCTGCAAATGTGTATTTGAATAGAGCTAGTGGGAGGAGGAGGTGAGATGAGAGGAACCAGTCTTATGGGACCAAGCCGGCATGTTGTGGCCTCCTGTGGATCTTACTCTTTTTCACAGGACCTTCATTGTGTGGAGGCTACAACCAAAATACTAAGCAACAAAAAGAACCCCTCCAGAGGTCACCAGTAGAGCAACCCCGATGTATCAAACAGGAACTTTATAAGCAGCAGCAAGTTAATTGGCGCCAGTGATTTTTTTTCTAGTGCCAAGTATGCAAACAAGATGCTAGAAATGAAATGTTAAAATTCAATAAAAGAGTAAACACATCTCAGTGTGTACATACAGTATCATGTGTGTGTAAACAAAAAGAAGTATTGTCTTAAATGTTTGACAGTTTTTTATTAAAACACTTATTGCACTCATATTGTGAATGGCTTGGCAAACCAGTCAAAGTTCACTTCTTGATTAATGCATTTTTCTAAATTAAGTAATAGGCAAAGTTTATACTTCTGGATATACTTATACTTGTTTTCTTGTCATATGTTCATATAATTTACTAAACTGAGCCACTGACTTTGTGGGCCATTGCAATTCACTGAGCCACTGACTTTAATGAGGCAGAATAAAAGGAAAGGACCCCAAGTGCATGATCCAAACAAGATATGCATCTAATACAATCATTAGTCATGTTAGTTAGTAATGTAGTAATAAATTAAAATGGTGTTACTATTATAATATTAGTATAACAATGATTATTATAGAGAAACTAATAAAATGAGACTTAGATGAGGAGACATCCTTCAATTCTCAATAGAGATTCTCAATAGAGCAGGAAGGTGCAAACAAGTAAGTTAGCATAAAGAAAAACCATGTGTCTCCTGGCTTTAGCCAATGACACATTTCACATTGCACTATGCTATGGGACAATGACACTATATCATGGATAAATTCAAGAAACTTACTGTATAGGTAAAAGCAGAAGAGGCCAACAGGTTTGCACTAGAGGAAATCTGAATTAGACCTTTGCAGTCATATTAGCTGAGTGTTCTAAAAAAATAATGAGCATGATGTGTAGTAAATGATTTTTCAAGAAGATTATTGTTTAATGATCTGTCACTTTTTCTAAATATATACAAGAGCAGAAAATATTTAAGCTTTGTTGCTCTCTTTGGCAATGAATGTAGTTTCATCTAGGTTTATTCCTTAATACCATCACAATTTCTATTAATATTACTTTAATAAACACTAAACAGTCCTAATCTAAAGAATGATGCTCATATTGCTATCGAATTTGTTATCCATAATACTCAGGACCTGGGTTTTCCATATAAGGGGGCTTTTAATTTGGATCTCCATACCTTAAGTATACTAAAAATGTGTTTAAGATTGAATATCTTAGTTGGAATGAAGTCCAATGTACTGTTTTATTATTGAAGAGAAAAAGGAAACATTTTTTTTAACTTGAATTAATTGATTAAAATGGATTCTTCCAGAAAATCCAGAGCTTTCTGAATAATGGGTTTCCGGATATCGAGTCCCATATCTTGTACTATAAAAAGACCTTTGCACAAGCAAGTCATGTGGAACACTTATAACAGGTCATTTTCTTGCATTTGCCCCCCCCTCCAGAAATTATTTTTGTGGAGGATTTGAACACGTTAGCTGCGAGTTCTGGCAAATGCCAGAGGGACTGCTATAAGGTGTCATAGAAAGTCACTATTAAGTGGGCTGGTGGGGACTGTTTGGGCCTCTGTGTGGGCTGATTGGACCTTCGTGTACCTGACATGACACGACAGGGCCTATTTTGATTCTCAGTCCAGACATGGTTAGAACTGTTGGAGGGCCCGAGAGTGTGCGGGCCTGGGTGCACCCCTCCGGTAGTTCCGCCATTGTGCAAGCACCATAAGTGATAACATCTAGAATGGAAAATATTCAGCACTGTTGCGCAAATTTGATCTATCTGCATCAGGTGCAACTGTCCCTGGTGACCAGCGTTGTTGGTAAAAAAATTGCGATAGTTATGGTTTGCATAAATGATTACTAATACAATAATCATTTTAGCTGCAAACGATCCTGCAATTCATTTGTGATCTTTATAATACTAACAGAACTGGGTTAATGTAGAAGTGTCATGTTTTTCTCTCCAAACTAATCTAATTCAGGACTAGGAAGTAATTTATGTATTCAAAGGGCGAGTGTTTTTACTTCCTGTTTTTAAACCCAGAAGGATGTGTACCTTGGCAGTACAGTAAATACATATTTCTATTATAAGAAACACTGCCAAAAATGGGCAGTTGTTTACACAGGAAATAATATTTCAATTATAATTAAGGACTTCCAAAAACATTATATTTATATCTAGTTATATTTATATATAGTTTTACTTCCAGCACTTGTTACTTTTGGTTATCTATACAAAGCAAACAGCAATGTACAGGCAAAGCATTTTAATTTTATAGGTATATGTATGTACAGTAGACAAGAGGGCGCTTGCGAGGGGACATGATTACACTTTACAAGTACATTAGAGGACATTATAGACAAATGGCAGGGGACCTTTTTACCCATAAAGTGGATCACCGTACCAGAGGCCACCCCTTTAGACTAGAAGAAAAGAACTTTCATTTGAAGCAACGTAGGGGGTTCTTCACAGTCAGGACAGTGAGGTTGTGGAACGCACTGCCGGGTGATGTTGTGATGGCTGATTCAGTTAATGCCTTTAAGAATGGCTTGGATGATTTTTTGGACAGACATAATATCAAAGGCTATTCTGATACTAAGCTCTATAGTTAGTATAGGTATGGGTATATAGAATTTAATTAAAAGTAGGGATGGGTGTATGTATGGATGCTGGGTTTTCATTTGGAGGGGTTGAACTTGATGGACTTTGTCTTTTTTCAACCCAATTTAACTATGTAACTAACTAACTATGTAAGAGTTTCTGTCATAGTGTGATAAATAATTTAGGCAGGCTTTATTTTCATGATATGTTCTTATAATGCCCTCTTATTATGGGCTGTCTACACTGATTCAATAAAGAGACATTTAACTGAGCCAGTGATTTTTTTTTTCATTACAAAGGAATATGTTACGTTAATATAATTTTCTAACCTGATCAACTGACTTTGTGGACTATTGTCATTTTTGGAGCCAATGACTTTGTGGACTATTGTCAGATCTCCTATTTCTAACTGGTTACAATGAGGCAGAATAAAAGTAAAGGACCCCAAGTGCATGATCGAAAAAAGATATGCATCTGATACAGTCATTATTTATACTAAATTAAATAGGTGTTACTGTTATAATATTAGTATTACAATAATTGTTGAGATTGAAACTAATAAAATTAGATTTAGATGAGGAAACAATCTACTAGATTCTCTATAGAACAGAAGGTGCAAACAAGTACGTTAGCACAGTAAAGAGAAATCTTGTGCCTCCTGGTTTTGTCCAATAACACATTTGCACTATGTTAAGTAACAATGATGCTATTTCATATTAAAATAAAATGACCCCCAAACTAAATAAAAGGGGTTCGTTAACAGTGCTCGTAAAGGTATAGAGAAGTGGGAACGCAAAGCATAACATTCAAAACTTGGAAATAAAAAAGCAAAAAAAATACAATATTAAATTGAATGGATACTAAATGTGCAAGAAAGATAACAATACAATATACTTTGAATGAGGCAAAGACCTGCCTCATATTGGCTGTAATGAGATTGGATAAAAAAAGAGCTTATGAAGAAGAGCCTGTGGGAGTTTGGCGTTATTTCTTAGAATGGCAGGTCCCCTTTAAGGTATGAAGAACCAAATTATGGAAAGATCCCTTATCTGAAAAAACCCAGGTTCCAAGCATTGTGGATAGCAGGTCCCATACCTGTACTAATATCTTGTTTCCAATGACTCCAGGGTACCCTGGATCCTCTAGCTTGGTGACCTCAACAAAAGGGCATACTTTTTGTACGGCTACCTTTGCTGTATGGCTAGCTTTTCACAATAAGTATGAAATTTATGAAATTGTCAATTACATACAAAAAAACAACCAACACAAGAGGTAAAGTGGGCCTACCTAAAATAACCTAAAAGTATCAGTAATAAAAACGTTGAGTGTGTGGGAAATATGACTGAACCCTTGATACCAGCTACTTTCTTTTCACATTTTGTCAATAAGTTCACGAAAGGGGACATACTGTACTGCAGTTTTCTGGGGGGGGGGGGGGGGTTTAAGCCTGCCTATATATGTATTGCCATGCAATTTGGAGTGGCTGAGTTAGAAGCCAACGTAAGCCCATGTATGTCTGGCTGAACCTGACCATGACCACAATGCCATTAGTTTTCCCCTATGTCATGGAATTGAATCTGGCCCAGTATTGTAAAAGTCTGTAAAGCAAATCAAAATCACAAAAATGGTAAAACTTCTTGGAAAATAGAATTTCACGAGAGCTAGAAAATTTACATTCAGTATTAGTTATATACAATAAGTGCTTCTTTTGCATTATGATGACCAATCCTGCTGCAGAACCTAAAGGCCAGTGGAGTAACTAGATTATACTGTGCCCCAGTTATTTATTTTTCAGGCCTCCAAAATGTCTAGAGGTTGAGTCATTTTACCAATATGTATTGATATTGTATATGAATTAGGATATCAGGGCCCCCTATAGGTCCTGGGTCCCCTGCAGCTGCAGGGTCTGCTTCCTTTGTAGTTATGCCCCTGTTCTAGGCAAAAGTTACTATTGTAGGGTGCAGTGGTCTCTTCAATACAGAACAAAGGGTTAATTCAGCCTGTTGAGCAGCTTGAGCAGCACGAGGGGGTGGGACACGGTGTGCATGCCAGGATCACAAGGAGAGGGGGTGAAGGGAAGTGGAATCTGGCTACTAAAGAAAATAGTGTGTGTGTGACTTATCTGACTGGCGTGTCTGTAGTGAGCAGTAAAACACCAGCAGCGGCGGCAGCAAGAGAAACAGTCAATGGAGCAGTGAACAGAGCAGGGGAAGCAGCAGTTGGAGCCGTACCTCGTCTGGACGCGAGGAGTACAGATAACATTCACCAGAGCTGCCTGAGCCCATCAGGAAACATTGTTGAAACAGTCACTTCACCTGTCAGGGGGACAAGAGAGAGATTACAACTCGACTGGTAAGAGGCATCTGACTACATGAAACTGCAAACAGGCTATAAACTGAATCACTAAAACTACTGCCAAAATTCATGCTCGAGTCATAATTATTTGACTGGATAATATCAGGCGCGCAGAAAACCACTGGGGGCTTATCCTCCATATACCTGCAGCCGCACTGGCTGGTCGTTTGCTCTGTTCTGAACTTCTTACTGGGAATTAATCGAGAGCGTAAGGAACTATATCAGTGTGGCCAGTGCCTACTAACTGCGAGTGACAGGCAACGTGACTTTCTCACATAGTGACAGACGAGCCTGAGGTACAACCATAATGTGACATGTGGGGCGCAGAGAGGGCTTAGATACTGGATACAGACTGAGGAAGGAGGGCGCTCGGGAGCTACCGGCGAGGCCATACAGAGAAGCATTATCCCAGAGTGCAGAGTAACCTTTACATTAGACAGATTCCATGCAATTCTCTCTAGTTATGTCTTACTATTGCCTGGCCTGTTTCCTCGTTATGTTCGCTCTGGGCAGAGCCATCAAAGCTCATACTAGCAAACTGCCCCCAGAAGGTGTGGGAACTATAAGGCTCCAATCTGACCCGCTATCTCTGCATATGGCGAAACTGTATGAGAAATACTCTCGGGAAGGGAGTCGGCTACAGGATGGGAACACGGTGCGAAGCTTTCGGGCACAACCAGGTAAGTGTTAATATAATAACTAGCTCGCTTTGTATGTGGTTCCTACTTCTTAGTGGTGATCAATTTATGTTGAGAACTGTTTTATTTTCATGCTAATGAAACGTGCGTTTAAAAACGCATCCTTAACGCGTAAAAACGTATATATGCCATGTTAACCAACTTCTGGAATACATTACCAAATGCCTACTTTTGGCTTATTATAGCTACCTTTATGTTGGTTGTGTACATGTCATTACCTGCACAATAAGGAATGCACAGTGATGTGAGCTTCATTTACCATTACATTACATTGGGAAAATGTGCACTGGGGCATTTGTTCAGCTGCAAGTATAACAATAAACCATCATTTTGATTGGTTGCCATTGGTTACTGCCCAGATGAAGTTTTGCCCAGTGTCAGTTAATTGCTTTCCTCCCTGTTATTTTTAATGGGGCATTGACCACCCAGTAAACCAGGTTTAACCTGAAGATTTAATAAGATCTGCATCTCTCTGGAATCAGTAATTGTTATTTATATTGTTTACAAGAAAAAACACTACAGCAGAAGTTAACTGCTCAAATTCTGTGTTTATTGCCACACAACATGTTTCAAGCTGTGTGAGGCTCATTGTCAAGTGTTACACAGAATTTGAGCAGTTAACGTCTACTGTAGTGCCTTTTTCTTGCAAACTTAATTTTCGCATCCGCGGCAGAGGTGCATACAAGAATACTGGCAAATCATTTTTCTGCAATTGGTTTGAAGGAGAACAGTCAAACGTACTTTGATCATTGTTATTTATATTCTCTGTATGAGGTTGTTGCATTTCAGTAATACAAAATACTTGTGCCAATGTGATGAGTTATTCTAGAGCTGGCTAAGGTGCTTCAGCTACTATTATTTTTCAAGTGAAAAGGAAAGTGCACAAGAAAGAGCATGCATGTAAAGACTTACGGAATTTATTGTATTGCAATAATGCATCTTTCTCTTACAGATTCTCAATTCGGCAGTCCTTTGTATCGTTTTAATCTCTCATCTCTTCAGCAGACTGAAGAAGTCTTGGCAGCTACACTGCATTTTGCCCCTGTGAAAGGTTCTCGGTCTTCTAGAGACTCATACTGTAAGCGCTCTAAAAAATCATCTTGTCGACTTCTGTTGCCCACACAGCACCAAAAGATTAGCTTGGTTTTTAAGAGTGTTATTCAAAACAAAACCCTGGGCTCAGAAAAATGGAACACGACAAACATATTTCACAAGAGGGCAGCCTGGCATGTTAAAGATATCACTAATATCATCAAAGATGCTCAGCATGAGCGAGACTTGTTCATATCAATGGAGATAAGCTTTGGAGAAAAATTTGCTACTGTTTTTGAAAATAATCCCAGTGAATTGCCATATATTTTGGTCTTTGCAGATGACCGGGCAATTTCAGACCCAAACAGTATAGCACTTACCCTACAGAGATATGACCCATTCCAGCCAAATGGGGGTAATTCAAAGCAAGCACCTAATACATTCCCAGAGAGTAGAGTGAAAAGGGATACATCTGATCTGGCCTCATCTCATGATAATGAACTCCCTGATATTAAGTACATGCGCTACAGCAAGGAAGATTTGTGGGAGAGCACATATAAGTCTCTAAAACACAAGTCACCTCGCAAAGAAAAGAAAAAGAAGGGTCAAGAAAATGAAGAAACACTTCCAAAATCTCCAGTTTTGCACTTTGATGAAAGGACCATGAAGAAAGCAAGGAGGAGACAGTGGGATGAGCCAAGGGTATGCTCTCGCAGGTATTTAAAAGTGGACTTTGCTGACATTGGATGGAGTGAGTGGATTATTTCTCCCAAGTCTTTTGATGCATACTACTGCTCTGGGGCTTGTGAATTCCCCATGGCAAAGGTAAGAAATCAGTATTGCTATGGAGCAGGGCAATCCACATTTTGGATATTTAGTGTTTAGTTGTTATTTTGTTAAGGAAGAGCTTTCAACATGCTTATAAATAGGGTCTTGCTTATTAGAGGTCTCATTGCAGAATTGTTTAGCATAACAACAGCAAGGTATTGATAGTTGGCACACCAAGAGTTTTAAACTAGTAAAAAAGAGGTACTTAAGAAAATAACAGCCATAAAGTGGATCACAGTACCAGAGGCCACCCCTTTAGACTAGAAGAAAAGAACTTTCATTTGAAGCAACGTAGGGGGTTCTTCACAGTCAGGACAGTGAGGTTGTGGAATGCACTGCCGGGTGATGTTGTGATGGCTGATTCAGTTAATGCCTTTAAGAATGGCTTGGATGATTTTTTGGACAGACATAATATCAAAGGCTATTCTGATACTAAGCTCTATAGTTAGTATAGGTATGGGTATATAGAATTTAATTAAAAGTAGGGATGGGTATATGTATGGATCCTGGGTTTTCATTTGGAGGGGTTGAACTTGATGGACTTTGTCTTTTTTCAACCCGATTTAACTATGTAACTATGTAACTATGTAACAGTGAAAATAATACAAGACCTTTATACCATAGGTCCAACTCCCCTTAATCATTTGGATCAGTATTTTGTAGCACCAAAAAACTTCACTCCATGCTAAGCCAGTAGAAATTATTAAAAACCCAAACACACTGACAGTATTGATTCAAAGCCAGTAGAGTGATCAGGGCTTGCATCCCTTGACTTCCCTTAAAGGAGAACTAAACCCTAAAAAATAATATGGCTAGAAATGCCATATTTTGTATGCCACACTTACTAGAAATGCTATATTTTGTATGCTTAACTTACTACACCAGACTAAAATGTTGGCATCTGTATAAGAGTAATGAGCCAGACATTTGATTTTGTTAGGAGTGTCAGAAACTGACACGCTCAGTGTTGGTTCACAGTGCTTGGAAGCGTATAGAGATGAACCAAATCTATATTAATGTTTGATCTGGATCTGGTCTGGTATTTAACCAAATCGTTTGTGAAAGATTCCTTTTGTAAAGAAATCAAATCCAAAAGTTATGTATTGATACTGGTAGAGACTGGTCTTGGGAGCTTAGTTAAAATAAATAGAACATGTATATGCATTTTAAACAATGATCTTAATTATGTTGTTTTCACTCTTTGTCTGACTGAGTGTTTTCTTGACTAACAATATTTACAAGCATATCAACCTATAAGAAGCAAGTTCGTGGCACTGAAGATCATATAAAGTAGCAGTATGGAAAGCTGGACTGGACGAAATAATTATTTATCATATCAAGTGCTATGGCTATAAAAGCGTAAACTCGTAGTTGATTCGTAGATCAAGAAAGGACTTAATGACCTTCTAATTAACCTATGCATTTTAATTAGAAGTAGTTTCTGTGGCAGCTTTTACTTTCTTTAAATGTTCCCTATGGTTATTTCCCTACTAAGCACCATATATGGTTTAAAGTTAATAGTAGACTGCCTTTGATGTATAAAAGTAGGATATATCACCTATTATATATGGGAAACTTGAACTATATAATCAAGTTCCGAACTGAGGAGTGGACAGAGAACTGGATGGTGGAACCCAGAGATATATTTTGAATGTCTATTTGCTCTCCTGAATGCCCAGGCTGGAGCAATTTGGAGTCCTAATATCATTGGAACCATGATTGATACAGCAATGTTTTCATATATCTGTACCTTTGTAAAAAGCTAAGGGGCACCATAAATTCCCTAGAAAGAAACAGTTACTTCACTTTTCTGTGTAAGCACTAGACAAATTTACTTTCACACCTTACAATCTTTAATTCATCACTGAAGGTTTTATTTGTGGCTTCAAGATTAATTTCATAGTAGCACCATGGCCATATATATAAATATATATATATATATATATATATATATATATATATATATATATATTTCACTGGTAATGTAAAAATGCATGTTACCAGGTTGAACCAGTGACAGTATGGACAAATAATTCTTTATCTGCTTATGATGGCACTTACTAGGCTATTCTAACATAATAGCATAGCACTATGCTAACCTGTCTGATAAAACAAACCATCATGTTTGACAGACCATGCACCATGCATATTTTCAATACTATCAATACTAAACAGTATTGTGACTTTTACATTTTTATTAAACCAAAAATATGTTCTACAATTTTCTGGCTTATTATTGAATTTGTTGTAACGCTCAGCATTTGTCTTCTATTCCCAGGTTGTACGTCCATCTAATCACGCCACTATCCAAAGCATTGTGAAGGCTGTGGGCATCATTCCAGGAGTCCCAGAGCCATGTTGTACTCCTGATATGATGAACTCACTAAGTGTCCTTTTTCTGGATGAAGGTCGAAATATGGTGCTGAAAGTATACCCCAACATGTCAGTGGAGAGCTGTTCCTGCAGATAATTGTGAAAGGATTTTGTTAAAGCATCAATTTATTTTGGGCATACTACTCTTTATTCTTATAGTCAGATTATCAGTAGTATAGCCATCTGTTTGTGCACAACTATATCATATGGGGACTCAACACAGAAATATTAGGTTGTGCTGTGGCAGGAAATCTCCACTAACACAGGTATGGAGACAAAAACACAGCTTGTAGCTGGAAAGCTTCTGCATAATAACTTATAGATGTCTAAGGAGTCACTTTTAACCTGGAGATTCCATTACCAACTAAATTCAATAGTGGCACATTTTGAACTGTTTAGAATTAGAATTTCTCACATAAATTAATTCAGAGCTATAAATGATTATTGTTTTTCAAATACAGATGTTGGAGGATTTGATATATTTTAAAACTAAGATCTAATGCAAAAAAAAAGGTATATGGATGTCTTTGCCAAGATGGTACTCATGCAACATCTTTGCAAGGTTGTCTCCATTACAATGAGTCATATTATGAGATAAATATATATTGTCTGTTTAATGTGGAATGTTTTGTGTGTTACTCTGTATATAATATATTGCATACTAGTCTGCACAGTTAATTGCTTTTGGTATTCCACATTTTTAATAGAGTTAAGTAGCTGAGAAAAGGTCGAAAACCACTGTAGCTTAAATCGGATTGTATGTGTGATGTCATTTAACTGTTAAGCTATGACACTTTGTACAATACTTAAAATGTAACAAACCAGTATTTCACTGTAATACGTTTGGATTTCAGAACCATAGATAGAGCAATTATGCAAAGTAGCATATTTTTTGCCCACAATGCATTTTCCCACTGGTTGTTGTGCTTGACTATCAGTATAGGAATTGGAACTACTCCAATGAATGCAACTGGAGTACAAGCCTCTAAAACTGGCATTCAAATTCAAATATTTCTAACATAACCTACCTGTGTTAATCATAACCTTTAGAGTGAATGTACCAGGGGTCTTTCTGAAATGAGATTCTGCATAATCTGTGATTATGTTAATATAACAAAGTATGAAGATATGTTGTAACAAGGTACAGGTATTGGACCTGTTATTCAGAATGCTCGGGACCTGGGGCTTTCCGGAAAAAGGGGTCTTTCTGTAATTTGGATCTTTATATGTCTGCTAAAAATAATTTAAACTTAATTAATTCAATTATTTCCCACCAATAATGACTAATTATATCTTAGTTGGGATCAAGTGCAAGGTACTGTTTCTTTATTACAGAGAAAAAAGGGAATATGCTTTAAAAATGTGAATTATTTGATTAAAATGGGAGATGACCTTCTCTTAATTTAGAGCTTTCTGGATAATGAGTTTCCAGATTATGGATCCTATACCTGTATTTATATTCTGGATTTATTATTGTTATCTTTGGATAGATGTATTACTGTTTAAGAGCATCAACAAGTAACCTAAACCCTTTTTCTGTGTTCCTAATGAAAGCTAAACATAAAGAATTCTCTAAGATACACAATACTTTCTTATAGTAGGCATCATTTGCCAAATACATATTGAACAATACAATACATATTGAGCACACAGCTCGCTGTAGCTTATTATAGTTTGCTAGGGGGACATTTGTTAACTGTTAATTCATTGGCATAGAGCTTAAAGGGGAAATGAAAACACAGTGAAACCTTATTTTCTGCATTTCACATTTCTTTTATGGTTCCTCCAATTTATAATGCATTTGATTGAATGCTTTTCCTTGATTTTACATACTGTTTTCCCAGATTAAACACCAAAAGTTTTTCCCGATGTTCCCAAAAATGTCCTCTGTGAATGTTATTATTAATGAAATTAAGAGGTTTAAAATACTAACCAGATGCATACGTTGCCATGGTACTGTCTGTAAATACTCAAGACCAATTAGTCTGCACCTTATACAGCCATCCACAAATCACTTATTGCTTTAGGTTGTGCATATGACCGTTAGAGAGGTCTTGCACATGCCCCCCTCCCCCTTAGTGTAAAATTAATGCTCAAATTTGTAAACCTTGTTATTAAGACACTAAGGGGCAAATTCACTAACCTCCGTAAATTCGCCAGCGACAGCTTCGCTCACATCACAACACTTTGCCAGGTGTAGATTCGCCAGGACAACTCTAATTCACTAAAATCCGAAGTTGCATCCAGGGTGCCGAACTCTGGCGAAGTTGCGTTTGCGAAATTGCACTAACATTGGCTAATTTGCATATGGCGGGAAGTTAGAGTTAAATGGACGAATATGTTGCAGCAAATACATTACACTACACAAGCCCAGGGAAACCTTAATAAAATGAAATAGACTTGTTAAAATGCCCTACACATGTGCTCAGTGTATAGTTTATGTGCCATATGGTAGGAAATGTATTGGGGAGCCCGGGAACCCAAAGACTTTTGTAGCCTATCACCCTGAAAAACTAAGACACCAGCGTTTTTTGGAAGAAGCCCTATACATTCCATTGCACTTCGCCTAGTCTGAGCTGGCGAAGGCAAGTCTGGCGGAACAGGTAATAACAACAGAGCACAACAACAGGGCATTATAACAACTCAAATTTAACTTCCCGCCGTATGCAAATTAGCCAACTTCGAGTTCGAGAGTTCTGCGCCCTGGAAGCAACTTTGGATTTTAGTGAATTAGTGTTGTGTCCTGGCGAATATAAGCCTGGCGAAGTGTTGCGATGTGAGCTAAGCCGTCGCAAATTTACGGAGATTAGTGAATTTGCCCCTTTGAGTACTTGAAGAATAAGTTGACACATTTCCCTGATTTTACATTTTGCTAGACATTATTTTTTTCCGGTCCCCTGAAAAACATAAAATGGGTGTTTTGCTGTATAACCTTCACCATACTAAAATAAGAAGCTTTCTAAATATAATCAATTAAAAATTCTGTACCGTTTCTGAAGTAATCAAGTTTATCTTCACTATCCCCACTCAGCATCTGTTTAAATTTTTTCTTCGTGCAGGAGTCAGGTGTCAGATTTTGAATATATCTTGTAAGGTGGGAGCTCTATTTCCTAAAAGATACATTAGAGCTTACTTATGGTCTGGTGATCCAAATTTCTGAAGGATCCATTATCGGGAAAACCCCAGATCCTGTCCTATTTTATAATATTAGAACACAATCTGGGCTCCCTTCTTTAAATGACAGCTATATCTATATTTATATTTACATTTTGAATGTTATAATTTTGCTAATTGTATTTTAGTTCTATAGATCTATGCAATTAAATATTGTATTTCCAGTTTCAATATTCCGGATTAAATGTATAACGTGGAGATCATTTTGGGGGCAAGGCGATTGCTCCAGATGTATAAAAAGAAAATGTTGCACAGTGGTCAACTAATGGTTTATATTTATAAATACAGAGTAATGACACAGTTTAAAAAAATCACCATGTCCACCTACATACTGTACATTGCCTCCACTGCTTTAAGGGAAACCTTAAAACCATTTTCTTTCAAATGATTTTTATCAGTGATATTTACAAGTTCTAATGAAACAAAAGTTGCTTTATTATTTAAAGGAGAGCAAAATCCCCCTTGGCAGTTTTTTAAAATCTAGGGGCAGATTTATTAAGGTTCAAATGATAAATTTGAATTAAAATTTCGAGTTGGATTTTTGGTCAAAACTCACAAATTCGAGTTGTGAATAATCGAAACTTGAATTCGAATTTGAGATTTATCATACCTCAACCCTCGGAACAACTCAAATTCGATAGTACGCCACCTAAAACCTGCCGAATTCATGTAAAAGTCAATGTACCCATTTGAAGATATTAATAGCCTTCCTGACATTCACATTTTTTTTGGAGAAAAAACTCAATTCAAGTTTTCGGGACAGTAATATATGTTTTAGTTTTAGACGTTTTTTCTTAAATAAGATACTATTTGAGTTTCGAGGTCATACGAGGTAAAAATCACACAATAATATCACACAACCTTTGATAAATTTGACCCCTAATGTTTCCCCATAACATGTTCCCTTGCCCCGTACTTTTGCTGAGAAATAGAGTGGAGCAGAGCTATTGGCTGCACCATATTTGATCACATCAAACATTGTGATCACTGAGAAGATGCATGAGCCAATTGGGTCCTGGTTTCCAGTGCACATGCTTATGGATGGCAATGAACATGTCTGGTGATTCTGCACACCAGGCATGATGTGGCCGTACATGGCAGCTTTGCTACTCTGCACATTCAGGAAAGGGGCAGTGGATGGGGAGCATTAGGTACATTTAGGGAGGGGGCCTTTTGCAAGATGGACACTGTTAAAAAATCATGAAGGCTGAGTTTTGTTCTCCCTTAAAACACGTGGCTTTAAACTAAAGGTTGTGTAATTTTTTAAATGTATGGATCTTATAAAACGATTGCATATTTATATATATGTATATATATATATGATAAAAAGATTTCTAATTTTTACGCATGTACAGTAGAACATTAACCTACAACGTATATAACGGTAATATTTTTAGAAATTACTTTTATAGAAAAATAAACCACAGGCTTTATAGAACTTATGTTTTCTTTTACAAACTTTTAACTTCTCTAGATACTAAAAGAATAAATAGAAATATGTGGTTCTTTTGATTATTTGTATTTCTCTCCTTATTTTGATATGTTTAGTATGTATTTATATCTGTAAAACTATTTTTATAATGGATTCTTGTATTAAAAACTTATTTTACAGAGAGTGCCGTCTTATATGCTTCTTTTTTTTTCCAGAAAAAGGTACACTCAGCACAAGCATCTTAGTTGCTTAATGGAGTCTAATACAGGGTATTACCTAGTACAGGTATGGGATCCATTATCCGGAAACCCGTTATCCAGGAAGCTCCGAATTACTGAAAGATCATAGACTTATTTTATCATTCATTTTATCCAAATAATCCAAATTTTTAAAAATGATTTCCCTTTTCTCTGTAAAAATAAAACATTACCTTGTACTTGATGCAAACTAATAAATTTGATTATACTCGAAATTCGATTGGGAGGTTATCAAGAATAAAATCTAATATCTAAAACTCAAAAAACTTTACAGACTCGAAAACTTGAATTGAATTTGGTTTGAATTTGACGAAACTCGAATCAAGTTGATTCCCCTGAAAAAAACTCGAATGTCAGGAAGGCTATTAACATCTTTAAAAGGGTCACTGGACCTCTCCCATTGACTTATGCATGAACTTGGCAGGTTTTAGGTGGCAAATAGTCAAATTCAAATTATTACCATGGTAAACTTTTGATAAATCTCGAAATTCAAATCGAGTTTTAATTATTCCCAATTCGAATTTGTGAGTTTTTGTTTGACCAAAAAAATCATTTGAATTCAAATTTCCAATTTGACCCTTAATAAGTCTGCCAGGGCCGGAACTAGGGGTAGGCAGAGTAGGCACGTGCCTAGAGCGCAAAGCTGAGGGGGCGCCAGGCACGTACCTGCTCTGTCTCCTACCCCGTGTCCGGTCCCGTCTCTCCCTGACTGCCACTGGTGGCTTGCGCTTCTGCGCATGCGCAAACACATGTGTGCTGTTGCGAAGTTTCGCGCATGGGCGCTGGCGAAAAATTTTGCGCATGAGCGTTGGCAAGAAATTCGCACATGCGCAAGTCAAGCGCGCACAGAGCCGGCGCTGTGGCCCGCCAGGTTGCCTAGGGCGCCTGGCCGGGTTGGCCCGGCTCTGAAATCTGCCCCTTAGGGTATGAAGATCCAATTTACGGAAAGATCCATTATCCGGAAACCCCCAGGTCCCGAGCATTCTGGATGTTTCCATACCTGTAAATATTAAAGGGGATAAAAAGGCAAAATAAATAATTGCTAAATGTATTCTCTATGCCATGTGGAACAATTTTGCAATATACTGTATGTTGTTTAAAACTAATCTGCCCGTTTGCAAGACTGAAGCTAAAATTTAATTTGTTAGGAAAATCCCCGGCTTCAGCTCTGTATGCAGAGGCGATCCTGGCCCCTCCTCTGTCTGAGGCAGTTTACTGTTTCTGCCACCCCCCTCACCCGTGCGTTCAACTTTTTCGTGCCAGAGAGGGTCCAGGGTGGTCCACGGGGGTGGCAGAGAGGGCCAGAATGCTAGCACAGAGAGCATAATTGCAGTCTCTGCGCTAGAAGAGCTGACTTTCTGGTTTGACAACTGGAAATTTGGCTCTAAAAGTACTGGGAGCGGCATTTTTACCGCCCCTGGCACCTGCCACCTGAGGCGAGTTTCTCAACTCGCCTTATTGGCGCAGCACCCCTATCTGTATGGATGGCACGGTCCAAAATTATTGCTCGACAGTCTTTTAAATGGTAGATCATTTTCAGTATGTATTGCAAAATTGTTCCACATGATATGAAGAGCAGAGGCGGGCCTAGCCAGCTGGGCGCCCTAGGCACCCCACCTGGGCAGCTCGCTCCCCATCTTCCGCGCATGCGCTTTGGCAGAGCTCCGGTGCACATGCATATTAGTGCTGCTCACGTGCTCATGGCCATTAGTTAGCAGCGATCGGGTGCACGTCAACGGCGTTTGGGTGCATTGATGCCTGAAGGACCCTTTTCTGGGCTAGAGGTAGGCAGTAGAGGTAGCAGGCCAGCGCCCCTGAATCTTTGCGTGATAGGCAGCTGCCTCTTCTGCCTACCCCTAGTTCTGGCCCTGATAAAGAGTGCTTTTAGAAATTGTTAATTTTGCTATGTATCCACTTTAATGTGTGTGTTAGATATTGTTTAGTGTCATCTCTCCATTCACTCTATTACCAACTTATTTGTTCTTATATAATTGCTTTTTAGCAAATAGGAGTACTAAGGTATGAAAAATCATTGACATCCCCAGTGAATTTGAGTTGATTTGAATTGGCAGATACCATTTTATTTGTATTCAGCTTATATTTACTGACACTATATAGTAAAACTGGACTTGTTTGTACTGCTCTTATTTGATATTTTCTGGTTTAAAATAAATGCCAATAAAAATGATTAAAAAATGAAATGGAATAAATAAATCGAATTTGGCTAGGTTATCTTCATAACTGAGATCCTCCACTACTAAAGATTTGTGTTCATTATTGTTGCTTAAGTGCAAACTTTCTAAATCCCTTTCACATAATAAGGACATTATGGACATAATATGGACATTTTTAAAGATAAAATGGGGCCTGTTTTTTTAGCGGTCTCAGCAAACAGACTGTAGGAACACTGCATGCTGGTACTAATGTTAAACACATATATATGTTTCACATATGAGTGATATCCCTGCAGTGAGCACCAACCATTTGGTTTTTTGGTGTGCTACCACCATTAATGTATCAAAAGTTCTTATGGTAACATGGGTGTGGTTTAAAGTAGGTGTGGTTTAAAAACAGCTAGGGGTCAACACTGGCTTGCATTATCGGTCCTCTACCACGTAGGCCAGAAGAATTCTGTCAGAAGTTGGACAGCACTGCTATGACCCCTTGATGTATACTGCTCTGATTAGGAGTTGATTGTTGGCCCAAAAGGAGAGTGACCTGCCTTATTTTATCAGCAAGGTTGCCCATGTCCTCCTTTGGCGATTTATGTATGAAACTGTTGTGGAGTTGTCTGAATCAGAACTTGTTTATTTTTCAGTTGAGTTTTGCATTTCTGAGGTCAACTGCTTCCAATTTTTAAAATTTTTAAGATTGAGGCTTTTCCCTAAACAACCACTTCTATTGCACTACCCGGTCAGCAAGGTAAGCATTCTATCCTGATGCAGATGCATCCATGATAAGTACCTGAAACACTGGTGTTGTGTCTCTTCTAGGCTAGGTTTCAATTTAGCAATCACCATCTTAGATCCCTTTTCAACTGTTATTTTATTCATAGGTAGTTCTCTAGACACTGGGATCTTCCTGTAAGACCTCATATGTGCTGTGGCTTCAGGGGACATCCTCCAGTGAGAATGTCATATGCCCTAGAGTGGAGAGTACCTGTCAGATAGATCAGAGATCAAACTAGGAATTTTACTGCTGCTTTAAGAGATCAGATTTTGGAAGAAACACCTTCATCTGATGTGTCCAACTGGAGGCACAGGAACCTGGATGAAGTTGATGGTTTGAGGTTGTTTTATGACTTGTCAGTAATTGTAGTATCAGTTAATTAACTAAGCTGCTAAATATGCTTTGATCAGCCAGTCATCCATATAAGGTATCACCAGACTCCCTGCTGTCTGAGAAAAACTATTAGAGTTACTATCAGTCTAGTGAAGACTTTGTAGCTAGTTATTGCAAATGGAAGAGCTCTAAAATGAAGATGGTATACTTCCTCCTTTATAATAACTATTATGCAAGAAATTTCCTGCTAATGAGGTGGATAAGTACATTCAGGTAAGCGTCTATGGTAATTAATTTGATTGTCCTCTTGCAGGATGCTCATAACAGACCTGATGCCTTTTTTTCCTTTGCATCCAAATGTTTCCAACATCTTTAGAAAATCTGGTACTGCTTTACCGTGTTTTATGTGGTCTGCTTTCTTTAAATTTTTTAAATTTGCTCAAAATCTGTGGACAGGTTTTCTCTGGAAATTTATGAAATGTCCGATTTCATGATGCTTAAGACCAAAAGCATTTGAAGTCGTTTTTTCTCTGGAAATTTATGAAATGTCCGATTTCATGATGCTTAAGACCAAAAGCATCTGAAGGATTTTTTTTATTTCTGAAGAATACATGTATAAGTTGACATCTTTCTGACTTCTAGCAACAGATTCTTTCAGAGGGATATTTGGTAACTTAAGATCTAAAACATATTGATCTGCATCCTTGGTTAGAATATCTTTTCACATATCTGAAGAAATTTCTTCTAAAGGACCCTGACTTATGTAAGCATCTTCTGAAAAAAAGGAACAAAAAAGAGCCATATTATGAGTCTTCAGCTTATGTTGAGGAATAGTTTTGTCTTGTATGCCTAGAAAGATTTTAAATAAGCTTATTATTCTTCTTCTTTCACTCCTGAACAGTAATACTTTAAACAGTTGGTTAAACTGGAAAATTTAGAGCCTTTAAAAAAAAAAACATTCTTGAGTGTTAGACAACTTTTGATTTGAACCTTTGGGATACATTACTTTACAGACTGCTTTATGCGCCTGGGAACTTTGTTGAGGAAAAGGAGCTGGATAGTATTTCTCCAGAAGACTCTTCATCAGAATCAGATTTAAGGACTTATCTTAGGATGAGGGACTACAAAGGTTTATCTTTCCATAGTTATCCATAGTTTTTAACAAAATAGTTTTGAAACACTCTTTGAATTGGTTTGTATTTTGAGGATAAGGTTTAGTAGTATAAAAACACGAGGATCACTTATTATTACCCCAGCCATCTGGAAGTGGTTGGTTACAGCTAGAACACAAGATGTGTTTCTTGACAGTTTTATTCATCTGTGAAGAGAATAAAATAATTAAAATATTTATCAAAATGTGAACCCATTGATAAATTACTCTTTTAAAAATCCCATAGAAATTAATGGAGAGTGGCAAAATTTCACTCTAGTGGACTGTGATGATCTCTTACTTCACTCTTTGATAAGTATGCCCCAATGAATTTTCTGTAGGAAGAATAGCTAGCTACAGGACTATAACTTAGCAGAGCTCACAGCCTAGCAATCGACCAGTGCAGCCTAGCATTCTACCACATTAAAAACTGCAAATATTTGTAAAGAACCCTACTCCAGGAGGCCTTAAATACCTGCTTACTGGAAATATACTCTGAACAAAGATAGAAAAAGCAAAGAGAACACAACTGAATTTCCTGAATGCATGTGTACTCTTGCTGTACTCCTGTTGTGATGTCATTCAAGTACAACTTTTTTTGCAGCAAAGGAGAAGGAGCCCACTAACAGGCAAATACAGCTTCATCTGACTCAGTGTCCCTGCTCACCCTGGCTAGCTGCTGCCTGTCTGAAAGTAGATTCTTTCTCCATTGACCATCCCGCTCTCAACTGTTAGCAGATAACTAAGGCAGCAAGTTGTATCTGAGAGGGATAGCAGGGGGTAGTTGAGGGTTTCTAACTGGTTATATTATTGTCCTATTCTACATTCAGACTGTTAAACCTTTGCTATGTGCTGCCTTTCAGACATGACAAAAATGGTTTACTAGTGTATTTTCCCACTGAAAATAACCCAGGCTTGCTGTGAGTTGTCAGCATTGCATTGCAAATTTCTGACTCATGCTGGTCAGATAATTGGTCAGTTAAATCAGGTGAATCTGTCACACAGATACATGTAGGGGCCGATTCACTAACTTCGAGTGAAGGATTCAAAGTAAAAAAACTTCGAATTTCGAAGTGTTTTTTTGGGCTACTTCGACCATCGAATGGGCTACTACGACCTTCGACTATGACTACGACTTTGAATCGAAGGATTCGAACTAAAAATCGTTCGACTATTCGACTATTCGATAATCGAAGTACTGTCTCTTTAATAAAAAACTTCGACCCCCTAGTTCGCCATCTAAAAGCTACCGAACTCAATGTTAGCCTATGAGGAAGGTCCCCATAGGCTTTGCTAAGTTTTTTTGATCGAAGGATATTCCTTCGATCGTTGGATTTAAATCCTTCGAATCGTTCGATTCGAAGGATTTTATTGTTCGATCGAAGGAATAATCCTTCGATCGTTCGATCGCACTATTTGCGCTAAAATCCTTCGACTTCAATATTCGAAGTCGAAGGATCTTAATTCCCTTTGTGAATCGTCCCCCTATTGTTTGCAATAAAAAAATTTTTTGTTTATATAAACAATTATAAGGGGAAAAATAACGAACACTATTCGTAAAACAAAGTATTAAACATTCACTACAGTTTAGTGATTTCTTATAATAGTAATTGTTCCCATTAAGATTAAATTAAAACTACAGGGCTCATTTATAATGTGGAAGGCTGGGTGCAAAGTGCAAGTAATTTGCCATTTCTTGCACTTTAGCGCTGTCTGAATTGCTGCAAATCTCTGTGATCTATTTTTGAATAGAATTTAAAAATAGAGCACACATCCTACATGCCTCCCCCTCCAACCCATGTCCCCCTGTGCCCACCAACACTGTGCATTTCAAACTGTGCCATATTTTTCTGTCTAACGTGAGGTGCAGATTGCAACCAGACCCTGGGCAGAAGTACTCTGTGTATGACAACCCTTAGGGGTCTTGCACTGCTGCCCAATGTTTGTGTAATTGACCATTCATACTTCATGCTACAGATACATGTTTATATATAGTTTATTTTATTAGATATTTGTATCTCTAAGTTAACCCCCAATATAGATTGTAAGCTCTCTAGAGATTTCTGTATTTATAACATGTTTTACTTAAAGGGGATGTCCCCCACAAAAACTGATTTCTCTATGATGAAAGCTACTACAATATACACATATATACATGCATTCCAGTACTTGTACTTTACTATATCAATTATAGCAATAGCAATTATTTATGAAGCCCCAACATATACCAGAAAGCTGTGCGACAAAAAGAGCTTTGCCTAGTACCCATATAAACTGTCCCATCAGACATTGTCTATTCAAAACCCCCTGCTGGTTGACATTTTGACATTAAGTAAAGCAAACCATATGTTAATGAACTTATATTTCCCTTGTGAACACTGTTAAGATCTGTAACAGAACTTTACAGTTTTTTGTTTTTTTTTGTTTTAAAAACAGGGGGATATCAGAAAAAACAGTGTGTTTAAGTTATACAGTGCACATAATAACTAGTGATGGACAAATTAATTTGCCAGGCATGAATTTGCAGTGAATTTCGCGTTTCGGTGGTGCAATAAAAAAAATTGTCACACGTCAAAATAGTCACGCACATAAAATAGTCACGCATATAAAATAGTCACGTGTATAAAAATTGTTGCTTGCGTCAAAATTGTCATTCATCTAAATTATTTTGACGCCCATTGACTTTAATGCGGTTCACAAATTTTTCGCCGTTTCACGGATTTTCCAGTAAATTCTCAAATTTTTCAGCAAAGCGAAATGGCCCAGATTCACCCATCACTAATTTTAACTATTCATTGGCTTTTTATTTTACAGTTCTCTAAAATGCAAGTTTCATGTTTTCTGAGAGCCTATTTTCTAAACTGATAACAGTTTAATGCATTAGTTGATAAGTTTCTCAACACCAGCAGCTATAGCCACTACTGAATATGTTCCCTTGGATTCAGACTGTTCAAGTAAGATACCTATATTTGCTGGAATCAACTCTGCTGAGAAATTTCGAAGTCCACAGCCTGGTTAACAGAACTTCTACTGGAAAGCTAGAGAGTGTAGAATGTGAAACTTGTTAATTTTTAAAAATTATATTTTACAGAAAACAAAAATAAAGTACATTAAAATTTTTTTTTAACTTGTATTGAACTATTGTAAGTAAATCAACATGTTCTGTAAAGGATTGGCCTACATTTTGCACTTTGCGTCTATGCATTATTGCCAAGATGCCCAAAGAAGACAACTTTTTACATTTGCTGCTTGAACAAGACAGTTGCAGTTTCAGATAGAAATTATGATATAGTGATTATGCAATCCCGGTAAACCATTCTAAATTGATACATTTAGTTGATACATTCTGATACATTCAGTTGATACTCTATATATTTTGATACATCTTTGTTCTCTGAGCAGAATCACCGAGTTTTATTAAAGACAGCTGTTATAATTGATACAATAGTTGCTAATACTTCATAGATGATGCTGAGAAATGTATCAACTAAATATTGCAAAATTGTAACTACTGAGCTGACATACTGAAACACCAGAGACAGGAACATTCAACTATAAACTTCGATTTTGGAAAAACAGTAAAAAATAAAAAAATAATTGAAAAAAGTCTGTATTTCTGGGGAACAATCTGAAAACAACTGAACTGAAAAAAAGTGTTTGGAAGGTAAACAACCCCTTTAAGCATTTTTACTGATGACACAAATGTATACAACAGAGTAACCCCATCCAGGATGTCATTCTTGCAGGATCACTTGAAAAATTTTGATCTGGGTACATAAGAAGCAGATGTGATTATGAATATATACGTATATAGATATACTTGCACTTGAAATTTCAAAACATGCAGACTTAGCCCTTAATGGTGCTAAAATAGTCAAATCCTTGAAGTAAAATTACCAAAGGATACTCGTGGATAATAAAAGCAATGCCAATCAGTAGCAGTAAATTTTATCCACCAAGGTGTAATTAAATTGGTCATTATTTGAAAATATTTCGGACAACTGACTTGTAGGGGATTTTCTTTATTGTTTACTGTGAAGTTCTTCCCACAAAAGCTCAATAGAGTTGAGGTCTGGTGATTGTGCCAACCAGTCTTTTAAAGGCAATGCTACAGAATCCTGTTTCTTCCCCGATTAGGATTTCCATAACTTTGAAGTGTTGCTAGAATATGGGTCAAATAGAAGTGAGAATGGATTTTACCAGTGCAGACAAAAAAAAATAACATATTTTTTTACTAGTACAGCTTATTTAAATTCAAATAAAATATTTATCTTATTATTATTTGGATTAAACAGAGCAAAAATTTAAGTTAAAAGTTAGTAAATGATGTTAGCAGTATCTCTCTAAGAACCTGTAGCCAATTACAAAATAACATATATCATCACATAAATTACAAAAATGTAATTGCAATTTACAGTACACATTAACAGACACATTTTGACATCTCGGCATAAAATACAAAGCTACATAAGACACAATACCCAAGATTATTATATTATAATCTCAAAGGGGTGGTTCACCTTTAAGTTAACTTTTTAGAATGGCTAGTTATAAACAACTTTTCAATTGGTCTTCATTATTTCATTATTATTTTTGTTTTTATTTATTTGCCTTCTTCTTCTTGCTTTTCTTGCTTTCTAATGGGGGTCACTGGTCCCATCTAAAAACCAAATTCTCTGTAAGACAACGCATTTTTATTGCTATTTTGTATTACTCATTTTTCTATTCAGATCTCTCCTATTCATATTCCATCCTCTTATTCCAATCAATGCATGGTTGCTAGGGTAATTTGAACCATAGCAACCAGATTGCTGAAATTGCAAACTGGAGAGCTGCTGAATAAAATGTTTAATAACTCAAATAAAAAATGAAGACCAATTGGAAATTGTCTCAGAATATCATGCTCTACATCATACTAAAAGTTTATTTAAAGTTGAACACCCCCTTTAGCAAACCCATATTTACATTAATAGATACAAGTTAATTTTGCCATAGACATCAGTAAATCATACAGGGCCTCGTTCACAATGCCAGAGGCAATGTACAAAGTGCAAAAAAGGGGTACAAACCAGCTAAACACATATCTGAAGAAGTATGATCAGATATCATGGATGCTGTTGTTTTGGCCTCATACATATCCAGTATGTGAAGAGGGGCACAAGTTGGCAGAAATTATGAGTCTGTGTTTTGACATCTATTATCCCATGAAACATCAATAAGTGTCAGGTGCAATTCCAGCAATTGGAGGGGTTAATATTACCTACACCTTTTCCCCTAATTGGCTGTAGGAGAAACCTTTTTTTTTATAAAGCCTGCCTTGCTTTGCTCATTGCCTGACCAAGCAGGTTCTGTTGGGAGTTAGAGTTGAACATTTCTTCATTAGTTAGAAAGTTGTGTTGTGAAATCTGCGTGTCTGACCTTGCTAATTCCTAATACTGCACTGTATGATTTTTGCTTGTTTCCTGGACATCCCTTGGTGCTGAGTTTCTCTGATTCCTGTATATGGCCTGGCTAGACTGCACAAACTGCTCTGTTGTGTGTCCTGATTGATGCTCCCCCCACCACTGACTGCCCAAACTTCCAAGCAGGTTTCTGCCTTTACAGAGTTACTGCTCCTATCTGTGCCTAGCCTGCAGCAGTCCTGTAGTACATGTTACAAGGGGAAGAGTGTGTTCAATTTAAGCAGCTTGCCCTTGGTGTGCCACACTTCATCAGATTCCCTAACAATTACTTAAAAACTGCACAGTGAGCGTGTGAACTACTTATCGAGCATTGCATGTGATCTCAATAGTGTAAGTGTTAAGCAAGCATTAGAAATCAAAGGGCATTTGGTGTTTGTTGTGCATACTGGGTTTAAGGTGGGAGTAAGTAGAATTAACAGTGTGAGGAAAGGGGAAGTCGTCAATATAGATACCATCAAACTAGGTGAAAGGCTGAAGGTGTGGACTTCTACAATACTTATCTCAGAAATATTGCCTGTGCCACATGCTATAATAGGGAGTCAGCAATTTTTATTAAGATTGCTGTAGGGAGGATGGATTTGCATTTTGAAGAACTGCAGTGATTTTTGCTCTTTCCCACTGATAGGCTATGCATCAATTATGATGTACAGTTGCTTTGTGGGAGAAGATGACTAAAAGGTTGGAGGAGATGTCAAACTAGGCATTGGGTGAGAAAGCAGTGAGTTATGGTGTGACAGATAGGTTATACGGGGATTTGGGCATAATAGGGGAAAAGGGGGGGGGTGCAGATTTATATAGGAGTATTCTTAATAACAGTGAGGACCAAAAGTTGTATATATCCAAGTTACAAGAGGGTATAAGAGTTAAATGTATGCTTAAAAGTCCAAAGTAGAAGAGATGATGCTAATAATATGAGTGTCTTTAGTCAAGGAAAGGTCCCTAGAAAAGCAATAGAAACAGACCTACCCTCTGGGAGAAAAGGTTCTGAGGACATGGCTATCATTGCCACAACAAAGACAGAGGTTCAATGAATGTCTACTGGCTCAGTTTTCAGAAGAAATAGATGGCCAAATGAGACCTTATAGCATTGCATCTAGATATTGACAATAGTAGAAGGTACAGAGTCCAGAAGAGCCTTGGGTAAAGACCAAAAGGAAGTAGGAATGTTGTTCTTTTTTAGAAATGTTCCTGCAATCTGCAATCTATTTAGATGAAAAAAGTGGAAAGATCGTCAAGTTGGCTTCAAAAACATCATAGTTCTATTCAGAGGGACCCAAGTAAAGCTGATGTTTTAACTTCTACATCATTCTGCTGAGTGTCTGAACTAAATGTCTAACGTTAGCAATATAGCCCTCAACAGGCTGTCGCACGTGATGTAAGGGCTTTATAGCTGCCTCTGCTGAGGACAAAGTTTGAAAAAAGGAATGCAATCATTCAAAACTGGATCTTACACTGTAATGACAGATCCCCTTAGTGCATTTAAAATGGACTTATATGTGTTCTTGGACTGCCAATATCTCCAAGGTTTCCATTTTGTTTATATACAGTACAGGGCCGCCATCCGGGGGGCACAGGGGGTACCATCTAAAGGGGGGCCCCGCTGTGCTGCATTTTTCAAATTAGTTTGGTCCCCCCTTGACAGCGCCGAAGTCACAAATAGCCGAAGTCACAAAGAGCTGAAGCGCCAAAGACCTGAAGCCGCAAATGGAGCAGAAGCCATGAAAAGACCCAAAGCCATGAAAAGACCCGAAGTTAAAGTACTGAAGCCACGAAAAGACCAGAAGCCACAAAAGGAGCTGAAGCTGAAGCCATAAAAAGACCCAAAGCCACAAAAGGAGCCGAAACCGAAGCAACAAAGCCGGAAAAGACCCGAAGCCATGAAAGGAGCCAAAATAAACTGAAGAAGCTGTCATCGCAGATGACAAAGAAGAAGAACCTAAGGTAAGTTCCACTGAACACCAATGTGTTTTTTTAATTTTATTAAACCCATGGCCAACAATGTTTTTTTTAAATATTGTATGGGGCCCCTGACCACCAACTTTTAGGGGGCACCTGGTCACCAGTGATGCCTTTTTAACTTTTGTGGGGGCCCCTGTCTACCTATTTTGTTTTTACCTTGTAGGGGTGACCTGCCACCAATGGGTTTTTAGCATCCATGTTTGTGTGGCTTTTTGCTATGTGGGTCTCTAGGATGTGTCCTGTGGTGTTGGACGGGTCCAAGGGGGCCTAGAAATTTTTGTGATACTAGGCCCTCTGATTTCTGATTGAGGCCCTGATACAGTATTTACAGTATGTGTAAGTGGGTGCATGTTTGCATGTAAATGCATAAATAAGTTTTTATATGTGTGTGTATATATGTGTATGTGTTTTTGTGCGTGTATGTGAGCTTGTGATTACAGAGAAAGAGTCAAACAGATCCAAAAAGGTATTGCTTAATGGCTGATAAAATAATGTCCATATATCTGCAATGTTGTTATGAGCTAATAGTTATGTAACAAAAGTCAGATAACAGTGAATGCGCCAAGAAAACCCTTGGAGAGTCTAGCTGAGGGTATTCAGTAACAGTATAGTATCTGTAGTTAAGAATGTAATTCCCCTGGAGAGGGTTAAAAACTTTTACAGGGAATCCAAATTTTAGAAAACATTTCCAGGAACACTGTGATCTGAGCTGGAAAGAAATTTTGTTCTAGAACAAATATGTATCAATGGTCTCTCCAAGATATGGGGGGTGATGTTACCAGTTACCTTCCTGAGTAATTTTGGAGAAATATGGTAAATTTTCTCCAACTGATGTATCTGTTACCATGAGAGCAACACACCATTATATAGGTTCTTATTTTCACTAAAATACAATACAACCAATTAAATATAACTTGGCAGTAAACGTAAAACATGGGAAGTTTTCCAATTTTTAATCCATTTTGCTTTTATGTAATTTATTTAAAGTAGAAAATATTTTATTGTACTAGCAGTCTAGACTTTGCCTTTATGTGATCACATAAATACCTTCCAAACCTAACACCTGTGAACATTTAGCAGCATCATTTGTTTTTTTTTAAAGTTGCCTATACGTTGTGCTATTGATTTTTTGTTTTATTGTTTTTATAATAAAGGTTTTACCTTATTTTATAACATAAGGAATGTACTTCTTTCTGGTTTCAGGCTGCTGGTTGAGGAAGGAAGCACTTCAGGACAGACAATTCAGGGCAATGCTGTCTTTCCTTCATCTATCCCACATGTGCTTCATGTGGGATAAATTCAAAAGTACTGTACCTTCGTTAGAATACAGCTCTGTATTTAGGTTTGGCGCCACCCTAGGAACCAGACCACGAGGGACATCTCTCCCCACTAGCAAAGTGCACTTGCAGATGTGATGTGATGTGACTTGCCCCAAAGATGCAGGTACCCCTGACCCCAGCTCCGCCGCAAGAATTAGATAGCACTAAATTTTGTGTGGCAATGAAGTATATTACAATTTAAAATGTTGCCAAATCAATTTGATTACATGTAAGCTCTATTGAACAAGAACCTCTTTAACTGCTCTATTAATCCGTTTTTCTATGTAATTTGTATGTTTGCTGCATACACAGGTAATTAGAAGCAACTCCTTGTCTGGTCTACTCTGCAAAATCGATATTTAGATTACCAGTGCACAGATTATCCTCTCACATAATAGTCCTGTTTACCATAACAATCACAACAAATGGAGAATGGGTGGTTGGAAATTTGTAATCCAATTATCTACATTGGAAGGACCAAACATTGATTATTAAAGGGATGGTTCACCTTTAAGTCAACTTTTAATATGTTATAGAGTGGCCAGTAGAGTGGCAACATTTCAATTGGTTGTCATTATTTATTTTATATATTTTTAGTTTTAAATTATTTGCCGGTTTCTAATTTGAACCCTAGCAACAAATAATAAAAAATTAAAACCTAATGCAAATTGTCTCAGAATATCACCCTCTACATCATAATAAAAGTTAGCTCAAAGTGAACAACCCTTTTAAAACAATAGGCAAACATAGATATAGATAACGATAGATATATAAGAAACGATATATATATATATAGAAAATTTAACTTCATACTTACTGAAATTTTCTTTTCCTGGTAACTATGGGCAGCCTTTACACTAAGGGTTCCCCTGCTTCCCAAGCCGACAGGACAGGTTAATAATGAATTCTCTCCCAATCCACCAATCTTAATTATCTATAAATACTCCCCCTCCCCCCATCTGCCCCTTGTCTTTTAATGTCCGAGCAGCTAGTTGTTTGGGGAGGGGTTAGTGTAAAGGCTGCCCATAGTTACCAGGAAAAGAAAATTTCGGTAAGTATGAAGTTAAATTTTCTATTTCCCATGGTCACTATGGCAGCCTTTACACTAAGGGTGATATACCTAAGCAATCTACCTGGGAGAGGAAACAAACAACTTAGTATTTTAATGCTGAAACCAAATATATTTTATTCACACACTGATTCCAAAACTTTAAGGCCAATATTAGCCCTCTGTGTGGAACGCACATCCAGATGGTAATGCTTCAGAAAAGTATTTGCAGAACTCCAAGAGGCTGCCTTGCATACTTCTTCCTTTGAGACTTCTGCCTGAAAAGCCCATGAAGCCCATGAAGCACTGATTGCCCTAGTGGAGTGTGCCTTAATTCCTTTCGGTAGCTGCACTTCAGCTTTTTCATAAGACAGCTTAATGCAGTTAATTATCCACCTGCTTATTGTGGATTTCGAGGCTGCTTGACCTCTCCTGCTTCCTGCTGGGATTACAAATAATTTGTTTGACTTTCTCCAAACTTTTGTTTAGTCAAGTAGACTGATAAACATCTGACCACGTCTAAATTATGCCACTCCTTCTCCTGTTCTGACACAGGTTCTGGAAAGAAAGATGGTAACACCACTTCCTTATTTAAATAGTGCGCTTTCACTACTTTTGGTAAAAATTCTGGTACTGCTCTCAGCAATACTTTGTCAGCTTGAATCACAGTATAGGGTTCTTCTGATGAAAATGCCTGCAAATCAGCCACTCTTTTTGCTGAAGTAACTGCAACCAACAAGGTTGTCTTTAGCGTTAACAACATGTCTGAAATTGTCTCCAACGGTTCAAATGGCTCTGTGGCTAGTTTTTTTAAAACTAACGGCAAGCTCCAAGTTGCAGACAGTGTATTCGCTGGAGGTCTTAAATGAAGGACTCCTGACAAAAATTTTATAACTTTTTCATTTTTCGCCCATTGCCTCTCTGTCAGGATTGAAATAGCAGAGGTCTGAAGTTTCAAAGTTCTCAGGCTCAGATTTTTGTCAAATCCATCTTGCAAAAAATCCAACACATGTGACACTGTTACTTGTTCCAAAGTACTTTCCCTGTCATGTAACCAAGACAGAAATATTTTCCAAATCCTCTGATAAGTCTTATTTGTGGATGATTTTCTCGATGCCAACATTGTTTTTATTACTGCCTCTGAGAATCCTTCTTTTGTCAGCCTGATCCTTTCAACCTCCATGCCTTCAGTGATAACGTTTGCGGGTAAGGATGACTGATTGGCCCCTGCATCAACAAGTAAATGTTGTTCTGCCCACCTCATAATGGGAATCACCACTTCATGTCTTGCTTCACTTGATTTGGAATGATCCACTTTTGATTCCAGGAGTGATTCGAATGTCTCCATTGTTGAATGAAAACCTGCTGCAAAGGTCTTATATGCCACCTGGCCCACTTCACCATCGGCGGCACTGAATTTAATAGACCGATTACACTGGATATCTCTCTCGCTGACATCACTACTGTCTGGATCAGACCCATAATCACTTTCCTTATCTTGATTTTCTTTTCTTCTGGTAGAGTTATAAGTGCTTGTTTCGTCAAAAACCTTGCCCCTAGATAGACTAAGTCCTGTGACGGTAGGAGTTGACTTTTTTCCATATTCAACTTCCACCCGTGCTTCTGAAGAATCTTCATTACCTTGTCTCAATGTTTTATCAATGTTGTCGGATCTCTTGCTCTTAAGAGGATGTCGTCTAAGTAATGATAGATTAAAATGCCTTCTTTCCTTATTTCCGCTACTAGCGATTGTAACACTTTCGTAAACACTCAAGGTGACGTTGCTAGTCCAAAAGGTAGGCATGTGAATTGGAAATGTAGATATTCCCCAATTGCAAATCTGAGAAACTTCTGATGACTTTCTGCAATTGGAATATGTAAATAAGCATCTTTTAGATCCAGTGACAACATCCAATCCTGTGGCTGGATTTCTGCGATAATCGTCTGAAGAGACTCCATCTTGAATTTCTTTATTTTTAGACATGTGTTTATCGGTCTCAAATCCAACACCGGACGATAGTCTCCTGTTTTCTTCTCCAATAAAAACATCACTGAATAAATCCCTTTTCTCTTGAACTCCCTTGGAACTGGAACAATTGCTCCATCTATGAGTAGCTGTTGTACATAATTCAACATGGTCTCCTTTTTCTTTTTCTGTACTGGGATTTCTGATGAAACAAACCAGTTGTGTTTTGGGTTTTTTTCGAACTCCAGGAAATAACCTCTTTGTATTGTTTGCAACACCCATTGATCTTTGATGGACTCTGTCCAGACCTCTACAAATTGTGATAGCCTTCTGGGTATTAGGGAGGACTGGACTGTCAAGTCCTCAGAACATTTTCTTGCTTTGGCCTCCAATTCTTGCACCTCTTCCTCTCTGCTGTCTAAAAAGAGAGTTTTGCCCTCCTTTCCACTGAGTAGCTGTGAAACCTTGTCTCGATGTTCTGTTAAATCTTTTATCTTTATTAAAACGTCTATCCTGAAAATATTGTCTAGATTGACTGCTTTCTCCTTCTCTTGCCGGTGCTCGATCCTGTGGCAGGAAGACACTTTTTCCTCCTGTAACTTTTTTGATTATATCATCCAACTTTTCTCCAAACAGCATCGAACCCTCAAATGGTAAATTACAGAGACTTACTTTTGAAGTTTTATCTGCTGACCAAGATCTCAGCCACAATGCTCTCCTTGCCGCCACTGATAAAGCCATTGCTCTGGAAGATGCTTTAACCATATCCACTGAGGCCTCCGCTATGAAATCTGCAGCTAGTTTTACTTCCTCCAATGCATCTACAATACTTGCTCTGTTTACTCCCTGTTTCAGAGCTGTTTCCACATTTTGTAACCAGCACTGCAATGCTCTTGACACTGATGTTAACGCTAGAGCTGGCTTTGCAGTAGCTCCCAAAGCCACATATGATTTTCTTAATGATGACTCAATTTTTTTTTTATCCATTGGATTATAGAAAGCTGCCATATCCTCTACTGGTAAAGCTGTTCTTCTGGACAATCGTGCAACTGCTGTATCTACTTTGGGAGGTTTATCCAACACTTGTTCTTCTTGAGACGGCAAGGGATATTTCTTAAAAACTTTAGCTGGGATTGGATACTTTCCTTCAGTTTTTTCCCACTCTTTTGCTACAATCTCCTTTATCACTTCATGTATAGGAAAAGTAGCTCTGTCTCTTTTCAAAGATTTAAAGGGGTTAAATGAAGACGGTTGAGCATCCTGCTTCTCTGGCAATTCCAATTGTAACCTGACCGCTTTGATTAATGGTTCCACAAGTGACAAATCAAATAAGGACTTTGATTCCTCTTCTGCCAAATCCTCATCATCTGAATTTTCTGACAAGGCGAAATCTGGGTGCTGTTGAACATTTCTATACAGCGGCATTTCTGGCTCTTGCTCAAAATCTCCACTCTTTCTCTTTGTGGCTGTTTTAACTCCTTCAGCCACTGCTTCTCTAATCCATTTAATTATGTCTGCTGTATCTGCTGCAGTATCTCCAGCTAATCTTCTTGCACATCTGTCACAAAATTTTTAATGTTTTTGTGCTTGATTTTGACATGCAGCACACTCTTTGCTGCTCCTTTTTCTAGGTGAAGACACACTGCCAATAAATGAAAACATTCATTAACACCAATGCACTCTTTTCCCAACCACAAACCTACCTTAAATATGGCTCACCTCCTAACATTGCGGGCAGCAATTTCTGGGCTACTAGGCACCTGTGGCTCCATCTTGAGCTTTTACTCTATTTGCGAAGAAACAAACATGAGAGCCTTAAAACACAAAAGCCCCATAAAAACATAGCCTGTACTGTCCCTACCTTAGAACAGACAAAACCGCCACTCCTAGCACAGCGTTTGGGCCTCCAGGACGCGCTCCTTCCAATGTGTGCTTTACACCTGCGCCGACTGATGACATCACGCTGCCTGCGCCTGGAAGGAATGCATTCCACATTTGCCCATAAACAAAATGGCGTCGCGGCTACTTCCTCCCTAACTTCGCGATGGAAAACAGCAAGAGAAGTTCCCAGGTGCCGGCCTCACCTGGTGTATGCCTCAGGTATGAATACACGCTACCTCTGCTGCCTGGATTGAATCTGGCTCTTGCAAGAGGAGCTTTTAGTAATCCCGGGCTGCCTAAAAATGGGATATTGGCTAGCTGGCTCCTCTGAGAGGCAGCACCCTGCAAAAGCCCTTCCAGGCTTTTTTTTCCAGGTCAATGGATCCCATTCTCCGGGTCCTGATGAGCCATAAAATAAAAATTTCCTGAACTGAAAAAGCCCATAAAAAACCAACCTTCCGTCAGCAGCGAGGACAGGAAAAAAGACAAGGGGCAGATGGGGGAAGGGGGAGTATTTATAGATAATTAAGATTGGTGGATTGGGAGAGAATTCATTATTAACCTGTCCTGTCGGCTTGGGAAGCAGGGGAACCCTTAGTGTAAAGGCTGCCATAGTGACCATGGGAATATATATATATAAGGATAGATAAACTCCACAAAAAAGTATGAAAAGCTGAACAGTCACTGAAATTCTATCAGTCTGTATGAAGGCATAAAGTCACAGGCCATTTATTATTTGCACCCCTTTCTCTACAAGAATATTATCATTCAAACCATGTAAACTGTGTTTAAGACAAAAGTCCACAAAACTATTTTAATATCCTGGTCTGTAGTAGGGTTTGCAATAAGGTAGGGGACACATTACCTCATTATCTTGTTCAGTATGCTTAAGGTCTATTAGTTTTGCACTCTGCTATTTTTTGGACATTGAACTTTTTCTAGAAATGCTTTCTAGAGTAGTAATAGAGCAGGCTAAGCATAGAGTTCATAAGATGTCTGTTCTGTAATTTAAATTCTTTATGCTGGGAGGGAAATCCCCAACCCCCCTCCTCATCTATGTTTTAAACATGACCTTCTGCTTCCTGGGTTTTTTTTTTACTTGCCTATGCTTTGTACATTCAGTCATCAGTAGCTGTAGTGCAAGAATCTGTAAATCACCAATCTAATATTTCCCCTCTGTTTCCTGCAAAAATCATTATATCCGTAGCTCAGCACCATAAATAATGACTGCCACACTCCATTAGCAAAAGTTAATACAGTAGAAAAGGCTTCCTTTCGTCTCAAGGAAGTAATTCTACCTTTGTATATTGTCTGAAACCAGAGAGAAAGAGCTAGGGCATGTGTTCATATAGGTACTTATAATAAGTTTATTTAATATAAATAGATTTGGGCATTTAAAAACTAAATACAATTTGGTTAATTTAAAAAATGGAGTGTTTTCAATATCTCTACCTGAAAAGGTGGTGCCAAGGTATCTCTGTATAAAACCTCTTCCCTCTCTCTGCCAGCCAGAGGGCTCCTGATGTAGTCACTTCGCAGGGAGGTGCAGACGAATCACTAGTGTGCATGCCTGTTCTCTTGTTGTTCCTGCTTGTCATTAATCCAAATTGGTTGAATCACATCCACCAATCAGAGGAAGGAAATGTAAATGAATGGAGCATGCACAATAGAGATCAATACATGTGCTTCCTTTGCTTTGTTTATAATGTCATTCTGTCATAGCAGGACCTTACACAGTGTCAGCGGTCACCCTGTTTTGGGCAGAAGAGCTAAGAGAGAAGAGACCTAATGATCTATGCAGGTCTCCCTTTACAGGTTGATATATTGAAAACTATCCATTTTTTTAATGAAACCAAATTGTAAATATTGTTTAAATGGCCATATCAATTTGGTTTAAACAAATAATATTAATAAATTAATACATTTTGCCTTTTGTTTTTTTATTTACCAAAATACTGTAAATTTCACAATGTTGCTATTGGATCCGCTGTTACACTATAACTAGCACCTAATAATAAATCTGACCACCAACAGATATTATCTAGGTGCTTTGTATCCCACATTAAAATTAATAAACTATACTTATGTGTATGTCCTTATATAGGCAATGGGACGGCTCAGATCCCTTTGGTTGATGTGGAAGGAGAAGGGAAAGATAAAATGATGTATGTGTTTGTCGCACATCTCTTTTTTGTAGCAAAGTTTGACACGTAATTTTTGTTTTGTCCGCAACGATTTTCGCTGCTGGTGAAATGTGGAAGTTTGCAGCAAATCTGTACATGCCGAACTTGCTCATCACTATGTTTTATCTTTATTAATTACCAATACATGATTTAATTAATCTTTTATAGTTTCGATTAATTTATGAATTCATCCAAATAACTTAGTACTTATATTCCAATTGATAACCAAAATTTATCAATTCATTAATTAAAGTGCCAGTGCGTGCAACATATCAATTAGAATATAAATTCATCCACAAGGTTATTAGATACAAATCAAGTATGGTTATTAAAAACTTTTTTGTATAATTATTAAATAGCTAGCATTTCATGAGTTAAAAGTTTTAAAATGAAAATAAAGTAGAGGTGGAGCTGTCCCAAAATCTACTACCTAAGTTTTTTCTAGGCCCTGAGATGTGTTAGATATATGGTTTTCAGGGGTCAGCATACTTTTTTGCAGCTTTACATACTTAGGGAAACCTATGCACATTAGGAATGAAACTGTTCTGTGGACTCCTGGAATTCATACAGATAGATATCTCAGTACCTAATAACATTTAAGAGATATGATACTCTACTGGAAGTACAGAACTGGAAGCTTTGAGGTCATTTTTCAAAAATATCAGAGAATTTGTAAAAACGTTCTAAAAATAAAGTATTTCCTAAAAAACTTTAGGAAAGTATTGACACTTGGTAGTATGTAATAAACATAGTTATACATTTTGGATTTTTTAGAATCTGTTCTTTCCAAGGCATGGTTTGCTGGTGTAAGCCTACCATTTGTGCAATTTTTGGTCTTGAAATCTGAATTAGATTAGATTCTGGAGTGGTGCTTTGGAGTGTACTGCTGGGACTTTTTGACCTACAGTATACAAGCCAGAAATCATGGGACTTTCCAAATTGTTTCTGAATACAAAAAATTAGGTTTCTGATATATGTGTTTATATTACTGAAAAAAAATGATTTTTTTTAGACATTTAGAAGCCTAAATCTTGCTACAGAAGTACAGGAATTACATAACAATTCTAGCATATTTTGAAGGTTGTCCTGAAAAAAAAACAATATATTGTTTTCCTAGGTAAACTAAACATCCCGTCTAGGAAATGTTCTTGACGTGACAGAGCACAAAATGTTAAGAAGCTGGCAATAAAAGCACCAAAAATTAATGGCAGTGATATGGATAATGAGTACCTCAGTTATAAAACTTGTTCTCAGGGGCATATTATTATGGCAAGATGTTACTCAAGTGAGGATGGACAGTGACACTGCCAAAACATCTCTGGTATATTGTAGGTTGTTGGCTTATGTTTTTAATTAAAAGAGGATTTTTTAATAAGCAGCCTTAAAGGTGAACTGTTATTTTTAAGTGTATCATCTATAAAGTCATCT
This sequence comes from Xenopus laevis, assembly GCF_017654675.1. Taxonomy (NCBI): domain Eukaryota; kingdom Metazoa; phylum Chordata; class Amphibia; order Anura; family Pipidae; genus Xenopus; species Xenopus laevis. Next base: position 64,697,849 of record NC_054383.1, on the reverse strand, counting down.
CAAGCATGCAAATAGTCCCAGTCTGAGATAAGTGGAAGGAACGTGTATGCATTCAATTAGAGAGGGCATCAGTGCTGGGCCATTGTTAAATTCATCTCTGTTCACTCACTGCTACTACAGTGAAAATAATCCACACGTCTTCTGCAATTTTTTAAAACAGGTTGATATATGTCATATGTTATATTTGTGCAGCTTTATTGTTGCTAAAATATTTATATACAATATAAATATAATAGGACTTAATCTTGTATGTGGTTATATTGTATCTTAACAAATGTTCAAATAATTCCCTCTACAAATATCAAACGAAATAGCTTAAAATTGCTAGATTAAGACAGCAAAGATATTACATCAGTTTGACCCCAAACCAATAATGCCATAGTAAAATGTAAATATACTTGTTGGTGCATTCCAGCAGGCCCTAGAGCCTTGTTGGCATTATTTTATTAGTCTGTTATAATGTTTAAATACCATGTCCAGTGTAAACCACTAATTATTTGCTTGGGCTACTATTCCATTCTGTAACATTCATGAATCTATGGTATCTAGTAGTAAAAGAAATCATAAATAAAGCATATTTACTTTTTTCAGAGTCTCCTGTAAACAAAAATAGGGATACACAGAATCCAGGATTCAATTTGGTATTAGGCCAGTATTTGGCTTTGTTCAGAAGGATTCATATTCGGTCAAATCCACGTGCCTGGCCGAACTGAATCCGAATCCTTGAATTCACTTGACTATTTGGAACACAAAAAAGGAAGACAAAAAAAATTAACTGCATGTTGTTTATACAAATTAGGGGTTGGATTCAGTTCAGTATTCAGCTAAATCTTACACAAAGTATTCAGGATTCGACAAATCCCAAAATAGTGGATTTGGTGCATTCCTTAAACAAAATATTTAATTTTTATCCTTTTCACATTGATATTTGCCTTCCAGCACTACTTGTAATGTCCTTTAAAATACGCCTGTCCCCTCTGACTCAGAAGTTTGAAATGCTTGGGTCCCATTAATTTTTTTTTTTTTTAAAGAATTAAGGTGTTAATATTAGCATTTAAATATAATGTAGTGTTTTACTGCACTGGTTCAGAAAATAACTATGTAGCCACATTGTGTCAATGCTTAATGCTGCACACACTGTAAATATATGTGAGACATACTTTTATGCTCTTTTAGTCTATGCTCCTAACCTAAAATAAACTTCTGGTTGCTTTAATTGTATACATCAACATAACAAGTTACTATACAACAAAGCAAAAGCATTTTTAGGCTTTGACTCATACGTGTATAAGCATTGTATATAAGGACCTTCACCAAACTTTTAGTTCTTCTAGGGCACCAGCAGGCACTGGGGCTGCTGCCCCAAATGCTTCTCCACACCATGTGGTGCACCTTTAAATTAACGTTTAATACACTGTAGAACAGAGCCGGGTCACTCTGCCCAGGAGCCCTAGGCTGCGCGAATCTGCGCTCACATGCGCGAAATGGAGTTTGCGCGTATGAGCAGAAGAGGAAAAGATTCGCTAATAAGCAGATAGTCGGGCAGAGAAGGGAACCGGACTTGGGGTAGGCGACAGAGGAGGTACGTGCCTTACCCCCCCCAGCCCCCCCTGCCTACTCTGCCTACCCCTAGTTCCTGCCCTGCTATAGAATGACCAAATTTAAGCAACTACTCAATTCATCTTCATTATTTAATTTTTTAGAGTTTTTAATTATTTGCCTTCTTCGTCTTTCTCTTTCCAGCTTGCAAATGGGGTTGAGTGACCCCAGGGCCAGAACTAGGGCTAGGTAGAAAAGGTACCTGCCAAGGGTGCTGGGCAGGTAACTTTTGAAGAGTCTTTTGCCTACACCTAGGGGCACATTTGCCTAGGGTCGAATATCGAGGGTTAATTAACCCTCGATATTCGACCGTCAAAGTAAAATCCTTCGACTTCAAATATCGAAGTCGAAGGATTTTGCGCTATTCCTACGATCGAACGATTAAATCCTTCGAATCGAACGATTCGAAGGATTTTAATTCATCGATCAAAGGATATTCTTTTGATCAGGAAATTGTTAGGAAGCCTATGGGGACCTTCCCCATAGGCTAACATTGGCCTCGGTAGGCTTTAGGTGGCGAACTAGGGGGTCGAAGAAATTTTTAAAGAGACAGTACTTCGAAACGTTCGATTCGAAGTCGAAGGTCGAAGTAGCCCACTCGATGGTCGAAGTAGCCATATTCGATCATTTGAAATTCTAACTTTTTTTCCTCTATTCCTTCACTTGAACTAAGTAAATGGGCCCCCTAGTTCAGGCTCTCTTGCTCCCACTGCCACTCTTTTGCTTGTCATTGTACACTCCTCCTGTACGATGTTACTATGCATGCGCTCGCACAGGGAAGGGAAGGTGGCCACCCAGGTTGCCTAGGGTGCCTGGTTGGCTTGGCCTGCCTCTGACTGGAAAATGAAAACCCAATTGCAAATTGTCTCAGAATATCACTCTCTACATCATAGTAAAAGTTAATTTAAAGGTAAAACAGTGTACAGGTATGGGAGCTGTTATCCAGAATGCTCAGGACTAGCAATGGGTGAATTTATTCGCCAGACGCGAATTCGCTGCGGATTTCTGAGTTTCGTCGCTGGTGAATAAATTTCAATGAAGTTTTTTCCGCAAAATTCGTGCCGAAACAGATCCTTCTTTAATTTGGATCTTCTTACCTAAACTACAAGACACTCATGCTACTAGGAGTAAAAATAAAAAAATTACATTTATCTCAAGTTAAAAAAACGTGTTTCATGCTTACCCAGCACTTAGTCATAGGTAATCTTACAGAGAAAAAATATAGCTCTATATATAGTCTCAAGCAGACCCTCCCACAAGATAAAGCATCTGTTGTATAAATAGCCCAAGAGCTATCCCAATCAATGGCAGTTCTCAACAAACAGATACTTACACTTATATCTGGTGCAAACTAATCAGTCTGTAAAAACTATACAATTTCCAAAGACTGGCCATGTGTGATTAAAAGGTATACAGTATACAAAATTCTAAACACCTTCATCATACAAAGCAAGTCACATCAAACATAAAATTCATACCTAATGCCAAATTGTGTCTGTAAATAAAAAATCCAATAAACTTTTCTTTATGTAAAAAAGTTAATAAATCTTTACCTCTTCTACCTTTTTTTTTTACCTGTTCAATTGCTTGTACTGAAAAATATTTTAGATCAATACTATTGCACTCCACAAAGTGTCTGGTGACGTTCATTTTATTACAATATTTGTTATTACTGATTTTATTACCATGTTCCCGAATGCGATCCTTTAGAGCACGCATCGTGCAGCCCACATACTTTTTCTTACACTTTCCACAGGTGATCCAATAGATCACTCCTGTGCTATTACAATTTACAAATTGTCTAATACTATATTTTTTATTCATAATTGTGGATTAATAATATCTTAGTTTGGATCAAGTACAAGGGAGGTACTATTTTATTATTACAGAGACAAAGGAAATTATTGTGAAAAATTTGAATTATTTGGATAAAATGGAGTCTATGGGAGATGACTTTTCTGTAATACGGAGCTTTCTGAATAACAGGTTTCTGGATAATGGATTGCATACCTGTGCCAAAAAGAGGTTTCTTCCCAGCATGAGAAGACAAGAGTGAGCATGCACATTTAGTCATTAAGCCAAAGCTACAACATAAATAATCTGTTGTGTAAGAGGTTAAAGCTCCTTCACAAATGCAAATAAATGGATATATGCCCTCAACAAATGGGATTTGTTCATGCAGGGTGTTTAGATGTTTGTAAATAATATATCAATTATCTACAATACTTCTGCATTAAAATCCCATACAAATGAAAAGAGAGTGGCAGAATTTCCCCTCTTATAGACCGTGGCAAGCTGTATTTCACCTTTTGATAAATATGCCCCAAAGCGAGAAAGAAACAGAGGAAAAGAAACTTCACTTCAGATTCAGTTTAGTCAAAGAAAAAGGAAATTGGTCTACTTAAAAAAATAAATTTTCCATTTATCATAAAACCTTGTGCAGTTGTCTGATTAAAAACATATGAAAATGTTCTTGCATAAAGATTCAGTACCACTGTTTCTTTTACTCCAACCCTCATTACACTTCTATTTTCTCTTTCTATTTTAATACAAAGGGACCCATTTTAAACTTATACCATGCATATTTGTCTATGCCCACGCTGCTTCCTGATATGACTGCCTGCTAAACCCTAGGTATTAAACTGTTTTCTTTTCAGTCCAGAAACAAATATAGTGTTAGGACAGAAGTTTATTGCAAAGGAGCGTATTTGTAGCATGCTAGTATTCATGTTCACATGTTTCCTGCCACTGATTCAAAGTGGCAATTATATCAAGCCAAAAGAACTTGTACAATGAAAATAATAGTACCATCAATTGTTGAAAGGTCTTAAAGGGACAGTCGACCCACTTGTTCAACATTCAATTCAAGATGAAGTGTGCTAGTCTTTTAGCCATTTTAATCACAATAAAACTTCGGTTTTTGTATTTTCTTTTGCTAAACAGGGCAAAAAGGGAAAGTGAAGCTCCTATATGCTTATTCCTTGCAAGGTAGATAGATTACCATTGCATAGATAGTCCTCCTGTACATTTGACTTCTGCTAAAACAACAACACATTCATAGCAAAGGGAAAATAAAGGTGTTTGTAGTCTGGTTGTCTACTTCGCAAGGTCCAAACACAGAGTAGCTTCAGTTTCCATGTTTAACTGAAGAATGAACAAAAACAATAGGCAAAAAATGGTTTAAGACTTATTAATTAAACTCATGTTTATTCTATGAGTCTATGATTGCTGTACTAAGCTGTGCAGAGTGTATAGTACATCAAGCATTTCTCCCAAATCCTTCTGTCCTGGAGCATTGCACAGCCGGGTGCCATAGTCAATGAATTTGGGCATCTTTATGAGAAGCCTGGAGCTCTGTGGGATATGTTTCAAAGGCAAATGAAGCGAAGATGTGTAAAAGACATTAAAAAATCCCAGGAAACATTCCTTTCTTTCAACCCCCTTGCCCAGGTAGCAGCATCATAAACTAATAAGCAGTAAAACCTTTTCAGAGGTTAATATAGGGACTGCTATACACAAGAGGAATGGTGTGTCAGTGGATAATTGGATGCTGCACTGCTGGTCATTCTTGACCAATGGGGGGTTAATTGCATAAAATGTACCTTACATTTTGCATAACTTTAGATAATGATAAATAACCCAATATAAAAGTAAATGTTTTCCTCTGGCAATATACAAAGTGCACTGTAACTATATCCAAGGCCAGGTGCTGTGTTGTCGCTGCACACTTGTGCGCAGGCGTGCACTGTGGTTTTCAGGCCGCCACACACGTGCACTGTGTTTTTCAGACGTTTGGGGCAGGAAAAAGCCGGCAAATCGAAGGATCGGGGTGTGGATCTGGGCTGGGACCCACCAGGTTTTTTCCTGGTGTCCGACCAGCCTAGTCCGGCCCTGTCCAAGGCCACATCCACCTGTGCTTTTCAGCGGTGGGTACAGTAGGTGTAGCATACCTCCCAGCTGTCCCGTTTTTAGAGGGACAGTCCCTCTTTTGACAGCTCAACCCCCAGTCTCTCATTTGTACTGGAAAGTCAGTTTTTCTCTGCACTGAACAGTCAGAAAAAGAAACAATGTTTATGACTTAATTGGCTTTTGGCAGAGAGCCCAGAACAGCCACCAGGTGCACTTGGAAACTTTTTGTAACAATTTCAGATAAGCAAATAAGTAATTGTAACAATATAAGATAAGGAGGTCCCTTGGGAAAAGTTAGACTCACAGCTTAAAGGGCAATTCACCTTCATTAGCAAAACTGTAATAACTAAAAAAAAAACCCCCACAGAAATGTGTTCAAACTTTCATAACCTGCCAAATTTTGTAAAATGAACATGGTAATTAGGGGGTGTGACCACAAAAATGGGTGGGGTCAAAACATTTTTGCCCCGCTACGTGCGGCAACTTTTCTGTCCCTCTTTTTATTTCTAAAATGTTGGGAGGTATGTGTTTAGTGCCAAAACATACTTGGCAACCTCCTGCACCCTGGGCCCATTAAGACATTAACCATAATACATTTCAGAAACATATGGCTTTTTTGTTATGTTGGTAAGGACAGGGTCCTTTGTACCCTGCATTCCCTGGTGCTCCCTAACTTGCACAGCAGGCAAGTTACAGGACAGGTAGAAGGTGAGATGGACATGCCTCCCCCTCATGAATACAGCATAGCCATTCTGGAGTGTAAAGACTTGCATCTGCGGGTGCATGGATAGGGTGCAAAGTGTGAACTATTTTTACACCCTTCTCTGCCATTTGTTATTTTGTAGACAAGAACATGCTGAATGAATACACAATAGGTTAAAAGCAAGATAAAAATAATTATATGGTCTTAAAATTTCCTTTAGTCATACACAAAGGGTAAATAAAAAATGAAGCTATATTGGTTCTAGTAGATTCCAAGCCTGGGTGTAGAGTTTTTAATTCCATGACATCCGGTATTGCTTTATAGTTCTTAATCATGCTTCTAATTTCCTTGTACATTAGCTCTCTTGCTGTCATTAAGGACTAGAGCATTTTTTCTTGCAGCCCCCTAGCATAGATAAAATTAGAGACAAATAATCATCACCTGCAGCCTCCTAATTAAAATAAATGCAGTAACCACAACAGTCTCTTGTTAACAACAGGTCCCCCTGCCCTTGATGCTGACCCTTCTAGTTAATGTGTGGTATGGGGTTGGCTTACACTTCAAAAGATTTTGCCCTTGTTGCCTGGAGCCTTTTGACCCCTGTTTCTCACAATATTCATTGACCCTTAAAGTCTCTGATTACACTGTAAGAAAAGTGGATCTATTGTCATGTGGTTATATTGACTCTTCCTTATGTTAACAACACCAAGTGAGACAATCTGAAGACATTACTGATTACAGGGAGTGAGGGGGGAGGCTTCTATGGTTTTTCAGGAACCCTGCTGTCTGTGGATTATCTCTGCTATACAAAGAAATATTTGCTTTAATGTGAAAGGACCTGTCAAACAATTACCAGAAACTACTGTAAATGTAAACAAAAATTATTAAAAGGTTCACGTATAGTGAACACTAGTAGTCCTTTACTTCTTAATATGGAAGAAATATGATTTTATTTGTGCTTAGCTAACTTCTGAAATACTTGCATCTTTTCCACAAAATTTTTTTTCCTTAAACTGGCTTTTTTCCTGAAATGCCATTTCAAAATATATATACATAGTAACATAGAAGTTAGGTTGAAAAAGAAACACGTCCATCAAGTTCAATTTTTTAAGACTATATCTAACCTGCCTAACTGCTAGTTGATCCAGAGAAAGGCAAAAAAAAACATTTGAAGCCTCTCCAATATGCCTCTGAGGGGGACAAATTCCTTCCTGACTCCAAGATGGCAATCCGACTAGTCCCTGGATCAACTTGTACTATGAGCTATCTTTCATAACCCTTCATTCCCTTATTTGCTAATACATCCAACCCCTTCTTAAAGCTATTTAATGTATCAGCCAGAACAACTGATTCAGGAAGAGAATTCCACCTCTTCACAGCTTTCACTATAAAAAATACCTTCCAAATATTTCGACGGAACCTTCTTTTTATTCAAATTGGAATAGGCGACCTTGCGTCAGCTGGAAGGACCTACTGGTAAATAAAACATTAGAGAAGTTATTGTACAGTCCCGTTTGAGCACTGGAGACCAAAACTGCATGGCATAGTCTAGATGGAAACTAACCAGTGCTCTGTACAGTGGAAAAATAACTCCCTCCTATATCTATGCCCCTTTTAATACAGATCAAGACCTTATTTGTCCTTAAATCTGCTGGCTGGCATTGCTTGCTACAGACAAGTTCATTATCTACAAGGACTGCAAGGTCTTTTTCCATTATGGATTTGCCTAGTGCAGTCCCATTAAGGGTATAAGTGGCTTGCATATTTCCACATCCCAGGTGCATGACTTTACATTTATCAACATTGAATCTCATCTGCCACTTAGCCACCTAGATTGTCAAGATCCTGCTGCAAGGATGTTGCCTCCTGGATGGAATTAATTGGGCTGCATAGTTTTGTGTCATCTGCAAACAATGATACATTACTTATACCCTGCCCTAAGTCATTAATGAGCAAGTTAAATAAAAGTGGACCCAATACAGAGCCCTGAGGGACCCTACTAAGAACTTTACTCCAGTTAGAGAATGTACTGTACCATTAACAAGCTAGGAACAAAGCAGGATCCTGCACACCCAACAGATAACTGCAATATGCCTGGTGCTCACTGGCAGAGGTTCGGCAGCCCCACAACAGAGTACAGCAAAGGAATTCCAACGGCACACAGGACTGTGAGAAATCTTCAAAAATTTATTTCAATGCGGAGTGTGGTGCATCGCACTCCGCATTGAAATAAATTTTTGAAGATTTCTCACAGTCCTGTGTGCCGTTGGAATTCCTTTGCTGTACTCTGTACCATTAACAACCACCCTGTGTCCCCAATACTGTAGCCAGTTTCCTATTCATGTGCAAATGACCTCATTAACCCCAAAAGCCCTTGGTTTAGAAGGCAGTTGTTTGTGGAGCACTGTATCAAACACTTAACAAGCCTTCAAATAATTTGCCCACCACGGATGTCAAACTTACTGGCCTATAATTGCCAGTCTGAGATAGTAATCCCTTTTTAAATATGGGAATAACATCAGCTTTTTTTACAATCCTTAGGTACCATATCAGATGAAAGTGAGTCTGTGAAAATCAGAAATAGAGGCCGGTCTAAAACTAAACTAAGCTCTCTTAGAACCCGGGGGTGTATTCCATCTGGCCTCAGCACCTTGTTCACATTAATGTTTAGTAAAGCTTTATGAACCATATCCTGAGTCAGCCACAGACTAGATTGAGCTGAGCCAAAAGTGCATCTGTGAGGTAGGTCTCGGAACTCTGACTCCTCTATTGTATACACTGAAGAAAAGAACTAAACATTTGCCTTTTCTGTATCTGTTATAACAATTACGGTACTATTATTTAAAGGAGCCAGACTCAACAACCCGCATTTTTCTCCTCGTTTCAATATTTGCCTTCCGGATTGCTGTTTTACAACATTTATAATAGTGTTTATATTTGTTAAATGCAGCTTCTGTCCCCATAAAACTGTAGTTTTTTTAAAAAAAGATTATTCCGAATCCTATTTTATCATGTTAATCGAGCAAAATTAGCTAAGTTATAGAGGAGGGGCAGGCAATATTTGATTGACAGCTGAAATTTTTAAATGAGTTTACAACAGTTATGAACGCATTAATGAAAAAATAATTTGGATTTCATTTTTAATTTGAAAAGGAGTTTTATTATACAGTTTTTATGTCTGGATGACAGGTCCACTTTAAATGCCATTTTCTTCATTCCTAATAACTTCTTTACTTCCATATTAAGCCACATAGGGTGGTTCTTGGTGCTTCTACATTTACTTCTAAAGGGAATAAATTGACAACAGTAATGATTTAATATAATTTTAATTGACAACCATTGCTGTTCTGTGTTTTTAGAAGAAAACATAATGCTCCAAACTATGCTCTGAAGGGCAGCCATTAAGGTGCTAAAATTTGCTTTTCTATAATTGTAGCAGTGTATATTTGTTTTTTTGCACCAGACATTAAATGAGATCACATTATGGTCACTATTTTCCAGGGGTTCAATTACTTGAACATTTGCTTTACGTTCTGGGCAGGGATGGGCGAATTTGACCCGTTTCGCTTCGACAAAAATTCGCCGCCGGCGAAATGTCGCAGACGCCCATTAAAGTCTATGGGCGTCAAAAAAATTTTGTCGCGCGGCAAAATTATTTTGTCGCGCGTCTTTTTTTTGACGCATGTCTCCATACAAGTCTATGGGCGTCATTTTTTCGGCGAAACAAGGCGAAAAAATTCGCCCATCCCTAGTTCTGGGTCATTAGGGATCACTAGATCCAGTATAGCATTTTTCTGGTTGGCTCCTCAACAACCTGTGCCATAAAATTGTCATGCAACAAGTTTATAAACTTGTTCCAATTAACTGTATTGACAGTACTGTTGCTCCAGTCAATATCTGGGTAATTAAAATGCCCCATTATCATTACTTTCCCCACACTAGCAGCCTTTTCTATTTGCATCAGGAGCTTATCTTCTTCCTCTTCGCTCACGTACGTTATGGGGTCTATAGCATACTCCTACAATTAACTTAGTGGACACTTTATAATCAGTGAAAACTCCACCCATATGGCTTCAGAGCCCTCGTTTTCTAACATCAACTCCTCCTTTATATTAGCTTTTAAATCCTGCCTAACAAACAGACATACCCCTCCTCTTTTCTATTGCCTCTGTCCCTCCAAAACAAAGTATAGCCACTGATATTAACTGCCCAGTCATGCGACGTAATCAGCCATGTTTCAGCAACTCCAATCACATTGTATTTTTCCTCCAGCACCTCCAGCTCTCCCATTTTACCAGTCAGCCTCCTTGCATTTGAAAACATATGTTTAATACTGGAACAAACGTGAGAATTTTGTAAATACAACATGAGATCCTCCCTCCTTAACAGTACCCCCAACCAAATCTCCTCCCCATTTTCCCTTCCTATGTCCACTACCTCATCTAACCTATCTTCCATGGAATCCTTTACTGTACCCTCCTCCCCACGCCAAGTTTAAAATCTCCTACAATCTTCTAGCCATCTTCTCCCCCAAAGCAGCTTCACCATCATCAATGGCAAAGCAGTCCATCCCTGGCAAAAAGCCTGTAGCCGATTGAGAAATCAGCCCAGTTCTCCAAAAACCCTAAGCCCTCCTCCCTGCACCAATCTTTGAGCCATGCATTAATTAATTGAGCCACGCTCATTCATAAACACTGGGCGAATCTGCACATTATCAGTAACCCATAACAACCAATCAGATGCTTGCTTTCACTGTTCAACCTGCAAGCAGCCTTTGAAAATCCAGTCACTGATTGGTTGCTATGGGTTACTGCCCAGGTGCACATTTGCTCAGTGTTTATAGCCTGACTGCCTCCCATGGTGCTTATGGGTTACTGCCCAGGTGCACATTTGCTCAGTGTTTATAGCCTGACTGCCTCCCATGGTGATCTTCACCCAAAATGGCGAATCTGTTTTGAACCAGCTGTGGACCAGCCTCCCTACCCTTCCATACCCTACTTCCCCTCTTGACTGTGACAAACCTATCTCCCTCATTTGCCTCCACTGCCTCTTCTTCGCCCCCCCACCTCACTACACTGGCCCCTACAAGTGGTTGCTCAGCAAATCTCCAGAGAACTAATTTCTGCTTGTCCCTGATACCCACTATGCATTATATATTTAATAAACATGATTTTTACGGTTACCATTTTATATTTTACTAACTTTAAATTAGCTTTCAAAACTGTCAGCAGTGACAAATGTTTCCTGGAAAAGTTGACAATTATTTAATAGTAATAAGGTTGAAACTTGCTCTTTGTTCTCATGTTAGTACTCTTCAACACTAAAAGGCCTGCTATATGTATTTGCCTCTGCTATAAGAAAAGTTTCATTCTGGTTTGTACCCAAAACCACAATTTCAGCTTATCAAAACTCTTCATATCTGAATAACCATGCTAATTTGATTTCTTTCAGAAATGATCAGTTTTGCTGGTTTAAAAAATAACTGAAGAGATTATCCATTTTTTGCATTTCTTTTTGATCAATCTCTCACCTCTCCATCTCTGGAGCTACCTGTTGCAAACTGAATAGAAGCCTTCTCTCCATAATACACGAAAATAAACCTGCAGTCAGTGGGAAGGGGCAGCTGCCGCCAGGCATTAGTTGACTTTGGAGAGCACTAATATTTTAACACTCAGTTTGTCTGCAGAGTTGAGACTTTCCCATCACTCCAGCTAAATTTCCAAGCATTTTTCCCATTGGTGTGTAACTCTTTTTTTGCTGGTGGCCTTAATGCTTGTACTTTTAGCAGCACATCGCTTTCCTATTAAACAAGAGAGGCGATCATTAGGCCCCATTTTACACTAATTCACATTCTGACATCATGTTCAGATACAGATGAAACATCTTAGTCCACACCAAGCATATTACAAATGGGAAAATCATTTTAGGATTTAACATACAATTCTTCACATAAAAATGGTTGTCAGCCTGCAAAATCAATGCAGCCTGAGAGCCACAGAGCCAACACTTTGTGTGCCCTCAGCCTTAAGATTTAACTGGCCCTAGAAATATTATTATGCTTCTTTCACATGGGCATACCGTTAGCTATGATATACCGCTTGTAAAATGACAAAGTTAAATCAAGACAAAGAAAACCTTTTTTTCCAGCCTGGGAAAATATGCAAGTATTTCATAACACTTTTTCAGTATATTTCTTATTGGACAGATGTGGGTAAAGTAAATCAGTTGTAAAAATATTGGTATTGCTACTATTGAGTTTTTTGGTACCTCCCGCTAGCATTCAGGTTTATAATTTTAGTCTCAAATGCAATAACTTTGATTATATTGCTTTCCAATTATTGAGCACATTTCTTTTTTTTTTGTAATTTGTTGTTTTATGACCTGACCTCCCTGCTGAAGATGTCTTTACTTTTTGACATTACTATTCCTTTAAGGGGGAATTGAAAATAATTTTAACTCATCATATGCAAAAGATGAACAAGTATACAATGATATATATATATATATATATATATATATATATATATATATATATATATATACACAGATGAAGCCACTTGGATTTGTGAGTTAAAATGCGTCATGACTCTGGGTTAATTGAAGAAAATGTGTTATCTAAAGTCATCTTACTCATTTAATGCATTTAACCTTTTCATTAGCATACCAAAGCACCATTCACAATGGTGAATGCTTTATATAGATGGGATGTTGTGACACAGTTTTCTGTGTCAAACAGACAAACCAAAGTGGCTGCATCTGTATATTAAAAAAAAATAATAATAAAAAAAAAAAATTATATATATATATATATATATATATATATATATATATATATATATAGCAGTATAAGAGGTTAAGAGAAAAATGACACAATTGTGGTTGTTTTGCTGGTCATGTTTTCCATTGTGGCAGAAAAATGCTTGTCATGGCTCTTCATTGCCTCAATGAGAATCACTTGGCAACTCTGGAATCATAAGAAACGCTCGAAGGTTGAATGTGTAAGTAGGACACTGCGGTGCAGTAGCTGTACATTTCTATATTAACTGTTGCTTTTTAACTATTTCTTGTTTTTCCTTTTCTGATGCCAACTGGGTGCAACTTTATACAGGAATTTTTTCACCTTCCCCTGAACCACCTATAAGTAAGGAATGATCTATTTAAGAAAAAGGTTTAAACATGCTGGGTTTGTGTATTTTTCAATTAGTACATTACTATGACTTGTTGACTATAAAAAGTCAGTTTTGTGATTTTGAAACTCTTTGCATGCAGTTTTCATTTTGCATATTATAGTAACATAAAGCAACATTATCTGGAAACATAAAATGTTATAATCTGTTGTAACCTCATTCACCACAGATTTGTGAAACATCCATTTTATATGTCCAAGAAATTGATATATAGACTGAAATGAACAGTAGCATTATTACATTGTAACTGTGTGGCAGTATTAAACTATATGGTAATGCCATCTTCTGGTTCCTACTAGTATTACAGCATTATACTCCATTCCAAAAACGTATGAAGACTCATTTACAAGCAAAAATACACATACAGTGCAGCGTGCAACCCCCCCCCACACACACAATTCCAGAGTAATTGTGGTCATAAGGTGCTGTTTTGTCTCATCCATTATTTTACATGATTTTCGATTTATAAAGGTGTGGGTTTTTTTCTACACCAGACTGACCCTGTAATATACACTGCACTATTTTATTGTGCAATGTAAAGGTACAGGGATCCCCTCTGCTTAGTGTTAAATTCATGTTAAAGGGATTGGCCTTGTTCTTGTTCACCTTTGAGTTAACTTTTAGTATGATACAGAGAGTGATATTCTAATACAATTTGCAACTTGTTTTCATGTTTTATTTGAGTTATTTAGCTTTTTATTTAGCAGCTCTCCAGTTTGCAATCTGGTTGCTAGGGTCCAAATTACCCTAGCAACCATGCTTGGAGTCTAATAAGAGAAAGGAATATGAATATGAGAGGGTGAGAATAGAAAGGCGAATAATAATAATTAGCAACAACAATTAATGTGTAGCCTTACAGAGCTTTTTCTTTAGATGGAGTCAGTGACCCCCTTTTGAAAGCTGGGAGTCTTCAGAAGAAGAATGCAAAAAATGTAAGAACTCTAAAATATATGAAAAAGAAAACCACAAGGGACTTTTAACTCCACAATGCAAGTGTCAGAAGACGATCTAAAGATAATGCAAGTAGATACACATTAAAATAAAATAAAAAGCAATTTTTATTCACCACCATGCCATAATGATCACATAGAATTAAAACCATTTAAAAACTAAGCAGCGCTGCATATGAAGGGATCCCTTCTCTAAGGACATTACCCCAAAGACTGATTATATTAATCAGATGTGGGAAAATTAGCATGCTATTGTGTAAAAAACTTAGTAATCCGTTAGTATTAAAGGATAAGAAGGCTTTGGAACAATAGATACAAAATTGTAATTATAGATTCCTTAGGTTAGTTATATTCAATTGAGTGAATCCATGTTGATCCTGATAGGAAAAGATTCCAAAACTTAGAAACAAAACAGCATTCATTCATTCCCCAATGTCATGTGATATGAAAATGAAGGGGTTGCAAAATGCCCACGGGCCGATGTTTAGTTCAAAAGTAGCTCCAATATTAAGGGTTATTGCTTTCTATTCGTGCTGGAATCTGTATAGTGCTAAGAGTGCGTTGGCTGCACCTGCGATGCACAATAGTGACTAATCAGTCCAAATGATCTCCAATGGCAATATAACTATTGCAACACATACGTCCAATTACTTACAGCCGGTTCGCAAATGATATGTCCTCATCGCCGCTGTCTGTAGCGGACATGTGACAGTCAAATGAAATAAAGTTATACCGACCGTATGTTGGGTAACGCTCGCAAGTGATTGCAAGAGTGAATTGGATTAGCCATACGCTGTATGGGGGCTCTTCTGGACGGCATTCTAGCGTGCTAAGTGGAGGACTGTGGCAGAGATGCTATGCGGCTAATCCAATTCACTCTTGCAATCACCTGCGAGCGTTACCCAACATAAGGTCGGTATAACTTTATTTCATTTGACTGTCAAATGTCCGCTACAGACAGCGGCGCTGAGGACATATCATTTGTAAACCGGCTGTAAGTAATTGGAATTATGTGTTGCGATAGTTATATCGCCAATGGAGATCATTTGGACTGATTAGTCACTATTGTGCATCGCAGGTGCAGCCAACGCACTCTTAGCACTATACAGATTCCAGCACGAATAGAAAGCAATAACCCTTAATATTGGAGCTACTTTTGAACTAAACATCGGCCCGTGGGCATTTTGCAACCCCTTCATTTTCATATCACATGACATTGGGGAATGAATGAATGCTGTTTTGTTTCTAAGTTTTGGAATCTTTTCCTATCAGGATCAACATGGATTCACTCAATTGAATATAACTAACCTAAGGAATCTATAATTACAATTTTGTATCTGTTGTTCCAAAGCCTTCTTATCCTTTAATACTAACGGATTACTAAGTTTTTTACACAATAGCATGCTAATTTTCCCACATCTGATTAATATAATCATTCTTTGGGGTAATGTCCTTAGAGAAGGGATCCCTTCATCTTCATATGCAGCGCTGCTTAGATTTTAAATGGTTTTAATTCTATGTGATCATTATGGCATGGTGGTGAATAAAAATTGCTTTTTATTTTATTCTAATGTGTATCTACTTGCATTATCTTTAGATCGTCTTCTGACACTTGCATTGTGGAGTTAAAAGTCCCTTGTGGTTTTCGTTTTCATATTTGCTAATTAAGTGGACACCCAAATGCTAGTAGTCAGATATAATCTCATTAAGTCTTATCTTAGTCACGTTTTTGTTGGTAACTCTAAAATATAAATAATGAAGACCAAATAAAAAGTTGCTACTAATTGGCCATTCTAGAGCATAACTTAAAGGTGAACCACCCCTTTAAGAGCCACAGTGGGCACATTTGTGATAGGCACAAGAAAACATACAGACAGCAAGTTGTCAGCAAAACAATCAATCCAAACTCAAACGTTGTGCAGTTCCCTCCCCTCTATGGCCAATTTCCACTGGGGTGTAGAGCTGAAATCAAACTGGAACAGCACCACCAAATCTCTTCTATCAAGCTTGATAAAGGACAAGTAAGATCTTGTAATGGATTCTAACTCACCTTCCAAAGATGGCGTCCAAGATGGCGACCTCCTGCCTCACCGCATGGTTCCTGATGGGCGCAGCTCCATGGTGTCATCGTCTTCCTGCTCCCGGATTGGCCGCCGGCGACGGAATGGACGCCGGCGTCAGAATGGGCGCCGGCGTCAGGACGTCAGCGTGGGGACGCTGGCGTCTGCGTTTGACGCAAGCACGTCAGCGTCTGACGCCAGTGCGTCAACTTTGGCGCCAAACTCAGAGACTACTTAAACCTCTCTCCCCTTCCAGTCCCTGCCCAACTATAGGTTCCTGTTCGTCTGTTCCTGGGTGTGATATATATTGCTCTTGATTCTTGTGTACCGACTCTTGCCTGTTATTACGATTCCTGTTGTCTGCTGCCTGGTCTGATCTATTTGCCTGTACCTTGACGATTCTTTTTGATAAACCCTCTTGTACCTCGAACTTGGTTTGGTCTCCTCTTTGGTCTACACTATTACTGCGCCTTCGGGCCCCCTTACAGTATAGTTGGGCCATGGACCCTTTGGAGGAGACTCATGCTTCGCCTGATCTTGGTGAAACCATTCGAGCTTTGGCTTCCCGAATTGACTCTTATGAAGTACTCCAGTCTCACTTTGGCGCAGTCCTGGAGAAAGTGTCTACCTTGATTCCCGTGGCACCAGTTGCTGTACCTGCAACCCCGCTCCAAGTCTCCGAGACTCGCATCCCCGCACCTCCTCTCTACAGTGGTGATCCTGACGCTTGCAGAAGGTTCATTATCCAATGTGAGATCCAGTTTGACCTTCTGCCAGGTCAGTTTGTCTCGGAGCGAGCCAAAGTGGGTTATGTTATTTCCCGTCTGCAGGGAAAGGCCCTAGAATGGGCATCACCCTTTTGGGAAAAGAAGGATCCTCTGATCGATAATGCCTGTACTTTTCTCCATGAGTTCCGGACGGTGTTTGATGCTCCTGGACGAGCCATAGCTTCTTCGGCTCGGTTGTTCCAGCTCCAGCAAGGCTCCCGCTCGGTTCCTGAGTATGCCATTGAGTTTCGCACCCTGGTAGCGGAGACTTTGTGGAACAATGACGGTTACCATGCTGCCTTCTACAACGGCCTAGCTATAAGAATAAAGAACGACCTCGTATCCCGGGAAATTCCTTCCCGCTGGGAAGAGTTGGTCGCCTTGGCCGTGAAGGTTGATACTCGCCAGAGGGAGTTCCAGGTCGAGCTAGACCGTGAGTATTCTAAGAAGAACCCTCGTTTCCAGCCTATCCTGGCCCCCCGCTTCCAGAGACCCCTGCTCAACAATCCTGCTTACTTCTCGCCCTCTCCACCTCCTGCGACTTCTGCTTCTTCCTCTCCTACGTCTGCTGAGGAATCGATGCAGATTGGACGGGCCCGTCTTTCCGAACAAGAGAAGAACCGGAGAAAGGCGGCGGGATTATGTCTCTACTGCGGGGGCAAAGCTCACTCCGTCCTCGAGTGTCCTGTGAAGCCAGGAAAACGCCAATACCTCGGTAAGGTTGGGGAAACTTACCTGGGTGGAGTTTGTCCTTCTCCCCGACCGTCTGGTCATCGTTTCCTACTTCCGGCACAGATCCAGTTTGGCTCCCGGAGAATCTCGGTTCAAGCCTTCATAGATTGTGGTGCTGCCGGGAATTTCATGGACAAGACTTTTGCCAGCCGACATGCTGTTCCTCTTCTTCCTCTGACTATTCCTCTGCGAGCTCTGGCAATTGATGATCGTCCTCTGTCTTCTGCCATCATTTCACAGATCACCCCGGAACTTTCTCTTAAAGTGGGCACCCTGCATTTGGAGAGACTGTCCTTTCTTCTTATTGATTGCCCTTCTACTCCTATTGTTCTGGTCTTCCATGGTTATGCACCCATAACCCAGTCATTGATTGGTCTTCTTCACAAGTTGCCCGTTGGAGTCCACATTGCCAACAGAACTGTTTACCTGCTGTGCCCATTGTCAAAGTTTCCTCTGTGTCTTCTAAGCCCTCTCTTCCAGTTGTATATCAATCCTTTTCGGATGTCTTCAATAAGGGCTCCGCTGAGATTCTTCCTCCCCATCGACCCTACGACTGCCCAGTTGAGCTCTTACCTGGTTCCATGCCTCCTCGTGGCCGCACCTATCCTCTGTCTCCTTCTGAAACAGCTGCCATGAAAACCTACATTCAGGAGAATCTCCAGAGAGGGTTCATTCGTCCCTCATCGTCTCCTGCTGGAGCAGGTTTTTTCTTTGTCGAAAAGAAGGATGGCAGTCTGCGGCCCTGCATTGACTATAGAGGGCTGAATAAAATCACTATCAAAAACCGTTACCCTCTCCCCTTAATCTCTGAACTTTTCGATCAGTTGAGAGGCGCTAATCTCTTCACCAAACTTGATCTTCGGGGCGCCTACAACCTCATTCGGATCCGAGAGGGCGATGAATGGAAGACCGCTTTCAATACTCGTGACGGGCATTATGAGTACCTAGTAATGCCATTTGGTCTATGTAATGCCCCCGCGGTCTTCCAGGAGTTTGTAAATGACGTTTTCAGAGATTTGTTGGGGCAATGTGTGTAGTCGTTTACCTGGATGATATCCTCATTTTCTCCAAAGATCTTCAGGAACACCGTTGTCAGGTGAAGGAAGTTCTTCTTCGTCTTAGAAAGAATAATCTCTTCGCCAAGTTGGAGAAGTGTTCTTTCGAGGTGCCTTCCATCCCTTTCCTTGGGTATATAATCTCACAGCAGGGGTTCAAGATGGATCCAGCCAAGGTTACTGCAATTCTTGATTGGCCTCTACCCACCAGCGTCAAGGCTATTCAGAGGTTTATTGGCTTTGCCAATTATTATAGGCAGTTCATTAAAGGCTTTTCTTCCAAGATTTCTCCTATTCTTGCTCTCATCCGAAAAGGGGGCAAACCTCAGCACTGGCCCCTCTAGCTGTGGAAGCCTTTGAAACATTGAAAGTGGCCTTTTCTTCTGCAACGATTCTGAGACACCCCGAACCTCTTCTACCCTTTTTCCTTGAAGTGGACGCCTCTGATGTGGGAGCTGGAGCCGTCTTATCTCAAAGGTCTTCTTCGGATGGGAAGTTACATCCGTGTGCATTCTTCTCCAAAAAATTCTCTTCTCCCGAGCAGAATTACGACGTTGTCAAATTGGCCCTGGAGGAGTGGAGGCATCTACTTGAGGGATCTTCTATTCCTGTGACCATCTTTACAGACCACAAGAACCTTGAATTTATCCAGTCCCTGAAACGTTTAAATCCTCGTCAAGCCAGATGGTCTTTATTCTTCTCCCGTTTTAATTTTATCATCACCTTTCGTCCTGGCTCAAGAAATAGAAAGGCTGATGCGCTGTCCAGGAGTTTTGTTCCCGAGATTTCTTGTTCTGAAGATCCCGAACCTATTGTGCCTCCTTCCAAGATTATTGCTGCCCTGTTTCCCTCCTTGGCTTCTGAACTTCTTTCTGCCCAGGCCTCTGCTCCTGATAACATTCCCTTGGGGGTTGCTTTTGTTCCACCTGAGTGTCGCCAGGCCATCCTATCTCAAGCCCACAATTCCAAACAAGCTGGTCACCCGGGGATTGAGAAGACCACTGAACTCCTGTCACGCTTGGTGTGGTGGCCATCGATGAGAAAGGACGTGAAAGACTTTATTTCTTCCTGTGCTACCTGTGCTGTCTCTAAAGCTAGTCATTCTTCTCCCAAAGGTCTTCTCCTGCCGTTGCCCATCCCTTCTCGCCCTTGGACTCATGTGGCAATGGATTTCATTGTCGATCTGCCCTTATCCTCCGGCCACACTGTGATCTGGGTGGTGATCGACAGATTTAGTAAAATGGCTCATTTTACTCCTCTTCGGAAATTGCCTTCTGCCTCTGAACTTTCTGAACTTTTTATTAAACATATTTTTCGTCTTCATGGTTTTCCTGCTGAGATTGTTTCTGATCGGGGTTCTCAATTCATATCCAAGTTCTGGAGGTCGCTATGCAAGGCCCTTAATATTTCTCTCCAATTTTCCTCTGCTTACCACCCACAATCCAATGGTGCCGCTGAACGGGTCAACCAGGCTCTGGAGCAGTTTCTGCGCTGTCATGTGTCTCTGTGCCAGGACGATTGGTCAGATCTTCTTCCTTGGGCTGAGTTCGCTCACAATAATGCGCTGCATTCGTCTTCCCTAAAGTCTCCCTTCTTCTGTGTTTATGGTCGGAATCCGTTGGCCTTTCCTCAAGATCTTCTTCTCACCAACGTTCCTGCGGCCAACGACCAAGCTGCTCACATGTTGGCTATCTGGGAGGCCACTGCCACTAATTTGGAGAAGAGTTCCCTGGCTCAGAAGAGGTTTGCCGATAAGAGAAGAGTTCCTGCCCCTCCATATACTCCTGGTGACAAAGTTTTTCTTTCTACTCGTAATATTCGTCTGAAAATTCCCACTCCCAAACTTGGTCCTAAGTTCATCGGTCCTTATCCTGTTGTCGAAGTCATCAACCCTGTGGCGGTCCGCCTTCAACTTCCTCCGGAGATGCGGATTCCAAATGTCTTTCATGTCTCGTTACTTAAGCCTGCTGTGTCTTGTCCTTCTTCTTCTTCCCCAGCTCCTGTCTTGGTTGATGGTCACCAGGAATTCGAAGTCAAGAGGATTTTGGACTCTCGTTTTTCCAGGGGTACTCTTCAGTATCTCATCGAGTGGAAAGGGTTCGGTCCGGAGGAGTGCTCCTGGGTGAGGAACTCGGACGTCCATGCGCCTGCCTTGGTCCGTAAGTTCCATAGACTTTTCCCTTCTTCTCCTAGTCTCGGTGGTCCTGGGGCCCCCCCTAAGGAGGGGGGTACTGTAATGGATTCTAACTCACCTTCCAAAGATGGTGTCCAAGATGGCGACCTCCTGCCTCACCGCATGGTTCCTGATGGGCGCAGCTCCATGGTGTCATCGTCTTCCTGCTCCCGGATTGGCCGCCGGCGACGGAATGGACGCCGGCGTCAGAATGGGCGCCGGCGTCAGGACGTCAGCGTGGGGACGCTGGCGTCTGCGTTTGACGCAAGCACGTCAGCGTCTGACGCCAGTGCGTCAACTTTGGCGCCAAACTCAGAGACTACTTAAACCTCTCTCCCCTTCCAGTCCCTGCCCAACTATAGGTTCCTGTTCGTCTGTTCCTGGGTGTGATATATATTGCTCTTGATTCTTGTGTACCGACTCTTGCCTGTTATTACGATTCCTGTTGTCTGCTGCCTGGTCTGATCTATTTGCCTGTACCTTGACGATTCTTTTTGATAAACCCTCTTGTACCTCGAACTTGGTTTGGTCTCCTCTTTGGTCTACACTATTACTGCGCCTTCGGGCCCCCTTACAGATCTGAAACATTGCTGTAATGCCTTTTAGAGATATGGTGGTGCTGTTCCAGTACAGCCACATAATCTCTTATTATAGTTTTAATACATGCAAAGTTGAAAGTGCTTTTGAGACTTGTGCCTGTACCAGTGTATAGTAAATTACACAGTGACACTAAAATGCACTGCATATTTTTCTACAAGACTAAAAATCTTTTCTAAGAGCCCTTGATCTGCATCCAAATTTCTCAGAGGACACAAATTTCATAATTACAATGTGACCCCTTCAGTGTAGTATTTAAGGTCTTGCAATAATGTTAGCTTGTGATAGATTTTACATCAACAAAGGAAATTAATTAAGTCAAACTGACACACTACTATCCAAGCTTAGAGATAAGGAGAAGTGATGTCCGGTTGTTAAATGACAGGCAAGTGGTTTAGTTGATAGATAGTGTTTAGTTGACTGCTGCAGTAAATTCTATCCATGATGCCCAAGGAATCTTATTGAATCCTAACTGTGTCAGTAAAGTCCATCCACAAACATGAAGTTTGTAACACTTCCAGTATTTCTTTCAATAAGTGTCATTCTTTTTGAGACTATAACAAACAAACCTCTCCATGGCTGGACACTCAGGGACCATCGCAGACAGTATGAAGAAGGACTAGAAGAGATCATGAGCTCCTTTATTGAGAACATGAAGAAGGAGTTTCTATGGGGATTAAATTTATCTGATGTTCCTTCTCAGGACAAAATGAAGAAAACCCCTCCTCGGTTCATGATTGAACTTTATGAACGACTTGCAGAGGATAAAACATTGAAGCCTGTCTCAGACATTATCCGGAGTTTTAGTGCTGAAGGTAAGAGTAATCTGAATGTGTATAGGAGTGATCTTTGGTCGATCCAAAGTCTTTGAACCTGTTTTAATCAGTGTACAGCTTTTACAACACATGTTTTTTGTGTTTGTTTGTGCAACCCTCAAATGCCAAGGCTATGCTTAAAAAAGACTTCATGGATGCCTTGATTCTCAGAAGGAGTATCTTAGTAACCATAGTTTTATACTGTGAAGTTGCTTCCAGTTGTTTCATTTTTCTCTTATAACTTAATGTTTTCAGAAGCAGTTTCATTACTGCCTTCATTCAGTCACTGAGCTTAAGGCACGGGTTACACAACAAAGAAATCTTACTTGATCATCATTCCCCATATTGCATTTTGGTAAAAAGACTTAGGAGCATATTTATCAAATAGTGAAGTTAGAGATCACCACAGGTGAGTGGTGACTGCCTAGTGAGAGTGAAATTCCGCCACTCTCGATTCGTTTCTATGGGATTTTCAAAAGAGTATTTATGAATGGGTGAAAGTTAAAGTTCATCCTTTGATAAAAACGCCTTTAAAAATCCAATAGAAATGAATGGAGAGTGGCAGAATTTCACTCTAGAGGACTGTGGTGATCTCTAATGTCACTCTATGATAAATATACCCCTTAGTATGTGCAAACATAATTGTTGTCTGAAACAAATCCTGTCCTTTTTTTTATTTATTTTTTATCTTACAAAATGTAGCTGTAAAGATGCTTCATAATCTGCGTTACATTATCATTCAAAATGTCCTTTGCAAAAAACAGTGTTTAAAAATGTATTGTCTCGCAACAGACTGCTTAAATAGAGATATAAAATAAAGTCTGGGATCCAGACTGTGTTAGTTGCCTTGTTTTGGAAATAAAAGCAATTCCCAACCTTTCATTTCATAAGAAACCTGTCTCACAAGATGTTGTTGGAGCACAATTTCCAAACATTTCCCTCATTGCATTGGTGCTAGTGTGCAAGATGCAGTGCTATGGTGACAGGCTTCGAGATGCAGAGCAGTGGAGCTAGGTGTTTCAGTGACAGGAGTGCCAGAATCTATCTGTTACATTAAAGGAACAGTAACACAAAAAAATGAAAGCATTTTAAATAATTCACAAATAATATACTGTTAGCATGCACTAGTAAAACTGTGTGTTTGCTTCAGAAAGACTACTATAATTTATATGCTGTGTAGCCACGGGGCAGCAATTCAAGCTGGAAAAAAGGCACAGGTTACATAGCACATAACAGATATTGGACAGGGTTTATCTGTTATGTGCTGTATAACCTGTGCCTTTTCTCCTTTTTTCCAGCTTGAATCGCTGTCCCATGGCTACACAGTAGCTTGTTTATATAAACTATAGTAGTCTTTCTGAAGCAAACGCACAGTTCTTACCAGTGCAGTACATTATATTTTAATTACTTTGATACAGTTTCAGTTTTTGGTGTTACTATTCCTTTAAAAGAAACCATTTTGGAAATTTCAGTTGCAATACCTTGTGGGACTATGTTAATCCAATTTGATCTTCAGTTATTAAAAGCAATATATATTGCTTGTTGGTAACTGACTACTGTATTCATTCTAAAAGTGTAATTTTACCCTGAGAAACAGATCTTTATGTTTTGCACATGGTTCTCCTAACCGGCTACCAGAGGCCCATAAGAAATTCATCGTTCACACTTCCTTCGGTGATTCTAAATTTTTCAAAGTATATATAATGAGACAGAGCAAATAAAATCCTTTGATCGTAAATTTTAAGTCATAGTATCCTATTCGATGGTCTAAGTTTCCAAAAAATTACTTCAAATTTAAAAATTTTTTACTTCGAAAATTCCCTCGAATTCACTTCGACCCTTGATAAATCTGCCCCCAAAGTGTAAGCATTAATACTAATAATTCAGACATAAAACAGCACTGAACAGCTACAGAAAGCTTTGAGTGTACTTTTAGTCAACAGTTGAGGTTAAAAAAGACAAACTTCTGCCAAAAGTTCAGCCTTTTGCCTGAGTAAATCCTACCTAACCTCTAGGCACTGAAACACAAGAAACGTAACAAACTGGGGAAAGGGGTGTGTGAATTTTAGCAAGGGTGTAGATAGCAAATAGTGCAAGCTTACAGGATAGACGTTCCTTTGAGAGCAAATGATATAAATACATACATATAACTATCCAATTGAAACCACTTACTGCTCTTGATGTTTATTACTAGAGTGCATTTTTGCAATAATAAATGTTATAATTTGCTTTTTTCACATGTAGACATTCTGTCATCATCTGCCTTGGAAGACACATTCCAGAGCCACATTGTATTATTTAATGTTTCCATACCACAGCATGAGGTGCTGACAGAAGCAGAGCTCAAAATTTATGTATCTCTATGGAAAAGGTATCATGGACACTTGATGGTATATGATGTCCTTCATGCAGAGCACTTTGAAAATTTCAGGTACACTGATAAATCATTAATAGAATCAAAAAAGATTGAGAAGAGTGGCTGGCAGTCAATTAATGTTACCAGGGCAGTCAAAAGATGGATTGCATCAAGTAGCATGCAGAATAAGCTGGAGATTTTTCTTGCCTCAGATACACCTCTGAATATCCATCTTAGATTGCAAGATACAGGTGTCAACATAAACAGCCGCTATCCACCAATGCTTCTTGTTTTTTCTAATGACAAGTGGAGTAAGCTGCAGAAGACACGATTGGAAAGAAAGGAAATGATTTTTCATGAGGAGAATATTAGCACACAAATTATTTCAAAAAACCACACTGTGAAACATGCAAACGTTGACCGTAAAAAAAGGAATACTGGACTGGGTATGGGTAAGATGAGGCTCAAGCGAAGTCAAGCAAGTAACTATTGCAGGAAATCGTCCTTAAAAGTGAATTTCAAGGACATTGGCTGGGATTCCTGGATAATTTCTCCAACGGAATATGATGCTTATGAATGCAAAGGAGAGTGCTATTATCCTCTTACTGATAACCTAACACCTACAAAGCATGCTATTATTCAGACACTGATGCACTTCAAAAACCCAAAAGTCACAAAAAAGGCCTGTTGTGTGCCCACTCAATTGGAACCTATATCTATCTTCTATATAGATGATAAAGGAGTACCAACAATGAAATATAAGTATGAAGGGATGAAAGTTGCAAAATGTGGCTGCAGGTAGTAAATATCATGATATGTCTATCAAAGAATTTGCCATTTTGGATTGTAAGGATAAAATAAGCAATACTAACTGCTCATAGGGTACCATTGAACCTTTTAACATGTTCAAAAAGTCATTCTTAGTTAAACATGCTAATTTATTAGAACATGCACTCAAGAAAGACAATGTAAAATATACATCAAGCATTTGTACTGAGATTTTGCTGCTGATCAGAGGCCTTAAAAGTATTCAGAATCAAGCAATACAGTCTTGTACAGTGTACAAGTAACTCTTACATTTTGTAGGGATCTGCATTAGCCATTAGATTGATTTACAGAGATTTGCATAATAAGGCACTGTAAAGAAAGGTAGTTTGCAGTTACAAAAAAATAAAACATGCACAAAACAAGTTAAAGTGGAAAAACTGAACCAGGAACGATAGGTGACATTCTAGGTATTGTTTATGACAATAATATTTTTTCTAGGGGGAACTTCATGGAGACAAAAAGGTAAATTCTGAGTTCTCTAAATGTTTGCTAATATGCCATGTCAGACCAATGAAATAACACATCTTGATCATTCATAAAAAAAATCAACCCTCCTTAACAACAAATGGTTTAATGATCAGCTGGAAAAAATTACTGTAAATATGGACATCAGATTAAACACACTTACTTCAGTGGTTTAGGAGTCCGTTAAAGGGGTGGTTCACCTTTAAGTTAACTTTTAGTATGGCTAATTCCAGGCAACTTCTCAGTTGTCTTTTGTTTTTTATTTGGTATAGTTTTTGAATTATTTGGCTTCTTCTGACTCTTTCCAGCTTTAAGATAGGGGTCACTGAACCCAACTAAAATTCAAATGATCTGTAAGGGTACATGTTTATTGTTCTAACTTGTATTTGTATTACTCATCTTTCTATTCAGACCCTCTCCTATTCGTATTCCAGTCTCTGTGCATGGTTGCTAAAGTAATTTGGACCCTAGCAACCAAATTGCTGAAATTGCAAACTGGAGAGCTGCTGAATAAAAAGCTAAATAACTCAAAAACCACAAATAATAAAAAATGAAAAACAATTACAATTTCACTCAGAATATCGCTCCCTACATCATACTAAAAGTTAATTTAAAGGTGAACCACAACTTTAAGGCAATTTGCAAATGCAAGTGTAGTAAGTAAAGTTAAATTTTGAGTGAAGCGTTTGCCCCAAAATTTACCCCAGAATCATTGCGGACACCAGGGGGAGTTGATTTAGTCACAGTCACAGTCAATACATTAAAATTAGCACAATTGTGCTTGCACTTCCATACTGGATATAATAAAGATGTTCATTATATTAGGTATTCAGTGTGCAAGTGACATGTGCATTCTATTCTTTCACCGCAGCTGAGTTTGCTAATGAGAAAAAGCAACAAAACATTCCAGGCCAAAACACATACCTATATTAACATGCTTGTATCTAAATCTTCCATATTGAATGTGAATAAACATGTCATATAGGAATTGCCAAAATAAAATTAAAAAGTCTGTATACTTTTATAGTGCTCAAAAGTTGCACATAAATTGAACATAATTATTAACATATATAATTGTGTGCAGGAAATATCAGCACTCTTGAAAAAGAGTTCTTATCCAGTCCTTAAAAAGTCCAAGTTTCACAGTCCTATCTTTACACCCCATTTGTTTTTCCAAACTATACTGCCACACTGTTACATAAAAAAGGAATGCAGGTAACAGTGTAAATACATTATTCATTGAATGGCAATACTTTTGCTATTAGAAACGGGTATTTCTGAGATGCTTAATATTGCCTTTACCACACACTGCACCTCAACCTTCTGTAAGGTGTTCCTACAGGTCGGTTTTCTCTTAAGGTTATTCAATAGAATAGATTCTAATTGTTGACACTGCCACCAGCAGGAATACATTACAGAATGTTGAGGTGCAGTGTGTGGTGTGCTACAGTGTACTTTGAACTTTGGATATTGTCTGACCTATGGTGGGTAGTCTTTTCACTGTCTAGCACCCGACCCACAAAAGGTCTATTGACAGGTAGAGCTGTTGATACTCGAGTCAAGTTTCAATATATTCCTCAAGAACCCTTTAAAAATCTACTTCTATGTACAAATGTGTGTAGCATTTCTGTTTTACTTTATGAATATGTGTAAAGTAGAAGAAAAAGCTAGCATTCAGTTGCTCATATACAATATGTAGAAAACAGGCTGACCGAATTGTTGTAATATATATGTTTCTTGCTTTATAACTTGGCAAGTAAAGTTTAGTGAGCTGCTGATACTATATACTATGTATATTCTATATATTATCAAGGTTCTAATTAAAGAAACTGTGTAGCTAAAGCACATTGTTTTATCTCATAGAGTATTTGTTTATTCTTAATCATTTTGGAGCACTCCTGTATTTTTCATATTTTGAATTCATTTAGGGTATTAAAATATTTAAACAGGCTACCTGTAAATGGTCTCTTTCAGCATGGATTACAAGATTATCTCTGCAATTAATTTGCTACAGACACTTTTTGGAAGACAAATGATAAGACCACAAAGTCCTATTTTCAAACTTTCATATATGTGTATTTAAATGTTGAAACAAATATTTTTTTAAAAAAAAATTATATAGTATGGTAGCAGATGGTATGTTAGCTATTGTTAGTTTGTGCTTTAAGTTGTTAGTGAAGCTGCCCCTTAAGGCTTTGTTCACATAGAACTCCTAAAGATATGTATGTGTGTTAAATACAAAGTAAAATAAATATATTTAAACTAGTGTCCATGCTATACAATACTTGAGCATTCATTTGATGACAGCATGAAAAATACATCATTCCTACATTTGAAATGTGAATTGGATCTTGGATGTGCAGTTTCTGAATAATTACTTTATATAACTATTGTACAGTTTATGCAATTTTTGTGCTATATAGGAATAAAAATAGCAATACTAATTCATGTTATGTGTTTGAGATGCTCATTAAATGCCCCTAAATGTATCTAATGGACACATATAGTAAAGCAGCGTTAGAAAAATGAAATTCACATCTTCTGTGCAGTGACAGGCGGATAAACATTTTAAGCCCAATTATAAAAAAATAAACTTTGGACTTGTATATATTATATTGTTAGGCAATCTTCTGGGAAACTTTCATCCAAACTAAATGATGTACTTTGGCATAGATACAGTAAAGTTGTAATTAAGTATTGACCCTTCATCATGAACCTTCACTGCTGTTCATTAAGGTCTTGAACTACAGGCCAGCCATGTTTACAGTACGTTCATTAACTGAGGAAGTATAGCTATTTGATGAGATAGCTAATTGGACATTTACTACAATCCAAACTTAAGATAAGAAACACTGAACATAAGATATTTGGTTTATAAAATAAACACAAGTGTGTATTTTTCTTAACTGTTCTCATAAAATGGATCTCTGTGGTGATTTGAGAACATAGGAAATCTTGCATTTTTCTTTTAGGAGTTTGAAGTGAAGATCATGATGTTTTTTTTTTAAATCTTGAAGCATAAGTGTTCCCTTGCTGATTCTGAAGCCACGAGAAAGAATTGGGGGAGAACATATACATCATATAAGAAACACACACAAGTCCAAACTGTATGTAAATAGGGAGTCATATTGGCGAGTTGATTTTTTTTTTGGAGGGGAGAAGGGCATTGCAGAAAATCCATTCACTCTGAGATCCAATATGGACATTCATTTTTTGAACACTCAGGGGCCCATTCATTAAGTTCGAGTGAAGGAATAGAAGAAAAAAAACTTCAAAGTGTTTTTATGGCTACTTCGACCATCGAATGGGCTACTTTGACCTTCGACTGCGACTTCGACTTCGATTTCGAATCGAACGATTCGAACGATTCGAACTAAAAATCGTTCGACTATTCGACCATTCGATAGTCGAAGTACTGTCTCTTTAAGAAAAAACTTCGACCCCCTAGTTCGCCACCTAAAAGCTACCGAGGTCCCCATAGGCTTGCCTAACTTTTTTTGGTCGAATATTCCTTCGATCGTTCGATCAAAGTATTTGCACAAAAAATTTTCATTCCCCAGTCGAATATCGAGGGTTAATTAACCCTTGATATTTGACCCTTGATGCATTTGCCCCTCAATGTCCAATGAGTTATGAGTTTTTAACTTGACATGTCATTAGCCTTTATACTAGAATATGATCTTTTGTTTTATCAGTTTCTCCTAAATTGTTGGCTTACCTTAGGGTTCTAGGCCTACGGTTAACTCCATGAGACTTTATGCACTGTATACCTACAGATATACCTACAGATATAAATGCTGTTGCGGTTTGTATATTCTTTAGGAAACTGCAAGAAAAGGAAAATGGAAAACATGCAACAGTAATATGTTCTGTACCTTGACATCTCTGATTTTTCCTAGTTAGTATTCCTGTAAAGTAATGTGGAAATTGAAATACCCTTATTACAAAGGTCAATTAAAGCAACTTTAAAAAAAAATATACTAATATGTTTTTTAAATGAGTTTAGAATTATTTGCAAATTATTTTGAACTGCAGTGTGTATTGTGCAATTTCAAATGCAATTTGCTATGATTTCCATGAGTTTCAAAGTAATTGCAACCATGAGGTGGTGATTTGTCCGTTGCAGTTGTGTTCAATGTTTTGAAATGAGCACAATTGCAGTTCCCCATGATTCAGATGCAATTGTTCTTCTGTGCCAATTTATGCTGGTCACTGTAGCTGTAGGCTTCAACAACTGCAATAGGGGCTCTTGCACATGATTTGCAACAGAAGGCAGGACTGATGCAGCAGCACCATATGCAACAATGCAAAAGTGCAAGGAACAGCTTTGGATGCAAGTACCTTTAATGAATGGTGTTATTTTGTGCAATGACTATTTCCATTGAGAGGCCACAATTGGGTTTGCAGTTGCCAGATACAGATAGCATAAAGAAGGGTTTGAATGTCCTTTTTTAAGGTGAGAAAATACAGGGTTAGTTATACAGGGATAATTCTAAGTACAACGCTTATCCAGTACCTGGTCCATTTTCCATCTTGGCAATACTTTCCAGCTCTGAGGCACATTGGAGAGGCTTCAGATTGTGTTTTTGCCTTCCTATGGCTCAACTAGCAGGTTGGCAGGTTTCATAAAAGGCTGACTTTGATGAACATGTGGCTTTTTTAAACCAAAGTTACTATGTGTGTTACTATGTTACTATTACTTACCACTACTAAGAGTTTGCATGTGTGTTAACAACATAGCCCATATAAATGTCAGACCAGGGAGAGGCTGTATTACTATGCAAAGTAGTGAGAGAATTATTTTAGCACAGACTAGACAAACATACAGATTTTGCCTAGGTGTATTAATCCAGAGCAATCAAAAAGATGTATGCTTTTTTTTTTTTTTAACAGGTGACCAGTAAATGCTATCTGCTGATTGGTTACTTTGGGTTACTTGGGCAAACTTAGTGTTTTTTATTACATAACCCCAGAGATGTCTTGATTGTGATACTTCAGCAGGCATATATGAACAATAATAATTTGCAGGATGGAGGAAAAAAATCAGATTTCCCTTGATCAAAATATCTATACAGAGCATTGCCCATTATAATCATCGGACCCTGGTAAAAAGAAATGAAAATATTAAACCTTGATAAGAAGTATGGCCAACATGCCTTCTACAGATTAATCCTGTTAGCATAAAAAATTTGTCACAGATATTTATAATCCATAAGAAACATTGACCCCTCCTGGTCAATGTTAACTTGATCAGCAAAAGTTACTGATCGGATCATTTTTGGAGAAAAACACACAGGGGTGTGTGCAGCTATGGAATCCACATAGCTATTTGTAAATTTATTTTAGCCATTATCCACATAATATGCCTTTATTTCCCATCATAATAGTATATAGATAAGATTATCAGGGTTTATTAAAAAGTAGCAGGGACCTACAGTTTACAGTATAAACATGGATTCGAGATAGGCTTAATCCCTTTCAATATGAAAATGATGGTGAATAAAACAGTGTTGAAAAAGCCATTTATTAAGTGTTTAAAGTAATTTGCATAGCCACAACATGTTGGTTAGACTCAATAGCTGGCTAGCTGAAGAAAAAAAAAAATTCTCAAAGCTCAAGAAAACTGTAAACTTGACCTAATGAAGAGACCGTAGGAGCTCTGAGACCATTCGATATGAACGAAGGTGCTAGTTCTGGTGCTAGTATTCAACAATGCTCAATGGAGACCCCATATTTTTTGTGGCAACACAGGCTAAACCGAGATGCTATACCTCAGGGGAAAGCATCTCTAACAGAAATCAGCAAAAGTACAGAAAAATGTAAATCCAAAAGCATGTTCAATGTCAGGAAAAGAATCAGTGCAGATAGAAGATGTCAGAATCCATAATCTTAAGGTTAGGTCAGATGGCAATAATCAATACAAAAGATGTGCCGAAATGCAGTAAGGGCTGGGACTGGGACAATTCATCATCCTGATATGGAGTGCATTGGGGGCTGGGTAAGAGCAGATGTTGGGAATGGAAATAATTGTCAAAATATCACACATTGTCATTATTTGAAGGTTTGAAGTTAGGAAGGCTCACTTTCTATTGGTAGGCACAAGTGCTAAGCACCTTAAAAATGCTATTTAGTTACTTTCAAGCTCCAGCTTGAAAATCCAGTAGAAGTTGGAGAGCACAACCAGATCCCAGATGCAAGTGGTTTTTAAAATGTGCCCTAGTAAAGCAATTCACCCGTCATCTCTTTCTAAG
This sequence comes from Xenopus laevis, assembly GCF_017654675.1. Classification (NCBI taxonomy): domain Eukaryota; kingdom Metazoa; phylum Chordata; class Amphibia; order Anura; family Pipidae; genus Xenopus; species Xenopus laevis. The sequence continues at coordinate 64,665,402 of NC_054383.1, read as the reverse complement.
TTTCTGAGATAACAATCTAATGCATTAAGTACCAGCACCTTTTTCATACATGTTAATTTTTCATGCATTTAAATACGTTGTATTTGTTTCATACTACACTGCCCCTGTGCATGTGGAAATGCCCCCGTGCATGTGGAAATGCCCCTGTGCATGTGGAAATGCCCCTGTGCATGTGGAAATGCCCCTGTGCATGTGGAAATATGGTTAATGTTTACATCTGAGAGTTTCTGGTATCACACAATACCAGTCTCTTTTTTAAGTGTGCTTTTAAGATTAGTTACTGTAGTTAATGTAGTGTAAGAACAATATCAGTAAAAGGGAAGAATGGTGATTACAACAAAAACATTATCTGGAAATCCTCAGGTCTCAAGCATCACATATAGTAGGTCCCAAACTTGTACTGGAAAAACAACAAGCAGAAAAAACAGGCAGGTTTTTATCGTAATAGTTGTGCCATTTTTTTAAATGAGCATGACCCTTTTTACCTTCTGTATCAGTCAGTATTTGTATGTAATGTACTCTTTGAACTCTTCTGTGGTGCAGCTCTTTTGAATATGATAAATGAAAAACATATGATTAAAATGTGATTGTATTTCCTTGCTCTTTAATACATTATTACATGACCCTTTAGTGAATAGTCTTCCTCTGCAACAGCATATACTATGACCCTACTGCATGTTTCATCTCCACTTGTTTGATTCATTTTTATTAGCTGTTGCAAACAGTCATGTACTATTCATGTTCTTCTTTTACCATTAATAATTAGTTTATCTGCTTTATCTACTAAAAGAAGCATCAAGTAGAATATCATCCTACAAAAATGATTTATTATTAATCATCTCTTAATGTTGTGCAGAAAAAGCTCCAAGTCTGGGGCAGAAAGAAAGAGCAGCAGGTGATTTGATATGAAGGCTGCTTATCCAAACAGGGCCTATTTTTACCTCCTTTTGGCATGCACTTGAATGATAAATCAGTAGCCGTCTTCAGACTGTCTCTCTTAGCATAACTTTTACTTTATCTCCTTCAGTGATAAGAAACTTCCGACATGATTGTCTTCTAATCCAAAAGGGCTATTGCAACATGTAGTTTTTTGGTTCTTAGTTAGCCAAACACAACGGATGATTATTTGCTGGTTAAAACAAAATGAAAATACATTATGTTCAATCTCTGATGAAAATATATTATGTTCAATCTCTGATTTTTTTTTTTTTTTAATGAGCAAAGATTAAATAAAATAGTTGACTTTTAGCAATTGCCATGTGTTAGTATTAATTACATGATTGCAATCAAGTCACATTAAAGTGGCTGTATAACATGGGTATAACATATAACCTTGTATAACATGAGTGCAATGGATAGGGCTTGTGATGAATATACTTTGGCCTATTGTTTTAATAAAAACAAAATCTGTTTTTTGTTATTTCTTGAGCTAAACAGGATAAGCAGGGAAACTGTAGCTACTCCATGTTTGGTTATTGTGAATTCTGTCCCAGCTCACCCCAACCATGATATTACTGTACACTAATGTGCTCTTGCTGCAACCTGCAATTGGCTTATTTTTATTTTTTAACGGTTGGGTGCAGCCCAGCTTTTTGCCAACACCCACATCATTATTTAGCACAAGCCCTGTCCTTTAAACTCATGTTGAACAAGGGGGTATATAGTTCCTTTAAGGGCTATGGTACACGTGGCCTTTAAATCGTAACAACAGCTGCAGATTGCTTTTCATTCACTAAAATCACCTATTTCAATCATGAGTACTCAGTGACTGCCAATACGTGGCGGGTAATGTTAGTTTCACTAACACCACAGATTGTATTCCATGTGTGACATATCCCTATTTTTTTGCTGAAACTACCTTTAAGATTGATGCTAGTTTGTGGAAAATGAAAGTAATGTTTTTTCTGTTGTTTTAATAAACTATATTTTTTTTTTCAACATTCTTTTCACATAACATCAACTACACTTAAAGGCCATAAATAAATTGCTAGTTAAACTAAGACATAACATATTTCACAACCACATATATATTATTAAACGTGTTAGGCCTACATGAGTAGCAAATTTCTTACAGGATATCAGGTTTTATGGAAAGCTCCTGTAACTGAAAAGGGCGATCTGTAAAAGCAATGCCAGTAAAGGCTGCAGTGATTTGTGTATGAGGACATTCCTATCTTTTAACAGGATGACCCCTCTAATTCATCAGGAGCCACTGAGGCAATTATGTTTGTCAGTGAATACCGAGCATGAAGACAATAGTGTTTTTAAAAGGAGGTGACATTAAAGAAGAACTGACTTCTAACCTATTAAATGTCACATGGTCACAGTCACCATTTGTACAAGATATAACTTACTTTTTTCTATTTGCTTTGTTACATTGATTTAAATATTTACTTTGGACATTTTTTTCCGACACAAATAAGATTGCTACGTTTATTTAACCACTTTATTAGCCACTAAAAGAATTACTGAATTCTCCTTGTCTCTAAAATGTAGTTAATGGAACTACTATATATATAGTACCAATGAATTTGCTGAATTGGGTTTAGTAAATGGGGAGTACTAAAGCTGGCAGTGGTTTTGCATCTCTCTGTAGGGGGTTTGCTCCTGTTAAATGTAATGCGTATAGTTTCCTGTTACTGAGAAAATTCGTATGTCTATTCTGAATATGAAATCAGCTCATAACCATGGACTGCTGTCTCCCAACTATTGCTTGCTTAATACATGGGGATTATAACAACTGCTCTCCCACTTATCTCTGCATAAGGCCCAGGTAAGAAGGACTGTACCTTAAAGTGGAACAGGGACCCAGTGAACAAGGTATGAGACTTGACAGTAAAGGTCCTGTCATAGTACACCTCATAGGTGTAAGATAGTCAGGATAGCTTAGAAAGTGCAGCACTTGACCCCTACAAGGACTGTCTTAGATAATATCTTGCCTAAAGTAAAGGGAAATTCAACTGGAAATAGACTCTGGCTAGATTTGCACCCTGAAAGGGGATCCTGGCCACTCTACTGGTGATTTAGACATTTGTCTGTATGTATGTATAACTTTATTTGTAAAGCGCTGTTAAGGAGCCGCAGCGCCGTACAGTGCATAAAAGTACAATATATTTATAAAAGTATACATGGGGGAGACAAATCACATAATAAATATATACAGAATCATAGGACAAAGAGCTTAAGTGCTATGTGGTAAGAGACATAGTGGGAAGGAGGTCCCTGCCCCGTAGGGCTTACAGTCTAAGTGGATGGGAGGCTAACATACAGGTACAAATTGGAGATAAAAAAAAGTGCACAAGGTAAGGCATAGATAGTAGGGACATGACTAGGCTAATGTTATAGTGGTCTAAAAGGTAGACTCTTAGTTTTTTCTTGAAGAGATTAAGAGAGGATTCCTTATGGGTAGGAGGAATTCAAGGGATGAGTAATCTTCAGAGGTAGGAGTAGTCTGAGTCCACCTTCTTTACTGTCCTACATTCTTAAAATAAGGTTTGATTGTACTGAGTACCTTATTTACTGTATATTAAAGGGGTTGTTCACCTTTGAGATAACTTTTAGTATGATGTAGACTTTGTAGAGAGTAATATTCTAAGCCAATTTGCAATTGGTTTTCATTTTTTATTATCAAAGGTTTTTGAGTTATTTAGCTTTTTATTCAGCAGCTCTTCAATTTTAATCTTAAGCAATCTAGTAACTAGGGTCCAAATTACCCTAGCAACCATGCATTGATTTGAATAAGAGATTGCAATATGAATAGGAGAGGGTCTGAATAGAAGGATCAGTAATAAAAAGTAAAAAGTAAAGTGAACCACCCCTTTAAATAAACTTCTATTTTATATTTTATATTTCCTTCAATCACCACCACGAGGGCCTAGCTGGGAGAGGAGAATACACATGTAACAACCTTTTCTTGGTAGCAGAACATTATATGAATTGGTTTTTTTTAAAAAAAAAAAAAAAAAAAAAGCTTACAGAGTTTTATGCAAAACTGAAAGTGCAAGCACAATTGAGGATATACCATACATTCATCTTATAATACTTGCGTCGTGATGAAAAGGCATTCAAAGCCTTAACAAATCATTTTATATAAAAGAAAATCCAGTTTATAAAAGGAAAACAATGTCAAAAAATTAGAACTTTATTCAAGTGAAGGAAAATAAAACCTTTTACATGTTGGTTGTGGTGGCAACATTTAGCACCACATGTTTTTACCATATATGGGGAAACAGAATTCTGAAATATAACATCAACCCATACATGCATATTCTATGATATATGTCCCTTAAAGGCTTCAAGGTTAATCAAGGTTAATCACTTACTGAAGGCAGTGATCAGCAGTGAGTCATTGGTTAGGTTTAAAACTGCAATGAAGCTTTCCAAAGATAGTTCAGATTACACAGTTACACAACTGATTCAGGGAGTTAACTGGTTGCAAATACCTGTGTTACACAAGCTTTATTTCTCAGTATTAAATGGTGATCTCAGTTATCTTACTTGTGGTAACTTGACCCATTCTACCCAGATATAGTGAAATTGCTTATTAATTAGGGCCTTACTGGGCCCTCTATTTTGCTTGGCCACCCTGCAACTGCAAAGCTTGATTCCTGTAATTACACTCCTAATACTGCTCATTACCTAATACAAATATCACAAAATGTTAGTCTATAAGGACACATATCAGATGAAAATAATATTTTATAAGTGTGCTGAAGTGTATGTTTCCCTCAATCCTAAACCATAAAGTGTGATCTTGGACACTTGCTTATTATGCACATGTATGTGCCCTAAAATGGTTGCCTGCACCAGGAGGCAGAGTGCTTTTTCTAAAAAAATATTATTTTTTCCCCCCTCCTGAGTGTGGGCTGTGTTAGATGATATATGATAGGTGCCCTTAAGCAGGTCTGGACTGGGAGTCAAAATAGGTCCTGGCATTCCAAGTACACAGCGGCCCAATCAGCCCCACCAGCCCACTAAACAGTGACTTTCTTTGGCATTTTACAGCAGTCCATCATGTTTCATGCCCATTCAGGCATGAAACGCGTTAGGCTTATGTATGTCCTAATAAATTATTTTTAACTTAACAATATTTGGGCTACTGCTTCACTAGACATGGCGCAGGGTTATACAGCTTGTTAATATGTTGAATATTTAATAAAAATCAAGTTTTTTACCAATGAATTGATGACCAGGATATTCCTTGAGTGATCCGAAGAGTGCGCTGTCCAGGATTTTGGTGTATCTACTGCTTCACTAGTAAATGGGCATTTTGAATCCTGCATATTGATTGGCAGCCCTTGGACTGCGGGTTGTCCTGGTGAGGGACAATTTTATAACTTGTAATTTTCTTTTTTTCTTTATTTTGGATTTATAATTTTTTGTTTCAAGAACAGAGCCAAACACCCATTGCTTGCATGTTTAGTTAACAGCAGTTCCTCTGGCATTTGCCAGAAGCCACAGATTGCCAGTCTGGGCCTGCCCTTTAGTTTTTATAACTATTTCTCCATTGCCATGCTTCATTGTCAGGAAGCTTCTTGCTTTAACTTATTTGTCTTTCCCTAAAAGTCAGATATTAGTTCCGGTTGGTGTTTGAAAAAAGGAGGTCTCATTTCTAAACAAAGGTGCTAAATTGCCCATAGAAACCAATCAGCAATTAGTTTTGGTATACTGAATGCAAAAGTCTGATTAGTTGTTATGGTCAACTGCACTAGTGAAATTAAAACCTGTCTCTGCCCTAAGATCTGTTAGTATGTATATAAACATCAGCATGAACTAGTCTGTATGCATACACGGCAAAGGGAATATAGTATATTACCCCATTTTTCCTGACTCCATGGCTCCAGATATACTGTACCAGTTTTAAATACGTTTTTGTATATTGCATCTTATTTCTCAGCTGCATTGGTTAAGCTGGAAAATAGTCTATTTGAAATGTTGTTCTTCAGATGGAACTATTTTGCAAAACTCCCAGCACTGTTAGACCTGGGTCCAATCTTCTATCTACAAATTTAACCAAAGCTAGCATGTGAGCGCCATCTTGTGTAGGAGTGTAACAGAGGAAGCAAAGTGAAATAAGAGTGCTTGAAACGCTTATAATGAAGAAAAGCAAGTGACAGCACTGGTTAACCTTCTTGCCTTCTGTTAGACACCATATGGTAGAATATCTAAGAAACAGATTATGTCAATTCATTCTGTTCTACAGTTTAGAAGGATAGATGGATGTTAATCCTATGCTAAATGGAATGGAATGTCATAATCTCCAAGCAGATTTCAAAATATAGAGCCAGTAAATGCATGCATTTATTTACTGTTACCATGCGCTTGTATAAATGTATTGTTAGAAAATTAGAAAAGATGTGTTAGAAATTAGAAAATCTAACAGAGGCTATATAAAAAATCACTGTGCATCTGTGTGTGGCTGATCTTCCAAAAGCACTGTTTTTTATGATTACGACAGGTATGGGACCTGTAATCCACAATGTTTGGGACTGGCGTTTTTCCAGATAGATCTTTCTGTAATTTGGAGCTTCATACTTGAAGCCTGCTAGAAAATCATTTAAACATTAAATAAACCAAATAAGCCAGGTTTGCTTCCAATATGGATGAATTATATCTTAGTTTGGATCAAGTATTTGGTACTGTTTTTTTATGACAGAGAAAAAGAAAAGAATTTTGAAAAATTTGGATTAGTTGGATAGACTGGAGTCTATGGGAGATGGTCATTCTGTAATTTGGAGAATTCTGGATAACAGGTTTTGAATCCTATACCTGTAGTAGGTACTTGATTGTGTTTAAATTGGATACAATTGATTCAGTCCTGCTACATGGATTCACAAGAAGCAAAAACAGTTTTTACTGTTTTTACAATTTTTACTGTTTTTACAATTTTTATCTGTTAATCTTATTTTGGGGTCAACATTTGCAGCTATTTACAATAAGTTGTTTTTAGTGCTTAAGTGGAGATGAAAAGGGAGGCAAATCTTAGTAATTGCTTATTAATTCATCTTATTAATTGCATTAAATGGCATTGTTGTTTCAAATATAAAATTCTATTTGGAGGCAATATTCTAAAACTTTTTATCAGTGTCTTCTTCATTAAGCTGTGCATATTTCTCTTTCCCTGATCCTCTCTATAAATTTCCTATTTGTTCTTTGTGTGTCTAAAAATGGGACTGTGTGATCGGCTTTACATCATGTAACAGGTTGAAAAGTTTGTGTTCTACTTTAACCTCAGGCTGCTTTCAATTGGCTGTAAGGAGTGGTCAGATGTGAGCACATGTAACACTAGGATAAACCTGACAAATCCAAATGCCCTAAAGATTAAGAATAAAGATTAAGATCTTCACATTAGTTCTACAAAAAGACTGCCCAGGAAGGTTTATTCAAAAGTAAGGTCTTAAACATATTTAAATGCAGCATTTACCTACAACTATGATGTACTCACTTCTATCAAATATATTCAACTGTATTTTGTACTCCAAATCTCTCATATAGTTATTATATTAAGCACATATTTAGATATTTTTCAGTTATTTTTTCTCTGCAATAATAAAACAGTATTTTGTATTTAATCATAGCTAAATTACAGCATTCAAGCATTCCAACTAATAGACCCCATATCTGTACTAAGATATTAGTACATATGTTTATGCAGAAATAGTGTTAGAAAGCAACCTAAGGACCTTTATTCCAGACTCTTCTGAATTTAGAGAACTATGTGTGGCTTTCCTAATAGTCATTGCTCAATACTTCCATTTTAATAAATGGGAAAAGAGACTGTAGTATCAGTAATATCTATACAGGTGTGGGAACTGTATCCAGAATGCTCGGGACCTACGGTTTTCCGGATAACGGATCCCATACCTGTTCTAAAAAAATAAAAATCCAAACCACATCCATTAGCAACCTGTCAGGTTGTTGACTCAAAAGTCTTAAGGACTAGTCTCAGCAATAGGACCCTGCATTTAAAGAACATTTTATGGATTAAAGGGGACCTGTCACCCTAAGAAATAATTTCAAATTATTTTCTATCATGTTAGTTGAGCAAAATAAACTTTACTTACACTGTATTTATTATTTAAATTTTGTTTCCTTCTGTTTTGGAATTATACAATAACAGCAAGCAGGCAGCAGCCATTTTGTGGACAAGGTTATTAAGGGAAATTGTGTGTCACCCTAAAATCTTGTGTATGCACCAGAATGAGGGACCTAATGTCCATGTGCAGTGCCCTACACAAATATAGAGCCTGAGGAGGGAAGGGGGAATGTGAGGAGAGCTGTGACATCTAGGAAGTGCTGAATGGAAAGTGAAAGTAATTGACTGCCCCTCCTCTATGCCAGGGGCATAGAGGCGGGGCAGGTAATATTTGATTGACAGTTTAGATATTTAAACACCTTTATAACAGGTATAGATGTTTTAATGAAAAAATCTTTTGGGGTTCCATATTTAATTTGGAAAGGACTTTCATTATGCAGTTTTTTATGTGTAGGTGACAGGTCCACTTTAATTAACAAAATACCATCTGGCAGTTAATCCTTTTATACTAAGCTTTGTGTAGACATTACATTGATAATATATTACACATATGTAATCTGTACATTTAGTTTGCATCTTTTCAATTAGCAAACCTTCTTTAATAGTTACAATATATATATATATATATATATATATATATATATATATATATATATATATTCCTATAGAAAGCTGACGCACACTGGGATTTATCAAAATAAAACTTGTTTTATTGGATTATTGGATTAGTCGATCCAATAAAACAAGTTTTATTTTGATAAATCCCAGTGTGCGTCAGCTTTCTATAGGAATATACAATTTTTTCTAACTAGCACCTGGGTCTTTGTTCCAGTAAGTGTGTGCCACAGCCCTTTTACATATATATGTATATATATTGTGTATATATATATATATATATATATATATATATATATATATATATATATATATATATATATATATATATATATATATTACATTTTGTACATTTTGCATCTGGTAAACTGGCTCCTAAAAGTAAACAATTTTATTGACAAGAAATGCCAAAAAAAGTTTTCATTCTATAGTTTTATAGAAAGCCATGAATATAATTTAAGCCTTGTTTACAGTATCTATATGTGTAAAACTCATACCATTACCCAACTATCTCAGCATGAATCTCACCTCAGGTGCTGGTTTTAATAAATTGTTCTGCCATCTTCTTGTGCACTGTGTAGGTAGGTGCTTGGTGCATTGGCAAGTGAGGAAGTGATTCATTACGATGCTATTCCAAACAAACAGAATAATATAATGTGGCCATCCATGGCATTTTGCATAGATTATCTTTTATCTACTATGTAAACGTGAATTATAGGCCAAATTCAACTTGAATGGTTGTCCCCATTTATACACAGTTTTCTGTGGCAATTTGCGCTTGGACTTCTTTTCTTATTAGTTCAAGTTTTCGATTCAGCTTTTTCTTCATCATTTCTTCAGTTTATAATTCTAGCAGCTATCAGATTGCTAGGGACTAAATGACCCTCACAACTAGGCAGTAATTAGAACGAGGAATTGAAATATAAATAAGAAAGGGTCTGAATAGAAAGGCAAATATTAAAATGTAACAAAAACAATAATATTGTAAACTCAAAGACCAAAAGTTGTATGGCTGCCAGGGTCAGTGACTCCCATTTGAAAGCTGAAAAGAGTCAGAAGAGGAAGACAAATAATATAAAAAAATGTAGACCAATTGAAAAGATGCTAATAATTTGCCATTCTATAACAAGGGGTGAACCACCCTATAATAACCCTCTTACTCAGCCTATCTTGGTAAAGGGCATGTGCCATCTTGTCAGTAGTTGGCAGTGATTATTTTGCATGTATTGAGATGAATCACATTATGCCATACATTCTGCTATAAATTATTAGCAAAGCTTACTAAACAGAATCTAATTGTGTGTAGCTCATGAGTTTCAAAAAGAATAAACAAATGCTTTCCTCAATTATATGTTATATATGTTGCAATCCTATAAGTGCAGACTTAGCAGTCGATTAGTTCATTATTAAAAATGTGATGTATAATATTTTTTTGTTGTGAGTTATGAGATAGCTCTTATAAAGGTAATTTTTTCCCCTAAAAATATATTTCTTCTAAGCAATGTAGAAACCGTAAACAGTAACAATGCAAGCTATTCTTTAAGAGCAGCAATACTTATTCACAACAGTGGCCTTCTGCTGATGCACACCATTTCATTAATGTGATTAAGGGTTTAGCAGAGATAAAAGAGTTTGTCTCTGTTACCTGCCCTGCTTTAATGCTTTATTCTCAGTGCTAGAAGAAGAAATTGCACAGTACACTGATAGTCCCTACATGGCTACAAAAAACATGCCCCCCCTATTTCAGGCATTGACGACTGCCCTATTTTTTTGTGGAATTGCCAGCAACCCTCTTTTCCAGCCTTCTTTGGTAATGGATATGGCTAAAGTTCTGCTTGACAATTATTGCTTTCCAGAAAACCTCGTGGGAATGCAGGAGACCATTGAACAAGCTGTCAAAGGTGGGGAGATTTTACATATCTCAGATCCTGACACCTTGGCAAATGTATTTACATCTGGAGTACAAGGCTACCTAAATGATCCTCGCCTGGTTGTCTCCTATGAACCTAATTACTCTGGTCCCCAAACAGAACAATCACTGGAGCTAACACCGGAACAGCTAAAATTCCTGATTAATCATTCTGTCAAATATGATATTTTACCAGGCAATATTGGCTATCTCAGAATTGATTTCATCATTGGCCAAGATGTAGTTCAGAAAGTTGGTCCCCATCTTGTCAACAATATATGGAAGAAGCTGATGCCAACCTCTGCTCTTATTTTGGATTTAAGGTACAGCACCCAGGGAGAGGTTTCTGGGATACCTTTTGTTGTGTCTTATCTGTGTGACTCTGAAATTCATATTGATAGCATTTACAATCGCCCTTCAAATACCACAACAGATCTCTGGACACTGCCTGAGCTAATGGGTGAGAGGTATGGCAAAGTTAAAGATGTTGTGGTACTCACAAGCAAATATACCAAGGGTGTTGCAGAAGATGCTTCTTATATTCTAAAACATATGAATAGGGCAATAGTTGTGGGTGAGAAAACTGCAGGAGGATCTCTGGATACTCAGAAAATAAAGATTGGTCAATCTGATTTCTATATCACTGTTCCAGTTTCAAGGTCCCTTAGTCCTCTAACAGGGCAAAGTTGGGAAGTATCCGGTGTTTCCCCTTGTGTGGTAGTAAATGCAAAGGATGCTCTGGATAAAGCTCAAGCTATCCTTGCTGTGCGTTCATCTGTTACCCATGTCTTGCATCAGCTCTGTGATATTTTAGCTAATAACTATGCTTTTTCAGAGCGTATCCCAACCTTACTGCAGCACCTTCCAAACTTAGATTACTCCACTGTAATATCAGAGGAGGATATAGCTGCCAAACTCAATTATGAGCTACAGTCTTTAACTGAGGATCCAAGGTTAGTGCTGAAGAGTAAAACCGATACGTTAGTTATGCCTGGGGATTCCATTCAGGCTGAAAATATACCAGAGGATGAAGCCATGCTTCAAGCACTGGTCAACACTGTCTTTAAAGTTAGCATACTCCCAGGAAATATCGGCTATCTGCGTTTTGACCAATTTGCTGATGTCTCTGTTATTGCTAAATTAGCACCTTTTATAGTTAACACAGTCTGGGAACCCATCACAATAACAGAAAACCTTATTATTGATTTGAGATACAATGTTGGGGGATCCTCTACAGCAGTTCCTTTGCTGTTATCCTATTTTCTAGATCCAGAGACAAAAATTCACCTTTTCACTTTGCATAATAGGCAACAAAATTCAACTGACGAAGTTTATAGTCATCCCAAGGTCCTTGGAAAGCCATATGGTTCCAAGAAAGGGGTATATGTACTAACAAGCCACCAAACTGCTACAGCTGCTGAAGAATTTGCTTACCTCATGCAGTCCTTAAGTCGGGCAACGATTATTGGTGAAATAACCTCTGGTAACCTTATGCACTCCAAGGTATTTCCCTTTGACGGGACTCAATTGTCTGTCACTGTGCCTATCATTAACTTCATAGATAGTAATGGTGACTACTGGTTGGGAGGTGGAGTTGTTCCAGATGCGATTGTCCTGGCAGATGAAGCCTTAGACAAGGCCAAGGAGATCATTGCATTTCATCCCAGTATATTTCCATTAGTCAAGGGCACTGGACATCTTCTTGAAGTCCACTATGCTATCCCAGAGGTGGCATATAAAGTAAGTAGTGTTCTTCAAAATAAATGGTCTGAAGGAGGGTACCGTTCAGTGGTCGATCTTGAATCTTTGGCTTCTCTGTTAACCTCTGAGATGCAGGAAAACTCTGGAGACCACAGACTGCATGTTTTCTACAGTGACACTGAGCCAGAAATTTTAGAGGATCAGCCACCAAAAATCCCTTCACCTGAAGAACTAAACTACATAATTGATGCACTTTTTAAGATTGAAGTATTACCAGGAAATGTGGGATATCTGCGGTTTGACATGATGGCAGACACAGAAATTATTAAAGCTATTGGTCCTCAGCTGGTCAGCTTGGTCTGGAATAAGTTGGTTGAAACCAACTCTCTCATCATTGATATGAGATACAACACTGGAGGCTATTCCACAGCAATTCCTATTTTCTGCTCTTATTTCTTTGATCCAGAGCCTCTTCAGCATCTATATACTGTGTATGATCGTAGCACCTCCACAGGCAAAGATATATGGACACTTCCAGAGGTCTTTGGTGAAAGATATGGCTCCACAAAAGACATTTATATACTTACCAGTCATATGACAGGATCTGCAGCTGAAGTATTTACCAGGTCTTTGAAAGATCTAAACAGGGCCACTCTTATTGGGGAACCTACAAGTGGAGTATCTTTGTCTGTGGGCATGTACAAAGTAGGAGATAGCAATCTTTATGTGACAATCCCCAACCAAGTTGTAATCAGCTCTGTTACTGGCAAAGTATGGAGTGTGTCAGGTGTTGAGCCCCATGTTATCATTCAAGCCAATGAAGCTATGAATATAGCCCATCGCATTATTAAACTGCGTACAAAGATTCCCACTGTCATTCAAACAGCAGCGAAGCTGGTTGCAGATAATTATGCGTTTGCTGACACAGGAGCAAATGTTGCTTCCAAATTTATTGCTCTGGTGGATAAAATAGACTATAAAATGATCAAATCTGAGGTGGAGTTGGCTGAAAAAATTAATGATGACCTGCAGTCATTGTCAAAAGATTTCCATTTGAAGGCTGTCTACATACCTGAGAATTCCAAGGACCGTATTCCTGGAGTAGTACCAATGCAGGTATGTAAGGTTTAACTTTACATTTATTGAGCTATTTAAACTATGTTTAATTGAAAGACAAAAAAACTTATTTTGCATAATATTAAGTTTTTTTTATTCACAATACAGTATCCCATGCACCCATGCAGCTGTATGATAATAGGTTTCAAGAGCCCCTGCATTTTAATATAACCCTTCTCCTGCATGCTGGAATAGGTTCAGTTGAAATGATGGCAAAATTATAAGGAGGTGCAATTTCATTGTTTTCATGATTCCACCAACATTTGTATTATTGTGGTCCCTTGGTTATTATTATTTATTTACAAAGCCTTGAATGTTTCATTAACTAAAATTGGCTATACAGGCTCTTGACACTGAATGCTGAATGGGGCCATCCCAACTGATATTTGGTTAAAATTTAGTCAAGTAGGTTTTAAATCCAGTTGGGTAAGCTGCCCCTATTGTGATTTGACAGCTGACCCAAAATGATCAGACCAACCCAATCTGGCCAACCACCCGGGGGCAAAATTGGACAAAGTTCTAGTAATTTGATGACACTTTGAATATTCATGAATCAGCCCCTAAATTTTCCCTTTTCATCAAATTAGTTATATTTTGTTAAGTGTACAGAATTATTTTATTCAATTATGTATTTATTTGATCACAAAAAAATGCATCTGCACTGTGCTGCTCATATTTCCTTTCTCAATCCATTTAGATCCCATCACCAGAATTGTTTGAGGAACTTATAAAGTTTTCTTTCCACACTGACGTTTTTGAGAAGAACATTGGCTACATAAGGTTTGATATGTTTGCAGACTCGGATCTACTTAACCAGGTATCAGATCTGCTAGTGGAACATGTCTGGAAGAAGGTGGTTGACCAGGATGCCTTAATTATTGATATGAGGTAGGCTGTTATAGTTAACCAAATCAACACAATACAGTTAATAAACACTCCTCTACACCCAGTAGGACCCATCCTAATTGCCAGTTAGGTTGAGGGTTGGATGGGGGGGGGGTTAGCTCTGACAGACTGGAATTCTGAGCAAGATAAATCCTGACTCCATGACACACTTTAGAAAATAATATTTCTATACCAAGAAGCAGGTGGATCATTCTAATGATTTGTTAGTAAGAGGAAGTAAAATATACAAATGGTCGAACAGAATAGAGGTACTTGTATTGGTGAAATTGGTAGGAGTTGCTAAGTATTTATTTCTTCAATGGCTATGAAAAACATTTGTTCTTTTTTGGTCCTAGAATTTACTTTTTTATTTTTACACTGGTATAACTTTTAACATGCCTGTGCTACAGTATCTCCAGTCTTGGGGTTCATTTTAATATGCAATAGGCTCCTATGCTCTTTGTGCCAATTGCTATTTACTGTTGTTACCTACTGTTACATTTTAATAAACCTTTCAATATTCTACATTTTAATTGATCTGCCTACTAACAGAGACTCAGCCTTGGTCCTTAGCATGGTATCACTTCATATTCCAAATTTTGTCTTTGTACTCTCACTGAAGTCACACAGGGAAAGCACTGTTTTGTTTTGTAACAAAGATTCAAAGATATTTTAAGAAAAATCAGGAATAATTCAGTCCTCCATTCCTTCTAACTATACAGGTTCAAATCATATGCATTTTATAGTATAGTATCTTCTATTACCCATGTTTTGTAACGATACTATATTTAAGCAGATATATATCTCATGTTAAAAGCCTATTTTCCAATGCTGGGAATTCATTCATTTCAGTGGACCTTATCTTTTGCCAGTTTTGCTGTTTGATATAATTAAAGAGAAAAATTACACTCTGCTACAATTATAGTTTACTTTTACTCTGCTTACAATTGTTCATTTAAATAATTGTGTTTGGTTATTCTGAGCAAAGCCCTATTTGTCTCATAAAGACCAAGGAAAGAGTGAGCCCATTGACCAGATATGGAAATGAATTTGTTTCTACTCAGCAGTAAAAGACATAAAAATATATTCAGTATCCAGTATTGCTTATTATAAAGCCCTACTAAAAAATGTAGACTCACCTAAAAATGTCAGGCGACAGCTAGGGATGTAGCGAACGTCGGAAAAAAAGTTCGCGAACATATTCGCGAACTTGCGCAAAAACGCGAGCGGTTCGCGAACGGTTCGCGAACCCCATAGACTTCAATGGGAAGGCGAACTTTAACATCTAGAAAAGACATTTCTGGCCAGAAAAATGATTTTAAAGTTGTTTAAAGGGTGCAACGACCTGGAAAGTGGCATGCCAGAGGGGGATCAAGGGCAAAAATGTATCTGAAAAATCTGCCTGTGTGTGCTTGGAAGAGATAGTGTAGGGGGAGAGCTGTTAGTGATTTCAGGGACAGATGATAGTAAGTTTGCTGGCTAGTAATCTGCTTGATACTGCTCTGTATTGGAGGGACAGAAGTCTGCAGGGATTTGAGGGACATTTTAGCTTAGGTAGCTTTGCTGGCTAGTAATCTACTGTTCTCTTTAAACAACTGCCATACGTTGACCTTGTAGGCATTGTTTGCCCAGTTTTTTTGGACGCAGCCACTGAAGCACAGTTGCCAGAAAAAATATGCCATATAAATGCTGAAAATAGTCATTTTTCGCCATTACGTAAAATATATTATGGCTGCTTGAAAAAAGTGACTCCGGTGTTTTTTCTGGAGACGGTAATATTATGGATATTTAGACAGAATGGGAACAAGGTCACACAGCTCGATGGCGGGTTGAAGAAAACAGTGTGCAAATAATGCCTACAAGGCCAACGTATACACTACTACAGCGGTGGATACGGATTACGTAAAATATATGAATGCTGCTTGAAAAAAGTGACTCCGGTGTTTTTTCTGGAGACGGTAATATTATGGATATTTAGACAGAATGGGAACAAGGTCACACAGCTCGATGGCGGGTTGAAGAAAACAGTGTGCAAATAATGCCTACAAGGCCAACGTATACACTACTACAGCGGTGGATACGGATTACGTAAAATATATTATGGCTGCTTGAAAAAAGTGACTCCGGTGTTTTTTCTGGAGACGGTAATATTATGGATATTTAGACAGAATGTGAACAAGGTCACACAGCTCGATGGCGGGTTGAAGAAAACAGTGTGCAAATAATGCCTACAGGGCAAATAATGCCTAAAAGGTCAACTTATACACTACTACAGCGGTAGTAAAATAAAAAAAGTAAAATAAAAAAAAAATGAATATTAAAAAAAAAAAATTAAAGTTGGTGCTGCTGAACTACTAGGAGCAGCAGATTAGCACACCAGTCCCACTCCCCAACACTGCTAGACTAATAGCACTGGGCTCTTATAGTAGTAGTAGTAGTAGTAGTAGTAAAACAACAAAAAAATAAATAAAAGCAGTCCTTACAAGGACTACTGTTATTGCAGCAGTCAGCAGATGAGATCAGAAGCAGGACAGCTGCCCACTGCAGCTACATACAGAGCACTGCAGTAGAAGGTAGATTACTAGCCAGCAAAGCTACCTAAGCTTAAATGTCCCTCAAACCCCTGCAGACTTCTGTCCCTCCAATAACAGAGCAGTATCAAAACGATTACTAGCCAGCAAACTTTCAACTGTCCCTGAAATCACTAACAGGCAGCAGCTCTCTCCCTACACTATCTCTTCAGCACACACAGGCAGAGTGAAAAAACGCTGCAGGGCTTCGGTTTTTATAGGGAAGGGGAGTGGTCCAGGGGAGAGCTTCCTGATTGGCTGCCATGTACCTGCTGGTCTGGGGTGAGAGGGCAAAAAAAAGCGCCAACAATGGCGAACCCAAAATGGCGAACGTCGCGCGACGTTCGCGAACTTCCGGCGAGCGCGAACACCCGATGTTCGCGCGAACAAGTTCGCCGGCGAACAGTTCGCGACATCTCTAGCGACAGCACACACCATTGGGTTATATTCTCAGATCCACCCCTGATAGGACAGAAAGCAACACCTGTTAAGTCAAACCAACACAAAAATAGGGATAGGCAACCACCCCCCTCCATGTTAATTTTCAAGCTAACCCAGAAGATACAGTGAAACACATAATGCTGCAAGAAATGTTTATTTAGGGAGGGAATAATTTTACTGCCTTTTGGTCTAAAGAAAAGGAAAATTTCTGTCGAAAATTTTTGTTTTTCTTTACGTCCTACAGGCAGCACACACAATTGGGATTTAGCAAGCTAATAAACAATAGAAGGGGCAGGCCTGGACTGGCAATCTGTGGGTTCTGACAAATGCCATAGGGGCTGCTATAAGATGCCATAGAAAATAACTAATTAAATGGCTGGTGGGGGCTGTTTGGGCCTCAATGTACTTTGAATGCCAGGGCCCATTTTGACTCCCAGTCCAGACCTGGGAGGGACTATTCCCTGAGTCCTGACTCCATAATTTTGCTGCCAAAGCCTGTGACCTGAGAGGTTGCAACATCCACTTTGTAACTTTGTAAAACTTGGCAAAGGTGTGAAGATTTGACCATGCAGCAGCTCTGCAGATCTTAACAATGTCCACAGCATGGTCCTCTGCACAACAGGTAGAAACTGCTCTTGTAGCGTGTGCTCTTAAAACTTGAGGAAGATCTTTACAAGCCAACTCATAAGCTGTTGGGAAAGCTCTAGTCACTCAAACTGCAACTGTAGTTTTCGACATCTTCAAACCTTTACTTTTCCCAGAAAAAGTCACAAAGAGATTTTCAGACTGCCTAACTGACTTTGATCTTTCACTGCACATGGAGAGACACATTTGAACAGCCAAAAACTGATGTTTAAGGCTTCCTTGAAGACAAAAGTGTTTGAAATACCTCAACTGACAACCCCATAATCAACAATTCTCTGGCAGGATCCAAGCTGTTATATTCAACCAAGAAAAATGTGGATACTGCCACTGCACCTGAAGGAGAAGATCTTCCCTGACCAGGAGTTTCCAAAAATGACACATTTGGACAATTCCAAGTTCTATTTGGCCAGAAAGAAGCAATCATGATAACTGAGGCCTTCTCAGTCCTAACTTTTTGCAAAACCCTCGGAAAGGAGGAAACAGAACAAAGGACAATCAAATCGACAAGGCATCCAGGTAAGACAGGTTGTCCATTCTCCTCATTGAGCAAAACTTTGGCACCGTCCTGTTTTGGCCAGTCGCCATTAAGTCTATCTGAGGATATACCCATTTCTGAACCAGCTGCTAAAAGACATAAGGGCATAACTTCCACTTCCCATGATCCAGTGAGCCTTTGCTCAGAGCATCTGCTAGAATGTTGTTCACTCCCTTGATGTGAACTGCCCACAATAGAAGCATTCATTTTTCCTCTGTTGCCCGGTTTAGGTAAGTAACTGTAACTACATTGTCCGGACGGATCATCTCCTCCCGTTTCGCACTTGAGAGTCAGATGAAGTTTGAGGACTCATTATTTTCCCAGAAGCACCATCGATCCTGAGCAACATGAATGCTAGATGAGCTCCCCATCCCCAGGAAGAAACATCTGTCGCTATTAGCACATACAGTCCTGAATGAGTTCCCGTGAGAGAGAGAGAGAGAGTCTAGGAAGCAACCACCATTCCAGCTGCCTCTTCAGACTGATGGAAATCTTGAAGGCCTTGTCCAGAGAATCTACATCCCTGTCTCACTAGAGAACAACATCTTGGTGAAATATGTTGCATATGAGCTCTTGCCCATGGAACAGCCTCTATAGCAGCTGTCATTAGACCTAAGACTTTCATGGCTTGATGAAGAGAGGCTTTGTTTGAGTTCCCATATTGCAGAGGAAAAGGGCTAATTTCTTCTCTGGTGAAAGGAACGCTTTCATCTGTACTGAATCCTCCAATTGCAGACCCAAGACTTCCATGAGTAAGAATAAAAAAAAAGGTCTCTTCTGAACTTTATTCTTGTTTTTAGAAAGGGGTTTCCCTCGGTGTCAATAAGTGTATCCAGAGAGGAACCAAGCAATCTGCCTGGCTCAACTGGCATAGAAATACAGTAAGTGAGTTCTTAGAAGTAAGATCAGCTGACCATGCCTTCAGGCAATCAGTCAGAGAGCTCTTCTCCTGGCAGTAGACAAAGCCATTTTTCTGGCCCCCAACTTGACCGAATTGATAGCAACTTGATTCACAAATAAACTCTGTAGCCAGCTTGATAGGTTAAATCATATTCAACATACAGTATCATCCCTTGAAGGTCCTGAATCAATTTCCTCCTTCAAAGAATTCAGCCAAAACTTCAATGACTCGGAAACAGACACGACTGCTAGGGAAGGACTACAGAGGTTGGAACCTGTAATATAAGCTCTATTCAAGGCACATTCTGCTCTACGATACATAGGATACTTAATTGCTGACTCTTCCACTGGAATAGTAGTCCGTCTAGACAGAAACATCTACCTTCGGAGGATCCTCCCATTGCTGAGGCTTATGTGTATCCAACATTGCTTTATGTATCTTAGGAGCATCTGCGGATTTTGCCATTACAATTCTATCAGTTGCTTTATAGATTGATGTATAGGAAAATCTGCAGTCTTTTTTTTGGAAAAAAAATAAGAGACTCTGCTTTTCCTCCCCAGAGGGGGCAGAACTCTTAACTCAGATTATCTTTCTGACGTCCTTAATTAATTTATGAATTTTCTCTGCTGGAAAGAGAGAAAATGATTCTTTAGGCTTCACTTGAGGACAGGAAGAAGAGGTAGAGGCAGAAGAAAAAACGTATCAGTCAAAACTTCAGGACCCTTAAATTTACCGAAACACTGGAGGAGGGGCCCAAATTAGCAGAGGACTTTACTTCATCCAAGGCCTTTGACAACATGCCCTTAAACCAGAAAATAAAATCTTCTGGATTATTATCTGAAGCACACACAGAGTCCTGAGAGCATCCAGCATGCAAAGATTATTAATATCTTTAGGCAGAGGCTGGTCACAGCCGGCACAAATGTCTTGATTTCCTCTTCCTTTTTTCCCCCTTGAGACATCTGGAAACAACCCAATAAATATATCAAGTATATAATGTATATGACAATATGAGGTTGCATACTAACAGTGGGAGAAGGCTACCACAGTACCATTAACAACCTGGCAGTGAGCACATACAGGAACTGATGGACAGCAACGGCAAGAATCCCTGCAGCAAACACACTTAACAAAGGAAATGAGGGCCCTGTACCCTCCAAACCTTTAAATATTCCCAGAATCTTACCAGTTCTTTCCCTTCGCCCCATAGAAAATGAGCCAGAGCTCTTCGGTAAGATGTGCCATCCTGTGACGGCACTCTCACGTGCCGACCTGCACCCAGAGAGACACACTACAGGCAGAAATTTTGCTCCGGAGATACAAGCCTGACAGATGTTTCTTCCTGGGGATGGGAAATCCCCTGCAGCGAGGCTACACCAGGTACTGCCCATGCCTAAGGGGACTTCCACACCTCTCTTCACCCCCCCAGAGTCACCAATGCTTGCGTTGTAACCCCTTTGGCCATCAGGCTCTCAGAGCCTGGCTCTTCATCTGTACACAAGCTTCACATTCAGCACAGGGGGACAAAAAAAAATAAGCGGGAGGTGGTTGCCTATGCATATTTGTGTGATGTTTTGGCTTAACGGGTGCTGCTTTCTGTTCTTGCGGGGTGGATCTGAGAATATAACCCTATGGTGTGTGTTGCCTGTAGGATTTAAAGAAATTAGGTTTCAGTAACTCTTTATAATTTCAAGCGACAGGGCTCTTGCACTGATAAAACGCACCCACAATGGGACACTGTGTGAATTAACTAAATCTAAAAACAACTGGACTTGCTGAGTAATCAATGAAGACGTTTCACTTCTCATCCGAGCAGCTTCTTCAGTTCAACTGACTGGTGTGGGAAGTTCTCGTCATATAAACTCTTCCACTAATCCAATCACAATTAATTCACAGAGGTGTTGATTCTGTGTAGTTACTGTGATAGGATTATTCAATGTGTCATGCAACTCCTAGTTGTGAGAGTTGCATGAATGGATGTGTGAAGTGTTCTGAAACCGCCAGGGTACAGATGTTAAAACAGCATTGTTTGTAGCAAACAGGTGGTGTCGAAGATCTGTGAACTCCTCGCTACACTAGACTCCGTATACCACATTGCTTTGTTTTTCTTTTGGTGTTGGATCCTTTGGGTGTACCAGTTTTTGTCTCAGTATGTTGCTAGGTTTGAAAAACACAGGGACATGGTGTTTGTTGAAAATCCTCCTGAGTTTCTCTGACACTCTAGCTACATATGGAATGACTATGTTTCTCCTACTATGGGGCAAATTCACTAAAGCTCGAATCGGCTAACGCTAGCGCAAATTCACCAGCGTGACGTCATTTCATTACTTCGCCGATTTACTAACGGGCGCTGGCGTACTCTAGCACTACTTCGCACCCTTACGCCAGGCTAAGTTGCGCTATGGCAAAGGGACGTAACTACACTAATTCACTAACTTGCACATTTTACTGAATGTTACCTCTTGCGCCAGATTTGCCTTCTCTACCTCCGACCAGGCGAAGTGCAATAGAGTAGATTTAAGGGTGATAGCCTGAAAAAGATTGAAATTTTTTGGGGGGGCACCCTCCTTTCCCTCTACATTTCCTAACATATTGCACCTAAACTATACAGTGGGCACATGTATAGGGCAAAATAAAACTCTATTTTATTCTATAAAGCTTTCCCAGGCTTGTGTAGTGTAATGTATTTGCTGCTACATATACGTCCATTGTACTTTAACTTGGCGGTGTATGCAAATTAGGCATCACTAGCGTAACTTCGCTTTGCTTGGCGAATTAATGCTAGCTCAACTTCGCTACCTTTAGTCAATTAGCGGCGGTCTGGCGAAGTGCGCCAAAGCCTGCGCTAGCGTAACTCCGCAGGTTCGTGAATTTGCCCCTAAATGTTATTTCTATTGGTGTTCCTGTTGGGCTTGGTTGCTGCTGTTTTGACAAAGGCCCAGTCTGGGTAGCCACACTCTTTCAAAGCTCCTCTGAGATGTTTTTGCTCTTAGTCTTTGGACTCTATATCAGTTGCCACACATTCCGCCCTGTGGTACAGAGTTCTAATGACACCCAGTTTGTGTTCCAGCGGATGGTGGGAATCAAACAACAGATATTGATCCGTATGAGTGGGTTTCCTGTATACTTCCGTCTTCAAGTTACTCCCCTCTTGGATGCATATCAACAGTCCAAAAAGACAAGTTTGTTCTCGTGGACATCTTCCTTGTGAACTTGATGTTACTGTCCACTGAGTGTTCTGTAAAGGCCGCCAGTTCATTGGATCTGATTTAACCCAAGTGTCATCCACATACCTGAATGAGTGACTCCATGTAGTTCCCTGGAAAGCAAGTAAGGCCCTCCTTGCCACTTCCTCCATGTACAAGTTTGCTACAATGGGAGAGACTGGAGAACCCATTGCACAGCCATGTTTCTGTCTATAAAAAAGGTTCTTGTACTTGAAGTATGTGGTGTTAAGGCACAAATCTAGCAACCAACATATTTGGTTGGTACTGAGCTTCGTTCTGCTGCTGAGGATGTTATCTTGTTGCAGTCGATTTCTTACAGTCTCAATTGCCTCTGTCGAAGGTATACATGTGAACAATGAAGTGACATCATATGATACCATTGTTTCTTCTGCTTCTAGTGTAACGCCGTGAATCTTGGTTACAAACTCTTTGGCGTTCTGGATATGATGTACTGTATTGCCTACCAATGGGGTTAAGATGTTAGCCAAGAATTTTGCAATGCTGTATGTTATTGAATATATGCTGCTGACAATGAGTCTTAGTGGGGCTCCTTCTTTGTGTATCTTGGGGAGTCCGTATAAGCATGGTGTGGCTTATCTGGGGTACAGGCGGTGGTATAAAACTCGATCAATGGCTTTCTCCTTTTCAAGTTGTTGTATGCAACCTATCACCTTTTTCTTGTAACCGCTGGTTGGGTATTTTCTTAAGGGTTCATATGTATTGCTATTACTGAGTAGAGTGGTTATCATGCAGTCATAGTCATTTGTGTTGAGCACAACTGTGCATCGCCCTTTATCTGCTGGAAGGATAGTGATGTTCGGGTCCTTACTCAGAGAACTAAGCGCTCTCCTCTCTTGTGTAGTAAGGTTAGAGGGAGGTGTTCTTGCACTTGACAAAGCAGCTGACACTTTTAGCCTGAGTTGTTCCGCTTCTTCCTTTTTCAAGTGATTATTTTCAGATTCTGTGGCTGTGATGAGTTCAACTACTGGGATGTGTTGTGGAGTCACTGCATAGTTTAAACCCTTGGCTAGCACGTCCTTTTCTGGCTGAGTTAGTACCCTATCTGATAGGTTCCTAACCCACGTGTCTTTTGGGTTCTTTCGTTTCTTATCTTTCTGCCTCCAGATTAGTTCTTCAATCCTTTTCCAACTACTGCTTCATGACAGTAACATGGTGAATTTGCTTATTTGTCGCTCCTTACTCTTAATGTGTTGGGCAATCTGTACATGTTCAACAAACACAACCACCTTTCCAGAGTTCCATCAGGCAGTTCTTTTGCCAGACTCCGTTTCAGATGTTCTACTTTCTGCATAAGGGCATCAATGGTAAAGTTGATCTGTCTGACCCATTCATTTAGTAGATGTTTTTGGGCTTTAATAAAGAGGAGCTTTGAAAGCATGTGGCTACCCAGACTGGGCCTTTGTAAAACAGCAGCAACCAAGCCCAACAGGAACACCAATAGTAAAAAACACCCAGAGACACATAGTAGGCGAAACATAGTAATCCCATATGTAGCTGGAGTGTCAGACAAACTCAGGAGGATTTTCAACAAACACCACGTCCCTGTGTTTTTCAAACCTAGCAACACACTGAGACAAAAACTGGTACACCCAAAGGATCCAACACCAGAAGAAAAACAAAGCAATGTGGTATACAGAGTTAAAAGCAGATAATTAAATACTGAAATGGATGTTAACTGTCAATATGTGATAGCACCAAGCATAGGGTCCTATAACATATACTACTTAAAAAGTAAATAGTATTCAAAGCAAGGTGAATTGTTTGTAAAAAAATAATCACAGCAAACAACACCAAAAAAATTATATTACACATTATATTAAACATAACACAAGGCAGCGTTCAACCTCATTCACCATACCTCATGTCAGACATTCCCTCACATTTCACACCATTGAGCGCTTCATCCTCCTGTGATGAAGCTCCTAATGGTGCTTCTTTAGAGGAGCTTAAAGCTTGTCGATGTTGTATCTAGAAATATTTGTGCTTTAAATATACTTTTTATGTGACCTACATGATTCATGAGTGCCTACCCACTTTTTTGGTATACAAAATGTTATGTTCCCCTTGCTGAGGATCTGGGGCTGGAGCACCTGGACCATGTTCAACATCTTGTTGAGTTATTGTTGCTTTTTCAATTGTAACGTAACTAGGTGGGGATGGGCCCAGGTGTGTGCCACCGGCCTCAGTGCCGATTTTCTTTGCGCCTTCGAACAGGGCGCGATCTGCCGCGGGGGTGCGGACCCTGGTCCACTCGCACCCCCTGCTCCCCCAGTAGTTATGCCTCTGTTTTTCAACTAATTGTTATGTATTACCATTTAGAGCAAATTACATGACAAATTTACAGAAAACTGCTGGGAAAATGTATTTACTCTAGGGAAAAAAAAGAAAAAAAGATCAAGGCTATCCAATACATTTGGTTACAGAAGCATCATACATGACATTTTTCTTAGCAGCATAAATGTTCACACTATGGGGTAAATTTATCAAAGAGTGAAGTTCTGCCACTAGAGTGAAATTCTGCAGCTCTCAATTCATTTCTATGGGATTTTGAAAGGCGTATTAATCAATGGGTGAAAGTGAAAGTTCACTCTTTGATAAATACGCCTATAAAAATCCCATAGAAATGAATGGTGAGTGGCGGAATTTCACTCTAGTGGCGGAACTTCACTATTAACTTCACTCTTTGATAAATATACCCCTATGTGTAAAGGTGATGGGATAGGGATTGGATATCAGACACATTTTCCTGTGTGAATAATGGATAAGTAAAACTGCAAGTGGCAACATGGCAACTCACACAAGCAGAATATCAGTGGGAAGTGATCCATTAAGTGAATCCATTAATAATACACTAAGTAGGGATGCAGATCGCCCTTTTTCAGCAGGATTCGGCCGAATCCTTCTGTCCGTCTGAACCGAATCCTAATTTGTATATGCAAATTAGGGGCGGAGAGGGAAATCGTGTGACTTTTTGTCACAAAACAAGGAAGTAAAATATGCAAATGCAAATTAGGATTTGGATTCGGTTCGGTATTTGGCCGAATCCTTCGTGCAGGATTCGGGGGTTCGGCCGAATCCAAAATAGTGGATTCGGTGCATCCCTTTCGCTAAGTAGATGAGCATAGATGTGACAGGTAAAATGATTGATTTTCCTGATGCCCTCCAATGGCATTACACCCACATGACACGAACATATAAGGTACACTTTTAACAAAATGCAAGTACTAATAGGTGCAAAAAATTAATAAATGAGTATTTACTTAGCAATATGTTTCCAGTTTCTTCATGCACTCTTCCTTGTATGTTTAGCCTTTTTTTTGAGATTCATCTTTTACTTTTAGATTTAACATCGGAGGCCCCACATCATCCATCCCAATTTTCTGCTCATATTTCTTTGATGAAGGTACTCCTGTTCTTTTGGATAAAATTTATAGTCGGACATCCAATGCCATGACTGACATATGGACCCTCCCTGATCTTGTAGGTATGTGAGTGCACACAAAGATGACTGGGTATGTAACATCACTGATAATAACAGGGAAGGTGCACAACTATGTTGTACCTTGTGACAATTAAAAAAAGTGTTTTTAAATGTGACCAGTTTTGTTGCATGTCTGCCTTGAGTCATGTGGAACTATAACCTACATTAAAGGACCAGTAACTTAAATTTTTAAAAAAAAAAAATTTGTTTGTCTGTAACGAAAAAAAAACACCTACACATATTTACCTTTGAAATTAAAAGTCTTTATTAATAAATAACTTACCAATACTCTGCTTGTGCTCCACTTCAGAAAAGGCGACAGGACAACAATCCATCGTGCTGCGATTGATTTCTTCTCCCTGGCTATCTCCTATAGAAGGCAGGGAGGAGAAATCAAGCCCTACACAATGGATCATTGCCCTGTCGCCTGCTCAATACTAAGTAAATATGTTTACATAGGTCGATTTGCACATATACAACTACTGTACTACAAGTATAGTAGTTTTATGACATGTACAAGTATATAAAACCAATAAAATTGACATTATGGCCCTAATTCAGGGTTAGAGAAATAGAAATAGTATGATCTGATAAGATTACTGTTCCAGAGCAATCCCATTATATTTAGTTTGCCCTTAAGAAAGTTCTAAGCATGAAAAGGAAAGGGATTTCCAATAAGCTCTTATTGATTGATTGATTGATTGATTGATGTTGTTTTTGGCAATATTTAGTTAATATTTATCTTGATTTATATTTGCATATTGAGCTGATTTTTTTATATCTTTTCTCCTACATAGGAAAAACATTTGGCTCTAAGAAGCCCTTGATCATCCTGACAAGTTCTTTGACAGAAGGAGCAGCTGAGGAGTTTGTGTACATCATGAAGAGACTGGGCAGAGCTTATGTGGTAGGAGAGGTTACAAGTGGGGGTTGCCACCCACCTCAGACCTACCATGTCGATGACACCCACCTATATCTGACCATTCCAACATCTCGTTCTGCCAGTGCAGAGCCTGGGGAGTCATGGGAAGGAAAAGGTGTATTGCCAGATCTTGAGATTTCCTCTGAGACTGCTCTGTTGAAGGCGAAAGAGATCTTAGAGTCTCAATTAGAGGGCAGACGATAACAATTAATCACGTATTCTCTGGGAAAAATATGCACATACTGCTCAGCATATTAATTAGAGTTATGTAAAGAACCGTGTTGTATCACATCTGTCTTTTGTATGCCGAAAAAATAATACTGTATCTGTTCATATGTATTGCAGTGAGTTAGTTAGGAATAAATATAAGCAATCTTTGTTGGAGATGGCTATCTATGCTAGCTATAATAATTACCACCAATTTCTTTTCTTCCTTATTATCATTCCTGATGAAGGGAGGTTTTCCCCCCCCGAAATGTTGAACTATTGGTGGCATAATAAAAGGGGCATTTTCCCCGACTGCATTTAATTGAGTGTGTGCGGATCTGTCTACAATTTATCGCTGTTGCTAGGGGACCTGGCCGGGTCTACGGATGATCAGCACCACCATTGCAGTTAAAGTACAGGTGTGCGGCAGAATCATTATATTGCTTCCTTATTATCTTGCCATTAGTATCATTTGGCTTTATCTAAACACTGCTTTTTTCAAAAGTGAAATTTTTGAAAATGTTTCCAGCATTCATTTTACAGTGAAACATTTTTTAAATACAGTGATGTTTCCTACCTGTGTGTGGGCATTTATAAACCTTGTGCATATCTGCATTTTTTGCAACACCAATAATATTTATTGTACAGTATTTAAAGCTAGTGATACCATATGGCATTTTTAACCACTGCAAAATGTCATACCTCAGGACCTGATGGACACTTTATTCAGTATCAGGGCAACCATCAGAAACTTTGAGGCCCTGCAGCCTTATTTGTGCTATACAAATGATCAGCCAACAAGTAAGTGTCAAGAATGGCTCCCTAAATTAGGACAAGTGCTAGGCTACTGGCCACTGCTCAATCTTCTGCCTGTAGCAGCTGCCTTTGGCTTTGGGAGGAGCCCTTAGCTACTCAGATGCCAGCAGGTCTTAATTTGAGAGGAGCAAAGCAAAAATAAGCAAAGAGGCACGTTCATTACCAAGTTTAGGAAGGAAGGCAACACCACCTTCTCAAGCAGTAGACAAAATAGCATGGTCAGACAGGCTGGGGTTGGTACAGACGGAGTTCAAGAATAGTCAGGCAGGCCAGGGTTGGTACAGGCAGAGTTCAGGCAAGGTCAGACTGGCTGGGGTCAGTACAGGTGGAGTTAAATCATGGTCAGACAGGCAGGGTCAGTACAAGCAGAGTTCAAAGAATAATCAGTCTAGCAACGGTCGGGATTGGCAGAGTTCAGCAAAATCAGAAAGGCAGTGTAGAATCAGACAAAAAGCATACCCAGGAACAATTAGAATAGACCTAACAATGGGCAATGAGTTCTAGCCCGAAGCCCCTTTAAATATTCAAACTTCACGCCACCATGCAGAAACCCCAGAAGTACGCACCACGCGTTCCATAGGAGAACTCAGTGCAGGAGAGAAGGGATTATCGCACCGGGCATCCCTGCCAAGAGCATGGCGGGCATCCTGCCGGCCCACCAGACCACCAGGGTGAGTCCTGACAGTAAGTAGGTTTTGTTGGGAAAAGAGATTAAACAAGTTCAACCACAGCTACTGTACTATGATACAAACTCACAAATTACTGAAAATCAGGAGTGTACATTTATAGGGAAACAGACCCTGCAGCTGCTGGAGGCCTGGAAACTATAGGGGGCCAGTGGGGCTAATAAACAGTTGCAATATATGTTCCTGGAAAATGTCTTGTTCCCCAAGTGATGCCAGGTAAATTTGCTAAGACAACGCCAATTCCCTAAAGTGTGAAGCTGCGTCCAGGGCACCGAACACTATTTTCACTAGCGTTACATCTGGAAATCAAAGCGAAGATGCGATAGCGTTGCCTAATTTGCATACAGCGGGAAATTATAAAGTTACATGGCCGTATATGTTGCAGCAAATACATTACATTACACAAGTCCAGGGAACCTTAATAAATAAAATAGAGTTGTTATAATGCCCTACATATGAGCCCAGTGTATAGTTTATGTTCCATATGTTGGAAAATGGAGGGGGGAACCCGGTTACCCAAAAAAGTTTTACGGACCTTTGCAGACTATCACTCAGAAAAAAGGAAAATACGCCAGCATTTCTGCGTAACTTGGGTACGCTTATACATAAATTAATGTAAGCGTATATAAGCTTCTACCTAAGTAACGTTTTTGCCAGTCTAGTCTCCTCTCCCATTTTCCCTTCCTTTGCCCACTACTTCATCTAACCTGTCTTCCACAGAATATTTACTGAACCCTTCCCCCACGCCTAGTTTAAAATCAGCCCAGTTCTCCAAAAACCCAAAGCCCTCATCCCTACAACAGTCTCTCAGCCACGCATTAATCTCCCTAATCTCCCACTGTCTTCATAACGTTGCTTATGGCACAGGTAATATCTCTGAGAAAATTACCTTGAAAGTCTTTGCCCTCAACTTTACACATAGTTTTTTAAAACCTTTCTTGAGGACTTCACCACCTCCTCTAATTTCGTCATTGGTACCTATGTGTACCAAGACTGCTGGGTCTTCCCATGCCCCTCCCAGTAATCTGTCCACTCATTCCACCTTATGCCAAACTCTAGCACCAGGCAAGCAGCAGACTGTTCGGCATGAAGAGTCCTTGTGGCAGATTACCCTATCCACCTTTCTAAAAACTGAATTCCCTATAACTAAAACATGCCTTTCCTTCCTTGCACTGCCCCCACCACCTGTATTAGAGTCACTGCCTCCCAGGGTGCTCTGAGAGTCAGTCTGTTCCATACATGCCAGTTCAGAGCTGTCCTCCCCAGTGCCCTATTACAGAGTTTTAGGCACATTAAAATTAATTTTAGTTTGAGTAAAGTATTGGCAATCAATTGAAGTTCTTGAGAACATATGAGCACAGCCTGAAACAATTGCAAATATTAAGTCTGACAGAGTGAGTCCATTTACTTAATCTTAACAAATTGTATATTTTGCAAATTTAAATTCAAGATCATTCTTTCTTTAAGCAGGAAAACATATAATTTAGTTATATCCTACTAAGTAAGCTAAATATACTATATTTCAAAAGTATCTAGATAAAAGACTTAGTTGTAGTAGGCTTTTAGTCAGGCATTTAAAGGGGTGGGTCACCTTCAAATTAACTTTTAATATGATGTAGAGAGTGATATTCTGAGACAATTTGCAATTGGTTTAAATTTTATTATTATTTGTGGTTTTTAAGTTATTTAGCTTTTTATTCAGCAGCTCTTCAATTTGAAACTTAAGCAATCTGGTAGGGTCCAAATTACCTTAGCAACCATGCATTGATTTGAATAAGAGACTGGAATATGAATAAGAGAGTGCCTGAATAGAAGGATCAGTAATACAAAGTAACAATAACAATATATTTGTAGCCTTACAGAGCATTTGTTTTTTAGAAGGGCTCAGCATCGCCCATTTGAAAGCTGCAAAGAGTCAGAAGAAAAAGGCAAATAACCATAAAACTATAAAAAATAAATAATGAAAACCAATTGAAAAGCTGCTTAGAATTGGCCATTCTATAACATAATAATAAAGTTACCTTAAAGGTGAACCACCCCTTTAAGACAAAAATTGTCAAAGCAAGTCTCCTGCTCACAAAAGGGAGTGATCTCTCAACTATCCCATGGTTCCTGCCTCATTACAGGTCATGGCAGTTTGCTTGGACTATTTTGGAAAAACAATCCACTACCACTAGGATTGTAGTAAAATCAGTAGACTTGGTTAAGTCTACAGTAAACTCCATAAAGATGTCGCACTAAGGCTGAGTCAGGAATGGCAGTGGTTGCAGTAACCCACAAGGGCAGAAACAAGCCATCTTTTGTTGTGAACAGAACAGGAGGAGACAAACTGCATTGTATCCTGAAATAGTGATGGCTACCAGAATTACCTGGAAACAAGTTTAACCTTTTTGATACAAGGATGTGCGGCAACCTTGGAAGTGAATGGCCCCATGAAAGGAGAAACCTCACCTGCTCATTTCACTTGTACTTAATGACCCCTACTGACTTCCAATCTGTCTTTGGAAATTTAGGACAGGTACTGTAAGCTCCTTGATGTTTTTGACCATATGGTGTATAGCGGAGACAGGGAATCTATATTAATCAATCCTGTGTTTTATAGTAGATTTGTTTACATTACATATAACTTTTATTTTGTTTAGTCTTGGAGTGCTCCCACGATTCTCTTTGTATTTCTGTGTCTTACAGCATTATTCTGCAGGAAGGAAGGAAGGACAAACTTATATGTGGTTTTAGCACCCTCACATTTAATAGTGGTTTTATGGCTTTCAAGCTTTTGATCATAGAATGTGCAGTGATCAATTTCTTCTCTTTTATATGTCCAGATATATTTCGCCATGCAGTGTATCTCAACAAAATTAAATACACATATCAATAAAAACTTCACTTAACACAAAGAAAAAATGTAGGTAAGTAACAAAATTAAGTGTGGGAGTAAAAGGCATACATATGTCCATTTATTGGCTTGTGTTACCTAGCATGTATGCCTTTACTTGTGTGTCAGTATGGAGCTTCATATGAACTAAGTACTAGTATTTAAAATAGTAGTGTTTCAAATATAGGATTATCCAATGAAATATATTAGAAAAATATATTTTTCACAAAAAGGATTTATTTATATAAAACAGTGTTTTAAAGGAAGATCAATATGGTCTACCCAGTTTCAACACTCCTGGGACACTGAGCAATAGAACAACACTGAGCAATAGAACTTGGCAGAGAAGAATCAGGAGGTGCTTTATGCATCAGTAACATAAACTTCTGAAGTACTGTCCAGCCTACCCTTGGGCAGAACAGCAGATGTTGCTTATGATACATATTCATTATACTAAAGGTGTTTGACTTCTAACTAATTGAAAATAATTATTCATGTAAATTGTAAAAGTGCTCAGATGAGCAAATAGATACAATTGCATTAGAGAGGTCCCTATTTTTTAGTTGCACTAGAGGGTCCCATTTAAATGGAAGTATTCTTATGCCATTCGTTAAAATAACCTTAACAGGATCCTATAAACAAATGTGATTAGCTCAGCAGTGAGAAGTCATATGACGAGAAAGGTGGTGACGTTCTTTAAAATAAGCATAACAGACAGGACAGGAAATCGGCAACTCTCTCCTTCTCTTGTGTTGCGGTTCACCTGTTATTCCCTTCTTGTGGCGTGACCGCATGTGGAGTACAAGGTCAGAGGTCATTCTAAAAGATAGCTTGCACTTTGCACACAAGTTCTGTGCTGTAGCCCCTAAGGGAGTAAAGGTAGGTGGAAGCAACTGTGTAGCTTCCCTGGATTTAGGCTGTGTTTCTGTAGTGGAGGCATTCACTGGACATTTGGAGAATGAGAAATTGCAGTGAGTGCAGAATCTATTATGGCAGTGGGTTCCTACGACTAAATTATCCCCAATATTATATAAATTCATATGTTCCCTTTCAGGGATTTCACATGGGCTAGTAAGTGACTTTATTTTATATCCATATCTGGCAGGTACAGGTGAGAAAGCACTAATCCCTGAGTTACTGTCCTTACCTATAGCTAAAGTGTTTTGTTGTTTATATATCTCTGTAAATGCACTCTTATCCTTCCCTGACAATTCAGGTTGCTCTAACTTTCTCACTGTTGTTTTGCAGTCAGCTACATCACTTGTCAAGTCTTCCTGTCTTCTATGTGGTCCATCCAGGCAAGAATTACTTTTTCCTGCAGTCTTGAAGCCTTCTCCTGCTTGTTCTACTTTCTCTCTCTCCATATCACAAGCTAAGCAGTGGAAGTTGGTACTTCGTAACATGCATTTTGTTGACAGGCAGTCCTTTCCTATTACATAAAAGAAGGTTAAATTTTAGTGTGTATTGTTTGGTCTAATAAGGACTGGAAAAAACATATATGAAGGGTCATTTACTGATACCCCTGATATTAGTGCAAGAGCACTAATTGAAAGCATGCCCGATTGTGATCATTTTAATAAAAGCATGTGCATGGGGTTTGGCTACATTCTGCAACTAGTGCCACACTTCCAATCCACTGCAGGTTCAATACACAGAGCAGATGGGTGGACAGCCCTGCCATAGGCAGGGGGAAAAGACAGGGCTCCATTGCCACCTGCATCCACCAGAGTTCCCTTACTTATACATGACACATAAGTTATAGAGTAAATCAAGGGACACTAAGATGCCTCCTCCGTTCTCCCCACATGATTAGTGAATACAGACATCTCTGTATTCATATGGGAGGGAGACCGGTCTCTGTTGCTCTATTTGGGAGCTCAGGGACCTGCCGAAATTTTAAAACATGGCGGAATATACTTGTTTTTTTGTACTTTGCACCCTGTTCTGCATCAGTGTAAAAGTTAAAACTGGATAAATAGATAGTCTGTGCAAAATAAAAAATGTTTCTAAAATATGTAATGTATAAAGGCTGGAGTGACTGGATGTTTAACAGAACAGAACACTACTTCCTGCTTGTCAGATCTCTCAGCATGATCTTTCAGGTAAGTGATTACAATCACTGCCGCTAGTGAAATGGACTTTCCTTTAACGTCTGCAATTAGTAGCTGTAACGGTTTGGCTTCTATGGTGCTTGTGTTGTTGCTGTGTAATAGCACATTCATGCTGTGTGTCTGACACAGCTTCCACCCACTTTTAAAATACTAAATAGGCACTACATCTGACTATGAACTCTTCTCTGAAAGCTTGTGTGGTTTTCCTTGCATGGGCATATGGGGCCCAACCATTACACTGCAGTCTTAAGGCAGACTGTGTATGATGTGAACATATTTCATAAGGTAAAATATATTAAATATTCATACATGTGTGTAATCCCACCATTTACTTACCATGGGAGACAGATGTTGATCCGAGCCCTTGAAGATCCACCATCCTAGATTTCTGTCCATTATACCACAGCAGTAGCTGTTCCCCCTGTATGGGATTTGTGGTTCTCAAGTTAACCTTTTCATCAATTGTCTGAGCTAACCGTACATGTCCTACACCTTGACCCCTACTCGGAGTATCCATCTGAAAGAAGCAAAAATGAGAATCATATTATCATTTAATACTGTGTGGGATATAAGTGGATTCGGCAGATATCATTTAAATGTCTGAGTTAAAAAATGTAACTGTATAGAAGTATTGCAAGTACAACTGCATTTGTTAATTGTGTTATAGGGATGCTATGCTCTTGGTTTTTGGCATGAGGTATCCAGGGATTTTTTTATTACAATTCTAGGTACAGGTTTTCTGCATTTATTGATAAAAGAATGGCAGAGAAGTTCATGTTTAGGCTTTGTGTAGTAAACAAACGGTGCTATAAGAGGTTTGTCTACCATCAATAACTAGTGTTTGATCTGGTGCAGTTTTGTGTTGAGCTATTTCTCACTACTATAAATTTCGAAGGGAAGCACCACCCACCATGTTGAAGTTGTGGATCTGTAAGGTACTTGTGCATGTTGCAAGTTATTTGCATACCCACTACTATACCAGCAAAGCTGCTTGTCCCTCAAAAGTACTTTTGGTGCAGTCATACAAGAACACTTCTCTGGGTACTGAGGAAGGTACTTCAGGCTTAGTAAGTATATTTCGTTATAAGTATCTCTCCTCCATTTTTTCTTCTGTGATATACACTGTTCTAAACCTTTTAGTTCATGAATTTAGTAGACATGCCTTTGTTGCTTTTCAGCTGGGAAAGTATTTTATTTAGTCTGCTGTTAAAAACATTTTGGGTGCCATTTACTTACCAAACCGCACTACAGCTGTGGTCTGGCAAATTTCCCTGCAGTCAGGGGAAATCTCATACATTAAAGGTAATTGCGACAACATGTGCCATTTGAGGGGGCTTCTGCAATGCCGCCCCCTCGCTTACTTACCATTCTGGGGGGAGGCAACAACACTAATGCGGCAAGCGCAATTGCTGGAAATTTTGCTCTTAAAGGTACCAGGAGCGGCTTTTTGCCACCCCTGGAAACCTATGTGGTGCCTGAGGAGAGTTTATCAACTCACCTCATTAGTGGAGCTCCCCTTTGCGCTCCTGAATAGATGTGTTTAGTGCCAATGCCTAATATTTCTTTTTGCTCTGGAGGTTGTCTTAATCTTGGGCTACTCTCTAGAGTAGACGCTACAGAGCTTGGTGAATGTTTTACAAGTTTATTTGCACATGTTGGGGCCCATTTACTTAGTTTAAGTGAAGGAATAGAGGAAAAAAGTTTGAATTTCGAATGGTCGAATATGGCTACTTCAAAGGATTTAGTCGTTCGATCGAACGTTTATTCCTTCGATCGTTCGATCGTAGGAATAGCGGTAAATCCTATGACTTCGATATTCGAAGTTGAAGGATTTTACTTTGACGGTCGAATATCGAGGGTTAATTAACCCTCGATATTCGACCCTAGGTAAATGTGCCCCATTGTGTTTGCACATGTTGTGTTTGGTGTGCACTTACAAGGGTTGTTACCTTGAAATTTAGTCAAATTCATACCTTTTTATTTGTTGTTATTTTAAATATTTGTTATTTAAAGTGTCATCTGCTTGGTTTTATGTTTAAAAAGTCTTCAATAAATGTACCTACACACCTTGTTATTAATGTTAAGTCCTCCACCAGTGGTAGGTTTCACTTTCCAAGCAGGCATTGATGCCGTTCAAAAAGATACTGTTCCTATACATGCTCTTAACATTTTTCACCAATGTGTCTGAAAAGACTGTTCTTATAAGTTAAGTGAAAGCATTGTCACAAGGTAAGCCTGAAATTACTGCTGTCTTGGATGTGAAGGTAGTTTCGGGGTTTCATTAGCAGGTTGTATCAATAGACACTACTGACTTGCAGCCAAGTGAATTGGGAATTAATGCAATTATTAATGCTGCACACTGGGAATTACAACACAAATTCTGTCAAAATTGCATCCATCGCAGATTCATTTAAATGCTGATTTTCAGAACTGACAGCAGTTTTGGAAATTTTGAGTATAGTTATTGAGATATTGTAAATATATTATGGTTAACTGATGTTTGCTTTTTGAAGAGCTTGACAGATTTACTTTAAATTTTTTGCTTTAATGGAATTTAACATCAGATAATATTATTGTTTTTATCCTGTCCTGTTTCTCATCTAGTTGAGTTGCAGAAAAGGCCAGTCTGTGGTGGCAGCATCCTGAGGCTAGTGTCAATAAGAGGAAAACAAACATTGACAGTGGGGAACAAGAACAATGCTACTTAACATAGACACTAAATGACATACATGTATGCTCATTCTTTTATGAAGTTATTTCATTTTTGCTAAATGCTGAAAGGGAATTGGAGAATAAAAAATGATAAAAAGTAAGGTGTGTTAAAACACTATCCTTGCAGACACATGAGACCCCAAACATTTAATGTTTCCCCAAAATATGTCTGCATGTAAAACACTTTATCCCTACAATATTGCTACCTGGGCAGTATTTGACCAACCTAGCTGGTAAATCACCAGATAGAGCAGAAGCTAATATTACAAGTATACCAGTGACATACTTGCTGGTAAATATGTAATGCCCTGTAAATCCCTTTGCTGCCTGAACTGCTCCATTGCCTGATTAAGTTCCTCAATTCCTGCTCTCTGTGACGTACAGCTCTGGGACCCACCATAACCCTGCCCAGATCACAGGCCACCACCATGATTTTGCCACACTGTGATGCTATTACCTTGCCCCCATGACATCATATCCATGACCTCCACCATTGGCTGGTATTGGTAGATAAAAAGGCAATTACCTATGAGTGACAAAGCATGGGTATAAACCATGTGTCAAGGGAAACTTTTCCAGCAACTCAAGCTTAAATCATGAGTGAACTGACAGGCCCTATAAGTATAGGACAATCCAAAGTGTCCCTGAAAATGCAGAACAGTTGGTTGCTACTATCACCAAGATGCAGGGTGGCTTTAGAAAGTCGAGATGGATTACGACAAAATGTGGTCTTAGAAACAGCAGTGCCTTACCTCCCATAATTTGGGTACTGTAGAAACAGAACCAATAAACCACTGCACAAGATGCAAAGCTCAAAATGTAGGTCATACCTACTCTGTGGGGGGGGGGTAATGGATGACAGATAAGGTCATTGATGTTCAGGGGCAGTACTATGACACATCAGAATGTAATTGGCTGAATAACATGCCAAGCACCCTGGTCTTAGCTTGTGCTTCACCTGTAGTGTGACCGCCTCAGCTCCTTGGATGCCACCAGGACTTAAACGAGAGGTGTAAGGCTAGAGGTTCTGGATAGACAGAGGGGCACGACTGTTAGCTAGAGTCTTTAGGCCGAGGGTCACGGTACAAAACAGAAAAACCAGAATCGTCGTCAGAACAGGCCGGGTCGAGACAGGCAGATGTAAATCGTAATCAGACAGGCAAGGGTCAAAACCGGGTAATCAATCAGACAGGAGGGTTCAGCAGGAGGGGTAGTCGATATTCAGGCAAGGGTCAAATATAGAGGTCAGGATAGTCGATAGCCAGGCAGGGGTCAAAACCAGAATCAGAATCAGAATACAAAATACAGAAGCTCACAAAGCACCAGGAACAAGATCCTATCACGGGCAAGGTCCTGTGGTTTTACTAAGCCTTTTATAGTTTTCAAATTTGGCACCATTGCGCACTGGCGTCATCACACCAGCGCCTTTAAATAGTGAGTAGGCGCGCGCGCATGGCCTTATGGATCTAAGATGGAGCTTGGCACGGAGCAGCGTGGTGGGCGTCCCTGCCGCACCACTGTACCACCAGGGTAAGTTGAATTTACTACATTACCCCCCTCTAGGGGGGCCACTGGACCCCCAGGCCTCTCAGGAAACTTTAGGTGGAACTGTCTCCTGAGACAGTCAGCCCTGATGTCACTAACTGGAACCCAAGAGTTCTCCTCGGGGCCATAGCCCTTCCATTTAACTAAATACTGGAGCTTACCTCGCACAAGGCGAGAATCGAGGAGTTCTTGGACCTCAAATTCAGACTGACCTTCAACCAACACTGGGGGAGGATCAGACAGTTGACGGACCTGTGAAGCTGGTTTTAAAAGAGATACATGGAAAGGATTAGAGATTTTGAAATTGACTGGTAATTTGAGACAAACAGAAGATGGATTAATTATTTCAATAATGGGATATGGACCAATAAACCTAGGTCCCATATTTAGAGATGGGATCTTAAGCTTGATGTTTTTTGTAGACAACCAAACAGAGTCTCCTACCTTGTATTTGGGTGCCTACCTACGGGATCTATCAGCTTTTTTCTGGCGGAAGTAGCTGCGGAGTCATGCACCTGAGACCAAAGTTTTGCAAACTGTTTGACAGAGTAGTTAACAGAGGGTACGGGAGACAAAGAACCAGAAAAGGAAAATGCTTTGGGATGAAAACCATAAACAATAAAGAAAGGAGACTCCCCTGAGGAGGAATGAGCAGCATTATTGTAGGCAAACTCTGCCCAGGGTAAGAGCTCAGCCCATGAGGTTTGGTTGTCAGATACATAACACCTTAGATACTGTTCAAGGGACTGATTAACCCTTTCAGTTTGACCATTGATTTGAGGGTGGTAAGCGGTAGAGAAAGATAAATCAATCCCAACCAAAGAGCAGAAGGCTTGCCAAAATTTCGAAACAAACTGAACTCCTCTGTCACAAACAATATTGACCGGAAACCCATGCAACTTAAAAATGTGAGAAATTAATAATTCAGCCAAGGCTTGGCAGCATGGAGGTGTGGAAGGGAAATGAAATGGCCCATTTTGCTAAACCTATCCACCACCATCCAAATCACAGTTTTCCCCTGAGAAGGGGCAAATCAACAATAAAATCCAAGGTTTGTCAGGAATGGGTAGCAGACTAAACAATTCCTGAGACTTGGACCTCTGACAAACTGGACAGGAATTAACAAAAACTTTAGCATCCCGTTTATAGGAGGGCCACCATACATTGCGGGACAATAGTGACACCGTTTTAGCAATGCCAGGATGTCCTGCCATTTTAGAATTATGGACTTCCTTCAAAACTTTCTCCCTTAAATCTTCTAGTACAAATAATCTCCCAGAGGGAGTTAGATCAGATTCCAGGGCCGCCACAATTAATGTACCAGGAATGATGGGGGTACATTCACTAGAGGGGTTGGATTCAAAACTCCTAGAATGTGCGTCTGCTTAAGTGTTTTTAGAACCAGGTCTAAATGTTAGAGAGAAATTAAACCTGGTGAAAACAATGCCCATCTAGCCTGCCTAGGATTTAGTGGCTTGGCTGACTCTATATACAGGAGATTTTTATGGTCAGTAAAGACTGTTATCAAATGTTTTGCTCCCTCCAACAGATGCAGCCATTCCTCAAAGGCCCATTTGATAGCCAACAATTCTCTAGAACCGATGTCATAGTTTGCCTTAGCAGGCGAAAATTTCTTAGAGAAAAATGCACAGGGGTGCACTTTGTTGGTTATCGGATGCCTTTGGGAAAGGACTGCTCCTGCCCCAACCTCTGAGGCATCCACCTCAACAATAAAAGGAAGTGCAGTATCAGGGTGCCGCAGAATAGGGGCTGAACTGAACTCTTTTTTAGGAATTCAAAAGCTTGGATAGCTTCGGGGGACCAAGTGCTCGGATCAGCACCTTTCTTAGATCCATCTCTAGACCCCTGCTGTAAATATTGAAACTCAAAAACTGAACAGAAGTAACCTCAACAGTATACTTTTCAAGTTTCACATAAAGATTATTTTCTCTTAACCTACGTAAGACTTCACGAACATGGTTTTCATGTTCACATAGGTTAGAAGAGAAAATTAAAATATTGTCAAGATAGACCACTACGAATATCCCCAGCATGTCTCGGAAGATGTCATTGACAAATTCCTGGAACACTGCGAGGGCGTTACAGAGACCAAATGGCATTACTAAGTATTCGTAGTGACCGTCCCTGGTGTTAAATGCTGTTTTCCACTCATCCCCTTCCCTGATACGAATGAGGTTATAAGCACCTCTAAGATCAAGCTTGGAATAGATCTTGGCATCTTTAACCTGGTCTAATAATTCAGAAATCAGAGGAAGGGGATAGCGATTCTTTTTGGTGATCTTGTTAAGGCCCCTATAATCAATACAAGGGCGAAGACGACCATCTTTTTTTCCAACAAAAAAGAAGCCTGCCCCTGCGGGAGAATTAGAAGGCCTAATGAACCCTCTATCAAGGTTTTCCCTGATATACTCTTTCATTGTCTGGGCTTCTGGCAAGGAAAGAGAATAAGTTCTACCTTGAGGGGGAGTAGACCCAGGGATTAGATCTATTGGGCAGTCATACTGCCTGTGTGGGGGGTAAGGTTTCTGCAGCTTTTTTAGAAAACACGTCAGCATATTCAGCATATGCTGCAGGTAACCCTTCTAAAGAAGTAGTTGCCATCACATAAGGAATACAGGAACCACCACACTTAAAACCCCATTGAAGAATCTCCCCCGATACCCAGTCAATATGAGGATTATGGGTCTGATGCAATAAACACACCAGGGGTAGGACCCCGGTTTAATTCGCTCCGTGTGCCAGCCTCTTGTTTCTTCACATTGGACCATTGGGAGTGCCGTCTCCCTTAGGCTTTGGGCACCAGCGGTATTTGTTGAAGGGCCTGAGTGTGCGTGTGTTTTCTCTGCACTAT
Organism: Xenopus laevis; assembly: GCF_017654675.1. NCBI lineage: Eukaryota > Metazoa > Chordata > Amphibia > Anura > Pipidae > Xenopus > Xenopus laevis. Next base: position 64,624,574 of record NC_054383.1, on the reverse strand, counting down.
TGGATTATGGGTCTGAAGCCACGCTAGCCCGAAAATAAGAGGAGAAGAAGCACCCTCAATAATATAAAGGGCTAACTTCTCACTGTGTAAGTTATTAGTGCACATGGAAAGGATCACAGATTTTTTTAGTTACCAGACCTGACTGACTCTAAGGGTTTTTTATTGACTGCCAAAAACCTCATAGGAGGAATTCGAGGGGTTAAAAGAATACCAGTTTTTGCCGCAAAGGTAGCATCCAAAAAATTCCCCTCCACCCCTGAATTCACAAAAGCGGACACCTCGACTGAGCCTGTAGGCCAGGTTAACTTAACCGGTATCAAAATCCTAGAGGTAGACTGGGGAGAGGAAACCTCTGCACCCAAATGGAGTGCCCCGTCTCCATTTAGGCTTGGAAGTTTCCCATGAATTCAGAAAATGACCCTTTTCCCCACAGTAAATGCAAAGACCTAGGGCCTTTTCCTCAGGGGTTAGATGGGATATGCCCCATTGCATGAGTTCCTCCTGAGGTTGAAGCATGGAAGGATTAGTGGACTTAACATTGGACACCACATTAGAAAAGTTAGACTTAATATTGGTAAACCCAGAATGCAAAGAAGAATCCCTTTCACCCCTTCTTTCCCTCTGCCTCCTATCTACCTGGATGGCAAGTGACATGAGATCATCCAGGTTAGAGGATAGAGGGTAATTAACTAAGCTGTCTTTGATAGAATCAGAAAGCCCAATACGGAACTGGCTGCGAAGAGCCATGTCGTTCCACCCAGTTTCAACTGGCCATCGGCGGAATTCAGTGCAATACACCTCCGCATCCTGTTTTCCCTGGCGCAATTTACGAATCGCGGAATCAGCAGAAGATGCACGATCCGGGTCAACGTAAAGTGCAGCCATGGTTTTAAAGAATGTGTCTAGGGAAAAACGGGCAGGATCAGAGATGGGCAATCTGAGAGCCCAAATTTGGGGGTCACCCTGTAACAGGGTCATTAGAAACCTCACTTTTTCTTCGCCAGTAGCGAAAGAGTGGGGAAAAAAGCTGAGGTATAACACTGCGAGGGCGTTACAGAGACCAAATGGCATTACTAAGTATTCGTAGTGACCGTCCCTGGTGTTAAATGCTGTTTTCCACTCATCCCCTTCCCTGATACGAATGAGGTTATAAGCACCTCTAAGATCAAGCTTGGAATAGATCTTGGCATCTTTAACCTGGTCTAATAATTCAGAAATCAGAGGAAGGGGATAGCGATTCTTTTTGGTGATCTTGTTAAGGCCCCTATAATCAATACAAGGGCGAAGACGACCATCTTTTTTTCCAACAAAAAAGAAGCCTGCCCCTGCGGGAGAATTAGAAGGCCTAATGAACCCTCTATCAAGGTTTTCCCTGATATACTCTTTCATTGTCTGGGCTTCTGGCAAGGAAAGAGAATAAGTTCTACCTTGAGGGGGAGTAGACCCAGGGATTAGATCTATTGGGCAGTCATACTGCCTGTGTGGGGGGTAAGGTTTCTGCAGCTTTTTTAGAAAACACGTCAGCATATTCAGCATATGCTGCAGGTAACCCTTCTAAAGAAGTAGTTGCCATCACATAAGGAATACAGGAACCACCACACTTAAAACCCCATTGAAGAATCTCCCCCGATACCCAGTCAATATGAGGATTATGGGTCTGATGCAATAAACACACCAGGGGTAGGACCCCGGTTTAATTCGCTCCGTGTGCCAGCCTCTTGTTTCTTCACATTGGACCATTGGGAGTGCCGTCTCCCTTAGGCTTTGGGCACCAGCGGTATTTGTTGAAGGGCCTGAGTGTGCGTGTGTTTTCTCTGCACTATTGGATTATGGGTCTGAAGCCACGCTAGCCCGAAAATAAGAGGAGAAGAAGCACCCTCAATAATATAAAGGGCTAACTTCTCACTGTGTAAGTTATTAGTGCACATGGAAAGGATCACAGATTTTTTTAGTTACCAGACCTGACTGACTCTAAGGGTTTTTTATCGACTGCCAAAAACCTCATAGGAGGAATTCGAGGGGTTAAAAGAATACCAGTTTTTGCCGCAAAGGTAGCATCCAAAAAATTCCCCTCCACCCCTGAATTCACAAAAGCGGACACCTCGACTGAGCCTGTAGGCCAGGTTAACTTAACCGGTATCAAAATCCTAGAGGTAGACTGGGGAGAGGAAACCTCTGCACCCAAATGGAGTGCCCCGTCTCCATTTAGGCTTGGAAGTTTCCCATGAATTCAGAAAATGACCCTTTTCCCCACAGTAAATGCAAAGACCTAGGGCCTTTTCCTCAGGGGTTAGATGGGATATGCCCCATTGCATGAGTTCCTCCTGAGGTTGAAGCATGGAAGGATTAGTGGACTTAACATTGGACACCACATTAGAAAAGTTAGACTTAATATTGGTAAACCCAGAATGCAAAGAAGAATCCCTTTCACCCCTTCTTTCCCTCTGCCTCCTATCTACCTGGATGGCAAGTGACATGAGATCATCCAGGTTAGAGGATAGAGGGTAATTAACTAAGCTGTCTTTGATAGAATCAGAAAGCCCAATACGGAACTGGCTGCGAAGAGCCATGTCGTTCCACCCAGTTTCAACTGGCCATCGGCGGAATTCAGTGCAATACACCTCCGCATCCTGTTTTCCCTGGCGCAATTTACGAATCGCGGAATCAGCAGAAGATGCACGATCCGGGTCAACGTAAAGTGCAGCCATGGTTTTAAAGAATGTGTCTAGGGAAAAACGGGCAGGATCAGAGATGGGCAATCTGAGAGCCCAAATTTGGGGGTCACCCTGTAACAGGGTCATTAGAAACCTCACTTTTTCTTCGCCAGTAGCGAAAGAGTGGGGAAAAAAGCTGAGGTATAATTTGCATGCCTCTTGGAACACAAAGAATTTAGATCTGTCCCCATTGAACTTATCGGGGAACACAATCTTGGGTTCATGGGACTTAGCAGAAGAACCCACAGGAATGGCCATAGGAGGAGCAACAGGACTTTGCGACTGAGGTGTGGTCTCCAGTCGGCGGGTCAGGTTGCTCCTCCTATGGCCATTGCACTGAATTCCCTGCATGAGATAATCTTGCTTCAGCTCGTGATCCTCCAAGCGCTGAAGTAAAGTGGTTAGAAGTACTTCAGTAGTAGATGGAGGAGCGGCAGCAGTGGCGTGACCTTCGTCTTCCATGGCCCATGATAATGTCATGGTCGGCACCCAACGCCAGAACAAATGCCAAGCACCCTGGTCTCGGCTCGTGCTTCACCTGTAGTGTGACTGCCTTTGGCCTTGTGAGGAGCCCTCAGCTCCTTGGATGCCACCAGGACTTAAACGAGAGGTGTAAGGCTAGAGGTTCTGGATAGACAGAGGGGCATGACTGTTAGCTAGAGTCTTTAGGCCGAGGGTCACGGTACAAAACAGGAAACCAGAATCGTCGTCAGTACAGGCCGGGTCAAGGCAGGCAGATGTAAATCGTAATCAGGCAGGCAAGGGTCAAAACCGGGTAATCAATCAGACAGGAGGGTTCAGCAGAAGGGGTAGTCGATATTCAGGCAAGGGTCAAATAAACAGGTCAGGATAGTCGATAGCCAGGCAGGGGTCAAAACCAGAATCAGAATACAAAATACAAAAGCTCACAAAGCACCAGGAACAAGATCCTATCAAGGGCAAGGTCCTGTGGCTTTAATAAGCCTTTATAGTTTTCAAATTTGGCGCCATTGCGTGCTGGCGTCATTACGCCAGCGCGCGTGCACCTTTAAATAGCAAGGAGGCGCGCTTGCCCTTAGGGATCTAAGATGTGGCTTGACAAGGAACGGCGTGGCTGGCGTCCCTGCCGCACCACTGAACCACCAGGGTAAGTTGAATTTACTACACTAGGTTTCAGTATTTTGAAATATAGGCAGACAGTTTTGAATTGGACAGCCAGGTAATAACTGGATTATCCAGTTTACAATCAGACAGGTGTTAACCCTAACCTGCCCCCATTTTCAGCCAGAATAATAGATTTTCTTTTTTTTCAATTACCACTTTCTGCTCCATTGCCAGTTTAAGCCTTTTAAGTCCCTCAATTCCTGCTCTCTGTGATGTGCAGCTCTGGGACCCACCATTACCCTGCCCAGATCACAGGTTACCACACTGATTTCGCCACACTGTGATGCTATTACCTTGCCCCCATGACATCATCTCCATGACCTACACCGTTGGCTGGTATTGGTAGATAAAATCGGCAATTACCCATGAGTCACAAATCATGGGTATGAAACATGTGGCATGAACCTAAGGGGAACTTTTCCAGCAACTCTGCCTGAATAATAAGTGAACTGTCAGGCCCTAAATGTGGTCATAGACACAGCAGTGACTTACCTCACCATCATTTGGGTACTGTAGAAACTGAATCAATGAACCACTGCACAAGATGCAAAGCTCAAAATGTAGGTCAAATCTACTCTGTGTGGGGGAGAGGATAAAGGATGACAGGTAAGGTCATTGATGTTCAGGGGCAGTACTATGACACATCAAAATGTACTTGGCTAAATACCATGTCAGTCATACCTGGGTTTCAGTATTTTGAAATATAGGCATATATAATTATTCAGGTTATAACCAGGCAGGTGATAACTCTAACCTGACCCCATTTTTAGCCAGAACAATAGCTTTCCTTTTTTTTCTGTATCATTTTCCCACAGAGAGGACATACAGTAGCACAAATAAGAAAGCATTGTAGAATATATGGGTAATCAGGACAGTAATGTAACGCAGCAACATTAACATTTATATTAATGTTTCGCAAACTCTGGCACTATGTCACTCTTAATTTTTTGTTAAAATACAACCACCAGTGCAACTCAGTACAACACCGATAACCTGCAGCCAATCACTCGCTCCCCTACTCCCTGCTTGGTCTAAACTCCCCCTGACAATATAGGGCCTTAAAATGGTGTACTTACCCAAATACCTTTATATATTCCACAATTCCCCAAGGCATATGCAAAAAAATACTAGAAATTGACAGCCTGCAAATTTCTTTTGTGTGGAACTGCACAAAAAGTTTGCTATTTTGCTAAGGCAAAACTTAGGTTTGCTAAGGCAAAACTCAGAAACCCCAGTGGAGGATGGACCACCCAATATTGAGGGACACTCATAGAGTCTGGGCTATAGCCAAGTCCAAAGTCCAAAGTGAACCCATTCCTATCCTCACCATGTCTCCCCCTTTGGGGCAACTCCAAATTAGAGTACATTGCAGAATTACTGAAATATGAATACTGGCCAGACTATGGTATAGAAGTTCTAAAGACCTATTGCAGGACTGTACCCTTAAAAGTAATGACTAAATCAAAATAACTTGGAAATCCACCAGAATTTTTTGCTTATCTACAATTACGGCATGCATTCCACCAAAAATTCCAGCAACTGCAGCCGTCCTATGTACGATCTCAGAGAGAGCATTCTCTGACCCGTCAACTAGCACTAGTTAGTGACTAACCTAACTGCAATGAAACCACCCCATACCAAGCCTCCTTTAAAAAATGGAAAGCAGTGGTGCCTAGCCTGAATCTTGAGGCCTGGAACGAAGCCACAGCTATACTATTCGCCTGAGCGACTAGCCAAATTTCAACAATGGAATAGGGTAAATTGCCCTAGAAGCCAGGAACCCAGAGCCTCATTCCTCTACATTCCTCTTACAATCAACACTACTGGGGGGAAATTGTATGTGAATTACATTCCAATCTGGGTTTCCCCTGAGTCATTTCCCCTAAGGTCTGCCAAATGGGAATTATTGTCAACATTGTCCCTCAAAACAAAGATTTATGTTCCACACACTTCTATACTATACATGGAAAATGACAAACACTTAAGGAATGGAGGGAAACAGTAACAACAGTACTGCCTTTTATTAAATTTACATCCGAATTTTTAGTGGAAATTAAATCTTTTCCAGATTTAATAAACCCAGAGGATGGAAAAAGAAGTAATCTGAAAATCCGGCAAGGATTGTTTATAAATCAATGGGAGAGGTCCCTATGCAATTTGGAAGTTTCTGTGGTCAGCGCTGGAATTAGCTTGTAAATCTGGATATTTCTGACTTTTCAGGCAAAAATCTGAAAAATGTGGGCTTTTTCCAGAAAAAAATACAACCACCAGCTCAGACTGCAGAAGATTTCGATGGATTTAGTATTTTTTGCTGTTTTGTACATGTGTAAAGCAGTATCAAATGGAGTTTGATCTTAAAGTGGGTATTGTTTTAAAAAAGAATGTTTAAAGGGGTTGTTCACCTTTAAATTAACGTTTACTATGATGTAGAGATTGATTTTCTGAGACAATTTGCAATTGTTTTCATTTTTTATTATTTGTATGTTTTACTTTAATTAGCTTCAGTTTGCAGTTTTAGCAATCTGGTTCTAGGGTCCAAATTACCCTAGCAACTCTGCAGATTTGAATAAGAGACTGGAATATGAATAGAGGATGGCCTGAATAGAAAGAGGAGTAATAAAAAGTAACAATAAGAATACATTTGTCGCCTTACAGAGCATTTATTTTTTCGATGGGGTCAGTGACCCCCTTTTGAAAACTGGAAAGAGTCAGAAGAAGGCAAGTAATTAAAAAAACTCTAAAAAGAAAAAATTATGGCCGATTGAATTGTTGCTTAGAATTAGCCATTCTATAACATACTATAAGTTAACATAAAGGTGAACCACTCCTTTGCCCACATCTAGTAACCCCTAGCAACCAATTAAATGTTTGCATTTAAATAATTGATAACTATATGCAACATAACCATAATATTGCTGTTTATGTGCTACCTAAATATTTAAGTTAATTTCTATTCCATTTATTATGTAGCTGTAGTACAGAGCTGTAAACACAAGGTGGTATAGTTTGTTAAGAACTGAATCACTTTATCATTGTAGAACTGATGACCATAGCGGAAGCTTCAAGTCAATTGCAAATGTCTTTCTAAGGAAACAGTTCCAGGAGAAAGGGGAAAATATAATCTCTTTTCATGCGATAGATTAATATAGTCTACTGATGCTGCCAAAGTGAGATACAGATCTGATAATGTAAGAGGTAGCCCCTTGGCCAGCTACCTCTGAATTTACAGAATTTGCCCAATTATTAAAGTGAACAATTTTTCTTACCTCAAAGACACAGTGGATGTTTCTTTCATCTGCGCATCTGACAGCAATGAAACGTATGGCATTTATGGCTGTGGTTGACACACCACAATGGCCAAGCAATGGCCCTTCCAAAATGCAGTGTGTAGTGTTAACTTTGGAAAACATATCTGCAGTCTATGTAAGATAAGAAAGTTTAGCAGATATCTTACTTTCACAGCAAGGGGACCTTGAATGTATAAAATGCAACATATTCGGCACAAACCATCAAATTAATCCTGACAGCTTGCTAAATCTATTGAGTTACAACTGATCAGAAATGTTTTTAACAGGGAGTAAAAAAAGAAAAGGCTGTGACACACAAGGATGCATGCATCATTACAAAAATATACAGTATTACGTTTTCTGGTGGAGAAGTGACCAAAACCACCCTTTTGTCCCCCATTGCCTTGAAAGGAAAATGTCTGACAGTTCTAGTACTAAGGCTTTTGAGCCTGAATATGCTATAGTAAGCATTTGTAGACTGTAGACAATTTTTGCTGTATGTTAGCCATTCAGTAGGAGGGTAAAATTTTGGCTACTTGTCCACCACCAGAAATACAATGACAGGGAAATGTACCTTATGACATCATACTCAATTGCCAAAAATATTTGCATATTTGCAAATAATTTTGTAACTGCAGTGCAAATTATAACTAAAATTGTGAATTCATACTTGGATAAAATAACATAAATGATACTAATCTAATTTACTCTGTGAAAATGTTTGTCTCATGCTGTTATGTTGTAGAAAGCAAATCTAGGTAATTTTATGAAGAATAAAACATTACTTCTGAATAACGGCTGGTATTTAGAAATGAGCTTCATTTTCTATTTTTAAATATTTATGTGGTTTTTTTTCCATTTTAAAACAAATATCTAGCTATTTTATGTTCACTGAATTTGATTTATTATTATTTGTTTTTTATGGATTATAAGGCATATATGTATGACTGTTTGGTGTTTATTACACTGTGTTCAATTCTTTTGTAAAGTACAGGTACAGGGTCCATTTTCCTGGAAAACAGTTATCCAGAAAGCTCCGAATTAGAGAAAGGCCATCTTTTATAGACTCCATTATAATGAAATAAGTAAAAATTATTTCCATTTCTTTATACTAATAAAACAGTACATTGTCCTTGATCTTTTCTAAGGTAGAATTAATCCTTATTTGAGGCAAAACAATCCTACTGGGTTTTGTTTACTGTTTAAATGATTTTTAGTAGCACTCCAAATTACAGAAAGATTCCTTATTCGGAAAACCCCAGGTCTCGAGTATTCTGGATAACAGATCCCATAGTTGTATATTTATTTCTCTACCAAGAACTTAAAAATCATGTTAGGCACTAAAAAACAGATACTGTACTTAGAATACAGTACAAGTAAAGATCTTCAATATATCAAATTATATATCAGTGTATGAATCAGAACTTTAACTGTTAATAATAATATTTGCCTTAAAGATTGATCACTCTACACTTTGTACAAACATATGCTGTATGTGCTGGTGATTTTTTGATCCTCATATTAACCCTTACTATCCCATAAGCTTTCCAAACGTCTTACCTATTATCTTTTAAAAGATTATTAGAATGTTTATATTTATTCAGCATCAATGCTATCAGTACCAAATAGTTACCTGATTAGACTTAGAGAGTTAAAGTAAGTAACATTAAAGAAAGTAAACATTTTTTGTGCATGACATGAAAAACAATCAGAAATTGTTCATTATTTCTACTAAGGTCAAACCCTGCATAAGGTAAATTGCTTACCTGCTTGGGCTCCTTAAAAATGGCACCTTGATGAGCTTAGGACCATCATCTGCTTAAGGTATCCAGCAGACACGCAGTGACACTAAAATAGAGACAGAGAATGAGAACAGAGGTAGCCAGCAAATAGAGAGGGAGAGAAAGTAAGAGAGAGAGAGGGAGGGAGGAACCAGTGTGTATAGTGGGGGGAGTGTAAATTTGAGTGCCCTGAAGGGGCTGACAGGGCAAGGAATATTAACAGTTCTGACCCTGTGCCATAATGGTTAGTTCCATTAAAGTATTTGGTAATCTTCCCATAAACACATTAACCTCTTTGTGTCTGATAAGATAATGGAAAAAATAATGCAAAGGAAAGCAAAAAAAGATGAAAACCTGTGAAGGGCTAACTGTAAGGCAGCTGTGCATATCTTACTGCTCAGAGCTTACTAATGTATATATAACAGATATTCTAATTATAATTATTGTTTATCTTTTCCTAACAGAGGTCCCATTCTTGACTCTGTATGCATAAAAATATATTTTTGAAGAGGTAAAATATGTCCATCTGTTTTTATCTAAAGGGTATTATAGTGATTCAGATTTGGTGAGATAAAAATGCTTGTAACATTCTGAAGTACTGCTAGTACATTGTTGCAGTACCACAAAAATTATTTTTTTTTAAAAGAAATAATGTTTCATTAGATATAGACACAGTCACATGGTGGCAAAGGTACAAACAATGTACAAAAGGTGTAACATGCCTTTGATCTGGAATCATCTGCATGGTCATTGTTCTGATGACCTGGCTGCTGGCTTCACAGGTGTCACATAAAAAAGAAATCTTGAACCTATTGCTCTAGTTGTCATCATAATACTTGCTCTAACACATGCTAAGGAGAAGGAAATGGGGAAACTTCCATTGGGAACTGACTTTAAGCCCTGGTGCAGAAATGTAATCCAAATCAGCACAATTCTACAAGGCACACAAATGTACAAAACATTCAAAATTAAATGCCTCCTCAACAATGGTCTTTATTATAGACAGAGAGTTTTAAGTAACTTTAATTGTCCTTCAAATATGGCTAAGTGTAAGCACAAAACAGCAGCAGACTCTGTCCAGATGTCCTCCACCAATAACCTAATAAAACAGCAGTTCAGGTAAAAAATCATAGATTAGCCAATAGCCACCTCACTCTTGCCACAAAGAGAAAAAAATTCTTGCTGATTCCACAATATAACAGAACAAAAAAATAGTATTTACATTACAATTAATTGCACACTTTTCAGGAAACTTAAAAAAAACTAAATTCTCCTTGAATTTATATATATCAAGACATCTTTTTATGATTTTCTCCGCCTCACGTGGAGTGGTACCTATGGAAAGCTGATGTTATTCCAATATTTAAAAAGGGATTATGATCTCAGCCTGGCAATTACAGTCTGTAAGTCTGACATCTGTCATGGGCACAGCATTTATTTGTTATAGGACCACATTCAAGATTACATTCTGGAGAATGGCATTATAAGTAATAATCAGCATGGCAGTAGATGTTGTCTATACATAGATATATGCATTTTAATCTAAGGTCTTTATTATTAATGCAGTTTGTATATGGATGGCGCCACAGGGTTCTGTAATGGGCCCACTTTTATTTCATTTGTTCTTAATGGCTTGGGGGAGAAATTGTAAGCAATATATCTGTTTTCTACACAGCCCAACTAATTAAACTCAGGATTTGGTGACTTTACATAGGATTTGGACAACTGGTAAACCAGGCATCTAAGGAACAGATGAGATTCATTGTTGATAAATGCAACCTTATGCATTTGCAATGAAAAATATGCAATTTATACCTTAAATGGGATTAAGTTAGACACATGCTTGATGCAGAAGGACCTGGGGTTACTTGTGGATAATACATTTAGTTGTAACAAACAATTTCAGCAGCAGGAGGAACCATCAAGGTTTTGTTCTGTATTAAAAAAAAAGTACACAGTCATGGTAGGAGAGGGTCATACTCCCCAGATTAGAAGATTCAGATTAGAAGAATGGAGGTTCTGTGGAAATGTTTTTTTACCATGTAAATTTGTAGAACCCCCAAGGCTGTTTTAGTGGCAGGATTAGATGCTTTTTAAAAAATAAGAAATTACAGGTATGGGATCCATTATCCTGAAACACTGTTATTCAGAAAGCTCAGCATTATCTCAAAGATTCCATTTTAATCAAATAATTCTAATTATTAAAAAAATATTTTCTCTGTAATTATCACTTGTTAATCCTTATTGGAGGCAAATTTTTAAATGATTTTTTAGTAGATAAGGTATGGTAAAAGGAAAACCCCTTATCCAGAAACCCCTAGGTCCTGAGCATTCTGGAAAACAGGTCCCATAACTGTACCAAGTTACTTAAATTAAAAGTAAAAAGTGGATCTTGGGACTGGTCCAATTGCCATCTTGGGAGTCAGAAAATAGTTTTTTGTAGTGGAGTAGCTGCAGAGGGGGGAACTTCAAGTATGTGTGTTTTTTTCAACCTTATCTTGCTATGTATGAATGTATCTCCTGTTCTGCCTGTTGTACATTATTATGGGTTTGGGTGACTAACCTGCTCATGTGCTATCACCCTTGTCTCACTTTAAATTCCTTTTGGGGCACCTGGATTAGCCCATTATTTGCAGACCATATTTAACAGCTGATTTATGAGGCTTTTAGAGAGACGTTATAAAAGCCATTAACAGAAAAAACATCTGCAATATGAACAAATAAAAATTTGCAGTACAATAACTGTTTCATTGCATTGTATTACATTGCAAAATTAGATACTAATTTGTGCAATTTTTTTTGCAACTTTTATTGCATGTCACGGTCGGCACCCTAAATTCAGAACCAGTGCTAAGCACCCTGTTCTCGGCTCTTGCTTCAGCTTTTAACAGCCGCATTTCACCTCGGGAGGAGCTCTCGGCTAATCGGATGCCGCCAGGTCTTATTAAGAGAGGTGCCAAGCGAAGGGTTCTGAATGAGCAAATGGACACAATGGTAATGCAAAGTCTTTTGGGCAGAAGGTCGCAGTCCAAGGCGTAGACAGAAAGCGTAGTCAGATCAAACCGGGTCAGGGCAGGCAGAGTACAAACGGAGTCAGGCAGGCAAGGGTCAAACCAGGAGATCAAGAAGGGATACGGAATGAGCGGAGTCGGTTACCAGGCAAGGGTCAGGATACAGAAGTCAGAATCGTCCAAAAACAGGAAGGGGTCACAACAGGAATCAGATCACTGAAGCTGTAAAGCACAGAGGCACCAGGAAACTCCCAAATAACAAATCCTATAATGAGCAGTGTGAAATATTTTTGAAATTCACGCCATTGCCAGCTGGTATCAACACGCCAGCGCGCCTGTGCCTACAAATACAGAAGACGCATGTGGCCCGCGCCCTAGCTAACCAGTGCAGAGGAGCGGCAAGGAGGGCATCCCTGCCCCACCGCTGGATCACCAGGGAGGCAAGTTGTCACATTACCCCCCCCTCGAGGAGGGGCCACCGAACCCCAAGGTTTCTCAGGAAACTTGAGATGGAATTGTTGTACGGGGGGAGGAAAGGACTGTAGATGAACCTGTGAGGCTGGCTTCAAAAGAGATACATGAAAATAATTCGATATTTTAAAATTATCAGGTAATTAGAGATGAACAGAGGAAGGATTGATTATTTCAGTACTAGGATATGGACAAATAAACCTGGGTCCCAACTTGAGTGAAGGAACCTTAAGTCTGATATTCTTTGTGGATAACCAAACTGGGTCTCCTACCTGGTACTTGGGTGCTTCCCTACAAGACCTATCAGCTGCCTTTTATTGAGCGGCCATAGCTGCAGAAAGGAAATCATGCACCCCAGACCAGATTTTGGCAAATTGTTTCACAGAAGAATTGACAGATGGTACAGAGGATAATGAACCAGAAAAAGAAAATGCTTTGGGATGTAAACCATTAACAATAAAAAATGGAGATTGACCAGTAGAATCATGAGTTGCATTATTGTAAACACCAGAACCAGAAAAGGAAAATGCTTTGGATTGAAAACCATAGACAATAAAGAAAGAAGACTCCACAGTGGAGGAATGAGCAGCATTATTGTAGGCAAACTCTGCCCAGGGTAAGAGCTCAGCCCATGAGGTTTGGTTGTCAGATACATAACACCTCAGATACTGTTCAAGGGACTGATTAACCCTTTCAGTTTGTCCATTGGTTTGAGGGTGGTATGCGGTGGAGAAATACAAATCAATCCCACCAGAGAGCAGAATGCTCACCAAAATTTAGAGACAAACTGTACCCCTCTATCAGAAACAATATTGACCGGAAAACCATGTAATTTGAAAATATTAGAAATAAATAACTCAGCCAAAGACTTAGCAGATGGGAGGTGTGGGATGGAATTGAAATGACTCATTTTGCTAAACCTATCCACTACCACCCAAATCACCGTATCCCCTTGAGATGAAGGGAGGTCAACAATAAAATCCATAGACAGATGGGACCAGGGTCTGTCAGGAATAGGTAATGACTTTAGCAATCCCTGTGACAGGTTCCTAGAAGACTTTGATCTTTGACAAACAGGGCAAGAATTAACAACATTTTTGACATCTTGTTTAAATGAAGGCCACCACACATTACGAGACAATAAAGACACAGTTTTAGAGATACCAGGATGTCCCGCCATTTTTGAATTATGAGCCTCACCCAGAACCTGTTCCCTTAAAATCTCACTTACAACTAATCTCCCGGGGGGAGTATCTACAGGGGCATAAGATTGAACTGAGGACAACAGCGTGGCAAGGTCAGATCCCAGAGCTGCCACAGTCAACACACCCGGAATGATGGGAACACACTCACTAGGTTCAGACAGGTTAGACTCGAAACTCCTAGAGAGTGCATCGGCCTTAGTGTTTTTGGAACCAGGCCTGTAAGTGATAGAGAAATTAAACCGGGTAAAAAATAAAGGCCATCTAGCCTGCCTAGGATTCAACCGTTTGGCAGACTCAATGTATAACAGATTCTTGTGGTCAGTAAAGACAGTTATAGCATGTTTAGCCCCCACCAACAAGTGTTGCCATCCCTCAAATGCCCACAATTCTCTATTTCCAATGTCATAATTGGCTTTCGGCAGATGAAAATTTCCTAGGGAAGAATGCACATGGATGCACCTTGTTGGTTATCCGATGACTTTGAGAAAGGACCGCCCCTGCCCCAACCTCTGAGGCATCTACCGCTACAATGAATGGAAGAGTAGTATCATGGTGACGGAGAATGGGGGCAGACACAAATTCTTTTTTAAGAAATTCAAAAGCTTGAATAGCCTCAGGAGGCCACATACTTGGATCTGCACCCTTTTTGGTTAGATCCATGATTGGAGACACCACCAAAGAAAAGTTTTTAATAAATTGACGATAATAATTAGCAAAGCCTAAGAATCTTTGAGTTGCACGTAAAGTAAGAGGCTGAGCCCAATCCAGTACGGCCTTAATCTTCCCAGGATCCATTTCAAGACCCTTACCAGAGATATTGAACCCCAAAAATTGGACAGAAGAAACCTCAAAGGTGCATTTTTCAAGCTTCGCAAATAAATTATTCTTTCTTAACCTGAGCAACACCTCCCGGACATGTATTTGATGGTCACTCAAGTTAGAGGAAAAAATGTGAATATCGTCAAGATATACCACTACGAATAACCCCATCCCGGAAGATGTCATTGACCAATTCCTGGAACACTGCGGGGGCGTTGCAAAGACCAAATGGCATTACTAAATATTCGTAGTGGTCATCCCTGGTGTTAAAGGCCATTTTCCACTCATCCCCTTCCCTGATACGGATGAGGTTATATGCACCTCTAAGGTCAAGTTTGGAATAAATAGTAGCATTCTTCACCTGATCAAATAGTTCAGAAATCACAAAAAGGTGATAACAATGGTAATTTTATTAAGACCTCTATAGTCGATACATGCCTGAAGACCTCCAGCCCACGAAAAAGAACCCAGCACCAGCAGGGGAACTAGAGTGCCTAATGAAACCTCTTTCAAGATTTTCTTTGATGTACTCTTTCATTGCTTGGGCTTCGGGCAAAGAAAGAGGATAAGTTCTCCCTCTAGGGGGAGTAGACCCAGGAATGAGGTCAATTGGGCAGTCATAACGCCTATGTGGGGGGTAAAGTTTCTGCGTCTTTTTTAGACAACACGTCAGAGAAATCAGCATAAGCCGTGGGTAAACCCTCAAGGGATGTGACTGCCACCTATTGAGGAACACCTATGCAAGAGCCCTTACACTTTTGACCCCATTGAAGAATCTCCCCAGTTACCCAATCAATATGCGGGTTATGTACCCGTAACCAAGGTAAACCTAAAATTAGAGGAGAAGAAGAAGAAGAACCCTCAATAACATAGAAGGATAACTCCTCAGAGTGCAAGTTGTTAATGGACAAGACCACAGTTTTTTGGTTACCAAACCTGACCCCAAAGGTTTTTTGTCAACGGCTAAGATTCTCATGGGAGGACTTAAAGGAGTTAGAGGAATATTAAACCTTACTGTGAAGGGAGCATCTAAAAAATTCCCCGCCACACCAGAATCCACAAAAGAGAAAATCTTAACAGAGCCCGTAGGCCAGGTTAAATTTACAGGTACCATGATCCTAGAGGAAAATTGGGGAGAGGAAACTTCTCAACCCAAATGGAGCTCCCCTTCTCCATTTACGCTTTGAAGTTTCCCGACCTCTTAGGACACTGGTTAAGAAAATGACCCTTTTCCCCACAGTAAATACACAGACTCTGAGACTGCCTGCTGGCCTTTTCCTCAGGAGTTAGATGAGTTATACCAAATTGCATGGGTTCCTCCTGAGGTAGAGGCACAGAGGGGTTAGATGGCTTAACATTAGCAAACCCAGTAGGAAAGGAAGTACCCTTCTCATCCCTTCTCTCCCTCTGTCTTCTACAGTATCTACTTGGATGGCAAGAGACATTACATCATCCAAATTAGTAGATAGAGGGTAGTTTACTAAGCTGTCCTTGACAGTATCAGAGAGCCCTATCTGAAATTGGCTACGAAGAGCCATGTCGTTCCAACCAGTTTCTACAGCCCACTGGCGGAACTCAGTGCAATACACCTCTGCATCCCATTTTCCCTGGCGTAATTTACGAATCGTGGTATCGGCAGATGATGTACAATAGGTCATCGCCATGGTGTTAAAGAAGGTTTCAAGGGAAAAACGGGCAGGGTCAGAGGAGGATAATCTTAGGGCCCAAATTTGGGGGTCACCCTGTAATAGGGTCATTACAAACCTCACTTTTTCCTCCCCAGTAATAAAGGAGTGAGGGAAAAAACTCAGGTATAGTTTGCATGCCTCCTGAAAAACAAAAAATGTGGTTCTTTCAGGGAAAGAAATTTTGGGTTCATGGGGTTTATGAATATTACCCATCATGGCATGAGAACCCACTTGGACGGCAACAGGAGGTGAAACTACTGGACTTGGCGTCTGTTGCATGGTGTCCAGTCTGCGAGTCAGGTTATGAAAGCCTTGCATCAGATAATCTTGCTTTCGATCTTGATCTTCCATGCGCTGCAGCAGAGTAGTGAGGAGCGCTTCAGTGGTATAAGGAGCAGCGGCAGCGTGACCTTCGTCTTCCATTCTGGCCCATTATAATGTCACAGTCGGCACCCTAAATTCAGAACCAATGCTAAGTACCCTGTTCTTGGCTCTTGCTTTTAGCTTTAACAGCCAACTTTCACCTCTGGAGGAGCCCTCGGCTAATTGGATGTTGCCAGATCTTATTAAGAGAGGTGCCAAGCGAAGGGTTCTGAATGAGCAGGGGCACTACGGTAATTCGGTACAAGGCGTAGACAGAAAGCGTAATCAGATCAGGCCGGGTCGGGGCAGGCAGAGTACAAACGGAGTCAGGCAGGCAAGGGTCAAACCAGGAGATCAATCAGAAGGGATACGGAATAAGCGGAGTCGGTTACCAGGCAAGGGTCAGGATTCAGAAGTCAGAATCGTCCAAAAACAGGCAGGGGTCACAACAAGAATCGGATGACAGAAGCTGTAAAGCACAGAGGCACCAGAAAAATCACAAGGAACAAATCCTATAACGGGCAGTGTGAAATTGCATACTGTGGCTTTAAATATTTTTGAAATTTGCGCCATTGCCTGCTCCTACAAATACAGAAGACAAGTACACCGCATGTGCCCTAGTTAACCGGCGCAGAGGAGCGGCGAGGCGGGCGTCCCCGCCGCACTGCTGGATCACCAGGGAGGCAAGTTGTCACATTGCATTTCCCTCTTTGTTAGTATAACGTTCAGTGTTTAGTAGATTTTCACTGGGAGGGGCACAATTTTGTAAATTTTGTAAAGGAAAGTGCTACCCTGCATATACAGTATTTCAGTACCTTTGGTATTGAGTTTCTATGGCTTTGCTATTTCCAAGTATATTTCAAAATATAAATAACCTTTTAAGGTAAATAAATGGATGTCTCCCAATCATGTGGTGGATAGGCACATTCTCTTATACCTTTTCACGTTTTTACACTTTTAAATATATTTTTATTTGTTATGAGCAATTAGGGATGTAGCGAACGTCGGAAAAAAAGTTCGCGAACATATTCGCGAACTTGCGTCAAAAATGCGAACGGTTCGCGAACGTCGCGAACCCCATAGACTTCAATGGGAAGGCGAATTTTAAAAGCTAGAAAAGACATTTCTGGCCAGAAAAATGATTTTAAAGTTGTTTAAAGGGTGCAACGACCTGGACAGTGCCATGCCAGAGGGGGATCAAGGGCAAAAATGTTTCTAAAAAATCCATTGTTGACACAGCACTGCGTTTTGTGCTGTAAAGGGCAGAAATCACACTACATTTCTAAACCTGTGTAATAAAATGCTTTAAAACGTCCGGCGTCTACATGCCAATCAAGTCGTGTAAAGGTTACAGCCTGTTCACACGCAAAGACGAAACGCGGTGCTTACTGCAACGCAAAAAGACGCAAAGAGCTTTAATGAATGATACCGTTAAGTGAGCAAATAATAGTTTTTAATTACTAGTTGCTTGTCACCTCCAGGATGTTCGTCCTGTTGGTGGCAATATTTCTGTAGTGGTGTGTTTAGCAGTCACCGTGCTTGTGCGCACGTGCACTGTCAGGCAGAGGTAATTCAATGTACAGTGAAGTGAACCAAAAAACACTGATTCTGCAGTGTGGGCCCAGTTTTGGTCTACTTTATTGATCACCTGCGGTGACCATAAAAGATGCGATTTTGCCACTGTTGCAGAACCCTGAAAAATTAGGCATGTGTACTTTCCTGAAAAATTATGTTTTTTTGTCGCAGCCACTGAACCAGAAGTCCAGAAACAATATGCCATATAAATGCTGAAAATATTAATTTTTTTTGTCGCAGCCACTGCAGCACAGAGGCCAGAAAAAATATGCCATATAAATGCAAACAATATTAATTTTTTTTTGTTGCAGCCACTGCAGCACAGAGGCCAGAAAAAATATGCCATATAAATGCAAACAATATTAATTTTTTTTGGTCGCAGCCACTGCAGCACAGAGGCCAGGAAAAATATGCCATATAAATGCTAACAATATAATTTTTTTTTGTCGCAGACACTGAAGCACAGAGGCCAGAAAAAATATGCCATATAAATGCTGAAAATATTCAATTTTTTTGGTCGCAGCCACTGAAGCACAGAGGCCATAAAAAATATGCCATATAAATGCTGAAAATATTCTGGTTTTTTTGTCGCAGCCACTGAAGCACAGAGGCCAGAAAAAATATGCCATATAAATGCTGAAAATATTCATTTTTTTGTCACAGCCACTGAAGCACAGAGGCCAGAAAAAATATGCCATATAAATGCTGAAAATATTCATTTTTTTGTCACAGCCACTGAAGCACAGAGGCCAGAAAAAATATGCCATATAAATGCAGAAAATATTCTGTTTTTTTTGGTCGCAGCCACTGAAGCACAGAGGCCATAAAAAATATGCCATATAAATGCTGAAAATATTCATTTTTTTGTCACAGCCACTGAAGCACAGAGGCCAGAAAAAATATGCCATATAAATGCAGAAAATATTCTGTTTTTTTTGGTCGCAGCCACTGAAGCACAGAGGCCATAAAAAATATGCCATATAAATGCTGAAAATATTCATTTTTTTGTCACAGCCACTGAAGCACAGAGGCCAGAAAAAATATGCCATATAAATGCTGAAAATATTCTGTTTTTTTTGGTCGCAGCCACTGAAGCACAGAGGCCAGAAAAAATATGCCATATAAATGCTGAAAATATTAATTTTTTTGTCACAGCCACTGAAGCACAGAGGCCATAAAAAATATGCCATATAAATGCTGAAAATATTCTGTTTTTTTTGGTCGCAGCCACTGAAGCACAGAGGCCAGAAAAAATATGCCATATAAATGCTGAAAATATTCATTTTTTTGTCACAGCCACTGAAGCACAGAGGCCAGAAAAAATATGCCATATAAATGCTGAAAATATTCATTTTTTTGTCACAGCCACTGAAGCACAGAGGCCAGAAAAAATATGCCATATAAATGCTGAAAATATTCTGTTTTTTTTGGTCGCAGCCACTGAAGCACAGAGGCCATAAAAAATATGCCATATAAATGCTGAAAATATTCATTTTTTTGTCACAGCCACTGAAGCACAGAGGCCAGAAAAAATATGCCATATAAATGCTGAAAATATTCTGTTTTTTTTGGTCGCAGCCACTGAAGCACAGAGGCCAGAAAAAATATGCCATATAAATGCTGAAAATATTCATTTTTTTGTCACAGCCACTGAAGCACAGAGGCCAGAAAAAATATGCCATATAAATGCTGAAAATATTCTGTTTTTTTTGGTCGCAGCCACTGAAGCACAGAGGCCAGAAAAAATATGCCATATAAATGCTGAAAATATTCATTTTTTTGTCACAGCCACTGAAGCACAGAGGCCAGAAAAAATATGCCATATAAATGCTGAAAATATTCATTTTTTTGTCACAGCCACTGAAGCACAGAGGCCAGAAAAAATATGCCATATAAATGCAGAAAATATTCTGGTTTTTTTGGTCGCAGCCACTGAAGCACAGAGGCCATAAAAAATATGCCATATAAATGCTGAAAATATTCATTTTTTTGTCACAGCCACTGAAGCACAGAGGCCATAAAAAATATGCCATATAAATGCTGAAAATATTCTGTTTTTTTGGTCGCAGCCACTGAAGCACAGAGGCCAGAAAAAATATGCCATATAAATGCTGAAAATATTCATTTTTTTGTCACAGCCACTGAAGCACAGAGGCCAGAAAAAATATGCCATATAAATGCTGAAAATATTCTGTTTTTTTTGGTCGCAGCCACTGAAGCACAGAGGCCAGAAAAAATATGCCATATAAATGCTGAAAATATTCATTTTTTTGTCACAGCCACTGAAGCACAGAGGCCAGAAAAACTCAGGATTTACCTGGATTCAAATTAAACCAGTAGGGTTTGCACCCTAGTTTGTAACGGTGGTGGAGGGAGGAGGACGCTAAAGGACAGCTGTATGTGGAGTCATGAGGCGTGCAGAGAAGGACAGCTGCATGGGGAGTCAGAATCAGAAACTCAGCACAAGTCTTCCGGCGTGCAGTAACCCTCCGAGATCCACCCCTCATTCATTTTAATAAAGGTCAGGTAATCCACACTTTTGTGACCTAGGCGAGTTCTCTTCTCAGTTACAATCCCTCCTGCTGCACTGAAGGTCCTTTCTGAGAGGACACTTGAGGCGGGGCAAGACAAGAGGTTCATGGCAAATTGTGACAGCTCTGGCCACAGATCAAGCCTGCGCACCCAGTAGTCCAGGGGTTCATCGCTCCTCAGAGTGTCGATATCTGCAGTTAATGCCAGGTAGTCCGCTACCTGCCAGTCGAGGCGTTCTTTGAGGGTGGATCCCGAACGGTTCTGCCGCTGCCTTGGACTGAAAAACATTTGCATGTCTGACGTTACAGAGTGGCTAAAGTGCTTTGTCCTTGCAGGTGCGCTCGTGGCAGGATTACTGGCACCTCTGCCCCTGGAATGTTGATGAGTTCCTGAAGTGACATCACCCTTAAAAGCATTGTACAACATGTTTTGCAGGCTGGTTTCTAAATGCAGCATCCTTTCAGACTTGTGGTATGTTGGTAACATTTCTGCCACTTTATGCTTGTACCGAGGGTCTAGTAGAGTCGCGACCCAGTACAGGTCCTTCTCCTTAAGCCTCTTGATACGGGGGTCCTTCAACAGGCATGACAGCATGAAAGACCCCATTCTCACAAGGTTGGATGCAGAGGTATCCATCTCCGCTTCCTCGTTATCAAGGACTGCATCATCCACGGTCTCCTCCCCCCAGCCACGTACAAGACCAGGGGTCCCCAAAAGGTCACCACTAGCCCCCTGGGAAGCCTGCTCCTGTTGGTCCTCCTCCTCCACAAAGCCACCTTCCTCCTCTGACTCCACTTCTGACACCTCTCCCTGCGTTGCAGCAGGTGCCTGGGTTCGTTCTGGTGATTCCGACCAGAAATCGTGCGCTTCCTGCTCCTCGTCACGCTGGTCTACAGCCTCATCTGTCACTCATCGCACGGCACGCTCCAGGAAGAAAGCGAAGGGTATTAGGTCGCTGATGGTGCCTTCGGTGCGACTGACCATATTTGTAACCTCTTCAAAAGGGCGCATGAGCCTGCAGGCATCGCGCATAAGCACCCAGTAACGGGGTAAAAAAATCCCCAGCTCTGCAGATCCAGTCCTACCACCCAGTTCAAACAGGTATTCGTTGACGGCTCTTTGTTGTTGCAGCAGACGTTCCAACATGAGGAGCGTTGAATTCCAGCGAGTCTGGCTGTCGCAAATCAAACGCCTGACTGGCATTTTGTACCGCTGCTGAATGTCAGCAAGGCGTGCCATGGCTGTGTAGGACCGTCTGAAATGGGCCGACACCTTCCTGGACTGCCTGAGAACGTCCTGGAATCCTGGGTACTTTGAGACAAAACGTTGTACTATTAAATTCAGAACATGTGCCATGCAGGGCACATGTGTTAAATTGCCCAGTCTCAGTGCTGCCAACAGATTGCTTCCATTGTCACACACCACTTTTCCGATCTTCAGTTGGTGTGGGGTCAGCCACCGATCGGCCTGTGACTGCAGAGATGACAGGAGTACAGATCCGGTATGGTTTTTGCTTTCCAGGCACGTCATCCCCAAGACAGCATGACAACGGCGTACCTGGCACGTCGAATAGCCTAGGGGGAGCTGGGGGTGCACAGGTGTGGAGGAGGAGGACCCAGCAGCAGAGGACGAAGAAGAGGAAGAAGACGAGGTAGAGAGCGAAGGAGGAGTAGAGGTGGTGGCAGAACCGCGTGCAATCCGTGGCGGTGACACCAACTCCACTGTCGTTGTTGAGCTACACATTCCCTGCTTCCCAGCCATTACCAAGTTCACCCAGTGGGCAGTGTAGGTGACATACCTGCCCTGACCATGCTTGGAGGACCATGCGTCAGTAGTCATATGGACCTTTGGCCCAACACTAAGTGACAGAGATGCGGTGACTTGGCTCTGCACATGGTGGTACAGGTGTGGTATTCCCTTTTTTGAAAAAAAATTGCGGCTGGGTACCTTCCACTGTGGTGTCCCAATTGCTACAAATTTGCGGAAGGCCTCAGAGTCCACCAGCTGGTATGGTAAAAGCTGGCGGGCTAAGAGTGCGGACAAGCCAGCTGTCAGACGCCGGGCAAGGGGGTGACTAGCAGACATTGGCTTCTTACGCTCAAACATGGCCCTCACAGAAACTTGGCTGGGGGCAGATGACTGGGAATGGGAACTGGTGGTCAAGGTGGAAGGCGGAGTGGAGGGTGGTTCAGACGGGTGAAGGACAGCAGAGGTAGAGCAGTAAGATGCTGGACCAGAAGGAGGGTGGCTTTTAGTTTGCCTGTTGCCTTTGAGGTGTTGCTCCCAAAGTGCTTTGTGCTTGCCGTTCATGTGCCTTCGCATAGAAGTTGTACCTATGTGGCTGTTGGGCTTCCCAAGACTCAGTTTCTGACTGCACTCATTGCAAATGACAACGCTTTTGTCAGAGGCACACACATTAAAAAAATCCCACACTGCTGACCTTTTTGAGGCTGGCAATCTGGCGGTAACAGTAGAAGTCGGCGGCGTTGGCGGCAATGGCGGGTGCGTTGGCCGGCTGACCACAGGTGCCGAAACATGTTGTTGCCCTACTGTTCCCTGCGAGCTGTCCTCCCTGCTTCTTCTAAGTCTTATTCTCCTCCTGCCTCTCTGACTCTCCGTCTCTCCATCTGAACTATCCTCCTCTTCCTCTCTTCTACTGGGCACCCATAAAACATCAATCTCCTCATCCTCATTCTCCTCAGATGCATCAATTTCTTCTAACAGCTCACAGAAGGAAGCAGCAGCGGGGACCTCCTCGTCATCACTCATTATGTCCATCTCTGTTGTGTTCTCTGCCAGAATTAAATCTGGTGTAACGTCCTCATCTCCTTCATCTTCTTCTGCCAATAATGGTTGCGCATCAC
The DNA here is from genome assembly GCF_017654675.1 of Xenopus laevis. Taxonomy (NCBI): domain Eukaryota; kingdom Metazoa; phylum Chordata; class Amphibia; order Anura; family Pipidae; genus Xenopus; species Xenopus laevis. The sequence goes on along the minus strand of NC_054383.1, from coordinate 64,601,121 downwards.
TCAGTTCAAGAAACTCATGTGAAAATAAGCTCACACAGCTAGATGGTTGTTGTTTGAAAATGAAGAAGAAGAACACACTGGGCAAACAAGGCCTACAAGGTCAACGTATACACTACTACAGCAGTGGATACGGAATATATTATTGCTGCCTGAAAAACGTCACTCGGGTGGTGTTGCTAGAGACGGTATTATTATTGATATTTAGACAGAATGTGAACAAGCTCACACAGCTAGATGGTTGTTGTTTGAATATGAAGAACACACTGAGCAAATAATGCCTACAAGGTTAACGTATACACTACTACAGCAGTGGATACGGAATATATTATTGCTGCCTGAAAAACGTCACTCGGGTGGTGTTTCTAGAGATGGTATTATTATTGATATTTAGACAGAATGTGAACAAGCTCACACAGCTAGATGGTTGTTGTTTGAAAATGAAGAACACACTGAGCAAATAATGCCTACAAGGTTAACGTATACACTACTACAGCAGTGGATACGATATATATGATTGCTGCCTGAAAAACGTCACTCGGGTGGTGTTTCTAGAGACGGTATTATTATTGATATTTAGACAGAATGTGAACAAGCTCACACAGCTAGATGGTTGTTGTTTGAATATGAAGAACACACTGAGCAAATAATGCCTACAAGGTTAACGTATACACTACTACAGCAGTGGATACGGAATATATTATTGCTGCCTGAAAAACGTCACTCGGGTGATGTTTCTAGAGACGGTATTATTATTGATATTTAGACAGAATGTGAACAAGCTCACACAGCTAGATGGTTGTTGTTTGAAAATGAAGAACACACTGAGCAAATAATGCCTACAAGGTTAACGTATACACTACTACAGCAGTGGATACGGAATATATTATTGCTGCCTGAAAAACGTCACTCGGGTGGTGTTTCTAGAGACGGTATTATTATTGATATTTAGACAGAATGTGAAAAAGCTCACACAGCTAAGTGGCAGTGGTTTGAAAATGAAGAAGAAGAACACACTGGGCAAACAAGGCCTACAAGGTCAACGTATACACTACTACAGCAGTGGATACGGAATATATTATTGCTGCCTGAAAAACGTCACTCGGGTGGTGTTTCTAGAGACGGTATTATTATTGATATTTAGACAGAATGTGAACAAGCTCACACAGCTAGATGGTTGTTGTTTGAAAATGAAGAACACACTGAGCAAATAATGCCTACAAGGTTAACGTATACACTACTACAGCAGTGGATACGGAATATATTATTGCTGCCTGAAAAACGTCACTCGGGTGGTGTTTCTAGAGACGGTATTATTATTGATATTTAGACAGAATGTGAACAAGCTCACACAGCTAGATGGTTGTTGTTTGAAAATGAAGAACACACTGAGCAAATAATGCCTACAAGGTTAACGTATACACTACTACAGCAGTGGATACGGAATATATTATTGCTGCCTGAAAAACGTCACTCGGGTGGTGTTTCTAGAGACGGTATTATTATTGATATTTAGACAGAATGTGAACAAGCTCACACAGCTAGATGGTTGTTGTTTGAAAATGAAGAACACACTGAGCAAATAATGCCTACAAGGTTAACGTATACACTACTACAGCAGTGGATACGGAATATATTATTGCTGCCTGAAAAACGTCACTCGGGTGGTGTTTCTAGAGACGGTATTATTATTGATATTTAGACAGAATGTGAACAAGCTCACACAGCTAGATGGTTGTTGTTTGAAAATGAAGAACACACTGAGCAAATAATGCCTACAAGGTTAACGTATACACTACTACAGCAGTGGATACGGAATATATTATTGCTGCCTGAAAAACGTCACTCGGGTGGTGTTTCTAGAGACGGTATTATTATTGATATTTAGACAGAATGTGAAAAAGCTCACACAGCTAAGTGGCAGTGGTTTGAAAATGAAGAAGAAGAACACACTGGGCAAACAAGGCCTACAAGGTCAACGTATACACTACTACAGCAGTGGATACGGAATATATTATTGCTGCCTGAAAAACGTCACTCGGGTGGTGTTTCTAGAGACGGTATTATTATTGATATTTAGACAGAATGTGAACAAGCTCACACAGCTAGATGGTTGTTGTTTGAAAATGAAGAACACACTGAGCAAATAATGCCTACAAGGTTAACGTATACACTACTACAGCAGTGGATACGGAATATATTATTGCTGCCTGAAAAACGTCACTCGGGTGGTGTTTCTAGAGACGGTATTATTATTGATATTTAGACAGAATGTGAACAAGCTCACACAGCTAGATGGTTGTTGTTTGAAAATGAAGAACACACTGAGCAAATAATGCCTGCAAGTGCACTACTATTGGTGCACTACTATGAAGAACAGCAACAGCACTGTACACGTTAAAGAACAGTAAGATAAGTAAAAGAAAAAAAAAATATATGTATATTAAAAAAAATATTTTTCTCGGGTTGGTGCTGCTGAACTACTAGGAGCAGCACAGTAGCACACCAGTCCCACTCCCCAACACTGCTAGACTAATAGCACTGGGCTTATAGTAGCAACTAGCAAAGTAAAAAAACAAAAAAGAAAATAAAAGCAGTCCTTACAAGGACTATTGGGTTATTACAGCAGTCAGCAGATGAGATCAGAAGAGATCAGTGCCCACAGCAGGCAGCTACATACAGAGCACTGCAGTAGAAGGTAGATTACTAGCCAGCAAAGCTACCCTAAAATGTCCCTCAAATCCCTGCAGACTTCTATCCCTCCAATACAGAGCAGTATCAAGTAGATTACTAGCCAGCAAACTTACTATCAACTGTCCCTCAAAGAAATCAGTGAAATCAGTAACAGCTCTCTCCCTACACTAGCTCTTGCAAGCACACACAGGCAGAATGAAAAAACGCTGCAGGGCTTCAGTTTATATATGGAAGGGGAGTGGTCCAGGGGGTGTGGGGGTGGTCCAGGAGGGAGAGCTTCCTGATTGGCTGCCATGTATCTGCTGGTCTGGGGTGAGAGGTCAAAAAAAAGCGCCAGGTAAGGCGAACCCAAAATGGCGAACGTCGCGCGACGTTCGCGAACATTCGGCGAGCGCGAACAGCCGATGTTCGCGCGAACAAGTTCGCCGGCGAACAGTCCGCGACATCCCTATGAGCAATGTAATATTATACAATAATGTGCTATATGTAAAAAGTTTTACTTTATACATATATTGCATTTATATCAATATCAAAAGGAATATCAATCGATGTGTGAAGTGTCAAAGTCATTTACAAGAGATCCCCTCGTAAATTACTTTGACACCTTACACATAGATTGATATTGCTTTTTGTTATGAGCTGAATGTTGTATATATACCAGTGAACACCACAGCTTCATTGTAATCAGCTTGAAAAAGGAACTAAAATGTTCTGAAAGCTTTCTATGATTATATTAGTTAGGCAATAAAGGTATCACCTTTATACCACTTTTGTTATTTTTTATTTCAAAAGGGCTGCCCTGTAACATTTTAACTGGCTAACACGGTACAGCAACTTGTACCTGTATTTGCAGTGCTATACAACAACAGAGAGATGTATACTTTAAGTAAAATTATACAGAAGATAAAGACAGTTTTGTTAGAGCTTACACTGACAGCAAGCACAGTATAGTTTACCCCCTTCTAATTAGTGAAATTGGCTATTTAATTAGCACACAGCCATATAGTCACTAGCACCAATCAATTGCTGTAAAACAGTCCATACTGAAGAGCTCAGTGGTAGAATCATAGATGTTACCTCTATTTAGCTTGTTTAAGCTCTGCTTGTCACGATGACTGACCCCAGCAACCAAAACGTTTAAATTGGGAGGCCATATTCTATAGTTATTGTTAATTTATACTGTTTACATTTCTATAGCGGTCCACCACATAATAGTCTTTATTTAATCCATGCCTAGCTGTCACCCCTTATATTAAATGGAAATATGGAAATATATGCGTTCTCTGCTTTTTTCCAGTAAAACTTTTGCATTGGATAACAAGGTAGTAATGGAAGCCATGGGAAAATTATCGCACAGGATAGCACAGTGTCTGCAGCACAGTAGGGCACTATAGGTGCATATGATCTTAAAATACTAAACACTATTCCAAGTAGCTATTAAAGCAGTGGTGTAAATACAATACACTTCTGAAGTTTAAGCTTCAGACCTCTCCAAACGGTTTTCTGCAGATGCCCCAGTGCTCTGCAGTTACATCCCTGCTGGGCAGTGATCACTCAATAAACAGCAGGCTATGCCAGTGATAGTGAGCCCTTAGAACCTTGTCATCAATGTATCCACTGGCTTTAGGAGCCCATTTGACCTTTAATATGTTTGTTGGACTAATTTTCTAATACTAGCTAAATTGGCACCTGGGCTGGCAATCAGTAAGCGATAAGCTTTGTTCAACCAGCTGCAAGTAAAGCATTTGATTGGGTGCTGCCTAGTTGCATATTTGCTCAATATCAGTAAACACAGAAGTTTAAAGTGCTCTATAAAATCCTTAGCCCCCATAATTTGCAGAGATATTGATCAACAGACAGACAGACAGATTCAGGAACTTAAACCTTTATACATGAGTCAAAAAAATTTGCTTCATCACAAACCAAACCATTTGTTAAAATGATATCTTAAATTTTAGTATTACTTTTCTTTATATCTGTTTGTGAGATAGATAAACAATAGATAAACAATATCTTCAGAAATCAGAAATAAAATATTTCCTTGTACTACCTTCGCTGAATTATACCCCTCTTGCATTCTTAATACAATTATGATTGACTGATTTTCTCATCTGCTCTGTCTTTTTCTTACCAAGCATATCTAAATTGTACTTTCCATCTCCATCCTCTCGTCTCCCATTAGCCCTGCCCTGTCCCATAGCAACTAATGCATTTTCTCATAACCTACAAAGAGCACTGAGAATCATTCTTGGACTAATTACATATTTTCCCACGTGCACAATATGGGACTAAAGGGGAAAAAGTGGTATTCGATTCTAGATAAACCAGGCTTTAAACCACAACTGTCTAATATATATACATATGTGTGTGTGTGTGTGTGTGTGTATACTGCTTTAGTACATAGATAACATACTGTTTGGCACAGTTCTTTTTGATTTAAAACTCAGTCACAGCAAAGTTAGAACAGAAAAACTTTAGTTGCTCATTAAACAAGTTAGTTCTTTATCATATAAAATACCTGCTGTCTGTTTTATAGGTCTTTGGTAGCAAAAGGGTTAACCTCCTCTCCTCCTGCTCTCCAAAACCCCCCTCCTGAGGTTTGGGTAGACTGTGCATTCCTCTCCTCCTCCCTCACATCCCCTTCCCACTCCATCCCTTTCTCCCCCCACCTCTGGCTCTTTCTCCTCCTCCCTCTTTCTTTCTCTCACAGTAAGCTGAGGAGGAGACACAAGGAGACAGTGGGCCATGAAGGGAATTAGCCTTCTAGCCCTGGTGGCTATCCTGCCCTTGCTGTGCCAGACTCAAGAGACTGAAGAGCAGAGGTCCTGCCATGGGGCATTTGATCTGTACTTCATCCTGGACAAGTGAGTTCCTGAAAAAGACTGTGTGATGCAACAAGGGAATATAGAAAGTAGAGCAATTATGTGAGAACAGAGTATGAACTAGCATAGGGAAAACTGAAAACACTATGCAAAACTTTGAAAAGTTTACAATGCTAGTGAATTACGGAACAGAGCTCTACAATACGTAAAAACACTAGCATACCAACTGTTATAATGAGAACAAGATGAGGTATAATGTAACAGTGCATTAAAAGATAGAAAACCAGGAAAGTCTTAGCATAGACAGACTAAGAAATCAATGTAAGACAGCTTCTAAAATTTTTTTTTGAGAAATTTTTCTGAGAAACAGGAACTGTACATTAATGCTCATTTCTAAAAGAAGGTAGAGTCTAGAAAAGACAGCAACATAAGGAATAAAGATAAGAGACACTAGATGCAGGTTAATCAAGGACTGTAACAGAATTTTAAACAAAAAGGGGTCCTAAGCTATTGAAATGGTCAGGAGCCCCAAAATCCCTCTGGGTTGTCTCTAGGCTCATTACTTGCTACAGCTCATTACTTGATATGCTTCTGTTTTGTCTTCATCTGCTTTATCATATTTAAATATTATAAAACAATGCCGGCCAATGTGTAGGTTTTACATTTTAAATAATGAAGTTGATATTTAATTGTCTGTTTTCTGTAATAGAAAGTAACTGTTAAGTTGTGATATCATTTGTCCACCAGAGAGAGTTCACACTGGCAAACATAAAACTTTCTTTGTTGGATTCCTTTACTGGTGACATGATGCTGCATCAGCGCCTGTGTGGTGTGTGTGAGTGTTTGCACACAATTGCAAAAATCTCCAGCCACTAACACACAAACAGGAAGGCTGCAAGTTCCACCAAAACACATTCAGCCATTTCACACAGTGTTGCAGACAAATGTTTTTGTGCTCCGATGTCACTATGCTTTAGACAGTGTTCATCAGCTCTGAGAGGGCTAATTACTGGTCTAGGTTAGGTTTGCCACCTTTTCTAAAAAAATAACCCTATTCTAGGTCTGTGTATGTATATATATATATATATATATATATATATATATATATATATATATATATATATATATATATATATAAATCTGCCAAATGAGAATCTTTAGTCAAATATGATGTTCATCAAATTAAGGGCAGTAATTTGTGGTCCTTCTAATTTGCTGTGCTTGCATGTCTACTTCCATAACAACTAGTTTGTGTCTGTGTGGTTTCACAGTGCAATAGGTTCTATGAGGTTTAACAAGGAACAGGAAAAAGTTCTGTAAATCTGTGTCTTCATCCTGCCTGGTATACGTTGGGTTAAAGCACAATTCCTGGATAATTTTATCCAAATATTATAAATGAAAAGATATAATTTATGGATAAAAGTTGTGCTATTCCCAGTGTTGACAGACTTATTCCACAGCCAGGAAATATGCCTTTATCTGTGGATTTGTTTACATCCTGATATTGAATCTGATTCCCTTTTCCTGAATTCTATAGAATACCACTGCCTTTGTCATGCACGGAAATCATTTCATAACTGCATTTTTTTGTGTATGCATATAACTCGAAAGCAGTGAGATCATAATTGTTTGAATGTTTAGCAAATGCTTTATACTGATGCTATAAGAACTAAATATAATATACAAGAATCATGAATATCCTGTAACTTGTACCCTTACAAATTATGATGTCTTAACTTATTAACAGTACTTCATGATGTCCCTTGTGTCACGTTATTAATTAAAAATTGTGTTATAACAATTATTGTAAAATGTGAACATAGATGACATTTCTGAGTTCCATGTCTTTTAAAAAGCACATGATTTCATGCCTGTATATGGTCTTTGAACTCCTTGTTGACTTTTAATACCCTTATATATTTTCAACATAAGTATATCATTATTATTATTATTATTATTATTATTATTATTATTATTATTATTATCATTTATTTATATATGACATGACATTGTTTACAGCATTTTACAGAAAATACACATCATTATTATTTATAATATATAGACCTATAAATGTGCCACTGCTCAAATGGAGCCTAGTTATAATGGTCAGGATATTACTGGGAAGCAACCATTGGCAGGTCACAAAACCTAATGCTCCATAATTTTTAAAGGTTAGTGAGTCAGAAAACATGGTATTGTAGTGATGGGAGAATCTGACCAGTTCAGTTTGTTGTCAGTTTGTTGAAAATTTGAGAAACAGCAAATAAATCAACAAATGCATTTTTCAAACTGTAGAAAGACATACATGTAATTGACCATTTTAAAATTCATCAGAATGTATATTTTCTAAAAATATAAGGTTTGTGGGGGGCTTTGTACTGTCAGGGGGTCTTGTGGCACACAATAAGCAGTCAGGGGGCTTTGTTCATAAGCATTCATATTTATTGTGTTTTATCTTGGTACCTAATGAAATGTGGGATATTAGATGCTGCAAAATGGAAGCTTTGAGGTGATTTCCAGAAATGTCACCAAAAATGCCAAATTTAGGAAAGCTTTGCGGCTTGGTGTTTTGGAGTAGAAAGATGTGTACCCAATTTAGATTCAGGGAATGTGTACTTTTCTGGGGTGAACATATTTTTTGTATATTTGCCCCTCATAAAATGCTGTAAATGTGTTGATTTTGCAGTTTCTGGAATTGCAGAACTGCATACCTCCAAACATTTTGGAAATAAAAAGAGGGACAAAAAAGTTGCTGCGCGCAGTGCGGCAATTTTTTTTTTTGCCACAATATTTTTGTGGCCACACCCCCTAATTACCATGTTCAATTTACAAAATTTCGCAGGTTATGAACATTTGAGAATATTTCTGTGTTTTTTTAGTTATTACAGTTTTGCTAATGAAGGTGACTTGCACTTTAAGCTGTAAGTCTTACTTCTCCCAAGAGACCTGTTATCTTATATTGTTACATTCACTTATTTGCTTTTCTCAAAATTGTATCTTATATGCAGCTGTGGCTGTTCTGGGCTCTCTGTCAAAAGTCAATTAAGTTAGAAACATTGTTTCTTTTTCTGCCTGTTCAGTGCAGAGAAAATCGGGACTTTCCAGTACAAACGAGGGACTGCAGGTTGAGCTGTCAAAAGAGGGACTACCCCAATGGGACAGTGGGAGGGATGGAACTGATAACTCAAATGGGGTGTCTTCATTTTAGGTAAAAATATGCATATTGGATATCAAACTGATCAGCGGACCCCAAGCATTCATATTCAGGGTGTTTTATCTGGTTACCTAATGCTATGTGCAAGATAGACTGTAGACTGGAAGCTTTGAGGTCATTTTTCAAAAGTTTTACAGATTTTTACAAGTGATATATTTAGGAAAGAATTACAACATAGTGGAGTACAAAGACATATTAAACCATCATTCGTCAGAATCTGTTCTTTCCAATAATGTCTCATTTTCTAGGGTAAACCTACTGTTGAAATGTTTGGCCTTGACATCAGAAGTATGCCGCTTTATGGAGCAGTGCTTTGGAAATTTGTTAGTGTACTTAGAGTTTTTGACCTATACAAGTGAGAAATCTCAATAAAATTATATATTTTTGGTATTGGTGCGGTCAGGAGACATGGAAATTTCAAAATCTGCTGTGTTCTTGTGCATAAAATAAATTATGTTTCTGATATATGTGGTAATATTACGGGAAACATGATTTTTTAAACACTTTGGGGTAGATTTTCTAAAGGGCAAAGTGGTCGTCGCTAGCGAAAATTCACTTGAAATCCCATCCGCAGGCACATCGCCAATTTACTAACAGGCATAGAGGACAATTTGCTAGTGAGAGAGACAATCGCTAGCAGAGTTTTGTGCCCTATCGCCAGTCGAATTTTCACTCAGACGAATGATTGTTAATCCACAAATTCACTAAATTGTGATTTTTACAGAAAGTTACCTCTTTCACCAGAGTTTGAAAGAGTTGAATAATAATCGGCTATCTCAAGCATTGGCACCAACATCTCTTATAAAGACATCTATACGATATTTAGGTACCCGCCCTATTCAAATTGACCAATCGTAAGTGTACTGACGAAGTTTCACTAGGCAGAAACGAAAATTATCGAAAGTTCACTACGAAATACTCGTGCTGATGAATTAACACTATCGAAGCTTCGCCAGCGTTCGGCTGCTGAGTCCCAACTTTGGCATTTTAGTGAATTAGCGTTGTGGTTGCGAATTTGTGCCTGGCAAAGTCGTGCAGTGTATGGTGCAGCCTTCGCAGGTGAAAATGCGCCCTTTAGTGAATTTGCCCCTTAGATGCCTTGTTATGGAAGTAGAATTATACAATAATTATAGCATATTTTGAATGCTTAGTTTGTCCTCAAAAAATCGACTTATTGTTTTCCTGGGTAACTAAAAGACCCTGCTTCCCAGGGAAGGCCCTTAAAGTGAAAGAGTGCAAAAAATGTTCTAAAATGGTCTGGCAATAAAAGTACCAAATCTGTCAAATGAAAAGGTTAAAAAAAACTCAATACTATACTTTGAAATGTTCCTCAAGCCACCTTTTAACCAAACAATTCAGCATGTAAAAAGCTATTTCCCTATACCATGTGCACTATGGTAGGAGACAATAAAAATATGCCCATAATAGTCCCTACAGACCCCAACTTTGTCCGGGGGGAGGGGGGTATGTGTTTAGTGATGGAACCCATAAATCTCTCCCTGTTCCTGTGTCCCAATAGAAGCAAAATATGTAAGTAAACCCAGAAGTCACTATACTGGTCATAAAAAAGCAATATTTTATTGCTTAGTAAATACATGATAATAATAATTGTAACACATTTACTTTTTACAGATGCATAAGTGCTAGAGTCTGACCCTTTCCAGCTCACTTTCTCATTGTGTCATTTCATGGTCCACACACACCCTTCTTCCTCCTTATTCTATTTAATCTTCTGCTCTTTTTAACAAGCTTTTCTCAATTGTTATTATTATTACTATTAATTATTATTATTATTATTAACATGTATTTTTAGAGCATCAACATATTTCACAGCACTGTAAAATAAAATCACTTTTTAGCACTGGGTGTTGTGTAGCACAGAAGCCTAGTATTGCCCTATTTCTGGTATGACCATAGTGTGGATGAAAGAGGCATCACAGAAGGAGTTCAAATAGGATTCCCTTGTTCCCCAGCTAACAGCACTGATAGCACCCAACACTGTAACAGATTGCTGAGGTACCCTGTAATATGCTTCTGCCTATGGCTATAAAGAGCACCACCATTTATTTGAGACAATTAGCACAGGTACAATCCCAGGTCCACAATAATTTACAAAAATATCAATATAGTCAAAAATAGAAAAGTAATGTATTATTGGGCACACTAATACCGGAAATGTATCTAACCCAAATAAGTCCCTTTATTTAGTAATGCTGTGCATCTTCAGCTACTACTACAGAACCCCTTGGAGGGGTAGCCCCACAGTTTGGGAACCCCTTTCCTATGGACATTGGTGCTGCTGAATGCTTGGCAAGTTTAACAAGACTTGTTTCCCTATTTATTATTTTCAAATTTAGTACATTACCATACATTATCCATCCATCTTTCAGAGCCACCTCTCATAATATTGTAGTAATAATAAACCAAAACCTGCTCATTAGTTAAAGTTATGGAATTACATACCCTGAAAACCACAAGCTTAGAAAAGATTTGCAATTGTGAACTTTTGAGTACAATGTCATATGTAGCCATATTGAATTATTCATAATCTTGATTTTCAGATGTAATTGACTCTGAGAATAATGTCATATTTTGACCACTAACACAAGAGCTTGCTTCCAGTGGCTAAAAATAAAATGAAAATATCTTCAATGTACAATCTACATTTTATGGTCTATAGGAGCTACACAATGTGAGTGAGTATAAATGTGTGGTATCAGTTTGCTCAGGAGTGTTGTGAAATGCATATTAAGAACATTTTAGGGTGAGTGAGGGGATGCTACTCTTGTCCCTCTTGCCCCTACCTGTCCCCTAACTGGTGCATCATTCAGATGCTCAAATTGCAGAATGGCAGTAGATGCAGGTCTTAATGGGGCCCTATGCCAGATGGTAAGGACAATTCTGGCCTCTGTCTGCTGATGTTACAGTCCACGCTCAGATTTTTATATCCTGTGTGAGGTGCAGAGTGCAGCCAGACCCAGCGAATGCTCATGCTCTCTGTTTTGCACACTCCTAAAATTGTTTTATGTGCCAATGCCCTTACTGGACTGCTCTTTGGACAGCACCTAACTGGGTGCAAGGGATACTAGACCCAAAGTTGCTTTTTTTCACATCTTGGCATGTTTCTTGTGATATCACCTAAAAAACATGTTTTACACAATTAAATAATCTTTTAAACTATGTTTTTTGGTGTTAGGAGGAGTGGAACTTTTTTCTGTCCTAAGCAAGATGTCCATAGACAGCCATTATACAAAATGTTTTGGCACACAAATAAACCTATTGCTTTTCACACAGTGTGTTATTCATCAAATGGTGTAATTTTATTACAAAACATCTTCATCTGGGAGAAGGCACACTGATGCAAGGGCATACGTGACATTTTGACCACTGTACCCCCATAAACACCCTTCTGTCCTACATTTAAGTTATTCAAGTAAAAAGAGGTTCAATCTTGACATTTATGTATGTTCTTAAAAACAGACTTGATTTCCTTCTGTTTATCCTTATTTTTCAACTCTCTTACATTCTTATCCAGGAACATGTTTGCTGCATTTTAAAATATAATTCCTGGCTTTGCTAAAGCCACAAAACTTTGTTAACGTTGCCAAAAAAAGTGCAAATCCCTGTAACTTTTTGTCAGAACGATAATCAGAGTATAAGGCTTTGGCAATGTAAAAGCTGCTGTGAAAACATCAGAACATATTGGGGATACTATAGTCAGCCCTCAAAGATAGATAAACTGTTTAAAAACACTGAATTTGCCAGGCTTTTTTTTCTTATTTTTCAAGGAAAACAATAATCCAACATAATAAGTAAAAGTTGTGTCTGTATTGACATACATACTCACAGCCATATAAACCATTAACATTTTTTGAAGTAATAAATTTGAGATATGCGAGATATACCATTTGTAATTAACAGTAATTTTGAGTACTAGCCCAGAATTCACTCAGATACACTTTAATATGCAAGTGTATTATGAATTTGGAGAGACAGGTAAAATAAAAACAAGAGTGATAATAGGCCTAAAGGGCCATGAAATAGCAATGTCGATTTTGGGTGTTGCCATTTCTGGTGCTACATCCAAGCTTTAAGCACAAGTTCTCTAACTGATTCAAGCAGCTCTGGGACCCTGAAGCAAATATAGATGGTGGTGCCGGTAGCTCCAGGGTTCCCCAGCATCTATAGGTGCACTGTTCGCTGTACCCTGCCTCTTTCAGGAAACAGATTGCCAGTCCGAGCCCACTTAATAGTCACTTTCTATGGCATCCTAAAGCAGCCCCTCTGGCATTTGCCAGAACCCACAGATTGCCAGTCCGGGCCTGGGTGGTGGTAGCTCCAGGGTTCCCCAGCATCTATAGGTGCACTGTTCGCTGTACCCTGCCTCTTTCAGGAAACACTTGAAACTTCCCTTTGGATGATGATTTGTAAACATTTAGCGAAAAGTATCATGAGCTGTACAGACCTGTGTCTGATCATCTGGATATCCAAAAAATGTTGACGCATTTCAGTTACAATGTACATATCATCAAAATAAGTCAGCATAGAGCTATGTATAGAAAGAGCGAGAACCGCTCCGACTCCCCGCAGATGATTAAGGGCAGCTGAGCCCGAAACGCGTCAAGCTAAGACACAGCGTGTATTTTTTAAACATGGTTAAATAAAGATTTTCGATTTTAATTAACCTCCTGGTGTGCGGAATCGCTCTCTTCCATTTATCTCTAGAGCTATGTATATACCTGTCTGCCTATGGTACGTTACATTTTTGCGTAGTTAATTCAGGTTGAAAAGAAGGAAACTGTCCTTCAATCTTTCCCTCTGTCTCCCAGTGCCTCTGAAATATGGCCATTAGTATGGTGTATGGTGTATAATCAGGTTTACAAATCACTGCTTTGCATGATGTATAAAAAAATAACTAAAATAATAAGAATTTTCTTAGTGCCAATCATGTCTTAGCCCAGTAGTGTTAAGACATTGTATAATAGCAACAGAATAATAGCCACATTAAATAGTTCCCCTCTGAATCATTTAACTCTTTACAATATTCTCTTGTCTTTCACTCTGTAGGTCTGGCAGTGTTAAAAACCACTGGATTGAAATATATTCGTTTGTAGAGAGCCTTGCTGAAAAATTCATAAGGTCAGTATTCACTACGAAATAAGATTCTTTTTATACAACCAATAAAAATCCCACAAATATGTTTTTCTTCTGTGCAGAAACGAAATATTCTGAATTTAGTTCAAAGTATGTTTTGTAAATAATCTGAATATTTGCAATGTTCTTCACAATTTACAATAAGGTTACTCTTATTGAGGAGGGAAAAAATGGTTCTAGTTTTTCCCATAGATTTCAATAGAGCTTTCATGTGATAAAGAGTGAAATACATTTTTCTCATTGAATTGCATTTGGTTCTATGGGAAAATCTGGAACTGCATTAGGAGCTAAGCTTTTCTCTTAAAAAATGTAATCTGGCCCAAAGGGTTTTGTTCTAACAAACATGGCAATTCAATAGTATATTTCTGGAGTCACACTGATTTCAGCTCCTTCCACAGTCATTTATAGTAGCATATCTGTCACCAGCTGTCAGTTATTAAAAATGCACAGAATTATCATCTGAAGTTCTTCATTATCTGTAGGAAGCAATGGAGTAGGAAGCACGGTGGGGTGGGGGCAGAAGCATTATGTGACGGGGGCCAAGATGCAACCTGATGTTTCCTTGTGAGAAATAAAATTGCCCCCTATTAATTTACTTATATGCAAGCTGGTTACCAAATACAGCAGTCTACTTTTCCTTAAGTTAACAGTTTTAACATTTTACCTCTGCTTTTTCTGGTTTACAAGACCATTACAAAAGTTTTTTAAAAATATATTAGCCACAATGACACTTTTGGAAGCGTTAACCAAAATGTACTTTATTTGTCTTTCTATTTAATTTCTTCTCATATTCCTGGATTTTTGGAATAGTCCTATGCTGAGAATGTCTTTCATTGTCTTCTCTTCTCGAGCAACAACCATTCTGAAGCTGACAGAGGACAGGTATTTATATTAGTATATTTGTTGTGCAATAAACTATCTTCTATATAGTCCCTACAACAATACAATGATCAACATAACAATATTCAATTGGATTCACAAAGAATTTCTAAAGTATATTAAAGGAATAGTCCAACATATATGAAAAAAGAAAAAAGATAACATAACCTGGCCTAAATTATCCGGACACAAGCATGTCCAATATTTCTTATAACTAACGGTATTAATAGTAAGTTGGTCTTCCTTTTACTGCCATACCGCCTGTACTCTTTTGGGAAAAGCTTTTCAGTAGATCATGGAACATTGTTAGGAGGCATATGCTTCCATTCAGCCAAAAGAGCATCGGGATGATGTTCCAATTCATGTTATGCTTTTAGAATGAATACTTAAGCAACAGATAATTGATATCATAACAAGTGAAGTTAGAGATTGCAACTGTCCTCTAGATTGAAATTCCACCACTTTACATTCATGTCTATGGGATTTTTAAAAGAGTATTTATCAATGGGTGAAAGTGAAAGTTCATCCTTTGATAAATACGCCTTTCAAAATCCCATAGAAATGAATGGAGAGTGGCGGAATTTCACTCTAGAGGACCGTGGCGATCTCTAACTTCCCTTTTTGATACTAGAAAAGTTCATTTTTATTTAAAATAGTTGATTTAAATGAAGCAATATTTTACATATGGGATGTTTTATGCAAAAGAGACCTGCAATGTTCAGGTTTCGCTTCCCTTTAAGGTCAGGGCTCTGTGCAGGTTAATCAAGTTAACTCAGGGTCTGGGTCATTTTTCTGCTGCAAGATGGTCTTCTCCAAGATGTTGCCACAAAGTAGAAAGCATAGAATGTTAAAAAGGTTATTTTATACTTTGAGGTTTGCTTTCACTGGGACAATGACCCAAACCTTGAAAACCGCCCCAGACTGTTATTCCTACTTCATCAAACTTGACAATTGGCATAACAGATTCAGGCAGGTAGCATTTTCGTGGCATCCAGCAAACCCATTATACTGCCAGCTGGAGGATTAGGATTCATCATTAGAGATAATGTATTCCACTGCTCCAGTGTACCTCAATTCCAGTTTGTTATATTTCTGATGGATAGTTCTTGTACTGTGTTGATGCTTCTGGACATAGTTTGTAATTTAGCCGTGAAGGTTTCAACAGAGAAGGTCCAAATTTATAAACCACAGGCTTTAGCACCTGATAGTTTGTATAGTCACCAATATTAACTAAACTGTTATTGCTCCTCGGCCTTTCCACTTTACAATCACTCCAACTACTACTGACCAGGGAGGATCTAGTGCAAGTCACTGCATTCTTCAATGTGACAACATTGCCAGTATGTGTTGCTGGTGATTATATGGCAGTTTACTTACTCACCTGGATTAGCAATAGGTGTTGCTAAAATAGCTGACTCCACTAATTATAAATGCCATTATTGTGTATCACTGCATAATCCCCATTTTTTGCACACTAAATTACCCTGGTCCAACTGGACACCTTTAATTTACAGCTCTTCTGAACTACTACAGTTTTTTCCTGTAAGTGAGCAATGAAAATTAGTTTCAGCCGCAAAAACCAGCTGTCATCACATGCCTCTTTCAGTTGTATTTCTGAGATTATATTAACGGTGAAGCAATTCATAGACCTGTAATACAATTCACATTGTATTTGCTGAGAATGAATAATGGTTTTTGGGGGTCATACTCTTTAAAGTAGCACTATCTATTTCTGCATTGATATAGAAATGATGTCATTTGCTTACTTGTATTTTTTTCATATTATTACGATTAAGATTAAATACAAACTTAAAGGAGAACTAAACCCTAAAAATGAAAATGTCTAAAATACCATATTTTATATACTTAACTTATTGCAGTAGCCTAAAGTTTCAGCTTCTCAATAGCAGCAATGATCCAAGACTTTAAACTTGTCACAAGGGGTCACCATCTTGGAAAGATTAGAAGAACCTCAGGGATTAAATTGGGGGTACTAAAATTGTTGAAACATACAGTATGAAAGGGGGAGACTTACTGCAAAAGATACGGAAAGGAGAAGTAACTAGATAGACACACACTAATTGTGTTGGAACAACAGGGGGTAATTTGTAAACACTGGGCAAATTTGCACCTGACCTGAGCAGTAACCTATGTCAACCAGATGATTGCTTTCAGTGCTCAACCTGCAGCTGGCTGAAAAAAAGCTAATCACTGATTGGTTGCCATGGGTTACTGCCCAGGTGCAAATTTGCCCATTATTTATAAATGAGACCCTCTGAGTGTTATCAGTATGAAAATGTAAAAAGGCAAATAGTATGTAAAAATTGTTTGAAACATAGTGCATTAATTTAAAAAAGCATAATTCTGGATACAAGCATAGTCATGCTATGCATTATAGTAGTTTAGGCAGAATAATGCAAGAGATTTGCAATTTCCACAAGCTATTTATTTTACAAGTTAGTTTTATCTGCAACATGAATCAAGACTGTTCTCCTTTATTTTGCTCCTATAGCTATAGCCAGAAAACAATCAAAATAACATACCTCATATTATTATATACATAAAGCATATATATTCTAATTAAAAAAGGCATAGAATTCCTCAGAAATATTTTTGAAGATGCATAACCATAAAATGTAGTGTAATACTGAATAAACATTAGTGCTAATCTAAACAAGTTGACCTGGGAGCTTGGTTCAGCATTGTTTTCCCTGTTCTATATTTAAAATGTTTTGTTGCTTGTTCTACAGAGAAGCAATACGACGAGGCTTGCAGATTCTACACACAGAGGCTACTGGAGGGGATACATTTATGCATGAAGGATTTAAAAAGGTTTGCACTTAGTATATCTGGGTTGGGCTATAAGTTCAAAGTGCCAATGCCAAGACCTATGCTAGTGTAAATATTTGTGCACTAATTGATCCTATAGTTTTTTGCACTACAATGTGCAGAATCCTCATCTGCCTAACACCTAAAGGTTTTTTATCACACATCATCATCTCTGGTTTGAAAGCACTGTTTAAACTGCTTTAAAGAAAGATGGAAAACAGGAAACCATTGTAACAGAGGCCATGACACGCCTCTTGTCATTTCACAATACTCCCCAGCAATTGGACTTTGGAGAGCCTGAAACAACAATACACCTCACATAGCTAATTCTTCCCTGGGGTATGTACTATATATGCTTTTCCCATCCTTTGCGTGCAGACTTTGAGTTTAAATCTCAGTGTGCAGTGACAGGCGGATATGCAAATAAACTGATCAGAAGGATATGAGGCAGTATCATTCTTTCTCTTGATTTGGGTAGAATGTACCAAACATTGAGTTATATAAAATTATATAGTTCAGGAAATTCAATAACCTTTTATGTTTTTATGTTACAGGCAAATGAACAGATTTTTCATGAAACTCATGGCGGTATGTATTTATAATCTGCTAGATACTATTGCATCTTTTATGTTATGAGGGTGTGTAATCTCACAGGGTACATGATAAAGTCTTTGTCAGAAAGCTCATTACTAAGTACTGAAATCAATATCATAATAGGGAAATGCAGCAGAATGGCAGGTGGCTGGGTGTGCTTTTAAAGCTGAGGTCATGTGGGACATATATTAATGATGAAACTATAAATATTGTCCATGCCTCATACCAGCATTTCTCTTTAGAGACGAACAATGTGTAATGGGTACCTCAAACGAAGAACTCTGTATAACTCAGCAAACTTTAGCTTATGTATATTGTACAACACAGTTAAGCAGGACAGGTCAATAACTGGGTCTCCCTCTGTTGCAGTGCCAGCATATGTCCCACACTACAAAGAGTAAACTTTTTTCTACCTGAAGGATCTACAAATGTTATTAGTTTATAGCAAGTACAGACCTTCTCCAATTTGCGAGCTATTGTTGACCCACAGGGTGAGGCACAAGGTTTTTATTCCATCCCTGAAAATCCTAACTGCTGGAAAAACATTAAATGCGATAGTGATCATCTCAGGGCTGGCATCCAACATGGCAGCTAGTGGTTATTTCAGTTTTTTTTAACTACACCTTCCAACCCAGACTGTCTCATGCCTTTGCTTTTGGCTAAATGGTGTTCTACTCTGGGAAATGATGATGGCTAACCTGGACCTGGTTTTTCCTCCTGCCTGGCTTTGCTTTTGGCTAAATTGTGTTCTACTCTGGGAAATGATGATGGCTAACCTGGACCTGGTTTTTCCTCCTGCCTGGCTTTGCTTTTGGCTAAATTGTGTTCTACTCTGGGAAATGATGATGGCTCATCTGGACCTGGTTCTTCCTCCTGCCTTTTCTCAATAGCCTTTTCATGGAAAATCAGAGTCAGTGCCTAATTTTGCAACACTGCCCTCAGCTTTGTGCTACAGAAGCCATCTATAAGCAGATCCCTCAGTAGAATTCAATATTCTGTAGCTACAATAAAACTATACAGGTATGGGACCTGTTATCCAGAATGCTCGGGACCTGGGGTTTTCCGGATAACGGATCTTTCCGTAATTTGGGTCTTCATGCCTTAAGTCTACTAGAAATTCATTTAAACATTAAATAAACCCAATAGGCTGGTTTTGCTTCCAATAAGGATTAATTATATCTTAGTTGGGATCAAGTACAAGCTACTGTTTTATTATTACAGAGAAAAAGGAAATCATTTTTAAAAATTTGGATTATTTGGATATAATGGAGTCTATGGTAGACAGCCATTCCGTAATTTGGAGCTTTCTGGATATCGGGTTTCCGGATAAGCGATCCTATACCTGTACTATATATGTAACTACTGACAAAAAAGCTGACATAGTTGCTGCAATGACAAATGTTTGATGCGGTTAATGTTGATATTGATGCTATTCTTCCAATCTTAGGTGTCCGTACAGCCAGTGTTATTATTGCTCTAACAGATGGAGAGTTACAGCAAACACAGTTCTACTATGCAGAACAAGAAGTAAGTCATGTATACAAATATTAAGACCATAATTATAAACAGCTGAAAGAAGAAAACTGGACTAAATTCTAAATCAGTTCTGTAGGAGGCAAATCTCCTGTTTAGAAATCAAGATACTTCACTTGCATTCTGTGCCAGTACATGCAGCACTCTCACCTGATAGGTACGAAAAATAGGTTCTCATGTAGTCTCAGAAACATACATCAAGTTCAGAAAATTGTATTACTGCTGCACTTGAAGTCTGAATTTTATATAGCAAAAATGTCCATACCAGAAATGTCCAGAAACAACCCTAAATGTCAACTTTTCCCTTTTGCTGCTCCCTAAAATTTGAATATGTGTCTGCAGAAGTAATTATCCATTTAGAAGGTTGAGTGGTAATATTTGGTGGGGTGCATAGCACACACTGCACTGAAAACTTTAACTTGTTCCCACCCACCATGCAACATTAAAAAATCGAATCTGATGCCTATCTTCTTCATCATCATCATCATTATTTATATAGCATCAAGCTATATAGCATCAAGTTATGAAGCACTTTATAATAAATTATAATAAACAGGGGGTATTAACAAACAATGGTTACAGAGTAAAAAAATAGGATTAGAGGGCCCTTCTTTCTATGATTTGACGAAATGAATAGGAAGCCCAGACTTGATAGGTCTGAAATGCACTACTGCATACTAATACTGCAGAAATTGGCAGCATTGGGCTTACCTGTGAGTTTGATCCTTGGCATGGTTCAGTGTACAATTGGGTGTGGTCGAGGTGTAGTGGGGGTTGCCAAGATGCACCTAAAGTAGAAAACCACTGGGCTGGTGTCTCTGAACACATTTATAACAAAAAGTGACTTAGCAGAAAATAATCTTAAAGTAATTTTTACATGGTACTAGCAGCAGGTCATTTAAGACATTTAGAGGCCTGTTTATTAAGATTCAAATTTCTTTAGATTTAAATTTTTTCGACCATGACTAAACTCACATTTTAAATATGCGTGAATGGCTAACTATTTATTAAAAGACCCAAATATAAAAAGCACTAACCAGAGAAGAACACAAAGGAAATATTATGACAAAGGTAACAAACCGGACAGAATGTTGGCACGAGCTCTTAATGATAAAAAATGATTAGGCCTCATAAGAGCAGTAAAGTCGGATACGGGGGAAATAGTCAATAATTCTAAATCTATAGTGAATGTTTTCTTACAATTTTATGCGAAATTGTATGATGGGACAACCACAGCCCCTACACTTGATGATTCCTATATACAAAAATATCTAGCTGACTCCAACCTGCCACGCCTTCGAGAGGATCAGGGGGAGGATTTGGCAATGGATATCACCGATGCAGAAGTGGCATTAGCTATATCCCAGCATAAACCCTCCAAAGCCCCTGGCCCAGATGGCCTTTCATTGTTATATTATAGAAAATTCCAAACCATTCTTATGCCATCTCTTACTAGCCTATTTAATACGCTCCTTACTTCAGATGTGGAAATCACTAGGGATATGTCCAGAGCTAATATTGTTGTGATTCCGAAACCGAACCGAGACCCCAATCAATGTCAGAACTATAGACCTATCTCTTTGATTAACTTAGATCTTAAAATTTATGCTTAGATTTTGGCTAACAGACTCAATAGACACCTTCACACCATCATTCACCCAGATCAGACGGGTTTTATACGGGGCAGAGAGGCTACTGATAATATAAGACGGATCCTACAAATAGTCCATGCCGTCGAGAACGATAAACTCCAATCCATGCTTTTAACGCTAGACGCGGAGAAAGCATTTGACCGCATTGACTGGAGATATATGAGATACACATTATTGCAAATGGGATGTGGCTCTGTATTCACTTCGGCAGTGATGAAGCTATATCACGCTCCATCCGCCCGTGTGGCGATGGGTGGATATCATTCTTCCCCATTTCAGATCAAAAACGGTACCAGGCAGGGGTGCCCATTGTCACCCCTACTATTCGCAATGTGTATAGAACCCCTTGCCCACAGAATTCGCCTTAATCCAAATATATCAGGTATTACAATAGGTTCATATACATATAAAGTGGCGTTATTTGCTGACGATACAATTTTCTCTATAACCAGACCTCTGACTACATTGCCCAATCTATATAAAGAGCTCCATGACTTCGCCGAGGTGTCAGGGTTCAAAATTAACAACACTAAATCAGAAGCCCTCAATCTCACACTTGATAAACCTACTCAGAAACTCCTGGAACTGAACTTTGAATTTCATTGGGTTAAAAAAGGTCTTAAATATCTGGGGGTGACGGTTCCTCCCACGACCAGTCAAATTGCAGATATTAATTACACCCCACTGGTAGCTTCCTTACGCAAAGATCTCCGAAGGTGGCATAGATTGCCGATATCATGGATGGGTAGGATCAGCTCTGTTAAAATGAATCTACTTCCTAAGCTTTTGTACTTGTTTAGGGCGCTGCCCGTGCCTCCTCCCAAGAAAGACCTGGAGAAACTGCAACAGCAGATGTTCGATTTTATTTGGCAGTATAAACGACACAGGATAAATAAAAAAATTTGTTATCAATCCACCACACGAGGGGGACTAGCCTTTCCAAACTTAGAGAAATACAGGAAAGCAGCTATATTGGCTCAAATAACTAAGTGGCACTCAGACCCTAACGACTGCAGATGGGTAGAACTAGAAAACCAACTAACCGCTCCCAACGCAGCAGCAGATTTACTATGGCTAGAGCATAAATATCGACTTAGACACTGTATGAGGAATGTGTTTATTAAGTATTCAGTGACTGCATGGGATAAAGTTCACTCAATCCTGCCGTCTCAGACGCTCCCCTCTCCCCTTACTCCACTGTTTCACAATCCTGCTTTTCCTCCGGGGCTTAACTCCACAACATTCACATGGTGGATTAATAATGGTTTCTCCAGAGTTCAGAATTTGTTCATTAATTCTAAACCCATTTCTTGGGATACTTTACGGTCGAAATTTCATATACCACTGAAAGAACATTATAGGTTCCAACAGCTCCATCATTACGCTTCGGGGCTGATGGGTCGCACATATCCCGATGCCTCCTCCTTTGAATTTTTATGTAATCATCCCTTACGCAAACATAAAATCAGTGTTTTATAATCTGGACTTATGGATGCCACATATACACAAGGGAAAACGGCTACTATGCTGAAGTGGGAACAGAGACTAGGGGTGCCCATAGAAATGGAGGAATGGGAGAATATTCATAAGGTCATGGCGAAAGCTTCCATTAATACCTATATTAAAGAGAATGCGTATAAAATTTATCATGACTGGTACTACACTCCTAAGAAGTTACATAAATGGTTTAATTCATCTGATCTTTGCCCACGGGGATGTGGGGAAGTGGCGGATGAAATGCACATGTGGTGGACATGTCCCACAATATACAGGTTATGGGAAGACGTCTTTAAAACGATAAATGACACTTTGGCGACATCAATGCCACCTGACCCTTGGTTAGCTCTCCTGCTACGTAAACCTGAACAGCTAACATTCAATGAACATAAACTATGTGTTCAATTCTGCCTAATCACTAGAGGTTTAATAGCTAAAAGATGGAAGGGCCCACCTCCAACTATGCAGGAAATTCGAAAAAAATTGTGGTGGTCTATCGAAATGGAGAAGCTTACTGCTATGCTGAATAATAGGCTCAGCAAATTTGAGGATGTATGGAATATCTGGTTATATAGAGAAGGACTGTTGCTAAGACAAATATAATACCTCTACCATCAGGAGATTTCACTCAACCCCTTCCCTTTACCTTTTTCCCCCTCCCCTTTTCCTCGTTTGTAAGGAATTGTTATAAATTTGTTGACACATAACTGGATTTGTAATAGTGAACAACACAATAAGCGAAGAATGTATGTCAGAAAAAGTTTATTGATCAATGTGTTAACAAGAAATGACAAGTGCATTCTGTTGAATTACTGTGTTAACTTCAATAAAGAGAAAGTTGAAAAAAAAAAAAAAGCACTAACCAATAAAAATGCAGAAACAATCAGAATAAGAATAGGAAACCTTGAAATCCTCAATCACTTCAAATTTTACATACGTTTACAAGAGAAAGAAACTTCAAAATACTCTAAAGGCTCAAAGTAATTAAATATTTTGCAATTTACTAAGGACAGCTCTGACTGATTTCTATATGACCTTGACAACTTTTAGATGCCTTTTTAATGAAATTTTTGTGATTTTTATGCATAATAAATATAAAACATTTCATGTTTTGAGACCATTCTTCACATGCAAAATTTATGACATGAAAAGGTTGAATTGTGAAAAAAATACGAATGTTAATAAACTGGCCCCTTAGGGCCCAATTTTTCAACATTTGAATTTGTGTTTAAAGCACTTTGAATGTTTAAGTGTAGAACTCCATGAGCGTTTTTCGGATCGACGCCCGGCAACAGAACGCACGCCACAAGTCAGATGGAGTGGCACACATCAAGATATAATTGAACTGAATAAAAACTCGGAGGTAACAACTACATGGTCCGACAGTCGTGTTGTGTCTGATGTAATGTAGTTTTTACCTGCAACTTTTCAGTCTAATTAGAATCTTGAAGCCTGCGTCTCCATTCGACTTGTTACATGCATTTTGTCGCCAGGGCGTCTATCCGACAAAAAATGCTCATGGAGTTCTACCCTAACTTCAAATGAAGTATTTATTAAACTACAAACTTTAAAAAGTCGTGTAACACTTCAACATCTAAATGCTGGTATGGTCATATACTATAGAAGTCAATGGCAGTTGTTGAAGGCAAAAATTCTTTGATTCAAGTTTTTTGAATTTTTCCAGGTTTTTAGATAAAAAGTTTGAATATTTGAATGTGGATTTTTTTAATAAATAATATAATATTTGTGTTTTTTAAATTGTGAGTTTATTCGAAGTATAAAAAACCTCTTGAAAATCTTGAAAAATAAGGCCCTTAATTATTTTTAGCAGATAGTGATAGTGTTTATACAGAAAATGCTACAATGTGCTTATATATTCTGTTTTGTTTAACTTATTTTGTTTAGCTCAGGGAATAACAATTAAATATATACATCCAGCCTTCTTACAAAAAATAAAGAAAAATACTTAAAAACAGAAGTACAATAAATGATAAAATATGTTCATGTTTTTAACAAAAAGATTGTTCCTTAAGTGAATATGTTGCTTCATTGTAGGCTGAGAGAGCAAGAAGCTTTGGCGCCATAGTATACTGTGTAGGCGTTAAAGACTTTAATGAAACACAGGTATGTATGCATGCAGATTTCTACCATTCTTCTTGTAAATTGTGAAATGTCTTTAAAAGTACTGAAAATTGAAGGGGCGTGGCCAACCACGCAGCTTAATGGCCGCAATCTGAGGCACTCCCGGGGCTCCAGCATTAGTTAAGTCCCATCCACCCGTCCAAGCGCGCACTCCACTTACCGGGGCACTATAGGAGTGTTGGGGCACCATCCGGCAGCCGTTTCCCGCAAGCCCGCACCGCCCAGCACTTATATAAGCTGTGGATGGGTTGCGGCCTAGCGCTAGGCCTGAAGCCGCGGCCTCATGTAAACGCGGAACCCGCCCGCGGCCCTACCATCAGCGCGGTTCCCCTTGCAGCACCTCGGGGACGTCGTGGTGGATACGGGGTTGACATCAGACGGTGGGGTGAGTGGTGCTGGAGCCCTGGGGACCCATCTACAGCCAGCAGCAGCCACTGCATAGCCGTGTCAGTGTTCTGGGGTCCCCTGCATATTGTACCACAGCCAAGCAGGGGAGGGTCATCAGGCCCTACACATCCTGATCCTGCAGAGAGAGGGCTTACCTGGCTGCCTTACCCAATCCCCTGGGCCCTACCACTAGTATCCTGTCCAGCAGTTGAGATCACACATTGAAGGGGGCTGTGTGGCTGGAAACAATGAACTAACCAAAGGCGCTGTGCCTTAGCTCTATACCCCTGATATTATCCTGGGTGAGTGTTGCCTGACCCACCTGTTACTGCGAGTCCTGACTACAAGCAACCCACTAGGGACGGTGTCACTGCAGAGAAGAGATTGAGAAAAAAAAAGCTGCACAGAAACGGATTGATGGCTATACAAAACCCACAAAAGCATCACGAGAGCCAAGTCAGGGTGACGACACGGCCCATTCTAATGAGCTGGAGGGTTCAGCCGTGGTTGCTCCGCAGGATCCAGGGCCGGCGGCCCAAAACACTCAACTCCTTCTGCAGGCAATCGCGGACTCCAGAGAGGTTCTTACCACCAAACTCGCAGCTACCAGTTCGACCCTCACCTCGAAAATTGAAGAGGTGCGTGTTGACCTTTCTCTCCTGAGGCAAGACCTGCAGGCAGTCCGAGAGCGCACGACAGAGGTGGAACGCAGGACTGGGCTGCTGGAGGACGAGATGGGACCACTCGCCCAACAAGTACAACACCTCCAGAGGGAACACACGATTATGGCCTCTAGAGTGGACGACCTGGAGAACCGCAACCGTAGATCTAACCTCAGAATAGTGGGCCTGCCAGAAGGATGTGAGGGAGCAAAAACCGAAGACTTCATTGAAAGATGGCTACAGGACACGTTGGGTCCCTCCACCTTCTCCCAACACTTCGTGGTTGAAAGAGCACACCGGGTTCCTGCCAGGCGTCTGCCTCCGGGAGCACCACCGCGGCCATTGATCCTCAAGTTGCTTAATTACAGAGATCGGGATGCCGCTTTAAGAGCTGCTAGAGAAAAAAGCGACATTACCTTCCAAAATGCGAGAGTCTCTCTGTATCCTGATTTTTCGCTTGCGATCCAGAAAAAAAGGGGAACGTTCACTGAGGCTCGCCGCAGATTGAGAGAGCGGGGGATTAAATATGCCATGCTTTACCCAGCCAAAATGAGGATCCTGGATGGGGAAAAAGCTCTTTTTTTTGATGCCCCGGGTGACATCATCCAGTGGTTAGAGCATCGGCCTTCCACTCCCAGACATCCCACTCCATAGTCCGGAGGATGGAGCTCTGTCAGGTCGTATATTGTGTTTAATGCCAACGAACTGTTTGGAATTTTTTCCCGTCTCTCTCTAAATGCTTCCCTTGTGTTTACGGGTCCAATCATCTGATTATGACTTATACTGAGTTGATTATGGAGTCTCTTTGACTCATAGCATCTTCGAGGCTAGCATACTATGTTTTATTTTGATATTCTGTTTCTCCTCCTGTACCAAAAGGTGAGACCACATTTGGCAGAATTACGTTGGTCACTCGTCACCAAAAAATAACTGACTAGATGGAGCTTATGCGCAGCACTTCTTAAGGCCCCACAGGGCATCACTGCAGTTAGGGGGAAATACTGGTTTACATTCCCTAGTAGTTAAAGTTGTACTCTGTTTAGGGACTGATGTATCCCCGGGTTGGGGGGGGGTACCGGGTGGGGGATAACTTGTTGACTCACGTTGGGCTTCTTCCTGTCTACATGTTTTATATGTTTTTCTTACTGCTTTGTCTTACAATTCTACCCGCATCATTTACTCAGGGCTTCAAGCATGGCCTAGGTCTCCTCCTGAACATTCAGGTTAGGTCCCTGTGGAATGGATAGTCATGGCGTCTAGACAGAAAACGATACAAGTAGTGTCTTGGAACACGCGTGGTTTGAATGACCGCATCAAACGCTCTATTATTTTAGATTATCTTAAAAAAACAAGGGCAGATATCTGTATGCTCCAAGAGACACATCTCACGGGGAGAAGAGTACTGGCACTGAGATGGGCTTGGGTGGGCAGCCTTTATCATGCCGAATACTCCTCGCACTCCAGGGGAGTGGCAATTTTTACTAGGAAGGGGCTAGGTCTGGGAGTAGAAGACCTGCGAACTGACATGAAAGGTAGATATGTAATCCTAAAATGCCTGTTGTTGAATCAATGCCTAATACTCATCAATGTGTATGTCCCGCCCCCTTTTACTGTACTCCTTCTCGATGAGATACTAATGCATGTCGCAAATATGAGGCAGTACCCGACTGTGTGGTTAGGGGATTTCAATGCAGTCCCTGATTCTTCCATGGACAGGCTCAGGCCTTTAGCCCAGGACTCCTCAATTTTTTCTAACTGGATAGCAGGAGCTGGACTACTAGATGCGTGGAGGTGCAAACATCCCAATGTTAAGCAGTACTCCTGCTTCACTGTAGCAACCTCGGCACTGTCCCGCATAGACCTCGCCTTAGCTAACCAAGAGGCACTCCGCCTTGTCATAAATGCTGATTTCCTACCCCGGGTGTGTTCTGATCACGCACCCCTACAATTATCCCTCCAACTCCCAGGCCCTGAGCAGACTTACCCTTGGCGTTTGGCCCCAAAATGGGTTCACAACCATTGTGTACTAGAGAGTTTCCAGCCCCAGCTGAAAGAATTTTGGGAAATAAATGCAGATTGTAAGGTACCTTTGGTCGCAGCTCAGTCTTCTCTTGGGCGCAGGCGCAGGGGTGTGCAGGTTTCTGCGCATTCTTGGCGTCTGTTTCCGGCGTCCGCGTCTTTGCGCGGGCGCGCGTCCGTTCATTCGGGGCGCGTGCGTCGCGACGGTCGCGGGCGCGCTAAAGTTGACGCACGGCGTCCTGACGCTGCGTCCTTACGTTTGGCGCCAATCTGCCCCTATTTATTCTTGTCGGAAAAAGCAAACAGCGCTTGGTGATTATTTCCCTTGCTCCTGAACTTTTGCTGTTATACCTCTCTTTGAACTTGATTCCTGGATTTTGACCTCGGCCCGTTTCTGACCACCGCTTGACTTCTGCCTGCCCATCAACCCGGCTTGTTTTGACTACCGCTTGTACTCCGCCTGCCTTCTGACCTCGGCCTGTTTCTGGTTTGCCTGAACTCCGCCAGCCCTTCGATCTCTGCCTGCCTACGGATTCTTCTCTACTCTGACCCGGCCTGCTGCTACCACCTGTGAGCTCCTGCTGTACACTAAAGCAGTTTTAACTGCTAAGCTCTTCTCCAGTGGCTCCTACCCTCCTGACAGCCCTGACAGAATCACCAAGCCAGAATGGAGCCATCAGAAGAGTTGCCAACTCTAGTCGATCTGTCTCAACAGATTGCTGCTCTGACCCACGTTGTGAGGGATCTTCGAGGAGACTATCAGAATGTCCAAGAACAACTTCAAGACATTCGGATGTCCACTGCTGCCTCGTCTCCTTCCTCTTCGGGACAGTCGGATTCGGGAACTGCAGCTGCTAGTGCATCACATGGGGAACCCAAGGTAGCGATGCCCGACAAATTTTCTGGCGATCCCAAGACTTTTAGAACTTTTATTAATGGTTGTCGCCTCCTCTTTACCCTCAAGCCTCACTCTCACGCCACAGATCAGATCCGAGTGGGGGTTATGATTTCCCTTTTGCAAGGACAACCACAAGCCTGGGCCCATCGTTTGTTGGAACAGAATAGCCCTCTTCTTGCCTCCACTGATTCCTTTATCCAGGCGTTATCCAAGATCTATGAGGATCCTCATAAAGTAGAGACTGCTGAAGCGGCTATCAGTAATTTACGTCAACTCCGTAGACCTGTGGAGGAATATGTGACGGACTTTCGTTGTTGGGCACCAGACACCTTGTGGAATGACAGAGCCCTCCGGCATCAGTTTCGCAAGGGTTTGTCCGATCAACTCAGGGATGAATTGGCTAGAGTGGGTCTTCCTGGTTCTTTGGAAGAGTTGATTCTTCTTGCCATCCAGATTGATAGAAGATTAAGGGAGAGACGTCAGGAAAGAGGATCCAGTATGCCAAGTCAGGCATGGGGCCATGAATGGGTGCTTCCTACAGCTCCTCCTCCAGTCCTTGTTTCTCCTTCTTCTGATGGCGAGCCCATGCAAATCGGGGTGGTACGTAAAACCCTGTCCACGGAGGAAAGACTGCGACGAAGACCGCTGAATTTATGTCTATACTGCGGTCTTTCTGGACATTTGTTAAGGAATTGCCCCACTCGACCCAATGGTAAATTCCTCTCACAGCAATCTTCTAACACTCCCTTGGTTCCCTCTCTCCAGTCTTATGTTCTTCTACGTCTCTCTTTGCAGTGGAACCAAAGAAAGATTGAGGTGGATGCCGTAATCGACTCCGGAGCTTGTGGGTGCTTCATAAACCAAGACTTCGCGAGTCAATACAAGATTCCTTTTATTTCCAAGGCCCAGCCAATACCTGTTAAAATGGCTGATGGTAATTTTGTTTCTTCTGGTTCTGTTTCTCAAGAAACCCCATATATTTTGGCTTCTTCATTAAGAGGTCACTCTGAATTAATAAAGTTTGATGTGATGGAAAACCTTCTTTTTCCCGTAATTCTTGGCATTCCCTGGTTGAGGGGTCATAATCCAACTATTGACTGGCAGGCTGGAACAGTTTTCTTCAACTCGGATTACTGTCGTTTGAATTGTTTTCTTCCAAAGATGCTGGGTGCAACCATTTCCGATGATGAACTTCTCCAATTTGTCCCACAAGTCTACCATGAATTCGCTGATGTCTTTAACAAGAAAGCGGCTGACTCACTTCCTCCCCATAGGAGTTATGATTGCCCGATCGATCTTCTCCCTGGCGCATCCATCCCTTTTGGAAGAATATATCCTTTATCTGAGCCTGAGTTAGCTACTTTAAAGGACTATATTGATGAGAATCTGGCTAAAGGCTTCGTACGTCATTCTTCCTCTCCTGCCGGTGCAGGTATTTTTTTTGTCGAGAAAAAAGACCACTCCCTAAGACCCTGCATTGACTTTCGTGAACTCAACAAGGTGACAATTAAGAATCGTTACCCGTTGCCGCTCATTTCTGATCTTTTTCAAAGACTTGGTCGTGCTACAGTTTTTTCTAAGTTAGATTTGAGGGGTGCTTACAATCTGATTCGAATACGTGAAGGGGACGAATGGAAGACTGCCTTTCGTTCCCGATATGGACATTTCGAATACACCGTCATGCCCTTTGGCCTTTGTAACGCTCCTGCCACGTTTCAATATTTCATCAACGATATTTTTCATGACTTACTAGATCATCTAGGTCATCGTATACCTGGACGATATTCTTGTTTTCTCTAATTCTTTAGAAGATCATCGTTCTCATGTGAGGGAGGTTTTGCTTCGTCTTAGGAAACATCTTCTCTACGCCAAAGCTTCAAAGTGTGAGTTTGAGAGATCTCACATTGAATTTCTAGGATTCCGAGTTTCTAGTCAAGGTTTCAAGATGGACACTAAGAAAGTTGAGGCGATTATTAACTGGCCACCCCCGAATGACCGAAAAGGGGTTCAACGCTTTGTGGGATTCGCAAATTTTTATAGAAGGTTTATCAATAAATTCTCTTCCATCATCAAACCTCTCACAGACCTCACAAGTTGTAAAATTAAATTTTCTTGGTCTCCAATTGCTCAACAAGCCTTTTTATTTCTGCTCCCATTTTAGTCCATTCCGATGTTTCCAAACCTTTCGTTCTTGAAGTGGACGCCTCTGAGGTAGCTATTGGAGCAATTCTTTCACAGCGAGCTGGCCCCAAAGACAACTTACATCCAGTAGCATTCTTCTCTAAGAAGTTAACTCCTACTGAAAGGAACTATGATGTTGGAGATCGTGAGTTGTTGGCGATTAAAGGTGCTTTGGTAGAGTGGCGTCATTTATTGGAAGGAGCCGTCCATCCTTTTATCATTTTCACTGACCATAAGAATCTGGAATACTTAAGATCTGCAAAACGTTTAAATCCTCGTCAAGCTAGATGGGCACTCTTTTTCTCTCGTTTCCAATTTCACATTACTTACAAACCTGGGGCCAAAAATGCAAAGGCTGATGCCCTGTCCAGAGTTTTTCCGGTGGAGAAAGTGTCCATGGTTCCTGATACAATTCTTCAGTCTGGACATTTTTTACTTCTGCAGTCTTCTTTTATTGATCGTCTAAAGAAGGTTCCTCAAGCTCCAACAGATTATCCTGGTGTTGAAGATATTTTGGCTCAAGATGATTTACTTTTGAGGAACAATAAGTTGGTGGTTCCACCGAATCTTCGTGTGGAGGCCTTGAGAATAGTTCACGATCATCCTTTAGCTGGGCACACTGGAATTCGAAAGACCTTAGAATTGGCCAGACGTCTCTTTTGGTGGCCCTCGTTAATAAAAGAATGCACTGCTTATGTGCGATCGTGTGAGTCCTGTGCTAGATTCAAGTCTTCTTGCAACAAACCTGTGGGTCTTCTCCGTCCCTTGCCCCTTCCTGAGAGACCTTGGAGTTCTATTTCCATGGATTTTATCGTTGAACTACCTCCATCCAATGGGTGTAATACTATTTTTGTGGTTGTCGATCGCCTTACCAAGATGGCACATTTTATCCCTCTTCCCTGGCTCCCCTCTGCTGCCATGACTGCGGATGTGTTCATTAAAGAAATAGTTAAATTACATGGTCTTCCTAAAGAAATTATTTCTGATCGTGGTACCCAATTCACATCAAGGTTTTGGACTGTGTTGTGTAAATCCCTTGGTATCTCTTTGTCTCGTTCTTCAGCCTATCACCCACAGACCAATGGGCAGACCGAGAGGACTAATCAGACGCTGGAGCAATACATTCGTACTTTTTCTTCCTATTTGCAGGACAATTGGGTGTCACTTCTTCCATGTGCTGAGTTATGTTATAATAATTCTATGCACTCTTCTACTGGCCAGACTCCATTCTTTTCTAATCTGGGTTTTCATCCTATCATGTTTCCAGACGTCCTTTCTGAGGTGACCCTTCCTGCATTACAAGATCGTTTGGAGTTTCTTAAACAAAATACGTCTTTTTTGAAGGAACAGATAAGTAAGGCTCAACAAAATTTCAAAACTTTCGCAGACAGAAAACGGGGGAAGGATCCTGAATTCAAGATTGGTGACAAGGTTTGGCTCTCTTCTTTGAATCTTCGGCTCGCCACTCCTTCCAAGAAGTTGGCTCCAAAGTTTCTGGGTCCATTCGTTATCAAGAGGGTCATTAATCCTGTGTCCTTTGAATTAGAACTTCCTGACTCTCTTAAAGTATACCCTGTGTTTCATGCTGCTCTGCTTAAAAGATTTGTGCCTAACATCTTTCCAGGTCGTGTGTCTCCACCTCCTCCAGTTATCTCTTGTCAAGGCGAGGCTGAGTTTGAAGTGGAAAAGATCTTGGATTCCAGAGTTCACGGCAGAAGGTTGCAGTATCTCGTTAAGTGGAAAGGTTTTCCAAATGAAGAGAATTCCTGGGAACCAAAGAACAATGTCCATGCTCCGAGGTTAACCACAGCCTTTCATAGGAAATATCCTGACAAGCCTGCTTTTGACGTCCTGAGGCCGCCCCTCGGGGGGGGGCAATGTAAGGTACCTTTGGTCGCAGCTCAGTCTTCTCTTGGGCGCAGGCGCAGGGGTGTGCAGGTTTCTGCGCATTCTTGGCGTCTGTTTCCGGCGTCCGCATCTTTGCGCGGGCGCGCGTCCGTTCATTCGGGCACGCGCGCGTCGCGACGGTCGCGGGCGCACTAAAGTTGACGCACGGCGTCCTGACGCTGCGTCCTTACGTTTGGCGCCAATCTGCCCCTATTTATTCTTGTCGGAAAAAGCAAACAGCGCTTGGTGATTATTTCCCTTGCTCCTGAACTTTTGCTGTTATACCTCTCTTTGAACTTGATTCCTGGATTTTGACCTCGGCCCGTTTCTGACCACCGCTTGACTTCTGCCTGCCCATCGACCCGGCTTGTTTTGACTACCGCTTGTACTCTGCCTGCCTTCTGACCTCGGCCTGTTTCTGGTTTGCCTGAACTCCGCCAGCCCTTCGATCTCTGCCTGCCTACGGATTCTTCTCTACTCTGACCCGGCCTGCTGCTACCACCTGTGAGCTCCTGCTGTACACTAAAGCAGTTTTAACTGCTAAGCTCTTCTCCAGTGGCTCCTACCCTCCTGACAGCCCTGACACAGATACTGCAGCAGCAGCAACAGTTTGGGACGCATGTAAAGCGTGGACTAGGGGTGCTTATATTTCACTCATTAAGAAGGAGCGTATTAGAATAGAGGGGGATATAGAGATGGCCAAGACGGACCTACTGGAAGCTGAGAACAACTTGACTCAGGGAGATAGCCCCTCACACAGACAAGCCTTAGCAGCAGCGCAAAGATCTATAGATCTCTTGCTTACCGATAAATACTCCCAGTTCGAAGTGAATAGGCGGGCTGCCTGGTATGATAGAGGGGATAAGAGTGGCAAATTGCTGGCGCTTTTAGCGAAGGACCCCACGCAGCTGACACTCATACCTAGATTGATTGCACCCTCCGGGGAGGAGCTCTTAGACGCTAAAGCAATAGCGAATGCCTTTGGGATTTTTTACAGGGATTTATATCAATCAGGTTGCTATGATAGGACCGCAATGGAAGAATATTTGGAGCTGACACCCTTCCCAAAACTAACTGGTGTACAGATTGAATCCTTAGTCTCCCCTATTTCGGCCGACGAGATTAAAGACGCAATAGCTAACTTCCCTAATAATAAAGCCCCCGGCCCGGACGGAATACCGCTAGAGTGGTACAAGGCGAATGCTACTCTGTTGGCCCCTATCCTGGCCTCACTTTTTAATGATTTTGCTGAGTCCGGCAGTATCCCGCTCTCCTGCTCTTTAGCGACGATAACTGTGATCTTAAAACAGGGCAGACCCAGCCATTTGTGCGACTCATATCGTCCCATTTTGTTACTGAACGCAGACATTAAGATATTTGCCAAGGTCCTGGCTACCAGGCTTAAAGAGGTAATAGAACATCTGATTTGCCCAGATCAGACTGGCTTCATGCCAGGAAGAGCAACAGATATCAATATTAGGCGTCTGTATACAAATATTCAAGCCCACCATGATAACAGGGGAGTGAGGGTTGTGGTCTCAATGGACACAGCCAAGGCCTTTGATACTGTCCAGTGGTCTTATCTATGGGAGGTCCTGGCCCGCTTTGGTCTGGGGGACAGATTTGTCATGTGGATAAAAGCTCTGTATAAATCCCCAACGGGGCAGGTCAAAGTCAACAACTACCTTTTAGAACCGTTTGAGCTACATAGAGGCACGAGGCAGGGCTGCCCTCTTTCCCCCCTTCTGTTCGCGTTAGCGATAGAACCACTGGCCGTTCAGATTCGCAGAGATCCAGGCATAGTTGGTCTCAGAATAGGTCAGCTGGAAGAGAAGGTGTCCTTGTATGCCGATGATATGCTGGTATATCTGGCAGACCCGGGGGCCTCGCTAACTAGGCTTCTGCAAGTGGTTAACCAGTTCGGTGTTCACTCTGGGCTTAGAGTAAATTGGGAGAAATCTACAATATTCCCAATCGATCAGATACCACCCCTGGCCCGAACCCCCTCTCCTCTGCAATGGACTAGCTCCTTTAAGTATCTAGGTGTGATAATTCATAGAGACCCCAAAGAATATATATCCAACAACTTAGACCCTGTCTTACAAGAATACCGCAGGAAAACTACCACCTGGGCCAACCTTCCTCTCTCCCTAGTGGGAAGGGCGAACCTTGTCAAAATGATATTCCTGCCTAAGTTTTTATATTTGTTACATAATGCCCCAACATATATACCCCAAAGCTGGTTCAAACAACTGGATAAAATAACCAGCTCCTTTCTTTGGGAGAATCGAGCCCCCCGTATCAGCCTAGCAGCCCTACAGTCCCCTACATCAGGGGGAGGCCTGGCGTTGCCAAACTTTTTACTTTATTACCACGGCTCACAACTGGTTTATGCTCACTGGTGGCTGACGGTAGATATGAATAATCATGCCCTTTTGGTGGAAGCAGCGTGTGCCACCTCACTTGAGGCCCTGGCAAATCATTTGTACAGAGGAGAGAACTCCGCTTTTCCCCATACTTCATCTATGACCCCAGTGATAAAAATTTTCAATCTATATATTAAGCGCATGTACCCACGCCAAGATACCTGGTCGCCTGGTACCCCCTTATGGGAGAACTCCAAACTTCAACATTTTAAGGGGCTTCCCGATTCTGGGCTTTGGGCGTCTATGGGAATCAAATACTTAGCCCATATTGTAGAGAGAGGGCAGCTCAAACCCTTCCAGACCTTGAAAACAGAGCATCAGCTACCATCTAATATGATATTTCGCTATCTGCAACTGCGCCATGCCTTTCAGGCCCAGTTTCGGGTCCGTCCCTTAGACTTAAACCAATGTACGCTTGAAAGATATCTCCGGCAGCCAGGGCTCCAAAAAGCCATATCATGGATTTACGCTATTTTACAGAAATCCTCGGGCTCACATGTGGAACGTTTACGCCTAAAATGAGAAGTAGATATCCCAGCTATGGATGAGGAGGCTTGGAAGGGTGTCATAGAGCAGATTACTGGGGGACAGTACTAGATTATATTCAATCTAGCTTTGATTTACCGAATATTCGCTCCCCGGAGCTATGTCTAATGGGTCTCACTGAACCACTTACTTTTCCCCGGTGCCAGAGATTATTTTATTTGCAACTACTCTATTATGCTAAGAAAGCCATTTTGCTGACCTGGAAGGATACTTGCCCCCCCTCTTTAAGTCGATGGAAACGATTAATAAACAAAATTCTCCCCCTGCAGAAGGCAGTGTATTTAGCTAGAGGGTGTCCCGAAAAATTCCTAAAGATATGGGGTCCTTGGCTTGAGTTACCTGACACTGCTACTCACTCATTTCAAGCAGTGACTTAGGCATGGTTGTGTTGCTCTTCATGAAGCAAATGCATGCATATCGCTTTGTTGTACCTAATATGTAACCTTTGACTACCCTCGGTAGACAATTGTAAGTCTTTCTTTTGTTTTCTTCTGTACTTTTGTATGTCTTATTGAAAAAGTTAATAAAAAACAAATTTAAAAAAAAAAAAAAAGTACTGAAAATTATAGCATAGTTACATTGTTTAATATAAATATAAAGGGGGTTCTTTATTAAATGTCAAGTTTTTCCAAACAATTCAAGTTTTCAAGGGTAGTTTCAGTAAAAACTCAGATTTTTCAGGATAAAAAAACACCTCCAATTTTTCTAGATTTATTATACCCTGAAGCAGGGCCGCTCCTGCCATGAGGCAAGGTGAAACTTGTCTAGGTCATATAGAAGTTAATGGCAGAGGTCCCTTGAACCGGCCAGTGCTCCTATCAGGAGAAAACTGCACTGGCCTGGGATTCTTCTGTTTCGTTTCAACTATTTCGTTCTACAGCGCATGCGTCTGCCCCAGGAAATCTGAAGAAAGAATTGCTCCGTGGGGCTTGCTGGAAGAGTCCTGGGCCAGTGCAGTTTTCTCCTGATAGGTGCACCGGCCCAGGATAAGTAAATGCAATCACTTTGAGATGCCTAACTTTTGGCACCCCTAAGTAAAAAGGACTTTCCTTTTCCTTTAAGCCTTCATCATTTTTGAAATTATTTTTGGTGATTTGTGCTTGAAAACTCGATCAATTCAATCTGAGGTTCATTTCTCCAATAACTTGATCAATTCAAGTTTTTTCCCCCATGATTGCATTGCTTTGACTTTTTTACATTCCGTTTTTTTCATAAATAAGTTGTGAGTTTATTCAAGGTAGAAAAAAACTTCACAAACCTTACAAACTTGACCTTTGATTAATAACCCCCAAAATGCGCACATTTGAAGTGGTAGTTTAAGAAAAGGCCATTATCAACAAATTTGAAAAAAATACCCGTCTGTGAGTTCAGTCTTTTTGGATAAAATAAACCTGCCCAAATGCTAGCTGATCCAGAGGAACGTGAAAAAAACCGTAAGCCTCTACAATTTGCCTCAGAGGAGAAAAAATCCTTGCTGACTCAAAGCTGATTTTGGTAACCGATATTCTCTCACTTGCTAAAAAGATATCCAGCCCTTTCTTGAATCTATTTAATGTATCTGCTAGTACAATTTACAACCATCTTGGGGAGAGAATTCAACAACTTTCACTAAACTGGTGAAAAACGGTGAAAAACTTTTTTAAGTATATTAATATTTTATTATGTTATAGAATGGCAAATTTGATCGCAGGGTGAAAAATGGCCAAGTCTATCTTCAACCTTGGGGTATACATTTATCGACATTGAATATCATCTGCCACTTATCCACACCGAGTGCCAGTGTGTCCAGATCCGTACGGATGCTACATCCTGTACCATTGACAGCTATGCTCTATAATACTTTAGCCAGCAATTTCAGCCATGCAAATATAATGGCGAATAGGCATATGTTGAGCACAAACCATTAAGCACTAATTAAAGTTAAAAAATTATTTGCATCTGTAAATGTACAATATAGGCTTATAATTAAAAAGCATTTTGATAAATGTGTATTTTACAGTAAAGTAAGTACTTTCAATGCTGTATACAATTTTAACAAGCTAGGAACATTTTAAT
The DNA here is from genome assembly GCF_017654675.1 of Xenopus laevis. Classification (NCBI taxonomy): domain Eukaryota; kingdom Metazoa; phylum Chordata; class Amphibia; order Anura; family Pipidae; genus Xenopus; species Xenopus laevis. The sequence continues at coordinate 64,563,053 of NC_054383.1, read as the reverse complement.
ATCCTTTCAAAGTAGTAACACATCTTTTATGAATATGATCAATAGTATTGTATAAAAATACTTCGGCGGCCAAGACTTAAAAGAAAAAGACAGATAGAGCCCTGGGCAATGAAGCAGATTTATATGGACAGAGACAGGATGGAAAAGGCAGAACTGGGCAAAAAGGAAAGGTGACTGGTAAAAGACTTACAATGAACACTTGCGGGCCTATTTATTAAGCAACATTTTTTCTGGTTGAATTTGTAGAGATTTATTATACCTCGAAGCTGCTAAAAATCAGAATCTGAAAATACTCTAGCTAAAACCTGTGAGGTCATGTAGAAGTTAATGACAGTAGTCCATTTTACCATTTGAAGATGTTTCTGTGATCTTCGCTAGAGATGTCGCGAACTGTTCGCCGGCGAACTTGTTCGCGCGAACATCGGGTGTTCGCGCTCGCCGGAAGTTCGCGAACGTCGCGCAACGTTCGCCATTTTGGGTTCGCCATTGTTGGCGCTTTTTTTTGCCCTCTCACCCCAGACCAGCAGGTACATGGCAGCCAATCAGGAAGCTCTCCCCTGGACCACTCCCCTTCCCTATAAAAACCGAAGCCCTGCAGCGTTTTTTCACTCTGCCTGTGTGTGCTGAAGAGATAGTGTAGGGAGAGAGCTGCTGCCTGTTAGTGATTTCAGGGACAGTTGAAAGTTTGCTGGCTAGTAATCGTTTTGATACTGCTCTGTTATTGGAGGGACAGAAGTCTGCAGGGGTTTGAGGGACATTTAAGCTTAGGTAGCTTTGCTGGCTAGTAATCTACCTTCTACTGCAGTGCTCTGTATGTAGCTGCAGTGGGCAGCTGTCCTGCTTCTGATCTCATCTGCTGACTGCTGCAATAACAGTAGTCCTTGTAAGGACTGCTTTTATTTATTTTTTTGTTGTTTTACTACTACTACTACTACTACTATAAGAGCCCAGTGCTATTAGTCTAGCAGTGTTGGGGAGTGGGACTGGTGTGCTAATCTGCTGCTCCTAGTAGTTCAGCAGCACCAACTTTAATTTTTTTTTTTTAATATTCATTTTTTTTTTATTTTACTTTTTTTTATTTTACTACCGCTGTAGTAGTGTATAAGTTGACCTTTTAGGCATTATTTGCCCTGTAGGCATTATTTGCACACTGTTTTCTTCAACCCGCCATCTAGCTGTGTGACCTTGTTCACATTCTGTCTAAATATCCATAATATTACCGTCTCCAGAAAAAACACCGGAGTGACTTTTTTCAAGCAGCCATAATATATTTTACGTAATCCGTATCCACCGCTGTAGTAGTGTATACGTTGACCTTGTAGGCATTATTTGCACAGTGTTTTCTTCAACCCGCCATCTAGCTGTGTGACCTTGTTCACATTCTGTCTAAATATCCATAATATTACCGTCTCCAGAAAAAACACCGGAGTGACTTTTTTCAAGCAGCCATAATATATTTTACGTAATCCGTATCCACCGCTGTAGTAGTGTATACGTTGACCTTGTAGGCATTATTTGCACAGTGTTTTCTTCAACCCGCCATCTAGCTGTGTGACCTTGTTCACATTCTGTCTAAATATCCATAATATTACCGTCTCCAGAAAAAACACCGGAGTGACTTTTTTCAAGCAGCCATAATATATTTTACGTAATCCGTATCCACCGCTGTAGTAGTGTATACGTTGACCTTGTAGGCATTATTTGCACACAGTTTTCTTCAACCCGCCATCTAGCTGTGTGACCTTGTTCACATTCTGTCTAAATATCCATAATATTACCGTCTCCAGAAAAAACACCGGAGTGACTTTTTTCAAGCAGCCATAATATATTTTACGTAATCCGTATCCACCGCTGTAGTAGTGTATACGTTGACCTTGTAGGCATTATTTGCACACTGTTTTCTTCAACCCGCCATCTAGCTGTGTGACCTTGTTCACATTCTGTCTAAATATCCATAATATTACCGTCTCCAGAAAAAACACCGGAGTGACTTTTTTCAAGCAGCCATAATATATTTTACGTAATCCGTATCCACCGCTGTAGTAGTGTATACGTTGACCTTGTAGGCATTATTTGCACACTGTTTTCTTCAACCCACCATCTAGCTGTGTGACCTTGTTCACATTCTGTCTAAATATCCATAATATTACCGTCTCCAGAAAAAACACCGGAGTGACTTTTTTCAAGCAGCCATAATATATTTTACGTAATCCGTATCCACCGCTGTAGTAGTGTATACGTTGACCTTGTAGGCATTATTTGCACACTGTTTTCTTCAACCCGCCATCTAGCTGTGTGACCTTGTTCACATTCTGTCTAAATATCCATAATATTACCGTCTCCAGAAAAAACACCGGAGTGACTTTTTTCAAGCAGCCATAATATATTTTACGTAATCCGTATCCACCGCTGTAGTAGTGTATACGTTGACCTTGTAGGCATTATTTGCACACTGTTTTCTTCAACCCGCCATCTAGCTGTGTGTATTATCGTTTCCAGAAAAACCAACTGAGTTTTTGTTGTTGTTGTTGTTTTTAAAAAATAATGCCAGGCAAAGGCAGGCCGCCACGCAGAGGCCGTGCTAGGGGCCGTGCTGCTATGCAATCCTGTGGCCCTAGCAAATTGCCCAGTTTTAAAAAGCCAATGACCCTGAACTCCCAAAATGCTGAAGAGGTAGTTGACTGGCTTACACAGCACACCCCATCCTCTACCGTTTCTAACTTTACCACAACATCCTCCTCATCCTCCACTGCTATGGCCACCCCACGTAACACTTCCTCCACCACCGGTGCCCCTTCTTCACTGGGGTCAGAGGAGTTATTTTCCCATGAGTTTCTTGAACTGAGTAATGCGCAACCATTATTGCCAGAAGAAGATGAAGGAGATGAGGACCTTACACCAGATTTAATTCTGGCAGAGAACACGACAGAGATGGACATAATGAGTGATGAGGAGGAGGTCCCCGCTGCTGCTTCCTTCTGTGATGTGTCAGAAGAAATTGATGCATCTGAGGAGAATGATGATGAGGAGATTGATGTTTTGTGGGTGCCTAGTAGAAGAGAGCAAGAGGAGGGTAGTTCAGATGGAGAGACGGAGAGTCAGAGAGGCAGTAGGAGAATAAGACTTAGAAGAAGCAGGGAGGACAGCCCGCAGGGATCAGTAGGGCAACAACATGTATCGGCACCTGTGTTCAGCCGGCCAACGCACCCGCCATTGCCGCCAATGCCGCCAACTTCTACTGTTACCGCCAGATCGCACACTTCCAAAAAGTCAGCAGTGTGGGATTTTTTTAATGTGTGTGCCTCTGACAAAAGCATTGTAATTTGCAATGAGTGCAGTCAGAAACTGAGCCTTGGTAAGCCCAACAGCCACATAGGTACAACTTCTATGCGAAGGCACATGAGCGGCAAGCACAAAGCACTTTGGGAGCAACACCTCAAAGGCAACAGGCAAACTAAAAGCCACACTCCTTCTGGTCCAGCATCTTACTGCTCTACCTCTGCTCTCCTTGACCCGTCTGAACCACCCTCCACTCCGCCTTCCACCTTGACCACCTGTTCCCATTCCCAGTCATCTGCCACCAGCCAAGTTTCTGTGAAGGCCATGTTTGAGCGTAAGAAGCCAATGTCTGACTGTCACCCCCTTGCCCGGCGTCTGACAGCTGGCTTGTCTGCACTCTTAGCCCGCCAGCTTTTACCATACCAGCTGGTGGACTCTGAGGCCTTCCGCAAATTTGTAGCAATTGGGACACCGCAGTGGAAGGTACCCAGCCGCAATTTTTTTTCTAAAAAGGGAATACCACACCTGTACCAACATGTGCAGAGCCAAGTTACCGCATCTCTGTCACTTAGTGTTGGGCCAAAGGTCCATATGACTACTGACGCATGGTCCTCCAAGCATGGTCAGGGCAGGTATGTCACCTACACTGCCCACTGGGTGAACTTGGTAATGGCTGGGAAGCAGGGAATGGGTAGCTCAACAACAACAGTGGAGTTGGTGTCACCGCCACGGATTGCACGCGGTTCTGCCACCACCTCTACTCCTCCATCGCTCTCTACCTCGTCTTCTTCTTCTTCTTACTCTGCTGCTGGGTCCTCCTTCTCCTCCTCCACACCTGTGCACCCCCAGCTCCCCCTAGGCTATTCGACGTGCCAGGTACGCCGTTGTCACGCTGTCTTGGGGATGACGTGCCTGGAAAGCAAAAACCATACCGGATCTGTACTCCTGTCATCTCTGCAGTCACAGGCCGATCGGTGGCTGACCCCACACCAACTGCAGATCGGAAAAGTGGTGTGTGACAATGGAAGCAATCTGTTGGCAGCGTTGAGACTAGGCAATTTAACACATGTGCCCTGCATGGCACATGTGTTAAATTTAATAGTCCAACGTTTTGTCTCCAAGTACCCAGGATTCCAGGACGTTCTCACCCAGTCCAGAAAGGTGTCGGCCCATTTCAGACGTTCCTACACAGCCATGGCACGCCTTGCTGACATTCAGCAGCGCTACAACATGCCAGTCAGGCGTTTGATTTCTGACAGCCAGACTCGCTGGAATTCAACGCTCCTTATGTTGGAACGTCTGCTGCAACAACAAAGGGCCGTCAACGAGTACCTTTTTGAACTGGGTGGTAGGACTGGATCTGCACAGCTGGGGATTTTTTTCCCCCGTTACTGGGTGCTTATGCGCGATGCCTGCAGGCTCATGCGACCTTTTGAAGAGGTGACAAATATGGTCAGTCGCACCGAAGGCACCATCAGCGACCTAATACCCTTCGCTTTATTCCTGGAGCGTGCCGTGCGACGAGTGACAGATGAGGCTGTAGACCAGCGTGACGAGGAGCTGGAAGCGCACGATTTCTGGTCGGAATCACCAGAACGAACCCAGGCACCTGCTGCAACGCAGGGAGAGGTGCCAGAAGTGGAGTCAGAGGAGGAAGGTGGCTTTGTGGAGGAGGAGGAGGAGGACCAACAGGAGCAGGCTTCCCAGGGGGCTAGTGGTGACCTTTTGGGGACCCCTGGTCTTGTACGTGGCTGGGGGGAGGAGACCGTGGATGATGCAGTCCTTGATAATGAGGAAGCGGAGATGGATAGCTCTGCATCCAACCTTGTGAGAATGGGGTCTTTCATGCTGTCATGCCTGTTGAAGGACCCCCGTATCAAGAGGCTTAAGGAGAAGGACCTGTACTGGGTCGCAACGCTACTAGACCCTCGGTACAAGCATAAAGTGTCAGAAATGTTACCAACATACCACAAGTCCGAAAAGATGCGGCATTTACAAACCAGCCTGCAAAACATGTTGTACAATGCTTTTAAGGGTGATGTCACTTCAGGAACTCATCAACATTCCAGGGGCAGAGGTGCCAGTAATCCTGCCACGAGCACACCTGCAAGGACAAAGCCCTTTGGCCAGTCTGTAACGTCAGACATGCAAATGTTTTTCTGTCCAAGGCAGCGCCACAACCCTTCTGGATCCACCCTCAAAGAACGCCTCGACCGGCAGGTAGCGGACTACCTGGCATTAACTGCAGATATCGACACTCTGAGGAGCGATGAACCCCTGGACTACTGGGTGCGCAGGCTTGATCTGTGGCCAGAGCTGTCACAATTTGCCATGAACCTCTTGTCTTGCCCAGCCTCAAGTGTGCTCTCAGAAAGGACCTTCAGTGCAGCAGGAGGGATTGTAACTGAGAAGAGAACTCGCCTAGGTCACAAAAGTGTCGATTACCTGACCTTTATTAAAATGAATGAGGGGTTGATCTCGGAGGGTTACTGCACGCCGGAAGACTTGTTCTGACTTCTATGCAGCTGTCCTTCTCTTCAAGCCTCATGACTCCACACACAGCTGTCCTTTAGCGTCCTCCTCCTCCCTCCGCCACCGTTACAAACTAGGGTGCAAACCCTACTGGTTTAATTTTTTCTGGCCTCTGTGCTTCAGTGGCTGCAACCAAAAAAACTGGGCAAACAATGTCTACAAGGTCAACGTATGGCAAAAAATGACTATTTTCAGCATTTATATGGCATATTTTTTCTGGCAACTGTGCTTCAGTGGCTGCGTCCAAAAAAATGCATATTTTCTGCATTTATATGGCATAATTTTTCTGGCCTCTGTGCTTCAGTGGCTGCAACCAAAAAAATGCATATTTTCAGCATTTATATGGCATAATTTTTCTGGCCTCTGTGCTTCAGTGGCTGCAACCAAAAAAATTTATATTTTCAGCATTTATATGGCATAATTTTTCTGGCCTCTGTGCTTCAGTGGCTGCAACCAAAAAAATGCATATTTTCAGCATTTATATGGCATAATTTTTCTGGCAACTGTGCTTCAGTGGCTGCGACCAAAAAAATGACTATTTTCAGCATTTATATGGCATATTTTTTCTGGCCTCTGTGCTTCAGTGGCTGCGGCCAAAAAAACTGGGCAAACAATGCCTACAAGGTCAACGACGTTGACCTTGTAGGCATTGTTTGCCCAGTTTTTTTGGCCGCAGCCACTGAAGCACAGAGGCCAGAAAAAATATGCCATATAAATGCTGAAAATAGTCATTTTTTGCCATATACGTTGAGTCAACGTATGGCAAAAAATGACTATTTTCAGCATTTATATGGCATATTTTTTCTGGCCTCTGTGCTTCAGTGGCTGCGGCCAAAAAAACTGGGCAAACAATGCCTACAAGGTCAACGACGTTGACCTTGTAGGCATTGTTTGCCCAGTTTTTTTGGCCGCAGCCACTGAAGCACAGAGGCCAGAAAAAATATGCCATATAAATGCTGAAACTAGTCATTTTTTGCCATACGTTGACTCAACGTATATGGCAAAAAATGACTATTTTCAGCATTTATATGGCATATTTTTTCTGGCAACTGTGCTTCAGTGGCTGCGACCAAAAAAACTGGGCAAACAATGCCTACAAGGTCAACGTATGGCAAAAAATGACTATTTTCAGCATTTATATGGCATATTTTTTCTGGCAACTGTGCTTCAGTGGCTGCAACCAAAAAAACTGGGCAAACAATGTCTACAAGGTCAACGTATGGCGAAAAATTACTATTTTCAGCATTTATATGGCATATTTTTTCTGGCAACTGTGCTTCAGTGGCTGCGTCCAAAAAAACTGGGCAAACAATGCCTACAAGGTCAACGTATGGCAGTTGTTTAACGAGAACAGTAGATTACTAGCCAGCAAAGCTACCTAAGCTAAAATGTCCCTCAAATCCCTGCAGACTTCTGTCCCTCCAATACAGAGCAGTATCAAGCAGATTACTAGCCAGCAAACTTACTATCATCTGTCCCTGAAATCACTAACAGCTCTCCCCCTACACTATCTCTTCCAAGCACACACAGGCAGATTTTTCAGATACATTTTTGCCCTTGATCCCCCTCTGGCATGCCACTGTCCAGGTCGTTGCACCCTTTAAACAACTTTAAAATCATTTTTCTGGCCAGAAATTTTTTTTTTAGATGTTAAAGTTCGCCTTCCCATTGAAGTCTATGGGGTTCGCGAACCGTTCGCGAACCGCTCGCGTTTTTGCGCAAGTTCGCGAATATGTTCGCGAACTTTTTTTTCGACGTTCGCTACATCCCTAATCTTCGCTGATTTATGTAAGTTAACCCAAAAAAGTTGAGGTTATTAGATGATATAATATGTGGCTGGGAGTTAGGTTGACCTTGTTTTAATAAAAATGGGGAAAATGTGAGTGTTAGTAAATACCCCATGCTATTTTATTAAAATGTTGTTGTCTGTAAATTTTGAAGATATTTTGTGTGGCACTGTGTAAAAACACTGTGTAAAAATTCAAGTTAACGTTGTGTGCTAAGTTTGAAATAATATCCTACACTGTTTTGCTAACAACCTTAATTTTTACCACAGCTCTCTACCATTGCTGATAGCATTGACCATGTGTTTCCTGTAACTGGAGGTTTTCATGCTCTACAGGGAGTTATTGACTCGGTGAGTTCATATTTATTAAGAAAAGAGAAGTAGAAATAACCATTTCTAAAAATAAACATTTAAAAAAAGATTTTTCTGCGTCATCATAGTCATTCAGATATTTATCCTCCAAAAGATTTAATTTATTTAAATAAGGGGGGATTCAAAACACCATATATTTTTATTTCATCTGAATATAATTATTTCCTAGTAATACATGATACCAATAAAGGGCTTTTATCAAATTCAGTCTGGGGTCCTGCATTTGATTTGTCCAGGAATTGTGATTAGTCAACCAATAAATATTAATTGATTAATTTCATTTTTTTCTCTGTGAACAATGGACCAACCTTAGATACAGTAATCTACAGATGTTGATAATGAGCTCTTTATAAATAGTGTAATGTACTGCTGATTCAAACAGCAATCCTTCTTAAAACAGGGAAGGTGGGCTGTAAAGTTGAAATGCATCTACAGAAAGCCTCTAAAGGGAACTGTTTTACATTTAACATTACAATAGTCCAAGCCATGCTCTCTCAATTTATATCTTCTGGCAGATTCATAAGCACATTGCCTGGCTCAGTCTATGGTGAAGTCACACACCACTTCTGGCACTGATCTCACTGTACCTCACCCCAAGCAGTGTAGATTACAGTTGGAAAAGCTAGTGCTTATGTAAAAGTTGGATTTTATAGTGATAGGGAGGGTTGGGTAAAGTAAGTAGGTTTCTAAAATCAGTATGTCTAATAAAGTTTCTGGATTACATTAATTTTACACTGCATTTAAATTAAATTCAACTGGGCCAGTTATTCTACCTGGATTCTAGAACTGTACTCAAGCATTCCCTACATTTGTTAACCTTAGGGTAGTGGAAGATGCACTGGAAACATTGTGTTTTATACTGTACGCTTACATGAAATAAACTCCTTCAAGATATTCTTTTTTTTTCTAAATCTCTTTTATATATGAATTTTCCATGAAAACAGGTACAATTATCCATTGCACAATCATGTTACATTAGTATCTTAGTTTTAGATGACCTCTAAACATTACAACTGCAACATTACAATTACAATTTGGGATGTGAGTATGGGGAAGAAAAGGTGAATAGGGGTACCAGGACATTTTCTCTGTGCTTTATCACCAGCATAGCTTAAGTTAGTTTGCAGTAAGTGTTCCATGGGGACCATATTTCAGTGTGTACGTCCATCTTGTCTATAAAGTGGTAAAGCGGTTGTATTGTGTTTATTCATGGATTTTGATGGATTTTTGCTGCCATTGCTTTGCCAAATAAATCCTGGCCCCTGCTAGGATTTGGGATAAAAATTTGTTCTGTTGTTTGTTTAACTCTTTGGTGGGGAGGGCTAACAAGGCTAGGTGGATATCTTTCTGTATGGGCTTCTCAAATACTCTGTGTATTATATTAAAATGTCATCCCAATATGCAATAGCAATTGGGTATGTCCACCAGGTGTGTAAAAGTTACCCACTTCCCCACAGTCATGTTGGTGGGGTGGAGGGATATATTTTGCAATTCAGCACTTCTATATCATTTAACGACCCTTTTGTTCGTGTTTCTTTTGGTTAGCAATGCATTGATACATAGAATTGTATTGTATAGAATGTATTTTTGACTCATATTTTTACTGACATCACTAGCTATTAAGCAGGGCAGGGCAGTTTTACTTACTGTTGTATGACCTAAATAGGTCAAGATTCTTGCTTAATTTTAGCTCAAATGTCAATAGAGTGTTCTGTCATTTTCAGATTCTAAGGAAATCCTGTATTGAAATTCTTGCTGTTGAGCCATCAACTGTCTGTGCAGGGGGTGAGTACAATATTAAGAGCAAGAACATATATTCAAACTATATCTCCTGTAACTTTATATTACAACAGTGTTTCTTAAATTGTGAGGTTGACACAAAATGTTTGGAATCATCCAGAAATGTTGATAGAAATTGATACTTTAATTCACAAATTTAACATTATATAAATCAAAATGAATGCCAATGAATTGGCATTGGCACAATATTATTTTATATAATTGTTCTATTCTTCAAACATTACATTTATCATATAAACTTCCATGGGCATCTTTTTCCCAGCATTGCATACCTTTGGTATTCAAGCTTTCGGTCTTTGAAGGTATTCATATGAAATTTCAACCCATGACTTCTCAAGCTCTGACCACAGGAGTTGGCATGACATATAACAAGCATACAGATTTCTGGGTGATTCCAAAATTCTAAATACTGGTGTACATAGAGGTTCCTGACTCGATGTTTTAGTAAAAATACAAAGATTTTGTTTGTACCTCTAACATAAAGCATTTCATTCCAATTGTCCTTTTTCTGTTAGCTAAATTGTAACACTAGTTTTACTTTTGGGCAGGGCCGCCATCAGGGGGAGACAGGGGGGAGAGTTGTAGGGTGCCCCGAGGGTAAGGGGGGCCCTACCACGCCACACTTACTTGATTAGCCGGGCCCCCCATCTTTCTGAGAGCTGCTGACTTCGGGAAGGCATGGACGTTTAAGGGGCCCTGGCCACCAATCTAGGCCACCAAATTTTTTTTCTCATGTGGGGTCCTAGCCACCAATATTTTTTAATGGGGGGGGGGCCTGGCCACAAATGTTTTTTATGGGGGGCCCTGATCACCAATATATTTTTATTTTTTATTAACATGTGGGAACCCTAGCTACCAATATTTTTTTGTTTTTTTTACTGGGGGGGACCTGTAGGGTGGGGAGGTCGGACCTGTAGGTGGGGCTTGCGGTGGGCGCAGCCCAGGGGGCCCAGGAAATTTTGTTGTATGGGGCCCTGCGATTTCTGATGGCGGTCCTGCTTTTGGGAGAACAACATAATACAGCATTAGATGATCACTGTGGCAAATGTGAAAACAGATATTTTCAACTTTAAGGCCCTGCTTTGGTTTTTTTCTTGAAATGGAACCAAAAGTACATTTATTACTTGATACACAAATGAGAATGAAAGAAACACCAATGTCATCCTGTGACACTGTGCTGCAGTGACAAGTTTATTTACTTACTTCTAGGAATCTTATGATATATAAAACAGCTGAAGTGTCACATACTTCAGTAATCTTATGTATAAAACGCTTCTTAATCTTGTTGACAAGATGTACTGTAAATTGAAAGCTAAGTATTGCAAGCTTTCAGTTCATTTTTATACATGTAATAAAAGCTGCTTATTTTAGCAAAGTTTTGCAGGATCAGAGATACTCTCCCATTGTCAAAAAGTGTACTTTTAGAATATATATGTTTTTCAGGGGTAAACTTACAGAATTCTTATTTCTAATCTGGTGCTTTGAAATTTGAATATTGTATTATTGTGGGTTTTTGCTCTACACAGGACAGTAACCTTTAAAAACTATATATATATATATATATATATATATATATTAATAGGTTTATATTACACCATTAATAATGCCTGCCTTCTCTATTTCTTTAACTGTTTAAATTAAATTTCTGTTTTTAGCCTTTGTAACAGATATGGGCTCCCTGGAGTAATCTATAGTTGTCTAAAGCTAGAAGAATAACAATCACAACCTGAGGGTAGGCGGATCAGAGTTTTTGTTCAACTCTGGAACTCTTTTCAGCTGAATAGCTAAAAGTCTAACAAACTTATTAAAGATGAGGAAACTTCTAAAAATGTGGCTTTCCGAAACAGTTGTTTCAGCAACCATCAGCTTCAGGTTTCAAAGAAATAGCAGCCAGAAATAATGGACCTGCTGTTTCACTTGAAAGGCAGCAGTTTAGATGGCAAGAAAGTAGTAATGATTCAGTTAGAAGGGTGTGCAAACCTTGCTGAGCACACATTAATATCTGTAGAAAATATTTTGAACTTTGTATCCAAGGTATCTGAGGAAAGCAGAAGAAAAAAATAGGTCAGCAAATAAAAGTAGAGGCGAGTACTCCCATGTGCAAGGTGATGAACCATAAGTTTCTGCCTGACTTATACTGATAATAACATCATATCTTGTAGAAAGTTCTTCTTGTCCATGCGCTATTTGACACATATACTTATTAACCCTATGAATTAACCCTTTCTGTGTTGTTTGGTCTAGCCACTCTGCATGTTGCCAGTACAGCAAAGATGTAAAGGTACCCAGAAACATAGATTATATGACATTGGCAACCATGTATATTTGTGTAAGAGAAGTAGATTATTTAAGTGGAATTTGTATAATTTATTCATATACTTGTTTTTTTCTATATATTAGTGTTCAATATTTTAGTTATTTTTACTTTGTCAGAACAATACAGTGCAATGAAAATTAAGGCTAGTGCAGCAGTGCAAGTATGGACATAGGCAGGAACCCTAGCCACAGGACTTTAGCTCACCCCCTTCTTCCAGTGATTAGTGCATGTAGAGACAGAGGTAGGTACCCCCACGGCTCTGTCACCAGATTTATCAGTAGGTACCTGCCAATGATTGGGGTAAATTTTATTTTCTACTGAAATTTACATTTACCATATAGTACAAATATGGTAGATATGGCCCTGACCCTAGCAAATGGGTGTTATATGGAAACCTGACACAGCATGGCCACAACCATTTGAAAACAGATGACATAGTCAGAACATAGGCAGGCACATCATAGTTGTGGGAATATTAAAGTCCTTTATATCTGTACTATGCTAATACTGTCCCTCGCATGTTTAGTGGTCTGAACTACAGACATCCTTACTGCTTTACAAGATCCGTGAGGTTTGTTTTTGTTTGTCATGGCTTTTTAGTGTTTATAATAAAAGTTAAATGTGCCTCTTTATAATCTACTCTGTCAGTTCTATTTGCATGTACCTATATATAAAATGACAGAGAAGATTTTAAAAATGTATGTACTTTTATAAAAACATTAAAAAGGCACATAAAAAAAGACTAGGGTGAGGTGATCTCTTAGCAGTCTTCTAGAAATTTAGAACATTTTTCTTTGTCCTGCAATTTATCTTTGCTTTCTTTTGAAATGACTAGTTTACTTGGAACATTACACCCGCTTTACTTTCTAGTTCTAGTTTGAAAAACTTTTCTAAATTACTTTCTATGCTATTATATTCTATTTTTTATTTGTGATTATTTTTCTAATATTTTAGTTTAAAGTTTCATTTTTCACCTTCATATGTCTTCCTGAGACAGCTCTGGGAGTGGGGTCAAGCACAGAACGCATTCTGCCCTCAGTCTTCAGCCTTCAGCCCTCATCCTTCAGTCTTCAGCCTTCAGCCCTCAGGCTTCAGATCTCTCTTTTCAGCCGACAGTCGGCGGAAGCCTGATGGCTGAAGGCTGAGGGCTGAAGACTGAAGGCTAAGGGCGGAAGACTGAGGGCAGAAGACTGAGGGCGGAAGGCTGAGGGCGGAAGGCTGAGGGCGGAAGGCTGAGGGCGGAGTTAGCATGACTGACGGCTGAGAAGGGAGGGTACAGGACGGAGGTGTGAGTGCAGATTTGGACGATGAGTGACGGTAAAAGCACTCTATGCGCCATTCAGAAGGCATAGGACATCGCAGGAAGGACGGGTATTTAGCCGCAGGATGTCCTAAAATGCGTTCCATACTCTGCAAACTGTTCTAAACTGATACATTCGTTGATGCATTTCTTATCTATGACCGTTATTTCTTATCTGTGGTCTCACTGAGTAGAATCCCTCAGAGTTATTAAGGGCAGGGCCAGACAATGTCAGATCTTGGCCTGCGTTTTCTCCACTCCTGCTCTGCTTGCACCGTAAGCATTGCTTCCTCCCACGTGCAGGCAAACGCCCACAATTTGAAAGGACCTAGCATAAAGGCAGTTGTTATAAGTCAAACAATATTCCACAGATGCTGCTGAGAAATGTATTAACCAACAGTTTAGAATCTGTACCTGAATTATTGAGCTGCCAGACTGAAACCCGAAAGGGAATAACATTATACTTTAGACTTCAGTTCGGGTAAAACTGTAAAAAAAAAAGCATTGAAAGCAATTGAAAACAAACCTCTTTATATCTGGTGAATTCTGAAGACAATTAAACTGAAAAAAACTGTTTGGAATGTGAACAACCCTTTTGACAAGGTGTGAAATGCTATTTTTATTGTTACTTTTACTTGCACTGTATGACAGTCATGCTGCTCTTATCGAATGTCTGCTTGTAGAATATCAATGGTGCCCTTGGAAGTATGGATGAGGAGAGGCAGCTTTGCTTTCCTGAGGGTTTTAAGTAAATGAGTGTTTTGGGGACGGGGAGAGAGACCATGCCATGGCTGATGTTTATTTCATCACCAGACCTGTGCTTATAGCATTGCTCAGATTTGTATCAACTGCTGACCTTTTCCAGCCCCCTTGCTGCATTGTCACAATCAACAAGGGTCAGCGTGACAGTAAGCAAGGAAGAAAAGAATGCAGTCAGTGAAAGAAATTATATTAGCCATTTGGTAGACCACAAAAAAAACTGTGTAACAGTGTTAGATCAATGCACAGTATCAAGTGCAGGATCAGAATACAATCATAATTGCCCTTCTACTGACTGTATATGTTGGTGGGGAAGTATTTTGCTCTTCCTTATGTACATACATTTGCTGAATGCAGATTATCAAAGCACATACAGAAAACATTCTTGTGATCATACTTGCTAAATAATGAAGGAGTTAAAATATAAATTCCATGCATCACAAACATTGTAAGAGCTGGAAGATTTAACACGACAGCCCAATCTCCTGAGTGCAGGGTGGGTCAGAGGATGCACCCAGTTATAGCCAAAATGTAGTTTTTACTACTGACAAGATTGATTATATCTATGAAGGGAAATTACATTAAATATGTGTGTATTTTGCTCAATGGCTATGATTACACAAATTTTTCGAGATAAGCGCATGAGGTGAACTGCCAAGGCACTCCTCAAATTTTTAAAGCATCCTTTATTGTATCATACAAGACAACATTTTGGGATAGCATAGTATTTATTTTTCAAGTCACATATAATCCATCTATAACTCCCACATACCTTTAAAAGCCAAAGCCCCACCCCCTCCTTCACGGGATTAGCCCATACTAAATTATAATCTACAGTCTGGTCAATTCCCTATGGGACCAGACTGTAAATTATATCCTTATAAACGGCGCGTTCTGACATCATGCTTCTATCATCTCCCTCCCCTTCGCAAAGTGCCTCTCTGTCTCACTCCCCCTCCCTTCCACTCACCGTTTTAACTTTAACTTCCTACTCCTCCGTGTCTGCTCCTTTAGTTCCACCTCCACGATGTCATTCCAGTCTCCTTACACAGTCCTTACACAGTGAAACTCCGGTTTCGTTCCGCCTTTAGCCATCACTCTCTGTTCCTGAATTCTGTCACCTTCCTTTATTCACCCTCCCCCCCCCTCAGCCGTCTTTAACCTGCAACTGACGACGTCACTCAATGCAGCACAAGGAAAATGAAAATAGCAGATTGAATTCAAAAGGTACTTATCCCCAAAAAAAGTAACTACATGGAAAAAATTTAATCAGGGGGGGGGGGTGGGTAGGGCAAAATGAAACAGCCTCAAAAGTGAAAAACTCTGCACATACACAGCCACTGTAAGGCACTGTACATAAAAACTAGATTATAACTAGATTATAATGCATAATGTACCCTAATGTAATTTATAAAGATATTAGTAATCACCTTGGAGTTATGTGACCTGTATAAAAGCACTCGGCCTGCGGCCTCATGCTTTTATATGGTCACATAACTCCTCGGTGACTTATAATATCTTTATAAATTACAGTAGGGGGTACATTATCCACTATATCCTTCTCGAAAACACCCAAAAGACAAAGGGATTTTCAATCCATTGTTTTTTAGTATTTATGGCGTGTATAAAAAATACTATTTTTGGAGAAGACATTTGTCCCTATCACCCCCTTGTTGTAACATTGGTACCTATCAGTTATCATTGTGCATAATTCACAAATTTTATGCCAAATCTCTGCACAATGGACTGCTAAAGGGTGTTCATCTCCTTTCAATTTACCTTTAGAAAGTGATCAATCTTAGTTTTTATATGAGATTGGTGTTCCCCAAATATAATTTTAAATATTTGATTTATTTTCCCAACAAATATAGGGAACAAGGACTCTTGATCATGTACAGACAAAAGGTAGTACAACAATTCAATCTACCACGGATACAGTTACTCTTGCCGTGTGCTCATAACAAATGTATGAACCCACCAACATTGCATTACAACTAACGGTTGTGGCAACAGAAAAAAAAACATTATGGGAGGGCAGAACAAACTTTCATATTTTTCAACAGGATCAGCATTCACCAATATTTGCGACAATGATTCAGCATTCTTATAACATTCCCACTGTTCCCCCTTTGTAAAAAGCAGACACTTAATTGTAATTAAAAATACTTAGCAACTGACTGAAATAAGTGTCTGAAAAGGTGGATCTATTAAGCTTTTATGAACCTTCAGCAATCCATAAATTACAGTATTTTGTGTTTTTTTTAATTAACAAAAAAATATTTTTCCCTGTCAGCCTGCACCGCACACTCAGTGCCCTTTTTGTATTTCAAAACAGGATTACTAGACAAAGCTGCATATGTCAATCTATCAGATAACATCCTTAAAGGAATTTTTCAGTGTAAAAAAAATTTAAATATTTTTCTAATATAGTTAATTAGCCAAAAATATAATAAAGGCTGCAGTAATTGAATGTCTAATATGATAGCCAGAACCCAACTTCCTGATTTGCAGCTTTCTTGGTTTCCACTAATTCATTACCAGTCAGTAACCAATCAGTGACTTGAGGGGGGCAATGGTTTGCTTTTGAATCTGACCTGCATGTTGATGATCAAAAGCTAACTCACTGAACATTAATGTCCCAAATGGCCCCCCTTCAAGTCACTGAATATCTAAGAGGTTAGAAAGATGTAAAGCAGGAATAAGTGTTCTGGCTATTACACTGGACATCTGTTTACTCCAGCCTTTATAGATTACATTTGTGGTTAACTAAATTAGAAACATTTTTTATTTTGTTTTTATTTTACCCAGTTTTAATTTTTACATTAAACTATTCCTTTAAGATACTTTTTTCTATAATCTCAGTAGTAATCCCTTGTCGCTGTCTTCTTAAAATGGCTGTCCTCTCTTCTGCACAAAATCTGCTCCCTTAGCTCCGCCCCCAAGACTGCATCAATTAGGTGACTGTTACCATGCTGTGACCCAGTATCCACTCCACGGCTGTGCAGGGTCATGCCAGCCCCTCCTCCAAGCCTGTTGCTGCTCTCTGGGGCTCACATAACCCTTGCATCACCTACCTTGAAATCCTGTTGACTAACAATAAAAAGCTTGACACAAACTTCTTTGGAATAATACTGGCCACAGCTTTTATTGATTACAATAATTTAACACCACGTTCATAACCAACAATCTCCATATATATATATACAGTTCAGGCTGTGGTGCACTCCAATCCAGCAGAGTTTTACTGCCTGGGTGCTGTCATATATAGTGCAGATAGTCGTGTTCCAAGGAATGACGCACTCCAGGACTTCATAATGAGATCAAGCAAAGTGAAGTTTATTTGTCAACATTTCGGTCCAGTCTGGATCTTTCCAGACCTTTTTCTGGACCTGTCTTGAGAAAGGTCCAGACTGGACCGAAACGTTGACAAATAAATTCGCTGTCAAACCTGCAGACACCCAATGTTCGGGCCAAGGTGCTTGAAATATGACCCGAAGCCCAGTGCTTCAGACGCATCCGTGAACAAGTCCTTGTTGGTTTCCGGGTCAGAGAACCAATGTGATGGGGCTGTTGTATCCTTGTCATAGCCATTGACAGACCCTTCAAATGATTCTGCAGATAAAATTCAATTTCCCCAACTGCGACTGCAGCTGCCTAAGTGTCACCTTTTTTGCCACTATCGTATACTTCACTTATAGCTATATCTTATCTTGGGGAATCCTACACTTCTGCTGTATGTTGTCTATCTCTATCCCCAAAAAATTTAGGCACATAGCTGGACCCTTTGTCTTACCCTGGGCTAGTGGCACCCCAAATTCAGCTGCTACCTCGCGCAATGTCGCAAATTGTTGTGGTCCACGCAAAGGAAATCATCCAATCATCCAGTGAATGGGCCCGTCATCCTACCCAAACCCACTTCCTTATGTAGTTTTTTCTTAACCAATGCTGGATCAGCAATTACCTACCACAGATTCTTATGTTAAACCAAACCCACTACCCCTTCTTTCCCTGGGATCTTGAAACCAAATTGAAAATCTTCTCTCAGTAAGGAGCTTGTCCTTCTCAGGGTATCTTTTTAGTGTGGTGTTTATGCAAAACATAACATTTAGCCATAGTACTATCACTTTGAGAATCATCAGAGTCATTCCCTTTTCCAAAACCATCTTTTGGTCTGGAGCCAGACCCTACTGAATGATGGTTTCCTGCAGGCATTCGTGCCTGAATCGGCATGATGAACCCCACTAACACTGGCTGTCGTTAAACAGCCAGCAGACTCCTTTTTTGTGTGCCCCGGCCGAACTCGAACTGTGGTCCCAGTTCACGTCTGCATGGACAGCCATGCAATGGTGAAATTGTTCGTCATATCGCAGCCATGCATGCCCTAATATACTCAATGTGTCTCCCGTATTCTGTTCATATAACAGAATAATGCCGAACATACCTTTTTCATACCGATCTATCCCAAAACAGCTGCAGTATATACACATTAACTTCTAACTATACTGCTGGCTTTGGGGGTAGAACTATTTGGCCAATTGTTTGTTAGTCTCTGCTTTTCATTTGCTGTTATTACAGCAGTTAAACTCACTATAGTTATTCAGGCAGTATGAGTCAGCCTGGGCCCAAAAAGGCATCCTCTGTATTATATAGGAATCCAGGCTGTGACACTGAGCAGCTGCTACTGCAACCATTTGAGTATACAGAGATCTGTACTTCTCAACAGAGAGGGCAGTGGGGCTCAATTGGGAGTAGGGCAAAGCCTGAATACAGTAACTTTCTTGGGCTTTGCGTTACTAAGTCTGCGTATTGCACTGTATTTCTGTAGATATAGTTACTAGATTCAGCAACCTGTCTTCAGAGTCTGACCTCTTATTTTACTGGGCTTTATTGAATCGCAGATGTCATCTACATATACATGATTAACACATCATGTATATGCTGTAGTTGGATATACAGAGATGGCGGCAGGGCTTGGGTAAAGCCTTAATACAGTAACTTTCTTGGGCTTTGCTTTGCGTATTAAATGATATTTTTATAGATATAGTTACTCGATTCAGCAACCAATCATCAGATTCTGACCTCTATTTTACTGAGCTTTTTTGAGTTACTGATTTCAGCTTGTGCTCAGAGGACAATCCTCTGCTATGGACAGAAACTACATATAGTTAAATCCTCTGTTAGTATAGATAAATATAAAGCAGAGCCTGCTTATTGTAGCTGGGATTGGCTGTAGTTTACTGAATTTAAAGGTGTGTGCATATACAGTATGTATATATATATATATATGCACTCAACCCATTATCAATATATTTAAGACAGCGACATTTTGTGCATACTGCTACTAAAAAATGCCTTAACCTTTAAACAAAACAGGGATTGTTTGTCCATATATCGCAATATATTTAAGCTGGCCAACTACGTCAAAGTCATCCCATATCTGGCCAGGCCTATGCTCAATTTTATCTGATTCATTAAGAATTCTATTGCTTCATTATACATTTTACAATTTTTGCAATCACATAAACTGATCACAAAGCGAATTGCGAGTAGTTTGCGCACGAGAGTGGGTATGTAATAATTCGCTTTGCGACTGTTCTGCTACATTTGCGACTGTTTCCGCCGTTTCCCTCCACTTTGCGAACTTTTGTTATTGCGCTCTATTGCGCTGTTGTGTTATCAATGTAATAAAACTTCTTATCGCAAATTGCTTATATTGCGCTTGGTTTTTTAACGAGTCGTGTCTGTAGTCGCTGTTCAGTGCAAAAGTTATTCGCAATCTAATCGCAATGTAATTGTGTTCACGTTACTTTGCTATCAGTTTTGTGAGAAGAAGGTGTATGTACAACTTTTGCAGAAAGATATTCGTGGAGCAATTCCACCGTTCGCATTGCGTACGTTTTTTCGCTATTCTTCATGTAATTTAAAAATGTGGTCAAGTTATATGTGGTAAAGATATATGTCAGCATTTTTTTTTTTATATGTGGTAAAGGTATATGGTTATTAGTTTTTTTCCAGTGAAAACATCTTTCATTGCGACTCATCTTATTTTTGCGTTTGCTACTGTTTTGTGCTTATGTAATATATCTGTGAGAAAAATATTACATTGAATGCGTGCTGCGATAACGCCAAATATTACATTTGGGGGATACAGTCTAAATAAAACATCCTAAGGGCAAAGTTTCATTCAGTCCCCGGGGAGTGACAGTGTCCAGTCGATAAATCCACCTAGATTATCGTCTTAATAGTGCCAGGTCCCTGTTGCAACCGCTTGGTAGTTGTGGTTGAAAGTCTATCGCCATACAGTGAAACGTGGGTAGTCCATGTCCCATCTGTAAAAAATGTCTGGCCACTGGTTGCTTGGCCATGATTTGCGATTCAGTCTCTCAGTGGGATGGTGGCTTTGCCTACATAGTAGATGCCACAAGGAAAGTGGTACAGATGAGTCTGTATTGAATTTTAAACCTCTTGCCTGTGTGAGGATGGGGGAAGTCTTTTCCCGTAAGTATTGATCTGCATGTTGTACAGTCCAGTCAGCGATAGCAACCAAGTTTTTGTTGTCCAGTCAGCCAATTCGTAGTTGTGTTGTATTTGTTAATAAAGTCAGTTTTTACCAGAATGTCCCTTAGATTTTGATTCCTACCATGTCCAAACATGGGGCACTGGGCCTGGTATAAAAATAGAGAGTCATCCATAGCCACAATGGGCCAGTTCTTTTGTATACACCTCCTTAGGTCCTTAGAGATTTGTGAATATTTATTGGTGAAAAACAATTGAGTTGATGGCTGATCACTTTTCATCTTCTCTGTAACCCCTATTGAGGAATCTCCCATATGTCTCCATTAATTGTGTCTGTGCCCTCTCAGGGTCACTATTGTTCACCAGAAGGGGGAGGTACAAATCCAAAAGGAAAACCCCCAAAGGGGAAACTAATGTGATCTTCAATTTGAGTTAACATATCCTCTCTCTCTTCTTTTTTTTTTTCTTTTTTTTTTTAAAGGTTTTTCTTTTGCATTTTAAACATACAACAATAAACAATACAATACGATTGTCATGGTTACTTCCTTAATCATTTCAATTTCAGTATCATGTGTATCTATTCGGTTTCCCATCCATTGAAATATTGACCTCTTTTTGGTCATACTCTCGGGCCCTTACCTAGTTCTCCCTGCTAGGGAAAAAAATAAATAAATAAAAAGGGAGCAATTTCTCTATATTTAGGTATTATTGGCTTAGCATGTCCTGAGGTAATAACTGCTCTGTGGCATCCAACCAGCCCCGCCACACCACTTCATATTTTTGGGGGCACCCTCTTGCCGCATAGGTAAGTTGTATTAGCGGGAGCGTTATCTTTATTAGGTTAAGCCAGCCTTGGAGTGTCGGGGGCTGGGGGGACATCCAATTCAGGAGAACACATTTCCTTGCATAGAACAGTAGAGTGCGGTATGTAATTCTCATTGCTGCCCTTGGTGTGACCTCATCTATTACACCTAGAAGACATACCTTTGGGGAGTGTTGTTTTCCCCTGAATATAAGTTAGGACTTGTGACCAGAATGCTTGAATTATAGGGCATGACCAAATGAGATGCAAATAATTTGCTTCTGCCATGCTGCACTTGGGACATTGGGAAGAGTCACGTCTCTTCATACGGAACAGTAGGGTTTGGGTTAGGTGAAGTCTGTGTAGAATTTTGAATTGGATTAACTTGTCTTTGGTAGAGACCAGGTAATCATAGGCCCTATCCGTTGCCTCTTCCCAATCATCCTCCTCCAGATCTGGGATGTCCCTAGTCCAGGTGGCCCCTGCTGTATGGAATGGAGATTTAATAGTGGATTGGAGACATGCGTAGAGCATGGTGACTAGTTTCTTAGTTGAGGGAGCCCTTAGGGTTGATTCTATTTCAGTAATTGTAAGGGGAATATTGTTTCCCTGTAGTTGTGTTTGCAGAGCTTGTCTCAGTTGAAAGTAGGAGAACCAGGGGAGAACCTGGTGGGTTTGAGTATGTTTGAACTATATCTTCTTAATAAGGGCTTGTCATTTATCCCAAGTACCACCCCAAAACCCCTGCTTTATGTTCTATATATCATTTATGCTGGCACCCGGGCAAGTCAACGGTGTGCACCTTGGATTTGGGAATATATATAACAGACAGCTCCAACATACAATAGGTCTTGCAGTGCCTGTGGCTTACAACTAAAACCATGTCAGGTGCTTACCTTGGGGGTCTATGGCCAGGGTTGATAGCCAACTGGTAGCGAGACAGGCTCTTGATGGGCAGGGGTCCTGCAGGACAGGTGTGCCTGCCTGCTTACACTTGCCCACCCGACCCCTAGCGGCATGTCAGGTAGATTATTGGTAACATTCTCGCTGGGAAAAGGGTAATTTTACTTCATGCTTTAAGTTTGTATAAAATCAACAGTGCCTGCAAAAATATCTTATACTAAGCAAGTTGCTTGCAGTTTCATGCTACTCAGATTGCATGTAGAATTAACAGCCCCAATATTATATCATACGGGCCTGCTTATTGTAGCATCCCTTTTTGAGCCAGGGGATAAGGTAGTTTACTATATTTATATATTTATATATTTAAGATGATCACCTAGCTCACCTGCACAATGCTAGCCTTCATTTTCATAGAGCCTATGGGACTCGGGACCAGCATGGCAAAGTGGTTGGTTGCCTTACCCTCTGAGCCAGGATGTACAGCTGGAGGGGGGGTCTCTACTGAGCAAATGGGCTGCTACGGACACAGCATAGTTGAGTGGCCAGTTGGCCTTACCCTAGAAGCGGGTCTCCACAGCGTGGTTGGGCTGTCGGAGCGGGTCTCCATTGCATGGTTAGGCTATCGGAGTGGGTCCCCACAGCATGGAAAAGCTGTCGGAGTGGATCTCCACAGCATGGATGGACAGCTACGGGACCAGCATGGTAAGTGGTTGGCTGACCTTTCCCTATGAGCCAGGCACAAACGGCTGTAGGGGGGGGCCTTTATATAGCGGATGCTCCACTACAGAAAAACCATGGTAAATGGTTGTTGACCCTACCCTCGGAGTTGGGCAGGGGCAGCTGAGGGCCCACAGAGCAGATGGGCAGGCTGACCTGCACTCTATTGTTATTAAAAGAAGGGTACATTTAGTATCTAGGATGGAATCAAATTGCCTACTATGTTAGCATCATAGTCCACCACATGGGCAGAGTAAATAGTAGTTTGTAACAAAATAGTGCCATGATTCTGTAGGTCAAGTCTTCTATCCAAGGGAATGTTTTAGTGGTTTTGGTTTTTGTGCTCATCCAGTTCTTTAGCAGTGAACTATTTTGGTATGTCAGGCAACCTAGTAGGAAGTTCATCTTGCTATAACCTGTCCAACAATTATACATCCATGGGGGGTAGCTGGCTTTGCCAGCAATTGCACATGGTCAGAGATTATGTAAAGGTATTTCAATGAAGTTATGTTTTGCATACATACGATATTAAAAAAAGCACTCATACAGAGATACAGACATAAGCGTCCATCTACTAAACTGCTGTGAATTTTTGTACACAAAAACTCGAATAAATTATCGCAAAATATGCCATAGCTAGTTTACTAAATGGAGAGAAATATAATCTTGAGAATATTTTGTCATAGAATTATTTGATCGCCTCTTATCGCATTCTATTAAATTAACGCAGCGTAATGATTTAGTGCCAGGTTTACTATTCAGTGAAGTGGTCCAAAGACAAAAATGTCGCCATAATAGTCACAATAATTTATCACAACCTTTGAAGTTGCAGTTAAATAAGTTTTCACCAGAAATTTCTCAGGGGCAGGACATAACCCATAAATCATTGCAATTTTTACCCATCATTGTTTCCTGTTCCTGTAGCCTTTGCTGACAGGGGAGAGAGAAGAGCTGTGTAGCTGTTTTTTTAGCTGATGCAACAGCTGTATCAGCTTCCCGCAGAATTCAGGGTAAGAATTCACAATGGAGGAGGGAGAGGGAATGCTCTAGGCTTGTAAATTTATGATTCTATTGGCAGGGGTTTCAGTTTCATTGTGATTGGCTAGATTAAACTGTGCATTCATATGATGTAAATAGATTGATTAGTAAAACTTATTTATGATTTTTTTGTTTATATGATTCTATTGGCAGGGGGTAAGATTTAAGACTGATGGATTGAACTGTGGATTTATATGATGCACATTGGGTAATGTGTTTATTATGTTGGTGATAGTATCTTCACAATCACTCAATAAAGTTTGTCACTTTTGAAGATGCATATCTGGCCATAAATGTGTCAGTATAAAATGCCATAATAAACGCCAAACAAGACTATTTAATAGCATAGATATTCACAAATCTATTTTGTCGCCAGAAAATTTGAAACTTAATGCAAATGTTAGCTGATACATTAGTTTGGTTAACGCCAGTGATCCCAACGATTTTCAAATATTTTGGCGGTAAAGAATTCACATCAATAACTTTCACAAAAATAGAAGGCATAGAAGTGTGGTAGTCAATTATTTTAACATCCCATTCTACACTTTCTAGATGTCTCCCTGCATTCCGCCCTCCCTGTTAAAAACGGAGTTAAAATTATTTCTTAGGGTGAAGGGTCCCCTTAAAAAATGTCAATATATACAATCCCATTCAAAAAAGTTGAGACTCTGGAAAATGTGAAGTGGGAGAACAAATAGTTTAATAAAATGGTGACTCAAGTTAAAGATGTAAAATGGCAAAATTACTGATATGTATATTCCAGTTTTGAAAGATTCTGTAATATCCCACTAAAATATTTGATTTCTGTTGTTTAAATATTCATTCTGAGGGTATAGTTCTCTATTAAAGCAGAACTGACAAAATATGTTTGAAATGTTGTAAATTATGTTTTAGGCTTCTATACCAGACCAATGCAACTGCAGCCCTTTAGCAAAGAAAATCTGTCCCTCCAAAGATGCCCCAGTAGCTCCCCATCTTTTTTTTTGCTGATTCACTGCCCATATTCTGTGCTGCTGTCAGTAGCCCGAGTTTAAAGGCTGACTCACAACATACTATATATAGAACATACCTCCAAACATTTTGGAAATAGAAAGAGGGACAAGAATATTTGCTGCCCCAATCGTGGCGAAAATGTTTTGAACATGTTCATTATTGTTGCCAGCTCCTAATATGTTCATTTTACAAATTTTGGGAGGTAATGAAACTTTGAACACATTTCTGTGGGTTTTCTATGTTTTTTCTATACATTTTGCTAATGAAGATTAATTGCCCTTTAAGCTGCAATTTACAGTTTCTCCAGGAGACCTGTTTATCTTAAATTGTTACAATTGCTTTTCTGCTTATCTTAAATTATTACAAAAGTATCGAACTGCACCTGCCACATATTCTGGGCTCTCTGCCAAAAGCCAATTAAGTTAGAAACATTAGGGTATATTAATCAAAGAGTGAAGTTAGAGATCACCACAGTCCTGTAGAGTGAAATTCTGCCATTCGTCATTCATTTCTATGGCATTTTTCTATGGCAGTATTTATCAATGAGTGAAAGTGAAAGTTCATCCTTTGATAAATACGCCTTTCAAAATCCCCTAGAAATGAATGGAGAGTGGCGGAATTTCACTCCAGCGAACTGTAGCCAACTCTAACTTCACCCATTGTATCTTTTTCTGGCTGTTCAAAAGATCAAAGAGAAAACTGGAACATTTCAGTAACAATCTGGGACTGCTGTCAAAATCAGGACTGTCCCGAGAAAAATGGGACCGCTGGGCGGTATAATAGAATATAAATGGCGCAATATAAGGCTGATTAGCAAATAACACAAATTAATAGTCATGGCTGGACTGGGCTGGTGGGCCCTGGCTCTTGTGGGATCCACCAGCCCAGACTTGCTGCCTGCCACCCTCCTATCACCACTCCCCTGACCTCCCTCTTCTGCCCTGGTCACAAAAATCAAAAAGGTACATGCGCGTGTGAGAGGGGGGCGGGCTTGTGGCAGCTTGTTGAAGGGGCAGGGGGGCTTTGCAGCAGTGGATTGGGGCTGGAGTGGCTGTAGGGGGTCTATGGGACAGCAGCCTTGGTGGACCCCGTGCCCACCCGGGCTGCATGGCAGCATTAAAATCAGTTAAATTAGCATTAGAATTTATTAATCAGCTCTGTGGCATTAGGTCACATGGCACGTGTACCTTATTTTCTGCTTGAAAATTTGCAACAATCCCAAAACCTAGCTTCTCAGCTGTTCAGAGTACAATGACCACGTGAGTGTTACTATCACACCAACACAATCCAAGATGGGGAGTTCCTTTGCTGTATCATCACTACTATAGAGATGCTGAACCTTTAGGCTGGTACAATAAGTTCAGCATGTAAAATATGTTTATCTAGCCATGCTCATTTTTAGGGTTTAGTTCTCCATATTAAGCTGTTGATTTTTCAGATGATCTGCAATAGTATATCTACAGAGGTAGCAGACAGGAGCTGTAGTATAGGGCATTGTTTCAATACAAATGTAGGGGACGCGTGGGGTTCAAAAGATGAGATGGCCTGTAACTTCTGCTTCTGTCACTGACAATTACTCAACTTTATTGAATTAAAATATATATATATATGTTATTTAGTTTTAAGACCAAATAAATAGAATTCCTGTTATTTGATACTAAGCATTTTAAGGTTTTGTTGTCCACTGATCTTTATCTGTTCACGTGTATGAACACAGATGTCCAGAAACAGAAGGTCAGGCCAGAATCCCCAGTCTGCCATTTGTGATACTGTGCGTGAGTTAAGGATAATCTGTGGTTATTTCATCATGAGAAAGGCATGACTTGCATCCTCCAGATGAATCTGGCAATTTTTCCATGAAGCTGACAAACTGTTTCAGTGTTATGCCAGGTTGGCGTATTTATAGGAAATTGAGGAAATTGTGGTGACTTAGGAATTTTTGTAGGCAGTATGTGGTGTTTATAAATAACTCATGCATTAGTTATTGTTGTTTTAGAATCAGACATAGAAAGGTTGATATCTAAACTCAGCTGCAAGTGTTACAGACATGGTTTGAAAAAAGACAATGGAACATCTCCTATTCAGTGCTGTCCAATTGGCAAAAGCTTTATTTCCTGTGAAAGTGCTTCTGGTAGGCACACTATGCTGTGTGTAGAAAGAAGCAAATCATTGATAGCTGATTCTGTTAATGCTTTTTACAGGGGCTTGGATAATTTCTGACAGACATAATATCAAAGACAATTGTGATACTAAACTCTATAGTTAGTATAGATATGGGTATATATAATTTAAGTGAATATATGGAGGGGTGTGTGTATAGATGCTGGGTTTTTATTTGGAGGGGTTAAACTTGAGGGACTTTGTCTTTTTTCAACCTGATTTAACTATGTAACTATTCAGGATATCTTTCAATGAAATTCAGTTCTTCATATTGATAATTTGATTTACAAATTATTTCAGTTATTTTAAAGCACACGTTTCCAAAGATTACCATATACCTTAGATGGTGAACAGAAAGGGCTTGCAGCAGAGATAAAGTTATTGCAGAAAACTGATTTTTGTTGCAAGTAGCATCGTGTGTCATCATGGCAATCATCTATCTGGCTGGGGTAATTTGCATAAAAAAAACATTGGTCTTATATTGGTGGCCTTTCTGGAATAATATGCACACTCACTGCACACTCATTTTACATTACTGCCGTCTTAATGCAAGGGTCATAATGCAAAATGTCCACTGTGTTGTCGTATGAACTTGTCTTAAATGATATTAATAAAATCCCTGGAGTGCAAGGTAGTCTAGTGTAATATTGGTAATACCAAATTTAAGGCTTGCTAAATATGAAATGTGTGTGGCTGTGGTTTTGAATGAGCATCATTAAATGAGCACAGCTGAATGAGGCAGGCAAAACACACCACATTTTTTGGCGTCAACGACAATGTTTAGAATAATCCATGTTTGTGTTTCTCATCCAGAATCTGTCTTCAGAACCTGTTGTAACTAATTTTTAAGGACAGTTTCATTAGCAGGATATTATATAGAAAAAAAATAAGACAACACCCAAAAATGTCTTATATAATGGTGAAAATAAAATAAACAGATAAACAGAAACAGAGTACTTTACCAGCCTAGTAAAATATAAGCCAAGGCTGGGGTTAGTATTCATAATATACTGGCAATGCACTATACGTTTGTAATGTAACATTCATCCTCTTTTTGCAGTGTTTTATTTCCTTTATCAGGTCACATAAGCTGCTTATTGGAGACACTGGTGCACATGAACTTACACAATCAATTTCTTTTTTACAGAATCCTTTCAGGTTGTGGTACGAGGGAATGGATTTTACCATGCTCGCAATATTGACCAAGTGCTCTGTAGCTTTAAAATAAATGACACCATAACCCAAAGTAAGACCCTTTTATCTGATGACTTTAAAAATACACATAATTAGTGAAAGTGATGTTTAGTAAAGAGAGAACAATGACAACCATTTTCTTCTTTGTTTCAGATGAAAAACCATCAGATATACAGGATACTTACCTACTTTGTCCAGCCCCTGTACTAGAGGATGTTGGGCAGTGAGTTTTATCATTTTAACAATGTTTCATCATTTGTTCATCTGATGTTTTCCTGTGTGCTTCTGATAAATCCAAATATTCTATTAAATACCTTTCTATAGGGTCGTGTATCTGCAAGTCAGTATGAACAAAGGACTCACTTTCATCTCCAGCTCTGTGAGCATTACCAGCACATATTGTGTAAGTATAGGGCACTTCCCAAAGGTAATGCTCAGTGTAATACATCATAAAGATTATTCTATATCTACTTGTGGGTGCACATCTATATATAAGGACATTCAGCTACAGCTAGAACATGCTTCAAGTTTATTTAGCCCCAATACACACTGAAATGTAATTTGTTGGCCCTTCCCAGGCCTTTATCAAGCCTAGTTTTATAGACACACAAATGTAAAGTGCCAGTGTGGATCAACCCTTGTTTAAGGCAGGGTTCCTCCAGCAAAACACCAAGCACCACAAAAGGCTGGTCTCTCTGCTCCTGTGTTCTTGACTAAGCCTCAGTGAGACATATAAAACATTTTTTTTATCCATTATACATTTCCCGCTAAAGTGAGGGTCTGATGAACTAGAGACATCCTCTTCATATTTGGTCCACTATTAACTGAAATTATGTGTTGATATAAATATGTAAAAATAAGCTTCTATTATTTCTGCAATAAATAATTTTCACTAATAAATAGTGATGGGCGAATTTATTCGCCAGGCGCGAATTCGCGGCGAATTTGCGCGATTCGCCGCCAGCGAATAAATTCGCAAAACTCCCGCGAAAATTCGCGGGAAAAATTCGCCGGCGTCAAAATTTTTTTTTTCGAAAAACGGACGCCGGCGTCAAAAACGGGCGCCGGCGTGGGAAAAACGGGCGCCGGCGTCAAAAACGGGCGCCAGTGTCAAAAACGAGATGCCGGCGCCGTTTCGCAAATTTTTCGCCGTTTCGCGAAATTCGCGAATTTTTCGGCGAAGCGAAACGGCGCAAATTCGCCCATCACTACTAATAAATTAGTTCTGAAATTTGCAGCCTCATTTTAAGATTTAATACATTCCTATACTCCATAAATGTTTAATAAACATTTTATGCTCATGCATCAACATCACATATCGTAAAAGCTAGCGGAAATATATTAGAACTTTGAACTGAGAGTACATTATTGGGGGAGGGGGGGGGTCATGGTTGATGATACAGCATGCTGTACTGCTTATCAAAGCATTTATTTAGATATAAAAGATCTAAGTGGAACAGGGAGTACATTTGAACAATGAGAATACAGAAAGGTTGGCTGGGGTCTTCTGAGCCTCTTTGATTCATAAGTGGTATTTTGTGAAGGAAAGTCAGTATTTTTAAGACAGCTACAGTCTGATGTACATGACAGCATTGAATAAAATTACAGATTTGTAATAAAAGGCACTATGTTTGGCCAGGTGCATTAAACAATAGCAACCAATAAGATGTTTACCTTTAAACATAGTGGCATAACTATAGTGGAAGCAGACTCTGCAGGGGAGGCTGGAGCAAAAAGGGTCCGCGAAGGTTACAGATGACCCACAACACATTCAAATTTCTAGGTGTCCTGTTATTATACATACATCACAGGTCACCCATGATGTTGTGTGGCGGGGGGCTTGGGGGACACGGGGCTGGGGGGACCAGGTAAACAAGGAGTGGCCAGTGACTGGTCAAGGGCCCGAACTAAGGTTAGTGTGTCTACACATTATTAATTATACTAATCATTTTATGTGTTTATCCGAATGATAATTGTGCTCCATTTTTTACTTAGCGCACTGGGATCATTCTCTTTATTGCTCTGCTGGTGCTCTTCCTGCTCCTTCTACTGGCTCTGCTTTGGTGGTTCTGGCCACTCTGCTGCACAGTGGTGAGTTCTATTTTTAAATCAGTTTGAATCTACTATAACTTACCTGGATGCTGCTTCATCCAGCTTTGTCAGTATTTTGATTAATGTTATATAAACAGACAACAACTTGGTGCTCATTGGAAGGGGTATTACCACCATTCCAATAGTAATCAAAACTCCAAAAACTCAAGGACACTCTTTACTTTTTCCTTTATTGAGCAAAACAACATATGCCCTTCTTCCAGGCATGAAACTACTTCCAAATACATAGATAATAATAACCTTTCTAGAACCACTCATATGTTTAACCTTGCCCATATTCTTAACCCTCTCTTCACCATCTGTGTTTTACATGCAGCAATCCAAATTCTATCGCGCAGTAGTGCATATTTTTCCATGGATTAGGATAACAATATATTTGTGTGCCATTACCATTACATAGCCTATCATGAACTGAATATGATCAATTTCCATAGTTTTAAGTCAGCAATTGCTTTCCACCATTGCACTATAGCATCTAAATTCTTATTACCATGTTTTGATCTCTTATATTTCTCAACTGAATCTGAACAAATCAAAAATGCTGCTGGGGAAAACTCCAATCTGCTAAAACCCACCATGTGATGCAATCACAATGCCTGGGTGGTTTTCAGCACGAAAATGCACAATAAGCCTTTTTATACACCAAAATCTGCCCTGGGTGCACACTGATTTATTTGTCCTGTAAACATGTGTAGGGAAAAAAAATCAAATCCTCTGAAACAATATGTCAAATGTTCACTCAATTCTGTCACGGGAAAACATGTTTTTTTCACAATGCATCAGTTAATAGTGCTGCTGCAGCAGAGTTCTGCACTAAAATCCATTTTTCAAAAAAGCAAACATTTTTTTATATATAGTTTTGAAATTTGACATGGGGCTAGACATGTTTTTAGTTTCCCTAGTTTCCCAGTTGTCCTCAGTTTTGTGACTTATGCTTTGATAACTTCAGTCACTCTTTACTTTTGCGCTTCAAGTTGCAGTGAAATCACCCACCTCCCTTTTCCCCTCGGCAGCCTATCAACAGAATAATGGGAAGGTAATAAGAAAAATTCTCCCTTAGTAGTAGACATGAGAATAGAACTCAATAAAAAAAAGTCCAAGTCCTATTGGGACTCTTCTAGTTACATTGTGTAGGAGAAACAATGGCTTATCTGAAACCAGTTCTATTGTGAAGTGTTGGCTCATTCTGAAAGCACAATAGTATAGCTAAAAAAATACACTTATTGGTTCAGGAATAAAATTTTATATGGTAGAGATTTATATTTTATGAACCAACATTAAAATCTTTAACAATGGTAACCTTCTATCTTTTCCTTGTTCTACACCTACAGTATCTACTTTCTCTCAAAACAAGAGTCTGAGCCTCTTGTAAAACTGCAGTTGGATAACCTCTTTCTAAAATGTTTTTTCATCATCTCCCATTCCCATTTCCTGCCACTGACTAAAGAGCAAAAACATAATACTGAGATATATTGCTTCTCGTAATAAACTAGTAATAAATCTGTTCTCTATTTTAGACACACATACAAAAAAACTAAACAAAATTTCTCTCTGACTACATTATAAATTCATGGTAAAAAATGCAATCAATGAATTGAGGTACACAAAAAAGTTTACAAAATTATCACGGGAGCCCTGCCACACCATTAAAATATAATTTAAGCCATATTTATGTATTTCAAAGGAAAAAATGTACTTTTCCTCAATAAATCCAAAAAAAAGATGCGCAAAAACATTTTGATGCCCATAGACATTAATGGTCATCGGTGACATTTTGCTGGCGGCGAATTTTTGGTGAAAAAAAATAAATGGGTCAAATTCGCCAATCCCTATTCAGGGATAAGCCAACCATCACAAATATCTTTTTGTACAAAGCTGTGTAACATACATAGTTGGGTAACAACAAATCCAACTCTGCCTTTATGTTTTTTCCTTAAAGGGATGCTGTCACTAGAAAACATGTTTTTTTAAAATGTATCAGTTAATAGTGCTGCTCCAGCAGACTTCTGCACTGAAATCAGTTTTTCAAAAAAGCAAGCAGATTTTTTTTAATTTAATTTTGAAATCTGACATGGGGCTAGACATGTTGCCAGTTTCCCAGATGCACTCAGTCATGCGTCACTTTACTGCTGTACTGCAATTTGGAGTAATGTCACCCCTCCCTTTCCCCCAGCAGCCTAACAACAGAACAATGGGAAGGTAACCAGATAACAGCTTCCTTGTAGATATCAGAACAAAATTCAAGCCCCACTGTGACTTTTTGGTTACATTGAGTAGGAGAAACATAAGTTTATCTGAACATGGAACAGTGCTGGCTCTTTTTGAAAACACATGGCCAGTTTTACCTAAGATGGCTGCCTATACACCAATATTATAACTAAAAAAATTATACTTGGTTCAGGAATAAAATTTTATCTGGTAGAATGAATTATTTGCAGTGTAAAAAGAGTAATTTAGAAATAAAAACTACAGCATAAAAATCACAATAGAATCCCTTTTCTATGTACATGACGTTACACTGCCCCTGGCATTTTTTTTAGTTCAAATTTTACATTCCTTGAAGACAGATGTTACCTAAAAAGAACACGTTTTTATGGGTGCAGCAATTTTTTTCGCAATGGCAGTTTTTTCTTATGGTGAATTTTTTGTCTCGTTGACATTTTCATCTCGACAACTTTTTGTCACAAACCCATGGCTGGTGAAAAAATTCGCTCATCTCTATGCACAATCATATAGGGATTTGTTATGCAGGTATAGAACTAGAATGCTTGGGGGCCTGGGGTTTTCTGTAATGATGTAATGATGATTAAGAACAAGGTATTGTTTTATTATTACAAAAGAAAAGGAAATCATTTATAAAAAAAAATTTTAATTATTTGATTAAAGTTGAGTCTATGGGAGATGACATTCCAGTAATTCTGAGCTTTCTGGATATCGAATGCCTTACCAGTATTAAATCTAATTTTACATTTTTCTTGCAGCGTCATTCTTTCCAACCATTTAATTTGGTCAATTGTTTTGATTATAGGTCATTAAGGAGCCTCCACCTCCTCCTCCTCTGGAGCCTGTGAGTACCCAGTGTTTTCTATTTTTAGGCTTCCTCCTGAGACTGACCACAGTTTTCATTTAAGGCATTTAATATTGCTTTTTGACACACTTCCATACATCACCTGTTACCTACTATAATTAATGCTACACCCTCTATTTATCGCTCAGTTTAGTTTTTTTTATTGTGATGCTTTGGTATGGTTCAACAGCATATTTGCTTTGAGTATATTGTTGGTGTCACTGATAACATAACTGACCAGATGAAGAATGGCATAATTTTTAGTGAAGAAGATTTCAGTATTTCCTTAGCATGTTGCATCTACAAATGCACCAGACTTATGTCCAGCAAATTGGATGTTAATGCTTTTATTGTTGCTGTGAATGCTGACAATGCCTAGTGACAGCATTCACACAAATGTGAACTGCAACTTGCACACAATGTATACTGACTGCCAACACTAACTAGTGTCTGCATTGACAATAAAATTCTGGGAATAATAGTATTATTACAGGGGTAGAACTGCAGAGGAAGCAGACAAACTGTTGTTACAAAGGGAACTGCAATGGATTCATAGACACAATCAGCCCTTTTGGCCTGAATGAATTGATATCTTACTCTCCATTTTATTTACCCTAAATGTAGCTATGGAATTCTTGTCTTGCAACTGTGAAATCTTTACTACCATTCAGTAACATTTAAAAATGTTTCTTTTTAACAATGTTATAATTTAAGCTTCTCAGTGGTTGTTTCCAAACTGTATACTTTCACTTCCTCTTTAGGGACACGCTCTAGGCATAGCATCAACCTCCTGTATGCACATTCCTAAAGTTTGCTTTCCCTTAACTTTATTTTTTCAGCTCTGTACTCTGCTATACTGTATATACCCAATCTAATTATCTATGTTTAGGCACACTTTGTTGATATTTTAGACAAATCTGGCTCAACAAAATGCTGTCTAACAAAATTCCCGCATTTGCTATCCAGACTTTACATAGGAGAAGCAGTAATATTTGGACTATATTTAATATGGGCTTATGTTTAGAACTCTAGGCTTGCGCACAAGGCATAGATTATGTTACTCTTGTCACCTAGGGAACCAGGCCATACTTGTTATTAATATGCACTCCCCACTTTATATAAATGTGTGACCTAAATCCAACATTCTTACGTGACTTCAGTCTCACATATACCCCTTTAACGATGGATGGTTATGTGATTTGCGGATATTTATAGTGCCGTACCGATGATATATTATCCTGTTTTTGGGTTATCTTATCGGAGACAGCACATTATCTATCTGAGATCCAATATGAACGAGTATATTTAAATCTTTGCTAATTTTAATAATATATATGGTGCCTCTAATAGGTGATAGCCTTGTGAGCAATAACAGTTTAATATTGGTTTACGCATACGATTTAACACCGAAGGTATGAGTTGCAGTTTGAAAAAGGCTGTAGGAGTAGCCGAAATGTCAGTCTCATTTCAATAAATACCACTAAAATAGCATAAGAACTGTGAGTGCAGTTCCACTTGAACACATATATATAGGTGAAGTTTTTATTTTTCTAAAAATCCCAGTGTGCATCCGGACTTTTGATGAAGTTTAAAGTGGCTGCACACAAAGAGAATGCCTGAGTGCTACAGAATAAATGTCTTTGTGAAGAAAAATAAAAAGTGTTTATTTAACATTTCTGATCATGGAGCATTCTTCAGGAATATATATATATATATATATATATATATATATATATATATATATATATATATATATATATATATATATATATATATATATGAGTCCATGAAAGCACTCACAGTGATCACCATCCAATGTGTATCAAAAAGTTATTTATTGGTGCAAGGTGTATCAACGCGTTTCGGAGCCGTTGTCAGGATAACAACAGGAAGTGCAACACATCATTAAATAACCCCTTCCACCAATCAGGGTGGATGCCTCATTGAGACATCACAGCTGAGTGTATCATTCTAAAGATCTAAAACAGTGATGATGATTTTCTCGTGTCTATGATATACCCCTTATTCATGATTAGCATATATAAAATCACCCCATGTGCGGCCTTTAGTGCCTAAAAATATTAAAATCTAGAATGAACTAGTGTCAGAATTAAAACCCACTGTGTATGTGTATGAGCAGGGCCGCCATTAGAAATCACGGGGCCCCGTACAACAAAATTTTTGGGGCCCCCTGGCCCCCGCCCACACTGATGACCAAGCTCCGCCCCATATCCCGCCCACATCGCAGTTAAAAGACCACACAGACATCAGCGCTAAAAAAGTAACCCCCCCCCCCACACAAGTTGTAAAAAGCTATTGATGGTCAGGGCCCCCTTATAAAAAAAATTGGGGCCCCAAAAAAAAAAAAATTAAAATTTTTTTTTTTAAAAAAACATTGGTGGCAGGGGCCCCCTGTTAAAAAAAAACTTGGGGCCCCAACAAAAAAAAATGTAAAAAAAACTAAAAAATAAACAAACATTGGTGGCAGGGGCCCCCTTCTAAGTTAAAAACAAATTGGGGCCCCAAAAAAAAATTTGAAAAAAAATTAATTTTTTTTTGAAAAAAAAAAAAAACATTGGCGGCAGGGGCCCCCTTATAAGTTAAAAACAAATTGGGGCCCCAAAAAAAAATTTGAAAAAAAATTAATTTTTTTTTGAAAAAAAAAAAAACATTGGCGGCAGGGGCCCCCTTATAAGTTAAAAACAAATTGGGGCCCCAAAAAAAAAATTTGGAGAAAAAAAAATTTTTTTGAAAAAAAAAAAAATGGTGGCAGGGGCCCCCTTACAAGTTAAAAACAAATTTGGGCCCCAAAAAAAATTTAAAAAAAAAATAATTTTTTTTTGAAAAAAAAAAAAACTGGTGGCAGGGGCCCCCTTACAAGTTAAAAAAATTTGGGGCCACCAAAAAGAAAATTAATTTTTTTTTAAAAAAAAAAACCCAAAAAAAAACAATGGTGGCAAGGGGCCCCTTACGAGTTAAAAAAAAAAATTGGGGCCCCAAAAACAAAAGTTTTAAAAAAAAGATTGGTGGCAGGGGCCTATAGAATATTAAAATAATACATTGGTGGCCAGGGGATTAAAAAAAAAAAAACACAAACTGGTGTTCAGTAGAATTGAACTCATGGCTTCAGTACTTCAACTTCGCCTCCTTTCGTGACTTCGGGTCTTTTCACCGCTTCAGGACTTCGGCTGTTTTCGTGACTTCGGGTCTTTGCGCTGCTTCAGGACTTCGGCTGTTTTCGTGACTTCGGGTCTTTTCGGCGCTTCGTGACTTCGGGACTTCGGCTTTTTCCGTGACTTCGGGTCTTTTCGTCGCATCGGCTTCGGCTTTTCGGCACTTCCGCATTCGGCACTGAAGAGGCAAGACGTACGGCTCGGGCGCTCGTAAGGGGGGCCCGGGTCTTCAAAAAAATGCAGCGCTGCCGGGCCCCCCTTCATGCCCGGGCCCGGTACGCTTGTCCCCCCTGTCCCCCCTGATGGCGGCCCTGTGTATGAGTGCCGATAATCCCCACATATATATATATATATATATATATATATATATATAGTAAAGAATGGACCCGCACTCCAATGTTCTTAGTGAAAAAGATGATGTGTTTTATTCACAATGCATATCCAACGTTTCGGTCCACGCTGGGACCTTTCTCAAGGATGGTCCCAGCGTGGACCGAAACGTTGGATATGCATTGTGAATAAAACACATCATCTTTTTCACTAAGAACATTGGAGTGCGGGTCGATTCTTTACTACATATGCAAAAAACTTGACCAACGCACCCATCATCTAAAAAATCCGGTAAGAGTGCGCTCACCACAATTGACTTTATATATATATATATATATATATATATATATATATATATATATATACACACACACATATATATATATATGCATACATACACAATCAAAAGGGCTACCAGCACTCTCGACAAAATCAATTTGTATGCCTCGGTGCAGAAACATCAATATTTACATCATACTTCATGAAGAATCGCACTCTCAGGAGTTATAAAATAAAATAATCATTTATTAACAGAACTTCAATCGGACTTTTCAGCCTTAAGTGAGAAAGGCCTTGGATAGGGCCAAAACGTCAGAGAGTCAAAAAGTCCTGAGAGTGCAGATTCTTCTTGAAGTATATATATATATATATATATATATATATGTGTATATATATATATAGTCCGCACACCATAAGGTAGAAATGACCTGGGTGCTAATCCAAGAGGTAAATGGATAAAAATGTGAAGAGACAGCACTCCAAGGATTTAACGAACAAATACAGTGTAAAAAATAGGTAGGTTTATTGAATCCGACGTTTCAGTTCCTCACAGGAACTTTCATCAGGGAAAACATATATATATATATATATACACATATACGTAGTCTGTAGAAGTAGCACTCACAGGTCTTAATGTAAATTAGAAAACGCTTTAATATGGGCACAAAAAAACTTTTCACTTTCACTGAATCATCAGTTTTTTGTGCCCACATTAAAGACATTTCTAATTTACCTTAAGACCTGTGAGTGCTACTTCTATGGACTACGTTGATATTCATATTTGAGGATTGCACCCAGGCATCTATTTACTATCTATTTTTCATGAGTGCCGGCATTCTCCAAACGTATATATATATATATATATATATATATATATATATATATATAGAGAAGTGAAGAAGCTCGCACTCACAGGACTTATCAAAATCAAAAATGGTGTTTATTTCAATATAAGTAACTAACGTTTCGGCTTGCACTCAAGCCTTTCTCAAAGTGCAAATACAAACATTCATCAACCTTTTAAACCCAAAATGGCGGGAAATTAGGGGTAGTGACGTCAGCTGACGTGTGTGGGGAAATTCCACTGTGCAGACAGAACATCAAGTGTGGGGAAATTCCACTGTGTAGTTAGTAGTTCAAGTGAATGAAAAGCAATACATAATCAAGATACAATAGTGTCAATTACAGGCAATAAACAAATGTAAACAATCTGTTACTGTTGTAGGCAAAAAGTGTCCGTTTACAATAAAAAGTCTAATAACCTGAAGCGCAATAGACTCAATCCTTGTGTGCGCTTTTGGAGAAGAAAACCCAATATACGGCCAATCACATAGCATAATAGCAGTACAGTTACATGTAGAAGCGCGACGTTACCGGCTCTCTGCGGAGCATCTGGACCTCTGCATAATGGCGGCTACATATTCCACGGCTTGCTTACCGATCGCCGAGATCCGCATGTGCTGCGGTTCTGTCAAAGGGGGAACATCTGTCAGTACAGCTGCACACTCAAAGCCGCTTCCTCTTAGAAGGCTGCTCACTTCGTCGGTGCTGCGTGCAATATTCTGTGCATGTTCAGGCAACATCCGGTAATTGGATAGGTTGCCCCTGGCACCGCCTATGCGTCTCACGGCTGTCACCTTGGTGCACGAAAGGGTCGGGGATATATTGCAAGTGGATGGTGTAGTTCGAGGTGCTGGTTCCAGGTGGTTTTGTACTCGGTTGCCATGTTCCCAGTCCATAGCAACCAATCATTCAGGGCTTTTTGTGGGAGGGAGTCGATGCTCCACATCAGTTACAGAGTCACTATATGGCCGCTGATCATGTCAGTCTAATTCTTCCTGTAATAAAGCAAAGATTTCAGTACTCAACATATTATAGTCCAAAAAGAGGGAAAGAAAATCCAACCGCTAAATAATAGAAACTGAAGAACTGAAAAAATGAGAATGGAAAACAAAATAAATGCTGAGTGTATTAGCATGAGTTAGAGAATACAAACATGGGGGAGAGAAAAAGGACAAGTGGATATCATACACAAGGGCTGGTTGACACAATGGCCCGTGGTGTCCATAGGGTCTCCTAATGGGTATAGTTTGGAGGCGTGCTACAGGGTTTAGATTCCCACTCATGTATATAGGTATCCAGTATCCATCAGTATCGTGCAGTAAACCGCACAGATAAATAAATTAGGTTTAGTACTCAATATTATAAGGTCAACGAACCTGCACACACTGGAGTAATAGGTAGGGTCAGCCACCTAGATGTAGTCGAAAAAGGGGCTCGCGACACCTAGCCCTTCCAAACATATGTGTGTGGTAACTATGAGTAAGTCTGTTACACAATGTGTATATAGTTTAAATAGGCTGTGACCCGTGTGGTCACACCAAAGACAGGGTACTTGCGAATTTGTAATTGTAACGCCTGTTAAGCTATAAGAGCCATTTCAACCAAGGGGTAGGGGAGGAAAAAAGGGGGGGGAGGTAAGTCACATAAGACACAAACTCAAAGCCACACTCCTGGGGTATTATCATCCAAAAATAGAATATGCATAATGTTACTGAAATGGATATCAGATATTAGTTTAGAAAAAAGGAGCATAGGAAATAAGTTCATTGAGTCCACGGGGGCTCAATGTATTCAGTCGATGAATCCATCTCAGTTCAGATTGCAGCAACAGTCTCTCACGGTCCCCTCCTCTGAGGTGATTTGGGACACAGTCAATGATCATACTTCTTAGGGACGCCAGTGTGTGTTTACATTCCACGAAGTGTTGTGCCACTGGGGTGTCTCCATTGCCTTTTGTTAGTGCCGCCCGGATGGACGATCTGTGGTTTGCCATTCTGTCTCTGAAGTTGGTGATCGTTTTTCCTACATACATAAGTCCACAGGGGCATTTCAGGATATATATAATGTATTTAGAGGTACAGGTGAGTCTATGTCTGATTGGAATCTGCTTCCCCGTATGTGGGTGGGAAAATGTAGGTCCCGTTAATAGTTGTCTGCAGGTAGTGCAATCAGTACATCTGTAGCATCCTGGCTTGGAGCTGGAAAGCCATGTTGTAGATGTAGGAGGCTGGTAGCAGTGTTTTGGGTCTGTGTTTACTAACTGGTCCCTCAGATTTCTGCCTCTCTTATAGGCTATCCGTGGAGGTTGTTTGAACGGTGGAGGAAGCGTTCTGTCTTTTTGTACTATCGACCAGTGTTCTTGAATGGCTTTAGTGAATGATTGAGTAGTTGGCGAATAGGTGGTCAGGAAGGTTAGTCTGTCATCCTTAGCTCTTGTTGGCATACTGGGTGTTGGGTGAAGTAGTTCAGCCTGTGTGTAACTCATAGCTCTCTGACGGCTATCCAACAACTCATGTAGGGGATACCCCCTTTGTAGAAACCGATCAGTAAGTTCATCCAATTGGGCTTCCAGTCGTGTGTGGTTCGTGTTGTTACGTACTGTGCGGATCATCTGTGAATATGGAATACTCCTTAATAGGTGCGGTGGATGACACGACATGTGATGTAGTAAGGTGTTTCTGTCAGTCGATTTCCGATAGATGGTGGTTGCAAGATCGGTGCCTTGCTTCAACAGAAGGATATCTAAAAAGGGAATCTCATTCTGGTCAATCTGTGCCGTAAACTTGATCGGAGTGGGCAATGTGTTGAGATCGTCTACCATCTTGGTGAACAGGTCCTTTGGTCCCGTCCACAGTAGTAACAGGTCATCGATGTAACGCCAAATTCTGTAAATAGAAGACCCGTAGTTGGGTAATATATGGTGTTGTTCGTAGTGTGCCATGTACAAATTCGCGAATGCTGGTGCTAAATTAGATCCCATACTGGTGCCACTCAGTTGTAGGTAGTAACATAGTTCAAATTTGAAATAATTGTGTTTCAGGCACAGTTCCAATAGATCAATCAGGAATTCTGTTGAGGGACGAGTAGGATCATGATGGTGTTGTAAAGCTGTCCGTATCTTCTCAATACCCTCGTCTGTGGGTATCACTGTATATAGGGAGGAGACATCCATGGTGGCCAGGAGTGTATGAGCTGGTATCGGTTGACATTCCTTAAGTTTTACTAGCAGGTCTCCAGTGTCCTTCAAGTAGGTGGGAGTAGTTTGCACCAATGGTTGTAGGAAGTGATCCACATATATCGCCAGGGGTTGAAGAAAGGAGTCCTTGGCACTGACAATCGGTCGTCCTGGGGGGTTGAGGAGTGTCTTGTGAATTTTCGGTAAAGTGTACAGTATAGGGGTGATGGGGTGATCAGTGACCAAGAATGAGTGTGTGGACTCAGAGATGATGCCTTGCAGCAAAGCTGCATTTAAAATTGAGTCAGTCTTTTTCTTA
Organism: Xenopus laevis; assembly: GCF_017654675.1. NCBI lineage: Eukaryota > Metazoa > Chordata > Amphibia > Anura > Pipidae > Xenopus > Xenopus laevis. Next base: position 64,521,287 of record NC_054383.1, on the reverse strand, counting down.
AATGAGAGTGTCGGATCACCATCCAGTTTTTTATATACGCTAGAGTCACTAAGTTGCCGGAGGATTTCGGACCTATAATCAGAGTAGTTGAGAATGACTACCCCCCCACCTTTATCCGCTGGTCGTATAATGATCGTGGGGTTACTTGCCAATGATCTGATGGCCTCTTTCTCAGTGTGTGATATATTCGGCCATCCTTTAGGGTCTCTTGGTTTCATTGATTCATCTGTCAGGAGGCGAGTCAAAGCTGCTATAGATTTTGGGGTATTTGGTGGTTCAAACAAGCTTTTTGTACGAAATGGGGTATAGTCCTTTGTGGCCTGTGTCCTGAAGTGATCTTTGAGTTTCATACTTCTCTGGAACTTGTGTATGTCTATCATCAGGTCTAATTGGTTAATGCTGGTAGTGGGGACGAAGGAAAGGCCCTTTGAAAGTACGTCTCTTTCTGCTGGGCTGAGTTGATGGTTGCTTAGATTAAAGACTACTTCCTCCGTTGGTGGTGTGGAGTTGGTGGTCTTGTGTCTGATGCCGCCCCGCCTCTTGTGTGGCCGTCCCTGGTTTTTGAGCGAGTGGAAGCTCCTAAAAAAAGATTACTGGAAGGTGTAGAGATATTGGTGCTGTTGTTGGTATTGAGTGGAGAGAAAGGGCCTCTCGGTTTGCCCCTGCCCCTAGTATAAGTGTCACAGTCTGAGGGTGAAGAGGTGTAGGGGGATGAGTCAATACCACTGAATCCGCCACGTGGTCTGTGTTGTTTGTGGAACCTTGGTCTATTCTGTTCCCCGCCCGACAGCCACCTGTACACTCGCCTGTTTTGATAGTCAGAATGAACGATTTGTACTTTGTTCTTTTTAAACTTGTGTAATTCAGTGGAGTAATGTATTAGTTGTTGTTCAAGTTTGTCCAGCCACTTGTTATCTCGATCAGATCTCAGTGCGTTCAAGTGTGCGGTCTCAAAAGAGGCTATTTCTGTACGGGTGACTGAAAGGTTTTTAGTAACTTCCTCAATTACGAGTAAGATGAGATCAAGAGAGCATTTGTTCAAAATCTGGCACCATTTCTTGCAAAACTCTGTGTTGTTTCTTCCAATCGTGGGTATGTTCTTGACCCTGAAGCCCCGTGGAATGTGTTGTCTTTTATAGAAGTCCGACAGGTAGATGCCGTGTAGCTTTAGATCAATTTCACGCTCTTTCAGTCTTAGGAGATTATGGTAAGTATCATTCAGCGAGGCTGTAGGGAGAACGTCATCTGCTGTCTCAGTAAATAGGATATTGGCTGCTTCTACGTCTGAGAATTGGAGTCCGCCCAGTGGTGTATCAATTAGTTCAGAATCTCCACTGCGTTCCATCGCCTGGGTCGAAACGGTTGATCTTTGGTATAAGGTGAATGAGGTGTAAAAAAACTCGGGTGCACGGCTTAAAAGTATAAATAAGATAATCAGGAAGCCGGCACAGCACGTCAAAAAGTCATCGCTGCCTGGGTGCAATATGCCCAAAAATTAAGTAGAGAAGTGAAGAAGCTCGCACTCACAGGACTTATCAAAATCAAAAATGGTGTTTATTTCAATATAAGTAACTAACGTTTCAGCTTGCACTCAAGCCTTTCTCAAAGTGCAAATACAAACATTCATCAACCTTTTAAACCCAAAATGGCGGGAAATTAGGGGTAGTGACGTCAGCTGACGTGTGTGGGGAAATTCCACTGTGCAGACAGAACATCAAGTGTGGGGAAATTCCACTGTGTAGTTAGTAGTTCAAGTGAATGAAAAGCAATACATAATCAAGATACAATAGTGTCAATTACAGGCAATAAACAAATGTAAACAATCTGTTACTGTTGTAGGCAAAAAGTGTCCGTTTACAATAAAAAGTCTAATAACCTGAAGCGCAATAGACTCAATCCTTGTGTGCGCTTTTGGAGAAGAAAACCCAATATACGGCCAATCACATAGCATAATAGCAGTACAGTTACATGTAGAAGCGCGACGTTACCGGCTCTCTGCGGAGCATCTGGACCTCTGCATAATGGCGGCTACATATTCCACGGCTTGCTTACCGATCGCCGAGATCCGCATGTGCTGCGGCTCTGTCAAAGGGGGAACATCTGTCAGTACAGCTGCACACTCAAAGCCGCTTCCTCTTAGAAGGCTGCTCACTTCGTCGGTGCTGCGTGCAATATTCTGTGCATGTTCAGGGAACATCCGGTAATTGGATAGGTTGCCCCTGGCACCGCCTATGCGTCTCACGGCTGTCACCTTGGTGCACGAAAGGGTCGGGGATATATTGCAAGTGGATGGTGTAGTTCGAGGTGCTGGTTCCAGGTGGTTTTGTACTCGGTTGCCATGTTCCCAGTCCATAGCAACCAATCATTCAGGGCTTTTTGTGGGAGGGAGTCGATGCTCCACATCAGTTACAGAGTCACTATATGGCCGCTGATCATGTCAGTCTAATTCTTCCTGTAATAAAGCAAAGATTTCAGTACTCAACATATTATAGTCCAAAAAGAGGGAAAGAAAATCCAACCGCTAAATAATAGAAACTGAAGAACTGAAAAAATGAGAATGGAAAACAAAATAAATGCTGAGTGTATTAGCATGAGTTAGAGAATACAAACATGGGGGAGAGAAAAAGGACAAGTGGATATCATACACAAGGGCTGGTTGACACAATGGCCCGTGGTGTCCATAGGGTCTCCTAATGGGTATAGTTTGGAGGCGTGCTACAGGGTTTAGATTCCCACTCATGTATATAGGTATCCAGTATCCATCAGTATCGTGCAGTAAACCGCACAGATAAATAAATTAGGTTTAGTACTCAATATTATAAGGTCAACGAACCTGCACACACTGGAGTAATAGGTAGGGTCAGCCACCTAGATGTAGTCGAAAAAGGGGCTCGCGACACCTAGCCCTTCCAAACATATGTGTGTGGTAACTATGAGTAAGTCTGTTACACAATGTGTATATAGTTTAAATAGGCTGTGACCCGTGTGGTCACACCAAAGACAGGGTACTTGCGAATTTGTAATTGTAACGCCTGTTAAGCTATAAGAGCCATTTCAACCAAGGGGTAGGGGAGGAAAAATATATATATATATAACAAACAAGGGAAAGTTGTGCTCACCACTATTTTTTAAAACCATTGGGGGGGGTGCAATGAGGCGAATGCTCGGGACCTGGGGTTTTCTGGATAACGGATCTTTCCAAAATTTGGATCTTCATACCTAACTTCTACTAGAAAATCATGTAAACATTAAATAAGCCTAAAAGGCTGCTTTTGCTTCCAAGAAGGATTAATTATATCTTGGTTTGGATCAAGTGCAAGGTACTGTTTTATTACTACAGAGAAAAGGGAAATCATTTTTAAAATATTTGGATTATTTGGATAAAATGGAGTCTATGGGAGACACATTCCGTAATTCGGAACTTTCTGGATAAATGGGTTTCCGAATAACGGATCCCATACCTGTATATAAATATATATACACCATAATTTGCATTCATTTAGAGCAAGACTGAATGACCTATGTCTTGCACTGAACGTCCAGCAATTACACCCTTGGCATTTATGCAACAGCTGCCACATATATTGGCAGCATAACCAGGTTAGACCAAATCCTGAGATCATTCAGTGTTGCTCTGAATATTCATTGTGGCTGCATTGCATTATTTTAGCTGTATGGGTGCATGTAGCTACATTTCTGCCTGTACATTTTACAGAATGTATTTGTATTCAAAATCCTCTGACTATTATTATCGGGGAACTATTACCTTTTAAACTCTTACTTGACAGCAATTTGATGGGCATGATACTAGCCAACTTATTAGCATTAAACCCTCTACCCAGCTTATGCAAATTACACAGTTAGTCTGAATACTTTCAGCAACTGCCTGTAATTTAAAGTGTATGCAAGTGCTTGCATTTATAAAGTGGTATTTACATTCATTCAAATCAAATGTGAGTCTTACTGTACAGTCAGTCAAACTGAACTCAAGTCTGCAGTGTGAACAAGCCCTTTCTGTGTTCAGAAAAAAGAGAAGAATATATATTATTTTTAGACCATAAAGAATTATGAGCTGAAATTCATAGAAGCTCTTGCATAATATTTGTGGGAAAAAAATGAGAATACTCTGAAATATTTCATTATGATCTATATGCTGTTAAAACACAGATTTGAGCATTAGGATAGGAAGGAGTTAATCCATTTTGTTAGTTTTCCTTCTCTGCTATTCATGTCACATCCAACAAAATCCTCATTCATAACCTAGTACATTATATCCCCCTCCCCCTGCCAGAACACAGCTAGACTCCACAACTCTCTATACTCTAATTTCCTGTCACACTTCCTCCCCCATCCTTTAACCACCATTTACCAGACCTCCTTTTGAATTGACTTAAATTAATATTAAATGTTGTTTCTTTAGAGATCTTACAACTAGTTACCTAACCTACTGAATGTGCAGTATCTGTTTCTTTACAATGAAATATTTATATATTTATATAGTTTACTCAGAAAGCAATGTATATGGCAGTTTATGTTATTTTTATATTTTTAATCTGTGACATTCACATTGCATAAACAAGCCCAGATTTCTAATTAGGCCATCCCTAGGCTAGTGGGTCCTAGCGCCCTTGCAAGTGCGTGCCTCTCTCGGAAGCACATGTGGCGGTTTGCAATGAACCACTGGGGATTATGTGTGCAGCAATGTTAAAGGGCTGCACGTCCTCCTGATAAAACAAGAATGCGGCGAGGTGGTACACCCCCCTAAAATGTTGCCACCCTATGCCCGGCCTTTTCACAAATCAGGACCTGTGCATCAAGGAGCATTAAACTATAAACTAAATTCAGGCTGGCATATGTATTTAATGGTAGTAATTGCCTAAAATAGGATTGCCATCTTTGGTCCATGTAAATTCTAGATATGGGAGTGGTGTGGGTGACATCATGCTTTGAGAATATGATGTTGGGGTGGGATAGTGGCATTTAGGGGGGAAATGGTAATGTCATGGGGTGGGGCTATGGCACAGCAGCCTGCAATTGGGTGAATTGAGAGTCCTGTCCAGTTTCAGACTTCTGAAATAGGGAATATATATAAATGTTTGGTGTTTGTATACCCAGAGAAAGGGTCTGTTCAAGAAAAGTTATACATGTAATGAAATAGTCAATTATATCAGAAATATATTTTATAAAAATAAGTAATTTATTAGCTATTTAGTTATTTCTAGGTTTTATACAGAAGCGGTGGAACTAAACAAAAATTCATGCAGATTTAAGTCCAAAATGTAAGTGCAAATTGTCCTAAAAAAGAGAACAATATATAGTTTCCTAGGTAAACTAAAAGTCCCCCAGTATCAGTATAGTGAAAAATGTTCAATAATTGGCTGGCAATTAAGGCAAATGAAGTCCTGAATTTGTCCCTACGGCACAGCATCTCTCTTGTGCTTTTTATCATCATATAGGCATGAGTGCTTTTAAACAGTTCATGGAACTCTGAAATTGCCTTTAACATTCCTATATTTTCTATATTTTCTATAAAACTATATACAAAAGCATATAATGCCATGCATTTCTACCAGCTGCAAAAACTTTCTGACAATATATTTAAAAAGTAAGCGTAAGCTAACCCTTTATCTTCTGTGTGGTCTCTTTACACTGTTAACTACTGCTAAATTTGGATAATAGCTAAACATAAAAACATAATAATAAGATTCAAAAACAATAAAAATTCATTATTCAGGGAATAATTGCTAATTTTCTCATTTTCCCCTACATCCAATTTTTGTGTGATTATTCCATCACTGTGACATCAAAATGGAGAAAATAAATCCCACTCTTCATGCTGAATGAAAAAAGAGCTGAATGAATGAAAAAAGAGCTACATTGTCCATACTACTGCTATACTGCTATTACTATCTAAGGCCAGAAATCTATATGTAATTGAAAGGGGTTGTTAACTTTTAAATTAACTTTTAGGGGGTTATCAAGCTCCGAATATCCAAACCTCTAATAATTGTAGTTTTCAGAGCAGAAAAAAAATATGAATGTTTCGATGGTCTAAAGACTCAGAATCCAAAACCCAGGCATCTAAAAGCTCTCGAGGTCCTGTATTAAGTCAATGGGAAAGGTCCCATTGATGTCCGTACCGATATCCGATGATTTCAGAGTTTAGGTGCAACAAAACTCAGAAATTTTCCGGGAAAGCTCTGAAGTTTGCCCGACCCTATTTTTTCAGGCTTTTTTCTTCAAAAATAAGGTATATTCGGGAATTCGGAGTTGCTCGGAGTTAGATATTAGAAATACTGAGATAAATTCGGACCTTGATAAATAACCCCCTTAGTATGATTTATGCTTTTTATTCAGCATCAGCAGCTCTCCAGTTTGCAATTTCAGCTATCCTACATAGACCAATCACTTTCACCATAGTTTGCATAGCTTGATCCAAATGTTCTACGTACATCAGAGTTTTATTTTCTTAGTGTTTGAGGACCCACCTATATTCCATATAAAGGTGGCCATACACGGATAGATCCGCTCGTTTGGCGATGTCGCCAAACGAGCGGATCTCCCTCCGATATGCCCACCTTGAGGTGGGCAATATCGGGCTGATCCGATCGTGGGCCCTAGGGCCCAACGATCGGATCCTAGCGTTCGCCAAACGGGCGGTCGGATCGCGGGACCGCATCAACGAACAGATGCGGCCGCGATCCGACGGGATTTTTAACCCCATCCGATCGAGATCTGGCCGACTTTCGGCCAGATCTCGATCGGGGAAGCCCGTCGGGGGCCCCCATACACGGGCCAATAAGCTGCCGACTTGGTCTGTCGGCAGCTTTTATCGGCCCGTGTATGGCCACCTTTAGTCAGCACAGGACAGTTCATTTTCCCACACTTGCTACATTAAAGTTTCAGAAATACTCCTCTATGATTTGAATAAGTGCCAGCAGAGTTCACTACAACGGTTTAACATAAAGGTTTTTTTTAAAATTAAGTAATCACAGCTGCATGACTAAAAGAAGAAATGAGATGGTGAATTGAGTGATTAATGGCTCCTCCCTGGCACTCAGAATAATTAATGTATTATCTACTGGAAAACTGAATCCTTTCACTAGAAATTATAAATTGCATTTTTGACCTTTTCCCAAGTCTCCAGATGCAGAGATAAAGCTTTTCTTCTTCTTTGGATGGAAAATGCTGTTTTGGAAATACAATCTGATATACTGTCCCTGATACACATTCTCCTTCCGTTAAGTTACATATCCTCTGAAAGAACTTTGGGCTCATTTACAAGCCGAATTGCAATTTCAGTGCAAGTTGCCCCATTTTGTACCCATAATGCAGCATCTTTACCAGAATTCCAGCATAATTGCAGCCATAAAGTGGAGATGCACAAAAACATTAGGGGGCAGATTTACTGAGGGTCGAATTTCGATGTTAAAAAAACTTCGAAATTTGACCCTCGAATTGAAATCCTTGGACTTCAAATATCGAAGTCAAAGGATTTTGCACCAAATTTTGCGTTAAAACGATCTAATAGAAAACGTTCGATCGAAGGATTAAATCTTTCGAATAGTACGATTCGAACAATTTTTAGCGATCGATCAAAGGATTTTTATTCGATAAAAAAATCTTAGAAAAGTGCTCTGGAAGGTCCCTATAGGCTAACATTGCACTTCGGTAGCTTTAACCCTTTCCCTGCCAGCCGTTTTGTCCTAGATGCGAACATCTACTGCCAAGCAGTTTTTAGACATTTTGTACTCTTTCACTTTAAGGGCCTTTCCTGGGGCGGTCTTTTAGTTTACCCAGTAAAACAATATATTGTTTTTTTCAGGACAACCTGAACTTTAAAAATATGCAAGAATTTTGGTGTAATTCTACTAAAAAAAATATAGGCTTCTAAGTGTCTAATAAAATGAAAAAAATAATGTTTCACAAAGAACAATCACATATACTGTATCAGAAACATCATTTATTTTATGTATGAGATTGAGAACACAGCCGATTTGGAAAGGTCTATGTCTCCTGAATGCGGCAATACCAAATATATATAGTTTTATGGAGATTTCTCACTTGTATAGATCAAAATCTCTATGCAGTACACTACCAAATTTCCAAAGCACCGCTCCCCAAACAGCATACTTCTGATTTCAAGGCCAAACATTCCACTAACAGTAGGTTTACCCAAGAAAACTACCCATTATTAGAAAGAACAGATTCTGGTGAATCAAAAATGGGTAAATATATCCTTGTACTCCCACGTATTCGTACTCGTATGTCCCACATACTATTGAGTATCAAGATAAATCACCCTAAATATGAAAGCCTGGGGTCCTCTGAACAGTTTGATGACCAATATGTATAGATATACCTAAGCACGTGGCATATAGGGGCCCCAAAATGAAGACCCCATATAGTCTGTCATTTCAGGTGCTGCGAAATCAACACATTTACATTGTTTTGGGGACGGCAAAGGTAGAAAAAAGTACGTTCACCCCAGAAAACCATATATTTTCGGAAAGTACACATTCCCACGAATCTAAATTGGGTATGCATGTCTTTCTACTCCAAAGCACCAAGCTGCAAAACGTTCCTAAATTTGTCAATTTTGGTGACATTTCCAAAAATCACCTAAAATTAGGTATCAAGAGAAATCACCCCAAATATGAAAGCCTAGGGTCCTCTGAACATTTTGATGCCCAATATGTATAGGTGTACCCAAGCACGTGGCATATAGGGGCCCCAAAAGGAAGACCCCCATATGGTCTGTCATTTCAGGTACTGCAAAATCAACACATTTACATCGTTTTGGGGGGGGGGGGGCAAAGGTAGAAAAAAGTAAGTTCACCCCAGAATACCATATATTTTCGGTAAGTACACATTCCCACGAATCCAAATTGGGTATGCATGTCTATGTACTCCAAAGTACCAAGCCGCAAATCATTCCTAAATTTGGTGACATTTCCAAAAATCACCTCAAAATTTCCACCCTGCAGCATTGTATGTCCCACATACTTTTAGGTATCAAGAGAAATCACCCCAAATATGAAAGCCTAGGGTCCTCTGAACAGTTTGATGCCCAATATGTATAGGTGTACCCAAGCACGTGGCATATAGGGGCCCCAAAAGGAAGACCCCCATATGGTCTGTCATTTCAGGTACTGCAAAATAAACACATTTACATTGTTTGGGGGTGGGCAAAGGTATAAAAAAGTGCGTTCACCCCATAAAAACATGTATTTTCGGAAAGTACACATTCCTGCGAATCCAAATTGGGTATGCATGTCTTTGTACACCAAAGTGTCAAGCCGCAAACCATTCCTAAATTTGGTGATTTTGGTGACATTTCCAAAAATCACCTCAAAATTTCCACCCTGCAGCATTGTATGTCCCACATACTTTTAGGTATCAAGAGAAATCACCCTAAAAATGAAAGCCTAGGGTCCTCTGAACAGTTTGATGTCCAATATGTATAGGTGTACCTAAGTACGTGGCATATAGGGGCCCTAAAATGAAGACCCCCAAATGGTCTGTCATTTCAGGTACTGCAAAATCAACACATTTACATCGTTTTGGGGGGGGGGCAAAGGTAGAAAAAAGTAAGTTCACCCCAGAATACCATATATTTTCTGTAAGTACACATTCCCATGAATCCAAATTGGGTATGCATGTCTATGTACTCCAAAGTACCAAGCCGCAAATCATTCCTAAATTTGGTGACATTTCCAAAAATCACCTCAAAATTTCCACCCTGCAGCATTGTATGTCCCACATACTTTTAGGTATCAAGAGAAATCACCCCCCAAATATGAAAGCCTAGGGTCCTCTGAACAGTTTGATGCCCAATATGTATAGGTGTACCCAAGCACGTGGCATATAGGGGCCCCAAAAGGAAGACCCCCATATGGTCTGTCATTTCAGGTACTGCAAAATAAACACATTTACATTGTTTGGGGGGGGGGGCAAAGGTATAAAAAACTGCGTTCACCCCATAAAACCATATATTTTCGGAAAGTAAACATTCCTGTGAATCCAAATTGGGTATGCATGTCTTTGTACACCAAAGTGTCAAGCCGCAAACCATTCCTAAATTTGGTGATTTTGGTGACATTTCCAAAAATCACCTCAAAATCACCTGCAGCATTGTATGTCCCACATACTTTTAGGTATCAAGAGAAATCACCCTAAAAATGAAAGCCTAGGGTCCTCTGAACAGTTTGATGTCCAATATGTATAGGTGTACCTAAGCACGTGGCATATAGGGGCCACAAAATGAAGACCCCCAAATGGTCTGTCATTTCAGGTACTGCAAAATCAACACATTTACATCGTTTGGGGGGGGGGCAAAGTAAGTTCACCCCAGAAAACCATATATTTGTTTTGGGGGGGCAAAGGTAGAAAAAAGTGCGTTCACCCCATAAATCCATATATTTTTGGAAAGTACACATTCCTGCGAATCCAAATTGGGTATGCATGTCTTTGTACTCCAAAGTACCAAGTCACAAGCCTTTCCTAAATTTGGCGATAAAAGCAACTGTTTTTACATTTCTGAAAATCGCCTAAAAATATAGCAATTGGCCACATTTATCTCACCCAATTTCTTACATACAATTGTAAAACACCATAAATATTGATGCCAAGGGTCTACTGAACAGTTTGATGCCCAATATGCATAGATATACCAAGGCAGCTGGCATGTGCGGACCCCAAATAAAAATAGTGAATATGAGTTTTCTCCGCTGCCGATTCGCCTTCTGTGAACATAGACCCTTGACTTCATATGATGTGCCTCAAGACCCTCCTAACAGCAATGACCCCCCAAAACCATATATTTTTGGAATATACACATTCTGCCGATTCCAACAAAGATAACGACGTCTTTCTACACGAAAGTACCAAACTGCAAAGCTTTTCTAAACATATAGGTTTTTACAACATTTCTGAAAATCGCCTAAAAATGTTGCAGTTTGCTGCATTTATCACACACAATGTTTTACGTACAAAGAAAAATCTCTCTAAATATGGACGTCAGAGGTCTAATAAATAGTTTGATGCCCAATATGCATAGATTTACCAAAGTATGTGTTGTGTATGGACCCCAAATGAAAAACGTGCCTATGAATTTTTCACGCTAGCCAACTAAGCTGCAGAAAAGAGAACCCTAACTGTACGTTATGTGCCGTAAGACCCTCAAACTGTAAAAAGACCCCCAGAAACCCATATATTTTTGGAAAGCACATATTTTGGCGGATCAAACTAAGTAAAATCTATATTTCTATACCAAAGCACCAAACAGCAAAACTATACTAAAGATACATAAGGAACAATAATGCAGGGATAAAATTGCAATAAAACCACAAAAATAGCGTAAATCAATGAAATAACAAAATAATTGTTCTGACAGCGTAATTAGTGGCCAAAATCGATTATCCAATAGTCACGCTGCCAAAATAACACGTTTTCAGGAAAAAAAACTAAAGATAACAGTATAATGAATTTGTTAAAAAAAACAAAAAACACCTGTTTGTGTATACATATTTGTGCACTAATAAAAGTTGTCTGAGTGTGCAAATACATGTAAATAAGTGTAAATAAGTGTAAATAACTGTACAAAAGCGACCAAGTGTGCTAAAAAAAAAAAAAAAAAAAAAATTCCAATCTTTACTAAAATGTATGTGTAAGTGTATAAATGTACTGTACTGTGTAGGTGCAGGTAAGTGTGTAAAAAAACGTGCACTTACCGTTTTTGGAGCAGGAGAATCGCTGTCATCTCTGGAGGAGTCCTGGCAGCATGTCTGCAGAGTTGAAATATCATGAATAAAAATGAATGAATGAATAAAAAAGCACTGAACTTAGTTCAGATCCAAAGAAGGCATAGCAAAATATGCAGTCTCATTTATAACCAGGGGTTCAAGGACACCATGAGGTTTTTTTGTCTGGAATTTGCTCCCTGTGCCCCTAGGTATAACTATTTAAACATGGCACTGTCCAATAGAAATTTGGAACGCAAGTAACATACATATGCCTTACAGATCCAGACATCTCTTATCCCCTACCATACAAAGCCAAACATCTTGCATATATTGTACCACCATCAGACCTTGAAGCAGTCATCCCACACATTTATTTATTTTTTGGCAGATGGAATTTTAACACATAGCAGCATGCATTTCACTCACACATCCTAAAGGCCCCCATACACGGGCCGATAGAAGCTGCCGATGGGCTTTCCTGATTGATATCTGGGCGAAAGTCGGCCAGATGCCAACCGGGCAGGTTAGAAAATCCCGTTGGATTGCAGCCGCATCTTTTTGTTGATGTGGCCCTGCAATCCGACCGCCCGTGTGGCCTCTGTTCTGATCCGATCTCTCTAACTCATGATCAGATCAGCCCGATATCGCCCACTTCAATGTGGGCATTTCGGGGAGAGATCCGCTCGTTTGCCGACATCACCAAATGAGCGGATATATAAACGTCTATGGCCACCTTAAGTCACAGACCCTCACTCTTATCTAGCACAAACAAAACAAACACAAGCCTGTGAAATCATGTCATGAGAAGGACCATTATAAGAATTCGATTTGCAGGTTTACTCTGATTACAAATTTGATCACTGAATAAACTTACAGATTTTTTTAGTCATCTGTATTTATAGCAAATGGCACCGAAGGGTGGCCAAATTAAAAATGCTTCGGTTTTTGGGCACCCAAGTATATCTGTTATATTACAGTAGAAAACAAACTCCTACATTACATATATATCATCAGATGTTTTTCCAGAAAGAGATGGGGCTGTGCAGTCTCCCAGCACTACTGCACATGCCCTGTCCCTTCTTGCTCTTCTGCATAGTTATATTCTTATTGTAACCAATACTATGCTAATAAGTTTGGAAGAAATTGGGCCTCCTCAGTAATGGAAGCTGACGCTGCCCTGTCTCTTCCAATTCACTTTCATGGATGACTGTACTTGATGTGTATATCAGGTAAGCATTGTCTTTACCACAAAACATAAAACAAGAATGGAGAATCTTTAAAATGACATTTCCTTTTGCCAAAAACAAAGCTTAATTTGGTATTAGGGACAAAAAAGTAACGATCTTCCCCTTTTACAGTTATTAACAGAATTTCTTAATAAAAAAATGTTTTATTTATTTTGCAGGAATCTGATGATGAAGATGGCTTACCTAAGAAAAAGTGGCCCACTGTAGATGCTTCTTATTATGGGGGAAGAGGAGTAGGAGGAATTAAAAGGATGGAGGTAAACAGAAGTTTATTGAAATAAAATATGTATTTATTGTGGAAAATATGAAGTTAGTCAAGATTAGGGAATTTGAGGGAAGGGTGATGTCCAGCTGAGGGTGCAAGCCACTCAGCTTGGTAAACTTGGTAAAGCTAGTTAGATTTGTTAATTCATAAAGAAATGTTTTAAAGACATGTATTGTTGTATCTGTTCACATCTTAATTTGCAGGGCATTCTAATGTTTAAGAGGGCCAGTATTAAGGTTAGTAGTGCCTTGTGCAGAATAGTGCAGTGGGCAACAATAATCTATAAAGAAAGTAATTTTTTACCAGCTGCTTGAAACTATGCTTAGACGGATGCATATTTTCAGTGGGCACACTGCTGAAAATGAAAAAAGGCAACCATTTTTCATTTTCATTCAATTCATTCAAGTGTATTGTTTGTCCCAGTTTATAAAGACTTTCATAACTTTTATAAATCATCTCATAAATATATTTTCATTCTTTTTTATGTTATAGGTAAGATGGGGAGATAAGGGTTCAACAGAAGAGGGGGCCAAGCTGGAAAAACCCAAAAATGCAGTTATAAAGCTACCAGAGCAGGAATTTGAACCATGGGAGCCTAAACCAAAGAAGAACTCTGCACGTAGATTTCCACAGCAAAGGAAGTGGTACAGTCCAATTAAGGTAATAACCTTTCCTCCTTATATATTATCTAATGTAAAAAATTTATGAATTAGGTTATTAACCCTGATCGCTGTTTATCTAGGGCAAACTAGATGCACTGTGGGCTCTCCTACGAAGAGGGTATGACCAGGTGTCTTTAATGAGGCCCCAGGCTGGAGATGAGGTAAGTTCATATTTTAATCCAAATTTATATCAGCTTTGTTTAAGGAGGACAAAATGGGATCATTTACAAAGTGGCAGACCGGGTGCACAAACCACCATATATGTTTTTCATTTTACCTTATTTGAACTGCCATGTGTCTTTTTATTACATTTTGGAGATCTGAAGCTGCTCGTGAATACAGCCCTGCCTGCCTTCAGCAGAAAGTAGGAGGCACATAGTCATAGCACTCCTACCCTCTACTCATCTCCTAACTTGTGCATCATGCATGGAGTTTGGGAACAAGCTAGAGAGCAGGCACAGATGCAGGCCACAATTAATTCTTTCCATAGTGTAAGAGGTATGGACAGTGCTGACATATGCCTGATGATGCTGCTCTCAGCACCTTGCTTGCACTGCATTTTTTGCCGCCAGACCCCAAACAGAAGTACTTTCTGCATCTCTTTTGCACTTGTTTAAGGTCTTTATATATTGCTTTCTGTTGCTTAAACCAGGAAGAGACACAGAAATACAAGACCATACAATTCCTTGCAAGTGAATACATATAGTGTAATATTTATAGGTAGCTACATCTTTAAACTAAAGGACTTAGACTGAAATACATATCTTAAAACGCTTATTTGTTTGCCATATTTGATTTCTAATTATATATTTGTGTGTAGGAATTATGGTTTAAAGGAACAATTTAAAAATAAAAACTGGGTACATAAATATCCTTTGCAAAATGTTTCAAATATAATTAGTCAAAAAATATTTTGTTAGCCAAAAATGTAATCTATAAAGGCTGGAGTGTACAGAAGTCTAGCATAATAGCCAGAATCCAACTTCCTGCTTTACATCTCTCTAAGGGGCAAATTCACTAACCGGAGAAAATATGCCAGCGCTGGCTTTGCTTTGCCTGCAGAAAGCTACATACAGTAGATAAAACTATTTTATCTACCTAATTACTACCTACTTACCACCAAATGTACTGTCACCTGAAGGGACCACATATAGAAACCAATGCCATTTAATAAATATGGTAGACACTCATTTCAACCATTTAGTTAGATAAAAGAATATTATCTCAAAATATCACTGAAAACTTCGACACAAAGAAACTTATTTCCTTACAATGGCATAATGGCAACTTGTTAATGTCAGACACAGGTGATTGGGTTTACTTATGATAAACCCAATCAAAAGAAAATATATATATGAACTTGTGTTTTTCTTAACATAAGTATGCAAAAAATTCTAGCATAACTAAATGCATATTATGTAGCCTTGATTATGTATGGTTGTTAATTAAAAAGTTTCTCTACAGGGACGCTGTATTAATTTCACAAGAGTGAAAGCTGATGGCACATCAACTATCTACACACCTTCTGCCACCAGACCTGCAACAAATAACACTTATAATTCTCCTCCACAAAGGCAGCCACCACCAGGACCTCCACCTTCACGAGTGCCTCCAGGACCTCCACCTGCTCGTCCACCTCCCCATCCAATTAATTGAGCCAAATCTTCAGTATTAATATTGTTGGACTGAAACTGGTATAATTACTGACAGCTGCATGGCCGATATCCCAATGCAGCTCTGGGCCGATAGATGAACAAACTGCACTTTGACTAACAATCTCCAAAAAATCTTCTTCATGATTTAGCTTGTATCGCTGGGTTACAATAGCTTATGTCATTTTATATATATATATATATATATATATATATTTTTTTTTTTTTTTTTTTTTTTTTTTAAACCATTCTCAAATAATTTTTAGCTTCTTGTTCCAAAAGGGGCAAAACCCTGGTTTGAAGCCACCCCCTTTTTTGCTTTGAAAGAGGCAAATTTTTCCTTATCCCTAAACTGCAATTGCACCCATACCTAGATCAAAACGAGTATATTAATACCAGTGAAATGATTCCTAAAGAATAAGAATCAGAAAGACTTAGGAACAGTACTGGTATAGTATAATCATCCAAACATTTTGGGATAGATTTAAGATTATTTGTACCAGTTATTGATGGCATGGATTAGCAGACTGTGTGACTGTAATTCATAGAGGTCCTGTGACTTTGCACAAGAAAATAAAATAGAGGTTGGGCATAAGAAAAACTAATTCATAGTTTGCCAGAATTACATTTTTGCTGCCCAGAAATTCTACCATTTTTATCCATGCAGCTGTCTTTAACCCTTTTACTGTCAAAATGACCTATACATAGATCATTGGTTTTATACAATGCTTGTACTTCTGGCAGGAAAAGGGTTATTTGAATCCAGTCTATTTATTCTGTGTTTTGATTTTAAAGATTAGGCAAACTGAGTTTGTTGCTGGCCAGCAAAATCTGCCCGATTTCTGCTCAGGTTACAGCCTGACCTCATAACATTCCACACTTACTCACCCCCTTTATTGCCATATATGTTGTATATTGTATAAAGTCTGGATTTTTCATGTGACTTCAAATCTGAATCTTATATAGTTGCACAGCGGAAGAAAACAAGGTTATCTTGTATGTTGCTCTGGTGGTGGCAGTGGGATTCTAGCCTCCAGTCCAGCAGCTGAATACAGCTAGAGTCTTCTGTGTAGTTGGATGGTGCAAGTTATGTTTATTGTATTTTCTGATTAATATGTATGTGAAACAGTGAAGGTTCTGTACAGAGAATAAGAAAAGCATAAGAAAAATAAGTGGTACTGCTGGTTCAGTAAGAGTAATTTATATTGTGCTGAAATTTTTACCTTCCTCTGTAGGTGGGAGCTATGACATGGAGATTTAGAGTAAGTCCATGTGGGAAATCTTCTAAGACTCCTATTGAAAGGAATGCATTTGTTTTCAGAAAGGCCAAGTATATTCTGTATAAAATATGCAAGACAATGAATAGCTGTGGCCCTTGCTCAAATAAAAATACCTTTTATAAATGTTAAACATGAAGGATAAAGTTGCTGGTGACTAGCAGATACTTAACTTGAACTCCCATCACTCTCACCCTGTGGTCTTTATAAAGATTCAGAGAACTGAAGATCTGCTGTGCAATAATGAATTCACTGTCTTTCCCTGCATTTTAAACTTGGGAAGACATCCAGGAACCTGGGTGATACAATTTCACCCCTGTTATTGCAGCACAAATCAGTAACCATGTTGTCTCTTGATGCATTTCCTTTTCCAAATAAATGGTAATCTTATTTCTTTTACTAATAAGCAAAGATTTCTGCTAAGCAATTCTTTTCACATCTGGTTGATGTGATGCTTGTTCTTTTGGACTGGTGGCACAGAAGTGATCCAACATTTTAATAAATAGGCTCCAACACAGTAACATAAATATTTTACATGTTTTCATATTTTTTTTATATTTGGCAGCTTGGTTATTTTAAATATTTTTCTTCATCATTCTAGCAGCCTCAGTATGTCACTTTTTCAGTGATTAAAGAAGAATGCATCTGACACCAAATTTCATGCAAGTATATCAGTTTTATGGTAGCCCTATGCATTGCTGGGCTCGGACCATGAGGAGGTTAACTCTTCTGTCCAAATCCTTAAAGTGGACCTGTCACCCAGACATAAAAAGCTGAATAATAAAAGTCCTTTTAAAATTAAACATGAAATCAAAATTATTTTTTTATTCAAGAGTTCATAGTTATTGTAAAATCTCAGCTGTCAATCAGATATTATCTGCCCCTCTTCTATGCTTTAGGAATAGAGGCGGGGCAGACAATTACTTTCACTTTTCATTCAGCACTTCCTAGATGTCACTGCTCTCCCCACATTCCCCTCGTTCTCTTCACCATTTAATTGTGTAACTAGGGCATGGGGATGGACATGGGGTCCCCCATTCTGGTGCACAAAAAAGATTCTGAGATGATGCAAGGCTTGTCTTAATAACAGTGTCCACAAAATGGCTCCTGCCTGCTTGTTATAACTATGAGTTCCCAGACTGAAACAAGATTCAAATAATGTATACAGTGTAATTAAAGTTCATTTTGCTTGACTAACATGATAGAAATAGGATAGAAATAGGATTTGGAATCATTTTTTTGGGTGATGGCTCCCCTTTAATTTTCTTTTGAAGAGATTTACATTAAAACCTGATCTGCTTTGTGTCTTACAGCAGATGCTGCCAGACAGAATAGAAAATCAAAGTGACATGTTCATATTCAGTTTGATACAACGTTACCCCCAGGGAGTATTTTTGTTTCCTTTATGCTCAAATATATATATATATATATATATATATATATATATATATATATATATATATATATATATATATATATATATATATATTTCAAAACTATTTGGGCAGTTTTAGAATTATAGAACTGCCAAAATAGTTAGACTATTTAAAAATATTAAATATGCAGATACAAGCTGGCTTAAAGGGGATATAATCACAAAAATATACAGTCATGAAAAATGTTCAATGGTTTTAAAGTTATTTGAAATTATAAACGCAATTTAGAATATTATTTATCTTCCCCTTTCTATTTTGTACAGTGTTTTGCATTCTTCACTTTGCATTCTACCTTTTTTTTAACATCTGTTTATCAACTGGCTTCTGCTATATTGCTTCAATAATAGAAAGTGACAGCAATTATATTTACAAATACATTTTAAAATGTTGAAAACATGTAAAGATTTTGTATTGGAGAGTTTCTTAGAATTATGTTGTTTGTTGTTAGGCAAAATTTATTTTTGGTTTACATCCCCTTTAAGAAAAACAATAAGAACATTTTCTTTCTCCAGTTGTAAATCCATATCAGAAGTTATTATCCTAGAGTAAGCAGGAAGCTAGTATGTATGTGTACTGTATTTCCAATATGTCATTATTTTTCATAGTCTTCAACAACATCCAGGTACATGTATATACAAGTCGCATTATAATCGTTTTCTATCTGACAGTCAATAAATATTGTCAATAAAAGAGATTTAATTGCATCCTTCCTGTTCTCTGTGATGAGGAGTACATATTGTGACGAGGAAAGTGATATTGTTTAAGCTCACTACCCATAAAAGGACTTCCTTGTACTGGAAATACTAATCATTGCAGTTACTAATCATTGCAAGAATAAAATGTCCTAAGATTGTATAGAACATTCTACAAATTAAGTAACCCCAGACAATTTAGAATTATTTGTTAAACTGATGTTTGTACAAGTGTGCTGTGTGTATTTATGTGGCCAACAGTTGAAACCCTGAAATTACAACCACCTTTGAAGGCAATAGTTCTAGGGCCCATGGGTCCAGTGAAAACAAAAATTAATGCTACACAGGACAACATTCTTGACAATTCCATGCTTGCTAATTTTAGTTTTTGGAAAAGCCTATCCTCTTTCAGCAGGATAATGTTTCAGTGCAAAAATGGAGGTTTATTCAGACTTGCTTTGCTGAGACAAGAGTAGAATAGCTTGACTTGCATGAACAAAGCCCTGACATTAAACCCGTTAAACATTTACTAACTGAAACACTGTCTGTGAGCCAGGCCTGATTGTCCAACCTAACACATGCTGTTGTAGCAGGCTGAATGGTAATTCCAGTGTTCAAACTCTAGTGAAAAGCTTTTCAAAAAGAATAGCAGCTGTCATAGGGAGCACAAAGTTCATAATAATATACTTGGTTTCACAATACTTTTGTAACTCAGAACTCATCTTAAAAAATACAAGTAAGTCAATTATATTCAGCCAAGCATTGCAATATAATTGCATTTACTCAGGTCGTGTTGATTGGCTATGCAAAAGCTTAGGAGTGGCATCATAAAACATGCATATAGCCTCTAAATGGCAGACAGCCAAATGAAACAGGGGCAACCTCAAAAAATACAAATATACTAAAAAAAATAACCATGTGCCCCTTGCTGTCACAATTTACATCTGAAGACCAAAATTATGAGAGATTCACACCATGTATTTTTATGCAGTATATAGCTATAAACTATATATCGTTTTTGATGCATTGCCGCATAAACTACTGCTTCTTAAACTATGGTGCTGTTTATACATGGAGAGGAAACTGGCTAAGATAGTGATTGTCAATGGTACTTAATCTATTTAAAGTACAGTTCTTAGTTGGTTCCCACAGAGTGCTACATTAGATCCACATTTTTAAATCTGTTTATTAAAGGAGGTAGGCATTGTAAATTTAAGGTTATGTACCTAGGATGTAAAAATATGCAAACCATTGTGTCAGATCCATAGTGGAGAAGGACCTAGGGATACTAGTGGATAATATACTTGGCAACAGCATACAAAGCCAGTCAGCAGCTACGAGGGCAAACAAGGTTTTTTGACTGTATTAAAAGATGTATAGATTCAAGGGAGGAGAGGGCAATTCTACCCATTTACAAAGCACTGGTAAGACCTTGTGTAATCTGCAGTGCAGTTTTGGTCTCCAGCACTCAAACAGGATATTATTGCAACATCCATAGAAGGGCATCTAAGCTGATTAGAGGTAAGGAAAGTCTCAGTTATGAGGAAAGGCTGGCTAGCTCAGGGATGTTTACATTGAAGAAGAGGTGCTTAAAATGTATGCATAAAAACAAGGGGGGTCATACAGTTAATGTTGTAATGCTTTGTTCACTGTATATCCAGCAGACATGAAGGCCTAATTAAGGCATGCCGTTATAATTAAAAGTTATGTGACTAGTACAGATAAGAGAAAATCATATAAACATATTATCTCACAGGTTGGCAACAAAACTAGGGAGCTGTAACTATGTCACAAATATATTGATATTGGATTTGTTTTCAATTTACAATTTTGTATATGCCTACAAATGCAGATGACATCAAAGCACACCATCACCTTGGCCAGACCCTGGCAAAAAAAAGCCCAAATACATTGAAATGGCTTATATCCCAAACCCCTGCTACATGCATAAATATATACCTCACAAATAGTATTCCTCGCAAGTTTAATTGTCAAGAATAAGAGTCACAAAATCATAAAATAAAACTGCATACCATCATAACAAAGATAGTCTGTAAACATTAAAGCTAAATGAAGCCGTGTTTCTTGTTAAACACAAATTCCTCCATTTAAAGAAAAATATGCCTCAGTATTGAGGAAAAAGAAAAGAGGTTGATCCCCCTTCCTCTCATAGTTCCTTGGTAGCTAAAACACTAAAGAAGGACAAAAAATTCTGGATTCTTAGGCGTCAGGGACTCAGGGCCAGTCTGACATCTGGCCATGAAACTAGGTAACTGGTAACCCCATCTCAGCCAGCTCACCACCTGATGTATATCCTCATCTTTCCTTTGCACCACTCATTCATGCAGAGTATAGAGTATAGATTCATGCAGAGTATAGATATCTGTGCCTTATTGGTAGTGGTACACTAGTATGGGGCACTGGGAACTTGTTTAACAGTACTCTTTAAGGAACAATTTCTATGCCTTCCCTCATTTGGCTATTCTCTTGATACTGCTGTTGGGCTAAGAGACAAATGCTTTCCAAAGGCTTATAAAATTGGAAGCACAACAGAAGAAGAAGAAGGACAAAAAGACACTGGATTGGAACTGGGTTTGGACTAATGCTTTGAGAGGATACTTCTGATGGGAGCAGTAGGGTGGAACTATACTCAGTTAGGGTTGCCACCTGACCTGACTAGTATTTTACTGACCTGGCTGGTAGAAATCATACAAAAGTTGGCAACCCTATTACCCAGTGAGCACTCACATGGAGTAGGAGAACTTTGAGAAATGTAATTTGAAATTAAATTGTCTAAGTCTAAGTATCAAATCAGAGCTCTGTACACTATACAGTTTTTTACTGTCTGTATGAATCAGGAGCAATTGTTTTTTTATTAATACAGATTAAAATTTATTTTATTTCTCAAAAGATTCTTTCATCTTTGTTTCATAAATATGGGGCAAGGCATAATTAAACTGTTTTCTCTTTTACTCATAAAATCCTAAGCAAAAACTGTATGGTCTTTAGAATATGCAGCAGCTACAAAATGACCATCATTTGAGTGATATATTCTTCAAAGCACAATATGGAGACAGGCACTAAGAAATAACATAAACACTTGTTGACTTTTTCACCAAACGCTGTACCCACAGGCCACCTTCCTGCCAGCAATAATTTGTCAAATTCAGGATTTTGAGCCCCTGACTATGTCAAGTAAGCTTCCATACCCTTCACTTCATCATGTTTCAGAAAGCACTTCCAGCCTTTTTCTTTATAGAGACTTTTTTATGAAGCCAGTAAAGGGTAAAACCTACAGTGGTTTTCTTGCCTGTGACTGCAGACTGTATTTTTATTCTTTTTTTGAAAAGGGTTCATTAGTCTGACATCAGTTAGATTTGTCATTTAGCAAATCATTTTAGCTTTATGATTTAGAATTGGAGAATTCATTAATTATTTTTTTTTATATGCAAAGCATGTTTTGCTGACAATTATTACAGTTTGCATCTCTTCAATATATAATGCACTCTTGTCTCAAACAGAAAGAGCTTAAACTACAACTGTGGGAGTACCAGGGTAATTGCTGTGGTGGGGTGTGGTGGTCTCTGACCACTTATCTGTGCTTTAAGTTTGCCCCTTAATTAAACAAATAGTATGGGGGACATCCATATACTGTGGGTGTTTTACTCTTGTTTTAACCTGCCAGATACCTGGTAACTGGCAAACCCACCTCAGCCAACTCACCACCTGTTGTATAGCCTGGTCTTTCCTTTGCACCATTTTTGTGTCTTATTGATAGTGGTAACCTGTAGGAAATTGGGGACTTTGCTAACTTGCTTCTGCCCTCTTTACAGAAGAAGGCACTGCTGTAAGGCAGGGAGACAGAGCATCAGAACTTATATGAGATTTCCCCAGCTTCTAATGAATGGTATAAACTATAATAGAATTGTGCCAGGTGGAAGACCCAAGTCCAAGTAAGCCAGGGCAGGGTTATTGCAATGGCCCAAACTAGTCTCTCCTTTGCTTGAATGTTTTTTGAAGTAGATGCCAATTAGAAGGAAAGGGGACTGACCTAGGAAGACCATTTTAAAGAACGTGGCCCAATATTTTTGGCTGATGAAAGGAAGAGCTGATGACGCCAGGGACCGGAGGACCAATTCCCCATAGAATTGTTTAAGGTTAGAAGTTTATCATTTTGGTATGCCAGCTACTGTTAGGGCACATTCTGTTAATCTCATATTAGCTAGAATACAGAGATAGAATACACAGCCAAGGCTCCTCCAAGAAAGAAAGGGTTAGGACCCCAGCAGAACTTTCCAGTGAGGTACAACTTGCATGGGCAAAAGGGGCCAGGCAGGTCCTTGTTCCATCTAGAAGATGCCCCAGTAGCTCCCCTTCTTCTTTTTACTGACACACCGCACATACTCTGTGTTTCTGTCAGTTAATCTAACTCTCCTATCATTCCTTCATTTTGTTCATAGGGTACTCATCAGTAACAACTGTGGCCCCATAAGCACAGGGCCCTCTAGTCCAGCCAAGTGTCCCAATTCTAGCAATATGGTTGGCCACCCCTTTGACCTCAGAGGCCTCTTCCTGGCAGTTTTGCACTGGCCATGTATCAAGGGTAGCTACTTTCACTTGTATGTGCAACAGGAATGTTTGCAACTCCTTTTAGCCTGCGGGCTGTCCAACTGCAGTTGCTCTACTGCGATTGTGCTCACAATGGGAGTTTATTCCCACCTGTCTTGACTCCTGCATGAACACTGCTCTCAGGTGCTGCTATGGTTGACCAGAAACTGATTACAAAATAAGCTATTGGGCTCTGGCGTCAGTGGCTAAACCACAGCTATCTGCCTTAATCAGATTATTTCACAAATCCCTCAGAGCAACCACAAATATGAGCAGCATATCACCATCATTGCTGTCCCTCTTGATAGAATCTGTTAATTAAATCATCAATTTAATAGCAAATTATATGTAAAGTTTTTATAAACGGCTTACTATATCATCCAACTCAACTGTAACACTGCTCTCTGCATTACTTTCAGGGACCCCAGGTCTAAATCATTTGTGTTCTCAGCCAGTAGGTAGTACTTGTGGGCAGTACACCACAGTCTCTCCATATAGGCAGTCACTGTCAAATTCACTTCATCAAATTTGGGTACACTAACGATCGTGGCATTAGTTGGTAAAAATGCAACCACAGCTGCTGAAATTTTGCTCCCAGAAACTTCCATTCTGCTGACTACATCAAATATAAGAAGCACTGAAGACTCTTTCTTAAGGTGGCCATTGATGTAATGATTACCATCTTTCTTGGAAAAGATCTTTTCAAGAAAGATCATTCTTTTCAATATGTACTGTACATGTAGAGCTGAATCGTCAGATATAAAGGTAGAAACAAAAGAATTCTACCTGTATCTGACGATTCAGCACTTATCGATGGCCGATGTTTCAGTCTAACCCGATCGATGAGCCGACCGATATCCAAGTCTTCTGCTGATATCGGTTGGCTCTTTTCCCACCATATACGAACTGAATATTGTACGAAAATTTGTTTTGTACAATATTATCTGTGCGTCTATGGCCACCTTTACTGAGCAGAATGATCAATTTTCAAAACAAATAAGGTTTTAATAGTAATATTAAACTGTGTGTACAGCAAAGCCAGGTACCTTGAATCATATACTTTTGGCATATTTCTCCCTCTCACAGCAAACTGCTATCACTAGTTACACACCTGCAGTTTACCCCAATACAACCCACAAATGCTTGTGCTTACCACTTGTTCAACTTGTATGTCACCGATCCCCATCTTAAAACAAATGCTCTATAAGGCTACACATTTATTGTTATTGCTATTTTTTATTAATCGTCTTTCTATTCTGGCCCTCTTCTATTCATATCCTCTCTTATTCAAAGCAATGCATGGCTGCTAGGGTAATTAGATTTCAACAGCCACCTACAAGTTAGAAAGCAAAAGAAAAGTTTTTCTACACTGTTTTACACAGCACGATAAATAGGCCACAGTGTAGCTAATTTAGAAATTTAAATTTTGTAACATTGTATCCTGCATTATTCACACAGCAACATTAGATGGCAGTATTCATTTATAAAGATTCAATTACAATTTTAGTTTCACTTTATTTTGAGACATATATAATATATATTATCCAACATGGCCATTGCACAGGGTCAATAAATACACACACCAGATAAAGATTATGACCTGGGTGCTTAAAGGGGTTGTTTACCTTCCAAACACTTTTTTTAATTCAGTTGTTTTTAGATTGTTCCCCAGAAATAAAGACTTTTTTCAACTACCTTCCATTATTTATTTTTTACGTTTTTCCCAAAATCTAAGTTTAAAGGTGAATGTCCCTGTCTCTGGTGTTTGAGTCAGGCAGCTCAGTAATTCAGACGCAGACTCTAAACTGTTACAATTTTGCAACATTGAGTTGCTACATTTCTCATCAGCATCTCTAGAGTATTAGCAACAATTGTATTAATTCTAACAGCTGCCTGTAAGGAAAACCCAGAGATTCTGCTCAGCAGGGACAAAGATAAGAAATGTATCAACTAAATGTATCCATTTAGAACAGTTTACACAGTATCGGCGACCTCCCCTCCCAGAGCTGCTTCAGAAGGAGAGAAATGACACTTTACACTTCAATATTAGAACACATAAAAATAGAAAGTCATTGGAAAAAGTCGTTATTTCTGGTGATCTATCTGAAACCAACTAGTTGTTTGAAGGTGAAAAACCCCTTTAAAGGAAAACTAAAGTTTAACTAAACATGTACACTAGAAATATTGTACATTATGTTTTGGGCTTCTGTACCAGCCCAAGGCAACCACAACCCTTTAGCAGTAAAGATCTGTGTCTGTGAAGAGGCCCCACTAGCTCCCTATCTTCTGTTTTGCTGATTCACTGCACATGCTCTGTGTTGTTTTCAGTTACTGAGTTTAGGGACCAACTCAAAATATAATACACAGGATATAAATGTCACAATATAATATACAGATAATACAGATCATTACTACATGGCAGCACAGAAACCAGTGCAACTAGCATCAGAATTTAATAATCAGCCCTGTAGCATCAGCTTATATTACAGGCCAACCTCATTTTCAGCCTGATAATTTGCAAAAAACCCTAAGCTTAGCTTCTCAACAGCTGATCAGAGACCACTGAGCAAGTGAGTGTTGCAGATACTTTCCAGGATGGCATACATCCCAACTGTCCTGTTCTCTGTGGGACAGTCCGGTTTTTGACAGCTCAGCCCACAGTTCCGGGTTTCTTACTACAATGTCCCGACTTTCTCTTCACTCTCCTCCACTGATGCCAGAAAAAGATACAAAGTTTCTGAAATTAATTAAAATAAGAGGCTTTTTGGAAGAGAGCCCAAAACAGTCAGCAGCTGTACTTGGATACTTTTGTAACAATTTAAGATAAGCAAATAATCTATTGTAGCTATTTTAGGCAAGCAGTTCTCTTGGGAGAAAAACTGTTATAACACATAAAACATTGCACTGAAACTCCCAGCAATGTGTTTAAACTTTCATAACCTGACAAATTTTGTAAAATGGACATGGTAATTAGGGGATGTGGCCATAAAATGTACATGGCCATAAAATGTTCAAATGTTGGGAGGTATGGGATGGTGACCTCCTACAAGTTTCAAGTCCTGGATCATTGCTGCAATTGAGATTTTAGACTGGTGCAATACATTCAGTATATAGCCATATCAATTTTTAGGGTTTAGTTCTCCTTTAAGGCCCAAGGCCCCAGTCCCTCGCAGTCCAACTTGAAAAGCTTTAAATGTACAGCAGTTACTTATAATCTGCTTTATAGGCTGGAACGGTGGTCTGGCAGAGTGCAACCTACAATGCTTGGGATATCATATAATATGCCAAGTTCTAGCCATCTGCGGTACAGATTTACTGAGCAGTGCAGCTACATACGTCTTGTGCTTTCCTGTTAGGCAGGCGTAGCAGATACATACCAAAGAGGGCATATTTATTTTGCCGTGTAAAATGAAATTTGCAGAGAAAACGGTGTAAAAAGCTGTGTAAAATAAATGGCAAAATTATCAAGTTGTGTGTAATTTTATGCTATGTGAACACCACTGTATTATCCTGCTGTTTTTTACACAGCATAAAATATGTCTCTATGAGTACAGCCTTGCTACCAAAATCAATAACTGAAGATAAACCCATTGTGCTATTGTATGTTATCTATAACCAGGGCCGCCATCAGGGAGTGAGAGAGGGAACTGTCTGTTCCTGGGCATGGTAAAATCTTCGTCTGAATGGGGACACAACTACATTGTCAAAGTTATGCAAATTGCATAAGTTACATGTGTTACATGCATTAGTATGAAGTTAAGTGAAAAGTTCACAATTTATGTAACTTCTGCAAAAACTGTCTAGAAACCTACCTAACTAACATCAAAACCCACTTAACTGGGGGCGGAGCCAAGACACCCATGTGAGCGGATGTGCAAACGGTGAGCTCTCCTGCTAGCAGCCCAAAAAGGTGACAATAAGCATATTTTCGTTACCTGGGAGTAATCCCAAAATACTGCTGAACGCCCAGACCTGAAGGGGCAAACATGGGAACCAAAACCACGGCAAAAAAGGACTCTAAAAAGGTATCGGAGAATTCTTCACGGAGCAGCACACTAGGCAGACGGCGCCATTTTGGAACAGCACACAGAACCGCACAGAGACACAGGCAACGCGTTTAGTCCGGTCACGGCTGATGAAATTAAATCCATGCTCACGGACCTCCGATCCACGCTACAACATGATTTAAAAAAAGGCTTACTGAGGAAATCAAGAGAGAGGTGAGAGACTTAGCCGAATGCACAGACCACATTGAGCGCAAAATGGGCGAGTTTGCCTCAGCGCATAATGAAGTGGCTAATTCTCAGAAAATTATGGAGAAAGAGGTAGCCAGGCTGACCGAAAAACTAGCGGACCTTGAAGACCGCTCACGTCGATGCAATATACATAAGAGGAATCACAGAGGAGATCAAGCCAGAGGAGCTAGAGGAACTGTTGCAACACATACTCCCGGATGCGCCACAAATCAAGCTCACAGTGGACCGCATTCATAGAGTGCCAAAGCCCAAAACAGCTCCAGAGTCGGCGCCCAGATATGTCCTCACTAAGCTACACATCTTCAAAACCAAAGAGAAGGTACTAGCTCTGGCTCGGAAAAAAGATCGATGGCCAGATAAATATGCAGACTTGGAACTATACTCAGATCTCTCCATGGCTACCCTAGCAAAGAGGAGGGCCTTCCAAGAGACGACTAAAGCTCTCAGTGAACACAAAATACTGTATCGCTGGGCCTACCCCACTAAGCTAATAGTAAGCAAAAATGGCACTACATACACTCTTGCCACGCCCGAGGAGGCCAAGAGAGTATCACAAAGATGGATCAGCAACCAGACGACTTTGCCCACACGTCTGGAAGCAGAGTGCAAGATCGCATGAAGTAAAAGGTGCCCCTAACCCATAAAACTGGGAACATCAGCACAACAACATCTACCACCCCTATAAAAAGGGAAATCTTCAACTCAATAAGATGGGCTACAGGAGAACTCTCCACCCCCCACCCTACCTGTTCAGAGAACAGGTCTCCTAGCGGTATCAGCAAAGATGCAGCCGCATAAATACTACAGAGGCAGCTACTCATCACTGAGACTGAAATGCCTTCGTTCAGATTATTTTTGGTTATTCCACTGTTACATGTTTATGCTCTCACATAATATGTCTCTTTCTCTTTCACTCCCAAGCTACTACAGGGATATGCTGCTCCCACTCCCTTTCCCTCTCCCTCCCATATTGTGTAATCTAAATTGTGTATGCATTGTACAGATTTTGCACTGGTTACAATGGTTAGACTAGTTTCTCATAATGTCAGGGGTCTAAAAACCCCACAAAAACTTAATTTATCACTAAAAGAAGCAAGCAGATTATGTGCAGATGTGTTACTGTTACAAGAAACACACTTTGCCATACAGAACCCCCCAAATTTTTTAACAGAAATTACCCACAAGGCTTTCACTCCTATGCTCCTACTAAAGCAAAGGGAGTATTAATATTGATATCTAGACATGTTTCCTTTGAATTACATAAAAAAATTGTTGACCCTGGTGGTAGATATCTGGTGGTAATCTGCTTGCTTAATGGAACTATATACACTATTGCAAATCTATATGCACCTAACGACAACCAAGATAAATTTGTATGTAAAACACTTGATATGATACACGAGACGCTTGGTGGTTGCAGGAGATTTCAACATTGCCCTAGACCAACTTTAAGATACTTATAGACCTCCAGGGAAAAATCCTCCGCCTAACCTACTAAGGATGGCGCAAAAAAATTCCACACATATCCATAATAATGCCCTTATAGACCTCTGGCGAGCTCACAACCATAACTCAAAAGAGTACACGTATTATTCCCCACGACATAACTCCTACTCTTGTATTGACCTTATCCTAGCAGACCCTCAAACGAATAGCGCAATGAATAAAGCTTTCATCGCAACAAGGTCTTGGTCGGACCATGCCCCCGTCATTGTAGACATAGGACACAACAACGATCAGAACAGAGCTAGGACTTGGAGACTGAAGCTCCCCATAGACGCAACAATTGTTCTTGCCGAACAACCGATTTTAGGGAAGTCCGACCAATCCTTCGAAATTATCGTGCCGTTAGTGGGATTCAAACAATTTTTCGGCTGACATCTGTCAGGAAATTGATTGGCCAGGTCAAAAAATCTTTGTCGGTCCCAGTGCAATCTATCTATGTTTGCAGGGCCAAGCAGGCAGCTCTCCTTTGTTTTCCTGGCAAATTGGTCTTTTTAGTTGATGGTTAATTCGTACGATCGTTCCGAGAAAATCGTGGTCTCATGATGAGGATCCGATCTTTTAAAAATCTATGGCCAGCTTAAATGACTCCATACTAACCAAGCCAGAATACAAACAACAAATAGAACAAAATCTCAAGGACTACACCAACACTGAGACAACCCCACAAACATTATGGCTAGCTCACAAAGCAATGTTGAGAGGGGAATTAATTAAACTTAGTAAACAAATCCAACGACACAGAGAATCCCAACAGGAAAATTTAGAAAACCAGCTAAAACAGCTAGAAAATTCCCTACAACCCACTCAAGCTAAGACAACACAAGAAAACATGAGGAAACAAATAGAAGACACCAGACGAAATCTAAACAAACTACTCTTAGCAAAAACGGAATATAGACTTAAACTATTGATATTGAAATACTACACTAAAAGCAATAAAGCAGATAGAATGTTAGCAAATAGATTGAAAGACATGCAGGCACAGACCAGAATGAAACATTTAACATACAAAGGAAATCACATCACTAACCCAGCAGAAATAGCGACAGCCTTCGCAGACTATTATACCAACCTATACAACCTTTCTACCCAGACACGGGAACACAATTCCTCGCTGGGGGAGATTAAAGACTTTCTTAACACAATCAATTTGCCGTCTATTACACAACAGCTTGAAACCCTTAATGACCCAATCACACAAGATGAAGTAGCTGAAACTATAAAAAAAATTGAAACCAGGGAAATCCCCAGGCCCAGACGAGTACTCCAATAATTATTATAGAATATTTTCCAAAATTGTTACACCGAAACTCACACAACTATTTAACCACTGGATTACAGCGAACACCATAAATCCGGAATTCCTTGTAGCACACATAGTCACCATCCCTAAGCCAGGCAAGACTACGGATAATAGTGCCAACTACAGATCAATAGCATTATTAAACGCAGATATTAAAATATACGCCAAAATTTTAGCCAACAGATTGGGCCCTCTAGTTCCTGGATTGGTCCAAAATGATCAGGTCGGGTTTGTCATGGGCAGGAAAGCCCCAGATAACCCTAAGAAATTAGATTAGATATCCTACAAATAACTGAAAGGGACAATTCTCCTTTGCTATTCTTATCATTAGCTGCAGAAAAGGCGTTTGATAGGGTCAACTGGACGTACATGCAAGAAGTCTTAAAGCAAATAGGACTGTCTGGAAATATTCTTAGGGCAATTATACCAGGGGCCCTATTGAATGCCTTCAACATCACAAATGGGACTAGACAGGGGTGACCCTTATCTTTGCACTCATGGTAGAACCTCTGGAAGTGAGAATTTGCTCCCACCCAAATTTTAGGGGAATCCAAGTGACAGAAGAGGAACAACATAAGATAGGCCTGTTTGTGGATGACATAATCCTAACTATGGCAGACCCGACCTCCTCACTACCGGTCTTAATGGAGGAACTGGACACTTTTCAAAGGATATCCCACTACAAGATAAATCATAATAAAACCCAAGCTTTGCCAATATGCCTTTCCGAATGCTACTATTAGCCTACTACAACAGAGTTATGAATTTGAATGGAGAGAAACGTATATGTTACCTTGGGTTTAAAATTCCTAAATCTTTTAGCAACACATTTAAATTAAAGTTTCCCACATTAATTAACTCAATCAGGGCGGATTGTAATAAATGGCAAAAACTAGAACTCTCATGGCTGGGAAGGATAACCAGCACTAAAATTAACATACTCCCACGCATATTATACCTCTTCCGCACATTACAGGTCCATATCCCCCAAAACTTCCTCAAAGATCTCCAAAAAACCCTCCAGTCCTTTATATGGAAAGGCAAAAACCCCAGATTAGCCTAAAAACGCTACAATTCCCTTTGCAATTCGGCTTGGGGGTTCCAAATATCTCCCTATACCACAAAGTGTCCATCCTTGAAAATGTGATAAGAATGCATAGTATCCCAGGACATAAAAATTGGGTCGATATGGAAACCTTTTACCTATCTGGACACTCTATAGCAGAAATCTTATGGATCCCTCAAAAACTACGAACACAGCTACCCAAAACACTGGACACTACCAAATTGCTTCTCAAATATTGGGACATGAATAGAAAGAGGCATAAATTTGGGGACTTCCCTTCCATCCTTACTCCCATCGTGGCTCTTAAACTATTAGTACCTAACATCAGAGTGGAAGATCTAATTGCAAAAGGGATTACAACTCTAGGCAACCTATACTTTGCTGGCAAGTGGAGGCCATATGATGACCTAATAAGAAAATTCAGTCTGACGGAAGGAAATATGTATACTTGGCTAGAAATAAGCCACCTATTACAGTCACACCTTTCCAATTACAAGACAATTAAACAATCAACCCTAATGGAATTTCTATGCAGAGAAAGCAGGTACAGCGGGAGTGCTTTCGGACTGTTACAAACTATCCAGATCAAAAGCTCCTATACCAACTCAGATGGGAACAAGACCTACAAATAAACCTTTCACCACAACAATGGGAATCAGTATTCTCAGCTCCTAAAGGGGCAACTCGTTGTACTAACCCAGGGCCGGAACTAGGGGTAGGCAGAAGAGGCACATGCCTAGGGCGCAAGGGTGAAGGGGCGCCGAGCACGTACCTCTTCTCCCTGGCTGCCCCTAGTTCCTGAAGTGGAGGACGTCCTCTCCTGCCTCTGATGCGCGCTTCTGCTGCTGAGACACGGGAGCAAGCACGCGTGAACGAGCGTGCACAGACATACGCGCATAATCCCTGGCTGCCCCTAGTTCCTAGCTCCTGAAGTGGAGGCAAAAGACAATGCACAGATGTTTGACAATGGGCAGGCAGGGGCAAAAACCACTAACCACCAATAGTTTAAAAAACGTCAGGTAAATTCCACTGCCCCCATTTAATTATCTATAAGAACTGTTTATGTTGGGAGCTATTTACCGAATTAAATAAGTGCCTCCTGCATAACCTTTCCAGCAGTGGATTGACTAGTTATTAGACCCCAAAGCACAATTATTGTGCCCCCTAAACATATGCAATTTATGTAACTTGCAAAAAAAAAAAGTTTCAAAGAAAACTTTACAAGAAACTTGCATATCAAGCAATGACAAAGCAGAGAAGATTGACAGGGGCAGGCAGATGGATAGGTTCAAATTTACATCAGACTCCACTGACCTCCAATTAAAAGACTGACTTGTTGTCACATTAGTAATTTTAACTATTGACATTAACTAATGCTGACTAGTTATTTTGCCCCAAAGCAAGATCATTAGGCCTCTAAATATGAGCGACTCCTACATGAACTTTTCAGCAGTGGAATGACTAGGTATTTGGCACCACAGCAAGATTATTTATGTAACTTATGGAAAAACAGGCATGTGACAGGGGCAGAAAGGTGGGTAGGATTTAAACATAGGGTGAAAACTCCACTGTCCTCCAATGAACTGACTGATTAATTTGCACAGTAATTAATGCACAGTAATTAACTATTTATATGAACTTCTTATTATAGAGTAATATATATGTTTATATTAATTAATTATTTCATTAATATATATATATATAGATATATATATATATATATATATAATGTTTATATTGCACACAAAAGGGGCATGGCCAAAATGTTGGTAATGCTTGCTTGTGTTCATGGGGACCCCATATAAATAACTTGTACTGGGCCCTAAAATTTTTGATGGCAGCCTTTTCCATAATCACAGTAAGGAATATGTATGTTTTGTTGCAACTATGCTCAATTTTCTTGCTACTCTTCCTCTTCTATGAAATAAAGAGTCAGTTTGAAATAAACTGAGGATACTGTATTTACATTTCAGTAACTAATATACAGGAGACCTCCGCATTGAGATCCAAACGGAAATTGCACTGTTCCGGGCCGACATGGACAAAATTCGGGGCAGGCTGACAGAGACCGAGCACCGCATCAGCGAGGAGGAAGACACCCTACATCAACAACAGCCGGCTATAGCAGATTTACAGCGCCAAGTCAATCTGCTATCCCAGAGAGCTGAGGACGCAGAGAACAGAACGCGGCACAACAACATACGCATCATAGGCCTGCCTGAAGGAGCTGAGGGCCTGAATCCGGCCGATTTCTCAGAGAACCTGCTTAAAGATCTCCTGGCACCTATCGCTCTGTCTATGGCCTATACAGTGGAACGGGCCCACAGGATCCCCACTAGGCATGTACCAGGGGCTACACCTAGGCCTTTCATCCTCCCCTCCTGAACTACCGTGACAGGGTCGCCATTCTGCTGGCAGCTCAGAAGAAAGGGGAAGTCAAATACCTCAACACTACTCTACAAATCTACCCAGACTTCACAGCAGAAGTCCAACGGCAACGTCGCACATTTCAAGACGTAAAGAAGAGGCTTTGAGGCGGAGGCATAAAGTACAGCATGATGGTCCCCAGTAGGCTCCGGGTGATGGATGGCCATCAGGTCCGGTTCTTTACAGACCCAGATGAGGTGGGGCAATGGCTGGACAAGCGCTAAGGCCAGGACAAAGCAAGGCACGACATGTTCCCATATTGCAGAACCCAATCCTGGCAGCAAACAAAGACAATCCATGCCTCTACTAAGCATCCTTTCAGAGTGGTAAAGTTGAAATTTGGCTCTAGCCTAACTTCTTGTGGTTACTGACAAAGTTCCTAGATAGTTACAGGGTGCCTCCCGCTTAGGCAGTTCAGTTTAGGGCTCTGGGACTCTTCGTGTTCCAGAAGGGTCAGGGTGGGGGGTTCTTGGAAAATTCCAGGACGCTTGGGACTTCCAGGACACTGGCAACACATCACTGTTTTGAATTGTGGTCTTTTGATGCTCCGATGTCTTTTAATATGTTTCTTATTGCATGTTTGCCTTTCTGCTCCTTTTCTTTTCTTTCTCTCCAATACTATTCTCTATACGCAACCTTGAGGGGAGGGCCGAACACCAGGCAGAGGGTTGGGATTGAGAGACTCAAACTACATTCACAACATACTCATGGCGGACATAAAGATTATTAGCTGGAACGTCACAGGGCTAGTTGACATGCTGAAACGCACCCTAGTTTTTGATTTTATAAAAAGGCATAAACCGGATATCCTTCTTCTGCAAGAAACCCATTTAACCGGGCAGAAGTCATGGCACGTAAAAGGGCATGGGTAGGCAGAACCTTCCAATCCACGTACTCGACTTACTCAAGGGAGTGGCAATCTTAGTGCATAAAAAGGTAAACTTCCAGGTGGCTCAAGTCAAACAGGACCCTAATGGACGTTATGTCATAGTGCAAGCACAGGTTAGCGGGATTCTCCTCACACTAGCTTCTAACTGACCCCAGCCCCAACCCTGCTACACGGGGACTTCAATGCGGTGTTACAACCGCTAACAGACACACTCTCAGGAATACACTATAGTAAACTCCCTTTGGGTAACTGGGCCAGCACTAACAGCCTCACAGAGCTCTGGAGGTGGAAACATCCTCTCAAAAAAGAGTTTTCCTGCTACTCGGCCTCACATAAAACTCACTCCCGCATTGACTTGGCCTTTGACTTGGCCTTTGCCTTGCCCGAGTCTCTTCCGCTTTTCCAGGTGGTAGACTATCTACCGAGAGGCATATCCGATCATGCCAAGCTTGCACTAACACTCAGACTACACCCAGACCCGCCAGATAGGATATGGAGGCTTCCCCCTCACTGGGTCAGACACACAACTGTGGAAACGGTAGTGTACCCAGCGGGTGTCCCAATATTGGCAATTGAACCCCGACACAGCAGATCTTTTCACAGGTCGGGTCGCTTTTAAGGCCACGGCGAGGGGCGCATATATTTCAGGGATTAGCCAAGCTAAGAAATCACTTGCCCAAATACACTGGAGGTAGAGACCACCGAGAAGGAGCAGGCTTACTTAATTGACTCCACAGAAGTGAAAAGGAATAATTGGCTCATCTCCTCTCTCTAGCTTTGATAGAATAAGTGCAAGCACACATACGAAGACAGACAAAATTTTTGAAACAGGGGACAAGACAGGTAAATTCATAGCGATGCTGGCCAGGGAGGACAGAACTACTACTACAATTCCCCTCATTTAAGACGCTGCAGACACCCTGATTACTCAACCCCGCCAAATCTTAGGTACATTCAAACAATTATACCAGCAACTATATTCATCTAAATCCGTACAAACAGACGAGGACATATCAACATACTTGGGAGCCGCTCAGTTGCCATACCTATCTGACAACAGCCAGGGTATTTTGGAAGCACCCATTACCGTAGAGGTGGTTGAGGAGGCCGTGAAAGCTGTCCCCGCAGGCAAGGCGCCTGGCCCAGATGGCCTCCCAGCCGAGTTCTATAAACACCACTTACAGCTGCTGGGGCCGCACCTGACCACCTTACTGAATGAAATAGCCAGCAGGGGTACCACACCTACATCAATCTCACAGGCCTACATTTCACTAATACCCAAAAAGGGAAAAGATGCGCTTCAATGCTCGGCATATCGCCCGATTTCCCTTATAAACTTTGATGCTAAACTACTGGCCAAGATTCTATCAAACAGGTTCAAGCCGTACATGAAAGAGTTAGTGCACTCAGAGCAAACGGGGTTTATACCCACGAGAGCAACTGATGTTAACATCAGAAGGCTTTTCACACATTTACAAATATATAGGAATATAGGAACTCGGGCGATAGCGGCTCTAGATGCGGAGAAGGCTTTCCCCTGCATTTGCACTGAAGCGGGGCACCAAACAAGGCTGCCTGCTGTCCCCCTTCCTGTTTTGCCTGGCTATGGAACCCCTAGCCAAAATAATACGAACTAGGCCAGACATTGGCGGATTGACTAGGGGCAACCTTACAGAAAAACTAGCACTTTACGCGGACGACCTTCTTGTCTTCCTAGACAGCCCCAACCACACATTAACCAACCTACTAATTGTTGTCAATGAAAATGGTAAATATTCTGGCCTTAAAGTGAATTGGGGAAAATCCACCCTGTTTGCGATGGATGTGGAGGCAAAAAAACATTTACCCCTTGATTCCCCACTCCACTGAGTGGATAAGTTCACATATCTTGGGATCCAGGTTACACATGATATCACTCAGTGCAGGAAACTTAATATCGATCCTATTCTGACTGACATGAAAAATAAATTTTCCCAATGGGCCTCGCTTCCTCTCTCGCTGTATGGCAGACTCAACCTGGTTAAAATAAAATTTCTCCCTAAGTTTTTATATGCTTTCAGAAACACACCTATTTGCCTAAATATTTCTTCAGCTCCTTTATGTGGGCTAATAACCCAAGGATAAGCTCCATCACTTTGCAATGCTCAGCTCAGGCTGGTGGCCTGGCTCTGCCTAATCTATGGTAACCAGATCCATGGAAACCACCATCACAGCCTGGAAGGCAGCACAAAATATTTTCACCCCCGAGGGTCTGAAGCTGTACTCACTCCACACGCCATTGTGGCGCAATAGGAACTTCCCTCATATGATAGTCATCCCTGACTATCACATCTGGGCCAAAGCAGGCCTCAAGTTTGTGAAAGACCTGTTCTCTGAGGGTCAAATGCTGAATCTAGAACAAGTACAAGCCACTTTTCAAGTAAGTCAGTCGGCATATTTCCGGAGCTGCCTACTCCGACATGCAGCACAAAAGCAATTTGTCTCTCCACAGGCCCTGAACCAAGCCTCTGATATGGAAACCAAATTGCAACTGCAGGATGTACCCAAACCACTATCTACCATCTACCAAACCATTCAAGCATGGCAGCTCCACTGCTACAATAAATGGCTGGACCCTGAGAAGTGGTCGGAAGTCCTAAGGCTACTAACACAATCCACTATTGCCAGCAGAGACAAGCTGATTCAGAGGGAAATAGTGGAAGCACTCAAGGCTAAATCAAAATATATTTAAATATAATGGAAGTGCTACTTACAATGCACTTCCCTGGGCCCCTGTCTCATAAGTAATTCAGTATAAATGCAAGTGCATGTTTACAAAACAGGGGTTTTTAGTTACCAAAGTTATGATCATAAAATTGAAAAGCCACCATACCACGTCAAGGTAAACCCCATATGGCGGTCCCTAACTTACTTATTAAAAAGAAATGTTTCTCTGCATAATAGCATTACCTGTGTTCAGTGTATGTTGAGCATTGGTTTCAATTTGAAGGCTGAATCCTCCCCCGCCAGTAAAGGCTTTTAAGAGAGAGTGATTGCCCAAACCAACGCCCACATTTAAAAGCGTAGGACCACCATTAGTTTTAAGGGGTGGGTATGGGGTGCTATTGAAAAACCACATGAAGCTAGGCCACAGCTTCAGGCCAATATACTATATTAGAGGGAAATAGTGGAAGCACTCAAGGCTAAATCAAAATATATTTAAATATAATGGAAGGGTAAATGAGGGCCCAATCAAGGTTCATAATATTGCAGGCATTTGCTATATTATCCTCTTATTAGTAAATACAAATTAATGTTTTAAGATTGCTAGAAAAAGAAAGAAAGAGACACCATGTGTATTTCTATGGTATTAAAGGTATTCTGTCACAGGAAAATGTTTTTTTCAAGACACATCAGTTAATAGTGCTGCTCCAGCAGACTTCTGCATTGAAATCCATTTTTCAAAAGAGTTTTTTCTATTTAATTTTGAAATATGACATGGGGCTAGACATGTCAGTTTCCCAGGTGCCCTTAGTCATGTGACTTGTGCTCTGCTAAACTTCAGTCACTCTTTACTGCTGCATTGCAAGTTGGAGTGATTTCACCCCCTTCCTTTCCCCCCAGCAGTCTAACAACAGAACAATATGAATGTAACAAGATAACAGCTCCATGACACAAGATAACAGCTCCCTGGTAGATATAGGAATAGCCCTCAATAGTAAAAATTAAAGTCTCACTGTGACTCCTTCAATTACATGAAGTGCTGGCTCTTTCTGAAAGCTCATGACCAGCCAAAATGACCTTAGATGGCTACCTACACACCAATATAACAGCTAAAAAAATTATACTTGTCCGTTCAGGAATAAAATGATTTGCAGTGTAAACAGTATAATTTAGAAATTAAAACTACACAATAACAATGCAATTTGTCAGTGTGGGTTTTGCTTCACTTTACCTCATCATTTCATGTTTGGTGGAAGCTCTAAATTCATGGGTGAAAATCAATTGCCCTAATGCAGGAGTGCCCATACTTTACTAACAACCCCCCAGAACAAATACTAGGCTTATGTTCCACAGGCAGAGCAGGGCACACACAGGCAGAGCATGGCACACACAGGCAAGGCAGGGCACACACAGGCAAGGCAGGGCACACAAGGGCAGAGCAGGGCACACACAGGCAGAGCAGGACACACACAGGCAGAGCATGGCACACACAGGCAGAGCAGGGCACACACAGGCAGAGCAGGGCACACACAGGCAGAGCATGGCACAGACAGGACACACACAGGCAGAGCAGGGCACAAACAGGAAGAGCATGGCACACACAGGCAGAGCAGTGCACACACAGGCAGAACAGGGTATGAACAGGCAGAGTAGGGCACATGCAGGCAGAGCATAGCACACACAGGCAGAGCAGGGCACACACAGGCAGATCATGGCACAAACAGGCAGAGCAGGGCACATGCAGACAGAGCAGGGCACAATCAGGCAGAGCAGGGCACACACAGGGAGCATATGGAAGGCAGAACAGAGCAAGAGATACGGAAACCTATCAGGACCACTCTAAGATGTACTACATACAGTGACACAGTGCTGGTGCCCCATTAGCATTTTGTATAAAGTGTGAACAGATGAACAATGTGGGCAGTTTTAGTCTGAGTCTCATGTCTGAACAGTACAAGGCTTTAGGGGTGTGAACAATAGAGATGTTACAAGTGTGAACAATGCAGGGAGATCACATGTGTGAACAATACAGGGGATTAGTCTGAATTTGAGGTTTAAACAATGCAGGGGCCAGTTAATCTCTGTAGTGATACAATTTTAGGCTTTCACATGGTAAGCAAACACAGCAGGTAGGTGGGAGGCCACACAAGGGGGGGGGGGGTCCACCAGTTGGACAGCCCTGCTATAGATATTTCAAACAACAAATATGGCACTGTTAATAATTAATAAAGGTACATTTTTAAGTCAAATATTTTAGGTATACAGTGGTGCTCCCATGGCTGCTGTAACCTGCCTTATCCCCTACCCCTGCTCAGGGGCTTTTCTGCCATGAGGCAAGGTGAGTACCTTGTCTCAGATGGCATCTCCCTAGAAGTTACCAGGGGTGACTTTAAGAGCTGAATTTCCGGTTTTTAAACCAGAAATCCGCTTTTCTAGCGCAGAGAGCGCAATTTCGCTATCTGTGCTAGCAATGCCGCCCCTGTGCAGGGGGGGGAAGCATTTTGAACGATGCCTCAGGCGGCGTTACAGACTAGATTGCGCCTGCTTGTGCTTACACCGCCTGTGCTTATATCTAAAAACACAGAAATTCAGCTGTTTAAGTTACCAGAAGTGACTTTTTGCCACCCCCGGTGAAGTGTCACAAGGGTTTTCACCTTGCCTCATGTACTCTTGGCTATAGGACCCCTAAACGTAGTACGAGGAGGCTTAATCCCTCATTCCTGTATATTATTTATTTATTTTTTAAACTTCTTTTTATTGAGTTTACATCAATAAATGAGGTATAGATCAGAGGGAGAAAGGGAGGGAAAAGTAGAGGAAGAGAAGATATAACAGAGGAGAGGGTAGGAATCAAACCGATAATATAGTCAAATACTATGCATCAACATATACACTCTAGACTTTAGACTTTAAAAGACATGAGGGCTATTGGATTCAGAGTTGAGCACCCAGATCATCCAAATGTCTATGAATTTGTCCATACAACCCCTTGCAAAATAGCCAGCTTTGTAGCATGGCAAAGCCTTGTTGACAAGCTCCTTCCAAATTTCTAGTGTTGGCAGCTCTGGTCTGTTCCATTTTAAAACAATTTGTTTTTGTGCATAGTACATTAACAGTTGTAGCAAAATTCAGCTTGCCCCTGAGTCAACAACGCCTCTTGTGAGGCCCAGTAGTGCCAGTGCCGCGTCCGGTGGCATTGTACGTACCATTATCTGGGATATGAATGCAAAGATTTGTGTCCAATAGGTCACTAATTTAGGGCAAGGCCAGACCATGTGTATCCAGGAGCCCGGGTGGCCGCACCCACATGTACAACTGGCATCTCTGGTAGGAGTGATACGGTGTAGGCGTTCAGGAGTTAAATAGGAATGGTGTAGGAATTTCACCTGAATCAGCTTGTCAGAGGGAAATAGTGGAAGCACTCAAGGCTAAATCAAAATATATTTAAATATAATGGGAGTGCTACTTACAATGCACTTCCCTGGGCCCCTGTCTCATAAGTAATTCAGTATAAATGCAAGTGCATGTTTACAAAACAGGGGTTTTTAGTTACCAAAGTTATGATCATAAAATTGAAAAGCCACCATACCACGTCAAGGTAAACCCCATATGGCGGTCCCTAACTTACTTATTAAAAAGAAATGTTTCTCTGCATAATAGCATTACCTGTGTTCAGTGTATGTTGAGCATTGGTTTCAATTTGAAGGCTGAATCCTCCCCTGCCAGTAAAGGCTTTTAAGAGAGAGTGATTGCCCAAACCAACGCCCACATTTAAAAGCCTGAAGCTGTGGCCTAGCTTCATGTGGTTTTTCAATAGCACCCCATACCCACCCCTTAAAACTAATGGTGGTCCTACGCTTTTAAATGTGGGCGTTGGTTTGGGCAATCACTCTCTCTTAAAAGCCTTTACTGGCGGGGGAGGATTCAGCCTTCAAATTGAAACCAATGCTCAACATACACTGAACACAGGTAATGCTATTATGCAGAGAAACATTTCTTTTTAATAAGTAAGTTAGGGACCGCCATATGGGGTTTACCTTGACGTGGTATGGTGGCTTTTCAATTTTATGATCATAACTTTGGTAACTAAAAACCCCTGTTTTGTAAACATGCACTTGCATTTATACTGAATTACTTATGAGACAGGGGCCCAGGGAAGTGCATTGTAAGTAGCACTTCCATTATATTTAAATATATTTTGATTTAGCCTTGAGTGCTTCCACTATTTCCCTCTGACAAGCTGATTCAGGTGAAATTCCTACACCATTCCTATTTAACTCCTGAACGCCTACACCGTATCACTCCTACCAGAGATGCCAGTTGTACATGTGGGTGCGGCCACCCGGGCTCCTGGATACACATGGTCTGGCCTTGCCCTAAATTAGTGACCTATTGGACACAAATCTTTGCATTCATATCCCAGATAATGGTACGTACAATACCACCGGACGCGGCACTGGCACTACTGGGCCTCACAAGAGGCGTTGTTGACTCAGGGGCAAGCTGAATTTTGCTACAACTGTTAATGTACTATGCACAAAAACAAATTGTTTTAAAATGGAACAGACCAGAGCTGCCAACACTAGAAATTTGGAAGGAGCTTGTCAACAAGGCTTTGCCATGCTACAAAGCTGGCTATTTTGCAAGGGGTTGTATGGACAAATTCATAGACATTTGGATGATCTGGGTGCTCAACTCTGAAACCAATAGCCCTCATGTCTTTTAAAGTCTAAAGTCTAGAGTGTATATGTTGATGCATAGTATTTGACTATATTATCGGTTTGACTCCTA
Organism: Xenopus laevis; assembly: GCF_017654675.1. Taxonomy (NCBI): domain Eukaryota; kingdom Metazoa; phylum Chordata; class Amphibia; order Anura; family Pipidae; genus Xenopus; species Xenopus laevis. Next base: position 64,478,763 of record NC_054383.1, on the reverse strand, counting down.
CCCTCTCCTCTGTTATATCTTCTCTTCCTCTACTTTTCCCTCCCTTTCTCCCTCTGATCTATACCTCATTTATTGATGTAAACTCAATAAAAAGAAGTTTAAAAAATAAATAAATAATATACAGGAATGAGGGATTAAGCCTCCTCGTACTACGTTTAGGGGTCCTATAGCCAAGAGTACATGAGGCAAGGTGAAAACCCTTGTGACATTTCACCGGGGGTGGCAAAAAGTCACTTCTGGTAACTTAAACAGCTGAATTTCTGTGTTTTTAAATATAAGCACAGGCGGTGTAAGCACAAGCAGGCGCAATCTAGTCTGTAACGCCGCCTGAGGCATCGTTCGAAATGGTTCCCCCCCCTGCACAGGGGCGGCATTGCTAGCACAGATAGCGAAATTGCGCTCTCTGCGCTAGAAAAGCGGATTTCTGGTTTAAAAACCGGAAATTCAGCTCTTAAAGTCACCCCTGGTAACTTCTAGGGAGATGCCATCTGAGACAAGGTACTCACCTTGCCTCATGGCAGAAAAGCCCCTGAGCAGGGGTAGGGGATAAGGCAGGTTACAGCAGCCATGGGAGCACCACTGTATACCTAAAATATTTGACTTAAAAATGTACCTTTATTAATTATTAACAGTGCCATATTTGTTGTTTGAAATATCTATAGCAGGGCTGTCCAACTGGTGGACCCCCCCCCTTGTGTGGCCTCCCACCTACCTGCTGTGTTTGCTTACCATGTGAAAGCCTAAAATTGTATCACTACAGAGATTAACTGGCCCCTGCATTGTTTAAACCTCAAATTCAGACTAATCCCCTGTATTGTTCACACATGTGATCTCCCTGCATTGTTCACACTTGTGACATCTCTATTGTTCACACCCCTAAAGCCTTGTACTGTTCAGACATGAGACTCAGACTAAAACTGCCCACATTGTTCATCTGTTCACACTTTATACAAAATGCTAATGGGGCACCAGCACTGTGTCACTGTATGTAGTACATCTTAGAGTGGTCCTGATAGGTTTCCGTATCTCTTGCTCTGTTCTGCCTTCCATATGCTCCCTGTGTGTGCCCTGCTCTGCCTGATTGTGCCCTGCTCTGTCTGCATGTGCCCTGCTCTGCCTGTTTGTGCCATGATCTGCCTGTGTGTGCCCTGCTCTGCCTGTGTGTGCTATGCTCTGCCTGCATGTGCCCTACTCTGCCTGTTCATACCCTGTTCTGCCTGTGTGTGCACTGCTCTGCCTGTGTGTGCCATGCTCTTCCTGTTTGTGCCCTGCTCTGCCTGTGTGTGTCCTGTCTGTGCCATGCTCTGCCTGTGTGTGCCCTGCTCTGCCTGTGTGTGCCCTGCTCTGCCTGTGTGTGCCATGCTCTGCCTGTGTGTGTCCTGCTCTGCCTGTGTGTGCCCTGCTCTGCCCTTGTGTGCCCTGCCTTGCCTGTGTGTGCCCTGCCTTGCCTGTGTGTGCCATGCTCTGCCTGTGTGTGCCCTGCTCTGCCTGTGGAACATAAGCCTAGTATTTGTTCTGGGGGGTTGTTAGTAAAGTATGGGCACTCCTGCATTAGGGCAATTGATTTTCACCCATGAATTTAGAGCTTCCACCAAACATGAAATGATGAGGTAAAGTGAAGCAAAACCCACACTGACAAATTGCATTGTTATTGTGTAGTTTTAATTTCTAAATTATACTGTTTACACTGCAAATCATTTTATTCCTGAACGGACAAGTATAATTTTTTTAGCTGTTATATTGGTGTGTAGGTAGCCATCTAAGGTCATTTTGGCTGGTCATGAGCTTTCAGAAAGAGCCAGCACTTCATGTAATTGAAGGAGTCACAGTGAGACTTTAATTTTTACTATTGAGGGCTATTCCTATATCTACCAGGGAGCTGTTATCTTGTGTCATGGAGCTGTTATCTTGTTACATTCATATTGTTCTGTTGTTAGACTGCTGGGGGGAAAGGAAGGGGGTGAAATCACTCCAACTTGCAATGCAGCAGTAAAGAGTGACTGAAGTTTAGCAGAGCACAAGTCACATGACTAAGGGCACCTGGGAAACTGACATGTCTAGCCCCATGTCATATTTCAAAATTAAATAGAAAAAACTCTTTTGAAAAATGGATTTCAATGCAGAAGTCTGCTGGAGCAGCACTATTAACTGATGTGTCTTGAAAAAAACATTTTCCTGTGACAGAATACCTTTAATACCATAGAAATACACATGGTGTCTCTTTCTTTCTTTTTCTAGCAATCTTAAAACATTAATTTGTATTTACTAATAAGAGGATAATATAGCAAATGCCTGCAATATTATGAACCTTGATTGGGCCCTCATTTACCCTTCCATTATATTTAAATATATTTTGATTTAGCCTTGAGTGCTTCCACTATTTCCCTCTAATATAGTATATTGGCCTGAAGCTGTGGCCTAGCTTCATGTGGTTTTTCAATAGCACCCCATACCCACCCCTTAAAACTAATGGTGGTCCTACGCTTTTAAATGTGGGCGTTGGTTTGGGCAATCACTCTCTCTTAAAAGCCTTTACTGGCGGGGGAGGATTCAGCCTTCAAATTGAAACCAATGCTCAACATACACTGAACACAGGTAATGCTATTATGCAGAGAAACATTTCTTTTTAATAAGTAAGTTAGGGACCGCCATATGGGGTTTACCTTGACGTGGTATGGTGGCTTTTCAATTTTATGATCATAACTTTGGTAACTAAAAACCCCTGTTTTGTAAACATGCACTTGCATTTATACTGAATTACTTATGAGACAGGGGCCCAGGGAAGTGCATTGTAAGTAGCACTTCCATTATATTTAAATATATTTTGATTTAGCCTTGAGTGCTTCCACTATTTCCCTCTGACAAGCTGATTCAGGTGAAATTCCTACACCATTCCTATTTAACTCCTGAACGCCTACACCGTATCACTCCTACCAGAGATGCCAGTTGTACATGTGGGTGCGGCCACCCGGGCTCCTGGATACACATGGTCTGGCCTTGCCCTAAATTAGTGACCTATTGGACACAAATCTTTGCATTCATATCCCAGATAATGGTACGTACAATACCACCGGACGCGGCACTGGCACTACTGGGCCTCACAAGAGGCGTTGTTGACTCAGGGGCAAGCTGAATTTTGCTACAACTGTTAATGTACTATGCACAAAAACAAATTGTTTTAAAATGCAACAGACCAGAGCTGCCAACACTAGAAATTTGGAAGGAGCTTGTCAACAAGGCTTTGCCATGCTACAAAGCTGGCTATTTTGCAAGGGGTTGTATGGACAAATTCATAGACATTTGGATGATCTGGGTGCTCAACTCTGAAACCAATAGCCCTCATGTCTTTTAAAGTCTAAAGTCTAGAGTGTATATGTTGATGCATAATATTTGACTATATTATCGGTTTGACTCCTACCCTCTCCTCTGTTATATCTTCTCTTCCTCTACTTTTCCCTCCCTTTCTCCCTCTGATCTATACCTCATTTATTGATGTAAACTCAATAAAAAGAAGTTTAAAAAATAAATAAATAATATACAGGAATGAGGGATTAAGCCTCCTCGTACTACGTTTAGGGGTCCTATAGCCAAGAGTACATGAGGCAAGGTGAAAACCCTTGTGACACTTCACCGGGGGTGGCAAAAAGTCACTTCTGGTAACTTAAACAGCTGAATTTCTGTGTTTTTAGATATAAGCACAGGCGGTGTAAGCACAAGCAGGCGCAATCTAGTCTGTAACGCCGCCTGAGGCATCGTTCAAAATGCTTCCCCCCCCCCTGCACAGGGGCGGCATTGCTAGCACAGATAGCGAAATTGCGCTCTCTGCGCTAGAAAAGCGGATTTCTGGTTTAAAAACCGGAAATTCAGCTCTTAAAGTCACCCCTGGTAACTTCTAGGGAGATGCCATCTGAGACAAGGTACTCACCTTGCCTCATGGCAGAAAAGCCCCTGAGCAGGGGTAGGGGATAAGGCAGGTTACAGCAGCCATGGGAGCACCACTGTATACCTAAAATATTTGACTTAAAAATGTACCTTTATTAATTATTAACAGTGCCATATTTGTTGTTTGAAATATCTATAGCAGGGCTGTCCAACTGGTGGACCCCCCCCCCCTTGTGTGGCCTCCCACCTACCTGCTGTGTTTGCTTACCATGTGAAAGCCTAAAATTGTATCACTACAGAGATTAACTGGCCCCTGCATTGTTTAAACCTCAAATTCAGACTAATCCCCTGTATTGTTCACACATGTGATCTCCCTGCATTGTTCACACTTGTGACATCTCTATTGTTCACACCCCTAAAGCCTTGTACTGTTCAGACATGAGACTCAGACTAAAACTGCCCACATTGTTCATCTGTTCACACTTTATACAAAATGCTAATGGGGCACCAGCACTGTGTCACTGTATGTAGTACATCTTAGAGTGGTCCTGATAGGTTTCCGTATCTCTTGCTCTGTTCTGCCTTCCATATGCTCCCTGTGTGTGCCCTGCTCTGCCTGATTGTGCCCTGCTCTGTCTGCATGTGCCCTGCTCTGCCTGTTTGTGCCATGATCTGCCTGTGTGTGCCCTGCTCTGCCTGTGTGTGCTATGCTCTGCCTGCATGTGCCCTACTCTGCCTGTTCATACCCTGTTCTGCCTGTGTGTGCACTGCTCTGCCTGTGTGTGCCATGCTCTTCCTGTTTGTGCCCTGCTCTGCCTGTGTGTGTCCTGTCTGTGCCATGCTCTGCCTGTGTGTGCCCTGCTCTGCCTGTGTGTGCCCTGCTCTGCCTGTGTGTGCCATGCTCTGCCTGTGTGTGCCATGCTCTGCCTGTGTGTGTCCTGCTCTGCCTGTGTGTGCCCTGCTCTGCCCTTGTGTGCCCTGCCTTGCCTGTGTGTGCCCTGCCTTGCCTGTGTGTGCCATGCTCTGCCTGTGTGTGCCCTGCTCTGCCTGTGGAACATAAGCCTAGTATTTGTTCTGGGGGGTTGTTAGTAAAGTATGGGCACTCCTGCATTAGGGCAATTGATTTTCACCCATGAATTTAGAGCTTCCACCAAACATGAAATGATGAGGTAAAGTGAAGCAAAACCCACACTGACAAATTGCATTGTTATTGTGTAGTTTTAATTTCTAAATTATACTGTTTACACTGCAAATCATTTTATTCCTGAACGGACAAGTATAATTTTTTTAGCTGTTATATTGGTGTGTAGGTAGCCATCTAAGGTCATTTTGGCTGGTCATGAGCTTTCAGAAAGAGCCAGCACTTCATGTAATTGAAGGAGTCACAGTGAGACTTTAATTTTTACTATTGAGGGCTATTCCTATATCTACCAGGGAGCTGTTATCTTGTGTCATGGAGCTGTTATCTTGTTACATTCATATTGTTCTGTTGTTAGACTGCTGGGGGGAAAGGAAGGGGGTGAAATCACTCCAACTTGCAATGCAGCAGTAAAGAGTGACTGAAGTTTAGCAGAGCACAAGTCACATGACTAAGGGCACCTGGGAAACTGACATGTCTAGCCCCATGTCATATTTCAAAATTAAATAGAAAAAACTCTTTTGAAAAATGGATTTCAATGCAGAAGTCTGCTGGAGCAGCACTATTAACTGATGTGTCTTGAAAAAAACATTTTCCTGTGACAGAATACCTTTAATACCATAGAAATACACATGGTGTCTCTTTCTTTCTTTTTCTAGCAATCTTAAAACATTAATTTGTATTTACTAATAAGAGGATAATATAGCAAATGCCTGCAATATTATGAACCTTGATTGGGCCCTCATTTACCCTTCCATTATATTTAAATATATTTTGATTTAGCCTTGAGTGCTTCCACTATTTCCCTCTAATATAGTATATTGGCCTGAAGCTGTGGCCTAGCTTCATGTGGTTTTTCAATAGCACCCCATACCCACCCCTTAAAACTAATGGTGGTCCTACGCTTTTAAATGTGGGCGTTGGTTTGGGCAATCACTCTCTCTTAAAAGCCTTTACTGGCGGGGGAGGATTCAGCCTTCAAATTGAAACCAATGCTCAACATACACTGAACACAGGTAATGCTATTATGCAGAGAAACATTTCTTTTTAATAAGTAAGTTAGGGACCGCCATATGGGGTTTACCTTGACGTGGTATGGTGGCTTTTCAATTTTATGATCATAACTTTGGTAACTAAAAACCCCTGTTTTGTAAACATGCACTTGCATTTATACTGAATTACTTATGAGACAGGGGCCCAGGGAAGTGCATTGTAAGTAGCACTTCCATTATATTTAAATATATTTTGATTTAGCCTTGAGTGCTTCCACTATTTCCCTCTGACAAGCTGATTCAGGTGAAATTCCTACACCATTCCTATTTAACTCCTGAACGCCTACACCGTATCACTCCTACCAGAGATGCCAGTTGTACATGTGGGTGCGGCCACCCGGGCTCCTGGATACACATGGTCTGGCCTTGCCCTAAATTAGTGACCTATTGGACACAAATCTTTGCATTCATATCCCAGATAATGGTACGTACAATACCACCGGACGCGGCACTGGCACTACTGGGCCTCACAAGAGGCGTTGTTGACTCAGGGGCAAGCTGAATTTTGCTACAACTGTTAATGTACTATGCACAAAAACAAATTGTTTTAAAATGCAACAGACCAGAGCTGCCAACACTAGAAATTTGGAAGGAGCTTGTCAACAAGGCTTTGCCATGCTACAAAGCTGGCTATTTTGCAAGGGGTTGTATGGACAAATTCATAGACATTTGGATGATCTGGGTGCTCAACTCTGAAACCAATAGCCCTCATGTCTTTTAAAGTCTAAAGTCTAGAGTGTATATGTTGATGCATAATATTTGACTATATTATCGGTTTGACTCCTACCCTCTCCTCTGTTATATCTTCTCTTCCTCTACTTTTCCCTCCCTTTCTCCCTCTGATCTATACCTCATTTATTGATGTAAACTCAATAAAAAGAAGTTTAAAAAATAAATAAATAATATACAGGAATGAGGGATTAAGCCTCCTCGTACTACGTTTAGGGGTCCTATAGCCAAGAGTACATGAGGCAAGGTGAAAACCCTTGTGACACTTCACCGGGGGTGGCAAAAAGTCACTTCTGGTAACTTAAACAGCTGAATTTCTGTGTTTTTAGATATAAGCACAGGCGGTGTAAGCACAAGCAGGCGCAATCTAGTCTGTAACGCCGCCTGAGGCATCGTTCAAAATGCTTCCCCCCCCCCTGCACAGGGGCGGCATTGCTAGCACAGATAGCGAAATTGCGCTCTCTGCGCTAGAAAAGCGGATTTCTGGTTTAAAAACCGGAAATTCAGCTCTTAAAGTCACCCCTGGTAACTTCTAGGGAGATGCCATCTGAGACAAGGTACTCACCTTGCCTCATGGCAGAAAAGCCCCTGAGCAGGGGTAGGGGATAAGGCAGGTTACAGCAGCCATGGGAGCACCACTGTATACCTAAAATATTTGACTTAAAAATGTACCTTTATTAATTATTAACAGTGCCATATTTGTTGTTTGAAATATCTATAGCAGGGCTGTCCAACTGGTGGACCCCCCCCCCTTGTGTGGCCTCCCACCTACCTGCTGTGTTTGCTTACCATGTGAAAGCCTAAAATTGTATCACTACAGAGATTAACTGGCCCCTGCATTGTTTAAACCTCAAATTCAGACTAATCCCCTGTATTGTTCACACATGTGATCTCCCTGCATTGTTCACACTTGTGACATCTCTATTGTTCACACCCCTAAAGCCTTGTACTGTTCAGACATGAGACTCAGACTAAAACTGCCCACATTGTTCATCTGTTCACACTTTATACAAAATGCTAATGGGGCACCAGCACTGTGTCACTGTATGTAGTACATCTTAGAGTGGTCCTGATAGGTTTCCGTATCTCTTGCTCTGTTCTGCCTTCCATATGCTCCCTGTGTGTGCCCTGCTCTGCCTGATTGTGCCCTGCTCTGTCTGCATGTGCCCTGCTCTGCCTGTTTGTGCCATGATCTGCCTGTGTGTGCCCTGCTCTGCCTGTGTGTGCTATGCTCTGCCTGCATGTGCCCTACTCTGCCTGTTCATACCCTGTTCTGCCTGTGTGTGCACTGCTCTGCCTGTGTGTGCCATGCTCTTCCTGTTTGTGCCCTGCTCTGCCTGTGTGTGTCCTGTCTGTGCCATGCTCTGCCTGTGTGTGCCCTGCTCTGCCTGTGTGTGCCCTGCTCTGCCTGTGTGTGCCATGCTCTGCCTGTGTGTGTCCTGCTCTGCCTGTGTGTGCCCTGCTCTGCCCTTGTGTGCCCTGCCTTGCCTGTGTGTGCCCTGCCTTGCCTGTGTGTGCCATGCTCTGCCTGTGTGTGCCCTGCTCTGCCTGTGGAACATAAGCCTAGTATTTGTTCTGGGGGGTTGTTAGTAAAGTATGGGCACTCCTGCATTAGGGCAATTGATTTTCACCCATGAATTTAGAGCTTCCACCAAACATGAAATGATGAGGTAAAGTGAAGCAAAACCCACACTGACAAATTGCATTGTTATTGTGTAGTTTTAATTTCTAAATTATACTGTTTACACTGCAAATCATTTTATTCCTGAACGGACAAGTATAATTTTTTTAGCTGTTATATTGGTGTGTAGGTAGCCATCTAAGGTCATTTTGGCTGGTCATGAGCTTTCAGAAAGAGCCAGCACTTCATGTAATTGAAGGAGTCACAGTGAGACTTTAATTTTTACTATTGAGGGCTATTCCTATATCTACCAGGGAGCTGTTATCTTGTGTCATGGAGCTGTTATCTTGTTACATTCATATTGTTCTGTTGTTAGACTGCTGGGGGGAAAGGAAGGGGGTGAAATCACTCCAACTTGCAATGCAGCAGTAAAGAGTGACTGAAGTTTAGCAGAGCACAAGTCACATGACTAAGGGCACCTGGGAAACTGACATGTCTAGCCCCATGTCATATTTCAAAATTAAATAGAAAAAACTCTTTTGAAAAATGGATTTCAATGCAGAAGTCTGCTGGAGCAGCACTATTAACTGATGTGTCTTGAAAAAAACATTTTCCTGTGACAGAATACCTTTAATACCATAGAAATACACATGGTGTCTCTTTCTTTCTTTTTCTAGCAAACTTAAAACATTAATTTGTATTTACTAATAAGAGGATAATATAGCAAATGCCTGCAATATTATGAACCTTGATTGGGCCCTCATTTACTGGGAAGTAATTTAATTGTCAATACAGGACCATTTATATTTCTGAGCGGAAATATCCTTAGAGAGATATCTGTAGTTTAGCTCAGAATTACATTTTTAATACATTTAATGCCCCAGGGTACTACATTGCACTGTGGAACTAGCATCTGCATTAATGGAAGTTTTAAATGGTAGTCTTATGTTAAAACATTGGTGTAAAGTCTTTACTCACACATGCATAGACAAATTGGGAATTAATACTTACATAGGCGCACTTAGATTTTAGTGCAGTATGTTCTAGAAAATGCATCAGCAGAGGGAAACAGGAAAAACTGGGCAATATATATTTATCATTTCAGGGAAAATACTGTATGAGGAAACTTCTCATTTGTGTTTATGGAACATCCATCAGCCAATGTTATATTTTATATCTTAATTGTATTAGGTACAGGCATACAGTAGACACAAGAGAGGGTAATTTATCAACACTGGGCACATTTGCCCATGGGCAATAACCCATGGCAACCAATCAGATTGCTGCATTCATTGTCCTACTTGCAGCTGGGTTCAAAAAGCTAATCACTGATTGGTTGCTATAAGAAAACTGTCCATGGGCAAATTTACCCAGTGTTGATAAATGAGCCTCATTATTTTATGTTCTGTCTAACCAGTAGCTCATGAACAACATGTTGCTCTCCAATCCCTTGGATGTTGCTCCCAGTGGTCTCAAAGCAGGTGTTTTTTTGTGAATTCCAGGCTTGGAGGCAAGTTTTGGTGCACTGCCAAACAGAGCCTCAATGTAGGTTGACAACCCACATAGGGGCTACTAAATGATCAATCACAGCCTTTATTTGGCACCCCAAAAACATTTGTCAGGCTAGTGTTGCACCCCAACTCCTTTTACTTCTGAATGTTGCTCATGGGTTCAAAAGGTTGGGGATACAAGTGCTTGTATGTTAGTTAGTTTCTGGAATCACAGTGGGAGGGTTCCATTGCTACTGATGGGGCTGCTGCAGGTGTTTGGAAACATGATAAAAAAGCTACTATGCAAACAGTCCTTTAAAGGAACACTGATTTTAAACTTTGGTCACAATTAATAAGCTACATTTGAAACAACAATATACTTGTTTTTTTCTGATTTCATATAATGTTCTCATAACAGTGTCTCCTTTCCATCAAAAGATTAAATAAACAATATTATTGTACATACATTTTAGAAAAAATGTTTCAGCTGGGTCCCCAGTCTTTGTTAAAGTAAAAATTAAATCACAAACACACCTAAAAGCATTCATGGGTGGGAGAAAAGAGGCCTGTGCCATAATTATGATATCACTCTTGTGCGACACTATGAATCCAAAAGTAAACAATCTTTTGACAGAAGCAGTGATCTTACTCATACTATATACTACTTTAATGTTGATCAGCTTTGAACAATCTTTGGTAAATGATGCTTATACCAACCACATCTATCACCAGGAGAAACAGAAACAGCTAGCAGTATATGAAGTAACTCTTTATCCCTGTGAATTACTAACTAAATGGGACTTTGTGTTTGACTTAAAGAAGTTTGCAATCTTTTGTTTGGTGGCAGGTTGATTTTTTCAGACTATGCCCATTGGAGTAAAACACTGACAACATAAATGTTGATACATATAAGTGTGTCAAGTGGTCACTTTAGCTGTATTTGCTACAACAGTTTACTTTAGCAATATTTGTATATCCGTTTTTATAAAAATAAACAAATATCACAGTAGATATTTATGGTTTAGCAACTAGGCTGTTACTAGGCGCACAAAATAAACTGGATTTAATTATATGGTTTGTTGTATTAAAGAGAGTTTACAGTACATGCAAATATCATTTATAAGCATCAGGGTATCTTGCTTTTACAAGCAGAGGTACCAGAAAATTCCTCAGTGGGCCTTGTCTGGTTGGTCGATCTTTTGCAGCACACATTAACTCTGTATTACCTTTTCCAGGTTCTTTTTTTTAATTTGTTTTAAATTATTTCCAATAATTTGTCTAGTTGCTTTCTGAAAAATAAAAAAAGTGAATCATTATAACCTTTGTGGATTTCACAATCTAGTTTCTCAAAAGCAATGTTTTATAGCAGGTGCCTTGGGGCAGACAAACTATAAAGACAACCATGTAAATGAAGGCGCAAGAGCTAATGTGCATTAGGTAGGACTTAAAGATACATTAACCCGAACAACCTCTGCACTCTGTATGTTGCATTGCTCTCAGCTTGTACAAGGAAGCTTTAATGATACCAAACTTTGGTAGTAATTTGCTCTGTAGTGACCAAGCAGAGTTGACATAAAGTGGATCAAGTCATTTTAAGAAAATTTAAGAGCAATCTGAAACAGGGACTAAATAGGCTACTGGGTTGTTATGTGATAATTGACATGCAGAGATACATACAGTATTGCCATGGGCAATTGCAATTCTTTATGCTAACAGTTACATGTAGATACTGTTAACCCTAAGTGAGACTCTTCTTACTATATTAATACCATTTTGGCATTCTGTGAATTCTGTGTATGGTGTGCACTGTAATTCTTACTTATCTAATGTCTTCATCTCCATTCCATGATACCATCTACCTAGACTGATACCATGCCACAATATTGCTATTCTGCGTCTTTGATAGTTACATAATTAAATAAGTTTGAAAAAAAGATAAAGTTCATCAAGTTCAACCCAGCATCCATACACACACCCCTCAATACCCTCACATAAATTATGTATACCCATATCTATACTAACTATACATTTTAGTATCACAATAGCCTTTGCTATTATGTCTGTCCAAGAAATCATCCAAGCCACTTTTTTAAAAGCATTAACAGAATCAGCCATCACAACATCACCCAGCAAGGCATCCCACAACCTCACTGTGAAGAACCACGTATCTTGCTTCAAATGAACGTTCTTTTCCTGGCCAACTCCATGTCATACCTACCGGGATAGCCCCACCCCAGTGCACCCATCAGAAGGACCCTCCCCAAAGCTTTAAAAGCCCAACCCTACCAACCCCACTCCCCAATCTGGTGTCTTTTTGTCCTTCTGCTTTAGTTTATTTCTGCTCCCTTTTTTTTTGTTGTTGCAAGTTTTCTTTATAGCCTTGGGAAAGCATTAGGGCTGCTGGAAAGCATCTTATGGACTGGGGTTTTGGTGCTTGTGGATCTTCCCCCCCCCCCCAAGCACATTACCTCATGTATGGAGTCTTCATTGTTACCATGGCTAATATCACTGGTTTGTACTTGATCCATGTGCCCCGGCTGATTGTAACCTGTCTGGTGGCAAGTGCTATGTCCCCCCATCCGTGTGCCTAACTAGGCATGTCTAAAATGTGTCCAGCGGCAGAGGGGTGTATAGACCCTACACCCCTTACGATTTTTAATGATGGGAGAGGGGGGTGGCAGTTAGTTAAAGTTAATTGGTTGGAATCTTAGGGTTTGCCCTGGAGAGTAGGGTTAGCAGACATCTCTGTGGGCCTCCCTGGGTCCTTAAAGTGATGCTGACACTAAATAACTACTTTTTAAAATATGAATGCACATTAAAAGTTTCCTATAGGTCATGTTGATCATTTTTTGCTGAGAGGTTTGTTTTTGTAAGCAATTATCAGTTGAAGTTTCTAAACCTGACTGTTTTGACAACCTGACTGTCCCATTTCAGCCTGTCAGTTACAGTTTCTAATGCTAACGGACTCCTGCTGCACAAATATGGCAGCCCCTTCATACAGGAACATGGGGCATCACGTAAAAGCATTGTGCAAATACTTCATGGCAAAGTTATACGGAACTTTCAAAGGCAATATTATGATAGATGTAAAAAAAGAGTTTAATTTCTGTTGTCAGTATCTCTTTAAATCTGCCGGCAATTAAGTTATTCTTAAGATTATCATCCTGATGCTAGAGTTTCTTAAATCTTAAGAATTAATGAGCCAGATTGGCCATTGTGGAAACGGTGCAGTTATAATGCTGATCTGCATGTTCTGTTAACAGTGCTAATGCAATGCTGGTCTGCATGTTCTGTAAACAGTGCTAATGCAATGCTGGTCTCCATGTTCTGTGAGCAGTGTTAATGCAATGCTGGTCTGCATCTTCTGTGAACAGTGTTAATGCAATGCTGATCTGCAGGTTCTGTGAGCAGTGTTAATGCAATGCTGGTCTGCAGGTTATGTGAACAGTGTTAATGCAACGCTGGTCTACAGGTTCTGTGAGCAGTGTTAATGCAATGCTGGTCTGTTCTGTGAGCAGTGCAAGTCCAATGCTTGTCAGTGCAGACAGCAGCTGTAGGTAATTACTCTGAAGGTCAGTGTTCAGGTGCAGGTAATGAGCAGGTAGATTTCCCTCGCTCCTTTAGCAGATCAGAGTGATTCTCAGACGCTTAAATGACCAGTAACATCAAATTTTTTTTTTTTAAAATTCGTTAGTATTCAACGAAAAATAAACACCAAGACAAATTAAACTTTTACATTTCAAAGCCTTTATTAAAAAATAACTTACCGAAACTTCACTTCCTGTCCTCTGCAAAAAAGGCGATACGGCGACCATCCATCCTGCAGAGCTCGATTTCTCCTCCTGGCTATTCTAGTGACAGTCTGCAGCGCTTCCCCTATTCCCAGCAGCAGCAGCAGGTACTGGGAGAGCTGGATCAGTGGGGTGTGCATGCCACCTGCTCCCCATCGATGTGCCCATCTGAGTGTGCCCGGGGCTGGCAGTGCCCTCTGCTGAATCCTCCCAACAGAAAACGGCACCTCATCTCCTCCTCAGTCCATGTCTCCTGCCCTCAGCGCCATGCAGCATCAGCAGTATGTCCAGCAGCAGCCCCCACAGCATCTTGTCCAACAGGTCCCGTGAGTCTGGAGGCTGCCCGCTGCTGCAGGAGAAGGCGGAAGAGCCATGCAGGCGCTACCCGGTGTCCAGCCTCAACTCCATGGAGTTGCCTTGCTGAGCCAGTGTGTTGGTCTGGTGCGGGAAGTTGAAATCGCTGACTCTGCCGATGTGATACACCGCCCTGCTGTCAGAGATGTGGATGCTGCGATACTGCTTATTATACCGATTATTGGCCAAGCTCGTGCTGCTGCTGCTGAAGCCGTCAGTCTCCTAATGGGGACGAGTAGTGTTGGGCAGCCGGCGATGCCCAAGAAATAATCTGGGATTGCGCACCATCAGCATGGCAATATCGTAGGCACAGATCAATTCCTGGGAAAGGCTGCTGCCCGGAGCCGCTGCTGCTGCTGATCGCTTATGAAGGCAAAGGATGCAGCGAGCTGTTCGGCTTCCCTTCCACGCCCTGTGCACTCAGCGTTTAGACTTCCCCGGCCACAAGTTGCAGCGCCGTGGCGAAGACTGACGGCTTCAGCAGCACGAGCTTGGCCAATAATCGGTAAGCAGTATCGCAGCATTCACATCTCTGACAGCAGGGCGGTGTATCACATCGGCAGAGTCAGCGATTTCAACTTCCCGCACCAGACCAACACACTGGCTCAGCAGGGCAACTCCATGGAGTTGAGGCTGGACACCAGGTAGGCGCCTGCATGGCTCCTCCGCCTTCTCCTGCAGCAGCGGGCAGCCTCCAGACTCACGGGACCTGTTGGACAAGATGCTGTGGGGGCTGCCGCTGGACATACTGCTGCTGCTGCACGGCGCTGAGGGCAGGAGACATGGACTGAGGAGGAGAAGAGGTGCCGTTTTCTGTTGGGAGGATTCAGCAGCGGGCACTGCCAGCCCCGGCAACACTCAGATGGGCACATCGATGGGGAGCAGGTGGCATGCACACCCCACTGATCCAGCTCTCCCAGTACCTGCTACTGCTGCTGGGAATAGGGGAAGCGCTGCAGACTGTCACTAGAATAGCCAGGAGGAGAAATTGAGCTCTGCAGGATGGATGGTCGCCGTATCGCCTTTTTTGCAGAGGACAGTAAGTGAAGTTTCGGTAAGTTATTTTTTAATAAAGGCTTTGAAATTTAAAAGTTTAATTTGTCTTGGTGTTTATTTTTCGTTGAATACTAACAAATTTTTAAAAAAAATTTTTTGATGTTACTGGTCCTTTAACATTTCTGTGTGACAACTCTGTTCAGTTATTCTACAGGTTTGTTAGTTAAACTAACATGTACTTCTTTTACTCTGGTTTCAGAGTCTATCTAGCTTAGAAGCTAAGGCAATGCTGTAGGTTAGTATAACACTGTTCAGCCAATGTGTGTTTATGGGGATACTAGCTAGCTGGGAATTGGCAGCCAGAGAGAATGGCCTCTTGACTCTTGTCTTGACTCTTTAGCAGAGTGCTCTCAGTCTGGCATAATGTTGAAACATTTCATTGATTATAAGGCTGGCTGTAATAACCAAAAATGAATATACATGTCACACATTTCTTTGTCCTTCCACTGTTTAATATTACAATTAAACAATACTAAATAACTAAATATGTATGTTTATGTTATACATTTCTTTGGCTATGCCACTGTTTAATATTGCACAAAATAGGGGTGTGGAAGCACTCTAAAGGCTAAGTAATAGTATATTTAAGTATAATGGAAGTGCTAGTTTTAATGCACATTCCCTGGGCCCCTGTCTCAAAAGTAAGTTTACAAAACAGGGGTTTTTAGTTACAAAGTTATGATCATAAAGTTGAAAAGCCACCATACCACGTCAAGGTAAACCCCACATGGCGGTCCCTAACTTGTTTGCCTTTCGGCCATAGTATAAAAAGTCTTACTGCATAGTAGCATTCAGTGTAATCAGTGTCTGTTGAACCTTGGTTTCAGTGAAAAGGATCTATCCTCCCCCGCCAGTATGCGGCTTTTAAGGGAGAGGAATTGTCCAACCAACGCCCATTTTTAAAAGTATAGGGCCCCATTAGTTTAAGGGGGGGTATGGGGTGCTATTAAAAACCACATGAAGCTCAGCCACAGCTTCCGGCAACAATACAATGTACAAAATAGGGGTGTGGAAGCACTCTAAAGGCTAAGTAATAGTATATTTAAGTATAATGGAAGTGCTAGTTTTAATGCACATTCCCTGGGCCCCTGTCTCAAAAGTAAGTTTACAAAACAGGGGTTTTTAGTTACAAAGTTATGATCATAAAGTTGAAAAGCCACCATACCACGTCAAGGTAATATTGCAGCCAAACTGAATGTATATGCTGAAACATTTCAGTGGCTTTGGGGCTAATAACCAAATATAAATGTTATACATTTCTTTGGTTTTGACACCAATTAACAACCCTGCAAGTATATGTTAAAAAGCTTAGGGATTTGGTGTTGGGAAGGATTAATGCATTTTCCAGATGGGGGCTTGGGCTTATACAGCCTCCAGGTTTGTATGTAAGCATGGTAACATAAGTCACTGTTTCAGTGGCCCATATCATGTTAGTTTTATATTACATTTAAGTCAAGTTATAAGCATTGATTACTCTTGCAAACAAGCCATTTGGGTATCATATGGTTACTTAACGTAGCAGCTAAGACTGGCTTAAAGGACAAGGAAAGTTAAACTAAAGAAATAGGCTAGAAATGCTGTACATTATGTGTTGGGCTTCTGTACCAGCCCAAGGCAACCAAAGCCCTTTAGCAGGGAAGATCTGTGTCTCCAAACATGCCCCAGTAGCTCCTCATTTTCTTTTCTGTAGATTCACTGCACATGCTCTGTGCTGCTGTCAGTTACTGAGCTTAGGGATCAACTCAAGTACACATAGAATTTAAATATCACAGTACAAGGCTGATTAGTAATTATTATGAATAATTACTACATGGCAGCACAGAAACCAGTGCAACTAGCATAATAATTTAATAATCAACCCTGTAGCATCAGCTTATATTACAGACAAACTTGATTTTCTGCTTGATAATTTTCAGAGACCACTGAGCATGTGAGTGTTGCAGACACTTTCCAAGATAGTGAGCCCCTGTGACAAGTTTGAAGTCCTGGATCATTGCTGCTATTGAGAAGCTAAACATTTAGGCTGGTGCAGTAAATTCAATATATAAAACATGGCATTTTTAGCCATATTCGTTTTTAGGGTTTAGTTCTCCTATAAATATGAGAGCCAAGGCAGGTGTTATAAACTTATTTAAATGCAGCAGCTATGCTGGGGATAAGTATTAAACTCTTATATACAGCAGTCGATAATGGCTTAATGGACAGTGCCCCAGTAGCATGACCCAACCAATATATGAATTATAGATGCATTAAATGAGGTAACTGTTGCAGACATAAATCGTGTCTAAATGAACTGGCTGAGACCAATTCTGATTTTATACAAAGGCTATGCAGTATATAGTATTATACACTTGTGTAACACAGAGGTCAATATAGGCATGCATATACACTGTTTTGAGAGTAGTGGTCAATTCTGGTTTAAATGCAAACAGCTATACTGCACATGTGCATTAAAGCAGCAGATAGGTATTATACAGTTGCTGTATTAAATTTCTCAAATTCAGAACTGTAGGCTGGTTGAGGGGTAGTAATCAGCCATAGGGAAGTCACTAATTACAATCAGGTTTCTATGACCTCACTATGCTTGCTTATTTTGAAAATAAGTTGTATACTGTATCCTGCATTTTGCGATATGGTAGGTCTTGGGCTGAATACAAATATACATACACATTATATATATATATAGTAACAAAAAAAAACGCACTCACAGGACTTCAAAAGAAAGCCGCAAAGGCTGTGATTTATTGATCCGACGTTTCGGCTACAACTCTAGCCGTCCTCAGGAAGAAACAAAACCTTACAGAAGTGTGGTCATATTTATAGTGAAGGATTGGCGCCAAAAAAGGAGCCTGTGACATCATCAGCAAGCGTCCACCATTACCAAGTGTCATGTGAAGGAGTTTCAAATACATTTAGTGAACCCCATAGTGCCTGGACCAAAATGGGCCAGTATATACACGTGATGCTAGTGGGTGATCCCTCCGAACGTGATAAGAAAAGAAAACATAAAATTAAAACCGCGATCGCCTAATGACAGGCATCGCGCTCAAAATGACTTACCCCCAGCTCGCAGTCACAGCCCCACCGCGCCCTTCAATACCGTTCTATCCCTTCATGCAGCAACCTCCACTGTCATGGAAAGTAAGGGACATCCGCATCTGATCGCTCAGGAAGCGCACCCCAGCACCTGACACACTGTGATACACCAATCCTCCACGCGCTGCCGGAGCTCCTCTGTGGCTCCTCCCCTCTGTCTACCGATTGGAGGAGGCCACCACACCCACACACTCAGTTCCAATCGCGTTAAGAGGCACGGCCTCATTGCGTCCAACACAGCCAACCTATTAGGTGTCAGCTCCTAACTCAATGCCAGGGGTTGCACCTGTCAGAAGTGGCCGGGTTCATCTCTCACGGGCATTTTGGCCCAACTGTCGCTTGGGAACCATAACAAGTGTACAGGGGGTGTGGACTCGGTCAATTCAAACGCGTCTCTCTTACCCTTTTTGATCCGGAGTGCCGGTGCCAGGGTTGCCATTCTACCCTTCATGGGGTGATCCCTTAGACACGTGGGTATCCTGCTCAGGGTTGTCGGGGGCGGAGCTGTTCCTGCCGCTCGGGGGGTATCCTCCATCAAGCTGGAAGAAAAAAACAGAAAAACAAAATTATCTGGGTCACAAAATCAGCATATTCCTATTCCTGTATAATAAACAGTGACTGAGACTCCAAAAGCAAAACAAGGGGGCCACAATGTCCTGCCCCTGTTGACCATGAACCTAGGGAGGTCAGCCGAATCCTTCAGCCATCACCTCTGTTTGGATCTAATAAAATGGGGACATGGGCAAAGTCTCATTTAATCCTTTGGGTGCCAACGTGTCCAACTTGAAGATCCACATTGACTCTTTCTGCACAAGTAAAAGGTCACGATTGCCACCTCTCGGGGGAACCGGGATGTGGTCTATGATCATGTGTCTGAATTGGGGGAGTGGATGTCTACAATTTAGCCAGTGTTTGGCAACTGGTTGTTCCGCCTTCCCAGTAGACAGGGCCATTCTGATTGCGCTCCTATGATTATTCATCCTTTCTCTGTATGTAGTGGATGTCTTGCCAACATAGTGGCGCCCACACGGCACCAGGCCATATAGACCACATGATCAGTGGTGCATGTCACCCTGTGTCTGATGGCAAACTTAGCCCCTGTCCTAGGATGTTTAAAATCCGTTCCCTGTTGCATGCTGCTGCACGTGAGGCATCCGGCACATTTAAAGCAGCCCTTCTTAAGGGGTCTGTCTAGCCAATTGTCCTTCCTGACTGTATCTGGCACCAGATTCTTGACCACCAAAAGGTCACCCAAATTGCGTCCCCTCCTGTAGGCCACCAATGGTTTTTTCTTACCAAAGAAAGGAGACCCGGGGTCTGATTTGATGATCTCCCACCTGTTTGTCAAAGCCTCTCGGATCGAAGGGCTCCTCGCTGTCCAGTTAGTGGTAAAGATCGCCTCTGGTTCCTCCCGAGAGGGCACCTCTTTTTGTTGTAGTAGTGTAGTTTGGGAGGTGTGTTTCGCTCTCTCCACTTGTTCCTGTATTTGGCTCTCAGAGTATCCTCTGGCTAAGAACTGTTTTGACAAAGTCAATAATTGAGATTCAGCACTCTCCCGATCCGAGTTGTTCCGAATCACCCTCAGGCACTGGGAATAAAGAACCCCTCGGGACATATGGGTAGGATGGTGTGAGTGGGCCTGTATCAGACTGTTTCTATCTGTGGGTTTTTTGTATAGTGTACTACCCACTTTGTCTCCTTGTATCATAAGGGTCAGATCAAGGTAATGCACCTGTTCGCTGTCAAAGGTCAATGTCAGTCTAATCGGTGAGTCAAGCCCATTTAAAGTTAGGTGAAACTCCGTCAATTCTTGTGCTGTCCCTGTCCAAATTAATAACAGGTCATCGATATATCTCCTATAGAAAAAGATCTTAGTGCCACCCAATGGTAACAACCACTTTTCCTCATAATGTTCCATGAAAAGATTCGCAAACGAGGGGGCCACATTAGAACCCATTGCGGTCCCTGCCACCTGTAGAAAAAACTTGTTCTTGAAAGAAAAATAGTTCTGGGACAACACCAAATCCAATAAAGTGATCAAAAATTCTACAGATGGTAACCCCTGGTGAGATCTCGATAACGCCTCCCTACAAACAGCTATCCCTGCAGTGTGGGGGATCACTGTGTAGAGGCTGGATACATCCATTGTGACCAGTAGGCTATTGGGGGGAACTGTAAGCCCCTTCAAGACATTGAGCAAGTCTTTAGTGTCCTTGACATAGGATTTCATCTGCTGTACTGAGGGTTGTAAAAAATGATCCAAAAACCTTGCTACCGGTTGGAACAATGAACCTATGGCTGATATGATGGGGCGTCCCGGGGGTGCTGTTAAAGACTTGTGTACCTTCGGTAAAGTATAAATAAATGGGCAACGAGGAAATGGTGTCGTGAGGAAATGACCTGTCATGGAATCAATCCAATTGGCAGTTAGAGCCATTTGGATCAGAGTGTCCAGTTTGTTTTTCAGAAGATTAGTAGGATCCTTGCTTAAGGGCTTGTAAGTGTTAGTGTCTGCCAATTGCTGGCTCAATTCCTCCTCATAGAATTGTTTATCAAGTAGTACTATCGCTCCCCCTTTATCCGCCTGCCTAATGATAATATCACTGTCTGCCTTTAGGGTAAGTACAGCCTCCCGTTCTTCTTTGGTAAGATTAGAAAAAACCTTTTCTTTCTGTGCATGTATCCTCTGTGAATCTTGGGCCAATAGATTAGTGGAAATGGCAATCGACGGAGCTGTGTTAGGGGGCTCAAAGGTGCTCTTCCCTCTAAATGGTTTAATAGGGCCAGGAGTTTTGTCCTTATAATAATCTTTAAGTTTGAGATGTCTCTTCAACCTATGGATGTCTTTATGGACCTCGAACGCGTCAGATGGATTGGTAGGTACAAATTTTAAACCCCTATTCAATAGT
Organism: Xenopus laevis; assembly: GCF_017654675.1. NCBI lineage: Eukaryota > Metazoa > Chordata > Amphibia > Anura > Pipidae > Xenopus > Xenopus laevis. Next base: position 64,457,645 of record NC_054383.1, on the reverse strand, counting down.
TTGGACTCCCCCATCGTCAGTACGTGTTGTGAAAGGTTAATCACTATATCCTGCTCCTCCCCCTCCTTGGTGGTTTTTCTGTGGTTTTTCTGGCCGCCCCTCCTGGTACACCCTCCCCTCCTCCTCCTAGCGTGGTTGTATGGTGGGGGGCAGGGGCAGACCCTAAAAAAGTGCGGGGGGAAGGAGTAATTTGTCGTGAAGTAGTAGTTGTGTTCCCTGGGTCCGAGTCAGTTGAATCACCAGAGCTGTCAATAGTCGTGAGTGAGACTGGTTTGTAATTGCGGGTAGTGCGTCGTCGGTTTCCCTCTGTGAGACCCAACAACCACCTATAAACCCTTTTCTGTTTATAGTCTTCCCTGACTGCTGACAGCTTTTTCTCTTTAAACGAGGTGAGTTCCTCCCTATATTTGGTCAAATGTGTGTCGATATTCTTAATCCAGTCTACAGATTTATCCTGAGACAACTGCAGCAAATGGTGTGTTTCAAACTCAGTGATATCTGACTGGTTACTTTTTAATTCCTTGCCCACAAACTCGATTACTAATAATAATAAGATGAACATTTGTTGAGGATCTTACACCATTTGCTGCAGAGTTCGGAGTTTGAACGGCCTAAGGTAGGTATATTCCTGATACGGAAACCCCTGGGGATGTGTTTGTGCCTATGGTAGCTAGACAGATAGGTACCGTGTAACAAAAAATCAATTTCCTTTTTCTTAAGATTTAACAGATTATGATACAAGTCCCGAGGGGTCCTACCAGTGGAAGAGGAAGTGGATGAAGGTTCCGCAAACAGGATTCTCTCTGCGTCCTCTGTAGTAAAGGTATATTCGCCTGTGGTGTCCACTTCCGTGTGAACTAGCGTGTCATCCATCATGGGGTTCCTCCCGTTGTTTTGCTATGGAAAACCTCTGTGTGGAATGTTCCTTTCAATCAAAAAATGCAAAAAAAATTCAAAAAAAATTTTTTTAGTCGCAGGGTGCTACCAATATCGCGGGACCACAATAAGTGGAACCGTTCAATATAGAGAGTCCAAAGAGGTGCACACCTTCCTTGTAAATAACTGCCCAGGTGCTGGTAAACAAATAGTATTATATAGTAACAAAAAAAAACGCACTCACAGGACTTCAAAAGAAAGCCGCAAAGGCTGTGATTTATTGATCCGACGTTTCGGCTACAACTCTAGCCGTCCTCAGGATGAAACAAAACCTTACAGAAGTGTGGTCATATTTATAGTGAAGGATTGGCGCCAAAAAAGGAGCCTGTGACATCATCAGCAAGCGTCCACCATTACCAAGTGTCATGTGAAGGAGTTTCAAATACATTTAGTGAACCCCATAGTGCCTGGACCAAAATGGGCCAGTATATACACGTGATGCTAGTGGGTGATCCCTCCGAACGTGATAAGAAAAGAAAACATAAAATTAAAACCGCGATCGCCTAATGACAGGCATCGCGCTCAAAATGACTTACCCCCAGCTCGCAGTCACAGCCCCACCGCGCCCTTCAATACCGTTCTATCCCTTCATGCAGCAACCTCCACTGTCATGGAAAGAAAGGGACATCCGCATCTGATCGCTCAGGAAGCGCACCCCAGCACCTGACACACTGTGATACACCAATCCTCCACGCGCTGCCGGAGCTCCTCTGTGGCTCCTCCCCTCTGTCTACCGATTGGAGGAGGCCACCACACCCACACACTCAGTTCCAATCGCGTTAAGAGGCACGGCCTCATTGCGTCCAACACAGCCAACCTATTAGGTGTCAGCTCCTAACTCAATGCCAGGGGTTGCACCTGTCAGAAGTGGCCGGGTTCATCTCTCACGGGCATTTTGGCCCAACTGTCGCTTGGGAACCATAACAAGTGTACAGGGGGTGTGGACTCAGTCAATTCAAATGCGTCTCTCTTACCCTTTTTGATCCAGAGTGCCGGTGCCAGGGTTGCCATTCTACCCTTCACCCTCCCCCCGCACTTTTTTAGGGTCTGCCCCTGCCCCCCACCATACAACCACGCTAGGAGGAGGAGGGGAGGGTGTACCAGGAGGGGCGGCCAGAAAAACCACAGAAAAACCACCAAGGAGGGGGAGGAGCAGGATATAGTGATTAACCTTTCACAACACGTACTGACGATGGGGGAGTCCAAACTATTGAATAGGGGTTTAAAATTTGTACCTACCAATCCATCTGACGTGTTCGAGGTCCATAAAGACATCCATAGGTTGAAGAGACATCTCAAACTTAAAGATTATTATAAGGACAAAACTCCTGGCCCTATTAAACCATTTAGAGGGAAGAGCAGCTTTGAGCCCCCTAACACAGCTCCTTTAGATTGCCATTTTCACTAATCTATTGGCCCAAGATTCACAGAGGATACATGCACAGAAAGAAAAGTTTTTTTCTAATCTTACCAAAGAAGAACGGGAGGCTGTACTTACCCTAAAGGCAGACAGTGATATTATCATTAGGCAGGCGGATAAAGGGGGAGCGATAGTACTACTTGATAAACAATTCTATGAGGAGGAATTGAGCCTGCAATTGGCAGACACTAACACTTACAAGCCCTTAAGCAAGGATCCTACTAATCTTCTGAAAAACAAACTGGACACTCTGATCCAAATGGCTCTAACTGACAATTGGATTGATTCCATGACAGGTCATTTCCTCACGACACCATTTCCTCGTTGCCCATTTATTTATACTTTACCGAAGGTACACAAGTCTTTAACAGCACCCCCGGGACGCCCCATCATATCAGCCATAGGTTCATTGTTCCAACCGGTAGCAAGGTTTTTGGATCATTTTTTACAACCCTCAGTACAGCAGATGAAATCCTATGTCAAGGACACTAAAGACTTGCTCAATGTCTTGAAGGGGCTTACAGTTCCCCCCAATAGCCTACTGGTCACAATGGATGTATCCAGCCTCTACACAGTGATCCCCCACACTGCAGGGATAGCTGTTTGTAGGGAGGCGTTATCGAGATCTCACCAGGGGTTACCACCTGTAGAATTTTTGATCACTTTATTGGATTTGGTGTTGTCCCAGAACTATTTTTCTTTCAAGAACAAGTTTTTTCTACAGGTGGCAGGGACCGCAATGGGTTCTAATGTAGCCCCCTCGTTTGCGAATCTTTTCATGGAACATTATGAGGAAAAGTGGTTGTTACCATTGGGTGGCACTAAGATCTTTTTCTATAGGAGATATATCGATGACCTGTTATTAATTTGGACAGGGACAGCACAAGAATTGACGGAGTTTCACCTAACTTTAAATGGGCTTGACTCACCGATTAGACTGACATTGACCTTTGACAGCGAACAGGTGCATTACCTTGATCTGACCCTTATGATACAAGGAGACAAAGTGGGTAGTACACTATACAAAAAACCCACAGATAGAAACAGTCTGATACAGGCCCACTCACACCATCCTACCCATATGTCCCGAGGGGTTCTTTATTCCCAGTGCCTGAGGGTGATTCGGAACAACTCGGATCGGGAGAGTGCTGAATCTCAATTATTGACTTTGTCAAAACAGTTCTTAGCCAGAGGATACTCTGAGAGCCAAATACAGGAACAAGTGGAGAGAGCGAAACACACCTCCCAAACTACACTACTACAACAAAAAGAGGTGCCCTCTCGGGAGGAACCAGAGGCGATCTTTACCACTAACTGGACAGCGAGGAGCCCTTCGATCCGAGAGGCTTTGACAAACAGGTGGGAGATCATCAAATCAGACCCCGGGTCTCCTTTCTTTGGTAAGAAAAAACCATTGGTGGCCTACAGGAGGGGACGCAATTTGGGTGACCTTTTGGTGGTCAAGAATCTGGTGCCAGATACAGTCAGGAAGGACAATTGGCTAGACAGACCCCTTAAGAAGGGCTGCTTTAAATGTGCCGGATGCCTCACGTGCAGCAGCATGCAACAGGGAATGGATTTTAAACATCCTAGGACAGGGGCTAAGTTTGCCATCAGACACAGGGTGACATGCACCACTGATCATGTGGTCTATATGGCCTGGTGCCCGTGTGGGCGCCACTATGTTGGCAAGACATCCACTACATACAGAGAAAGGATGAATAATCATAGGAGCGCAATCAGAATGGCCCTGTCTACTGGGAAGGCGGAACAACCAGTTGCCAAACACTGGCTAAATTGTAGACATTCACTCCCCCAATTCAGACACATGATCATAGACCACATCCCGGTTCCCCCGAGAGGTGGCAATCGTGACCTTTTACTTGTGCAGAAAGAGTCGATGTGGATCTTCAAGTTGGACACGTTGGCACCCAAAGGATTAAATGAGACTTTGCCCATGTCCCCATTTTATTAGATCCAAACAGAGGTGATGGCTGGAGGATTCGGCTGACCTCCCTAGGTTCATGGTCAACAGGGGCAGGACATTGTGGCCCCCTTGTTTTGCTTTTGGAGTCTCGGTCACTGTTTATTATACAGGAATAGGAATATGCTGATTTTGTGACCCAGATAATTTTGTTTTTCTGTTTTTTTCTTCCAGCTTGATGGAGGATACCCCCCGAGCGGCAGGAACAGCTCCGCCCCCGACAACCCTGAGCAGGATACCCACGTGTCTAAGGGATCACCCCATGAAGGGTAGAATGGCAACCCTGGCACCGGCACTCCGGATCAAAAAGGGTAAGAGAGACGCGTTTGAATTGACCGAGTCCACACCCCCTGTACACTTGTTATGGTTCCCAAGCGACAGTTGGGCCAAAATGCCCGTGAGAGATGAACCCGGCCACTTCTGACAGGTGCAACCCCTGGCATTGAGTTAGGAGCTGACACCTAATAGGTTGGCTGTGTTGGACGCAATGAGGCCGTGCCTCTTAACGCGATTGGAACTGAGTGTGTGGGTGTGGTGGCCTCCTCCAATCGGTAGACAGAGGGGAGGAGCCACAGAGGAGCTCCGACAGCGCGTGGAGGATTGGTGTATCACAGTGTGTCAGGTGCTGGGGTGCGCTTCCTGAGCGATCAGATGCTGATGTCCCTTTCTTTCCATGACAGTGGAGGTTGCTGCATGAAGGGATAGAACGGTATTGAAGGGCGCGGTGGGGCTGTGACTGCGAGCTGGGGGTAAGTCATTTTGAGCGCGATGCCTGTCATTAGGCGATCGCGGTTTTAATTTTATGTTTTCTTGTCTTATCACGTTCGGAGGGATCACCCACTAGCATCACGTGTATATACTGGCCCATTTTGGTCCAGGCACTATGGGGTTCACTAAATGTATTTGAAACTCCTTCACATGACACTTGGTAATGGTGGACGCTTGCTGATGATGTCACAGGCTCCTTTTTTGGCGCCAATCCTTCACTATAAATATGACCACACTTCTGTAAGGTTTTGTTTCTTCCTGAGGACGGCTAGAGTTGTAGCCGAAACGTCGGATCAATAAATCACAGCCTTTGCGGCTTTCTTTTGAAGTCCTGTGAGTGCGGTTTTTTTTGTTACTATATAATACTATTCGTTTACCAGCACCTGGGCAGTTATTTACAAGGAAGGTGTGCACCTCTTTGGACTCTCTATATATATATATATATATATATATATATATATATATATAAATATATATATATATATATATATATATATATATATATATATATATATATATATATATATATATATATATATAGTCAAATACAAGAGTCCTCTGCACTCAACCCATTATCAATATATTTAAGACAGAGACATTTTGTGTATAATTATGTATAATGAAGCAATAGAATTCTTAATGAATCAGATGAAAATTGAGCATAGGACTGGCCAGATATGGGATGACTTAAATATATTGCAATATATGGACAAACAATCCCTGTTTTGTTTAAAGGGTAAGGCATTTTTAGTAGCAGTATGCACAAAATGTCTCTGTCTTAAATATATTGATACTGGGTTGAGTGCAGAGGACTCTTGTATTTGACTAAATGTATTTTGTGGTCACAGCCTCATTGCACCCCCACCTAACGGTTTTAAAAATTAGTGGTGAGCACAACTTTCCCTTGTTTGTAATATATATATATATATATATATATATATATATATATATATATATATATATATATATAAGGATTCAGCAAGTATTCTAAATATTGCCACAGCCTGAGCATGTGGCAGATAACTTAAAACTCATTGGGAGCAGCAGTAAAAGTTCTGTGTGTTCTGATTATAAACCAGAGTTTATGATATTCATCAGGGTCTCTTTCTTACATAGCAGGCACATTGGCTTAAATATGTATATGTGTGTCAGTGCAAATGTAGTTACTTTTTTATGCACTGGGTTCATTACTGCCTCATGGTTTTAGGGCATTGCTATGAGGTAGACACAGGCCTATCCAATTTGTCTCAAATACACCAGTCAGCTCAATGAGGTTATACTCAGGGGCCATATTATAGAAATGGTTGCCATACAGAGCTGCCTGTAAATTAGGCACACACCATCAATGCAGATGTAGCTAAAATTGCATACCTGTTTAGGGCTGCAAAAAAAACAAACCCTGTTTTCATCCAGGTTATCTTTTACAGGCATGCAATAATGGCATACTGGCCTTGCTGGTTGGGGGTTGTATCCTATAGGTTACCTTCAGGACAGGAGGTTTACAAAAGTTGTCTTATTGAGAATATACTTTTTGGACCAAGGCTGCAGTGTTTGCCTTTAGGCCCTGGTTATGGCATGACTAACTATGGGCTTGGACATTCTAGTATAGGTAGTAGGGGTGTTCCATTCCAGAACAATAGGTGGATAACAATATCCCCATACCTAGGTTAATTCTCATCATGGATACTTAAGAGTCTTGGTGAGCAATCTATGTTCCAGGCTGGAGGCCTAGGAAAAAAAGTAATTCACAGTGATAGAAGAATTCATCTATATACTTCCTGGGGTCAGTCGATTTCCTTCCTATTGGGTAAACTCATGTGGGAGCATGTCAATCATAGTTTGACCACTGTGGTTCAGCAGGCACTACTTCTTTGTTGCACCAGGTAAAATGTAAAAGGCTTCCTTTAAACCCCTTACAACTTTGCATACCTCTAAAGAATGAGGACCAGGTCAGATTTGCAGCTAGATTTACAGAAAAGAATGTCACTTGGTGATAACTCTTGTTGCACCATGCAGTCTATTGCCTGTGTACAAAATCAAGCCTGTTCTCAAAATCACAAATGGCATTCAGGAAAAAACTGAATTTTGGGTTTTTTCCCCCCAAATTTTATCTTTATTGCAGAGGATGGAGGATAGAGTCAGCTGGCAATAATTTGAGATTATTTTATTTAAAATGACATTAACCAGACAGCTTTAACTCCAGGCATGCTCTCTGATGGGAAGCATACTAACCATCTGTAAATTTAATGGCACATTCGTTAAGAGAAGATTCAGTTATAACTGTAATTCAAAGCAGAACTCTCTGATGAAGATGAATACCCTGCCCACAGGAACATCTCGAGTCTGTGCTCCAAGAAAAGCACTTTGGAATGTGTATGTCTAAATATGGTGCAGTTTAGTTAGACTATATATCAAGGGGGCCTATATCAGAATTTGAATTTGTGTAGTTTTAGGGTTTTTTTCAACATGGACTAAACTCAGATTTTAAAAATGCATGAATGTCTACTTATTTATTAAACAATACGAATATTAAAAACGAATCTGATTAAAAAAGCAAAAACCCTAAAATTCTCTTTACAAAAATGGAATTTGCTGAATAGAAGAATGCAGGGCCGCCATTAGAAATCACAGGGCCATGTACAACAACATTTTCTAGGCCCCCTGGGCCCCGCCCACCTGAAACCCCACCCAAATCCCGCCCACCCTATACCACAGTTAAAAGACCACAGAGACATCAGTACTAAAAACTGTAACTGTAACACACAAGTTATAAAAATCCATTGATGGTGAGGGCCCCCTTATAAGTTAAAAAAAATTGGAGCCAGGCCCCCCATAAAAGGGCCACATAGAATATTTTTTTAAAAATCATTGTTGCCAGGGACCTTTAGAGTATTAAAATACTACATTGGTGGCTAGGGGTTTAATAAAAAAAAAAACAACAACTTATTGGTGTCAGTAGAACTGAACTCATGGCTTCAGGACTTCAACTTTGGCTACTTTCGTAGCTTGGGTATTTTTGCGGCTTCAGGACTCTTTAGACTCCTTTCGTGGCTTCATCTCTTCGGGACATTGTCTCTTCGGGACATCAGCAAGTGAGAGACAGCTTTGGCGCTGTCAAGGGGGGATTGGCTATTTTGAAAAGTGCAACACAGCCCCCCCTTTAGGCCCGGGCCAAGGATAAGAGTACCCCATGTGCCCCCCTGATGGCAACCCTGGAAGAATGGTAAGTGCTATTATAAGAGAACTCTGCTAGAGGGAGGAATCAATGCCTATAATCTTGGAGAAAATATACAAATCATTGTAAGTATTGTTCTAAGGTCTGGTTAATACACTGTTTGACTATTAGTATGTGAAAGGAAGCCAAAAATAAAGAAACTTGGATCTTCAGCAGCCTACAGAACGCGTGCCAGAACTTACAAGTAAACTGGTGCTTTTGTCTGAGATTTCTGAGTCAGGAGTGACTTGAAGACAGAAAATGAGGCTAAAGGAAGATAATTACCGTTATTGCACAGGAGCGAGTCCAGGAGGGAGCAATTGCGCAATTTAGCTCTCTGCACTAGTAGAGCATTTCCGGTTTAATAACCAGAAATTCCACTCTCCCATTTTACCTGACAAACGCTGTGCATTTGTCAGCATACAGCAGAGGTTACTTCTTTTCCTGTTTTCCTCTATAGGTTTGAACAGCTTGGGTTTGTAGACACTGAACTTGAACTTACAATTTCTGCATAATCTGGGCCATGGCTGCTTTTTGTAGTGAGAGTCCCACTCCCAGTAGGATCCATGTTTAAGGGCCTGAGCAAATATTTAGGTATTCAGAGGAGGACATCAGTGGCTGGGCAAAGTATTATTACTCCCTCCTGGAGTCTGGACTATAACCGACACAGGCAAGCTCACACAAAGTATGTACAAACAGAGAAGGAGCTGCAAATTAGTAGCTGCTGCAATAATGAAGCAGGAAAATAATACCAGAGGGTTTAAACAAAAGCAAGGTCAGGCTGGGTCAGTTACTGAGTCATTCACAAACAATTATCAGGGTCTTGCAGGTCTTGGGCCGGACCGCACATCACTACTAGAAAGCTACAGGACCTGTTTGCTCAGATGACCAGACTGAGGGGGGCAGGGTCCTTAAAAAGCCTCTCACTCTCACTGATTGGGTAAGTGAAAACTTTAGGAATTAATATCTACCAGTGGGGGAAAGAATCCTAACAAAATCAAAGAAACATGTTAGGGCTCTTACACATGGGAGTTTCTGATTCGCTAATTGATTCCACTATATTCTGTTTGGTTGTATTTATGAGCATTCTGAGTTGCGTTTTACTCCATTTGTGTTTCATTGAGTTTGTAGCATGTTGCATTTCTTGTGCTTGACACTTGTTCAGCTATCAAGAGAACAAAGGGTTGAGTAAAAAAAAAAAAAACACGTTTAAACACAATAAATGCATTTTTTCTTGCTCAACATGCATTTAAAAAACATCTGTAAGAGCCCTTACAGTTTGTAAAGGACAGCTCAACATGACCTAACCAGCTTTTACATGGAGACGTTTTGTATTAGAGTTTTTTTATGGTTTTTACACTTAATAAATATACATTTTTTTTGTATTTTGGAGTAATCCATTAAATACACAAGTTTTAGTGCTAAAAAGTTTGATTCAGTGAAACAAAAACAAAAAAATTACCATTAGTAAATTAGCCCTTAACTGTGCATTTCATAGAGCATGTGCAGGACCCTTTATTTGCACTGATGCGGGTACTAAGCCACTAGTATTAAATTAAATAATGCATTATAACATTTGAATGGTATGGTGGATTGACAAAGTATGACACTTTTGAGTGTACCTCAGAGGCTTCCTTTTAGATACTTTAGACAAGATTTGTTCTTGATTTGTTGTGCTCACCGCTAAATTTTTAAAACCCTTAGGTGGGGGTGCAATGAGGCTGTGACCACAAAATACATATAGTTTCATTTTCATCAGTACACAATACATATAGTTTCATTTTCATCAGGGAACACTGCATAGGCTTGAGCTGATGGTCAGCTTAATATTAGTCAGAAAAAATTTAAACACAAAATAAATCATATTTTTACATTACCTGCCATCATACCTGACGTATTATTACAAAGTAGGTTGGGTAATATAACTGTGAGAGAACAGTATATATATATGTGAGAGACAATATTCCGAGATTTAGACGGGCCCCTAGATCACGGCTGGTGAAACCCAGAAACACTGTTGATAATAGTTCAGGTGATTCGGAAGTTGATGATAACCTTAGGGGATCTAACAGTGCACACTATGTGGCCATGGATGCTGAAGGTACGGGCGCGATGTCTAGCGCTTCAGCCCAAAATAAATCTGAACATTTTTTTAGATGCTCCCCAGGTAGCGTCTCTGCCTCCTTCGGGGGCAGAAAAAGGCAAAGACACCCGATCAGGAGGGGCTCGAAGAGGAAGACAGTCCAAGAAATAAATATCCCTATTTTTAACTTATCTTCCCACACACTATCACCGGGTGAAACATCACTGCTTAGCAAAGGATTATCATATGTTCCGACAGTGTCTTTTGATTCATTCCAATTTGAAATTGAACTTTTCAAGTTTATAAGACTGTTGGATCTTAAGGATTTCTATAAGGATAACGAAGAACCCACTATGGGTGAGGAGGGACTTTGTTTAAAAAGTACATTCTGTCCAAAAACAGTGAATCCGTCCATTAAATTATTTAAAACAGCGATTGAAAATGGTGTTGCTGAACTTGATAAACATACCAAAAGTCATTCGCTGAACCTAACAAGGGAGGAGAGAGCAGCTATATGATCGTTATGTGATGATACGAACATTGTGATACGCCCCGCCGATAAAGGCGGAGGCATAGTACTTTTAAACTATATTGATTACCAGAAAGAGATACAAATGCAATTACATGACGATAATGTAAATGAATGTTTAACATTTGATCCCACAGTAGGTTTTAAATGACAGGTGGATACACAAATTAATGAGGCTGTTATCAATGGGTGGATCACTGAGAAGGAAAAGGCGTTTCTATTACAACCATTTCCAAAATGTCCAATATTGTATACACTGCCGAAGGTACACAAGGGCCTAAATTCCCCTCCGGGGAGGCCCATTGTGTCAGCAAGGGATAGCTTGTTACATCCACTGGGTATGTATCTAGATCGATTGTTGCAACCAGTAGTCCAGGGAACATGGTCATATTTAAGAGATACTCCTCATTTTTTAAAATGTATCAATGAGCTAGAACTCCCTGTGGACAGAACGATTTGTTTGGCCACAATAGATGTGGCAAGTTTGTACACCAGTATCCCTCATCAAGAAGGACTGGGAGCGGTAGGATTAGCTTTAGAGCAGTTTAATGGGTTTACTGGTCCGCCAATACAATTCATGTTGTCACTTTTAGAGTTATGCTTGAAACTAAACTATTTCCGCTTTGAAAAGCGATTTGATTTGTAGAAACCTGGGACGGCGATGGGGGCATTCGATGGCCCCTGCATACGCCAATTTATACATGCATCATTATGAAAGTGTCAACATTTTAGAGAAATTTGGTAATCAGCTTATTTGCTATAAAAGATTTATCGATGATGTCTTTGTGGTGTGGGACGGTGACAAGTCTTCCTTTGGGGAGATGCTTCAGTACCTTAATAATTTACACACTCCGATCAGGTTCACGGCCACATGCGATGAGCGTAAAGTCCAATTTTTGGATGTTGAAGTTTGGCGTGAACAGAATAAGCTACATTATTCTTTATACAGGAAAAGTACGGATCGGAATACTCTTCTACATAGGTCGAGTTGTCACCCTCCCACTCTAAAACAATCTTTACCAGTCTCACAATTTTGTCGTGTTTTGCGAAATAATTCCAACCCAGAAAGATGTCAATTGCAAATTAATGAAATGTGGGACAAATTTAAAGCACAAGGTTATGAGACTAATGTGTTGCAAAGGGCGTTAGGTCGTGCCAAAAAGAAGATGGAAGTTTCACAAATTGTGTCAGGTAATACTAGGATGATGTTTGCCACCAAATATATTACATCCTTGTGTCAGTTAGTGAGGGATAGATGGTCGATTATCAAGGCGGATAAGGATTTGTCAACAATATGTCCGGATCCTCCAGTAATGGCATATACCCGTGGGCAAAACCTTCGTGATATACTAGTGGCGACGGACCCGGTGAAATGTTACCAGCGCCAACAGTCAACTTGGCTGTCATCTGGTAAGCCGGGGAGTTTCCGATGTCCAAGTTGTATTTCTTGTAGGTATATGTCACCAGGGGAAGTATTTAGTCATCCTCATACAGGACAAAAAATTAAGATCAAACATCGCATAGCATATACGACTACACATGTGATATATATAAGACCCGTGTGGCTTAGCCTATATTGGTAAGACAGACTTGACCCTTAGAATTCGCATGGATGGACATAGCTCTGCGATTAGTACGGCTTTCAGGGATGGTAAGTCAGTGAAACCGGTGGCCAAACATTTCCTCGAAAAAGGCCATAGATTACATATACCATCAATTTTTACAATGCAGAAAACCATGTAAAATAATGTAAAATAAACGGAATTGTTTTTATTTTAATACCTTTTGTGTCAAATATGTCCATATAAGCATGAAAACTGTGTTCAGCCCGCCCCTTTGCTAAGTTTCCTGTCTTGGAATCTCTGGTATGTGGCTCTGCAGCCGACGGCCGTTTCTGCCTGTGTAATAGAGCTGCATCCAGTGAGGGAGGACTGGGCGTGCAGAGGTGGGCGGTGCTGTTCATGATGTCACACACAGTCCGTCCCTGTATTACTTCTACAGACTGAATCATTCTTACTGCTCGTTTCCCTTCTGCTGGTTTCTTTCACTCTCTGCTCGATTTGTTTAACCCCCTCCTCCCCTGCTCATTTGTCTCCCTCTGTTTGTTTCCCCCCTCCCTCCACTACTCGTTTCTTTCACTCTCAGCTGTGTTCGTTTTAATTCCTCCACTGCTCCTTTCTGACACTCTCAGCTCACATCCCCCTCCCCTGCTCCTTTCTCTCCCTCTCTGTTTGTTTCCCCCCTCCCTCCACTGCTCAGTTTCTGCCACTCTCTGCTCTATTTGTTTAACCCCTTACTCCCCTGCTCCTTTTACTCCCTCTCTGCTCATTCCCCCCTCCCACTACTACTCGTTTGTCACTCTCTGCTCTATTCATTTAACCTCCACCTTCCTATGCCTCACTGTTCGCTTTACTCCCTGTCTACCTTATTCTTTTCCTTGTCCCCCCCCCCTTACCAAATGCTTGTTCCTCTTCTTTGCGGATATTGGTTAAAAAAAAAAAAAGCAAACTATAACAAAAAGCTTATATTTTTTAGGTTTTTTTTACACATTGCATCTGTTATAAGATGTTACACAATTCCAGAACATGAGCTGCTTTTATCTCCTTACAACTCCCAGCACCTGACAATAAACTGTTGCAGAACAGCTGCCTTTCCCTTGCAACTCCCTGCACCTGACCACAAACTGTTACAGCACAGCTGCATTTTTCACTTGGAACTCCCAGCACAAGATCATAAGAATGTTCCAAAAATGCTGCATTTTTTCTTTGCAACTCACTGCACCTGGAAATGTTTTAGAACAGCAAATTTGTTTTCTCTTTATAGTTTGTATTAAACTCAACATCTATTGCTTTATGCTGAGCATTTAAAATATACTGATAGGTTAAATGATCAGGCATCAGTGTAAGATAGTTCTGTGCAGACTGGGACACACAGGACAGAGGGTGAGAGGGGAGGGGTTTGGCTGCTACAGCTCAGGAGTTCAGCCTGTCAGTCAGTGCTGTGACCACTTCCTGTGAGAGAATGAACAGACACTCCCACTCTTCATTTCAGCCTAGCTTCTGACCTGAGAGGTTCTCATTGCAGCTCTGATGTAATGACAGTTTTAGCAGGTAAAATGCATTCAAAACTTTTTTTTTCTGCATCATTACATTGTTTGAGGAAAGATTCATCATATATCTGAATATGTAGGTTATGCAAAATGTCCCCTTTAAGTACATTGGAATAGACCATGTACCTGAACCTAGAAGAGGCGGTAACAGATCACAATTGCTATTGCAGCGTGAAACCTATTGGATTAGAAGATTAAATACCATGGTACCAAAGGGCCTTAATGAACAATGGTACTTCAACTATTTTTTAAATACACGTTAGAGCTGCAGGTAGTTCATATGTCAAGCGATAATGTTTTACATATGTAGTATTTATTGAAATTTTGATACATTTTAGGTAATTTGTTAGTGGGAAGACGTTTGATGTGGGGGTGGAACTTTGCACAAGGGGAGGAGCTGTATTCATGTGGGTTATTTAAGGGGTGTAAGGGTAATGGTTGTTTGTCTTGATAAAGGCTCTAGAGGGGAGCCGAAACGTTATTTTTTTACCATGTTGAAATAAAATACAGTATTATTCAAGTCCCAGGAGTGCGCTACCGTTCTTTTCTATGCATATCCAAATCCCAGGAGCAGCATCCGGGCGAACCTCATAAGGGTTAACTAGGAGAGTGCGGATTTGCTTGGCTGATATATATATGTAATTTATATATATATATATAATGTCCATATAGGTGAATGCACTCTTACCGGATTTGATGAAAGTGGGTGCGTAGGTCAAAAGATTAATACATCAGGACAAATGGACCCGCACTCCAAGAAATTTAGTGAAAATACTGTTTTGTTTTTATTCACAGATGCATATCCGACGTTTCGGACCCCATTGGGGACCGAAACGTCGGATATGCATCTGTGAATAAATCAAAACACTATTTTCACTAAATTTCTTGGAGTGCGGGTCCATTTGTCCTGATATGTATATATGTATATATATATATATATATATATGTATATATATATATATATATATATATATATATATATATATATATATATATATATATATATTACAAACAAGGGAAAGTTGTGCTCACCACTAATTGCAATGAGGCTGTGACCACAAAATACATATAGTTTCATTTTCATCAGGGAACACTGCATAGGCTTGACCTGATAGTCAGCTTAATATTAGTCAGAAAAAATTTAAACACAAAATAAATCATATTTTTACATTACCTGCCATCATACCTGACGTATTATTACAAAGTAGGTTGGGTAATATAACTGTGAGAGAACAGAGGGGCTGGTCATACTGGTCATACAACTTTTTCAACATCACCCAGCAGAAAGTTCCAAACAAGGTCGTACTGGGACACAGGGAAAAAACCCGGTGGGCACCGGCCCAGAACATGCAAGGGCTTTAGGGGGGTTGTGGGGGGCCCGCGGGTTGGACAAGAGCCTGAAGGTTTTGTGATCCTCACAACATCAAACCAAGTCCTGTTGCTGGAGGGAAAGCTGTGAATAAATCAACAGTAGCGCTGGGCTATGTTGTAGGCGCATTTCAATAAGGCCTTTGTGTCTGTGAGTGGCTTTTATCTAATTTTAGTAAAGAATTTATCATTCAGTTTTACAGTCTTTTGCTCTCTTTTTTTAATTTTATGTTTTTACAGTTTTACATGGACTTCACCAACTGGTGGTATTTAATTAACTGTTTTTCACTATATAAAATGTTGCGTTCATGGTAATACTTGCCCTTAGTAGTAGTTTATGCATTAATAAATCACATCCAAGCCCAACATTTATATGTCCCAACATTATGTTAGCAGTTTCCTTAACTTATTTTGTCTAGAAACAGATTTAATAGCTTTAAGAAGCTAAGAAGAAAGGGTTATTGGATGATGTTTTAGGAAATGAGTAAAAACAGGGTAACTGAAATTAGCTTTAGTGTAAAGTTTATCCAGGGACTGGTCAGATTGGCTTGAGATCAGAAATTGCAGAATATGTTGGAATATAAGGAATAATAATAATAATGAAATATAATTAACTTTTTTCTCTTTGGTTGTTTCTTTTCAACCTTTTCTCTGCTCCTACTTTTCATTAATACACTTGAATCATAGAAATATCCAACAAAGGCTTTGGATGACTACTAGACTGTAGTAATAATGAGATTTACTAATAGACTTCCTATTAACATCAGAATGAATCAGTTCCTTACAATGAGTAAGGGAGGGGACCAAATTGGTGGTTATGGACACTTCAATGACTGTTAACAAACCCACAACATGGAAGCTTAGAGCCAGAAATGAGTGTTATAAGTGGGACAACAACAATATTAGGGTGAAAGGAAAGACAACTCTTGTAGATCAATTCATAATATAGAGTAAATTTCAGGGTGAACACAAGAAAAGCTTTTTTCACAGTTACTAGTACAGATTCTCTAGGAAGAGGCAACCAAGAAGTACTCCCAAATGAAACAGGAACTAAGTGTTAGCGATGTGAGCCAAGAACTTGTAGCAGTGATGTCATGGCCACCACCTTGGGTAGGTGTAGAGCACAGCAAATTGTAGCTGTGTGCAGCCCAACAAAAAAATATATGTGGTGAGAAAGTTGCTGTGATGAAGAAGCAAGTAGCTGCTAATGCAAATATCTGGGAAAAGGAATCCCCCATGTGGAGAATGCCCATTCTCCGCATGGGGGATTCCTTTTCCCAGATATTTGGGCACATGCTCAGATCAGCATAATAACATATATAAGGGTTGCAACATGTGGACTGAAGGATTGGGCCCAGCTAGGATTATACTAGCTGGAAAGGGAATGTTGCCAACTTCAACATGTCCAGATAGGCTGGTGGTGGACCTAGGCTAAGACTCCATGAATGTGGAGACTCTCCCTGTTGATAAATAAATAGACCACTTCTACAGCAGGGGATACACCTGGCAGGAGGGAGAGTGAGCCTAATGGGACGGCAATATTGAATAAAGACAGAACCACTGGAATGACAAGTCAGATAGATGTGATAGTTCATAGAAAGGACTGGGGAAGCAGCAGCTGCAGGAGTCACCCCAATCTGGGATGACTGTGAGATGGAACAACCTAAGAGAGTCAGCAGGAGGTAGCAGTTAGGTGTATCTATCCTCAAGCAACAGCATGCAGGTGGTGGATATACAGATGCACATGGAAGCAAGAATTTAGGGTGTTACCTGGTCAGTAATATGCCAAATAATGCCCAAGTGTGAGGATTCGGGTCCGCGTTCTGTTCGGCGCAGGCGCGTTAATGCGCACCGGCACGTGGCGCTGGACGCCGGCGACGGGCGCGAAGGCACCGGAGGCGGTCGCTGGCGCAAGGACGCGGGCGAAAACGCCTAAGACGGACGTGCTAATAATATTTAAACCTGGTTCAGACTGAGATGCATTGCCTGGTTATTAGGTTGTTTAACTGAAACCCTAGCGTCTCTATACTCTTTGAATTCCTGTTATCGACCCTTGCCTGTACCCGGACTACGTTTCCTGCTGCCTGTCTCGACTCTTCGGCCTGTCTCATCGTTTACGAATCTCGCTGCCTGCCTTCTGACCTCGGACCTTCTGACCACGACTTTGCCTAATCCCTTGTACTTCGTTGATCGTCTCATTGGCTACTCTCCACAACCCTGCTCCCTGTTCCACTCCAGGTGGGTAGCGGTTGTGTGAGGCGCTTGTGGGTTCACTATCTACGGCTCCAGCTCCTTCTACGACTGGATTATACTGGTAAGCTTGACACCCAAGGTAGAAAAAGTGATCAACTAGTATGTGTTCCAGCTATGGGGGGGGGTTATATGGCATATACTTCACCAAGGGTTTATGAGCCAGTTGGATTGGAAGAAAAGCAATGTAAAATTGTTGGCAAAAAATGATGGTAGGGTTGCAGTGTAGACTGGAGTAACGAGCTGTGCCAGGGCAAAGAGACTCTTTCTTTCTCTATGGATGTCATACTCCTTTGATGTTTTTTTTCTAAGTTCTAAGGCACAGTAACACAAATATTTTACATTACACATATCCCTTTTTAAATATTTCTGTTAACATATATATTATGTGGAAATTTGAACATTATAAGTGGATTTAAAAGAAAAATAACATGTCTACTAAAAAATCATTTTAACACTAAATAAACCCAAAAATATTATTTTGCCACCAATAAGGATGCATTGTATCCTATTTGGGACCAAGTATAAGGTACTGTTTTATTAATACAGAGAAAAAGGAAATCATCATTACAATTTTGAATTATTATTATTAAAATTAAGTCTAGTGGAGATGGCCTTCCTGTAATTCAGAGTCTTATGGATAACGGGTTTTTTGGATAATGGATCCCATAGTTGCATTGCAGTTTCTGTATTATATATATTATATGTAATATATATGCGTTAATAAAATTGTCTAGAAGGGATATTTTTAACAGTAAATGTTGGTGTTACTGTTCCTTTAAGAGTAAGCTCCTAAATAAAATGAGTAGAACTGGTATTACTTGTACTTGTGATTCACCTTTAAGTTAACTTTTAGAATATAATAGGTCCAATAGGACCAATTCTAAGCAACTTTTCAATTTGTCTTCACTTATTATTTTTTAAAGTAAATTTTTATTTTTCCTATTCCAGTCTCTTATTCAAATCAATGCATTGTCATTAGGGTAGCTGAGATTGCTGAAATTCCAAGTATTAGCTAAACATCTGTACAGAACCTGTACTGTTTACCCGTTTATAATATTGAAATTTGCATTAACTAATGGGGGAGCAATAAAAGCTTTGCTAATGACTGTGAATAAAGCAGTTACTGTGTTCAACAGAAAGACTGGGTGAGCCTCCACTTTATTTGTGTATAAGTTCTCACATGCACTCACAGCAGTGTCTCAGTTCCCTGCATGTTTGGCTTGCCATCATAATATACTAGGAATACAATGAAAAACTCACGTTTCAAGCACTTTTCCCATTCCTTTATCCACAGACTGACTTGTGCAGCAAATGTAATGCTTTGGAGGGAAGATGGAAAGTTGGGTACCCGTGGAACTGTAGCAGGATGACACTTTGTCATGAGCAATGGGGGTCATGCCTGGAGGCAAGATAGAGTAAGATTTTGGGCAAGGCTGGTTTGCTACCCTGAGTACCCCTGGAATTATAGCAGGGTAACTGTTACACCCAATATTACTATATATCTGTAACCTTGTGTTGAGCCAAGGCTGTTGAAAATATGAATAGGAGAGGACATTAAAAAGAAAAAAATACAATGAGGCATAGATGAGAAATCATAATAACTGAATAATAGTTGGGAGTAATCGAGAAATACACATAAGCCCTTACAAACATACAATGTCCAAATAATTTACAAAAGTATGTATGTTATGACCAGGGCACTTGGGATGTGCAAGTTTGGGTTGGGCAGGGGACAGGAGTGGGGTCTATGTGCCTGCTGCCCCCCCCCCATCATGCATACAGAAGCATGCATTTGGCATCTATATTCATAAGAGATGGGTGGGGACAAGCACATAAGCCTCTCACTCCGAAGCAGAGCACAGAGACCTGCATCAGCATTTTTAGCTCTTGCAGGAAGAAAATGATCCATAACATGTGTAATAAGCTGGAAAGGCACACTTGACTGAACTCTTTACAATGGAAAGGAATCCCTTGATAAATCAGTACAGGAACACTAAAATGAATAGAAAATAAACAGATCAAATGTGTTTTGGTAAAATATAATATTGCTATAAATATAATTGATATATTATATAATAGAGTGTTGTAGTCAAAGTTTAATCACTGGAATTTTGTTTTCATTATTTTATTACAGTTGGCAAAACATACATTAGCAAATATTGGGACAAACACACATTTACTCACAAATAAGAACAGGTTTCATAACCTGAAACTGACTGTCAATATTATCCGAATCATAACCATAAGTAAACACATGCAATAGCTTGTCTATTTACATTATATGTATTTTATTATAGGATTCCTGATAATCCCTTAGGTAACCACAAATCTCATTTGCTGCATGTGCATGCACACAGACAATTAACTATTCAAAGTAATAAAGCTTAGAAAGCACTAAGACTAATGATGTTTCTGATTCATACAAACCTGCGTATAAAACGCAGGCGAAGAATAGCAGACACGTATGGCATTCATATATAGGACCATTCAAATAGTATCAAGATGATTGGCCTGATAAAACACAAATGTATGGCAACCTTAATAGGCAGAAATGTTGACTTCTGTTTAGAGAATAATAATTCAGACAAATTTTGAATATATGTACATGTATACATATACTGTATGTTGTATGGTTTGTTGCAGCAGTGTGAAGAGAGGTAGAGAAGTCTAAACAAGTCTAGAAGTCTAAACAAAGTAAATACCAGGCCCGGATTTGTGGAAAGGCCACCAAGGCCCGGGCCTAGGGAGGCAGGATTTTAGGGGGGCAGCATGCTGCCAACCACACCCACATTGGTTCAAAAACACTGGAGATGCGCTGGAGATACAATCGTTTTTTTAATTTCCCCATTGATGATTAAAATTTGCATGGGGACAGGGGCGACGAATGGCAGTGGGCCTAGGGGCGCCCTCTATGTAAATCCGGCCCTGGTAAACACACTAATAAAAAAGCCTCAATATTAATGGCATGGTTGGTCCTCTTAAGTTTTGTGATAATCTGATACCTGCACAACTATCTCTGGAGGTCTGCACCTTAAACAGCTTATGTTAGGCACTTTTTTGGAACAGAACTTTTCACATTTGTAACGCGCTGCCCAGCAACTGCTTGGCATACTTAGCTAACATATATTTGCACCACCATCACAACACAGGAAACTTGTAAGGGGGAGGACTCAAAAAATGAGATGGAGGTTCATATGGTCTTACAGATGAACTCAGAAACACTTTATTAACAGCCGCCAGTCCTGCTTCTTCGGTACTAATGTCACACAAATTCCCCAAGGATTTATATAAACCTGAGACTTTTAGCACAAGGGTTAGCCTTGCAAATGAGGTACTACACCCTACTTAACCTTAGCTGCTCAACTAACTAGTCACTAACTCTCACCTCCTGCAGTAAGCTCCATGCAAGTAACCTATGCTATCTCACCTAAGTAATTACTTGCTTTGGTAGTAAAGGCAACTTTAACATCAAAAGAGGCTGTTCTGGTACAGTCTGGAGGAGGAAACATTAAGTCATTTAACTTTTAATTGAGTCAAGAGTTCACCAGTCAATCCTTTGGCTCCTAAAAACTTACCTTCACATGAAGCTCACTCCAGAGTTGCCCGCAAGAGCTTTATAATCAGATTAATACTCCTCCCAATTTTATCACTTCCAATTACAGCTTTATCATGGTTGCAAATAATAGGCATGAGCTCAATAATGTTTTGCAGAACAGGGTTCTGTATCTGACACTGAGAGCTAATCCTAGCTAAAAGGCTGAGATGCAGGAAAGCAGATTATACTGCATGCCCCCTCACAGAAAGTCACCTTCTTGCGTTCCCTTACTTCAAGTGATGATTCCATTGTTCTGCATCAGTGGCAGCTCAGCTGTGTCAACATGACTGATAATGTACAAGTTCAGATTCACTCCTTGCCAAAGCTATATTGAAGGGGCTAGAGGTAATCTGCTCACTAAGGCACGATTTGCTATGGGAAATGTCCTGGGGTGCGGGTGCCAAATGTTAGCTAAATTATTTTAGGACCCTTTCAGCTTGGACACAAAAATCAGAGCAACAGGTCCAGGGTCAGGCATACACTTACTGATGAAATTGGAGCCATTACTGAAACATAGTGCAGGTTGTCTAAAAAGCAGACTAAAATCAACTGCAATCCACAGTGGGGCACACCATAAAATCATCCAATTTGCCAAATCACGAACATTAGTATCATGTCAAGTCAAGTCAAGTCAAGTGGATTTTATTGTCATTTCAGCCATATACAGTAAATGAAGTACATAGTAGAAACAAAATGATGTTCCTCCAGAACCCCCCGGTGCTATATAACAACTCTAGTACACGGTCATGATGGGCAAAGTGGACATTTCAGTTCCTTATGAATATATTCAGTTCAGTCCTTGGGAGATACCTGATGGCTTGTGGAAATAGACGGTTTTGCATTCTGGAAGTCAGCGCTCGAATACTGCGGTATCTTTTACAGGATGGCAAGAGAATAAAGAGATCATGTGCAGGGTTGGTGCTATCCCTGACAATGCTGGTAGCCTTCTGGAGACAGCGGGTGTGGTAAATATCCATAATGGCAGGAAGCGAGACCCCAATGATCTTTTCCGCTGTCCTCACCACCCGCTGCAGGATCTTGCGATCTGATACAGAGCAGTTTCCATATCAGGTAGTGATGCAGCTGCATAAAATGCTTTCAATAGAAGATAATGAGAATGGGTGGTGGAAGGTGAGCTTTTTTCAGCTTTCGCAGAAAGTAGAGACGCTGCTGTGCTTTCTTCAGTATAGAGCTGGTGTTAAGGGACCAGGAGAGGTTCTCTGCCAGATGTACCCCAAGGAATTTGGTGCTCTTGACAATTTCCACCGGAGATCCGTCAATGTACAATGGAGAATGATCCCCACGTGTTCTCCTGAAGTCAACAACTATTTCCTTTGTTTTGTTTGGATCCATAGTATAATATGCTATGTAATGATTCAAGGTAAATAGAATTAAAGAATTAAAGTACAAGGGCATATGTAATTTTTATAAGAGAGGAACACTGGCCCAGACAGGAAGTAACTAGGATCAGTGGTGCCTCACAATTACCACACTCAAGTGATTTCAAGTTTTGTTCTTCTTTTAATGATTGATGATTAATGAAGGGGAAATTGCCAGCTTTTTGCCACACACCAAGTTAAGTTAAGCCTCCTACTGGTTCCTCTATTGACTAAGGAAGTGTTGGTATCTGTAAATTATGCTTCTAGTGGGATGTTTTCTCCTATTGGTTTATTGATGTTATGACCAGTTCCTGTACATGTTCATTATAGAGGGAAGGGACACATGGCTCTTCCTCTTTGGACTCCACCTGCTGTACAGGGTAGATGGCGCTGGGGAGCCTGGAGTACAGGATTGCAGTAAAGAAATTGGGAAACAACCCCTTATTGAAAGTTAGGAAACAGAGACCTGTGAACAAGGTATTTACACAGGGATAGATATAGTACCTGTAACAATACACTCTATGGAGTGAAAGACAAAAACTAGTGTGGGGCCAAGACATGGTTACATACATTGGCAAAATGGGACTGCCTTTGTGCCATAACCACTGTCTTGTGCTTAGAGATGGTTGACAGGGGTGGTATCATTAGTGCTCTTTAAACTGAAATAGCAGAATTTCTAGTGAAGAAATTCAGCTCTTAAAGTTGCAAAATGCCATCTGAGGCAATGTTCTAATCTTATCCCACACTGTCTTCCTCATTGAAGCAGAGACATAATCTTTCTATCTTAGCCTGACTGCCTCACACTTCTAGAGTGTGCTATAAAAGGAGTTACACTGTTACCTTCTAAGGCTAAGGCCACACTAGGCGATAGCGCCGCGATTTGACTCGCGGCGACTTTTTCGCCGCGACTTTTCGTCGCGACTTTTAAGCAATCGCTGGGGAAACTTTTGCGCTGGCGTCTATGGGGAATCGCGTAAAATCGCCAGCGTAAAAACACACGCGGCGATCTTTTCTCTACTGTCGCTCGAAATTGCCTCGCTAGGAGATTTCGAGCGACAATAGAAAAAAGATCGCCGCGTGTGTTTTTACGCTGGCGATTTTACGCGATTCCCCATAGACGCCAGCGCAAAAGTTTCCCCAGCGATTGCGGCTTAAAAGTCGCGGCGAAAAGTCGCCGCGAGTCAAATCGCGGCGCTATCGCCTAGTGTGGCCTTAGCCTAAACTAAAGCCTTATTTGTAGGCTCCCTATCCCCAACTTTAACTAAGGTGTTTGCTTAGCTTACGGTTGTTTATTTAGGTTATTGTTTGTTGAAGTTTCTAATCCTGACTGTTTTGCCAACCTGACTTTCCCATCTCAACCTGTCAGTTAAAGTTTCTAATGCTAACGGACTCCTGCTGCATAAATATGGCAGCCCATTCATACAGGAACATGGGGCACCAGACCAAAGGCAATATTATGATATATGTAAATAAAGAATTTAATTTCTGGTGTCAGTATCTCTTTAAGATTGAGTCCATATAAGAAGATCTATGGGCTCATTCATTCCCTTTTTATAGACTTGAAAATACCTAAAATACCTCTGGGCCAATGGTTATACCATCCAACACAGCATAGGTAACCTCTTTGAGACTGACTTGTCAGTAAGAGATGTTAACTCTTTCATAACCCTGCAAAGGTAAATTTAAACAGCTGTATGGACCAAAGCAAGCATGAACTTTAGGCACACATGTCCAGAATAATACTGTTTTGTTTCAGATATATCAGATTATTTTCACTGAAGATGACCATTGTGGTGAATAAGTTGATGGGAAAAGAAGAGGATGACCAGTAACAGTGTGGATAAATAAAGTTACTTAGTTAAAATTACTTGTGATACTGTAATTACATGGGGTGCTATACTTTATATAACTCCCTGCAACTTCAGGTAGAGCATGCTTTACATGTGATTCTCTCTCTCTCAGGTGGGCCCTCACTCAAGGATAGAAGAAGGCTTAACCACTGTCATGAAATCACTCCACTTAGCACATAGCTATGCAATGCTGATTGTAATACATATAAATCAAAACAATACATGGTGTCAGAAGTGTGGCTGCAGAGGAAATGTAAAAGATGGATCGTTTTAAACTAACCTCAGGTCTGGACATTCTACAAGGAAATCAATAAGAAAACTGTAGAAGGTTTCTTCAGAGCTTTGAATTAAACCTTGCTGCCAAAGGAGAAACACGTGAACCAGCTTGGGTACAGTCTTCTCTCTTTTTACATGTGGCTGGGGAAGATGCCCTTGGAATTATATAACACATTCACATTTGCCACAGAAGAGGATACATTGGATTTGCAGACTATTATGAAGACATCTAAGGAATACTGCAATCCAAAAAAGAATATCACATGAGAGTTTTTTTACATGCATGCAGGGAGACATATGGTTGCCGCCTGTCCAATTTTGACACAGACAGCCCTTTTAAAAACTGCCTGCCCGGTTTTCCAAATTAAGAAAACCGGGCAGGATTCTCTGAGATTGATGCGGCACGTCCACTTCATAGCCCAGTCCCCAACCTCACATCCCACCCTGTTACATCAAGGTCCTGCCTTCCGCTACGTCACGGTCTAGCCTCCCCACCCTGAGTTAGTTGGGAGGAAAGATGGCAACCCTTGGGAGACATGTCCATTCTTTAGTATGTGTCTGAACAAAAAAATACAGCAAAGCCTTGTGAGTTTGGACAGTTGCAGGAATCTCTTATCAGAGACAGACTTGTATGTGGCATTACATCTTTTAACACGAGAGAGGGACTGTTGAGCGAAATGGATCTGTGTCTGGATAAAGCAGTTCAGTTTTGTGTGGCAGCAGAAACTACAACAGTGCAGTTAAAATCTATGCAAGCAGATAAGAATATGCATTCCTTTATGCAGGAGAGCAAACGTGGACATTGAAACAGGGCAACTTGCTCAATAGCAAGCAACTAAAAGTGAAACTAAAATCCACAAGTTCCATTGTAAAATATGTAGAACCGAACATTTACCACAGAACTGCCCAGTTTATGGTAAAGTGTGTAACAACTGTAAGTAACCAAATCATTTTGCAAATATTTGCAGATCTAAGAAAGTGGATGTTGTAGAGTATGAGTATACAGAGCACTTCAGTTTATCAGTGGGGTAAAATCACAGACTCACAAATAGCAAATAAGCTTGTCAGCTTTAAACTGTAAGCTTTAAACTGGACACTGGTGGTCGGGCAAATATAATGTCTTACTGGGGAGATTAAAAAAAGCACAGGTGTTGCAAGACAGTATTTATTATATACAGTGTTATTTGGAAGTGCTGCACAAGAACAAAAGGTACACTGTGCAGTTTATAGTTGTGAAAGAGGAAGTAATATAGATAATAGGTCTGCAAACTTGTGATAAATCTCATCCAGAGAGTGATGGCAATAAATAAGCATGAAAATCTAAACCTCTATGCAGATGAGTTTCAAGGCATCGGCTGCCTGAAGGGGGGGCATAATATTCAAGCAAATGAAAGCATTTCTCTAAAAGTGCATGACTAGAAAAATTCCAGTCATGTTAAAGGTCAAGTTAATGGCAGAACTGAATTAAATGGAGAAACTTAATGAAAAGAATCGAAGAGCCGACAAAGTGGATGAATCCACTAGTAATTGTAGAAAAACCCAATGGTAGCTTGAGTGTGTGTTTGGATTCCAGGGACTTAAAGAGATACTGACACCAGAAATTAAACCTTTTTTACAACTATCATAATATTGTCTTTGCATGCTATTTATAATTTTGCCATAAAAAGTATTTACAGATGATTTTCCATTACCCATCTGATCCCCCAATGTTCCTCTCTGAGGGGGCTGCCATATTTGAGCTTCAGTAGTCTGTTAACATTAAAAACTCTAACTGACATGCTGAGAAGGGACAGTCAGGTTGGCAAAACAGTCAGGTTTAGGAACTTCAAGTAACAATTACTTATCAACATGAGCAAAGGTAACTTGTGATGTACATTAATATTTTGAATAATAACTTTTTAGTGTTGGTATCACTTTAAACACAGCTATAATGAAAGAACATTATCAGCTTCGCACAGTTGAGGAAATCACACATAAAGCAAAATTCTTTTCAGTTCTGAGGTTTGGCAAATAAAGCTAGACTGCGTTTGTGTACATTTAACACACAATTCAGATGCTACAGATGCCCCAGGTTGCCATTTGGTTTCAGATCTGCTCCAGAAGTTTTTCATAGAACTGTAAAGCAACTGTTTGAAGGTATTGAAAGTTTGGAGACCTAAATTGATGATATAGTGATCTTGAGACAAAGAAACAACATGTTAAGAGACTATCGGGCAGATTTATCAAAGGTCGAATTTGGACTCACAACACCAATGGGAAGATCCGAAAATGAGTTTTGTATTCAAATCTAATACAAACTAAACTTAATTTACATTCGAATTGGGGTATTAAAATTCCAATGTGTGAATTTTGACACCAAAAAAAAAAAAAATAAGAATTTACTAGTCGACCCTTAATAAATCTGCCTGTTAGAAAAGTGCTGGAGAGGTCTAGACTAAAGAATTTTAAACTCAAACAAGGACAAAAGCAAAATTGTTCTACAAAAGATCAAATATTTTGGACATATTTTGTCGACTGAGGGGTTAAAACTGAACCCAAGCAAAGTGGAAGCTTTAAGACAGATGCCTGCTCCAGAATGTAAAGCAGATGTGGAGAGATTCTTAGGAATGATTACTTTTTTCCGTAAATTCATCCCAAATCTCTCAGAAAACACTAAGACACTTTTGTGAACTTAATAGAAATTATTTAATATGGACATGGAAAGCAGAACATCACCAATAATTCAACAAGTTGAAAAAGCTCCAGTCCTTAAATATTTTGATGTAAATTCACCAGTGACAATCTCTGTTGATGCTTCTCAAAGTGGTATTGGAGCTGTTCTACTTTAAAATAACAGGCCAGAGGCTTATGCTTCAAAGGCCATGACAAC
Source organism: Xenopus laevis (assembly GCF_017654675.1). Taxonomy (NCBI): domain Eukaryota; kingdom Metazoa; phylum Chordata; class Amphibia; order Anura; family Pipidae; genus Xenopus; species Xenopus laevis. Next base: position 64,430,012 of record NC_054383.1, on the reverse strand, counting down.
CACACTGACGTGCAGATAGAAAAAGAGATGCTCTCTGTAGTCTTTTTTAGTCTTAGTTTTCATCAGTTTGTATAAGGAAAAGAAGTTGAAGGTGAGACAGATCAAACCACTCAAGGCCATTATTGAAGAAACCACTCAGCAGTGCTTCATTAAGAATTCAGAGACTATTACTGCATTTATAGAAATATCAGCTCAAAGTAAAATACAGGCAATTAATAGCACTGGGAGAGGCTTTTTCAATACCGCACCACTCACTATCTCCTCTGCTTCTTTAAATCCAACTCTCACACAAAGTTGGTTAGTGCTGTAAAAGGAGAAAAGAGAAGGAAGCGCACATAGGGCAATAGTGTTTTGTGTTATCTGATAAGAGCAATCCAGTCACAATAGAGTTAAAAAGTGTTCAGAAAAAAGTTAATTGGATCCACCCAAGGTGCAAACATGAAACAGGCTTCCCTTTTGGTATGTACTTACAAACAGTCAATGTTCAGCTTGCATGTAATATTTGGTTTGTGTTCCGCAGTTCATTCATAACTCAATAAATGAAGTGGAGATAAAAGAGAAATGAATAGTATAATTCTATTTAATAAATATTTTGAAAACAATCACAAAACGCCCATTGCCTACTCACAAACAGTTCAGCATCAAAAGCACATCATATTCCAAGGTAAAGGTCCGGACTTCTCAGAAGGATCTGCTGTTTGGAGATATGGTGTTGTTCAAGGTGTAGCAATTGGGGCCACACTGTCCTTTCCTACTCGTTTCACAGACTCTACGGTCTGCTTCCTCATGGAGGGTGTGGCTGTTCCTGAAGGAGAGCTCATGAGGAAAAAGCCAAATTTAGCAGCATAATAAACTGCCTGCTTATTTTTTTCTTTGCTGACATTTTTAGTTATGTTGATGGTAAAACCTCTTTGCCTCCAATCAAAGTAGATGTCTTGTTGCCACATGAACCTCACTCTATTATGGAAAAACAGTTCAAGTACATTTATGTATTGACTTTGTACATATTTATATGGTTACGGGTTGTTCACCTTTAGACTAACTTTAAGTACTACTGGACATTGATATTTTGAGAAATTTGCAGTTTTTTTATGTAGTTTTATGTTCAGCAGCTCTCCAGTTTGGAATTTCAGCAGCTATCTGGTTGCTTTTGTCTTGTTTACTGTAGCAACCAGGTTTGAATGAGAGGCTGAAATATAATTAGGAGAGCAAATAAATATAATAGTTTTTTAGCAAAATTTATTGGCTACCTAGGTCATTGACCACCATTTCAAAGCAGGACAAATGTAGAAGAGGAGAGCAAATAAGTCAAATCCCAGAATCCATGTGGCACCCACAGGTACCTTAGAACTGGTGCTATTGCAACCTGCACAGTTTTTTTAAAAGGATATGCTGCACTGAAGAGAATGTCCTATGGGGGTTATATAATAAGACGCACTAAGTTTGCCCAGGAGCAGTAATCCTTTGCAACCAATCAGCAGGCAGAATTAACAGGCCACATGATTAAAAAACAGCAACTTATTGATATTATTGCTATGGTTTACTGCATGGGGGCAAACGTAGAGTCTTTTATTACAGGTGGGGGTTATCATTTAGAAATTAAGCACAGAATTGTTCTGTGGTGAAAAAAAGAAAAATATAAATACACAGCTTGATTAATTTTTCAGTATCTTTTACTTTGCTTTTTATTGCACTTTCAATAATAATTGAATAAATGCTTCATTTCACTCATGCTTATATGTGCAAATCACTCATGAAAAAGAAAAACCCATACAGAGGAACTGAGATAAGGGCAGCTTTTGTGTGCGGAACAAACTAAATGACTACAATAAAAGATCATTATTAAAGGAGAGTCCTTTGTATGAGAATAATATGCAACAGAAGCTAGCTCTCTACTGCTATGCACTCAATCTTTCCTAATCCATGTTTACTGCTGAACACGTCTGGCCCGAAAATATTTACTGTACTGAGGAAATGAGCAATACTTAACCCTTAGTTTGCTGCCCCATGCAATAAAAACATAAATCTCAAAATGCAAACCATTGACTAGTTAATGTGCAACTGGCTAGTGGTTGAATAAAGAAGCTATAACACAAAAGCATCTATACATATCTTTTATATTTTATTTTAAATTGAGCTGTGGTTTTATTTTACCCAATGTTTTGATTCCCAAGGTGTTAACTGTCAAAATCTGGTGGTATTAAAGGGTTTATAGCAAGTTTACCAGTAGCTGCAATACTTTGCATTTGGATTTACCTTAGTTTGAGTTAGGTGGGGTTTGATAAGTTACACCTTAACAGACTATATAAAAAAAAACTCACTGATTGTAAAGCCTTCCGTCACAGAATCATAAAGGGAAGGACTGGACAAATTACATGCTTATGTGTATGAAAATGAAGCACTAGAAGGTTAAAGGTGGCCATACATGGGCAGATCTACTGGTTTAGAGAGGTTGCCAAATGAGAGGATCTTGCCCCGATACGCCCACTTTGAGTGCACCAGACGTCCATTTTATTGAGAGGCCAGGGTGTGCTATGCCTGATGCCGAAGAGGAAGTACAAAAAGTTCTAAAGCGCTGACAGATGGATATATCTTTGTGAAAAACACATAAACCACTAGTAGTAATTTTTTATCTTCAAACTGTAAATCAGGACATGAAGCAAACATTTTTTGTGTGCACACTTTTAAGACAATTGATAAAGTGAGAGTTCCTGAGCCATGCATAAAGGACATATTGTTTGCAGTTGTCGACACGATATACCTCAGGGAAAAAATTAAATCATATGGGAAAGTGGGGGGGGTCAAATAATTTTCCTTCAAAACCACAGCTGGAACACGTAGATCATTGGCTAAGAGAAAAACTCCTCTATAGAAAGAAAGAAGAAGAAGTCAGAATAGGGTGTGGGGCTTGATCTCTGGGGTATGAGGATTGAAAAGGGAACATACTGCAGATGGTATAAAACCCAACTATTCATAATTTATATCATTTCTGAGGTTTAAGGGTTTTTTCTACTTCAAATAAAAAAACTTGATTAAATACAATCATGGAAAAAACCTTGAATACCTAGAATTTGTGCATTTACAAGTTCAAAAATCTTGCATTGATAAAATGGCTTGCATTTTGCCTATGACAACTACCATTGACTTCTATATGAATTCTTCATACAAGCTTTCAGATGCCAATGTTTTACATTTGAGTTTTTTGTGCTTAATAAATACCAAACATTCAAGCTTTTGAAAATATAATTTGAATTCATGAGTTTGTGCAGAAAAATTGTGGAAGAAATTTGAATTGGAACCTTGATAAATCACCCCTTAAATCATCTTTTAACACTGACTGTTAAGCAGGATCTTCAGTGGATTCTTTTGTGTGTTATTTCTCTGTAAAGATTTTGTACAGGTATGGGACCTGTTAAACAAAATGGTCATGACCTGGGGGTTTCCAGATAAGAGATATTTCTGTAATTTGGATCTCTATACCTTAAGTCTACTAAAAAAAAATGTAAACATTAAATAGCAAAAGCAGGAGAGCTATGGCAGATGTAACAACTTAAAGTCCAGCAAGTTAAAGTACAGAAAGTTTAAGTACAACATTTACGGGGGAATGTAATAAAAATCGCTAACGGAAAAACTATTCGCAATACGAAAAGTTATGCCTTTGCGCGAACAAATTTTGCTTTGTGCGAATTTAATATAGCTTTTGCGAGCCCGGAAACTGTTTAGCAACCACTTCCGACAGTGAAAGACCGTTTGCGAATTTTATAGTTTGCGCCAATGCGCAGTCAATGTAGCCAGAAGGCTAGTTGCGCGCTTCTGCGCATGCGCAAAAAGACGCTTCAGCGCATAGACGCTTCAGTGCATAGACACTTCTGCGCATGCGCGAATCGACGCATGCATTCGCGTACTCGCACAGATGGGCGGTCGGCAGAGAAGGGACCGGACTAGGGGTAGGAATAAGTATGTGCCTGGCGCCCCTCCACCTTTGCGCCCTAGGCACGTGCCTACTCTGCCTACCCCTAGTTCCGGCCCTGCTCCCAATCTCCTCTAGAATAAAATTCAAATTACTAACACACACATTCAAGGCTCTTAATAATGAAGCCCCTCCCTATATTTCATCTCTGATCTCCAAATATTCTCCTTCACGCAACCTTCGCTCTGCTTCCGATCTTTGCTTCGCTTCTCCTCTCATCACTTCTGCTCATTCTTGTCTACAAGACTTCTCTCGGGTTTCTGCTTCTCTCTGGAACTCTCTGCCTCAAGCTGTCAGACTTTCTCCTTCTTTCCAAACTTTCAAGCGCTCCTTAAAGACCCACCTGTTTAAAGAAGCTTATTCAATGTACTTTAATTAATCAATCATTGCTGTATCATAAATCACAAAATTGTTTCAAAAATCCTAATGTCTCAATTGTACCCTAACCTTTAGTTTGTAAACTCTAATTTGTAGGGCCCTCTAATCTTATTGTAGTCTGTCACCCTTGTTTGTTATCTTGTCGGCACTATATAAATAAATGATGATGAAACCCAAAAGGATTGTTTTTACTCCAATGTAGATTAATTATGTTTTAGCTGGGATCAAGTACAAGGTACTCTTATTTTATTACAGAGGAAAAATTAAATCATTTTTAAAAATTTGAATTATTTGACTAAAATTGAGTCTTTGAGTCTTTGGGAGATTTCCATAATTTGGAGCTTTCTGGATAATTAGTTTCCAGATAACAAATACCATACTGTAATAAACAATCCTATATGAGTACGAGTGCCAGTGCTATATTTATAGAACATTTTGTTCTCCCACAACAGGGTTGGTTATACTGTTACCAACAGGGACACAATTTCACACACTAATGTGCAATATAGATGTGTAGGCTGGTCTGGTACTTGGGTTCAGGCTACCAAACTTACTACTTCAGTGGTGCTTGGACTTTGCCCACAGCCCTTCCGATTCGATACTAGCTCCTGCCCTTCTGGTGACATCGGATCAAGCAAAGGTCCATTAGTTGGTATGTGTCCAAAATAAATAAACTCTTTCTTGGCAATATATTGCCTATTTTATATGAGAAAGGCAATGATAAATTTGATCCTTCATCTACTTGGTTATATACATAAAGATTTTTATTCCACAGAATTTATGTTATTTTTTAATGTAAACCTATGCCCTATTTATACTTCAATGGCTACCCTATGACTACATAGCACAGTGCTGTCCAATTTATATGGTACAGAGGGCCGGAATTTTTCTAATCTACGTGGTGGAGGGCGGATAATGGAAGCCATTGTTAGCCACTCCCTGTTTTTAGACCACACCCACTTTAAACCACACCCATGTTACCACAAGACCATGTCCACATTAATAGCACACCAAAAAAACAGATGGTTGGTGCTCACTGCAGGGATCAGGGCTGGAACTAATGGTAGGCAGAGTAGGCGGCTGTCTAGGATGCCATCATTGAGGGGTGCACTTTTAATGTTTTTTTTCAAACATTTATTTAATCGTTTGTTTCAGTAAACATGGTCACTCAGTCGGGTGGATCAGATTTATTTTTGGCTGCTGTTGGCACAGGTAAATATTGGGGGCAATATGATGGCTGCTGGAGGGCTGTATGATGGATGGCTGCTGAGCTTGCTGGTACGGTGGATGGCTACTGGCACAGGTATGGGAGGCAGTATGATGGATGGCTACTGGCACAGGTATGGGGGCAGTATGGTGAATGGCTGCTGGGCTTGCTGGTACAGGGGCAGTTATATAAATGAAAGTGTTGTACATTTTCTTGCTTTCTTTATTTAAAAACCATCATGGTAAGGAAGTAAATGGTAATGCAGGAAGGGGGGGCGCTGATTGAAGCTCTTGCCTAGGGTGCCAAACTACCTTGGCCGGCACCGGCAGGGATGCCACTCATATGTGAAAGTCATATTAAGGCATACCCTTAAATCCATATGCCTCCTCCTCCCCTGTGTATAATACAGTACCCCAGCATATGATTAAACACCTTAGGGGCCCCTAACAACAATTTTCAAATGTTAACAAACCCCCAGAACAAATACCAGGCTTATTTTCCATTGGTATCTTAGGTTAGGCAGAGTATGGCACACACAGGGTGCAAAGAGCAGGCAAAGTAAGACACACACAGGGAGCATAGGGAAGACAGAACAGGAGACAGGAAAATCAGGACCAGTCTAATATGTACTACATACAGTGACACAGTGCTGCTGCTCCATTAGCATTTTGTATAAAATGTGAACAGGTAAACAATGTGGGCAGTTTCAGTCTGGGTCTCAGGTGGAACAGTGCAGGGCTTTAGGTAGAGGTGTCACAAGTGTGAACAATGCTGGAGGATCACAGGTGTGAACACTAGAGGGGATTACAGTGTGAATTTTATTACTATGCAGGGGCAGGTTAATCTCTGTAGACTGTAGTGATACCTTTTAAATCTTACAAATGGTAAACAGCAGGCAGATTTTGATATGGAGGGCCACATAAGGGGGGGTTGCGGGCCGCCAGTTGGACAGCCCTGACATTGCAGTTTATTTATGTAAACTATATTTGACACTCTGAAGCAATCAAAGGGAGGAATTAATAAAAGTTGCAAAGAGAAACAACATTTGCACTAATAAGAATAGTTCACATTTTGCAATTTAATATTCTTCACTGTTACTGCATTGCAAATTTTAATTTTAATTGTGCATTCACACTTTTAAGGCATGCTTGAAGGTGGCATATCTTTTGGTGCAAATATAATTTTTTCAGTAAGATGTTTAATGACATGCACTGTGCGCTGGTGCAAATTATTAATTTCACAACCTTTCTTCCACTGTTGGAAGTGGTCTAAAGGTTTCCGGGTTTACAAATGCTATATTAAATTTGCACAGTGGCATAATTTTCACATTATGAATATTTTCCAGTTACCAACTTTTATTACATTCCCCCGACAATCTGAAAAAGAGAATGGTAACTGTAAATTATATTTAAATAAATATAAAAGGCTTTAGTGTAGTGTAGTGTTACTCCAATATGAAAAGGACAGTAAACCTTCTTGTTCAATGAATAGGACTCCTGCTTATTTGTTCATTATCATTAATTATATTAATGCAGAGGATTACAGACAGAACTAGGGGAAGTGAAAAAAATTAAGCAATTATCCTTTTATTCTATGTCTTTATATTTTTAAAGGTATGTAAGATTATATTAAAAGCATACCCATGACTTCATCAAGATATACAAAATGCATTTTTTTTAAAATATATGTGTGTCTACTGTGTTTAAAGGCAGACTTGGAGTATGTATTCTTTAATAGCTGTCAGAGCTTTTTACATTAATAGAGATAATTTTTGCCAGAACTCTTGTTGCCACTAATGATTATAGAGTGAAAAACATTTTCATTGCTGCAAAAGAACATTGAATTAACATTGAACATGTTTCTCATTAGTCAGAGCTATCCAGGACTGGCTAAGGAAGTAAAAAAATCTACCTAGATGTTTCTATGATTTTGTACATGATCTGGCACCTTTTTATTAACGTGTAAATAAAAACAATTATTCCACTCACATTTTAGAAGATTTTTAAGGCGTATCGAATCTCCACTTGGGGAAAATTACTATACGTGTTTTTAGGGGAAGTGCGAAGCCTCTGACGAAGTCCCAAGGAGACGAAATGCGTAAGGCGAGGGCAGTGACGTCATCTCCAGGCGCCTTGGGGAGCTACAGCGGGTGGAAGCAACGTGGGTCGGAGCTGACACAAGGCTAATAACACGCATTGTAATTTTCCCCAAGTGGAGATTCGATATGCCTTAAAAATCTTCTAAAATGTGAGTGGAATAATTGTTTTTATTTACACGTTAATAAAAAAGGTTTTGCACTACCTTCTACGCTCTATATTTTCCGACAGCACGGAACAGCCACAGAGCAGACTACCCTGGTTATATTTGAATGCCTAAAAGTCTTAAACCGTTTGTAAGTACCCAACTTATAAGTAAGACACGTGGTGGAAGTAACAAGTAATCAAGCACCTTAAAGTAGAATTTTGGGAGAGTGTGGAACTACAACTACCAACAACCCGCTACACTTAGATTCTCTTTATGCTGCATTCTTATTTCTCCTAGCTTTTAGCGCTGACTCATACAGACTGTTATATTGTGATTGCCACCTGAGGAGAAAACGGGATAAACTGAGTCAGAACCAAAGGAGAATACTGGGAACTGTAGTTTTACCACATTGTGTATACATAACTGTTCAGTTAATTTGCAATCGATCCTTAGCATGCAAGTCAGATTCAAAAGCAAACAGTTATGCCCCTTGTGGACCCCCTCAAGTCACTTATTGGTTACTGCCGGGTAACCAATCAGTGGAAACCAAGTGAGCTGCAAAGCAGGAAGTATGGTTCTGACTATAATGTTAGACATCCAAATTGGCCAGTGTCAATGAGAGGTAGGGGGTGCATAGGAGGCAGAGGTAGGAAGGGGAGAGCTAATACAGCGCAGGCAGCAACAGGGTGTAGAATATGGGTCAGGCTGAAGGATGGAGTGTACAAAGAACTAGACAAGGCAGAGTAGGACAGGCCCCCGATCCACCAATAAGGATGCTGGGGGGAAATGGCTAAACCTGTGACCCAGCAGAAGAGCAAATAATACCCATTACCAGCTTAATTGCCTTCTTTGGACCAAAACTGCACAGCATATTCTAGATGGGGCTGTATTAGCACTCAGCAAAGTGTAAGCAAGACCTACATCTCCTGCAAATCTATGCCCCTTTCCATACAGCTCAAAACCTTGTTTGCCCTTGCCGCTGCTAACTGGCATTGCTTGCTACAGCCAAGTTTATTACCTACAAGGACTCCAATGTCCTTCTCCATTATGGATTTGCCTAGTGCAGTCCCATTAAAGGGGAACTAAAGTCTAAAATAGAATAATGCTAGAAATGTTGTATTTTGTATACTAAACATAAACATGAACTTACTGCACCCGAAGCCTAATTTAACAAATGATTTATGTTGTCAAAGTTGACCGTAAGGGGCTATCATCTTGTAACTTTGTTAAACATATTTGCAAGACCACGCACATGCTCGGTGTGGTCTGGGCTTCAGTTGGTAGGTTAAGCTTAGGGATCATCATAAATTAACAAAACAGCACAAGTCAAATAATATCTGCCATAGAAGCCGATACAGCAAGACTGATTAATAATCAGAATATGCAGACTGCACACGTATGACATGACTATACTATTACATCTGATTTGCAGCTCCACATATTTTTTTATTAAAGTGGGCATTGAGAATAAACAATAAATAAAATACTGCTACAAAAACAGTAAACATTAAAAATTCATATTTGGTACGTATAAGTAAACAACATGCCCACTTATCTAATAAAACTATCATATTATAGTTATATTTGTTACATATGTAAGGTTGTTTGATGGTAGTTGTTGCTAAAGGCCCAGTCTAGATAGTGCCAAGCATTCAAAGTTCCTGTGAGATGTTTATTTACTTGTCCGTAGGCACAAGCTGGCCATACTGTGTATGATATGATCCTGGTTCTTTCACCAAAATGCCCACTTTGAACTGTGAAATATCAGGCTGATCCAATCGGTTGGCCCTTGGACTAATGTTCAAATCATAAAAACTGCTATGCCAGTGGTCAGATCGAGGACCGCATCAACTTGCAGATGTGGACATTAATCTAATGGGAAAGTCTAACCTGCCAGATGTACATCTGGTCAGTTTTTTGTCCAGAGTAGTTGGGTGGTCTGAAGGACCCGAATTGGCAGCTTATATCTGCCTGTGTATGGCCACCTTCAAAGTCTAAGGACTAGTGATGGGCGAAGTGAATTCCTGCGATTCACCGACGGCAAATAAATTTGTGAAACAGACGAGAAATTCACAAATTTTTCGGCGAAGCGAAACGCCCCAAATTCGCCCATCACTACTAAGGACAATTTAAACCCTTGCTTATGTTCCACTGGTTAGTGAAACTTGGTATTAGGCTAATCTAAGGCTATCTAATGTACAGTATGTATCAGCCAGTATAACAGGCTCGGAGAGAAATTTCTACAAATTTACAGCTGTAGAAAATACAAACAGAATGAATGTTGTGAAAGCACCTGCTTATGAACAAAGCATCAGTTTGTTCCCTTGTATAATTGTAATATTAAACATCTCTTCCTGAGTACAAACAAGTCCAATTTAGCCAGCCTTTCCTCAAAACTGAGACCTTCCATAATCTATGTCAGCAGGCCTGGATATGTGGAGAGGCCACAAAGGCCCAGGTCTAGGGCGGCAAAATATTAGGGGTGGCATGCCGCCTAGCTGCTTTCCAGGGAGCATTAGAAAGCACAGCTCCCCAGCGTTCAGGTGCTGGCACGCATGCACACTCGCAGGGAGGGGGTATGCGGGCAGGAGCTGTATGTCAGCTTAGTAGCTCTTCTTTGGACCTGCAATATTGAATTAATATTCAATATTTTTATGTATTGTAAACCAATTGCTTTGGAATGAGGGTAAATTACCCTCTTCTACACTGAGTATATACCACTAAAATCATGTAAAATATATTGCTGGCCCTTCCTGCTGAATTTGCTTACCCACAGGTCCTTATCCGTCAAGGACATGTCTAATTTAATACCATAAGTAGTTTGCATATTTTTTTTGTAGCTCAAATGCATATTCTGACATTTATTAAGACATTGAGGGGGTTATTTACTAAACCTCGATTTTTTCTGGTGGATGTTTTTTAGGGCAAAAACTAAAATTTTTAGAGGAAAAATTCTTAAAGAAAAGAAAACTTGAATTTTTCAAGAGTTATTATAATTTGAAAATCCACAATCTCAAACCTGTCGAGGTTAAGGATAAGTCAGTGGGAGATTTCCCTTTTAAAGTTTAAAGATCCGTGCTGGGTTTCGTACATTAATCCAAAAAATGTAGGGTTTTCGGGCGATAACTCATAATAATAGAGCAATTCAGGCGTCAAACATAAAAAATTTATAAGATAAGGGTTTTCGCTTCATTTTATCAAGTTTTTTTCGCAACCCAACTTTTTCGAGTTCTTTTATTGATAATTAAGATAAAATTGTGAATGTGAGTTTAGTTGAGCTTGGTTTAATAAAATTATTTTGTTTAAAGGGGAGGGCATTTTAGTATCTTAAGGCACAAAATGCCTCAATGTCCTTAAAGTAGACCTGTTACCCAGACACAAAAATCTGTATAATAAAAGTCATTTTCAAAAATAGTCTGGAGCGGCAAAACTTAACACAGCTTATAAATTTATAAGTTTTAACCTTTATTTAATTGTAACTGTTACAACAACAGAATACAACAAACAAAAGTGCAGTGTGTATGTGCAGGCCTACTTTGAAATAAATTAAACACTGAATAGCCCTATTAAATGCTAGTGTTCTCATCTGTTTAATGTGACTTCTGTTTCTGAAGCTGCATGCTGATCTTCCCTCTTTTGTCTTGAGTGTGTGACCGCAGTAAGGACCATGATGAATCATCTTGACTGTCACTCCTGGGATGTCTATACAGCTCTCGCACCTACTGGCGGCTTCTTGAGTGTGCGAACATGGTAAGCTAACCGTTAGCTTACCGCGGTTGCACACTCAAGAAGCAACCAGCAGGTGCGAGGGCTGTATAGATGACCCGACAGGCAAAGCCACAAGACCGAGCCACAGCAAGCAGGATGAAGAGCCGGATGAGGCTCCGGAGCCGCGGGTTGCCTACCCTGTCCAGATGTCACTGCCTAGCCACATTCCCCCTTTCTGTAAAAAGCCCCCCTAAATACCAGGTTTCCGACTATAACCTGTCAGGCTTTCCCTTTACTATGAACCACTATATAAAGCTCCCCCTTAATACAGGGTTTGCGACTATTTCCTCAACTCTGACCAGCATACATTCTATACTTATGATAACATATAAAGGACTCTGGTAACTTATGGACATAACAGTTTATTCTTCCTACAGTTAATTACTACAATTACAACAAATTACAAGTTCTCACAATGTAAACCAAATCTCATAATAAAGGAAGCATACAACATACAAGGCTTATTTATAAGGTTCTAACTATTCTAACCTAATGACTTGGTGTGTGTGTGTGTGCATATCGTGTTATGTCTAGGTGGCTATCCTTAAAGGCGTTTCTTCAGATACATCACCTGTTTCTCATTCCTTGGTTTCTTCTTCTGTGTGTAGACCAAATGGAGGAGCTTCCAGTTATAGCCCATTGCCCTCCATGACAACCAGGCGGTAGCCCACTACAGTTTGTAGTAATCAGGATGAAACACTGTCCAGTAGTAGTCACTGTAGACCATGAGATACTTCAAGTCCCATAGGCATCCATTGAATTTCAGTAATGTACTATACTGAATACCATCCATTATGTGCCGCTGTACACTGCGTCCCATGGGTTTTTCAGGTAAACTTAATTCCTGTTAAACTAGTTTTCCTTGGAGAGATAACTCTCTTCTTAGTTTGTTTTAGTAACACCAACTGTCTTCCAAACCTTTATTTTGTTTAGCATAGCCATGTTTCCAAAGGCTTGCTTGGATACCTATTAGAGTCTCTTTCACCAATATTATTTTTTCATGAAGTCCATTATAACATTCCCGCCTTTGTGTCAGAAAGACACACAGATTCTTACTGTATCTATCATGTCTTCAACATTCCCACCTTTGCGTCATAGATACAGGAATGCAGATATGTTTTACTATCCAGAAGATTTGTGGAAAAAAAACTTTTGGTATGATGAATTCTCTGCAATGTTATAAATGGGGCTCTGGTCTGATGGGCAAATGGATGTCCATATATTGTCATGGAATGGAGGAACAGTTGATGTCATGTGTATCTAATTTAAATGTACATATATACTATAGCTAAATTCACCAATAATATTTTCTCATGAAGTCCATTATAACACGTTCACTGTTTAATTGTGTAGCCAGGGCATGGGGATGGACATTGGGTCCCCCATTCTGGTGCATAAACAAGATTCTGAGATGATACAATGCTTGCCTTAAAAACAGTGTCCACAAAAGTGCTCCTGCCTGCTTGCTATAATTATGAATTCCCAGACTGAAGGAAACAAGATTCAAATAATTTATATAGTGTAATTAAAGTTCATTTTACTTGACTAATGTGATAAAATAGGATTTTGAATAATTTTTTTGGGTGACGGGTCCCCTTTGGTAATGGGTTGAGTGCAGAGGCCTCTTGTATTTGTCGATATGAATTTTCTACCACACACAGATTATTATTATGCCCAACAGCAGACCTTAGCTTTAAATGCAGCCATTTATTGAATACTGTAGCAAAAGCTTTGGAGAAATCCAAGTACACAACTACTGCATGGTTCACACATGAGGAAATTCAAAAGAGACTAGAACATGTTAAGATTAACAAAGGTTCGGGGCCAGATGGTATTCATCCCAGGGGACTTAGCGAGCTTAGCTCTGTGATTGACAAACCTCTTTACTTAATTTTTCAGGATTCATTGAGATCTGGCATAGTGCCAAGAGACTGGCGAATTGCTAACGTGGTGCCTCTATTCAAAAAAGGATCCCGTTCTCAGCCTCAAAACTATAGGATAGTTAGTCTGACGTCAGTGGTAGGAAAGCTTTTTGAAGGGTTAATAAAGGATAAGATACTGGACTTCATATCAAATGATAATACTATGAGTATGTGCCAGCATGGTTTTATGCATAATGGATCTAGCCAGACTAACCTAATTTCTTTTTATGAGAAGGTAAGTAGAGACCTCGATTCTGGGATGGCAGTGATTTACTTAGACTTTGCTAAAGCATTTGATACAGTGTCAGACAAAAGGTTACTGGTTAAATTAAGGAATGTTGGCCTGGAACATAGTACCTGGATTGAGAACTGGCTAAAAGATAGACTACAAAGAGTGGTGGTAATTGGAACATTTTCTAATTAGACCAGTGTTGTTAGTGGAGTACCGCAGGGCTCTGTACTAGGTCACTTGTTTATTAATGACCTGGAGCTGGGCATTGAAAGTACTGTTTCTATTTTTGCAGATGATACTAAATTGTGCAGAACTATAGGTTCCATGCAGGATGCTGCCACTTTGCAGAGTGATTTGTCTAAGTTGCAGAAATGGGCAGCAAACTGGAAAATGAGGTTCAATGTTGATAAATGCAAGGTTATGCACTTTGGCAAAAATAATATAAATTCAAGTTATACACTAAATGGTAGTGTGTTAGGAGTTTCCTTAAATGAGAAGGATCTAGGGGTTTTTGTAGATAACAAGTTGTCTAATTCTGGGCAGTGTCATTCTGTGGCTACTAAAGCAAATAAAGTTCTGTCTTGCATAAAAAAGGGCATTAACTCAAGGGATGAAAACATAATTATGCCTCTTTATAGTCCCTGGTGCGGCCTCATTATTATTATTATTAACATGTATTTATATAGCGCCAACATATTGCGTAGCACTGTAAAGTAACTGTGATTATACAACTACATCACATGAATTACATACATAGAATATATGGAGTAACAAACATCACAATCAATACAGGTACAAAGAGGTGAGGAAGGCCCTATGCATAGGCATACAGTCTAAAGGGAAGGGAGTAATACACAAGGTGTGGGAGTGGGCAAGATCGAAGTAAGTGGGTGAGAAATGTGGTGTTGTATGTGGTGTTGCGATTGGTAGTAAAGCAGAGTGAGGGTAGGCTTCTCGAAAGAAGTGCGTTTTCAGAGATTTTTTGAAAGCAGAAAGGTTGGGAGAAAGTCGGACAGATCGTGGGAGAGCGTTCCAGAGGAGGGGGTGCAGCCCTTCCAAAGTCTTGAATGCGAGCATGTGAGGAGGTAATGAGAGAAGAGTTGAGTAGCAGGTCAGTAGAGGAGCGAAGTAAGCGAGTGGGTGAGTATATAGAGATGAGTTCAGAGATGTAGGGTGGAGCAGAGTTGTGAAGTGCTTTGAAAGTCAGTGTCATTAATTTGAATTTGATTCTGAAAGGTAACGGAAGCCAGTGCAGGGATTGACAGAATGGCGAGGCAGAGGATGAGCGGTTGCTGAGGTGTATGAGCCTCGCAGCAGTGTTCATTATGGACTGGAGAGGTGACAGTCTCTGGAGGGGGAGGCCAATTAAAAGAGAGTTACAGTAATCTAGACGCGATATGATGAGAGAGTGAATAAGAATTTTGGCAGCGTCTTGGGTGATAAATGATCGTATTTTGGATATGTTCCTTAGGTGGAAGTGACATGATTTAATAAGTGTCTGGATATGAGGAGTGAATGACAGGGCAGAATCTAGGATAACCCCAAGGCACCGGGCCTGGGGAGAGGGGGTGATAGTGGAATTGTTAACTATGATGGATACTTCGGGGATGCTACTGGTGTTTCTTGGAGGAAAGAGAACCATTTCAGTTTTAGAGAGGTTTAATTTAAGGTAGCGTTGCGACATCCAGGTAGAGATAGCGGACAGGCAGGAGGAGACGCGAGTTAGGAGTTCTGGGTTGAGATCAGGAGATGAGAGATAGATTTGAGTATCATCAGCATAGAGGTGGTAGTGGAAACCATACGAATTTATTAATTTGCCAAGGGAGGAAGTATAGAGGGAGAATAGTAATGGTCCCAGGACAGAGCCTTGAGGAACTCCAACAGAAAGAGGTAGGGGAGAAGATGATACTCCATTGTAGGAGACACTGAAGGAACGATTGGTGATGTAAGAAGAGAACCAGGACAGGGCTGTGTCACGAAGGCCAAGCGACTGGAGGGACTGGAGGAGGAGAGGGTGATCTACAGTGTCAAATGCGGCTGAGAGGTCAAGCAGTATTAGTAGTGAGAAATTATTGTTGGCTTTAGCGGTTAAAAGGTCATTAGTTAGTCGAGTCAGGGCAGTTTCCGTGGAGTGTTGTGGCTTAAAACCAGATTGTAGGGGGTCCAGCAGGTTATTGTCAGAGAGGAATGAGGTAAGTCGGTTGTAGACTAGGCGCTCAAGTAGTTTAGAGATGAAAGGTAGCAGAGAGATAGGTCGGAGGTTGTCAAGATTGGAGGGATCAAGAGAGGGTTTTTTCAGAATGGGGGTGACAAGAGCATGTTTTAGTTGAGAAGGAAACAGTCCAGTTGAGAGCGAAAGATTAAATAGGTGAGTTAAGGCTTTGATTAGACAAGGATTGGTATTGCGGAGAAGTTTCGAGGGAATTGGATCAAGCGGGCAGGTGGTAAGGTGAGAAGAGGCCAGAAGCTTTGAGACTTCCTCATCAGTGACAGGGGTGAAGGAGCACAGGAGAGACTGGGCAGTGTGCAGGGAGGGTGGTGGAAGTCTAGGGGGGTTGAGTAGTGTAATGTCCCTTCTGATAGTGTCAATTTTGTTTTTGAAGTGCTCAGCAATATCTTGAGCAGAGACAGATGTGCATGGAGGGGGTGGAGAAGGGGAAAGGAGAGTGTTAAAGGTGGAGAAAAGTTGTGCTGGTTTTTTAGAAAGGGAGTTAATGAGTGAAGTAAAGTATGTTTGTTTGGCTTGGAAGAGGCTGGTGTTAAAGGAGCGCAGGGCGGATTTGTAGCTCCAAAAGTCTGATTCTGAACGGGATTTGCGCCAGTGACGCTCAAGTGCACGTGAGTGTCTTTGGAGCGCTTTTGTATGAGCAGTATGCCAAGGTTGAAGTGGTTTGGGTCGAGAACGTTTAGTTTTTATAGGAGCAAGCTCATTTAGGGCAGTGGTGAGAGTACTATAGTAGACAGAGGTAGCCACATTAGGACATGAGATGGCTGAGATATTAGAGTGAATGCGTATGCAGTGCAGTTTTGGACTCCAGTCCTTAAGAGGTATATAAATGAGCTGGAGAGAGTACAGAGACGTGCAACTAAATTGGTTAGATGGATGGAATACTTAAATTATGAGGGTAGACTGTCAAGGTTGGGGTTGTTTTCTCTGGAAAAAAGGTGCTTGCGAGGGGACATGATTACAATTTGCAAGTACATTAGAGGACATTATAGAGAGGGGACCTTTTTACCCATAAAGTGGATCACCGTACCAGAAGCCACCCCTTTAGACTAGAAAAAAATAACTTTCATTTGAAGCAACGTAGGAGGTTCTTCACAGTCAGGACAGTGAGGTTGTGGAATGCACTGCCGGGTGATGTTGTGATGGCTGATTCAGTTAATGCCTTTAAGAATGGCTTGGATGATTTTTTGGACAGACATAATATCAAAGGCTATTGTGATACTAAGCTCTATAGTTAGTATAGGTATGGGTAGATAGAATTTAATTAAAAGTAGGGAGGAGTGTATGTATGGATGCTGGGTTTTCATTTGGAGGGGTTGAACTTGATGGACTTTGTCTTTTTTCAACCCAATTTAACTATGTAACTATGTAACTATGTAACTTCGCCACCTTAAACCTGCCAAATTGCTGTTTAGCCTATGGGGGGAACCTCCTATAACCTATATGAGCCGTTGGCTAAGTTTTGAGAAGTCGAAGGTTTTTTTGTAAAATCGTATGATTAAATCTTACAAAACGAACGAAACAAAGGATTTCATCGTAAGATCGTATACGATTTCAATTTAGCGGAAAAAACCTACACCTATTGGATGGTCGAATTTCGAAGTTTTTTCACTTCGAAATTCGACCCTTGATAAATCTGCCACTAAGTGTGTGTAAGTGCATAATGTGTAAAAAAACATGCACTTACCATTTTTGTAGCAGGAGGATCACTGGAATCAATGGAGGGCCCTGGACAGTGTGTATGCAGAGTTATTGTGCAGCAGCAAGTGAGTGGGCAGATGTTCATTGAGGAGGAGGTAAGGGAAGCATGGCGCATCTGCTACTTTGGAGTCGGATCTGCGACAATCGCGTCGCAGATCCGAACTTGACAGCCCCCAATCTTCATTGCCCAGGGGGCTGTCATCCCTCCTGACTCTCTGCAGAGGCCATTTGAAGCTCATGCCACATTTGTTTTAGGGTGGGCACATGTCTAGGACAAAAGATGATTCCTTTTGTCTTTATTTTGCTTCCTTGGACATTTTTAATAATAAGTGGCCACTTCAAGCTATTTCACCAACACTCACTGATAAAGGCATTTATATGACCAGTATGTACCTGCCATATTTAAATTGACTTCAGCATAAGTGTGTTAACGAAGTTTCGATAGGAAGAAAGCTATGCTACTGAGAATTCGCTTAGAAATGTCTGCTCTGATGATTTTTTTCTGGTGAAACTTCACCAGCATTTACAATTGAAAGAAAACTTTGCATTTTTATCAACATGTGTATTTGTTGGGAATTAACGTCTGACAAAGTTGCGCGAAGTGTGGCTGAGCCTTCTGAGGCAAAAATTTGTCCTTTAATAAATTTGCCCCTTAATATTGAGGTTCTTGTATGTAGGGGGGTCATAATAGAACACAAATGTTCAAAAGTTGGCAAAGGGAATTTGAACACTAATCTACTGCCAAGGCTAGTATAGTAATGTTGTACATAAACTGTTTACATTTACTTAAGGTTGTCTGTGGTGTTAAATGTTTTTTTCTATAAATTTTGATTTGTCTGTGAACTTACCAAATTCCAAAATGTGAATCAATGGGAGACTACAATACCAGATTGCAAAGGTTGCCTTAAGGATGTGTCAGTGTGTCTACTGGGGTCATATGTGCAGGGCCGTGGGGTTGGGAGAACCGATATAGAGCAAAGTGACATAGTATAGGGTGCTATGGAGAAAGGTCTAGCATGTAGCAAAGTTCTGCAGGTGCAAAGGCAAGGTACTATAGCTCCCTAAAAAGGATACCATTATGTAATTAGAATCATTATATAAACAAGAAGAAAAACTACCTTCAAACCAATATCAACTCTATCTTTATGAAGATAAATAGGTCTCTGAAGATATGCAACAGTATGGATATGTTCATAAGCTGTCAAATATAATATGGGGTCATGAGGAAAGGAGGGGGTACAAAAACATTTTTAAAGGTGGGGATGGGACTACTGAGAGATACCCCATCGGCCACACAGCTATGTAATAATGTGTCCATCACATTGCAGGCAAATAGGGAAAACCAATAACAATTACCAGTGATAGAGTTATAAATAGGCAACCATAAATAAATACATCTTTCGTGGGGTCCCTGATAGTCCACCTAGGTCAGCAGCCACGTTCTATGTCTGTAAGTACCTTTCAGTATAAGAGCAAGACCATGACAGTGAGCCCTAAAGATGTAAGCAGTAGTAAGGACCATCATCTAATAATGATATTTCTATTATATGAGAAAATGACTTAAGCATCAATGGCTGTCCTGGGCATGTGGAGTGCATAATCTTCCATAGTAGGAATGAACACCCTACTTGATAATAGAAAGAACTTCAGACAAGTTAGCAATAAACTCCTAAATATGTATCCCTGTGTGTTGTACAAGCACCTGCGGAAGGGCCACTGGCCCGAAACATGTCGTGCACCTGTTTTGAATAAATGAATCACTGAATCAGCTATTGGTTCTCCAGAGTCCTATTTATATATTGGGAAGTGCATGACTGTTCTGCACAAGCAGTGCTGTATTTATGGGAATGCTCCATACTAGAGTGAAAAGACCTGCATTTGTGGTGCTAAGTGTGAGGCATTGATAAAATGCAAAAAACATGTTGGTTTGTGCCTATTTGCTCATAAGGCCTTGGTTGCTTTAACAGTCTACTAGGCTGGCCATTACTTCCATAAAATACAGATCTTTTAAATGTGAGGATAATTTAATTCATGCTAATATTTTTTATGTTTATGAAACATCTGCAGGCAGTTTAAATAATTGGAATAATTGAATAATTCAAACTAAAGTAATTTATGTATTCATAAACATGTTATTCATTCTCAGTATTCATTGTATACACAAACTGCTAAAAAAAGACTTTTTCGTTTTACAATATCCAACTGCCATAATTTTGCTGCTAAACAGGGATATTGTTGTACTTTTAAACTCTCTGCTGGAGAGAATGCCATTCAACTTAATAGAACATTAGTAAGATTCCTTTTCACTGAAGGCCAGAAGAGAAAATCTGTACATTACATAAAGCTATGGTATAATCAACAACATTGTTGATCTTGATTGCTGAATGTTTCATGAAGCTAAAAGTTCACACATCACATACAAACTCAAAATATTTATTCTACTAAGATGTATGGGAAGTATAGTTCACGTGAGAAATGTGAATTTTGTGAAACAGACATATCATCATTAGAGTGGACTTCACAGGAACAATTTGCACCTGAACTCAACAAGAGCCTCAATGTTATGATGGGCCACAATTGAGTGGCTAGCAGGTAGGAGCCTTGGTGCTGTGTAACACAAATACAGTGGGTATTTAAGGTGCTGATAAACTGGAAACATGTTGTCATGTAGAGAAGATTTATTAATCAGCTGTATTAATGCAAATGCAGGCAATACAGCTGGTTAAATGCAAAAGAAGTTCAGAAGTTCTTTAACTGGGTCAGAGGTCAGAGGCAGGCTGCAGACAAGAGTGATCCGATTAACTAGCAAGAAGGTCAGGACTGGCGGCAAACTAGGAGAGTCTGGTAAACTAGCCAAAGTCAGGGGAAGGCTGAAGGCAGAGAATGGTCAAAGAGACAGGCCGAGGTCAAATACCAGGAGATCCAATAGTCAATGGGAACAGGAACAGGGGCACAGAGCAGGAATCACGCACAGGGGTCACAGGAGCAAGGAATAATGCAGGATCTAGCTTTGGGGCTTCAATGATCAATCAATTGGGGATTGTTTGTAACAGGCTTATAAAACCCTTTGATTGGCAAATTTCAAACACCTGGGTTTGATGAGAGTGGAGGAGGTGAGCAAATACATAAGGTAACCAGAGTGTCTTTAATCATTTGCGTAGAGTCAGATCCCAAAGGTATCCAGTGACTCAGCGAGGTAATGCAGGAATGTGTAAGTATATAGTTCAGCGTTTGTTAGGTACCTTTCCCATAGGCCTCTTCCCATGCAGATAGCATTTACCTGGTACAAAATTACTGTATGTCACTTAAGTAATGGTTACCATAGAATACCAGCTGGCACTTACTAATGATATTAATGAATAAATATATATATTTATACAAGTATTTGTTTTACATCCTTGCCATAGGAAATTACCATTGTAATCTGGCAGTGTTTTTGTAGTGATTTGTTCATGAGGTGAAACTTCCTCTTTCAAAAACACTTTTTTTTTTTCATTATGCAATATGCAGCTACACATACATCACAATGTATAGGAAACACTTCTCTCTTTCTCAGCCACACTGAAGTGGGATGGGAATATGACAGGCTCAATCTGATTCAATTCCATAGAGACTGCTCCCATGGTTTAGATTTAGAGATGAACAATTCCTTTATATATATTTAGAAAGCTAAAGTAATACTATCTAAACATCTAAAATGTTTACTGCCTCCACTCCCACATTTAATTTAGCATAGGAAAATGATATCTACATTTTCTCACAATTACCCAGGATTTATATGCAAAAGTTCTAATGGATCCAGATGGAACAGTATTTCCTGGCAATTGAGACTGGCACTTTGCCGTAGGTGACAAATTGTAACTTGTGCCATAGGCCTAAGAGTTTTCCAGCATTGAATTATTTTGAAATGAAACAAAAGACAGATCACTTCTGAATATCTTCTGTGGAAAAATACATTTTATTATTCAATATATCCTGGGAACTCTAGACTAAGAGGCAGCTTCAGATTGTTATGCTGGCAATACATGCCTAAATTTGGTTGGGAAGTCAAGGGGTCATATAGACTGATTACCCTGTGATCCTAGTGCAGGGGTCTCTAAAAGGTAGATTGTGATCTACCAGTAGACCTTTAGTTGGTGGTCAGTAGATCTCAAGACAATGTCAACAAACAGTTTAATAGTTGTTTTTTTAAATATATTGTAGGGGTCTGGTAAATTAGCCACCCCTAATAATATTGGCAGGCAAATCCCCAGTGGTATAGACACCTAAATGGGTCCTAACAGGGGACCTATTTTATTATTCTGCCTTAAGCTATGCCCTTGGTGTTCACAATAGTGACCAGTGGATGGCACTGTGCTAAAGTATAAAACCCTTGGTATCCATGCGCTCAGGGTCCATCTTGTGCGGGATCTAGCCTGAGCAGGCAGGCAGGCAGAGCTAGAGTGGAACCTAGACAGGTCAGGTCTAGTAAGGATAGGCTACTCACCTTAAGAAGTCACTCTAGAAGTGACAGATAGACAGATAGACAGGCTAATTGCCCAGAAGTAGGGACTAAGTGCATAGACTTAGGGATGTAGTGATTACCCTGGGTTCCACTTAGGGAAAAGGCTGAAAGCCGGGTGTACCTTCATTGCTGCTGTACATGTTCTCCTCCCTGTGGGGACTAATACTGACTAAATGTGCTGTGAGTATATGCCTATCCACTGTTGATGTATGATCCTTCTTGCTTTTATGTACACTGCATGGATAATTGTATTGTTCAATAAATATGTTCATTGATTAAGTTATAAGAACCACTGGCACCCAATTATTGCACCCTGCATATAGTTACACTACACCTTGCCTTCACACCATTCTTACTCCCTAAGAATTAAGGTCTCATCTGGAGCACAGTATTGGGAGTGGAGCTCATAGTTAGAAAACGGTCCACTCAATTAACTATAGCGCTACAATAGTAATATAAATTCTCTTCTATCACTAAAAGTAGACCTCGCATTAGTAAAGTATGGGCACTCCTGTTCTAGTGGATTAAGGATTAATGGTCAGGTGAAATGAAGTGAAGAACCAAAACATGAGGCTCCTCTTACGTTCCTGCTGTTTTCATTATTTGGGTACTCAAAGTAAAACAAAAAAGGCACAAAACAACAGAACAACAGAACAATACAACAGAACAGTATCTGTTCGTGCACACTCTTATTGTTCTGATGTCCATATGGGTTGGTCAATGTTTGGCTACCTTTAGGCAGCCTTTCTGCATGATTTTTGGTATAAACAGTGTCATTAGGCACTAGGTGGAAAAATGGGTGCAAACAGGTACCCATAACACACTTTATATAAAGCATTTGTATCACTGTATTAAACTTCATAAGTGCACCTAGCTCACCTAACTGTTAGAATAAAGTTGCAATGTACAGCTCTGTAAATGCTAGGAAATTTTCTTTTTTAAGAAAATACTTTTTTAGTTCAGGGTTGGCTTACAAAAGGATACAAATGTTATGCCTACCAGAATACACGTGAACCAGAATTTTTGTTTGGGGGGGATGGAACTACACTATGGGCAAATTTGGAGAATTGTGAGTTGTGAGTCAGTTAGTAAATGAGGTACAATATTACTCCACTTTCAGACAGCTTATGAAAAACAACATCTACACAGCTACATAGAAGTGTTTACCTGCCTTCGTTCCATAATATGGAATATGGAAAAAAAAGTGTTTTTTTTAACTTCCCCCAGTTGATACTTTTAAAAGTCTAATTAAAGGTTATAGGGCTCATTTACAAACACACATGTAGCATGCATTGTGCAACTGCAAAAGCAATGCACAGTGTTTTTACCCACAACTGTAGCATTTTTTCCACAATTCCAGTGTTATTGCGAGTGCATGTTGACTTGTGCTACACGCATTTGTGACCATTGCTATAAAATACACTCATTTTTATATATCAGACACAATTGCAGTAAAAATTGTCAGAGTGAGAATTGTGCATTTCCAGCGATCAGCATTAAAATGACTTTTCCACAAAATTCTTTAGGGGCAAATCTGCTGCACCTATTGTTCCAGCTCACAGTAAGAGCCAAAGAATTACTGCCACCTTCAGAATGGTGGTAGCTCCAAGGCATAAGTACTTTTCTTAAATGGCCTCAATATGTGTAACGATAGCATACATATTGTGTGACTGTTCTTGTGTCTGCATTCAGAAATTATCCCTTATTTAATCTTGTAAAAAGAGATTTGGGCTATATAGTGCTAGTTAACCCAGGTTTACTTAAAATAATGCCAATAAGTGGGTCTTATTTACTTTCACGGAGACATTTTGCCCTATAGCAGTAACCCATGGCAACCAATGAAGGTTTTGCTTTTATTGTTTTACCTGCAATTGTCTTAGCAAAGCTAATAACTGATTTGCTGCTAAGGCTTACTGCCCAGATGTAAATATGACCACTGATAAATGAGCGCAAATAAGTATAAATGATCCAAACCAACTGCTAAGTATAGTGCTTATTCTGATGCCTATAGATGATACTAGAATTCACATCTTTATGCATGGAAACTATCTTTTTTAAAGAAAGACAAGCCAATTTGGGTTTGTTTAGGATGGAGAAGAGGCAAAATTAGGGGACCATATAATAAACTCGGTAATGCTTTATTTACCAGTAATTATTCCATCTTAACATTCAGTTAGAGCAGGGAAAGCATTACAATGAGAGCATTGCAGTTGTTGTATTCTCTCTGAAGTGGTTGTACAAGCGGATACATTAGACAATTTCAAGAAAGGGTTAGATGGCTTTTTAGCAAGTGAAAAAAACAGTTATTAAAATAGCTTTTGTACAAAGTTGATCCAGGGACTGGTCTCAAAGCCATTTTGGATTCAGCAGGGATTTGTCCCCCTCTGAGACAAATTAAAGAGGTTTCAGGTGGAGTTTGTTTCTTCCTCTGGATCAACTAGCAGTTAGGCAGGTTTTATATTAACATTATACATTGTTATTTAATAAAATTGGAGTCAGGAAGGATTTCACCCCTCTGAGGCAAATTGGAAAGACTTTTTGGGGTTTTTTCTTCCTCTGGTCAACTAGCAGTTATGCAGGTGTTATATTAACATAATAAATTTACATATACTGTAATTACATTGTTTTTATATTGAAAGACAATATTAATTACATTCTATTCAATTGTACTGCAATAATTATGAAAATAATTTGTTTAAGTACATACATTAGGAAATGTTAACACCTGCAGACTGGATGAGAATACCATTATATTCATGTATTTGCCAAGCTAATTTAGACAGAAGCAAAGAAAACAGTTCTGTACAAAACATTGCATGTCACGCAAAATACAGAGTAAATGTGATATTCCACCAGGGTGAAATTCTACTGTTCTCTGTTCATTGCAATGGAATTTTTAATAGCATATTTATCAAAGGGTGATAAA
The DNA here is from genome assembly GCF_017654675.1 of Xenopus laevis. Lineage (NCBI taxonomy): Eukaryota > Metazoa > Chordata > Amphibia > Anura > Pipidae > Xenopus > Xenopus laevis. The sequence continues at coordinate 64,404,933 of NC_054383.1, read as the reverse complement.
TATGCCTGCCAAAATTCCATGGAAAGGAACAGAGAGCAGCATAGTTTCACTGTAGTGGACTGTGACGAGCTGTGGTTTCACTCTTTGATAAATGTGCCTCATAGTAACTAAATGTAATCCTTATACAACACATATCCCCCATATGCAATAAAAGGTGCTAAGTTTGCCCAGGTGCAGTAAACCATACCAACCAATAAGAGGGTTTTAACAGGTGAAATAGATTCTTCATGCTTTGAAGTCATGATTGACTGCTATTGGTGACTATTGGTGAAAACGTTACCTTTTAATATATTACCCCAATGATAACTAAAGGTGTGCACTCTTCTTTTGCATAAGATTATAGATGTCATTATGCAAGCAAGGCAGTCCAAGAATACACCATTCATTAAATACCAATGATAATCTGATTTTCTCCAATTTAGGTATTACTGGAGAGGGAAAGGTCTTATCTATGACATTCTTGAGTAAATACTTGTCTCTATGAACTGATTTACTTTAACAAACATGTAGGCAATAAGCAAGAAGTAGCTGGACAGGTAATGTCATAATTTTCCTTCACAGTTATGCTTCCACCAACTGAAGAATTACACTCCTTTTACACTCAGATGCAAACTTGTATATGGGATTAAACATGTAAATTAGGAATGTGAATTCTTGTATCTTCTTGTGGACATTTGACAAGCGGTCAGTCCTGTAGTCTTTTTTCTGCATTGTGAGTTAGAACACCTCAAGTGACCTCTTTATTTTTGTGAAAAAAACTTTTCCAGCAATAGTTTCATTGTTTAGTGTTCCTCTGTAGAAACTGTGTGTCCTAAGAAGGTACCTTCTTCAAGGTATATACTTGGAGACCCAGGCAATGTGACATTTTGTTTAACAGACAATGGATATTTTTCCAGCTCCTCTACAGCTGCCCTTGTGTCTGGTTTCCTACCAGTGCAGTTCTGAACCAATGCCTTTACTTCCCGCTTGACATTGCTATTTAACAGGCCATAGATTACCGGGTTAACACATGTTGAAATCATAGCAAGCAAATGGCACAAGGAAAAAATAAGGTTATGGTAGCATACAGGTATCAACTGGTGTTGCCAGTCTACAATAATATTAAAGATGTGAAATGGCAGCCAGCACACAGCAAAAGCTCCTACCATGGTGACAAACATAAGGTTGACTCTTCTCATGTGGTTGTCACTTCTTCCAAACATAGCACCCCTATGCTTTAAGTGCACAGAAATGCGGAGGTAACATCCCAGTATAAAACACAGTGGCACAATGTACTGCAAGAGCTGTAATGATATTGTGTAAGCCACTAACTGTTGGTTAGATGACCAGGATTCCACACATACTGATTTGTCTGCCAAAAACCCGATGACCTTTGAGATATTTTTATTTTGAGTATCTGTTAATACCATAGATGAAGCTAAAGGAAAAGCAAGAAGAGAGGCAATTATCCAAACTAGCAATACAGCAGCATAGGCCTGAAGGACACTGGGTTTCCAACCAGTGGGGTGGAGGATAAGCTGGTACCTTTCAAAGGCAATCAACACTAGAATCAGCACAGAGACAGTGACCGATGCACATTGCAAAAAATTGGTTATCTTGCATAGACCCAGTCCAAAGACCCAGTAATCCATCACAGTGTAAACAGCAGTGAAGGGCAGGCAGAAGGCACAAACCAGCACATCTGAGAAAGCCAGATTAGCAATAAGGATGTGGGTAACATTACCCCTTTCTTTTTGTCGACAAATAACATATATCAGAGAAATGTTCCCAAGCAGCCCCAGTATGGTGACAAGACTATAGGCTGTTCCCAGGAAGGGTGTCATGTCAGGGTGTTGTCTGCATTTCTGGTTAGATGTTAAAAATACAAAACTTTCATTCTGAAGGTGCATAACAGTGGTCAATGTCTTGTTCATATTGGCGTCAACAGAGGAACAGCAGAGGTAGAATGTTTCTTTGGTTTATCAGCCCAGCAAAAATCCTGTGTGAAAAGATGATATTTTAGCTATGATGATGCAAATGATTTTGGTCACTTTTTTGTAAAATATTGGATGGGCACCCCATTCGATAAAAACATGTAATATAAAAGTAATAATTATTGTGTTCAAAGGGCAATTCCATACATTCCAGGGGATAAAATGTTCAAGTCTTTTTGCTAATGTATGGATTTTTGGATAAAATTTTTAGCTAGCCTAAACAATACAGGTGACCCTTTTATTATTGACACCCGTTTTAAGTAGTATAGGAACAAACAAAGTATGAAAGGAAAATTATTTTCCCAAACACAATAACCATTTCAAAAAGAAGGAGTAAATAATGGTACTAGGTATTTGTAGTACCGCATGGGTAGTAATTAAATGGCAAATATCCTGATTTTGACTATATAGAGCAACATTATTATCAGTGACAGAATAATAATCCATAATCAGTGTTCCCACTCTTATCTGTTTGAATTGTGCATTTACCATCACGTGAGTATCATATGATTCATGTTCCCAGATGTTCAGAACAATCAGAGATATATGACAGGAAAACAAAACAACACAGTAACACATACTGTTTGTCAAACTACAAGAGTGGCTCTCTAGATCATTCTATCATTTATTTATAATTTGAGAGGTTATATCTGAGCTCCTCCAGTGCCAGCATAAGGAAAAAATTATGTACTTTTACCGACTACACAGTTGCTGCTTGCTAGTTTTGTTCAGTCAAGTGGCTAATTTTAAAATGTTTATGTAACACTGTTAAAAAAAAATATTTTAGTAATTGCATGGGGATACAACCATTTCTTTCTCAGTTTTATGATATTAGCTGTTTAATGCATTAATGGTAGCAGTTAGAAGGCAGGTTGGAGCTAGGGAGCCTTAAAGACTATTTACTATAAAGACTATATGGGGAATGTGTGTAAGCAGAGAATTCGGAAATAACCATTGCTGCAGGGTGAGAGACTTAGCTAGTGCCCAATGTTTCGTTGAAGCTTGGTGACTTTGTGAAGGGGAAAAAACTAACAAAATTTAAAATCTATATTTATCAGTTAAACAATAAAAACTGTTCTAGTAATAGAGAATGGTAATAAGTAATAGTAATAAGTTGTTATTTATAGACACAGAGTTGCACATTTTTACATGTGGATTTAAACAGTAAATAAAGGGTGAATAATCTAAAGAAATATTCCTAGATTTTAAGATTCGTACATATAGTACCTTATAACAAAGTGATATCAGTAGACCTATGTTGTAAATAATTAAGTGGCTTTCATGTAAAAAAACAAGAACATAAGTAAAATGTAGCCATTTCTGTAACTTTACCTCTTTTTGCCCTTACATAAATATTCCTGTGTTTTAAGATTCATACATAGCATACCTTATAACAGAGAGTGACATCAGTAGACCTATGTTGTATATAACTAAATTGCTTTCATGTAAACAAACAAGAACATAAGCAAAATCTAGCCATTTCCGTAACTTAACCTCTTTTTGCCCTTAGTTAAAAAAAACAACATTTTACTAGATGGGTAAACAGAAGTAATATATAACTGTAACCAAGTGCTGTGGTTTGGTACATTGGAATATTATCATTTGGTTTATCAATGGCTACATTTCTAAATTACCCCCTAAATAAATATTAATTTTCAAATAAAATAGCATAGGGTAGCAAGGATACAATTATGAAGGTAACATGCTCAACAATTCAAATAGTTCCTTGTCACATACTATTTTGTATTCACATTTTCACATTCACAATTACATATACACATAAATACCAGAAAAGTAATTATAGTTATAGGCATCACTGCCAGTTTGAATTGTTACCTTGAGCTATTGAGTTGTCTGTTACTGGATAACATCAACAGTAGAGGATTCTGTGATTTTGCAGACTGTGTGTGGTAGTTTATATGAGAGGGCGTAGAGACTTCAGAACTACCATCCCTCTGTCTATGCTGATATAACAACCCACAGCTCTCTCTGTTGGTGGAGAAACTCATTTATCTTTTGTTACTCTTGTTGTTTCCTTCTCTGTATATTTGTGGGTGTGAATGAAATGTATTTGTTTCAGTATCAGAGAGTAACTAGACATTGCTACACTTCTGTTCAAAAGTGGGTGTAAAGATAAAGATATAAATGAAACATTTGTCTATATATTGATCCACTCCACAAATCTATAGAAATGCTCTATGGCTGCCATGCTCAAAGTCCACAGTACAGTAAGAACAACACTGAATTTAAAAGCCATTATTAACTTCATTCTTAAAGTGGTGGGAATTCAAATGTTATTTTTTGTTGTGTGTTACAAATGCATAATTTCTTTTTATTGGTGTGTTACAGACAACAAAACCGTGTTAGTTTCCCCATGATGTCACGGAAGACACACAGAGGAGAGAATGTCTATGTGCTAACAGCATTGTTTCTGACGTCAGAACACAACACTGTTTTTATGGTAGCCACCTGGCCAGTATTTCACAAGCCTAGCCAGTAAAATACCAGCCAAGGTCAGGGTTGATCAGCAGTGTACTTGCAGGTAAACAACCTGGCATGCCTCAGTTCCCTCTGCCTTCTCCCTCTGCTGTATCCCCCTGCCCCAGCTCTGCAATTCCACCTATTCACCTGGTCCCCTCTATGGGGCAAATTCACTAACCTCCAAAAATTCGCCAGGTCAACGCTAATTCACTAAAATCCGAAGTTGCGTCCAGGGCGCTGAACGCTGGCAAAGTTTCGCTAGCATTACTGAGCCACGCGAAGTTGCGTTGCGTTGCCTAATTTGCTTACGGTGGGAAGTTGAATGGACGTATATGTTGCAGCAAATACATTACACTACACAAGCCTGGGAAACCTTATTACAATAAAATAAAGTTGTTATAATATATACTGTATATATATATATATATATATATATATATATATATATATATATATATATATATATATATATACAGTATATATATATATATATATATATATATATATATATATATATAACTATAATTTATATATTTTATATATATATATATATATACTATCATTTATATATTTTATATATATATATATATACTATCATTTATATATATATATATATATATATATATATATATATATATATATATATATATATATATATATATATATATATATATTTTACGCTGTTTTGCAGTCTATCACCCTGAAAAAAGATATAAGACGCTAGCATTTTTTGGGACCTAGAAAAATTTTCAGCTAATTTTTAAGGAAGTCCTATCTACACTATTGCACTTCGCCTGGTCTGAGGAGGCGAAGGCAAGTCTGGTGTAAGAGGTAACGTTCAGTAAAAACCGTATCTTAGTGAATTTGCGTAGTTACATCCATTCTCCAGAGCACAATTCGTCAGGCGTTAGGGAGTGAAGTACCGCTAGCGAAGTTATGCCGGTGACCGTTAGTAAATCGGCGAAGTTCAAAATTACGTCACACTTGCAAATTTTCGCCAGCGTTAGTCACTTTGCCCTTTAGTAAATTTGCCCCTATATCTATATGGTACTTAGTTATGTCATCATTTATAATTCATGCTTAGTGATGCCACTTCTTTCACAAGGTCTCTTTGAAACGTTTATTATACATAAAGTGTAATAAAGATAAAGATTATGTACCCACTGATTCAAAATACAAAGGCATTAAACGTCAAAAAGGAGTTTAGGACCTATATAAAAGCACCCAGCATGTGGCTTCTTGCCTTTAAATTACCTGCATCCTGTATCAACAGACACACATAATTTAAATTATTATCAAAATATAAGCTCTCTTTTCACTCTTCAATTAATATGCCTCTAAAATCCTTTAAAGGTGAACTAAGAGCTGTGGAATTACGCACTGTAGCTGTGGCAAACTCTGTTTACAGCCTTTGCTAAATATATCAAATATAATATATACATATAGAGAGAGAGAGAGCTAGACAGACAGAACATAAGACATGAGGCTCCTGTATAGTTTGGATGTCTGGTCAGCAAAGTTTTTAATGCTTGGACCAACATTGCCTTTCCTATAAATTCCACATCCGGTTGATCTTTTTTGTTTAAAAGGACTAAATACTGTGCAATACAGAAAACATACCACAAGATGGTACCAAATACAAAGTGAAAGGGGCAGCTTCACTATAGTAGAAAGGGACAGTACAATGGGGCTCATTTACGATTGCGCATACAAGTAGAGGTGTTCCAAAATAGGCCCAATGGAGAGGGCATATTTATGTAATTCATTAAGTACTTGGGTCCAAAAACTCTGCTCTTTCACCTGGTTGCACATGCATCCATCCTGTCTTTTTTGATGAATGGTGCGCAACTGTATGTACTAACACTGGGGAACCCGTCAAAAACACACCACATTTTTTGCGGCTGTTTGCAATTGCATCCCTATTAATAATATTTTCATATGGAATAATTTTTCAGACTCAGACAGTAAAATACTGGCTAGGTGGCATGTATTTATATATGTATATATCACTTGTTATGGAATTATTACCAAGTCCTGCTAAAATTGATGTAGATCAGCACCTAGAGGGTGACAGTAAGTGATAAAATTTCAGAAATTGTATAGATGGTGTGAGGTGATGTCAACTAATATTAGTGAGTCTTTTGGGTAAGAATGAGATTTAAAAATGTATTATAGAGATCACTGCTAATAATTAGGATAATATGACAATCATTTATAATTGCTTGTTATGAATTGGCCATAATGAAATGTAATAAAACTACTGCTAATAATTGCTTTACTGCATAAATTATTACATAAACTTTTATTTAATGCTGTTATTTGCAATAGTGCCAATAAAACACCACTGGGTAGTAACCCATGGCAACCAATCTGATCTTTACTTTTATTGTTCTACTTGCAGCTGACTGAAAAAATCACTGATTAGTTGCTATGGGTTATGGCCCAGGTGCAAATTTGCCCAGCATTAATTTTTGTAAGCTAATGTGGGCCCTGTTGGGGCTCAAAGTGGGTGAATATTCTAGAGATTATCTACAAATAATTAAATAGCAACAGCAGTGGGTTTCTTTCTATAGTGGTAATATTCTTACATAATAATAGTAAAACACTGCATTTAGAATTTGTATCTGTCCATCTTCTTCTTTTTCACTACAGCTTTTTTTTTTTAACCAGCTTTTGCGGACATTTTGGTTAAGTGCATTCCTGCTGTTTTGCCTTATGATTCATTTCCTGTTCTTGTTGTTCCCTGTTCCTGTGTAAGCTGAGGGAAAGTGTGGAGCAGGACTTATCTGCCATGTTGTAATAAATGTACCAAAAGTTCCTGTGCTTGTCTGATTGCTTCACCTGAACTAACACAACAAAATAATTTAACTCACTGCTAGCCAAGCAGTTTATCACAACAATATCATTAGCTCTAAGGATCTGAACTTCACACACAAGATTCACACTGCCTTGGAGAGGACAGTTCTTAAACTTCCTAAAATCTGTATCCTAGGTTCCTCTGCTGTTGCACCTTAAAAGGGTTGTTCACCTTTGGGTTAACTTTAAGTATGATTTAAAGACTGATATTCTGAGGTTCTTTTTTGTGGTTTTTGAGTTATTTATCTTTTTATTCAGCAGCTCTTTAGTTTACAATTTCAGCAATCTGGTTGATAGCAATCATGCATTGGTTGATAGCAATCATGCATTGATTTGATAATGATAGACTGCATTATAAGTAGTAGAGGGTCTCAATAGAAAGATGAGTGATAAAAAGTTGCAATAATAATAAATGTGTAGCCTTACAGTATTTGTTTTTTAGATGGAGTCAGTGACCCCCATTTGAAAGCTGTAAATAGTCAGAAGAAGAAGGCGAATAATTAAAAATCCATAAAAAATAAATAAATAATGAAGATCCACGGAAAAGTAGCTTAGAACTGAACATTCTATATAACATACTAAAAGCTAATTTAAAGGTGAACCATCCCTGTAATTATTTTTAATAGGATAGGGAGAAGAGGTACTCCCATTGGAGAAACTGAAGATGGGGAGAGAAGGTGATAAAATATTGGATAAATTGAACCCAGATTCTGGGAGTGTCACAAGTGGATATATATTCTACTCTAGAGAGTCTGCTTCCCCCACCATACACAATAGAGGTGAATCCTTATATTTAACTTCAATTGTTTTTCTCCAGTGTTTTGCCATTCTGGATCATCTTCTTCAGTAACAAAATAACTATGCTGACTTTACCGATAAATAGGTGAATAAGTACAAACACTACACAGAGTATATAAAACCTTGAAGCAGTTTGATCTTTTTTTGTAGAACAAAATTGCTGAATACACCACTGCAGAGCCCCCTTCCAAAGTGCATCACCCTCACTCCTGAATATGATTCCACCCTACTTGTTGATATTGGGGTTATCTGCTGTTTAAATTATTTTTCTTCAGAAAACGGAAAGATCCCTTATCTGGAAAACCCCAGATGCCAAGCATTCTGGATAACAGATGCTATATCTGTACTGCATTTGTTTATACAACTGAGACCCCAGGCTCAGCTTTTTGTTGTTTTATACCTGCCCTCGGTGGATACTGTCACAAATATACTTCAACCATAACTGACAACTGATTCTTCTACAATAATCAGAAAAAGTAACATAGAAATGATTTAATTTTATGCTTATTGCTAGAACATTCAAACTTCACAGCTACTTGGGACACCAAAAATCATATCCAGTATTTCAGTAGAATAATCCCTTAAAAATAAAATGATGTTATAGATTAAATAATGAGCAGTAACGTAACAATGGAGAGGCGGGCCCGGGTGCAGACCGTGCAGTCGGGGGGCCCGCCCACCCTGGGTCTGCAGCCGGACCCACCCCTCCTGCAGCCGGGCCCACCCCCCTCCGGAAGCATTTTTTTTTAAGTGAGCACAAATAGCCGTCAATTTTTAATATTGCACGAACTACTGGCAGGCCAACAGGGGGTGCGGACCCTGGTACAATTGCATCCGCTGCTCCCCTGGTAGTTCCGCCACTGATAATGGGGACTGCTTTTGTCAAAAGTTACTGTAAGTACAGCCCTGAAACCAGTTTTCACCTTGGTTTGCCTGAGACTTTGGCCTAAGTAGGTCATTTATTACAGTCTTGCAGACATAAAAAGCCAGTATGCATGTATTATTTTAAAAAATATACATCAAAAGCTCCATGAGTCCACAGAGACAAAATTCTTGAACTAAAGTGTGGGATCAAAAGTTACAGGATGATAACAATCATAGTCATTCATTTATATTTTACAACTTTATATTGTGATAATGTATAATACACCCATTTAACCTTTATGGTAGGCTTAAAGGGGTGGTTTACCTTTACATTAACATTTAGTACGTTATAGAATGGTAAATTCTAAAAGACGATTGGTCTTCTTTATTCATGCCTTCTCCTATTCATATTCCAGTCTCTTATTTAAATCACTGTATGGTTGCTAGGGTAATTTGGAACCTAGCAACAGAATGCTGAACTTGCAGACTGGAGAGCTGCTCAATAAAAAGCTAAATAACTAAAAAAAACAACAAATTATAAAAAATTAAATCCATGGGCCATCACCATTTTTTAAATAATTATGGCACTCAATGCGTACTTACCTAACTTATTATGTTACTCCTATGACACTCCTTATTACTATGACACTCCTTATTCCTTATCTGAACTTAAAGACAAACATACTGGAGTGTCTTGGGATATGTTTTCATATCCAAAAGCTAGACCTTATACTCAGAAGGTAGTCCGAATTTCTACGCAAGATATTAATAACCCAATAGATTGTCTACTTCGTTCCAAAACAGTAAAACCCTCCATCTCCCTCTTATAAAGTACTGAGAACACTGCTATCAGGTAAGGAATTTGAGAGAGGACTGGGAACATGGTCAGACTGGGAAAAAACCTAGAGGGTGCAGGCCCTCATGGCCCCCGCCTGCCCAGACCCACTTCCTTAATCGGGCACACCACCTCAGAAAAATATGATGTGCCGCAATGCGCAGCATGGGGGCGCAGAAGTTTGGAAGGCAGATGGGGCCCCCCGGGGACTGCTAGCATGGCCCTTGGTGTCGCAGACCCTGTGGGTCCCCAATGCTCCAGTCCGACCCTGAATAGGAAGGTGGGTACATCAAATTCAGAACTGCAAATTATTGTCTTTACATGTTACATCATTATCGCTTCAACGTTCCAGCCAATGTTCTTAAAAATATTGCATAGGGGCTATTTTTCCCCAGAACTGAGGAAAGAAGTGGGCTGGTCTGACTCAGATTGTTGCCCAAAATGTTTTAGCTCCTGAAGCAGATATTTACCACTGTTTGTGGACCTGTTCACTTATACGAAGGTTTTGGGACAAAGTTACTGTAAAACAAGTTTACAAATCAATACATCACCTACTATGACATGGGCAATATTCGGGTAAAAATTTTAAAGGCAGACTAAAAATTAGTGTGTATAGTTTCAGCAGTCAGTAGAAAAGCTATATTGAATTGCTGGACCTCAGATATACAGTACCTTCTCCAAAAAAAAAATTTGACGCACAGCTAAAATTTTTTTACCCGGGTTTTTTTTTTTTTACGCACAACGCAATACAATTCAATGGTTTGGCAGTAAGATATCTGGGTTCTTTATTGGGTTCTTTTATTATTCTGCAGTGAATACAATCAGATCCTGAGCTTTGTTTAATTTCACATGTTCTAGACTGTTTTGAACTACTCAGTAGCCAACAGCCATCAATAGTCACATATTAAACCTTGGTCTAATAAAAATCTTCATCAAATCATCACAAATACCAGTTCATTAATAAATCCATTATTGTTTTGTCCCATCAGTTCTATTAATGTATTCTTCGAATGTATAACAATGGGTATATTGTTGTCTGCATGTGTAAGCCTATTTTGACCACCAGTTGTATTACAAGGATATACATAATTAATATCTTACCATCCAAGGCCATGAATCCCATTTGCTAAATGAAAGGGTAATGGGGATTTCTCTTAATGGCAGTGCCTGCACCGAGTGGGATCCAGAGATACACCTACAGGTGGCCCCAGTAGAACAAAAAAAATACACACCAATGCAGTAAAACAGATAGAACTTTATATAAACTGAGAAAAGTCAGAGTAAAACACAATTACATATTGGCCTTGGGATTCCGCCCTTGGGATTCCGTGTTGGCAGTCCAGCCCTGGCCCAGTACTTACTAGGGAAAGTAGGAAAGTATCAGTATAAATAGTTTTATATATGTGCAGTCATAGGTCTGTACATGTATGTGTATATATACCAGCACTCAGATCATTATTTTGCAGGTGGTGCACGATCAAAGTTGCATTTTCAAGGTCCCCAGGTGGGACCGAAACGTCGGATGAAGATGTAAAATCACTTGAATAAAAACTATATTCTTCATCTACAACATTGTGAGTGCTGATCCTCTCTACATTATATATATATGTATATGTGTGTATATATATATATATATATATATATATATATATATATATATATATATATATATATATATATATATATATATATATATATATATATACACACACACATACATTGTCCAACGTGATAGCACACCATGGTATAAAAGTTTAAAACATATTGTTTATTTCTTAAGCATAAAAACAGCCAAGGTAAGCTTAAGTATACTCATCCATATCAAGATCTGTGCAACGTTTCGGGTGCTTGCTGCTCACTTTCTCAAGCTGGTCTCCATGCAGTACTAGGACTACAGTTCCCAGAGGCTCGCTTAAGCTCTGTGGCGTCCCATGTGGTCGGGATGACGTCACCTTCGTGCACAGCAGCGCAGCGTAAATATGCAGCACTCGTGCGCATGCGGCGGTGTCAGCAAATGCGCCACACCGTCACGCCGGCGTAATTTCCTTCACCATGGATGTTTTTCAACAGTGGCCACCATTTTGGAAATGGGCTCAGTATGTAAGACATTATTGTTTCAATACACAAAAATAGACGAATGACCAAAAAACATTGATACATACATTGATAATATTGGCATGGTTATGAACATCATTGAAGGAATAGAAATAGTTTATACAGAATGCATGAATAGACAAATGTTATAAACATCCCAGAGGGATAAAACAAATCCTTGTTCAAGCCCAATGGGCTTAGGGTTTTTAACCTATGTATAGATTGAACTTCTGTCTTTTTCAATAGGAGTATCCTGTCAACTCCCCTTCGAGGCTGAGGTACCTGTTGAATAATTCTAAATTTTAAATCCTCCGCTGAGTGTCCCTTTTCAATGTTTAGAGACTGGTAGAGCACTGTTGCGAGTATTGACCGTGGATCTGTGTTGTGAAAATCTATCCCTTACTTTTTGAGTGGTTTCACCCACATATACAAGATTACAAGGGCAGACTAACATGTACACTGCAAAACTAGTATCACAGCTATAATGACCCCGAATTTTATATTCCCTGTTCGTTGTTGGATTCGTAAAGGTAGCTCCAGTTAGAACAAACTGGCATTGTGCACATCCCCTACATCGAAAAATACCTTCCTTTGGGGGCCCATAAAGGTATATTGTCTGGGTGAAGGTGTTATGTCTGCCTGTGTAACTTTTGTGCCTATATTAGAACCCTTTCTGAATGACATCATAGGCTTTTGTTCAAATTCTGAAATTGTGGAATAAACATCCCTCAACAGATGCCAGTGCTTGCATAAAATATGTAGAAAATTATCACTTTGTGAATGGTATTGCCCAACAAAAACTAAACACTGCCTGTCTTCGGTTTTGTTTCTATTGGCTGTTCTCAAATTTTCTCTGGCTTTGGTTAGGCTAGCATCCAAGATTTCTTGTGGGTAACCTCTATCTGATAATTTGCCTCTCATTTTATCTAGATCCCGTTCTAATTGGGCTGGCTCATTTGTGATCCCATGTACCCTAGTGAATTGGTTAGAAGGAATGGATTTCTTCACCGCTGCTGGATGAAAGCTTCTGTATGATAGTAACTGGTTATGACCGGTTAGCTTGGTAAATATTTTAGTTGCAAACCTATCTTGTGCCCGTATCACTGTGACATCTAGAAAAGCAATTTCTTTGAGACTAGCATTCATAGTGAATTTTATATCGTCATGGGCTTCATTAATTGCATCCCAGAAGGCGTGCAAGGAAGCCAAGTCGCCCTGCCATAGGAGGAACACGTCATCGATGTACCACCACCAAGCCAAACAATGGCTGGCAAACAGTCCATCGGTATAGACGTGTCCCTCCTCAAACCAACTCATGAATTAGTTGGCATAGTAATAGGGTTTCACTAACTTTCTTTATTAAAGTGTCTCATAAAACTACAGTATACACAAGGATAAAATTGATTGTTTATAAAGAGAAGAGACAAAGAACCTTGTTTGTGACTGTGAATTGCCTTCAACGGTTAAATTTAACCCTCACTTCTATGGACCGTGTATCAGTTAACTTAGTGACCAACTTTTTCCACTTAGTTCATTCACCAATCAGTTAATACATATGTATAAGATTCACACCTTGTGCCAATAAATATAAAGTGCTTGTGCTTAAATAAATACAACCAATAAAATATTGATTGTCACTACACCGGCTCTGTGTATGTTTTATCAATTAATAATTCTATTAAATAGCTAATAACAATTTATTTATACAGATTCTTAGTATTATATCAATTACCTAATGAATTATAATTGATTAATTTAAATTATAAAGTGCCTGTGCTGCAGTGGTTGGTAAAAAACCTCTTAGTTCATATTTATCATAGTAATTAAATGGATCCTGTCTGCACTGAAATCCATTTCTCAAAAGAGCAAACAGATTTTTTTATATTCAATTTTGAAATCTGACATGGGGCTAGACATTTTGTCAATTTCCCAGCTGCCCCAGGTCATGTGACTTGTGCCTGCACTTTAGGAGAGAAATGCTTTCTGGCAGGCTGCTGTTTTTCCTTCTCAATGTAACTGAAGGAGTCTAAGTGGGACATGGGTTTTTACTATTGAGTGCTGTTCTTAGATCTACCAGGCAGCTGTTATCTTGAGTTAGGGAGCTGTTATCTGGTTACCTTCCCATTGTTCTTTTGTTTGGCTGCTGGGGGGGAAAAGGGAGGTGGGTGATATCACTCCAACTTGCAGTACAGCAGTAAAGAGTGATTGAAGTTTATCAGGGCACAAGTCACATGACTTGTGGCAGCTGGGAAATTGACAATATGTCCAGCTCCATGTCAGATTTCAAAATTGAATATAAAAAAATCTGTTTGCTCTTTTGAGAAACGGATTTCAGTACTATTAAGTGATTCATTTTGAAAAAATGTTTTTTTTCCCATAACAGTATCCCTTTAAGGTAATGAATATAGAAAGTGACCAGTGCTAATGATTAAAAAAAAATTGAATGAATTGAGTAAAAATAAATTAGTGCTTCTCAATTGCAGATTTACCCAGCCGCTCCTTTAGAATAAGTGAGGAATTAAGAAAATAGATAGTTGGTGGAGTTGCTCCCAAGATTTCTAACTACAATTTTTTCTAGGTCCGTAGGAGCACCACAAAGTGGGAGAAGGCAGAAACTGAAGGGCTCGTTTGTTAACCTTTTCTATCTTGGGAGAGAGGCTATTTAACCCTAAAAAACCGCAGACCATTCAGTTCTTGGAGAGAAAACAGATTCAAGGTAAAGTTGCAGGAAAGATACCTGTTTTTTAAAAAAGTGCAATTTCTATTCACCGAGGTGAAGTAATTATTAAAAGAAAATCAAGAGTCGTGTCTTGTCCTAACGCGCGTTTCGCCACAGCTTTCTCAAAAGGCAAGTATGAAAATTGTTCCCGAAATCGTAAGTAGTTTCTAAGTAGAATAAAGCTTAATATCTCCAAGAAAAAATAAATCTCTTTATGGCTAAATAGGTTACTTTGTTGCAACAAAATTTCCATAGCATGTAAACCCTGGGTGTGGAGTATGGACTTGTACAGGCTTGAGACATCTAGTGTGGTAAGCCAGACCTGTCCATCAACCTCACCCAGTGTTTTAAGTTTGAGTATAAAATCAGATGTATCCCTTACATAGGATTTTGATGTTTGAATCAAAGGGCTAAGACTTTTATCTAACATTTCAGCAGCTTTACCGGTTAATGACCCAATACCTGCTACGACTGGCCTGCCTGGTGGTTTGATGGGATCTTTGTGAATCTTAGGTAGGACATATATAAGCGGGATGATTAGATATTCCACCCACATATATGTCCTAGTGGATTCTGTAATAACACCCTGTTCATAGGCTTGTTTTAACATCAAACGAAATTCACCCTTGAATTCCTCAGTCGGATCTTTCTGCAAGCATATATACACATGTTTGTCAGCCAATTGTCGCTCGATCTCTCCTATGTATTTTGCCATGTCCATGATCACGATCGCGCCACCCTTATCAGAGGGCTTGATCGTGATATTGGACATGGCATGTAAATTACCCAAGGCATCACATTCTAGTTTGGTAAGATCATGCTGCTCCTTATGCGATTCATTAGTGATAAAGCTTTCAATCTCTGATTTAACCTTATGTATGTAGGTCTCAACAGCCTGATAAGTAGTAGGTGGAACATACTGTCCTTTGGTTTTGAGACCAATATTGTTAACATCAAATCCCTCTTTGTGAATAGAGGTAGGGAAAACCTTATGGCCACTGGAAAAATGACCTTAAGGGGTTGTTCACCTTCAAACAACTCGTTGGTTTCAGATAGATCACCAGAAATAACGACTTTTTCCAATGACTTTCTATTTTCTATGTGTGACGGTTTTTCTAATATTGAAGTGTAAGGGTAAGGCCAGACGAGGAGATTCGGGGAGATTTTGTCACCTGGCGACTTATCGCCAGGTCTTTTGCGCGACTATCTCCCCGAACTGCCTCAGCGTCTTTTCCCCATAGGCTACAGCGCAAAATCGCCTGCGATAATGCACACGCGGCGATGCGTTTTCAATAGTCGCCCAAAGTTGCGAGGCAATTTTGGGCGACTATTGAAAACGCATCGCCGCGTGTGCATTAGCACAGGCGATTTTGCGCTGTAGCCTATGGGGAAAAGACGCTGAGGCAGTTCGGGGAGATAGTCGCGCAAAAGACGTGGCGATAAGTCGCCAGGCGACAAAATCTCCCCGAATCTCCTCGTCTGGCCTTACCCTAAAGTGTCATTTCTCTCCTTCTGAAGCAGCTCTGGGAAGGGGGGTCGCCGATCCTGTAAACTGTTCTAAATGGATACATTTAGTTGATTTCTTATCTTTGTCCCTGCTGAGCAGAATCTCTGGGTTTCATTACAGGCAGCTGTTAGAAATGATACAATTGTTGCTAATATTCCAGAGATGCTGCTGAGAAATGTAGCAACTCAATATTGCAAAATTGTAACAGTTTAGAGTCTGCACCTGAATTACTGAGCTGCCTGACTCAAACACCAGAGACACGAACATTCACCGTTAAACTTAGATTTTGGGAAAAACGTAAAAAATAAATAATGGAAGGTAATTGAAAAAAGTCTTTATTTCTGGGGAACAATCTAATAACAACTGAATTAAAAAAAGTGTTTGGAAGGTGAACAACCGCTTTAAGTCTGAAAAAACGATATAGATCAACCTGTAACTGAAAATCATCCAATTTTGCAGCGGGGCAAAAATTAAGTCCTTTAGATAACACTTGTAATTGTAAGGTAGAAAGTTGCACGGATGAAAGATTGAAGATTATTTGTTGTGAGTCACTCGGCGTGGTGGTTGTTTTCGACTCTGGGGTTGTACTTTGCTACGTCCCCAATCTTTGCCTTCTGAGACCTCTCCTTGTTTTGGTCCCTGTGCGCCTACTTCCATGCCTAAAAAAGCTGGAGGAAATGAAGTTGTGTTTTCGCTCATTATGTTAGTTTCAGGTTAGTTTCGATACGAATCCCGTCTGTATCGTTCCCTGATTTGTGTTGAAGAGGACCACTTATAAACAGAACCCAGCTCATAATCCATCGCTTCACAGTCAAATTAAAAAAGTGTGTTATTGCATGTACAACCAACGTGACATTTCAGTCCCAATTGGGACCGAAACATCACGTTGGTTGTACATGCAATAACACACTTTTTAATTCACTGAAAATCCTGGTCTTTCTTATGCATATGTAATTCCTTTACCATGAACCCAGGTTGGAACTTGGAACGGAGTGCTGTCCATTACTACATGACAAACAGAGGCATGAATGTAAGACTGGGTGAGGGACTGAATAAAAAGATAAATAAAAGTAACAATAAAATTGTAGTTTCAAAATCAACTGGAGGCAGCAAATATTTGAATAAAACTATATTAAAAAAACAATGAAAAAGTTGTTTAGACTAGGACATTTCATAACATAATAGAAATTATCTCAATTTGATTTATTTGATTCTAACTCATTCTAACATTAATATTCTTGTAATATGAACTGAAAGTCATTCTTTTTTTAAATCTATATTTATTTGATATTGTTGTTTTATAATTTGTATAAATACTAGATTAATAAAATCGTGATATTTTTGCTATTTTTAAAACAGTAGGCTGGATGGCCACAGATTTCTTTTTTTATAATATGTGCTTTTAATTATTTTTGTGGTTGCAATATACTACATCCCACTATTTCGTTTAATTCCATTAAATGTCATTTTTAAAATAAAGTGCATATATTTAAATGTAGATAAACAATGAAGGCTACAAAACAGGGAGTGAAAGGGGGGTTAATCAATTTTCCACTTCATAACACAAAACAAGCAGGAGACTTGAAATTACTTGACAGAATGTAACACCATGATGTAATCTTGTATTGCACCAAGCTTAACATTATGACATTTATTTACATCCCCCTGGTCTCACATTCACTAAAATAACAGCATTCAGTAGGAATCATTTGCCATTCTATATACATTAAAGACCAGATTAAGCTGTCCATTTCTAATCATTGCAGTCAATTCCAGTTTTAAGAAATCTGTAATGTAAAATAGTGACTTTTATTTACTTTTCTAAAACCATATATTCCATTACAGAATACTGACATTTTACAAAGAAATACATAAGAGGCAATCAGGGCCGGGCAAAGCCGATCAGCTACCCTCCACCTGTGTGCACGCAATCGCTTGTGACATCGCCATAAGAAGTGAAGGGAGGGGAGATTAACTAAGGGAAAGGGCAGGGGAGGGAGGGAGGTAGGGGAAGTGACGTAGACAGCGGAGAATGATAGAGGCTTTTTTTAAAAAATATTTTTATTTGTAAAATTTTGAATAACCAGTTATAGCAATGCAATTCTCATTCAGCATAATAATTGTGACAATAAAGTGATATCCATTATAGTCAAGATGTTAAAGGGGTTGTCCACCTTTGAGGTAACTTTTAGTATGATGTAGAGAGGGATATTCTGAGACTATTTGCAATTAGTTTTCATTTTTTATTATTTCTGGTTTTTTAGCAGCAGCTCTTTTTTTTATTCAGCAGCTCTCCATTTTGCAGTGTCAGCAATTGGGTTGCTAGGGTCCAAATGACCTTAGCAACCATGCATTCATTTGAATAAGAGACTGGAAAATGAATAGGAGAGGGCCTAAATAGGAGAGGAGTAATAAAAAGTAGCAATAATTATAAATGTGTAGCCTTATAGAGCATTTGTTTCTTAGATGGGGTCAGTGACCCCCATTTGAAAATTGGAAAGAGTCAGAAGAAAAAGGCAAACAATTCAAAAATTATAAAAATAAATAAATAATGAAGACCAATAAAAGTTGCTTAGAATTAGCCATTCTATTACAAACTAAAAGTTACCCTGAAGGTGAACCACCCCTTTAATATTTAGTGGGGAGTTATCCCCTATGAAAGCAAAATTAGTAGTTCCATATGTATTAAAGGAATTGTTCAGTGTAAAAATAAAAACTGGGTACATAGATAGGCTGTGCAAAATAAAAAATGTTTCTACTACAGTTAGTTAGCCAAAAATGTAATGTATAAAGGCTGGAGGGATTTTATGTATAACATGTCAGTCAAAACACTAAAAAAAAAAAAAAGCATAATATTAGAAAGAATTAGGAAATTGTCCTAGGGCCAAAAATAAGAACCAAAGTTAACTAGTGGAGACTTGTTGCTGCAAAATAGGCTTAGTGAACATTCAGTCTAGACCAGGGATCCCCAACCTTTTGAACCCGTGAGCAACATTCAGAAAAAAAAGCAGTTGGGGAGCAACACAAACATGAAAAATGTTCTTGGGGTGCCAAATAAGTGCTGTGATTGGCCATTTAGTAGCCCCTTTGTGGATTGTCAACCTACATTGATGCTCGGTTTGGCAGTACACCTGGTTTTTATACAACCAGAACTTGCCTCCAAGCCTGGAATTAAAAAATAAGCTCCTGCTTTGAGGCCACTGGGAGCAACATCCAAGAGGTTGGAGAGCAACATGTTGCTCACGAGCTACTGGTTGGGGACCACTGGTCTAGACTGATAGAGTATAACACCATTAAAGGAACAGTTCAGTATAAAAAATAAAACTGGGCAAATAGATAGCCTGTACAAGATAAAAAATGTTTCTAATAGAGTTAGCCAAAAATGTAGTCTATAAAGGCTGGAGTGAGCGGATGTCTAACATAACAGAACAGAACCCAACTTCCTGCTTTAAAGTGAAAATTTGTTTCTACGACATTGTCCCGAAATTTTTCATACCATGGTGATCGGTGATTAGTCAGATGGACAGGTTAGAAGATTTCTGTCAGCTGTAGTGGGGAATATTCGCTGGAGAATTCATCACATAAAAAAATTACGCATGAGGGATATTAGCATGGGGGAGATGATGTAGATAAGATGTAGATGTACATATTCAACAAAGTACTTCATAAATAAGCTCTATTTTTTCCAAATAATATATATAATTTTACACACTTGTGCTAATAACTAAATTTGTGACCGTTTTCAGATGTAAATATTATTTGTTGGATGATAGTATCTAGGGTTGCCAACTAACCAGTATTTTACAGGCCTGACTTATAAAAATGATGCATGATGCCTATGTTATTAATAATTTCCTATAAATAATTAATTTCCTAAAAAAAAGCAAACCTAATAATATCCCTTTAAAGAATATGAATACATTGCTAGCTGGGGAAACAACACAAGATCATTAGAAAAAAAAAAGCAAAACTGTTAATCTGTAGAAGCCTGAATAATAAGAACAATAAACATGCACACATTAGAAAGATCACCTACAGAGACAATATCTGTGAAATGACCTTGCTTGCTTAGGTGAAATATACACACAAGAAAAAAAAAACAAAAGATTAGTCCCTAAAGTAAGAGTTACATTTACAATGGAACAAGGTTATCAAAGTTATCAAGACACTTATCAAAAACATTGTTCAAGTACACCTAATTTGAAAAGAAACTATAGATAAAATGCAAGCTTCTCATAACAGAGCTAAGAAATACTTCAGGGCTTACTACTAATGTTGTACAAAATACAAAAAATCTGCAAAATTGTGATTTTTACCACATTGCATTCATTTTCAAATATATGTGTAGGGCACACTAGGACTAATGTGGGTATTCTGACTGAGAGAGCAAAGAAGTGCAACTAAGCTGGTAACGGATATTGAAAGTATCAGTTATAAGGAAAGACTGGTCAAGTTAGGGTTGTTTACTGTGGAGAAGAGGCACTTAACATGGGGGTATGATAACTATATATAAATATATAAGGGGATCATATAATAATCTCTCTAATGTTTTATTTACCAGTAGGTCCTTTCAGCAGACATCAGAGCATCCATTCCAATTAGAAGAAAAGAGGTTTCATTTATTAGGAAAGGGTTTTTTACAATAAGACCTGTCATGTTGTTGAATTATCACCCTGAACTAGTTGATGTACTGGCAGATAGATTCGATAACTTCAAGAACTTCAAGTTATTAAAAATAGCTTAGTACAAGATGATCCAGGGACTGATCCAATAGCTATCTTGGAGTCAGAAAAAAAGGGTTTTCCTCTCTGAGGCAAATTAGAGAAGTTTTATAGGGTTTTTTGGTCTTACTCTGGATTTACTAGCAGTGGCAGGTTTATACAGACATAAAAGGTTTAACTTAATGGACGTGTATCTTTTTTTAACCTAACTTAATGGACGTGTATCTTTTTTTAACCTAACTTACTATGTTACTATGTGACAGTAGCATATCCAACTAAAGCTTATTGTAACGCTGACTTGGACTTATTTGGTCTTTTTTATTAAGAGAAGTAAATGTTAAGAAAAAAATTGGTGGTTAGCCATGTTTTTACGTACACTATGCCTATTTTCCCCAGTATTCCAACAGAATCACACCTTCTGAAAACCATTGCTAAATTTTAAGCTACTGCTACAGTATTTGCGATCTATACTGCACCATATGGGCAAACCAGTGACCATTTGTAAATACAGCATTTTCAACTGCATAATTATGTGTGTCATGGCACATGTCTCTTGTTATATTTTCAATGGGCGGTTTATAGTACAGGGCTCACTTGCGCCTCAGTAAGCTGAGCCTTTGTCACTGTAACTGGTGCAACTGGTATATTGTGATACAAGAAAAAAAACCACAAAAGCATAATGTCCATATCTATGTTTGAATGAGCGGGTGTGGTGTATCTACTGAACAGATTCATAGCTGTGTATAGCATAAGTAGCAGTAAAACTTCCAGTCAGGCACATCAGCATGATAGTGCTAAACAGGGCAAACAGGGATACTGAAGTGATTTTGTGTTTGGTCCTTTCAATGTAACGTGGGGGGTTCCTCTGTGTACCACTAATTATCTGGCTCACAGCGTTCAAACATTGAGTATCTTTAATCTCCTTGTTTACCCTGTTTAGCTCAAGAAATACCAAACCCTAGATTTTTGTGATTAAAACAAAGGCAAAGACTTTGTTCATCACATGCCCTATTCATTTGAACATTTGTGATTAAAACAAAAGCAAAAAGTATATTCAGCACAAGCCCTATCTTTTTATATGCGAGTAACAATATGATAAGCAAATTGTGATGGCATAGAATTCCAGGGAGCCTTTCAGTTGGTGGTGGGCTCATGGAGCTTAGCTATTGAAATCCATCTATCAATTAATTCATCATACATCAGTGAATACTCGTGATGATCTCAGGAACACATACACGCATGCAAATAAAAATTGAGAAATTAGCACAGTAAATTAAAGAAAGTTCATATTTCTATGAATTAGCCCCAGCATGAGAAATAATGTAATGGAAAAGGGTTTAAAACACTAATTATATATATTATATTGTACTTTCTTGTATTATTCAATTGTATTAATACACAGCACCAGAGTGAAAATAAATTTCATATATAAGACTGTTAGCTAAGAATTGTACTGTTTGTAAAACAAACCAATGAATTTTCAATTTGTTATCTTCTTGCTGAATAGTTAGGTGGGTCATTTAGTCCTTGTTTAGATTTTATTTGAACCAATCTTTAGGACATAGGAATATCTCCCAGTGTTATGGCAGCCTCCTATCTTTGCCAAATAGCACTTATTTCCCCTTCTCATTAATCTCCTATGCCCCTATCAACAGAATTTATATCTGGTTGTTGGTCATTTTCAAAAAGTTCATCTTGAAGTCTTATTTTCAAAGCATTCTGAAATAACAGTATAATGGATATGAATTGATTTACTTAAAGGGAAACTGCCAGAGCTCTAAAATTTCACCCAGGCTATATTAGATGTTACGATTACCAAGAACCAGGTTTATTTAAGGTCATTTTTCACATTCTAAAATATTTTCATGAGACTGGGAATGTTTCCCAATATTTTTAAACTTTTTGTGACTTTTCCCAGAATCAAATTTTTTTATAAAATCATTACAATGATCAATGAACCAAAAAAATCCACACTCTAGATTCTATTAATCAACCAAAGTAAAAAGTCATTATCTAGCAGTTGGAAATTTCTCACAATGTCTATGGGAATCTCCTGCAATTCAGTGACATAGTTTTCACTACTAAACTTTTCATTCCTATGTCCTAAAGAATGTTAAATTCGGTATAGATTTGTTTTATACACTTTTTTTCTCTGAGAAATGTAATGGTACAGAAGCCCAAAACATAACGCACAACATTTGTAGCCTACTTCTTTAGTTAAGCTTTAGTTCTCCTTTACGAGGAGAGGCTGATTCGGATAGAGCTGGCCAGGGCCCAAGAGGGGTGCGTGAGTCCCCCCCTGGCAGTGTGAAGTTACAAGAAGAATCATATGTCTAAAGCTGGAAGATAGAGTCCTGTAAATGTGCTGCTGCTCAACTAAAGGCCTTGACAAATAAAGAGGACATGTTTGACTTCAACTTTCTGCTTCGTGTGTCTTAACTGGACTTTCCCCCACACTAAAGATTGATGGTACATTGAGGGTTAATATGGGTATGGCACAGGAGATAGTTGCCCCCGTTACAAGCTCTGTCAGGGAACTCTGTCGTACAGTGCTGCGTAAACATCGCTATATAAATAAAATATACAGACAACAGTGGTGGGAAAAAGATATTAAGCAAGCTAAATACCAACATATCAAAAAGAAGCATGGTTAAAATAGTCGATCATTATAATTGTCTTCAACATAATAATAAACAAAACAAGAGAAAAAGATGGCCATACACATAGAGATCTGCTCGTTTGGCGATTTTCGCCAAACGAGTGGACATCCCCCCGATATGCCCACCTTCAAGGTCGTCGATATCGGGCTGATACGATCATGGGCCCTAGTAATGCAGGCTTGGTCTGTCGGCAGCGTTTATCGGCCGGTGTATGGCCATCTTTAGTTACCACTTCATTCCTAAATGAATAAAAATCCTGTTCGAATCATGTTTATTCTTTGTATCTACAGTACATGATTCAAATTAGGGAACTAAAGGTGGCCATACATTGGCAGATATCATTGTATGAAACAACCAATTTTAGCACAACAATTGATGGAACAGTCAAATAATCATCATTAAACAATGGTTTACTGCATATGCCTTTTGGGAAAGTAAACAAAGGGACAAACTGCCATCAATTAATATTTGTGAGAACTTGCAGCCTACATGACAAACATATGACCAAAGTCTCCTTACATATCATATGTTCAAACAAATGTAGGGTCCTAAGTAGCATCCAAAGAAACAGAGAGTCAAGGTAACTGCCCTTTTTAAAGGCTAGGGAAACCTGATACCACTGGCCAATAAAGAACTCCCAAGGTATAAGTTAACATGGAAAAGGAAACAACTTCCCAACCCTGAACAGACTTGGACCAGTGCTAAACAAAGCTTTTACCCTGCCACATTTGTTTTTATTTCCTCCAGCTCAAAGACTAATTTTCTCAAGCTCGACAGAAGCCTGTGTGAATGTTGCATGTAAACAATATTGTCACGGCCGGCACCCAATACCAGAACTAGAGCCAAGCACCGTGGTCAGAGCTCTCTTCACCAGTATGTGTGACCACTTTTGGGCTTCGGGAAGGCCCTCCGCCTACTCGGGTGCCACCTGGACTTATGAGTGGGCAAGGCTAGCAAGGCAATGGGGCACGGCAAGTATCTAGAGTCTTTTGGGCCGAGAATCACGGTTACAGGCAAGGATGAGGCAGAGAGGATCGTCAGACAGGCTGGGTCGAGGCAGGCAGATAGCAAGGATCGTCAGGCAGGCAAGGGTCAAAACCGGGTAACAAGCAGAAGGGGTACAGGCAATAGAGTAGTCGGGTAACAGGCACAGGTCAGGATTCAGATGGGAGCGTAGTCAGGAAACAGGCTGGGGTCAAAACCGGATAACAAGCAGAATATACACGGACAAACAGCACAAGGCTTCAGACAAAACCACAGGATAAATCCTATCACGGGCAACCAGCAGTAACAATGACTGGGTTTAAATACTGTTTGAAATTCGCGCCATTGCGCGCTGACGTAATTACGCCAGCGCGCCTGCGCCTTTAAATAATGCGCATGCGCGCCGCGCGCGCACTAGGACCCGGAAGCCGACGGAGAAGGAGCGCGGCGGCTTGGCGGCGCAACCCAGGTAACTTTATTACATTACCCCCCTCTCTAGGGGGGGCCACTGGACCCCCAGGCTTCCCAGGAAACTTAATGTGAAATTGCTTCCTGAGTCGGTCAGCCTTGATGTCATCAACTGAGACCCAGGAGTTCTCCTCAGGACCGGATCCCTTCCATCTAGTGAGGTACTGGAGTTTGTTACGTACCAAACGGGAAACTCCTGGATCTCAAATTCAGGCTGACCGTCAACTTGCACTGGAGAGGGAACAGAACCAAGGCGGGTGTTAGAAGCAGGTTTTAGTAGCGAAACATGAAAGGAATCAGAAATTTTGAAATTAACAGGTAACTTAAGACGAACAGAAGAAGGGTTGATAACAGAAGTGATGGGATATGGACCAATGAAACGGGGACCCAATTTTAGGGAAGGAACTTTCAATTTAATGTTCTTGGTGGAGAGCCACACCAAGTCTCCCACCTTATATTGGGGTGCCTCCCTGCGTTTCCTATCGGCAGCCCTCTTCTGAGAGGATGTAGCCGTCTTAAGAGAGTTGTGAACTTGTAACCAGACTTTAGAAAACTGTTCAACAGAGGAGTTGGCAGATGGAACAGAGGAACCAGACCCTGAAAAAGAAAATGCCTTGGGGTGCAACCCATTAACAACAAAAAACGGAGACTCCCCAGTGGAGGAGTGAGAAGCATTATTGTAGGCAAATTCTGCCCAGGGTAACAATTCTGCCCAAGAAGACTGATTCTCAGACGCATAACACCTTAGGAATTGTTCTAGAGTCTGATTTACCCTTTCAGTTTGCCCGTTGGTTTGTGGGTGATAAGCAGTAGAAAAAGAAAGATTAATCCCCACTAAAGAACAAAATGCTCGCCAAAACTTGGAGACAAACTGAACCCCTCTGTCAGAAACGATATTAACAGGAAAACCATGTAACTTGAATATGTGCTGAATAAAAAGCTCAGATAAGGTTTTAGCGGAAGGAAGATGTGGAAGTGCGACAAAATAACCCATTTTGCTAAATCTGTCCACGACCACCCAAATTACTGTTTTCCCCTGGGACGATGGTAAGTCCACTATGAAATCCATCGAAAGATGGGTCCACGGTCTCTCAGGAATAGGCAGGGGAATGAGTAATCCCTGGGACAAATTTTTTGAAGATTTTGAGCGTTGGCAAACAGGGCAAGAGTCTACAAACGATTTTACATCTTGCTTGAAAGTTGGCCACCACACACTTCTGGACAACAAAGATGTAGTTTTACTTACACCGGGGTGTCCTGCCATTTTGGAATCATGAACCTCTCTTAACACCTGTTCTCTGAGATTTTCAGGAACAAAAAGCCTCCCCTCAGGAGTGTTGGAGGGAGCATCAGTTTGAACAGAGGACAATAAGGAAGAGAGGTCAGATTCCAATGTGGCTACAATACATTTACCTGGGATAATAGAAGGATTAACATCTGAGTCAGAACAGATTGAGTCGAAGCTCCTAGAGAGAGCATCTGCCTTGATGTTCTTTGTACCAGGTCTAAAGGTCAAGAAAAAATTAAACCTGGTGAAGAACAGAGCCCACCTAGCCTGTCTAGGGTTTAGTCTCTTAGCTGACTCAATGTAGAGCAAATTCTTATGGTCAGTATAGACCGTAATCTGGTGTTTAGCCCCTTCCAGTAGGTGCCGCCATTCCTCAAAGGCCCTCACGATTCCCTATATCATAGTTTACCTCAGCGGCAGGAACTTTCTAGAGAAGAACGCACAGGGATGCAACTTGTTGGTAGTCGGGTGCCTTTGGGAAAGAACCGCCCCTGCTCCTACCTCAGAAGCATCTACCTCCACAACGAAAGGTAAAGCAGTATCAGGATGGCGTAGAATTGGGGCGGAACTGAATTCCCTCTTGAGGGTTTCAAAAGCTTGAATAGCTTCAGGGGGCCACATGCTGGGATCAGCACCTTTTTTGGTTAAATTAGTGATGGGCGCGACTATGACAGAAAAGTTTTTGATGAATTGCCTGTAATAATTTGCGAACCCCAAGAATCTCTGGGTTGCACGCAGTGAAAGGGGTTGAGTCCAATCCAGGACAGCTCTCACCTTGCCCGGATCCATCTCAAGACCCTTAAAAGAAATGTTGAACCCCAGAAATTGGACAGAGGTTACCTCGAATGTGCATTTCTCTAACTTAGCATACAGACAATTCACCCTTAACCTACGTAATACCTCACAGACATGAATGCGATGTTCGCAAAGGTTTGCAGAAAAAATGAGTATGTCGTCAAGGTAAACCACAACATATACCCCCAACAGGTCCCGGAAGATGTCATTGACAAATTCCTGAAACACTGCTGGGGCGTTACATAGACCAAAGGGCATTACGAGGTACTCATAGTGGCCATCCCTGGTATTGAAAGCAGTTTTCCACTCATCCCCCTCCCTGATCCGTATGAGATTGTAAGCTCCCCTCAGGTCTAATTTGGAGAAAATTTTAGCATCCTTGACCTGGTCAAACAATTCAGAGATAAGGGGTAAGGGATAGCGGTTTTTCACAGTGATCTTGTTCAAGCCCCTATAATCAATACAGGGGCATAAACCACCGTCTTTCTTGCCTACAAAGAAAAACCCCGCCCCCGCAGGGGAACTGGAAGGCCTAATAAACCCTCTAGCAAGGTTCTCTTGAATATACTCTCTCATTGCCTGGGCCTCAGGCAATGAAAGGGGAAAGGTTCTGCCTCGAGGGGGAGATGATCCAGGAAGCAGATCAATAGGGCAGTCATACTGCCGATTTGGGGGTAGTGTCTCAGCTGCCTTTTTGGAAAATACATCAGAATAAGCAGTGTAGGCAGATGGTAACCCCTCAAGGATGGTATTACCCACTACAGAAGGAGTACACACCCCACTACAACCAGAACCCCACTGAATAACCTCCCTAGAAACCCAATCTATCAGAGGGTTATGCCTCTGGAGCCAGGGTAAACCCAGAATGAGAGGACAGGAAGCTCCCTCAATGAGGTACAGAGCAATTTCTTCAGAATGCAGATTACTTATACACAAGGACAGGTTGATGGTCTTTTGGGAAACCACCCCAGACCCCAAGGGTCTTTTGTCTACAGCAAGAATTCTCATGGGCGGATTAAGGGCAACCAGTGGAATTTTGAATTTTGCAGCAAAAGCCGCATCCAAGAAATTACCCTCCGCCCCCGAATCAATGAAAGCTGACACCTCGATAGTGCCCGTAGGCCAGGTCAGTTTAACTGGTAATAGAACCTTGGAGGTAGATTGGGGAGAGGAAACGCCTGCACCCAAATGGAGCTCCCCTTCTCCATTTAGGCTTGGGCGTTTCCCGGCCTCTTGGTGCATTGATTGAGAAAGTGACCCTTCTCCCCACAGTAAATACATAGCCCAAGGGACCGCCTGCGTGCCTTTTCCTCAGGAGTAAGGTGTGAGATGCCTAGCTGCATAGGCTCCTCCTGAGGTTGAGACACAGAGGGGTTTGACAACTTAGCACTATGAACATGTTTATACCCAACAGAAGTATCCTGTTCATCCCTATTCTCCCTTTGTCTCCTATCTATCTGGATGGCCAAAGACATAAGGTCATCCAGACTGGAAGATAGGGGATAGTTAACAAGGCTGTCTTTGACAGATTTGGCCAGACCAATGCGAAACTGACTCCGTAGAGCCGTATCATTCCACCCAGTTTCCACCGCCCACCTACGAAACTCAGTACAATAAATTTCCACCTCCCGTTTACCTTGGCGTAATTTACGAATCGCGGAGTCAGCCGAAGAGGCGCGATCCGGGTCATCGTATAGAATAGCCATAGAACGGAAGAAATGGTCTAAAGAAGAACGGGCAGGATCGGTGGCTTGCAGTCTAAGTGCCCAGATTTGGGGGTCACCCACTAATAGGGTCATAACGAATCTGACCTTTTCCTCATCAGAGGGAAAAGAGTGGGGGAAAAAGCTGAGGTACAGCTTGCAGGCTTCTTGAAAAACAAAAAACTGGGTTCTGTCCCCACCGAACTTGGCAGGAAATGCGATCTTGGGTTCCTGGGGTCTGGATGTAGAACCCCTATCTGGCGGGGAAGCCACAGAGAGTGTAGGAACAGAACTAGCTGATTGCTGCGAGGATCCCAGCTGGCGGGTTAGATTATGGAACCCCTGGAGCAGATAATTTTGCTTTTGCTCCTGGTCCTCCATTCGTTGCAGCAAAGTAGTAAGCAACAGATCAGTGGATGTTGGGAGAGGAGCAGCAGCAGCAGCAGCTTCAATGTGATCGTCGTCCTCCATGGCCCGTGATAATGTCACGGCCGGCACCCAATACCAGAACTAGAGCCAAGCACCGTGGTCAGAGCTCTCTTCACCAGTATGTGTGACCACTTTTGGGCTTCGGGAAGGCCCTCCGCCTACTCGGGTGCCACCTGGACTTATGAGTGGGCAAGGCTAGAGTTCTGGCAGGCAATGGGGCACGGCAAGTATCTAGAGTCTTTTGGGCCGAGAATCACGGTTACAGGCAAGGATGAGGCAGAGAGGATCGTCAGACAGGCTGGGTCGAGGCAGGCAGATAGCAAGGATCGTCAGGAAGGCAAGGGTCAAAACCGGGTAACAAGCAGAAGGGGTACAGGCAATAGAGTAGTCGGGTAACAGGCACAGGTCAGGATTCAGATGGGAGCGTAGTCAGAAACAGGCTGGGGTCAAAACCGGATAACAAGCAGAATATACACGGACAAACAGCACAAGGCTTCAGACAAAACCACAGGATAAATTCTATCACGGGCAACCAGCAGTAACAATGACTGGGTTTAAATACTGTTTGAATTTCGCGCCATTGCGCGCTGACGTAATTACGCCAGCGCGCCTGCGCCTTTAAATAATGCGCATGCGCGCCGCGCGCGCACTAGCACCCGGAAGCCGACGGAGAAGGAGCGCGGCGGCGTGGCGGCCGTCCACGCCGCCGCAACCCAGGTAACTTTATTACAAATATGCAACATTCACATAAGCTTCTGTTGTATGGATTTACTAATCAACTTAAGAATTCTTGTGTTATTCAACTGATTATTTAGGGGAGAAAACATTCGTAATATAATTGGAAGAAAACAATGGTAATATAATTGGGATAAATCAGATAAAATCAGAAAAATCTTGATCTATGGGAGAAACGTTTTAGCTGAGATTGAGATAAGTGAGCTGCCTCAAACTTTAATTGATCTACCCCTAAGGTTTTTATTAAGGTACCCAAACAATACATTTTTATGTCATCTTCAAACAACTCAAATGCTGCTTGTTAACTGGGCGTTCCGAACTACTATTTCATGTCGGAATCTGCTGGATATACCTAGCAAAGACTTTAATTAACTCATGATCTCTCAATCATTAAGTGATTAATGAGCTCAAAATCAACCCTTAAAGGGGACCCGTCACCCTAAAAAAATTTTCAAAATCCTATTTTATCACATTAGTCAAGAAAAATTAACTTTAATTACACTATATAAATCATTTGAATCTTGTTTCCTTCAGTCTGGGAATTCATAATTATAGCAAGCAGGCAGGAACCATTTTGTGGACACTGTTATAAGGCAAGCCTTGCATCATCTCAGAATCTTGTTTGTGCACCAGAATGGAGGACCTGATGTTCATTCCCATGCTCTGGCTAAGCAATTAAATGGTGAAGAGAACGGGTGAATGTATGGAGAGCAGTACCATCTAGTAAGTGCTGAATAGAAAGTGAAAGTAATTGTCTGCCTAAGGCATAGAGGAGGGGCAGGCAATATTTGATTGACAGCTGAGATTTTAAATGAGCTTACAACTATGAGTGCTTTAATAAAAAATAGAAATTGTATTTTATGTTTAATTTGAAAAGAACTTTTATTATACAGATTTTTGTGTATGGGTGACAGGCCCACTTTAATAAATCCACAAAAAAAGGAAAGAAGACTTGCATATTTTTACTAAAAAATATACTGTACTAAACAGTATACTAAAGTACAAGCTCCTGGGGACAACTCCCTATGGAAATTCATAATTCTTTATATGAATACCTCAGCTTTCTGCCATTTGGGGGTTTTGTTTTCCCAACCAAAAAATTTAAAGCTCAGATTTTAGGTGCCAAACTTTTTATTCTTTTGAAAAACCTGCTCAGGGAAAAAAAAGTCCAGTTGTAACTTTCACATGGTTTTTGAACCTGTACGAAAAGCTCGAGAATTCTTATATAAGCCCCCTGAAACGTAAAAAGGCCCTATATAATCAAACTGCAATACACTACAATAAACACAGTGCTTGTTATTATCAAATCTTGCAGCAGTTCATCACCTATTAAACAAAATAATTTTTTAAAACTTAACACAAATTGCAATTTCCTCACAAGAAACTATGCAAACTAAAATGAATTCAAACTTCGGTGCAATGAATCCAATTGTGTATGTTTAAAGAAATGGTGAGGTACTGACAATTCAACTTCAAAGAGCAAATACGCTTAGGATGGGCCATAAGGGGAGCCAGTGTCGGACTGGCCCGGCGGGACACCGGGAAAAAACCCGGTGGGCCCCGACCCTCGTGGGCCCCCGCCGGGCCAGACCCCCTCTAATAGTATAAAAAAATTTTAAAAAGTTTTCGGCGATGCGCATCGCATCACCGCTTGCGCATGCGCATCGGCGCTTGCGCATGCGTATCGGCGCTTGCGCGCCGAGAAGTGCGCTCGCGCATGCGCGCAGTAGGGGGGCGGGGGCCCTGGACCAGCAGTCCCGGTGGGCCCCGGTCCCCCCAGTCCGACCCTGAGGGGAGCAATTTTGCACTCTAGTACTCTAGCACTTGCGTCCATGATATTTGTAAATGAGTCTCCTGATGTCTCTTTGTGTGAACATTGCACACAAGTCTTTTTTTCTTTTAAATTATTTTATCAGGTTGTGTTGAAACATCACAGATGATAGAGAATAGCAAGCAGGCCCGAAACTAGGGGTAGACAGAAGAGGCACCTGCCTAGGGCGTGTGGGGGCCTGTTCAAAAGTCTTCTGCCTACCCCTAGTCCAAATGGTTTGTGTGGTGTTTATACAAATGGCCTGCGGTTGTCACTGTGCACAGGACTTGTACTGTGCATACACAGGACTTTCTGTACAGCTTGAAAGTTAAAGCTTACTGTTTTGTAATGCCTGCATGACTCTGCTAATAAAGCACTGTTATACTCTACTCATCCTCGGCTACCCAAAATCATAACAGTTTGTTCCCCTGCTGCTCTCGCCTCCCTCCTCTCTCCTGCCCTCTAGCACTCTCCCCTTCCTCGGTCACTCCCCCTATCTTCCCTTCCTTTCCACTTCGTTCCTCCCTCCCTTTTCATGGCGCATTTTCACTCGCGAGAACACACACGAGGGAGGGGGTAGCCAACCAGGTGCTATTAGTATTTTAATCCTGTTATAAACAGAATTAAACAGTGTTTTACAGCGAATGTTCATGAGCTAGGGGTCATTACAATCTATTTTCTATATCACATATCAACCTTTCTATATGTTTATGAAGTTTGGAAGGAAACCAGGGTACATCCCCTGATTTTGCTGTTTACCACATTTTTTGTGGTCCCACCAATATATAATGC
The DNA here is from genome assembly GCF_017654675.1 of Xenopus laevis. Classification (NCBI taxonomy): domain Eukaryota; kingdom Metazoa; phylum Chordata; class Amphibia; order Anura; family Pipidae; genus Xenopus; species Xenopus laevis. The sequence continues at coordinate 64,372,421 of NC_054383.1, read as the reverse complement.
ATTATAGATTTCCCTGATTTAACATCATTGTTTTCTGGTCCCCTGCAAAATGTAAATATTTTTCTAACCCAGAAAACTGTGCTTGCACTCTGTGCCAGATTCAGCACATGGTGCAAAATGATGTCTCTTTGTGGGAATATCTTTTGAGTTAATATCATGCTAATTATATTATAAACCAATAGTAACAACATTAAACTGTTTTTCACAGAGACTGTCTGTGAGCTAGGGGAGATTTCAATTTACTTTTCCTATAAAAATTGCTAGAGTTAGTTTCATCAGAAGTTAGTAAGGAGTCTGTACCCCAGTGCTATGATGAAGAAGTGCCAGCTACTGAGCCATCTTGTAAGGTAATACTGTATAAGTAACATCCGTATGCGAATGAATGGATCTTCTTTTCTTCATTTATAATCTTATTTTTTAAATATTAGTATAACCAATTTTCCATGATGTTCACTTCTTTCTTTTGTGTAAACATGGTTTGGCCAGGACCAGCCTTCTGATAAACAGTTATATTGTTAAGATATGGCAGTTGTTATCTCATTTCCCAAGGTGATGGATGAAGGCCCATCTGATGCTGTTCTGCTGAAGGACAGAAGGTAGTTTTCTAGAAATGTATTTAAGGAGAGTTCTAATTGTTTGCAGTGCATCCATCATTATTCTCTGTGAATTAAGTGGAGTGCTGAAAGAACCATGAAGCTACTACTGCTTTTGGGCCTGGTCGTCCTATCTGAATGTGTGGTAAAGTACGTAGATGATAGAACATGTCTTTGTTTTGGACTCTCTTCCTTTTGAATAGTTTCCACTGTAACTAAGTATGTTTCATAGTGTACCATCAGCTGTTATTCTTATAACCTCTGATATATATCATATTTCTGAAAAGTGAACTAATTTCTCTGAATAAACTGGTGTTTGTTTTGCCCAGTCATCGTTGCTCTCTCTTATTCTTACTTTAAGGGTTCCCCTCAGGAAGGGAGAGTCCTTCCGAAACAGGCTGCAGAGACTTGGACTTTTGGGTGATTATCTGAAGAAAAATCCATACAACCCTGCTTCCAAATATTTCCCTACCTTGGCTCAGTCTTCAGCAGAGACGCTGCAGAACTATATGGATGTGAGTATAATGCTATGTGTGCCAGAACCTGCCTATGTATTAAATTTACAATAAATGACCAAAAGTATTTTGGCATTTGTTTTGCTGCTAAAAAGTATTTACCTTTTGTTCTTCTGGGAAGGCTTTCCACTAGATGTTGGAACATTGTTGGTTGCATTTGCCTCAATTTAAACCTAAGTGGTTTGGCACTGATGTTTGGGGATCAGCCCTGTCTTGAGTTAGCATTCCAATTTATCCAACAGCTGGGTTGAGTTCAGGGTTCTGTGCAGGCCAGTCAAGTTCTTCCACTGCCATTTCTAAAAATTCTCCAGTTCTGGACGGAGTTTACTTTGTGCTAATTTTTATTATCTTGCTGAAATAAACTGTTATTGCAAAGTAAGAAGCACTTAGTGGTCAAGAATGCCATTGTATGATGTAGCGGTACCTGTGTTGGCAATGATAGGTGTGGCTTATATGGTCAATTCCAATAACTAGATGGTGTGTCCATATACCTTTGGCCAGACAGTGTATTTCTTGGTTCTCCTCATCTTTTGCTTGCGTATTCTGACCCTCACCAGTGCCTCTTGTGCCTTTTGGCACTCTTGTTTCTAACATTCATGAGGGATTTTATGCTTTTATTTTTTTCCAGGAATTTTGTCTTCCCTTATAGGATGATATGCTTGAGGGAGCTAAATTTCAGTTTCCTGGATGTGGATTTTTTTCACGGCAAGAAAACATGTTTTCCTGAATATCCAGCAAACTATAGAAGTATGATAGTAATATGCCATTTTAATGTATTGTAATAATTTCTTAAATTTAGCTAGAGACAGTCATTGACACATCCACTGGAAGTTTATGCCTTCAATTGCCTTTTGCCTTTCTTTCCTCATGTTTAAATCACATTACCTACACTAGTAATGCATGGCTTGTGGTAGGAATAAAGATAGATAAAGGCATCACAATTTAAGGGATCTATATTAGCCATATGTCTTCTAAAATTGCAATAATTGCAATCTTTTTATGAAGTATCTGAATTGCATCTGATGTATCATTGTATGCCCATGTCTAAACAAGACTTATACTCTTCCATCTCTGCATTATAGATTGAATATTATGGGACCATTTCCATTGGGACCCCTCCCCAGGAATTCACTGTTATCTTTGACACAGGATCTGCTAATCTGTGGGTTCCATCTGTGTACTGCTCCAGCCAAGCCTGCTGTGAGTAATAGATAATGAGATTCAAGTAGCATTTGTCCTGACAGAAAGACTTAATTTTACGTACGTAAAAGTGTGGGTTATAAAGAATAGTCAATGGCTAGGAACACTTATTTTATCTACTTAAGAGCAGCAGTGTTCCTAGTGACTTCATGTGTCTTATATAATTCTACAAGAAAAACAAAAATTACCACTATGGCTAAAAGGATGGCACAAAAAGCACCAACTATACTTCTATAAGAATTAGAGTGCAAATTATAACCAGTTTTTTAAACCCCAATACATATAACATATATGTGGACATGTACCAATGTTTGAGCCATCTTTAATGATGGTATATAGTGTAAAAATTAGGTTTCTATTCGCTGAGGGGTGCAATTTGTTAGGCACCCACCGGTTTTTATCATTAATCGCAGAAAAATGTATTGGGATGGTTACTATTCTGTTGAGTGCCTTGCAAATTATGGTCACCCTGGGATCCTTGCTCTTTAAATAGAGAGAGGTTTATAATCAATATGGTAGCAGTGCAGTATTTCCTTGCATGGGGACAGGCTTTGAATGCCAAAACTATGAACAGGAAGTCCTGACTCAGCTGAGGACCACTAACTTATCCTCCATAAATCTACAGAACCTGTAGACCAGATTGATTTATTACATTCCAAGTCAAAGAAAATACACCTATAGTAACTGTGTTATGAATAATGTGTTATGTTTAATTTACTTCTTTATTAAAGATTTGCTGTTGTTTCAACATAAACATACAGCATGGTAGTTGTTCCAGAATCTTTTGTATGTATATTTCTAATATATAATTGCATTGCTGAACAAAACAGAAATGTGGTCATACCTACTCGTAGGTATCCATCTGTTCTGTCCACAAGCTAATTGGTTGGATAATGTAAAGGATTGACCAGTGTTTGGCCACCTTATAGCTTTGGTGAAAAAAAATTTACATTAATTCTTCGTTTTCTCTGAAAGGCAGGGAATTTATATTCTTTCATCAATTTTGCAGCAAATCACAACAGGTTTAACCCACAGCAGTCATCCACTTTCCAAGCAACAAACACTCCAGTGTCTATTCAATATGGAACCGGCAGCATGAGTGGGTTCCTGGGATATGATACTTTGCAAGTAAGAATAAACCCTACAAATGTGTACAGTATATATATATATATATATATATATATATATATATATATATATATATATATATATATATATATATATATATATATATATATATATATACCAGATTTGATGGTGCACTCCATTAACCGTGCTAATACCCGGGTGTCCATAAGAAATATGTATAAAACGTTTTGAACGTCCACAGGGTTCTTCGTCAGGAGTGTATAACAAACCACCAGGGACCCACCACACCATGAAATAAATGCCCACAGAATTGTTAGGCAACCACCGTTACTAACACACGTGGGTCATTAGCAACAAGTTAATTTGACACTGTGCAGAAAATAAGGAGTGGGAACGAAGTACAAGTAGGAGGTGCAGATCGTTAAAAGTAGAATAGTGAAAGAAGAACTTACCGTGCCAGTCAAACACCACTCGTCTAGCCTCCTCCCCTCTCGGTCAGTCGGTAGCAGGGCTAATCGGATTGAACCATGAGGTGGGTGTGCGGCGAGGGCACCAGAACTCAGTGTGCTGTCCCAGTGCCATTACATTCATAGATATATGGCCTGACAATGCGCATTACGTGTCTCTGAGCGGAGCGATGGAGATATAATATTATAGAGGCTTCCGATCATCTATGCTGCGGTCAGACTTAGTTTAAGGAGCCCCAAATCTGGTCTCGTTATGAAACCCCGCCAGTTAGCTATCTACTCCATATCAACTCATATAGGGACAAGGTTTAGTGCACTGGGCTATGTCCACAATATGTGGACCAATTGTTGAGTCCCTTAGGGGGACGCAAACTCGAAAAAATCAAAGCAATTTGTGAAAAAAGACAGAAGAAATAGAGCAATTCGGGTTTTCGCTCAATTTTATAGAGTTTTTTTACAATTCAATTAAATAGATTTTTATTAACAAAAAAGCTAAAATTGGGCATGGGAGTTTGGTCGTGGTTTTTTCATAATATATGAGATAAAGTCAGATTTTAGTAACCCCCTTAATATAGTAAACCACATCATTTGTGGCACATATATGCTAATCTTTTATCTTGTATATTTTACCTGATTGAGGAAGGCTGAAGGTTGATCCTTTTATTACATTTCCATGCTGCACATCATCATACCAATCTTTATAGCTGCCAATGTCATTTGTGTATCTTTTTTCATGGCTTTGACTAGAATATCCCATATACAGTATTACAGGTTCTTCTAAATGATGGCATGGGGGGGTCCTTAAACTCAATCATATTAGGATAAGCATGCAATAACAAGCCCCAATCTATAAAATATACATTCCAGGGTTGTAGTGTTTAGTGATGTACTAAACAAAAACCTAATTACACTTGTGACTATTGAAAAATCTGCCCCTATTGTATATTTTTTATTATTGTTTAGTAAGATGCTGCAGTTAGGCAACTATTTTAAGGTATTTGAAGTCTGTTTTTGTTTTGCTCATTAGTTTTTCCTTTGGTTTGTTTATATGTCAAACAAAGGTGGGAAATATCCAGATTTCTAACCAAATGTTCGGTCTTAGTGAGTCAGAGCCTGGTTCATTCCTCTACTACTCACCATTCGATGGAATCCTTGGTCTAGCTTTTCCCAGCATTGCATCATCTCAAGCCACACCAGTGTTTGACAACATGTGGAGCCAAGGACTCATACCACAGAACCTCTTTTCTGTGTATCTCAGCTCGTGAGTTGTATAATAATATAGGACAAGTATTTTATACTAATTGTATAATGTAAACTAATGCCCCCATTTAACTTATGATAATAATAATAATTAAAATCAGAATTGCAAAACTATAACAAACTGATTGTTTGTATAATGTAAAAGAATGTCCCCATTTAACTTATGATAATAATAATAATAATAATAATAATAATAATGTCGGAATTGCAAAACTATAACAAACTGAATTTTAGTGAGCAAAAATATTGTTAGCGCAAGTAAACACTGACATAGTGCTAGATTGAGGGAAAAAAGTGGAATTGAATTAGGAGATAAGCGTTTATTATCAAATTGAATCTGGCTTTAAATCAGATGGTGTGTTTTGTTTATGTAACTTCATCCAATATGGGGAGGCACATTTATTAAAGGTCGAATTTCAAATTCATGTGAGTTTTTTTAAAACTCTATTAAATTGGAATCTACTTGAAATTCAACTGGGGGGTTATTTATAAAAAAAAAAATCAAATATCTAAAACTCTAATCAAATTCAAATCAAATTCAACTAAATTCAATTCAAGTTTTTTCTCAGAAAAGAACTCGAATGTCAGGAAGGCTACTAACATGTCCAAATTGGTCCCTGGATGTCTCCCATTGACTTATACATGAATTCAGCAGGTTTTAGGTGGCAAATAGTCTAATTTGAGTTCTTAAAGGGCAAGAGTATGATAAATCTCGAAATTTGAATTCGATTTTAAACTTGAATCGAGTTTGGATGATTCACTATTTGAATTTGAGAGTATTGACCATAAAAACAATTCAAATTAAAATTTTCAATTCAACCCTTAATAAATCTGCCCCTCAGTGTATTTCAGTGAGAAGAAAAAGTCTTTCAGACGCCATCAGATTTTATCTTGTCAGATGGCAGATGCAGCATGCAGTGTTCCCTCTTGTTTCTTCCATTTAAAATACACAGTCACAGTACAGGCAGGCAGGCACCATTGTGGAAGCTGTGAACTGATGCATACTCCCATGCACTGGTTACACAATCATAGACATTGAGGGGAGATGGAAAATATGAGGAGTGTAGTAATATTTAGGAAATGTAGAATAGAAAGAGAAAGTGATTGCTTGCTATGCCTGAAGCAGAGACACGAAAAGTAATATGGATTGACAGATGAAATGTATACATTTATAAGGTATGAATGTGTATCTATAAAAATAATTAAATTTACAGTATGTTTACTTCTTTTATTATACAGCTTTTCATGTCTGGATGAAAGGTCCAGTTAAAACACCATAAATATGAATGTCCCACAATAGCCCAGTGAAAAACATTATCTTAATCCAACTGAGAATGGGTGGCCCTATTTGAAATGTAAGGTGCCATGTGTCATCCTATCAACCTGAACAACCTAAAAGAAAATATGCCAGATACAATGGCCCTAAATTACTCCCAAACAACATTTAATGCTAGTACATCCATACATTAAAAGGCTGTTAGCTGCTTCTGCAACAACACACATCTATTAATAACTAATGTTAATGGGACTATTTTGCAAGGTCATCTTGACATGTTTGTTATACACGTTGCATGGCTGACTGGCAATTAGTTCAGCTGCCTATCTTAAAATATATTAAATCCAACATAATTAATATTCAGCAATCTAGCATGGGAATATTATGTTAAATTAAGTAAACCATGTCTTTAGGGCCATGCTACATTGACTTGTAGCAGACTACTTAGGAGTTAGGAGGATTGATGTTTAATTTTTTTTTTTTTTTTTGGAAGCAGTCTGTGGCACAATTAAGAGACCAAATTACTTTATCATTCTCTCTCTTTGTTTTTAGGGGCCTATTTATCATGCTGTGTAAAAAGTGGAGAGAAGCATTACTGGTCATGTTGCTCATAGCAACCAATCAGATCTTTGCTTTTGTTTTCTATGAGCAACATCACCGGTAATGCTTTACTCCACTTTTTAAACAGCATGATAATTATACCCCTAATGTTTCGCTGTGTGCTCTTTTAAAACCAATTAGAAAAATCAATGAATGGATATTGATAGTTGGTCCAGCATAAGTACAATATTATGTGTTTTCACAGAAAATTCTTTGTTTGCACCACAATTTGTTGTTGGCCTATGAGGCCTATACCTTGCCGCATTGAAATAAAGAAAAATATTTGGTTTGCTGCAAGCTGGTTAAAGGAGAACCAAACCCTTGCTAATAAAAACTCCTACCCCCATACCCTACATAGACCCTCCCTTTACCTTTGGTAAATGCCCCTAACTGCATGCGCAGTTGGAGCAATCTTCTGTTTCGCAACAACTGCGCATGCACTGAAAGTCACGGAAATTGCTGAAGTGCCAAAAGAAGACCCGAAGATTACGGAAGAGAAGAAGATGGCGCCCATAAACTCTAATGCTCTGAATCTGCACCAAGGGGTAAGTAAAGAGTTATGGGCATTTACCAAAGGTACCACCTAGGCTGGAGGGTAGGGGAGTACGGGTTTTTATTAGCAAGGATTTGGTTCTCCTTTAAACATCTCAGGACTGCTAATTGAGCCAGGGCCCTGGAAGGAGTTTGTATGTTTCCCTGTAAGTGCATAGATTCCTCTGGTTACTCCTATTTCCTCACTGACAAGATTTGAACTGTGTGTGGCTTAAAGCAGTGGTTGTGTTTCCCTCACATTTATTACTACAGGGTTCTTCCTTCACACTTGGATGAAGGGTGGTATGAAGCATTGTTAAACTGGAGACATGTTTATCTCTGTACTCCCACCTCTCAGTGCTTAACATTGTATAACTCCCTCCAATGAGGAAGGGACAGATCTGTACAAGGGAAGGAGATCCACAGATAACACTGGGATGAGGCACATGAAAGAAGACATTGTATTTTAGAAAAACATGCAGATGAGCCACGTGTTAGGAATTATAGACACCATTTATAATGGTGAGTGAGTAAAGAGCATAGACATCATTTATAATGGTGAGTAAAGAACAGAATGAGCTGTAACGTAAAACCATTAAAGCTAACTAAGCTGCAGTTATAGTTATATATTTCTGTGAAATAGTAATGCAGATATTATTGCTCTTACTTGTTTACAAAGAATATTTTGTCTTTTTCAGTGATGGTCAAACCGGCAGCTATGTTCTCTTTGGAGGAGTTGACAATTCTTACTACAGTGGCAGCCTAAACTGGGTCCCCTTAACTGCTGAAACCTACTGGCAAATTACTCTTGACAGGTGAGTACATTTTCAATCATAACATAAAAACTAGGAATGAAAATTTGTCTAGTGTGTTTTGGCAGGCCTTAATGTATATGCTTTTACAATTTAACTTACCATTTTACGTCCATCTACAAATATATCTAGTGTGGTTTAGCTTTAAAATATCGAAAGATCCATCTTATTAAAAAAGGAAACAATGAATTATTTTAATTTATAAATTGCTTAAGGGTCAGTTTATTTTATCTTTTTTTACTTTCATTATGGCTTTGCATAATAGAAATATTAAGAACTGAATGAATTTATTTCCCCTAGGCCTTATGTGAAGGTATAACTGACTTCTACCCTTTGGTCTTGCCTAAGGAGCAATTGTATCAATTGTTTAAACAGCTTCCCTAAATGACACTCTCTAAAGTAGTGACACCTTGTTACTTATTGCCTGTATGGAGACATAAGTCTATTCAATCACGGTATAAGCTATTGCCCTGCATGAACCACAATTGTAACAAAACAAAAAGTTAAAGTGTGCCTTTAATTGTTTTTTCTCTATCTCTGTTTAGCGTATCAATAAATGGGCAGGTTATTGCTTGCAGTCAATCCTGCCAGGCCATTGTAGATACTGGAACCTCTCTGATGACTGGCCCCTCTACTCCAATTGCTAACATCCAGAACTACATTGGAGCAAGTCAGGACTCTAATGGACAGGTATGGCAATAAAGATAGTATCTATTCAGGCTTGAAACACAGATGTGGCCTTGTAGCTTGTAGTTCCTGACCTTTCTAAGCAACTAACCTATATCATATTCTGTTTCTCAGTATGTGATCAACTGCAATAACATCAGCAACATGCCAACTATTGTCTTTACTATCAATGGTGTCCAATATCCATTGTCACCCTCTGCATATGTGCGCCAGGTGAGTGATTGTTAAGGATTCATCCTTTATTTTCCAAAATATAATTCTCTTTACACCTGTCTCTCAAAGTATATTATTACTAACTTAATGGTATTAAATTTTGTCAGAATTGAATAAATATGTAAGCCACTGATAACTTCTAATAAACTATGGAGGTTATTTAGTACAGATGAAAATGTAGGCTAAAAATCACAATAATTTAATATTGATTCTTTCTTGTCCTTATACATATACATACATACTTATACATATTCCCCACATAAAAATACCATTAAGTGTGAAAATGCTTTGCCCCAGTTAATAGTATTTATTGTGTTCCTACAGAATCAACAAGGCTGTTCAAGCGGATTCCAGGCAATGAACCTCCCCACCAATTCAGGGGATTTGTGGATCCTGGGAGATGTATTTATCCGCCAGTACTTTACGGTGTTTGACAGAGCCAATAATTATGTGGCAATAGCTCCAGTTGCTTAAAATCTATGATTATTTTAATCTAGCCTTCCTGTTAGTATTCATTTGGTCCTTCTTAATCATGCTAATCCTAAACCTAGAACAAGCAACTAGCTGCAACAGTCCTCCAACTGAAAGTTTCAATAAACCAACACTGTTGGTCTGCCAAAGTTTTTGCATCAATGACCTACGCTATAATATGTGTACAAAGTATCTTAACACAAACATTTATTGGTTCAAAATTTCTGAGCACTTTTGCAATTTACATTAATTTTCTATTTTTAGTGGTTTCTGATATATTAGCAGCTTTAGACTGATAATAGCAGGCTTAGCTCAACAGCTCATTTTGGCCCAAAATGTTGATGACTATGTCTATGCACTTCCAGTACTTTAACCATAGGACTGCCAATTCATATTTGAGCAAATAGCCTGCAATTAGCAGTCTACTAATGTAAATATTTTAGAAACTGCTATAAAAATGTGGGTTTAGAACCCCTTTACTATCTTGTGAGGTGCAGAGAGACCTACATTACACTTTAGATGCAGTTTAATTATTTGGCCACCCGAATATGTCTGAGAGAGTAGTAATTGCTGTAATCATTCTGACAAACTCAGATACTCTTGTCACTCTTCCCAAGTTAACCAGCCATTTAATATTTAGAGTCAACAGTAAAGGGCTGATTCCCAGTAATATCTGTGGAAAGTGCAAATACATTTGTCCTTTAAACCCTAGACTATTGTGAATCTGCATTTGAATAAGATTAAATTATATTTCATGTCATATAAATAAAGGTCTTTCAGCATTATGAACTTTGTCATGTCTTGCATGAGGTTGGCAATGTTAAACCCATCTTTCAGCCAGCATACGAACTGCATATTGTAAAAGTTAGTCAACAATAAAATCTAGAATTTCCTTTCTTCTGAAGCCCTTGACCATTTCCATTCATGTCTCTGCACAGTGAATTTAGTCAATTTATTTTATTAGGATGAAGATCTACCTAGACCAATTATTAAACAAAAAAAACAATTACACTGTCTAATTTCACTTCAAATGAGAACTAAACCCTTAATGAAAAAAGCCCTACTCCCCAACCCTAGATAGACCCACCTCCCACCAGCCTAGGTGTCACCCTAGGTAAATGCCCCTAACTCTTTACTTACCCCTCGGTTCCGATTCGGGGCATCGGAGTTCACAGGCGCCATCTTCTGGCAAATCTATAATCTTCGGAATGAGATCGGCACATCAACTGCAAAGTCACGGAAATTGCCAAAGTGAAGGAAGAAGACCTGAAGATTACCGAAGTGCCAGAAGATGGCACCCGTGAACTCAGGTGCCCTGAATCTCCACCGAGGGGTAATTAAAATGTTAGGGCCATTTACCAGGGGTAGCAGCTAGGCTGGGGGGGGTAGGGAGGGGGTCTATGAAGGATAGGGGTTTTGTTCTCTGAGGGCATGCACACAACATCACAACATGTTGGCTCAAGAGCACTGATATGCAGCACTGTATTTAGGTCTGGTGTCACCAAAGGCACCAGACCTCAGCGCCGCCCCAGTTGCTATATGATGTCATTTCCATTGCCGATGCACAAAAATGCACACCTAGCCCCTCAGCCCTACAGCTTAGCCCCTGAATTTCTTCACAAGTCTCCAGTGGTGGCTGAGACAAAAATAATAATAATATTAATAATTTGTTATATAGACACCAGAAGGCTGCCATTTTAAAGCTGCTGCCCTAAGCACAGGCCTTCAGGTGCCTATATATAAATAAGCCCTGCTGATATGTATACATTCCAATTTGATAAGAGTTTTAATAGGTCACTTATCATCTGCTGGTTAAGTATTCATTCTGAAGGTATAGTTTCCCTAAAAATTATGAGTAAGACCTTAGCCTTAGGCCTTTTTTCATGTATATATTTTAGATGTTTTCCAATAAGCATTCTGGAGGTTGATTTATCAATTATACAATAAAGTTCCTTTTTTTCTGAGCATAAGAAAAGATGTACTCAGATTTACTACTGCTGTGTTTGTACCAAAAGACATGATTGCCATGCCAGGAAGATCCAGATTATAACAAAAAAAAGACAGAACAACAATTTCTTGGAATTTTATTACAATTTATAAGAACTTTATCCTGTAAACACTGATTTGTGCTTTGTGTGGTCACAAACATAGTTAACTGACCTCATCTAAATGGTAAAACACACCATAAATTACTTCACACAAATATTTATAAAGTAATATCCCTAGTGCAGGTTATACATTTTTACAGCTATAAATATGGTACATCATGAGGTTTGTAGGATTAACTAGCAAATGCAACATTATCATGATCAGCAGGAGAAAGAATCAATACCACTTCCCAATTTCTCCTGTTATTGCTCCAAACAGATGCACTCTGCAAAGGCAGTTCTGCTTAAAACTCAAATTTTAAGACTTGTTTGAAAAAGATTCAATGCAACTTGATAATCTTGCGCATGACATACCGCCAAATTCTTGTAACATTCAATTTGTAGCTATATTGTGAATGGTGTCATAAGGGGCTGCTTTATTAAAGTTAAATTTTTATGCCAAAATTTAAGAAAATTGTGGCAAAACAATCATGAGCATTTCTGCGGAGACATTAAGATCAAATGTAAAAGAAAATCTCTATACTTAAAACCTGAATTCTATTCCCATAGAATTCAAAGGGAATTTTACTTCCAAAATTTAAGCAAGTTTTCTGCAAAAACGACAATCACAAGTTTTTTTCTCTGCAATAAACTCAGATTAACCATTTGAGCCTTTCAATAAATATAAAACATGCCATTGTGTTGTCAAAATGTAGCATTTCCCCTCCCCCAAATTTTAATGATTATATTCATACGAAGTGAGGGTTCGTACGATTTTTGGACCATGTGTGGAGTGTCCAGACATTTCATACCATGGCGATCAGTCACTTAGTTGATCGGAGACAATATTAATGGGAGACTGTAACTACTATTTGTCAGACATAACTTTCATACGATTGCTGCCTGTCACTTAATGGCCCTAGCATCGTGTGATTTGTTCTCTTTACTACTTTATATTCATTTGAATGGTTAGTTGCAGGTCGGAAGATTGCCACGGATGACCGTTTGTCAATCTGTAAGTCTATGGCCAGCTAGTGTTCATGGTTTCAGTGTTAAGGTTTGCTGTTGCCTTGAGAATAAGATATCTGGGTTACACAAAGCATAAAAAAGTAAACAACTTGCAGTAGAATTGTAAAACTGCTGTAGTTTATCAAGTTGACAACTGAATAGTGCCTAGGGTTGTTTAATCACAGTTGCATTTAAACCATCTCTTCTACTTAGTATAAATTCCACTGTATTCAGGTTTAATTATTTAAGAAAATTGTCTCTTCTGTTCTGCTCCATGTTTGCCTTTCAGACAGCAGTGTGCATTTTTGAGTATTTATTTCACACAAAAAACCCTGATTTAACCTTGCTTTTGTTATTTAATATTGGGACCTGCCAAACTGTTATCAGTCATAGGGCCTGACTTATTATAGTCTGTTTAACCTGGGTAAATTAGTTACCTGTAATGTATAAAGCATATGCCTCATATTTATTCTAGCTCACCAAGATCCAAGTTTCTAGTCATATAAAGGCACACGCCTAGATGATGCAGTATCAGTTTCACAGCTTTTGTAACATCAAAGTAAATAAAGCATTGTCAGAAATATAACCTCCTATGGTTGTTACGCCAAGAAAATCCCCCCAAACCTTGCTTATTTTGTGAAAAATGTATTCTATACTTTTGACACAGCACAGAATGCAAATGCAAATAATGTGTGGAATAGTAAAATTAGCCCTTATATCTGCAAATTTCATGAAGAGGACAATCTCATTTTAAATAATGTAATATGAATGCTTATATGACACTACCTGTATGTTAAATGTCCCATAAATCTACTGGGCAATACCTTCATTAAAATTACTTTTTAATCAAATCTGCATTAGTGGGTGATGATTTTAAACCAAACTGTAGTTGAATATCACAGCATTGTTAGCAGACTCAGGCTCAGAACAGGCCATGCCCTACTTCAGTATTCAAAGGGTTATGAATGATTTCATAACATCAAAAACTGCAATTTCTTTATATAAAAGTCACAAACTGTATACAACTGGAGACTATGAATCTCTCAAATAATAATACTTTCTATTCTTATTTTTCCCCAAATAGAACACTGGATAAAAGGGATGAAAGGGAAAATGCAAACATTTCCACACAGAGATCTTTCAGTGACACTACCACCATTTCTGATATCTTTAGATAATACTGAACACATTTGTGCTTTAAAATCAATAACCACCCATTCAAATCACTCAGTTTGGAAAATAGTTGCTTCCCTTATCTACAGTATTACATAAAAAAATGATGCAAAATAAACAAAATCTATTTCTGCCATAGCTGATAGTTCTTCTTAACAACATTAAGTTAATCTTCTTACAGATGCTCCTGTTACCTCCATACCCCTCCCCCGAGGCCCTTCTCTTCTCCTATCACTTTGAGGTGGAGTTTCCCCCCTGATCCTTTCCATATAACTCAATATTTCCTGGGGTTCCCTCATACCCATGTCTTTGCATACCCACATGATATCTTCCTCACTTGCTACAAGAATTGAGCGAACAAAAGGGTCATCTGGCACCCTGTCCTCCTTTTTTTCTCCTACATGTGTTGTTGCTGTTTTGTAAGACATAACCTCAGATCTCTTAGCTTCCAGTAATGCCCTGGAAAGGCTTGTTGGTTTTGAAAAGGAACATGCATCAGACTGAGGACAAATGCTTGTCTCTGAATCCTGTGAGCTTCTTACTGGATGGAATGTGCTTGTTAAACTTTGTGGATCTCTTTCTCTTTCTTCCCACTGCTCATTTTCATCTTCTTCTTCTCTTACATTTCCTCCCCCTTGGTTTCTTTGACAATCAACTTCTGGACCCTCCAACCATACCCAGTTAGGGGCTTCTGGATTTCCAGGGCCTTCTGGAGGTGACTTGTTCCTGTGCCTCATAATAAAAGCTACACAACTAAGGAAAAAAAGTAATGTAAGGAGAGAGAAGATGGCAAGGAGACCATACAGTCCTTCCTCCAAACCTGGGATACCCCAACGTGTTGTAACAATGTCATCTGCACCAGAGATTGAGTCATCATCTTCAGGTTTAATGTCATCACTCCGGATAATTATATCATTATTCTCAGGAATCACATTGTTGGCACCAGAAATTATCTCGCCATCCCTTGTTATAAGGTCACTGTCACTCTGAATTATGTCACTTGATTGGTGCTCTCCACCTTCAGTCCTGTTACTAGGAAATGTAACACGGACATAGCCAGCACTTAGCACAACAGAAGATTCTCCCACTTGACATCGCTCTGGGAGTAAAACAGAAAATCTAAGCAAGGGTGATTGCCCTGCATTCTCAAAAACAAGCACTGGCAAGGACCACAAGTTTCCACTCATCAGAGATCGACGAACAGACAAAACTGAAGGGTCAGAGGACACAACCATGACTGATAGATCTAAGGGATCATAAATAGTAATTGGAGCAGTAGACATGTCACTGAACAGAAACCAAAGAGACAGTGCAGACTCCTATAATATAAATGACAAACAGGTTAGTGACACATTTAGAACTACATTGCACATGCAATCAGAAATTGGCTTCTTTATAGAATAATACATCATTCCACTTGTCTTCCACTTGTCTCTATACATTGTTTCTTGACAAAGTTCTGATTTTTTTACCCTATCTCCATAAATCATCTTTGGCAGCAACTTCATATATGGCCTACTATGGTTAAGATCCCGTGGTAACCTCTGCCTTTATATTTTTTGCTTTCTCAAAAAGTTTAGTAAAGTTAATTTTTCCTTCCATTATTAGCTTCATGTTGGTAAACCACTAAATTTTGTAGGATTTCAAAACTCTCCTAATCATTTGGTTTGTGCTGCAAACTTTTCACAGATTTTCTTGTGCAAAATATGGGCTGAATGAATGGTTGTCAAGTAAAGCAGAAAGTGTTCTGTTCACTTAGTGACCAGGAACTTGTAGGGACAGATAACTTCATACATGCAAATATGAGTACATTTAGGTGCCGACTCTCTGAAGACCTTGCAGACAAATATTTTCATATTTATAATGTATTAAAGTCTTACAAATGCAAATGACTGTATGTAACTTTTCTTGATTAGGAACCCTAGATCAGAATTGAAATGTATTAATACTTAATCATTCTAAAAAAAATATGCTAAGTAAATTAAAAAATTTATTGTTTTACCTGCTTTGGAATCATCTCTAAATTCTTTGATTGGCACAGAACCGTAAATACCCCTTGATGTTTGATTTCAGATGGAGTGATGGATAAATTCACCCCCCACATTAAGTTTGATCGTAGCTCCAAGACTGAAACAGTTTCTGATGATACTAATACAGTCTGCTCGCCAAGGACTGAATGTGAGACAGGAGATCGTACCTTACCAGAGGAAGACAAATTCAAATTTACATAAATAAAAAAGCATATGCAGGGCTCCTTTCAGTCTTACGAAATAGGCTTTTTGTCTACTTGGATAGCTCAATCACTTTTTGACAAAAGCTTTAAATTGCCATTTTATTCACACATATGTTTGCATATTTAGCCTACCAAGACAAGATGATCCGACGATGGGTTTATTTTAAAAGGGACAACTTCAAGTTGACTTTTAATTTGATTCGTCTAAGTTCACTGGGGACAAATGATAGTGCTGACATCATTAATGCATATGGCCAGAGAGACAGAATAATATAGTAAGGCAGAGTAAGGCAGTCCCTCAAAAAACAGCCACACACACACACATTCTACCTCTTTGTATTACCTCTACTGATGTGACTCCTGGCTCCTGTCCAATCAAAACACTTCCCTCCTCTTCTAGTCGTGCAATGTGGGGATCTCTAATCACAGCCTGACTTCGAATTAGAGGAGAGACATCCAACAACCAGTCAGTGCCTAATAGGTAAGTTAGCTGCCGACTACCATCCAAAGAGTGAGCCACAAAATATGCAAGGAAACGAACACGTGCTCTCTGATATAGAGGGCGGCAGCTTTGGCTCCTGCGATCACTGGCAGTTTTTCGTTCCCCACCATCATCCTCCAGAGAAGTACTTACTGCCCTGTAATGAAAATCTTGCTTTAGAGGTCACATGAAACACACTATAAAGCAGTCGTTTTTGGACTTTTTAAGTTTAATTCCCTATTTTAATGTCCAACATTTAATTGAAAAATATAGAAACGCAAATATGCTTTAACCCCAAAACTCATCATAATTGACCATAATTTTTGACTTCCAGGAGCATCTATCACTACAGGGCCGATTCACTAAGGGTCGAATATCGAGGGTTAATTAACCCTCGATATTCGACTGGGAATTAAAATCCTTCGACTTCGAATATCGAAGTCGAAGGATTTAGCACAGATAGTACGATCGAAGTATTATTCCTTCGATCGAACGATAAAATCCTTCGAATCGAACGATTCGAAGGATTTGAATCCAACGATCGAAGGAATATCCTTCGATCAAAAAAACTTTGGAAAGCCTATGGGGACCTTCCCCATAGGCTAACATTGAGTTCGGTAAGTTTTAGGTGGCGAACTAGGGGGCCGAAGTTTTTTTTAAAGAGACAGTACTTCGAATCCTTCACTTGAAGTTAGTGAATCAGCCCCTACATCTTATGCTAACAGTTCTTCAGGCTGGGCCACCCTAGCCATTGCTTTGGGCCCTCTAGAGGCCAGCTTCATAGTTCAAGAATCACCATTATAACGTATATCTATAAAAGAGCAAATGCAATCTATCTTTAACCTCTATATCAGACCATTAAATAATGTTGCTGTCTTTGAATGGCCCTCACACTATAACCTGCTAAATCTCCAACAGAAACTGTAGCTTTACAGTCTGGATAACTCAAAAGCAGAGTCAGGAAAAATAATGCCATAGTGGTGATGTGAACAGATAAACTGGGGCTGTAAATAGCACCAGAAACCACTAGGCATTGGAGAAATTGGCATGAAGAAAATATCAGGACAATAAGCTCTAGTCATGTAAATGAGGCACTATTTTGTAGTAGTGTCTTCTTTGTATATACAGTATATCAATGGGATCTGTTGTTTTTTGGACCTGGGGTTTTCTAAATAAGGAATCACTTAAGACATTAATTAAACTAAATAGGATTGTATTGCCACCAATAGGGATGCACTGAATCCAGGATTCGGTTCGGGATTCAGCCTTTTTCAGCAGGATTCGGCTGAATCCTTCTGCCCAGCCGAACCGAATCCGAATCCTAATTTCCATATACAAATTAGGGGTGGAGAGGGAAATTGCGTGACTTTTTGTCACAAAACAAAGAAGTAAAAAATGTTTTCCCGTTCCCACCCCTAATTTGCGTATGCAAATTAGGGTTCGGATTCGGTACGGTATTCGGCCGAATCTTTTGCGAAGGATTCAGGGGTTCGGCCAAATCTAAAATAGTGGATTCGGTACAAGTGACTGTTTCTGGATAATGAATCCTATACCTGTATATATTTGTGTGTATACTTTCCTTTATGTAAATCATTCTGGCTCACCAATATCAACCATGCATACAAATTTTTTTTTTATTTAGTGGTGAGCACAACGTTCCCTTTTTTTGCTTTAGTTTATACAGGAGCAGTGGTCAGCTCCAGGTTGTAGTTCCCACCCTATCCAGCTACATTCAGATGATCCTAGTGGTGGGCAATAAAAGGGCAACCATTTGGGAGTTTTAACCTTAAAGGCAAGCAAGTTGCAGGTAAAAATTAATCCCTGTGTAAAATGTATAAATGGGGGGGGTGTCCAAGATGGCGGCTTGAGCAGACGTGTTTTCTAATGCTCAGCACCGCTGCTTAATATCCTGATAAATATTGCAGGCTACATCAAGAAACTTTAGCACTAACTGCACCCGTGAGCTACCTGGATAACAAATGGGGAAATATGGGAACAAGACCAGACCCGAAACCCATCTGGATCGATACCTACAAGCTTCCCAAAGTTCCGACCAGGCCTCAGAGGCAGACCTTCCATCGCTAGAATCAGAGCAGGAAGCGCCTGTAACACCAGCCCCTGAACCAACTAATGCTGAGATTCTTTCGGCCATCAAGGGAATGCATACCTCCACAACTGCCCAGCTTAAACGATAAAGGTGGACCTTTCTCTGCTGCGACAGGACCTCCAGAACCTGCGGGAGCATACAACTGAAGCGGAGCACAGGGTGTCGGAGGTGGAAGACACATTGCGCCCATTACCGGAGGAACTGTCCTCGCTGCAACAGCAACAACAGAGTGAAGCATCTGGAAAACTGATATCATCTAAACAATGTCAATAGTGGGCCTCCCAGAGAGATCGGAAGGTAACTCCCCAGAGGCCTTTGCAGAGCGCTGGCTGAAAGAGACCCTAGGAGCAGATACGTTCTCGGCATTCCTGGTAATTGAGCGCCCTCACCGCATACCCACCAGGCCTCTACCACCAGGTTCCAGACTCAGCACTGACAATGGCGCGAAAGGCCCCCTTACTTGGAATGGCTGCTCTGTTTCGTTGTATCCGGATTATTTCCCAGCAATACAAAAGGCCTCTTATCAGGGTATAAAAAAAGGCTCTGTGAGGCTGGAATAACCTACGCTATGCTTTACCCAGCAAAATTACCCGGCAGAGAGTTGTAGAGGGAGATGCAACTCATTTCTTTCAGACACCACAAGATGCAGATCAATGGATGGATATGCAAGGGCGACAGGCAAATGCCCATAACAGTCCACGCGGGGAATAGCATTATAATTTGGATATGGTCAGTACTGTGCCCTCTCAGC
The DNA here is from genome assembly GCF_017654675.1 of Xenopus laevis. NCBI lineage: Eukaryota > Metazoa > Chordata > Amphibia > Anura > Pipidae > Xenopus > Xenopus laevis. Next base: position 64,352,867 of record NC_054383.1, on the reverse strand, counting down.
TGCCACATTGCCCATATCTTAACTGTACTTTCCTCGCCCACCAAATGCAGAGGCACCAGTCCTATACCATGCTCATAAGGGATATGTTATCAGATGATACCAGACTGCCATGAATATATATGAGAGCAATACCCAGTACTCCCGCTTTGACAGTCAAGTCTATTGCGCAATTGGAGCACATTATTTGACACTGATGGGCCCTCGCCACCTCAAAGCTTATGCATGACCAACAGACACTAGGCAAGGTCTTGGAGCGTACACACTTGCCATACGCTATACAGGAGACTGCTCCAAATATTATTATGGGCGTCAGCGTCGGCGGTAACTCTGTTATCCCCCGCGCTTTTGTTAATGGTCTAATTGACTGTCTGATCTAAAATGGCGTCCTGCTTAATGTGGTGTTGACGCAATGGTTCTCACAGTGACTGTGCGTATCTTACCGCATAACTCTTGAAACTCCTCTGGTTATAACATTGTTCAGGGTGCAGGCCATCTAATTCTAGATGAGCAGGGAGGGATGGGAATGGATAAAGTTTGGTATTTTTTTTGTAATGTTTTATAGGCATGTTAATAGGCACCGCATAATCAAAGCACAGAGCAAGGAAACTGCATGTCAGATCTCAATTAAATGTAATACTGTTTACTCTACTGTACAGTTGCTATGGGAGACGTTAAGATAGTCTTGTGAAACTCAAAGTTTAAAAGAGCTCTGGGCTTTGACTATATCAATAGGCACAAACCTGACCTTCTACTTACAGGAGACCCACTTAGTAGGACAAAAACTGTTGGAAAAGGTGATTGGCCGTACATATCACTCCTCATATTCTACTCACTCTAGAGGGGTATCTGTGTTAGTCCGGAAAACCTTGCAATTCGATCTTATTAATATTACTACAGATCACTACCGCCTCCTTTGCAGGATAAACAATTAAGATATGATAATAGTTAACCTATATATGCCTCCCCCATTCTGTAAAGATACACTAGACCTGGTATTCACGAAACGATCAGCGTACCTCCCATGCCCAATGTGTATTATGGGTGACTTTAATACAGTGAAGGATCCACAATTAGATAGACTTCCCATAACACTGCAACAGGCAGGCCCACTGAGGCAGTGGGTAGAAGCCCTTGGATTAATGGACATCTGGCGGCATAGATTTCCCCATGACAAACAATTTTCTTGCCACTCAACAGGGTAACAATCAATTTCCAGAATTAAAGCTCCAACAGGTTTATATGTATCTTACCCAGTTGAAATAGCTGAAGGATTATCGAACTACTTTGCAAACCTATATACCTTGAGGGCTGACTTGGAGCTGGAGCAATTTCTGCAGCCAACCCACTTCCCCCGTCTCACTAATGTAGAATCAGCCTATTTGGATAGCCAAATCTCATTAGGGGAAGTGGCAGAGGCCACTGGTAGCCTCCCTACTGGGAAGACCCCAGATCTTGATGGTCTGCCAACAGCTTGGTACCGGCACCTTGGGGATGCACGTGCTCCACGGCTCCATACTACTCTGCTAGAGGCCAAGAATGCAGGTACTCTCCCTCAATCCTTCTACTCAGCGTTGATTATACTCTTATTAAAAGAGGGGAAAGACCCGGACCTGTGCTACTCTTACCGCCCTATCTCACTTATAAATACGGATGTTAAAATCTTAGCGAAGATTCTCTCTAACTACTCAATAAAATGATAACCTCGATTATACACCCAGATCAAACGGGCTTTATGACTAATAAGAGCACTGCTATAAATCTACGTAGGCTTTACTCCCATTTGCAAATAACCCACTCCAATGAAGGCTCTAGGCTCATGGCTGTGCTGGATGTGGCTAATGCTTTAGATTCTGTGGGAATGGAAATATCTGTGGAAGGTCCTTGAAAAATTTGGAATAGGCCCCAATTTCATAGCCTGGATCAGTTATACCCTCTCCAAAGCCTTCACCCTCTCTTGAGGCACTAGGCAGGGGTGCCCCCTCTCTCCTCTTTTCTTTGCCCTGGCGATAGAGCCATTTGCTATCATGATCCGGCAGAATCCGGAGGTTGTAGGCCTCAAATGTGGAAGGATTTGAAGAAAAAATGGCACTGTATGCAGACAACCTTTTGTTATTTCGGGCTGATCCGCAAGATTCTGAGTATGGAGCTTCAACTGGCAGATAAATTTGGCAGCTATAGTGGCCTGGTTATCAATAAAGGGAAATCAGTCCTGCTTTCGCTAGATATGGTGCAAGAGGCAATTCAAGGGCTAAGATGGGTATCTAAATTTCGGTACCTTGGTCTGCTTATTTCCAAGGATATGCAAAACTATATTTCAGACAATATTGATCCAGTAATACAAAAGTTTAAAATGGCTTCTAGTCAATGGGTTACCTTGCCACTAACAGTATGGGGTAGAGTTAATCTAGTTAAAATGATATACCTTCACAAATTTTTGTACTTTTTGCAGAATGCCCCAACATGGATCCCTGCACAGATCTTTAAAAATATTGACTCCAACCTATTCCCCCTTGTGTGGGCAAATAAACCTCCCAGGGTGAATAAACTTACACTCATGGCCCCAAGAAACAAGGGAGGACTAGCCCTTCCGCATCTACAAATGTATTACTGTGCTAGCCAGTTAGCCTTTGTGCACAACTGGTTTAATCCAGACCCCTAAAACCCCCTTACACCACTACACACTACTGAAGCAGGCTCCTTAGAGGCAATAGGAAACGCACCCTACAAGCTGGCTAAAGATACCCCTGAACTGCCCCCTACACTAAAGTGCCCACAAAAGGCATGGACACTCGCCACCAAGGCATTAACCAAAGCTGTGGATTGTGCTTAATCCCACCCTTGATGATGACACATGGGAGGATGCAACAGAGGATCTGTATAGCTTCTTAATATCTACAAAAGATAAGATGGTACAATTTTTATCCATTGCAAGTATATAACTCCACATGGATTCAAAGTTATGGGCAGAAACCCAGATGGTAAATGCCCCAAATGCGAGTACCTACATGCCGACTTCTTTCACTTATTATGGTCCTGTCCCATTGTATACAGGTTTTGGGCTAAAGTAGTATCTTATTTAACCAATGAAATTCTCCTCCCTGCTGCACTGACCCCTGAGATATGCCTGTTGGGGTTAGTGAATGACCTAGTACCCTTACTCAAAACCAGGTACCTGCTCCAAACCCTTCTTTTCTATGCTAAGAAAAAGATAGCTATTAAATGGATGAGCCCTCAACCTCCCACTGTGGAAGCAGTGGATTAAACTAGTTAACAGCAGGCTCCAGATGATAAGATTAACATACCTAGCGAGGCATTGCCCCCAAAAATTTAAAAAAAAGATTGAGATCCATGGCTAGAAGCCTGCCCTGAAGCAATTTTACTGATAGATTAGTTTAATATGGATGAAGCACCCTGTGGCCACCTACTGGTCCATGTACAATGTCACTACCATTGCCACACTATAGTCCTGCGTGACTACATGAGGCTAGGCTATTGCATACCCTTGTTCCTGCCTGAATGCAAACATGCTATTTTATGTTGATGCTGCGGTCCTGCGAGACCAAATACATGATACTTGAAATGCCTTTATTGTTTTGTGTTGTGTGTTAAAATGCAAAATAAAAACCTTTAAAAAAATGTATATAACGAAGCAATAGAATTCTTAATAAATCAGATTAAAGGGAGTGTAGGACTGGCCAGACCAGGTTTGAATTTGACACAGTTGGCAAGCTTGAATGTATTGGCAAAGAATCCCTGTTTTGTTTAAGGCTAGTGACACACGCTAAGATTTGGGGAGATTTAGTCACCGGGCGACTAAATCTGCCTGAATCTTACCGTGTGTCACTGCCCTAAAGGCTTAATGCACAAAATACCATAATGTCCTAAATATGTCCTAAATATATTGTTCATGGGTTTAGTACCGCGAATCTTAAATATCCTCAACATAATATCAAAGATATATTGCAAAAACTCATGAGAAAGTTCAATAAGCCTAACACATATGCTGTTCTGTTTAAACGGAGTCTATTAAAGGGACAGTATAACCACTTTTCAACAAAAACTCAATACTTAGGACCTGTGCTGAACATAAAGCAATAGACAAAAAGTAACAAAAATGTTACTTGCTATTTCAGGCACAGAATAAAATGAAACACACTTCTTGTCAATTCCTAGTTGATAAGCAAAAGGTGATAATTACCAGTCCAGTGAGAAACTCCTGTTATAGAACCGGCCCTGCCAATGACTTCACAAACGGACCGGGACTAGTTCTAGAGCATACAAAGAAGGGAAAGTTGTGCTCACCACTATTTTTTAAAACCATTAGGCGGGGTGCAATGAGGCTGTGACCACAAAATACATATAGACAAATACAATAGTCCTCTGCACTCAACCCATTATCGATATATTTATTTTGGTGATCCCACTGGTGTCTAATAAAAGAGCAGCCAAGTATGGGAGTTTTACTTTGAAAGCAGCTAGTAAGTTGCAGGTAAAACTTAGTCCCTTTGTAAAATGTATAATGAAGCAATAGAATTCTTAATGAATCAGATAAAATTGAGCATAGGACTGGCCAGATATGGGATGACTTTGAGGTAGTTGGCCAGCTTAAATATATTGCAATATATGGACAAACAATCCCTGTTTTGTTTAAAGGGTAAGGCATTTTTCAGTAGCAGTATGCACAAAATGTCTCTGTCTTAAATATATTGATAATGGGTTGAGTGCAGAGGACTCTTGTATTTGTCTAGAGCATACAAAGGACACTGGAAACAGGAAGCTGGCAGTGTAAGGTCTTGGGCAGGGAGAGCAGGAAGAAAAGCTCAACTTGAACCCGCCTGCGACCCACAAAGTGTGTGCCGAGTGTCCCATGGGTATCAGGGCATCACTTCTACAACCACAGGTTTGCTGCAAAACAATAGCATGAACTTCCCCCGATGCATGGTAATGGTAAATGCACATTACAGTGTCCTGTACCCCACATTAGCAGGTTAGGCACGGTTTTTGCTCCTTGAAAAGAAAAGTTGGTATCACAGGGCAGAAGTGCAAGCCAATGCTATAACACTATCGATACAAACCTAAACTGTACGTATATATGTGTGTGTGTGTGTATATATATATATATATATATATATATATATATATCATTGTGTGACTCACCCAGAACCTTGCAGTTGTTGTAGATTGGTATCAGATACCTCAATTCGCAGTGGCAGAAGTGGCACCCAAAGAGACAGGGACAAAGAAGCACGGAGACGTTCCAACCAAAACTCTACTTTCACACCTAGGGCTCCTTGAGTCTCCTTGCCACCCACAAACAAAAAGTCACAGCCATCTGACACCTGTCCAAAAAATCAGTTAGGGAAGGGAAAAATGCAACAATGTAATAATTTAAATAAAAAAATCTGGAAAGCAATATGTACCTGTACAATCTGTGCATTGGGTGTCTCACAGCCAGCTTGCTTGGTGACATCCAGAACTGATCCCCCCGCTTCTATAGCAAGCACACGTACAGGAATCTTTTGTGATATGCCTGTGAGGGGGGCTGTGTTTAATATCTCATGACACTGCATAAAAAAAGACATTGACTGAGTATGTGAGCACCTGTCTCCATTTACATAACTAATGTAATCAGAGAGTTTTAGACTTCATGATCAACAAAATGTACATGGTATGCAATGCAATTTGTGTAAGATCAGACAGTTAGTATGATACCAGGGATGTAAAACACAAAAGGAACAGAGGATGGAACATGAAGGAAACGGTAAACAGCAGATAATGGCATTTGGGGAATAGAAGGAGCAGGTAATGGCAGTGGTGAAAGGTTAAAGGAAGGAGAGAACACAACTTGGTGAGGCAGATAAAACAGAGGAGGAAAAAGATAGGCGCAATATAAATGAAAAAGCCACTTTTGACAGAATATACTGAATTTGTAACTAGCTAATCCAAACAACACTATTCATTTAATTGTTGACTTGACCAGTGTAGCTCTCTAATGTGTACCTTCACCAGTGGGAGGATGGCTCGAAGATCTCGATCGGAAACCAGAACCTCAGCACTCCCACGCACACCTGCTGCTGCTGCTGCACTGCTTCCAGGGACCTCCAGCTGGAAAGTGATTCGTCGAGAGACAGCAGATCCAACGGAAATGTTACTAACAAGAAAATCAAGGTGGGCAACCACTGGTAGAGGCCTGAACACAGGACAAGACATTGGGATAGATAGGAAAAAAACTTAAATTAGCAACTATGGTTCACATCACAGACAGGCTTATTTATTATAACATTATAACATAAACAAACCGCAAAAATGGATACAAAATTGAACAAGTGCTGGTACCATTTATAAAAGATATTGTACCCATACAGCACCTGGTACTTGCAAGTATGCAAGGGGAGCACTACAAAACACAAGCCCAGCCTTGATCTAATTAATAGTGCAAAAGAGCACTCAATAACGCAAGGAAAGCCTGGAATCACAACTCTACATGTGGCAGTAGTTTCAAGTTCCACTAGCAGGTTACATTACGCTTTATACAATGCAAATTGGATGCTAATTATTGGCACGTCAAGCACAATTGTGGCAGAGGCAATTTAGAAAGCCAGCACAGTTATATTTGATTTTGAAAAAACAAAACATGAGGATTTGAGTGTGAAAACTACACTTTGCATAATATGCTGCAGTCATACAGTAAATGAGCTCTAGTACATAATTCATAGCTGGTGCTGACCATTAGAGAAGTGCTTGAATCCTGTTTGGGAGCCTGTCATTACCAGTGACTGATAGATTCCATTAACATTAATGACAGTTTTAGGAGCTTTTGAGTCAGTTGATAAATGTTAGTGGAAAATACATCTGGTTGTAATGAGCATATTAACAAAACAAATCTTTTCTTTAAACAAGATCATGAGATCACGTTACCAAAAACCAAAAAAAAAATATTTTCTTATTGGCTAACACGGTACAATAATCTAGCACCATATAACATAATTAAAGGGATACTGGCAGCAGAATTCTGCACTGAAATCCATTTCTCAAAAGAGCAAACAGATTTTTTTATATTCAATTTTGAAATCTGACATGGGGCTAGACATATTGTCAATTTACCAGCTGCCCCTGGTCATATGACTTGTGCTCTAAATAAACTTCAATCACTCTTTACTGCTGTACTGCAAGTTGGAGTGATATCACCCCCCTCTCTTTTTCCCCCCAGCAGCCAAACAAAAGAACAATGGGAAGGTAACCAGATAACAGCTCCCTAACACAAGATAACAGCTGCCTGGTAGATATAAGAACAGCACTCAATAGTAAAAACCCATGTCCCACTGAGACACATTTAGTTACATTGAGAAGGAAAAACAGCAGCCTGCCAGAAAGCATTTCTCTCCTAAAGTGCAGGCACAAGTCACATGACTGGGGGCAACTGGGAAATTTGCAATATGTCTAGCCCCATGTCAGATTTCAAAATTGAATATAAAAAAATCTGTTTGCTCTTTTAAGAAATGGATTTCAGTGCAGAATTCTGCTGGAGCAGCACTATTAACTGATAAAAATATCTTTTCCCATGACAGTATCCCTTTAAACATTACGTCAGTAAAACACGTAATATAAAAGAATAGTTCTTTTTTAGAGAGTGCCAGGGAATTAAATTGCTTTTCTCCTTTCTCTGTTCTTCTTATCACCGTTTTTTTAGAGGTTCTAGTCTCTTTACTACTAAGTATTCAGGTATCACACTAAAAGGAAATGTATAAAATTAGGCAAAACAGAAAATTAGCTTTTACCACACATTTTATCCAATTTGTTATGGCTGGACCTCCGAAAATACTGTTTGAAGCCTTCTGGGTGTGGCAATCCCACAGTTTATGAAACACTAATTTAAGGTCTATAAATACTGATTAAATGTCTTTATTAATAACATGCACTATGGAAGATATGTCTAAATACTTTGTTCATTGCTTACATAAATTGTTTCATTTAGGACTCAAGTCATTCTTCCATCTACAGTAATACTTAACCTCAGCAGGAACGCTGAAAACAAGAATATACATACAGTAGCTAAGGAAAGGGCAGGTAAGCACTTTCTGCAAACACTTGTAAAGCAACAATTGCCTGTAAATGTGTACTTTTTTCAGGTAACTATAGCCTGACAAGTGTTAGCACACCCCATGGGCTGTATCAGAACATTCTAGAATCAATCAAGTAGATAGTGTTTTCTGTTCATTCCACTGTTTGTGTTGTGCCTACCTGATTGATTTCTATGCGGTAGCAAATTAGCCCATTACAGTGCTATTTTCCCCTTTAAAAAAGGTCTCGGGGGAACAGAAATCTAGGTGTGTCTCCCACATTTTAATTATGTAGTATTGATTTTTACATTCATCTGAGTCATCTAATTTTCTATAAAACGCATGCTCAGTCTGTAAAGAAACCTTGTTTATTTGTTTTATCTGTAAAACTGTCATTAGCAATACAGCATGCAGAAAATGTTCATGTTAACACGTGTTATCATGCTTTACCTGCGCTCAGAGGCTCCCCGGTGTGTCACATGCCCTATCACAGTGTGGTGTTTGGCACCTTTCTGCATCTCTGTTTTTACAGCCCAGGCGTTTGGAACAGCAGATCGAGCAAAAAGAAGCTCTAAACCAGTCCGGCACCGTACCCTGCACAATAGCATCAAATATTGTTATGCCATAATTTTCAACGCATGACTTAATATCTTTAATTAAATTGTTATTTAGGCTCTCTTTCCACTTTAACACCTTCATAAAAAAACAATTTTTGGCTTCTTATATAGAATATGATGAGTAAACATGTTCTCCCCAGAAAAAAAAAATGGACAGGTTTAAAAAAAGTAAACGAGTGGGGGGAAAATAAATTAATAATGCATCTTAAAGCCTACCGATGCCTCGCCTACCATAACGGAACAATTTTTAGAGCAGCCAATGGAACTGTGCTCTTTTACACATACAAAATAAAGTTCTATTGGTTTTCTGTAAATTTTGTAATTTTGCATTATGGTAGGGGTAGGAGCAGAGCCAGGTGGCTAACAAAACATACCAGGCGATGCACACTGAATTAAAATGTAGCTGCTGTTGAAGGGATAGTTGTATGATGTAAACAATACATAGGATATTGGGAAACTGTTTTCCAGAAAGCTCCGAATTACAACAAGGCCATCTCCCATAGAAACTCCATTATAATCAAATAATTAACATTTTTAAAAGTCATTCCCTTTTTCACTGTTATAATAAAAGAGTACCTTGTACTTGATCCTAATAGAGGCAAAACATCTCAAGTCATGGTGATCCAAATTACAGAAAGATCCCTTAAAGGGGTTGTTCATCTTTAAATTAACTTTTAGTATGATGTAGCAGGTAATATTCAATCTGCAATTGGCTTTCATTTTTTATTATTTGTGGTTTTTGAGTTCTTAAGCTTTTTTATTCGGCTGCTCTCCATATCAACGATCTGTTTGCTAGGGTCCCTAGCAACCTGCACTGATTTGAATAAAAGACTGGAATATGAATAGGAGAGGGTTGAGTATAGAAAGATGAACAATAAAAAGTAGCTATAACAATACATTTGTAGTCTTACAGAGCTTTTGTTTTTAGATGAGGTCAGCGACCCTATTTGAAAGTCAGAAGACGGCAAATAATTTAAAAACTGTAAAAAAAATTAAAAGTTGCTTAGAATTAGCCATTCTATAACTAACTAAACTTAAATGTGAACCTGCTTTAACTGGAAAACCCAGTTATCCAGGTCCCAAACATTCTGGATAATGTACAATTTGCAGTTGCTCTTGTTTTTCTTATTTTTGTGGTTTCTGAATTGTTTAGGTTTTTTTACAGGAACTCTCTTGTATGGATTTTTAGCAGCAATTTGGTTCCTTTGGTTGTTAGCCTAGCAACAATGCATTGGTTTCAACGAGAGGCTGAAGGATGAATAAGAGAGGGCCTCAGCAAAGATAATTAAGAAAAAAAATGAACTGTAGTTTTAGGACAATGACACACTGTGCTATTTGTCTCTCAAGAGTTTTATCCCAACTACTAAATGCCAGAAATGATCTTGCCACAGACAATACTGATAATAGTCACTGCTAAATCATCTCGAATCATGCAATGGCTCAAATATGAATGCAAAGGCATTTTTGAGAAATTACATGATTTGTTCATATACACGCACAAATTTTTTTAGCCACAATGTCCAGAGCGAGCCCTGTAATTAAAGGGCATCACCGCGCAAAAACATTTTGCATAATGAAAGATATTTCATTATCGCAAGCATCTTTCAAATATACATACATTATTTTAAAGTTAGACTCCTGTACCCTCATTCATCTTCATAGCCACAAAAACCACAAGCCCAATTGCTTTATGCACATTATTTGGTTGGATGCAATTTTCTGACCAGTGATGGGTCCACTAATAGTAAAATACTTCAGTTAAGAAACAAATGGATGGGGGAGGACTAGGGAGACATGACTAGTATCTGTTGTAATCAATGTAATGAGCAATATATGTGTCAATGCATGCCTCTAGGGACTGCACAGAAAAAGACCATAGTTGTACCTCTTCATGGAAGGGAGTTTATGTAAAATGGGCTAAGGATCTTAGCATTTGAAAAGAAAGTAAAGAAATCAATACCAAGAGGCAATAGCATATGTGGCACATGGCAAAAACAAAAGAAGCTAATTTACTTTGAAACATTGAGATGGTAAGTGGTAACACCTGCCTTCATTAACAGATACGTAAATTTTTCCTGTGATAAATATTCCTGTCTATAACACTGGTTTTCTCCCCTAGCACAGGAACAACATGTTTGTTTTATGTGACATATCAGTAAATACTAAATTGTTTTACATTTATGAAATTTAGTTGGGGGGCTTAACAATGCAGAATTTACAACTGAAAATGTCAGTGAGAAGTCAAATTACATTTTTTTAGATATGTTGTAATGAAAAAAAATCATGAGAAAATAACCTGTTCACTTATTTACAGTATAAAATTGTGCAGAATAGCAATCATTACACAATTACTTTACACTACTCTGGTGAAAGTGAATCTGAAAATAAACAATAATAAATTTGTTTTTTAACATGAGTCTACAACCTAGGCTTTTATGGAAATATTTACAATTCCACAAATTTCTTGAGAACTAAATAAAAAAGCTAAATATTTGCAAGATGGGTGGCACTGTGGCTTCGTCCTTTGCACTGTTGCCTTGCAGCACTGGTACATTGAGATTGATTCCAAGTGGGACATTGCCTACAAGTAGTTTCTTTGTTTTGTCTGTTTCTGAGCATGTTTTCTCCCAAGCTTCATAAACATACAAGCAAGTTTATTGGCTTCTGATGAAACTGACCATTGCTTGTGTAACTATGACTGATAACTTATATTCTACATTCACTATGACAGGGACTTATGTGGGGGAATAGGACCTTCCAACACTGAAATGGTCAGCCATTATAATACACTGCTTAAAACCAACGAAATTAACATTACCAATCCCTTAAATGGACAGACACATGGCATCTACAGCCACCTTATAACTTGGAGTTAGTTTCTTACTAGCATGTAAACATAAATGCAGAACGTTCCATTTTACTTTCCAGTCATGAGCCTACAATTACTGTCTACTGAGATGACTATTGTAATTAATATGGCTTAGTCAATGCAGGCAAAATAATAGAAGTCTGTCTGGGATGTTTTGTGGGAACACCCTTAAGCCCACCACCAGACCATAGAAACATGTTATCTCAAGTAACAGAAGCCTAATATATTGACCAGCACAATCTCCTTTACAGGCCAATACAATATCATTGACTAAGAATTGAAAAAAAAAATTGGTTTGTTTTTGTCCACAAATTTGACATAGCAATTCCCTATTATTGTCCTCTGAGCAAAAACATCCAAAGGTTTCTTTATTAACAACCATCATATATATTACAAATTCCTGCCTTGAAAAATATGTGATTCTAAACTCACCTTAAGCTGAAGCTGGGTTGTGTCCAGTTGTGCCTGAGGGTTATGGAGGCTGTGAACACTTCACCTGGTAAAAGGGTCTTGTCAGGTAGAGATATTGTAACAGAGTCACCCACACTGACTTGTTGTATTCTTGGTGTACCAACACTAACCACGCTTACTGTTCCAGCTACCTCCGATACCTCACCTATGACTTTGCAGTCATCTGAAACTGTGTAATTAAGAGTAACATTTAAGGGCAGGTTTGAAAGTGAGAACCAGGATGGTGAGAAGAGCAGTTCAACCACACAAACATCAAGCGGTAGCTGTGAAGAAACAGAGAGTTAAATCCACAACAGCAATACACATAAAATATATTCTAAAACATTACTAGTGTACACAAGTACACTAGACAGACATGCTATCTCAACAGCACATACCTGTATCCTACAGGAACCTTCCACATTTAGTCCATCATATGTTCCTTGCACATTTACACAGGTGTTTTGTGAACCACGAGCCTGGCTATCCCCACCAGATCGGTGAAACAAAACACGTGTTACAGGATCAGAGGGCGATACTTCATCTCCTACCACTTCTACTTGTACACCTCTTACCCTGGCACCCAGTTTATTCCACGGCACATTCTACAAGGAGAAAGAGAAGAACAAGCATACTTTGAATGTGTCTTCCCCAAAAAGGAGATTGTATGTACTCACAGCAGTGGCGTAACTAGTTGTTACTGGGCCCCATAGCAAATTCAATTTAGGCCCCCAAAATATTTATAAGTTGGCCTATTTTACCAAGATATATTAAAATTGCTATTTAATTAGGGTCTCACTGGGCCCCCTACACTCCTGGGCCCCCCTGCAACCGCAGGGTCTGCTTCCTCTATAGTTACGCCCCTGACTCACAGTTAAATCTCTTTCTCTTCAGTCACTTGAGGGACACAGGAACAGTTGGTATAGCTGGCACCACTAGGAGGCAGGACACAATAATAAAAAACAAACTAGTCCCTCCCTCCGCCTGCTATACCACCCTCTGCAGGCAGAAACATGTTTGTACCAAAGCAAGAAAACAGGAGGTTATTAATAGGAAAAAAACAGAGAATAATAGAACTATGCACAAAAAAAGGTGGTTGTCTTTACCAACCATGTCTGAGTTTGAGTGAATGGCCTCAATCCAGGGAGGGAAGTCCTGTGTCCCCCAAGTGACTGAAGAGAAAGAGATTTAACGGTGAGTACACAAAATCTCCTTTTCTCCATTGTCAACTTGAGGGACACAGGAACAGTGGGGACTTACCAAAGCTGTCCCCTAATATATACAGGTGGGAAGAGAGGCCTAGGTGGAACCAACCACTGAGCCTTGAAGTACCTTCCTGCCGTAGAGGGTGTCAGATGCCTCAAAGGTGTCAAATTGGTAAAATTTGGCAAATGTATGACTAGATGTCCATGTGACAGTTTTGTACAATTGTTCAGCTGAGGCCTGGTTCCGGAAGGCCCAGGATGTACTCATTCCTCTGGTGGAGTGAGCCCTGACACTAAATGGCGGTTTAAGTCCCTGTGCCGTTTAGGCCTTTTGAATTGCCTGTTTGATCCAGCGATCCCAAGGATAGTCCCATGGAGAGACCCTCTTGAAGAAAGGCCAATAGATTGGGAGTAGAAAACTTCTGAAAATTGGCTCCCTGGTCTTGGCACCACGGTTGGTAAATGGACCATACTCTATGGTAGGTCTTGGCGGAGACGGGTTTGCATGCTGCGTGCATGGTGAGAATCACAGCGTCAGAGTATACCTTCTTTTTTAGTATATCAGTCTCAGTAGCCACGCTGTCAATATGAGGTTGTCTGGGCATGAGGGACGAATTGGTCCCTGTGATAGGAGATCTGGTATGGATGGTAGCGTCTATGGTTCCTCTATGGAAAGGTTCACGAGGTCCAAGAACCAAGTGCGGTGAGGCCATCTTGGAGCTATGAGAATAAGGGTGGTGTTTTCCCTCTGCAGATTCTTGATTGTTCTGGGAAGAAGAGGAAGCGGTGGGAAGGCGTATGCTAGCTGGAACTTCCAAGGAGAGGTCAGAAAGTCCGCTGCCAGGAACAAGGGATCCCTGTAGTGCACGAAGAAGAGTGGTAACTTTTGGTTGTGGCAGGACACCATGAGGTCCACCTCTGGCATCCCCCATCTTTGAGTGATCTCTTGGAAAATCTTCTCGCCTGGATCTAGAGATCTAGAGAATCTGCTTCCCAGTTTAGGAGTCCCGGAATGTAGATGGCTAATAGTTGGGACTGGTGGGTCTCTGCCCAGTGGAGAATGAGTCCAACCTCGTTTAACGTCTTCCTGCTTCTTGTGCTGCCTTGGTGATTTATATATGCTACCACTGTGGCATTGTCGGACTGAATCTTTACTGCCTGTCCCACTAGCTCCTGTTGCCAGTGGATTAAGGCTAAGCGAATCACCCGAATCTTGAGTCTTGTGTGATAGGTGAATCACCTGAAGTAAGGATTTTCATTTCCATACTGATAGGATATTCCATTGAAGGTCCCTGAGGTCATGCTGTGCAAAGGGTACTGCTTCTATGGTCGAAACCATTACTCTCAGGACTTTCATGCAGAATTTGTCTGTGTGATTATGTCACAACAAAAGGGACAGCACTAGGGTCCGTAAGTGATGAACCTTGTCTGGGGGGAGAGAGACTGTTTGTGTCTGCGTATTGTAGAGCATTGACTTGGGATCAGGGAGGACTTGTCCAGGTTGAGGTACCAGCCCAACTCCTGCAGCTTTTCCATGGTGACCGGAGTGCATGTTGGGCTTGTGCAAAGGTCGATGCCTTGATTAGGAGGTCATCCAAGTACGGTGTTATGGACACCCCTGAAGAACAGATCAGGTCAGTGGCAACAGCCATGATCTTGGTAAAGTCTCAAGGAGCTGAAGTCAGTCCGAACGGAAGAGCTGTGAACGGGTAATGTTGGTTTTGAAAAGAAAACGCAAAAACCTCTGATGGAGTAGGAAAATTGGTACATGATCCGTTATATTGAGGGATACCAGGAATTGACCAGAAGACATTGCCGCACTGACGGATTTTAGAGATTCCATCTTGAACCTCCATGGTCGGATGAATTGTCAAGCTCCTTGAGGTCCAAGGTTCCCCTCTTGGGAACCACAAATAAATTTGAGCCCCTGAATATTCCTTCGGGTGGTACCGGCACGATGAAGTCTGATTGTAGAAGCTTGGTCGACTGCCTCATGGAGCGCCTGAGATTTGTGATGTTCATGAGGGAAACGGGACATGAAGAAACAGCAAGGAGGTAGGAATGCAAACTCCAGGTTATATAGCCTGGGTTACAGTCTCGTGAACCCAGGGATCCTGAGTCAAGTGCAGCCATGCATCATTGAAGTGGTGTAGTCTCCCCTTACGGCTGCTTTGCTTGACAGAGGAGGAGCATAGTCATGCAGATGCGGGTTTTCCAGCAGGTTTTGATGGAGGCTTTTCGGGACTGCCACGAGGATCTAGGCTTTGCTCCAAAACATCCTCTTCCAGCTGATAAATGTCGGGGAGGGGATGATCTCACGCCCTTGTTCTGGGGGCCACAAAAAAATCTTCTCTGACGGAAGGAAGCACGCGCCCTTGGTTGAGGAAGGAGTGTGCTTTTACCCCCGGTTGCTTGGCTTGACAAAAAAGGAGCTTACCCTTGGTATAGAGGTTAGGGATTTCGTGGGGGAAGCGATCCGCTGCCCAGAGCTTCATCCATAAGGAACGGCGAGCAGCCACCGCCACAGCTGAAGTTCTTCTAATAACCTAGGTTGCGTCAAGCGATGCTTCTCATAAATAGTCTTTGGCCTCTTTCATCTGTGACGCTAACTGGGAGAGTTCATGCCAGGGAACCCCTGATGAAATTGCTCAGCATAGTGAGTCTGACCAAGATTGGACAGCTCTACTGACCCACGCTGATGCCAGAACTGGTTGAAGGGAAGTACCACAAGCAGAGAATAGAGAATGTAGGAGTCCCTCCAGCTTCTTGTCCATTGAGTCCTTAAAGGAAGCTGCATCTGGAACTGGTAGAGCTGTGTTCTTAGAGAGACGTGACACCGGAGTGTGCGCTGATGGAGGAGAAGACCACTTTTCTGTGAGTTCAGGCGAAAAAACGACGGTTTGCCTGGAAACGTCTCTCTGGTTTGTCCCACTCCTGCTATATGATCTGATCAAGCTGGGCATGGGAGAGAAAGGGAAGGGAGGATCTACTCCATTTGATCTGCGTTTGAAAAGGCAGGGAGTTGAACTGGAGCTGGATCCAGGTTCCTGCAGGTGTAAGGTTTCCAGGACTGAAGCAATTAGGGAATTGATTGCCTCAGAGGATAGTTCAGGCGAGTCTTCCTCTTCTTGATCTGAACTGTGGGACAGTTCTCCATCAGAAAGTTCCTGCTCGTCACATGAGTCAGGTAGCAGGAGAGAATGAGCATTAGACTCATCTTCACAGTCATCATCGGAGGAAGAGGGGGCCCTGCGCTTGATGGATTTGGGCTTAGGGTTGTCTAGACGGTCAAGAAGCTTGTCTAGTGACATGGCCATCTTAGGAATGCCGGAGGCTAATTGGGACGCCCACTCAGGGGATTGTAGCCTCTGTGGTGATGGGTCCCTGGCCTAGGGGATCCGAGTGGGAGGCTTGGCTTACCCGAGGACTGGGTCCTGGGGTTTCCGGAATAGGCTCCGGTGGCTCGCACTTGGAGCATAAAGGTTTCTTGTGGCCGGATGGCAGACGTTTGTGGCATTTGGCACAAGCTAAAAATCTTACAGATGCCATCCTGGGAAAGAGGTTGTCACTGGATGTTTCAGACATGGTGAGCATGAGAAACCAGTTCTAGAATAAGGAGAGAGGATAAAAATAATACTCAGGCACAATTTAGAATATTATATATAGATATATATATGTATATATATATATATATATATATAGATAGATAGATAGATACACACACACACAAGAAAATGTGGTAGCGCACTCCTGGGATTTCTTCAATAAAAAATAGTTTATTTCGACATGTTTGCAGTAATCCGGAATTACTGCAAACATGTCGAAATAAACTATTTTTTATTGAAGAAATCCCAGGAGTGCGCTACCACATTTTCTTGTATCTATTACTTCCCAGGAGCAGCACCCGGTATGTACAAGAGGGATTGCCGATAGGAGCGCGGATCATAAATGGTACTGTTGAGACCAGTACTGTGCTTAGGTTGGTCTAGCAGGCCTCTCTATATAAACCCAAGGGGGCTGGTGTGCCTGCTAATAATGGCAGCAGCTAAGTCCCTTGGTGAAGACCTCTGCTCCAGTTCTGGAGGCAGCACCATCCTTGATAAGGAGGCTGTGCTATCGGAAGTAGGAGCCCCGTGTGGCTACGCTGTGCTGTCACTCCAGCTGTGAGGAGGAGCGTGTGGGGTCTAAGCGCGCAAGGACTTTGGCGCGAATAGGACTGTGGGCACTGCCGGAAACACTGACATGGGTGCACGTCCTCCAATGCCCACTTTCCACTGGCAATACTGACAAAGAAATTAGTCCAGCACCCGCAGTTTAAAATAAAACAGCCTTTATTGGTGCAAGCTCATTACAGCAATGTTTCAGACCGTATGGTCTTTTATCAAGCTTTTGACAAGCTTGATAAAAGACCATACGGTCTGAAACGTTGCTATAATGCCCTTGCACCAGAAAAGGCTGTTTTATTTAAAACTGCGGGTGCTGGACTAATTTCTTTGTCAATATTGCCAGTGGAAAGTGGGCATTGGAGGACGTGCACCCATCCAAGGAAGAAAGTGGAAGTCGTGCTGACTACTAGTCTGCTCACTGCCGGAAACACGCCATATGGGAGAGAGCGCCCGTGAGGAATGTGACGCACGCTTCCGGGTTGCACTCTGGCGCGCACTTCCGGGTTGCGCTTCAAGCAAGGGGAATGGTGCCTGGGCGCGCACAGTATAAAAATAGGCGCTTTTGGGGAAGTGAATGAAAAAAAGGGCACCGAAGTTCTGCCCATGGCCTCCCCCTAAGTGAGCAGTAAGGGCTTGTCTGGATCCTTAAAGGGGTTGTTCACCTTTGTAACAAATTGGCATATCTAACAGTTCACATAAATAGAACAAACTTTTCCATGGAAATAGTTAACAGAAAAAGTACAGTTCAAGAGATATTCACCTCAGAAGTGTCCCTGTACTAATCCTTCAGTTCCACACAGACCCTGTGCTGGGAGGGGGTCACTGACCCCCAAAAACACTACAGTGTTCACTTCCTCTTCCTTATATGACATCACACATTGTACTGGCAGCTAACTTAACTCCTATTGGTTGTGTCTGCTGTCAATCTGCCACTGCTTCCTGTGCTGGGGAATTTGAGCAGCATTCAGGTACTGAAGAGAAACTGTTACAAGTTTGTGAGAGGGAGGAGGAGTGTGGGCTGTGTGCTGCAGAGACTTCAACTGTGCAGATGGGGGGGGTCGAGGTGCTTGAGACCAGGAGTTTTACGGATAATAGATCTTTCCATAATTTGGATCTTCATACCTTAAATCAACTAGAAAATCATGTAAACATTAAATAAACCCAAATAGGCTGGTTTTGCTTCCAATAAGGATTAATTATATCTTAGTTGGGATCAAGTACAAGCTACTGTTTTATTATTACACAGAAAAAAGAAATCATTTTTAAAAATTTGAATTATTGGATTATAATGGATACTATGGGAGATGACACTTGTACTTTCCAGAAATATATTATTTTTTTTGGGGGGGGGGGTCCATGTATTATTTGTGTATTTACCTCATAAAAAATCATTATTCAGCAGCTGACGTGACTTCCTGGGACTATTTGTATGAGCTTGAGGCTTTCCAAGTGAGTTGAATTTTTGTGCATAAACTAAAATATTTTTCTGGTATAATTCCCTATATCATGAAAAATATAACTTTTTAATTTTTTGGTATTTAGAGCTCTAAATCTTGTTCCAGAAGTGGAACACTTAAACACTTAAAAAAGGTATCGTTTTCCTAGGGAAATTACCACCCCCCCCCCAGGAGAGCGCGCAAAATGTTCAAAAAACCTACCTGCCCTCAACACTGCTCTGCCTGTCACTTAGGGCTGCCACCTTACCCCTTTAAAACCAAACACATATGAAATTCACAGCCTGCATGGCTAATTAGCAATTCATTTAGATGCATGATACATGGCTGCACAGAAATCAGTTCAGTCTGCAGCATCTAAATGAGTTGATAATTAGCCATGCAGGCTGTAGATTTCATATGTGTTTGGTTTTAAAAGGGTGAGGTGGCAGCCCTACTGTCCCTGCTAGATGTGTAAGTTACATACGTTTCTCAGCAAGTCAGTGCTGGTTTTGTTGCAATTTTGTAAATAACTGACATTATGCTTAATGCCAAAGATATTAAAAGGTAAAAATATAGAAAAGCCAGTATTTATTCCCAGAAAAGGTTGCAGCCCTTTGGCACTCCATTCAGTTATAGCCTAGGCAGAAGGACAGTGCCAGAATTGGGAGAACAATGTTGCTCCTTCCTTTTCTGCAGTATTTGTCTGCATGGCTGTGTGATTGTTTGTTACAAAGCAGGTTTGTTTATATGCTGCGTCTATTAACCTCTGCCATTACAATTGAGTAATCAACCAAAGATCATTCAAATTATGTGACCGGTTACAGTTCACAAGCACCCAATAAATTACTAGGAGGAGGGCAGTATCAACATCCAATAGGAAACAAGTAAGGGCAAAGCCTGGGCATGATGATGTCATCATATAGGAAGTTCTTGGTGTGTCAGGTTCAAAATAGGCCACTCCCATCACTTCAGAAAACTGGTCAGAGAGACAGGAGAAGGACTGAGTTAATAGGTATAAAAATTAGCTTTTACAATGGCATTTTTACTTTTTGTTATGGAAAATGGTTTTTCTAACACATTGAGAGCATTTTTAGTGGTTTCATAAGATTTGTACATTGAAGGTGAACAACCCCTTTAAAACACGTCCCCAGTGAATCTGAGGAACTCTGGCACCAAGAGATTATCTCCTCTTACTTTGACTCCCCTTACTGTGGCTGCCTTGCACTGATGGGCCTGTGTATATAAAGTCTGTCAATTACCTTTAATGACTTGACCTCTGCCCCCCCCTGTCAACCAGGCAGTGGAACCTTCCCCTAATAAAGACAGAAGAGGGGTTCAGTAACTTGGGTGGTCCGTGCCAGGTGCACAAGAACCCCGGTTACAATCAGTTGGAAGATGGACTGTAAGATAAGCTACTCAGTGTAGATGTCCCGTCTCACTTCAGTGAATAATAATAATGAAAATAAAATAAAGAAAATATGAAAATAATAAATAACTCCTGAAAGGAGCTGTAAGAATGTCCTAAAGAGATACTGTCATGGGAAAAAACTTTTTTTTCAAAATTAATCAGTTAATAATGCTGCTCCAGCAGAATTCTGCACTGAAATCCATTTCTCAAAAGAGCAAACTGATTTTTTTATATTCAATTTTGAAATCTGACATGGGGCTAGACATATTGTCAATTTCCCAGCTGCCCCAAGTCATGTGACTTGTGCTCTGATAAACTTCAATCACTCTTTACTGCTGTACTGCAAGTTGGAGTGATATCACCCCCCCCCCCAGCAGCCAAACAAAAGAACAATGGGAAGGTTACCAGATAGCAGCTCCCTAACACAAGATAACAGCTGCCTGGTAGATCTAAGAACAACACTCAATAGTAAAAACCCATGTCCCACTGAGACACATTCAGTTACATTGAGAAGGAAAAACAGCAGCCTGCCAGAAAGCATTTCTCCCCTAAAGTGCAGGCACAAGTCACATGACCAGAGGCAGCTGTAAATTGACAAAATGTCTAGCCCCATGTCAGATTTCAAAATTGAATATAAAAATATCTGTTTGCTCTTTTGAGAAATGGATTTCAGTGCAGAATTCTGCTGGAGTAGCACTATTAACTGATGCGTTTTGAAAAAAACATGTTTTCCGATGACAGGATCCCTTAACCTCCTGAGGACACAACGAAACTGAGCATGTTTCTGCCTGCAGAGGGGGATATAGCTGCCGGAGGGAGGGACTAGTTTGTTATTTATTATTGTGTCCTGCCTCCTACTGACATATCCCTGGACCCATAGGAAATAAAGGTAAGGCAGTAAAGTAAAGGTAGTATTATAAAATACCTCAATATCAAATAAGCAAAAGCAAATTTAAAATTTAAAATTTTCATGCATTTTGCATTGTTTTTTTGTGGTCCATTCTCACAATTTCATTAATACACAGTTCCGTAATATAAGACAATAAATAAACTATTAAAAAAGACACTGATTATCATATAAATTATTCAAAGCTGGTCACTAAGGAATTTATTGGTGAGATCGATCAGATGTATGAGGGATTGACAGAGCAATATACGGGGCTAGTGAAAGGAGGTGTCTGAGACAGCCTAAAAAGGTTACAAGTGGCACTTCAACCGGTCTTCTTTTCTTTCCTTGCCAGTCCACCTACTTCAGAAGCAAAAAACAGAAGGACTGAGAGCAGTTTTTACTTCAAAGTACATACAGTATAAGAACATATTCTCCAAGTACTCAATAAATCTGTAATGGTAGATGAGACATGAAAGAAAAGAGAAACAATAGGTATCTCAGTGACCTCTTTGCACTAATCCAGGCATGTCCAAACTCTGGCCCGTGGGCCAATTGTGGCCCGTTTTCAAATTTACACCAGCCCTCAGCCTCCGTCACGAAATTAATAATAATGTAGCCCACCAGCAAAGTGCGATCAGGAATCGAGTAGCCGTAGCAGTAATATTTGAGCACATTAGTGAAATGATCTGCCACTTGGTCTATACTGCTGCTTGTGTGCTGAAGGTGTTAGCAATAGACACGTACTGTCACATAGCGATGCGCTGCTCTCGCATACTGCTTTAGGGCTGAAGGAGCAATAGACGTACTGACGTAAACTAAAGAATTATGTGGCAGATCATTCCACTAATGTGCCCAAATATTACGGCTATGCGATTCCTTTAATTTAATGTTAATGGTTCAAAGAATGTCAGGCCAAATGGTCGGCCCCTACACATTTTCACCTCACCAAATCTGGCCCTCGTTGCAAAAAGTTTGGACAATCCTGACTAATCCCATATATTGCCCCTCATACACCAGATCTATCTCACCAATACATTCCTCAGACCAGTTCTGTTTGTTTTATTTATTTATATGTTTTATACAAGTATGGGAGTGCTTATATCTGGAAACCCATGATCCAGAAAGCTCAAACCTACAGGAAGACCATCTTCCATTGAGTTAATTTTGAGCAAAAGTTAAAAAATGTTTCCTTGTAATAACAACAAAATAGGTGCTGAAACCAATAGACAGACTCGCCAGAAAATATAGAGGGTGCTTCTTTACAGTGCATCATAAGATATATGTATAAAATAAATATGGTATGAACAGCTTATGTATGTAAATAAAGAAATATTATCACTACCTTCTTAAGAAGAGGAGAATTTAAACCATAAAAGCCCATAAGCATAATTTCCAAGCCCCCTGTTTCCGTAGGGCATAATGTATGAAGCCAAATTGGATAAAAACACTGGACATGCTGTATAAAGCCATTCCAACCATTTCTTACCCAGACCCATTCATCCAAGGACATAATACTGTTTGTT
Organism: Xenopus laevis; assembly: GCF_017654675.1. Classification (NCBI taxonomy): domain Eukaryota; kingdom Metazoa; phylum Chordata; class Amphibia; order Anura; family Pipidae; genus Xenopus; species Xenopus laevis. Next base: position 64,330,244 of record NC_054383.1, on the reverse strand, counting down.
TTATAAAAGTAAAGATCTAAATAGTATTTTTAATTAAAGTTGTGAAAAAAGCGCAGAACATATGAACTGAAATAATGTTACCTCTTGAACTTGTAGGTGCTGATAAGATGCCCGTACATGTGGTTCACGAGATCCTAGGCGGGTGACTATGAAGGTCTCATTGTGTGATTGTGCTACATTACCATGTGAAGTGGGCACAGATTCCTCCCCAGGTGCTGCTCTCTGTAATCGGAAATATTGGGGTACATCTTTGACCTCAACAGAGACGGGCAGTATTGGTATACTAGGAGAACTGCCAATGGCTGCAAAGAGATACATTTATATAAACAAACACCCAAAGAATTGTTATTGTTAATATATTGCTAAAATTAATTTTGCTTTTCTAACATTAAGGCCAAATTTTTTTTACTCTAAATATGCAGGTTCTCAAATTCGATTGGGAGGTTATTTAAGAAAAATGTGAACGTCTAAAACTCAAAAAATTTTACTGACTCGAAAACTCGAATCGAGTTTATTCTCTGAAAAAAAATTTAACATCAGGAAGACTATTAACATCTTCAAATGGGTCACTGGACCTCTCCCATTGACTTATACATTTGGCAGGTTTTAGGTGGCAAACAGTCAAATTCAAATTATTCCCAGGGTAAAGGTTTGCTAAATCTCGAATTTTGAATCGAGTTTGGAATATTCCCAATTCAAATTTGTGAGTTTTGCCAAAAAATAAACTATTTAAAAATTTGAATTTCCTATTCAACCCTTGATAAATCTGCACCTTATTATATTGAACATGTGAGCAATCTGCAATTTAACTGAAAAAACACCATCATGCATCAGACTATACAGAGCTAATGCATTCAGAATAAAACAGTATATGCATGATGAATGCCAACACACTGCAATCAGTAATTGAAGAGATAAACCAATGCGCTGTTATTCGATAATAATAAAACAAAAGAACAGGTTATTGAGAGTTTCTGATCTTTTTATATCAATTGAAAAATGTCTTGGGATCCATTTCTGACAAATGAAATGGTAAGCTTTGGAGGGCACAACATTATAAATACCAGGCTTTAAATCTTTTTCTAAAAAATTTTTCTACTGTAATAATAAAATTGGCATCAAATATGATTTTTACTTGCTGAGTTCAACCAAGTGGCCATCCTAGCTGCCAAGTACAATAATAAACTATAATAAAATGAAGATATGAGATCTGGTAAGAAAACCTAGTAAGGACATGCATGCTTCTGTCTATGTGATTTAAAGGGAGAACTAAAGGGAAAAACAATGGGTAGAAATGCTATATTTTATAGCATTTTCTAGAATCTCTAGAACAGTAATGTGTACAGGGGGTGGGGTGACCAACTTGGATTTTTCTTGAGAGTGTCAGATGTCACCATCTTGGATTTTGTTTAATGTGTCAATGACACTCATATGCTCAAATTGCACTTGTTCTGAGCTGCCATTTAATGACAGCCTTGCGTTGTTAGATTTATATTCTATATAATACACAAAAGCCATGAATATCTTGTAAATTATATCCTTATAAACGGTGAGTTCTGATGTCATCAGTTATAAACAGTGAGTTCTGATGTCATTTCCGTCACATGACTCACTGAAATTTGTGTATTATAATAAATAAAGTACCCCCAGTTGTAAAATATGAGGATATTATAAGTTACCTCGGAGTTCCATGACCTGTATAAAAACACTCGGCCTTCGGCCTCGTGTTTTTATATGGTCATGAAACTCCTCGGTAGCTTATAATATCCTTATATTTTACAAGAGGGGGTACTTTATTCACTATATATACTGTATATTGTGAGTCGGTCCCTAAGCTCTGGTAACTGTCAGAGCAGTAAAGAACTACTGAAGGCATATTTAGAGGCCTTCACTGTGCAAGGGCTATGGTTGCCTTGGTCTGGTACAGAAGCCCAAAATATAATGTGCAGCTTGTCTAGCCTACTTTTTTTGTTTTTAAAAAACATAAAAATATGGTGCAAATTGTTCATGTGCATCTAAAAAAAAATGGCAGCATCTACAAAACATAAATGAAGTAAAGCGCTAAAATAAGGATGTATAAATGATTGTGATACATGCGTTTTATAAGGAATAGTAAGCTAAATTGTAAGACAGTAATGTCCAAACATTGACTTTTTAAAGGTGTTTAAACTACAGCTTGTGACAGTTGCTGACTGAGCATGCTGGGAGTTGTATTTAATAACTTTACAATGGCAGTTTAGAAGTGAACGTTATGTATTATCTGAATGAAAGCATGATGCCATGATGTATAGTTCGATTAACAACAATCACAAAGCAAATACTGTATTTACATAAATATTTAAATCAATATTTGGAAATCTTTAGTAGTTTATAAAAATCAATTACAGGTACTGCAGGAAGTACATAATCTCATTCATAAAATAATTAACAGAAATCATTCCTGTAGTGTAATACTAAACCTTACTACTGTGAATATGTATTATTATTTATTACATGGTTGTTCACTTGTTTGTACTAGAACTGTATTGTAAAAATGTGCTGGGTATACAGTTCTATATATTAAAAAAAAAAGTACAAATATCAATATGCGGCACAAAAGTAACCAAAATAATTTTGGTGCATCATTTTTACTTGTTTTAAGTGAAATTCAAAAGCTGAAGAAGAAATTATGTAAAACCCAATTTCAGCTTTAACGGTTATGTTCAATATAATTAAAACACAACTGCATTAATACAGAGGTTTCCAACTTGCAGCCCTCTAGCTGTTACTAAACTGCAACTCCCAGAATCCACTTTAAAAGCCATAGGCTTTCTTTGATGTTGGGGGGTTGTTATTGAAAAGCTTGAAGGCTAAAGGTTGGACAACTTTGATTTAGCATCATTGGGGTAAGCAACAATTTCAATAAAAAAAAAAAAATCTCAAAATCCCACATGAAGCACAATGTGAATGAGTCAAAATGTAGATATGGTTTATAGAGGGTATGTGTGAAATGAAGATCAGCATAGCAACATGGTATGTTTAAGGCTGAGGTTTACAAAGCCATGGAGCATATTAACAAAAGCAAGTGTGTACAGCATTCAAAATGAATGGCATTTTCTGGTCTATTAATAAAATGTCTCACTTGCATATCTGCATTTTCCTCCCCCAGTCTCTTTTGTGTGAATATTGCGTAGTAGATAGATTTGAATGAAACAGGCTAGCCAAAGGTATATTTTGTCTGCACAGCCCAGCCCCACCCAACACATCACCACAGCAGCCTACACAAGGACACAGGCTGGACACAGACCAAACACATACATACATACATACATACATACATACATACATGCTTCCTACCTTGTGCTGAGCTCAGGACCCCCAGAAGGAAAACACAAAATTCCATGTCTCAGCAGAGCTGTGACCCTGAATGACTGATTTGGAATACATGCGTGAGCAAGATGGTGTCAGAGTTCCTGTGCAATCATTTGGTCATCAGTTTGTGTGTGTCAGTGGCTGTCACTGTCCATGTGTGTGTGTCCGTCTGTGCACATGTAACAGTCTGCTGCAGATGAGCATGAACTTAAAGCTGTGATGGGGGTTGGATGTATGTGTACCTCTATATGTGCCGTTCTAAGCTACTAATGTACTTAACTTCACAGCACAAGTTAAGTGTTGTATTTTACCAATTATGTGCTCCCAACTATGTAAGAATGTTCTGACTAAATGTGATTATGTTTGTGCTAATTTGTAGTGCACACACATTGGTGTGGCTCACCTTACTTTGTGTTTGTGCAATGTAGTTGTATATTTCTCTATCTCTGCTACCTCGGGAGCTCTGCTCTGAGACTTCCAAGATAATACAAAGACATGGAAAGAGACAAAAGAGGGAGGGGAGAGAATCTGTGGGGGTGGAGAAAGAGAGAGGAGGAGGAAAAATGAAGAGAGGGCGGGGGGGATGTGAAGAGCAACTGTCCCTACCATTCAGACAAAGACAACAAGATCTTAAGAGATTTAGGTACAAACCCACACCAAGGGAAATACACAAATTTCACAAAGGCAATTATGTGTACTGTCTTTATACCTACATTATCTAAAAACAGGAAGTGAAATAAGAAATAATATGACAGAAACAGATTAATATTAGTAATGTTACACCAGCTTAAGCTCCATAATATTTCCAGACACACTGGGTCATCTGACAGGTTAATTAATAAATCAATGTATCAATATTCTACAGGTGTGCATATCTGTGCAGCAGCTCCCCATAATACCTGGGACTGTGCCACCCCCCACCCCCCCCTTCTTTTAGGCTGTGCAATAATTCAGCCTTTATTGACATTCCGCATACCTTATTTACTATTCAGAGACAGAAGAGAAATCAGAACAGGTTCATATTTGAATAAGGTTAAATTATATAGTTATTCCACTATGAATTATTCAGACTCACAAAGTAAATGTCGTGTACCAGTTTTTGTGAGTCTGCTTCCATAACTGTATGTCCGTCCTTGGCTAAGCTTTACATTACCAGCATGAAACACTTTCAGCCACATGTCGGGGGGGGGGGGCTTGTTACAATGCTGTGTCACATTCATCCATTTTACAAACAGAAGAAGGTGGCTAAAATGTATTTTTATGGTGTAAGATGAGTGATTTATGTTCACAGACAGTCTCCTTTTGTAATAAGACATACCTACCACCCTCCTGGGGTTAGTTTTAAGAGATGAATGCATCACGTGCTATAGCAATTTTCCAGATATTCAGGGTTGAAAGCACTTGTGAATAACACAGCAGCCAAAATGTAAAATACGTTTAAAAGGCTTGGTTTCAGATTACTATGATTTAGCATGGCTCTGTGCAGTGCAAGGAGCTTAAAAAAGATGCTTCTGCCACTGCCAGAGGAAGACCTTGAAATGTAAATATTTTTTTTTTTTTTAATAAATGTTTTTATTTATTTTTTATAAAGGAAAACAAAAAATATACAGACAAAGTAGAGAAATAATCTGTTCGGAATTTGGAGGAGCAAAAGGAGGTGCCATAAACCGTAAAGTATAACATAAATAGACACTAAACAAGATAGTTACGTAAGTATGCCATGTCCATCAAACAATAATTATAAAAGACATGAAAGACCTGAATCAAAATGCCAACCCGGTCACTCATAGAATACTCGTAGATAACAATCTATTGATATGATGACTCCTGGGGGGTGAGTGATGACTCCGAGCCTGTGACCCACAAAGATTCTGTATGTATTGATTTGTATCTTGCACCGCGTTATCGTTGAGTAATTAATTCTGTGTCAAACCATGTGGTATGCCGAAAAGTGTAAATCGTTAGATGTCTAGTATGAGTGGGGAGTGAGGAGATATATGTCATCCAGGTTGAAAAAATTTTTTCTACATTTTCCTCTTTATTTGTAGTGGTTTCTAACCAGTCCATGTGGAAGATATGGTGAAGTTTTTGTTTAACCAGCGAAAGTGGAGGCACCGATGGGGGAAATGTAAATATTTAAAATGAAACATTTCTTAATTTAGGGCTGAACTCCACGGCGTGCTTACGTCCAATACGATGACATGCATAAGGCGAGTCGGATTTTGCAGAAGAGAATGGAACTGAATCTGAAATTTCTGGTACAAACTTCATGTATCCGACTGTGTAGTTTGTACCTGCGACTTCTAGTTTAGTTCCATTCTCTTCTGCACATCCGACTCGTCGCATGTGTGTCATCAGTGCGCCATGGAGTTCAACCCTTAAATGTTTACTTTTTTACAGCCAGTTGTACAAAAGCAGCACAACTAAAAGAAGAGACAAACGGGTGTAAATAATGATCTGCAAATTAAGATACAGCACAAAGGACAGTGGATTATATTTAGCATGCTATTAGGCCTGGGAGGCTACATCGTTAAAATGAAGCTGAACAAATCACAGAGATTGCAGATCAGATCAAACCAAACAAATTTAATTAACAGATGATAAAAACATTATAACTAGCCAGTGCCATTGGGAATCTGATATGGTATTTTGATCCAAAAAGTAAAGCTCACACACAGTGTACAGTAATTTCCAAAGGGTGCACATAGTCTGGTTGACAAGAAAACAACCCAGCATGTTCTGGAGCACATTTGCCTCTTATTTATTATGCAGGACAATGGTTTATTGCTTCCTATGGAATAGTTTCTGAAAATAAATAATTTATTTCAAGATAACTATGCTTTTGTTATGATTATTATGGCCAACTATGATATGTTTTCATGACATTGGGTTAGTTGATATGTAGATCAACTGTCTGTGTGTATATCTATTGGTGGCCAGCATGCGGCCACAATCAGACAGAGATACCTAATCACATGAAAATGCATCATACCTTTTTTCCACACCTGATGAGATTAACTCCTTTGGCCAGTTTTACTGAAGCTAGCAAATACACTTGCCAATCCTTCAAAGTATTCGACTGATCAACCTGTGAGCAGTAAGACTGTCCATGCAAAGGGATGGATAAATACTGTATTATTGTTCCGATCGTTCAAACTGCTATATTGCACCTTTGAATCGACTCATAGCAGCTAATCGAAAACTATGTAGATTTAATCAGCACACACATTATTCCCTTCTGTATAATGCAGTAACTGTTCTTTCTATGCTTGGGTGTATGCTGGAAATGCAACCTGAGCCCAAAACAGAAGGTTGCAAATGTGAAATAAATCTAATATTTGATTCAAATAACTTAAGTATCAAGCAATAAATGTTTGTGAGAGAGGTAGGTGGGGGTGGACAGAAGATAATAATAATTATAAGATATAGATAAAAGTATATTTTGTGTGCTCTTACACAACCTTGGGGTAGGCAGAAGAGGCACATGCCTAGGGCACAACGAAAACGACGGCTCCACGTACCTCTATTTTCCCCTACCCCTGGTCAAGACCCCTTTTCCCCCACTGGCATTCTGCGCATTCCTCGGTGCCCGGTTCCCTGTGGAGGGGACGAAGCGGCTGGCCTGATTGCCTTGGGCACCCAGCCGATTTGGCCTGGACCTGCCTTTACAGACTAAAGTCAAATTAACCTTTCAACAATTTTTCCCAACATTTTCACATTTCACAACTTTTTTGTCTTTAATAATGTTTTTCTCTATAGGTTGTACAGAAAATAGCCACGCCCACTTTTTAACAATTTTTTTTAAAGATTATCAATAGAGACGGAAAAATTACGTAAAATTGGTCTGTGAAGTCTGTCACAAAAACCCTTTTTATACAATATTTATACAACATTTTCCTTTACCAACATTTTTGTGAATTCCCCCCTATGGATTTTGGGGCAGAAGGGTTGCTGCCTATGTGCTGCTCCTCATGGATACAGAGTAGGCAGTATTATATTCACTGGTGCACTGATGAGCATTTTTCTGGCCTACATGGTGGAGGGCTGATAATGGAAGTCAGTGTTGACCACTCCCTGTTTAAAACCACACCCATGTTACCACAAGACAAAGCGCACATTAATGGTGGCAGCACGCCAAAAACCAAATGGTTGGTGATATGCATTGGTGATACTCATATGTGAAAAAAGTTAAGTCATGTTAAGACCCTTAAATCAATATGCCTCCTCCCCTGTGGATAACCCAGCACCCCCAGCACATTATAAACACCTTAGGGGCGCCTAACAATAACTTTCAAATGCTAACAAACCCCCAGAAAAAATACCAGGCTTATGTTCCACAGGCAGAGCAGGGTACACAGATAAGGTTGCCACCTATCCGGTTTTGACCTGGACAGCCCAGTATTTTGAAGGGCTGCCCGGGTCAAAACTTCCTGGACAGATTTCCAAATAAAACCGGGCAGGATTCCCTTGATTGACACGTCGATTGGGCAATTGCCGCATCATAGCTCCGCCCCCTGATTCACTGATGCTCCCATCTACATCACAGCCCCACCCCTGACGTCACGGCCCTGGCCCCCTGCCTGGTCTCCATCGTTTCGAAAGGTGGCAAACCTACACACAGGGGCAGAGTATGGTACACACAGAAAGCATAGGGTGGCAGAGTATGGCACACACAAGGAGCATATGACAGACAGAGTATGGCACACCCAAGGAGCATAGGGCAGGCAGAGTATGGCACACACAGGTAGCATGGGGCAGACAGAGTATGGCACACACAGGTAGCATGGGGCAGACAGAGTATGGCACACACAGGGAGCATAGGGCAGGCAGAGTAAGGCACACACAGGGAGCATAGATCAGGCAGAGTAAGGTCCATACAGGGAGCATAGGGCAGGCACAGTATGGCACACACAGGGAGCATTGGGCAAGCAAATTATGGCATACACAGGGAGCATAGGACAGTCAGAGTATGGCACACAGGGAGCTTGGGGCAGGGGTGGTTGCGACCTGCTGCCACTTGGACAGTCCTTAGGTAAGTGAATACAATCTCTGGGGGGGGGCATAACTTTTGGCATCCCCCCAGTGATTGTTGTGTTTCCTTCTCCTTTAAATCCATCTCCTTTAAATGCAGTGTTAAAGTACACAAAACAGCTCCAATAAACTCACATTTCATTCACCTAATAAGTAATTAATGGTGAGCCTATAGTTTAAGCTATTTCATAAGTAAGCATATTGCTGTGTTTAAATACAGCTAATCTACTGCCTAAGAAAATCCACTCTTCCCAAAGCACAACAGATATATAATAATTACACCAGGGTCCCTGTTTAAATATAAGTATCAACTTTTCGATTATGTTAAATGAAGAATAAAAACACAATACTGTATGTCACTAAAAAAGCCTATCTGAAGCCTCTCCGATTTGCCTCAGAGGGGGAAAAATTCCTTCCTGATTCCAATATGGGAATTGGACCAGTCACTGGATCAACTTGTACTATGAGCTATCTTCTATAACCTTGTATTTACGCACATGCTAAAAAGCAATCCAATCCCTTCTTAAAGCTATCTAATACATCAGCCATTCAGGGAGAGAATTCCACAGCTTCACTGTTCTCACTGTAAAAACCCTTTTTGAATATTTAGATGGAACCTCCTTTCTTCTAATCGGAATGGGTGCTCTTGTGTCAGCTGGAAGGACCTACTGGTAAATGAATCATTAAAGAGATTATTATATGATTCCTTTATATATTAATACATAGATATCATATTTTTCAGTGTAAACAACCCCAACTTGGCCAGTGTTTCTTCATACCTTTTACCAGTTTAATTGCCCTTTTCTGCACCCTCTCCTATTCAATAATATCCTGTTTGAGCACTGGAGACCAAGGGGTGTATTTGTAGTAACCAGCTTTTGTGGAAATTTTGGTTAAGGGCATTCCTGCTATTTTTGCCATTGCCTTGTGATTCATTTCCTGTTCCTGTTTTCCCTCTTCCTGTCTAAGCTGACAGCAAGTGTGGAGCAGGGCTGTGTTACCTGCCATGTTCAATAAATGTATAAAGTTCCAGTGCTGGTCTGACTGCTTCACCTGAACTAACACAGCAGTATCATTTAACCCACTGCTAGCCAAGCAGTTTATCACAGTATTATTTAACAAAGAGTGAAGTTAGAGATCACCACAGTCCTCTAGAGTGAAATTCCACCACTTTCCATTCATTTCTATTGGATTTTTAAAAGGGTTAAAGTGAAAGTTCATCCTTTGATAAATACTCATTTCAAAATCCCATAGAAATTAATGGAGAGTGGCGGAATTTCACTCTAGCAAGACTGTGGCGATCTTTAACTTCACTCTTTGATAAATATATATAAACATAACTGTACAGCATATTCTAGATGGGGCCTTACCAAAGTTCTATAAGTGGAATAATAACCCCTTCCTCCCACTAATCTAAGCCCCTTTTAATACAGCTCAAGACCTTGTTTGCCCTTGCAGCTGCTGATTAACATTGCTTGCTACATACAAGTACAAGTACAAGTCCACAAGGACTCCATTTTTCATTATGGATTTACCGAGTGCAGCCCCATTAAAGCTGGCCATACATATGGAGATCCACTTGTTTGGTGAGGTCGCAAGGATGTTGAATCCTGCATGTAATTAATTGGGCTGTATAGTACAGTACTTACAATACCCTCCCCTAAGTCAATAATAAACAAGTTTAAGGTCCCCTGACAGACCCCCACTAAGAACCTTACTCCAAGAAGAGAATGTACAATTAACAACCCTCTATACCCAATCCTGTAGCCAGTTTCCTATACATGTGCAAACGACTCCATTAAGTGCAACAGACCTTAGTTTAGAAATCAGTTGCTGGTGGGGCACTGTATCAAACTCCTTGGCAAAATCCATATAGATCACGCCAACAGCACTCCCCACTATCCAGCTTCTTACTAACCTCATCATAAAAAGCATTTAAATTTGTCTGACATGACCTATCCTTCACAAAGCCATGCTGAATACTGCTCATAATGCCATTTTCCAGAACATAATTTTAAATATAATCCCTTAACTAGCCTTCAAATAATTTGCCCACCACAAATGGCAAACTTATTGGCCTATAATTGCCAGGCTGAGATCGTAATCGTTTTTTAAATATAAGAATTACATCAGCTTTCCTCAAATCCATAGGTACCATACCAGATGAAAGCGAGTCTGAGAAAATTAGAAATACAGGCCGGTCTAAAACTGAACTAAGCTTTTTCAATATCCGAGGAAGTATTCCATCTGGCCCTGGCACCTTGTTCACATTCATTTTGAGTAAAGCTTCATGCACCATATTCTGTGCCAGCCACTGACTACACTGTGCTCAGCCAACAGTGCAGTGGTTCTTAACACTTCTACATTTACTTCCTACGGGAATTAGGCATGCACTGAATCCACTATTTTGGGATTTGGCCAAACCCCTGAATTTTTTGTAAAAGATTTGGCCGAATACTGAACCGAATTCAACTCCTAATTTGCATATGCTGGGAAGGGAGAAAGAGAAATAAAGTCACGTGATTTTAAGGATTTGGATTTGGTTTGCCCATTTGATTAGGCTGAATCCAAATCCTGCTGAAAAAGACCAAAACCTAGGCGAATACCGAATCAAATCCTGTATTTGTGCATCCTTAAAGGGAATACATTGAGAACAGTAATGAGTTAATATCATTTTCAATGACAACCATTTCTGTTTTGAGCTTTTAGCAGAAAACATAATGCTGCAATCCATGCTAGGAAGGACAGTCCTTAAGGAGTTAATTGCTTTTCTGAAATGTAGGGTCATTGTTGCCACAGTTTATAAATGTTGTTTGTACCAAACATTCAGCCATGTTTCAGCAACACCAATCATATTTCCCCTCCAGCAACAGCACCTACAGTTCTCCCATTTTACCACAGTCAGGCTCCATGCATTTAAAAACATACAATAGTGGCATCAGTACAATAATTTTCCATATACAAAATGTGGTTCTCCCTATCTTTATCAGTACCCCCAACCAAGTCTCCTCTCCCATTTTCCCCTACTATGCCCACACCTAGTTTAAAATCTCCTTCGAACCTATAGCCATCTTTTCCCCCAAAGCAGCTGCACCATCATCATTTAGGTGCAGCCCATCCCTGGAAAAGATCCTCTAGCAATTGAAAAATCAGCCCAGTTCTCCAGAAACCTTCCTACACCAATCTCTCCACACATTAAACTGCCTAAGCTCCTGCTGCCATATTATTGTTGCTCGTGGCAAAGGTAATATGAGAAAATTACCTTGGAAGTCCTCGTCCTTAACATTTTACCTAGTTTGTAATATAAATGTTTAGGACTCCCCCCCTCTAACTTTGTCTTTAGTACCTACTGTATGTGTAGCAAGTCTGCTGGGTTTTCCCCTAGCCACTCCAAATAATATTCCAATCATTCCACCGCATGCTAAACCCTACCACCTGGCAAGCAGCAGACAGTTTGACATGTAGGCTCCTTGCAAAAGATGACCCCATCCACCTTTCTAATAATTGAATCCCCTATAACTAAAACCTCACAATGATGCTGGAAAAAGGACATGGCACTCTGCATATAAAGAGTGAACTTTGCACTTGCTCCATAAATGGATCCTACAGCCTCTCTTACGCAAAGAAACAGCCTCCCACTTTAAAGCAGTGGACAAAATTAGTCAATAGCAGGCTGGACTGGAGCAATGGGGGTTGATGCGCAGGAAATTAGAAAAAACTATTGTATCTCCTGTGCATCCCTAGTGTTTCTGAACCAATGTGGATGTGGTTGGGCAGCATGCAGCCCCCTAAAATTCTGTGCCCTATGCCCGGCCTTGGTAGCTTCTCCACATACATGCATCAAACAACTTCCCACTGCTTCCTGTTACAAATAGAACCTTCATTTTTTCTTGTCAATTGATCAGTGATTGATTCAAGAAAACAGATCATCACAAATATTGGTGCTAGGTAAAAGATGTAAAAAGAATTTAAAACAACCCAAGACATTTTGGTGAACAACTTTCTCATTTAATAGTGTTAGCAATACTTGATTTTTCAGGTTTTTAGTTTTAGGGTAGGTACAGTATAAGAGCCATGTGCATAGAGCACAAGGTGGGGGGCACTAGGTCTGATATTTGGACTGGCACTGCACTGTTAGTAACAGTATAAGAGCCATGTGCATAGGGTGCAAGGTGGGGGGGCACTAGGTCTGTCGACCCCTGGTTTGGCTTTCTGTAACTCTGGCTGCTGGTTGAGGCAGTTGGCCTAGAGCACAGCAGGATTTGCTCAGTGGTTTCAAGAGGTGAGTTGCACTCTACCCCATTCCCCCACCTCATTGGCAGAGACAATTGAGGGGTTGCCTTAGGCACCCTTGTCATTTGGACTGGCACTGCACTGCTGCACAAGAGTTCCTTTAAAAATAATTTAGGCACTGCAGTTATAAGTTTTAACTAAACAAACAAGACATCATGAAATATGCATTTCTTTTAAAAGCATGGAAACAAAACAAGTTACTTTTCCGATACTGAGATCATTTCTAAAGGTTGTTTCATCCAGGAGTAATTACAGCAAAAAGTGAGCAGTGCAGGAAACTAAATTTCCTTATTGTTTGTCTTCTTTGGTATTTGTGATATTTGATTTCTACATTTCTACTGTCCTTTTTTTGTAAAGTGCTGCATATTTTGCAACACCAAATGCAAATTTGGCATCACAGAGCAAGTATTTTATACTAGGGCCATGATGAACCCTTAATGGCCCTAGCATAAGGGTTCAACAAGGCAGTAAACTTCAACTGATATTTTGAACTGAACAGAATAGTAGAATACTGCGATAATCCCTCCAGCGGGATAGCGTATGCTCCAAGACAAACAACATGCAATACAGGTAGCCAGCAGCAAAGATTCACAACTTCAAAGGATAGTTACCCTCTCACTAGGTAATATACCCCCTTTGATGGAGAGCACTAGGTCCTGGGTATTCAGATAAAACGATACTCCCGCGTGCTAGGCGCTGATCCAGGACACCATGTGAGGACACAATCGTTTATGTTGAAATGTCGGCTTTATTGGAACAAACACACAGGGGGAATCTTGCGGTGGGTATACTGGGCTGACTTATGCGTTTCTTGCCGGATCTCCCGGCACTTCCTCAGAGTCAGTCAGTGACTCTGACAAGAAGGCTGCAAACAACTCAAAATTGAAGGCTGGACATCTCCCATTGACTCAAACAGCAATTTAGCAGTTTTTAGGTGGCGAATATTCGAATTTGAGTTCTTAAAGGGTCAGTGTATGATAAATCTAGAAAATCTAATTAAAATTTTTTAAAAACTCGAATCAGATTTGAATAACTCCCTAGTCGAATTTGACAGTTTTGATCATAAAAAAACTCGAAAATTTGAATTTCAAATTTTCAATTCAACCCTTGATTAATCTGCCCCTTAGAGGCACATTTATCAATGGTCCAATTTGGAATTCATGTAAGTTTTTTAAACTCCCTTAAATTAGAATATATTCGAAACTCGACTGGGGGGTTATTTAAGAAAAAAATCAAAAATCTTAAACTCTGACTAATTTTTTCAGACCTGTAAACCCAAATCAAAGTTAGTGGCTGACTGAGGGTATGATCCATAAAGCTTTAATAAAAATTTATGTAAACAAGGTTCCAGGGCCTGATGGCATACACCCCCGGGTTCTAAGAGAGCTTAGTTCAGTTTTAGACCAGCTCTTATTTCTGATTTTCTTAGATTCACTTTCATCTGGTATGGTACCTATGGATTGGAGAAAAGCTGATGTCATCCCAATATTTAAAAAGGGATTACAATCTCAGCCTGGCAATTATAGGCCAGTATATTTGACATCTGTGGTGTCTGAAGGCTTGTTAAGGGATCACATTCAAAATTTTGTCCAAGTGAATGACATTATGAGCAGCAATCAGCAGGATAAGGCAGGATAGGCCATGTCAGACTAATTTGATTGCTTTTTATGATGAGGTAAGTAAGATGTTGGACAATGGGGGGCAGAAGATATGATTTATTTCTAAACTAAGGTCTGTTGGGCTTAATGAAGTCGTTTGCACATGGATCGGAAACTGGCTACAGGATCAGGTACAGAGGGTGGTTGTTAATGGTACATTCTCTACTTGGAGTAAGGTTCTTAGTGGAGTCCCTCAATGCTTGGTATAGGGTCCACTTTGATTTAACTTGCTTATTAATGACTATGGGGAGGGTATTGTAAGTATTGTATCAGTGTTTGCAGATAGCTTACAACAAAGGTTCCTGATTCGCCAGCCTCTCCAATTTTATTATTTGTAAATGCATAGTTCTTGATGTGATCATATGTGTGAATAAAATTTATGAATAAAAGACTGTGAGTGAAACCATCCTGTGAAGCATTTCTTCACAGGAAGGTTTTACTCACAGTCTTTTATTCATAAATTTTATTCACAACAAGAACTATGCATTTACAAATATTAATAGTACTTTAATGCTCAGGCAAGCATGATATATATTGTATTAATAATTATGTGTTGTACAAACATTTTTTAATTTTTCTTAATTGTGATGGCTATTTATAAGATGTGTGCACGCTATTTTGCATGTCTGACGAAGGGGTCTGCCCCCGAAACGTTACATCACAGGACTTGAATTAAACACGCAGGGGTTCGGCCCGCTTCACCTGCTGTCGAGTATTTGGTGATTTTTTGTTCTCAGTGTTTGCAGATGACGCAAAATTATCCAACCCAATAAATTCCTTCCAGGACATGGCATCCTTGCAACAGGATCTTGACAAACTGGCAATCTGGGCAGCTAAGTGGCAAATGAGATTCAATGTTGATATATGTAAAGTCATGCACCTGGTATGTAAAAATATCCAAGCCACTTATACCCTAAATGGGACTGCACTAGGCAAATCCATTATGGAAAAGGACCTTGGAGTCCTTGTAGATTATAAACTTGGCTGTAGCAAGCAATGCCAGTCAGCAGTATCAAGGGCAAATAAGGTCTTGAGCTGTATTAAAAGAGGCATTGATTCACGACAGGAAGCGGTCATTCTTCCACTTTATAGAGCACTGGTAAGACCCCATCTAGAATATGCCGTACAATTTTGGTCTCCATCACTCAGGACATTTTTGTATTAGAGAGGGTACAGAGAAGGGCAACTAAGCTGGTAAAAGGTATGGAAAATCTTAGCTATGAAGAAATACTGGCCAGATTGTGGATGTTCACGCTAGAGAAGAGGCGTTTAAGGGGTGATATGATAACTATGTATAAATATATAAGGGGATCATATAATAATCTATCTAATGCTTTATTTACCAGTAGGTCTTTCCAGCTGACACAAGGTCACCCATTCCGTTTAGAAGAAAAGAGGTTCCGCCTAAATATTCAGAAGGGTTTTTTTACAGTGAGAGCTGTAAAGATGTGGAATTCTCTCCCTGAATCAGTTGTACTGGCTGATACATTAGATAGCTTTAAGAAGGGGTTGGATGGCTTTTCTGCAAGTGAGGGAGTACATGGTTATGGAACATAGCTCATAGTAAAAGTTGATCCAGGGACTAGTCATTTTGGAGTCAGGAAGGAATTTTTTCCCCCTTTGAGGCAAATTGGAGACGCTCCTCTGGATCAATTGCAGTTAGGCAGGTTAGAAAAAAAGTTAAAAGTTTGAACTTGATGGACGTGTGTCTTTTTTCAACCTAACTTACTATGTTACTTCCTGTGTAAGCCCTGATATGTAGTGCACCTATGCCAGTCCTCGTGCCAGCAGTGATTTTATCCAGCTCCACTGGCATAGAGACATCATTGCTGTGTGCATAATCAGTCTTTTCTAGCATAAACTAATATTTATTACATCGCTTAGCACTTATTATAACTGATGACAATACTCCACCATTTATAGCTATATAATTTACAGGACATTCGTGATTCTTTTGTATTATGATATTCTAAAATGCCTTTATTTATCCATTAGCAGAGACCAATACTGCAACATTTCAGGTCTTACCTTGACCCTTTCTCAAGTTTGAAAAAGGGTCAAGGTATACCTGAAACGCTGCAGTACTGGTTTGTGCCAATGGATACATAAAGGCATTTTAATTAAATTAATTAAAAATTGTTGGTCCAGTGACGTGAACACAGTGGGACTTGCACCCTGTAAAGTAGTTATGGTTGATCTCAATGTTATTAATAGGGTTGCCACCTGGCCAGTATTTTACCGGCCTAGCCGGTAAAAATGATGGTTGATCCCAATGTTATTAATAGGGAAAAAAGATAAATATATAGGAAGGCGATATTTTTTTCCAGAAAAGGTGGCAACCCTAGTTATTAATAGGGAAAAAAGATATATAGAAAGGCTGGTATTTTTTTCCAGAAAAGGTGGCAACCCTATGTGTTACGGACTACTAAGCATTAATGTATTATGATATATTATACAGGTTATTCATGACGTTTATCAAAATAATGGTAATTTGGAAACATTTTTAATAGGAGCTTTTTACATTGAAATTACAAATAAAGATCCTGTAGGGTAGGCAGCAAAATATATTTATTTTGATATATTTTTCAATATAGGCAATACATTATATAAGGTCTCAGTAATGCAGAGTTGATCAACATTATCCCCCATGACATGGCGTCAGTTGAAATTTCACCTTAGGAACAAAAAGCTAGCCTGCACCCCTATACACAGAGGTATCATTTAAACGGTGTCAACCAAAAAAGGGATTCGTTTAAACTAAGTGGTCTTTTGTGCACTTTTGTAAGTTACACTTGTCTATTTTCAGTGATTCTTGAGATACGCGCAGTTTCAGCCTACAGGATGCGGCTAAACAGCTTTTCAAAGCTATAAGGCACGGCAGCTATTCACTTCCGGCAATACTACGCTAAGTTTGGATTTACTGCTTTTACGGAAAAGGCCTACGTAGACGGAAGTAGACGCAAGGGAAGCCGGAAGTAGCTTGCCGACGCTGGTTCCACGCTGGTTCCAAGTTTAACTCGGTAGAACGGAGATAGCTCTGCAAAGGGCCTGCTTAATCAAAGTCTAAACCCAAGGATTCCACATTGAACAGCGATCGCAACGCAATTTCTTGTCTAACTGTATTGCAGAAAGAGAACCCTGAAAGATGTCTTTGACTTGTTATAGTGAGTGCAAAAGAAAATCGCAGTAGAATAGCACCTTACCTGATTCATAATTTGCTTGTGTACAATAGTTGATCATTGCATTGCTCCAAATCTGGGGTTGCAGCACACAACTGCTTGTCCTTACACAATGTAGAGCCTGTGTTTCATAACATGCATTCATGCAATATTTACTATATAGATCTTGTAAATTGGGATTCAAAATAAGTTGCCATTTATTACTAGAAAATAAATGTTATTAGATTTGCATTTACGTAAACTGATTTCTATGTGGAGTGTAGTAACTGTGCTTAATTTCTTTTGCAATATCTTGAATTATAGTTTGTATATATTCATGTAGTCATTCAGGAAATGTAAGCTTGTTTAGTAGCTGGGTCATAGTTTGGTTGTAAATATTGTATTGTGAATGTGATTAAGAAATAAGATGCAACTAACAACATATGAAAAAAATTTGAAGTTTCTCTAGCTGTTTTTGGTTGCATACGAAGAACAGAATTATCAGTATATAAATGACTAGACTCCAACCTTAATGAAAGGTGCCAGATACTTGTTGCTTAGGTTCCTACAACTTAAATTTCAGGGCATTTGGCAGTACATGTGTATTTGAACCCTGTTTTTGGATTGCAATATTTTAGAAAATTATACATGTCATAGTTGCAAAAGAAAATGTAATCGTCTTTTTTTTTCTCCCCCTTTGCCTCTAGTCAGTAATGAGGTCACAGACCGCCCATGTATTTCCCCTGTGTCGGGTCATATTTTTGATCGGCGCCTTATTGAAAAGTATTTGGCTGAAAATGGGACAGATCCAGTAACAAATCAGCCCTTAAGTGAGGACCAGTTAATTGACATCAAAGGTGAGTAGAGCCCTGAAGATGTATAATGCTATTTTTTCTTTGTTTTCAGTGACATGACCAAACCCACCCCCCAAAAAGAAAAATTTGGGGTAGAAAGTACTTTAAAGGTCAGTACAGGTATGGGATCCATTCTCCAGAAACCTATTATCCAGAAAGCTCCGAATTACAGAAAGGCTGTCTCCAATAGACAATTTTATCCAAATAATTCACATTTTTTCATATGATTTCCCTTTTCTCTGTAATAATAACAGTAGCTTGTACTTGATCACACCTAAGATATAAATAGTCCTTATTGGAAGCAAAACCAGACTATATGTTCATTTAATGTTTACATGATTTTCTTGTAGACTTATGGTGTGAAGATCCAAATTACAGAAAGATCCGTTATTCGGAAAACCCCAGGTCCCAAGCATTCTTGATAACTGGTCCCATACCTGTATTATTTATTTTAGCACATTGCTGAGTAATGTGAATTGTATATGTCCCCAAACTTTACTGAAATTTTACGGTAAGCATCATTCTGCAATCTGAGATGAATTGTGCATTCTAAGTATTGTGGAGCTAATTCCTTGTTTTTTATGCCTTTGTAGGCCCTGCAAGTGTTCTTTTTACACAATATTAGCATTCCCCGAATGGCGGTCCCTAACTTGTTTTTTTTTTTTTTTTTTTTTTTTTTGAAACACTTTATTTTTCAGTATTTTGAACAACAAATATCAGTAAGCATCCGTGACAGCATTTCACATAGATAAAATGACAATCCAGAAAAGTCACACGAAATAGGCATGAGAGTACTGCACACATTGCAGATTTATCTATGTTGGAAATTGCATACATACTGATATAACAGAAAGAGAGAGACAAAAAAGAAAAAGCAGAAAAAAAGACAAAAGTAAAAACGAAAACAAAAGCAAAACCATAAGAGCAGGCAGAGGACATTATTCCAGTATCATATTTAAAAGGAAGGGCAGGTGGGGAACGGCCGGACAATTACAAAACGTGTGTTTTATTTATTTTTTATGTGCATTCTAGCATTACCTGTAATCAATGTCCATTGAACGCTGTTTTTTCACTGAGGGCTAAATCCTCCCCAGCCAGCAATCAGGCTTTTAAAGGAGAGATATTCCCAAAACAAACGCCCAATTTTAAAAGCATAGGATCACCACTAGTTTAAAGGGCGGGTATGGGGTGCTACAACCACTGAAGCTATGCCACAGCTTCCAGCTAAATATACAATATCAAAACAGGGGGGTTGTGGGAGCACTCTAAAGGCTTTAAAGTATATATATATTAGTATAATAAATGCTATTGCATATGTACCCAAAACAGGGGTTATTTTGTTACAAAGTTATGATCATAAAATTGATAAGCCACCATACCACATCAAGGTAAACCCCGAATGGCGGTCCCTAACTTGCACACACACATACATACACAGTCCAGGTGTGTATCCGCACTCTGACTTGTATCAAGATAAAGGTCCAAACGTGGACCGAAACGTTGGTATGCACAGTGGAATAAATGATTGTTGACCAGTAATATTGGAGTGCTTATCTTCCTTATCGCTATATACTGTATATCACCACCTTCCATAAAGCTACCTTGTAGCTGCCACGGAAAACCAGTGTGCATGAAATAAAACTAACACCAGCACCAAGGGTCTTCATCAAGGGCCCTTTATATGCTCATATTTAATGGTTTTGATGCACTATTCATAAAGAAAAGTGTGGTGGTAATCATACAGTGACTCATTCGTTTAATGATACACTAAGTTACACATGGATATAGAACCACATATATTTAACTACTCCTTAATCACAGCAGAAAATGGACTGATATGTACTTTGTGTGTTTTCACTTCTACTTCTTTGAGCAGTTTATTGAAAGATCTTATGTTTGTTACAGTTGCCCATCCAATTCGTCCAAAACCACCTTCCGCAACCAGTATCCCAGCAATCCTAAAATCATTGCAAGATGAGTGGGTATGTGTATCTGGATCCTTCTCTTTGCACTTTCTCCCCTTAAAAAGCGTTATTCAATAGTCAGAAGATCAGAAACCTTGAATTGTAGGCAGAGAAAGACTTCAATGTTGTAATCTAACCAAGGGTCAATTGTCCAAACTGTAATGGATGCTGTACTACAAGATTTACTAATTGTCAAACCAGCATGAGTATTTTATAGGTGTCTGTCTATAAAATATGTGTGAATTTAAAATAAAACAGAACACACACATTGCACAGCTGATTATCGAGTACACATGTACACTGCATAAACAATATAGTCTGCAGTATTCATACCTGTTGTATTGTTAGTATATAATGTATCAGGTTACCCTTTACTTATTTAACTTAGTACAGGGTAAATAATTTCTCTCTGCTTGGTATATTATATTGATTTCCATAAATGCAAAAGCTTTTTTTAATTTTAGGATGCAGTAATGCTCCACAGTTTTACATTGCGTCAACAACTACAAACCACTCGCCAGGAGCTCTCTCATGCACTCTACCAGCATGATGCTGCTTGTCGTGTCATTGCTCGTCTTACCAAGGAGGTGACAGCTGCCCGTGAAGGTATGAAGTACATAAGGAGAGTGTTCGTATAAAAGGATTATTAAAGATGTCTTAAGAAAAAAAGTATTTTATTTGTTCCCAGAGTGGCATTAAAGGGGACCCGTCACCCAAAAAAATTATTCAAAATCCTATTTTATCACATTAGTTAAGCAAAATGAACTTTAATTACACTATATAAATTATTTGAATCTGTTTCCTTCAGTCTTGGAATTCAAAATGATAGCAAGCAGGCAGCAGCCATTTTGTGGACACTGTTATTTAGGCAAGCCTTGCATCATCTCAGAATCTTGTTTGTGCACCAGAATGGGGGACACAATGCCCCCATCCCCATGCCCTGGCTACACAATTAAATGATGAAGGCGAATGTGGGGAGGGCAGTGACATCTAGGAAGTGCTGAATGGAAAGTGGAAGTAATTGTCTGCCCCGCCTCTATGCCCATGGCATAGAGGAGGGGCAGACAATACTTGATTGACAGCTGAAATTTTTAAATGAGCTTTCAACAGCTATGAATGCTTTAATAAAAAAATGAAATTGGATTTCATGTTTAACCCTTTGCCTGCCAAGCACGTACACCGTACGTTCTGGCAGGCAAGGGCTTTAACTGCCAAGCACGTACATTGTACGTTCTTGCAGTTTAACATGCTGTACTCTGCATCAGCGGCTTTAGTTGCCTCTGCAGAGGTTTAGCAGCATTGACAGCCCCCTGGGCAACAAGGCTGGGGGGCTGTCATGTCGGTCCTGCGACAGGATTGTCGCAGGGCCGACCTAAAAGAGGCAGACACAGCAAATCGCGTGTCTGCCTTGCTGCACTGCTTCCTCCTGCTCACCTCGTGTTCCAGCGACGCCCACACACTTCCTGCTTGCTGTGAATCTGCAGACAGCTTCTCTCTCTTCTCCAGCTCTCAGATCAGCCAAAAACGGTAAGTGCCCTTTATTTTACACACTTACATACACCTACCTACATTATACACACATACACACATATTTTAGTGTAAAAAAACAACAAAAAAAAACGTTTTTTTGAATTTTTCATTTTACACTTATATGCACTTATATGCATTTATATACACTTATATGGACTTATATATACACTTATACACACTTATACACTGTCACACAATTCTTGGAAGTGTACACACATGTATACACATTTTATTTTTTTTACTTTTTCATTTCACCAATTTGTGGTTTTTTTACCCCTAAAAACTGTTTATTTCAGCAGCGTGACTATTGGATAATAGATTTCGGTCACTAATTACGCTGTCGGTGCAGTTATTTTGTTATTTCATTGATTTGCACAATTTTTGTGGTTTTATTGCAATTTTATCCCTGCATTATTGTTCCTTATGTATCTTTAGTATAGTTTTGCTGTTTGGTGCTTTGGTATATTATTTTACTTAGATTGATCCGTCAGAATATATGCTTTCCAAAAATATATGGTTTTCTAGGGTCTTTTTACAGTTTGGGGGTCTTACGGCACATAACGCACAGTTGGGGTTCTCTTTTCAGCAGCTTAGTTGGCCAGCGTGAAAATTCATATGCACATTTTTCATTTGGGGTCGTGCACACCATATACTTTGGTAAATCTATGCATATTGGGCATCAAACTATTCAGTAGACCTCTGATGTCCATATTTGGGGTGATTTTTCTTTGTACGTAAAACATTGTGTGCGATAAATGTGGCAAACTGCAACATTTTTAGGCGATTTTCAGAAATGTAAAAATCTCTATGTTTAGAAAAGTTTTGCAGTTTGGTACTTTGCTGTAGAAAGACGTCTTTATCTTGGTTGTTTTCGTCAGAATGTGTACTTTCCAAAAACATATGGTTTTGGGGGGTCTTAGCTGTTAGGAGGGTCTTGAGGCACATAATATGAAGTCAAGGGTCTATGTTTACAGAAGGCGAATCGGCAGTAGAGAAAACTCATTCACTATTTACATTTGGGGTCCGCACATGCCAGCTGCCTTGGGATATCAATGCATATTGGGCATAAAACTGTTCAGTAGACCCTTGGCATCAGTATTTATGGTGTTTTACAATTGTATGTAAGAAGTTGGGTGAGATAAATGCGGCCAATTGCAATATTTTTAGGCGATTTTCAGAAATGTAAAAACCGTTGCTTTTATTGCCAAATTTAGGAAAGGCTTACGACTTGGTACTTTGGAGTACAAAGACATGCATACCCAATTTGGATTCGCGGGAATGTGTAATTTCCAAAAATATATGGTTTTCTGGGGGGAACATACTTTTTTCTACCTTTGCCCCCCCCCCCCAAACTATGTAAATGTGTTGATTTTGCAGTACCTGAAATGACAGACTATATGGGGGTCTTCCTTTTCGGGTCCCTATATGCCACGTACTTGGGTACACCTATACATATTGGGCATCAAACTGTTCAGAGGACCCTAGGCTTTCATATTTGGGGTGATTTCTCTTGATACCTAAAAGTATGTGGGTAATACGATGCTGCAGGTTAGAAATTTTGAGGTGATTTTTGGAAATATCACCAAAATCACCAAATTTAGGAATGGTTTGCAGCTTTGTACTTTGGAGTACAAAGACATGCATAGCCAATTTAGATTCGTGGGAATGTGTACTTTCCGAAAATATATGGTTTTCTGGGGTGAACTTACTTTTTTCTACTTTTGACCCCCCAAAATGATGTAAATGTGTTGATTTTGCTGTACCTGAAATGACAGACCATATGGGAGTGTCTTCCTTTTGGGGCCCCTGTATGCCACGTGCTTGGGTACACCTATACATATTGGGTATCAAACTGTTCAGAGGACCCTAGGCTTTCATATTTGGGGTGATTTGTCTTGATACCTAAAAGTATGTGGGTAATACCATGCTGCAGGGTGGAAATTTTGAGGTGATTTTTGGAAATTTCACCAAAATCACCACATTTAGGAATGGTATGTGGCTTGGTATTTTGGAGTACAAAGACATGCATACCCAATTTGGATTCAGGGGAATGTGTACTTTCCGAAAATATATGGTTTTCTGGGGTGAACTTACTTTTTTCTACTTTTGACCCCCCCAAAATGATGTAAATGTGTTGATTTTGCAGTACCTGAAATGACAGACCATATGGGGGTGTCTTCCTTTTGGGGCCCCTGTATGCCACGTGCTTGGGTACACCTATACATATTGGGCATCAAACTGTTCAGAGGACCCTAGGCTTTCATGTTTGGGGTGATTTTGCTTGATTCCTATAAGTATGTGGGTAATACGATGCTGCAGGGTAGAAATTTTAAGGTGATTTTTGGAAATGTCACCAAAATCACCAAATTTAGGAATGGTTTGCGGCTTGGTACTTTGTAGTACAAAGACATG
Source organism: Xenopus laevis (assembly GCF_017654675.1). Lineage (NCBI taxonomy): Eukaryota > Metazoa > Chordata > Amphibia > Anura > Pipidae > Xenopus > Xenopus laevis. The sequence goes on along the minus strand of NC_054383.1, from coordinate 64,305,993 downwards.
CATACCCAATTTAGATTCGTGGGAATGTGTACTTTCCGAAAATATATGGTTTTCTGAGGTGAACTTACTTTTTTCTACTTTTGACCCCCCCCCCCCAAAACGATGTAAATGTGTTGATTTTGCTGTACCTGAAATGACAGACCATATGGGGGTCTTCCTTTTGGGGCCCCTGTATGCTACGTGCTTGGGTACACCTATACATATTGGGCATCAAACTGTTCAGAGGACCCTAGGCTTTCATATTTGGGGTGATTTTGCTTGATTCCTATAAGTATGTGGGTAATACGATGCTGCAGGGTAGAAATTTTAAGGTGATTTTTGGAAATGTCACCAAAATCACCAAATTTAGGAATGGTTTGCGGCTTGGTGCTTTGTAGTACAAAGACATGCATACCCAATTTAGATTCGTGGGAATGTGTACTTTCCGAAAATATATGGTTTTCTGGGGTGAACTTACTTTTTTCTACTTTTGACCCCCCCAAAACGATGTAAATGTGTTGATTTTGCTATACCTGAAATGACAGACCATATGGGGGTCTTCCTTTTGGGGCCCCTGTATGCTACGTGCTTGGGTACACCTATACATATTGGGCATCAAACTGTTCAGAGGACCCTAGGCTTTCATATTTGGGGTGATTTTGCTTGATACCTAAAAGTATGTGGCTAATACGATGCTGCAGGGTAGAAATTTTCAGGTGATTTTTGGAAATGTCACCAAAATCACCAAATTTAGGAATGGTTTGCGGCTTGGTACTTTGCAGTACAAAGACATGCATACCCAATTTAGATTCGTGGGAATGTGTACTTTCCGAAAATATATGGTTTTCTGGAGTGAACTTATTTTTTTTACTTTTACCCCACCCTAAAACGATGCAAATGTGTTGATTTTGCAGTATCTGGAATTACAGAACTGATAGCTCAAATGAGGTGTCTACATTTTAGGGCCCCTATATGCCACATGCTTGGGTACACCTATAGATATTGGGCATCAAGCTGTTCAGTGGACCCCAGGCTTTCATATTTGGGGTGTTTTACATTGATACCTAATGATATGTGGGAGATATGATTCTGTAGATTGGAAGCTTTGAGGTCATTTTTCAAAAAATTCACCAATTTCTATAAAACATTATAACTTTAGGAAACAATTGCAACTTGGTAGTTTGGAGTACAACGATATGTTTACCCATTTTTGATTCACCAGAATCTGTTCTTTCTAATAATGGGTAGTTTTCTAGGGTAAACCTACTGTTAGTGGAATGTTTGGCCTTGAAATCATAAGTATGTCGTTATGTGGAGAGGTGCTTTGGAAATTTGGTAGTGTACTGCTTGTAGATTTTGATCTATACAAGTGAGAAATCTCCATAAAACTATATATATTTGGTATTGCCGCGTTCAGGAGACATAGACCTTTCCAAATCAGCTGTGTTCTCATACATAAAGTAAATAATGTTTCTGATATATGTGATTGTTCTTTGTGAAACATGATTTTTTTCATTTACTTACTTTACTTAGAAGCCTATATTTTTTTACAGAAGTAGAATTACACCAAAATTCTTGCATATTTTGAAAGTTCAGGTTGTCCTGAAAAAAACAATATATTGTTTTCCTGGGTAAACTAAAAGACCGCCCCAGGAAAGGCCCTTAAAGTGAAAGAGTGCAAAATATCTAAAAACTGCTTGGCAGTAGATGTTCGCATCTAGGACAAAATGGCTGGCAGGGAAAGGGTTAATTTGAAAAGGACTTTTATTATAAATATTTTTGTATCTGGGTGACAGGTCCACTTTAATAACTCTTGAATACTTGAATGCATTATTCTTGGTTGTTGCTTTGAGTAAGATATTCAGATTTGTCTTTCAGAACTTTTACTGCATAAGGACAGTATATCAGAGTATGGCAGTTTAGAGTTTCTTATTTTTAACATACACCTGTCTTGCATTAATACCATTTATAAAAATGTAACTAGTTAACGTTACATTACTCTTAGTACACATAGTGGTCTGACATATAAAAAGATGTCTTTACAGTCCACTTTATGGGAGTTTGTCATTTTCTAAGACAGTGAGTATCTTTGATTCTGGGACTCTCACCCCAGGGATTGCTTAATAATAAGCTAGCCATCTCTGTGAGGCAGGAAAAAAGTACTCTGCCTCTGCGAAATTAATAAAAATAGGACCCATTTTGTTTGAGGCCTCAACCTTTAGATCATATACTTACCAATACAATTTTTGAAAGACTCTCTTTATATATAAATTAAATATTTTGCAATGCTTTTTAGCTCTTGCTACATTGAAGCCCCAGGCTGGAATATCTGTGCCTCAAGCCAGCCCTATGCCACCGACTGGAGCAGCTGTGAGTAAACATTCCATTTTTGTAGTTCAGTACATGTATTTTTAGTAATGCTTAATGAATTACTTAACTTTCCTGGCAGGGCTCTGCAGAAGCCATGGAACTTGGTGAATTGGTTGGAATGTCAGCAGAAATTATTCAAAAGGTACATATTTTATTGTTGAGGTGCAGTAGTCCAAAAAAGGTTTTTTGTTTTTTTATTTTTTTTTTGTTTTTTGCGGATTCTCTAAAGCTCCAATACAGTTAAAATATCCTTACTCTTACAGCTTCAAGACAAAGCAACTGTGCTCACTACAGAACGTAAGAAGGTAATAAGAATTTTAGAATTCTAGTTTATATTGCATTCTGTTTCTGATGTTCATCCATCCACTGTATATACTCTTTTATAATGTCTTTTCCTCTTCTGTTTAGCGTGGTAAAACTGTCCCAGAAGATCTGGTTAAGCCAGAAGAACTCAGCAAATATCACCAGGTTTCCTCTCATGTGGTAAGGGTGCATGTGTTCTTTCTTAGTACTATCCAGCTTGTTCAATCGAGAAGCTTGATTGCCATTTAAAACCAAATAGATCTTGCATAAAATGATCATGGTGATACTGGCATTAACATTTTATCAATATAAAGAATTGTCTCTTAACACACACACAACCAGGAACATGTTTAAATTGGTGTACCCATCCACCTCAACACTACTAGTGTTGGGGTGTATAAAATCAAGGTTAATGTTAAAAAATTTAAAAAAATATTTCTGTCCTTGCTCTTTCAAAAAATCAACACAATTACTCTTGTTGAAACTTTATATATAAATAGTTAATTGATAATGACTTATGTCAAGCTGGAGGCTGCTTAAATCTGTAAAATACTAGTTAAAATGGCACATGGCATGGAATATGCCCAAATTTTTTGGATCATTAGACGAAACCCATCGAGGATCACAATTTCTTCCAATTGTAAAAGGGACGACTGCCATTGACTTATAGATGACCTCGACTGGTGGCTTTGGCTTCAGGGTATAATAAATCTCGAAAAATTTGAGGGTTTTTTTTTTCCTCTAAAATTGCCCAAAAACCTTGGCCCGAAAAAAATCGAGTTAGTAAATATCTCTCTTAATGTAGCAGTTTAACAGATATTCTGTGGAAACCACCCCATATATTTTCTCAAAGGGTGATTTTCATAATAAAATAGTTTTTTTTGTCGTATTAAAATAGGTTTGAAACCCATGTATGTATTGTGTTAAACATTTTTGGATGATCATTTTAACATATACAAACTCAATTCTGAATTTTTCTGTAAAAAAAACAACAGCCTGTCTCTTATTACCACTGTGTATCTGTTTAGGGGCTACACAGTGCAAGTGTCCCTGGTATTTTGGCATTGGATTTGTGTCCAACCGACACAAACAAAACTCTTACTGGTAAGGATATTACCACTTCTTTCTGCTTTTCATTTAATATAGAGAGCAATGTTTAAACTTGTTTTTTCTCTTTTTTTTTTTTTTTTTTTTAGGTGGGGCAGACAAGAGTGTTGTTGTATTTGATGCACTGTCGCAACAGATCCTTGCTACTCTTAAAGGTCATACCAAAAAAGTTACCAGTGTTGTTTTCCACCCTTCTCAGGTATGCTATATAACCACAGGAGAAAACATACTGGAAAAGCGGTGGTTCCCCTGGATCTAACCGTCATGGCAGTTATTGCAATTACAATAAACACCAAGATATTGAATAGCAGGTTGATTAAAACTGGATTAGATGACTATACTTACCAGTCATTACTGAAAAAATATTTTTTGCTGCTTCTGATCTAAGAATGTAACATGAAAAAGAGACACATCACTTGTCAGAGATTACCTGAGATTATAAAAAAATCAGACATCTGATATTTCTTCATATCAGTCATTAACAGAAAGTTTTGACTCTTTATTTAAAATCAAATGGATGTTTTCCCCACTATGTATTTGGTCAGATTTAGTGTTTTAATGTTAACCACTTCTTCTGTTTGTGCTAAACTATCTGATAAACACAATCCTTGTACCTGCTGTGGATTGCTTCAGTGTTAGATGTAGTTTACAACAGATATATGCTGTACAGTATATATTTTAGGTATACTGTCATATGATTTTTTCACAGTTCTCTAAGTTTTTGTGTGTCTTTGTCCAGATGTTTATACTTCAGTCTTTCTGTTTTTTAGGAGCTAGTATTTTCTTCTTCTCCGGACTCCACAATACGGGTCTGGTCTGTTCCTGATGCATCCTGTGCTCAAGTGCTAAGAGCACATGAAGGGGCAGTGACTGGTCTAAGTTTGCATGCAACTGGAGATTACTTGCTCAGCTGTTCTGATGATCAGGTATTTTATAAATTACTTATTTCCAAACAATGGCTAAAGTGATTCCAAATGGTAGGACGAGTTCAGAATTGTAACCTGCCATACACTGAACGCTAACCATGAAAGATGCATATGTGTGATAATGTCTCTTTAATGTACAGTAACTTTCTCTTTTAGTACTGGGCATTCTCTGATGTTCATGTGGGCCGTGTACTCACCAAAGTGACAGATGAATCTTCTGGGTGTGGTAAGCAAACATTTCTTTTGTGGCAGTTGTAGCCATGATGCTTCTACTTACTTACATATGGTCAAAGTGGGTTTCTTGAAAATGTTACACAAAAGTCCAGTTACTTTAGACTTAATTCTACTAGATCCTAAATTACCAGTACACAAACAAGTCCGTTGTATAATAATCTGCTCTTTATTCTAAAGCATAACAAAGGCTGCAGTTTAGGGAAGAGATGCGGTTTATTTATACAGAGCTGATTGTCTCAATTTAAACAAAATTCCCTGTTTATGTGGAGGTGGGGGAGAAATCAGACTATTTTACAATTCATTTTATAATAGTACAATCTTTGAAGAACATGTTTTTTATCTATAAGAGTAACAAAATACATTTTCATGTAAGTCATATTTATTCTGATAATTTTGAGTAAAGGTGTGAATTTGTGTATACTGCCCTTTAAGGACAAGTTAAGGCTAATTCACGTGGGGTCAAACTGGGTGTTCTGCCTCCCTTTCTAAGCATTGAAAGTGTGATCTCTTTAACTTATAAAGTTGTCTTGAGCAATAACTTCAGGAATGTCAGCAGACAGTTGAACTCATATGTCTTAAAAGAAGAAGCCATAGTAGGCTTTCTATTTTTTCCCATGCAGACATTGCCTATGATTACCCAGCCTAGATCCAGGCGTTGGGCAAACGGGGCATCATGAGGTCCATTGATTTGTTGGCAGACCTTGTGCACTCTTGGATATCTCTGCCAAGTAAGAGAAGGATATCAGAATTTCTGTCAAGGGCAGAAAGTAGGAAAATTGTCTCTAGGACCCGGTATATGCAGTGTACATGCCTTGGTCAAGTGATGCAGCCATGTTGACCGGGAGCTGAAGTTTTGGAGAAACCGCTAAGGGGCCTCTTGCATTAGATGCAGCTGAATGGCTTCTGCTATCATTTGCGACATACTTAATGCATTCAAAACCCTTTATGTCTGTTGGACTGCTACAATTTCTCTCACATTAGCCTTTTGTTCTAAGACATGCAACCTTGCCAGAGCTGTAGCATGTTCACATTGCTTTTCCAAGGCCTCCATTTCTGCTTTCTTGTGTGCAGCTTCTGCATCTATGCATGCGGCTTCTGCTTCCATTTCTGCTTTCTTTTGTGCAGCTTCTGCTTCCATGCATGTGGCTTCTGCTTCCATTTCTGCTCTCTTTTGTGCAGCTTCTGCTTCCATGCATGCGGCTTCTGCTTCCATTTCTGCTTTCCTTTGCTCAAAAACTGCCTGGACCCTAGTGAATTCAGCATCGGTGCGTGCCTGAATAAGCTGTTGAAGGAAATTGGAAGATCCCGATTGTAGGGTTTGGAGGATCTCGTGGAGTGTCTACTAGATACAGAACGATGAGATCTGGATTCAAGAAATTGTGGGATTCTCATTTCTGCCTTTGTCTTTGCAAAACTAAGCTGTCTCTGTTTAGATTCAGCTAATCAAATCCCTTTACTTCCTTCTGTGACTCAGCAGTGTTGTACTGCTTTAAGAAGTTGGTATATTTCAAACACAATTGCTGGTCGCTCTCATAGGTAGCAGTTAATTGTTTGAGTGCCCTCGAGTTGAAGAGGATCGAAGGCAGATTGAGAAACGGCAGACATTAAGTTAAGTCTTAGACCACAACTGGTTAATACCAGAAAGCAATTCCTCTTTATCAGTCTCAGACCTTTGCTGAGCCTTCCAAGTCAATTTGGTTGTGCGCTTTGATTTTGCACTGGGCTCAAGGTTTACTCCCTGATCTGGAAGGAATTCTAATTCTTGCTATGGATCAGCTTCCCCAAAATGTGTAGCATTGTGCTGAGACATTGTGCTGGCAGGAAAGGAGGTAGTGCTAAGTCCTTCAGCAGCAGAGAAAATAATCAATTCAGATATAGCTGGAAGTTTGCAGAGCCTGTGTTTACAAGGCAATTCAGTCTCTCTTTAACTTAATTCACAGAATAGCAGGCAGGAGTCAGGATGCCAAACGCTTATGAAAACCGCTATACCATGCATGTATTAAACACAAGCTGATTTGAATGATGAAGCTCCAACAGTCACAACAGGATTGATAAACTGAAAGCTGCTGTTAGTTTGCTGGCACATACAGACTGTATGGCTGTGGCTGTGATGCTGCACTGTCTTTAAGTTGCTATATTACTAGTGTCCATGTATTCACAGTATATTGCAGAGTTATCAAATGATCTTTTGAATAATCTTTTGACTGTTCTGCCTCCCTTTCTAAGCATTGAAAGTGTGATCTCTTTAACTTATAAAGCTGTCTTGAGATAGCAATAACCCCAGGAATGTCAACAGACAGTTGAACTCAATCAGAATGGCACCTTGAAGATTTATTTCAAAACTGTAAGGATCTTGATAAAAGTGAACATCCAGATAGGTCAAAAGATTATAACATGATCCACTCTAGCAATATACTTGTAGTTCAAAACAGACAGAGATCAGAGGGGATAACAGGAGGGGAGATGGAGCAAAACAAGAAAAGCAACCATCAAACAAATTGCATGTGTAACATGAAACTGGGCATACTCTGTAAATAAACTTTAGTACACAATTTAATACACTGGGGATTCCTGCCATTTTTGTTCCCACAGCAGTGGTCCTTTCCATGGCCTTTCCATAGTTAACCCTTTATCATAGGGAAGTGTGCAGTATGCATGTGCCCCATTCCCCCTACCCTTAAATTTTCTAACCGTGGTTTGTTTCTGCAGCTCTCACTTGTGCCCAGTTTCACCCTGATGGTCTAATTTTTGGCACTGGAACAGTGGACTCCCAAATTAAGATCTGGGATCTTAAGGTGACTCTAAATTTAAATTAATTTTCTAAATTTAAATTAATTTTCTTAGCATGTTTTCTTTTTCATTTGTCTCTTCACTCTTGCTTAACTACTGAGTGAATTTTCAGATTTAGATTTGTTTTGTTTGCTTTTATTTCTAGGAACGCTCAAATGTGGCTAATTTCCCTGGACATTCTGGTCCTGTATCATGCATAGCTTTCTCAGAGAATGGTTATTATCTGGCTACAGCTGCTGATGACTCCAGTGTGAAACTGTGGGATCTGCGAAAACTAAAGAACTTCAAAACGCTGCAACTTGAAGAAGGATATCAGGTACGGAGAGGAAATTAGCTATTATAGCTATGAGCTAAAAATATAAATCAACAGAAACTGTAGTGATCTTTCTGACTTCAGCAAACGAGACAGGTTCCACATGACAGTAAAGGCAGAAAAAGTGAATATTTTTTGGGTGTCAACACCATAATGCTTCTAATACTTAATAGTAGCTGTAATCAACATTCGCAGGTTGTCCTCTGTTTTTTGTTTGTTTGTTTTTGTACTTTCTAGTTTTCATATGAAGAAAATGAAAAGATCAAAAAAGAAAAATAAAGCACATTAAGGGTTGAATTTTGTTTTCTTTAAAAGTTCAAGTATTTTTCACTTAAAAATGCCCCAAAGTAGCAAAAAACCTGAATCCAAAAATATTCCAGCTAAAACTTGTCGAATTCATGTAATGGTCAATGGCAGATTGTCCTTTTCCATTTGAAGATGATTTTTGCTTTCACAATTTTCCAGTGTTTTGGGGGGTTTTGACGCTGGTTTCCACTCAAAAACTTGATAAATTAGAGTTTTTAAGTCTATAAACTCAAAATTTAAGGTATTCATTTTTTCGAGTTTAATTGTTAGTAAATTAGCCAAATTCGTGGATGGGAGTTAGGTCGAGTTTGTTTCTGGTAAAATATAAGGGGAAAAAACTTTTTAGTAAATAACCCCCTGAATGTAAAAGGGTCCAGAAAAGAGCAACTAAATAAAGGGTAAATGTTTTTCTCCATGTCTGATTTAAGTGTGATGGACACACTTAGCTGCTTCTTAAAAAAAACAAACTGCTCAGGTTAATGGGGATGTAGCTTTTAATATATAATCTAATGTGTTGATTCAGCAACTCGGGTGAGTGTCTGTGACAACCGCTCACAGCTTTCATCAGTCATAGCGTTAGCTATTCAGTCATCCAAAACGGCTTAAACCATAAACATGTTAGAGTTCATTCATGTATAGCATGAAACGCCCGAAAGCCTCATACATACTTGCATTACCTTTCTTGCAGCTGGCTGGGAAAATCTAATCACTGGTTACATAGTTATATAGTTAAACCGGGTTAAAAAAAGACAAAGTCCATCAATTTCAACCCCTTCAAATGAAGACCCAGCATCCATACACACACCCTCACTACTTTCACATAAATTATATATACCCATATCTATACTAACTATAGAGTTTAGTATCACAATAGCCTTTGATTATATCTGTCCAAAAAATTATCCAAGCCATTCTTAAAGGCATTAACTGAATCAGCCATCACAACTTCACCCGGCAGTGCATTCCACAACCTCACTGTCCTGACTGTGAAGAACCACCTTCGTTGCTTCAAATTAAATTTCTTGTCTTCTAGTCTAAAGGGGTGGCCTCTGGTACCGTGATCCACTTTATGTATAAAAAGGTCCCCTGCTATTTGTCTATAATGTACTTGTAATGTTACTATGGGTTATTGCCCAGGTGCAAATTCGTCTAGTGTTTTATAAATGAGCCCCACTGTCTAAATGTTCTATTTGTAAGTTAACTGCTAATTTGTCTAGAGTGTGCATTTTTGATGCTACGTTTTCAAGGGGTGAGCTGGCAACCAATTTCTTTAATGGACTGATGTTTTTTTCTGTTATTGCAAAATTATTCATGCTACAAAAATGAAGTCAAATGTCACTTTATTCGTTTAAGCAATTGTTCAGTATAAAAATAAAAACTGGGTAAAAAGGCTGTGCAAAATTAAAAATGTTTCTAATTTAATTAGTCAGCCAAAAATGTAATGCGTAAAGGCTGGAGTGACTGGATGTCTAACATAATAGCCAGAACACTACTTCCTGCTTTGAGTTCATTTGGTTCAACTGATTGGTTACCAAGCAGTAACCAATCAGTGACTTGAGGGGGGGGGCACATGGGTCATAACAGTTGCTTTTGAATCTGACTTGCATGCTAAGGATCGACTGAACAGTTATGTGCCATGTGGACCCCATTAAGGTCACTGACTAACTCAAAGTTAAGTAAGCTGAAAAGCAGAAAGTAGTGTTCTGTTGGATTAGACATCCGCTCACTTTAGCCATTTAGATTACATTTTTGGATAACTAACTATATTAGAAACATTTTTTCTAATCTCCACAGCCTATCTGTTTACCCAGTTTTTATTTTTACACTGTACTGTTCCTATACCTTCTATACCACTGAATGTAGCTGACTATTCTTAGTAATGTATCTAATCTAAGAAACATGTCACATGGGTTGAAGTTTGCAGTACAGCCCGTTTATAACAATAGAAGTTGTTTTTCTCCCATGTCTGATTTAAAAGGGATGAGCTGGCAGCCCTCTAAATATAATAACCATACCTCTACCTTCATAAAAACTACATGCAGGGTAAATCTGGAAGCATGACATGCCTACTGATGAAAACCTCTAGTAATCTGCTTAGAAGCATTCTACCAGTACATTCTAAACTATTCAAACCACAGACATAGGGATTTGAAATGCTCTGTGTTTTAAAAAGATAACAAAATCCTTTGTCCTGTTATATGGATCAGAGAACACAGAAGTAGTGTGCATCCATAAAGATTCCACACACCGCAATGCTCATTATTGATTACTTTAGTTCCAGTACAGCAAACCAGTGTAGTGTACAATATCCGTTGCTAAATACCAATCAGTCATACAGCATATGAATGTATGTGTCTGATAAATAATGAAGTTGCCAAAGTAGACACAGCTAAGAGTACTTGACAGTTTCTGTACCTCATAGATTTAGCCTGGAATCCCACTGAAAAGCAGTTGACTCCTGGGTTATGAGATGGAATACATAAACACTACATAGCAAACACAAATCCTTTTTGCTACATACCTCAACATGAGCTCTAGAAATCAGTTTGGCATAGAAGACCTTAGGCTAGTTTATGTGTGTGTGTACATGGTACGTTTTGTGTGACATTAAAGTACAGTATTTTTATGTAAATTACATTTAACACCAAATTCACAAAAAAATTTACTTTTAACATCAAGAAGTTTGATTATCCAGAATAAACCAATTTAATGTAATCTTTTTGAATTTTATGTTGATGCAAGCAAAAAGTTAAGTTTCAAAAAAAAGTGACTTGTGAATGGTACTCATAATATATAAAAGTGATCTATGGAACAACAATTTATCAAAACATAACAATGCCTTATTTATGAAAACAGGAATTAGGCGCTTACAACTGATTTACTCCACAATCTGAATAACCCCCAGCCCCCTTTTTCATAAAAAATGGAGTAGTTACAAAGTAAATTAATTGGAAAATACACCTACCTAACCATCTGAAGTCTACAAAAAAAGTGCAAAAAAGACAAATAAAACCAGTCCCGTGATCAGCTCTATACTCATCTAGAAGTACTTGTGGATAATGAACTTTGTTATGGTAAGCAAGGCCAGTCAGCAGTAACGGCAGGATATGTCCTTTGCTGAAAGGTGTATTTATTTATTTATTGATGGATGGGAGGAGATGATTTGGAGATGTTCAGTTTGGCATTCAGTTCGTTAATAAAACATAACTAACAGAGTCTTGAGAAAGGTGACTAATACAGGGTATTGAATATCTAAGTGAAAAGGGTAGGTTTGATTTTTAGATAATTTTAAACATTTAACTATGTTGAGGGAAAATTGTAGACAACTATTGTTTAAATTGTAAACATACCCCTTTTCAGGTGAAAGTTGACCAGTTGCAGTTACAAGAATTTTGCTTCCTTAACTTTGCCTTGTAAAGAACAGAAATTATGTGGCTGTGTGGTATTGTAGCTGTCAGGGGGATCACTGGTGATGGTGCCCATAGCAACCACTCAGATCTTTGGTTTTGTTTTCTAACTTGTAGGTGACTGTTCAAATCTTATTGTTGATTGGTTGCGATGGGCAACATCACCGGTGATGTTTGTCTCCAAAGTTAGTCCCCATAGTGTGTAGAAAGAGGGACAGTGCAAATAGAGGTGAAAGCATGTGCACCGGCTTTTCTTTTTGTTAAATTTGCTCTTACATTTATATTTTGATTTGTCTGTTTTAAGGTATGCTCTCTGGTATTTGATCAGAGTGGTACATACTTGGCAGTTGGTGGGACAGATATACAGGTTTACATCTGCAAGCAGTGGGCTGAAGTTCTGCACTTCACAGGTCAGTCTCCTTACATCTTCCCTTCAATCTTCTGGTCTGTTAAAGTAAAACTATACCCCCAAAATGAACACTTAAGCAACAGATAGTTCATATCATATTAAGTGGCATATTAAAGAATCTTACCAAACTGGAATATATATTTAAGTAAATCTTGCCCTTTTACATCTCTTGCCTTGAGCCACCATTTCGTGATGGTCTCTGTGCTGTCTCAGAGATCACCTGACCAGAAATACTACAACTCTACCTGTAACAGGAAGAAGTGTGGAAGCAAAAGACACAACTCTGTCTGTTAATTGGCTCGTGTGACCTAACATGTATGGTTTGTTGGTATGTTTGTGAGTACAGTGAATCCTACGATCCCAGGGGGCGGCCCTTATTTTTTAAAATGGCAATTTTCTATTTATGATTACCCAATGGCACATACTACTAGAAAAGTATATTATTATGAAAATGGTTTATTTACATGAAGCAGGATTTTACATATGAGCTGTTTTATGCAATATCTTTTTATAGAGACCTACATTGTTTGGGGGGGTATAGTTTTCCTTTAATGGTATCTTCATAATTTTTATTGGATATTCTGTCCCTAATTCCCACCACTGTGGTTTCTTTCTATTGCTTATTTTCTTGCCTTAAGCCTGGAGGAAACCACCTTTACAAGTCCGCTTTCACCCCAGCCTTATCTTGGCTCCTCTGGTTTGGTTCAATATGTTTTTTTTCGGTGACTTGCTGAACCACTGCACTCATTGTATTTAACCCTGATTAGTGCTGACTCTCCTGTACCTGCGACCAGCAAGCCCTTCATCAGTCTTTACTAGAAGCATTTCTTACTCTGCTATCCATTTTCAGTTTATGTCAACAGTTACTAAAATTACTTCTCTGTTCTTTAGATCACAGCGCTCTTACAACTGGTCTTGCTTTTGGTCAGAATGCCAAGTTCTTGGCCTCCACAGGAATGGATCGGAGTTTGCGTTTTTACAGTCTTTAAATGGATCGGAATCTACCTATCTGCATTCTGTCATTTGCATATTTGTCACATTTCAGGTGTGACTGACATTACACAATTTGCATATGGTTATAATTTGGGATCTGTATAACATGCTTGCAACATGTGTGTACTGCAGCATTTCTGCAGTGTCAAATATTTGGGTTGTACTATCCTTGTTTTGCAGCTGCTCAAGACATTTATTGTGTATGACAGCTCAAGCTGTAGCTTTTTACATGAATGTGCATACTGCCAGAACAACATACTTCAAATATTGTGCAGCTCTAAAAATGTGCAGTGCAGCTGTGTAGCATGTCAGTAGTGTGATCACTGGGGTTAACAATCTCCCTTCTTTCTTGAAAAAGCCTTAGTGGTTGTCTGCTATATATCTGTTGTCTACAGCCTCATTATTCTTAAACTCCTACTTACTTTTTATTCAAAATATTCTCAGTCTCATGGTTGCTGAATAGTATGAATGCACCAAAGGGCTTTTTTAGGATAAAAAGCCTAAATCTGATAGATTAGACCTTCGTGTTATTTAAAAGTCACTCATAGCAATCCTTTGTTAAAAGCCTCATGTTCAGACCTGTTTTATTCCTAAAGAGTAAGTTCTCTTGAATATTTTCTTAGTTCAGTTTTGCCCTCTCCAGCCTGGTCCGGGTTGTTAGATCACAGTAGATTTTCTATATTTATATGTATTTTCCTTTGTATCTTTCAGGCTAAAACCATGAACTGATAAGGTTCAGCCTAACAGTAGAAAGCTGGAAAACTGCACTATAAATGTGTCTGGACCCAATTTGACCACCCACATTCCGGCCCAAATAATGTCCCCAATAGTGCTAATGATAAGATCATAATGAGGGCATAGAGAGAGCTTTTGTCCTCGTCCCATGACAATTTCATTCCTGCCCGATTGGTGTCTTGTGCTGAAGGGGCTGAATCAGCAGTTTAAATCTACCCACATATGGCTGCCTTAAGTCTGTGAACTCTTCTTATTTTATCCTACACCATTTTTTTAAAATAGTAACATAGTAAATTAGGTTGAAAAAGACACATATAAAATATACATTTTCCTTGTTAAGCTCTTTTTTTCTTTTCTTCTAACCTCTGCATTTTGTAATGTATTTTGTATTTCTTAGAAAAAAAATGTGATTAAAAATGTTGATTTAAACATACCAGTTAATTATGTAATTTTTTCCACACAAAAATAATCATGCCACAAAATGTGTACCTTTTTATTGCTTCAGCACCTACTGTTTCAGCATTGTCTGTTCTTTCTTAATGTAACCAAAGTCAAACCCATTTTACATACATAGTACATACCTTATTGTACAATCAAAGGTATGCTAAGCCTTACATATCTTAGTATTATTGCATACAACTGTATGGGTCTGTATGTATATTTTTATTCATATAGCACTACTTGTTTACACAGCACTGTACTGCAGAACAATAAATTAATAGAAGAAATAAGGGGTTATTACAATAATAGAATACAAACAAATGCAAGTACAGTTACGTTAAGATTAAGTGTCAAAGAGGAAGGAGGTCACTGTCTTGTAGAGCTTACAATCAAGTTGGTAGATAACTGAGACTAATAGGAGGATAGTGCTGCAGGTAACAATGGTTGACCGTTCAATAGAAGTGTGTAAAAATAAAACATGCTTTTGAATAGTTTAAAGGAGAAGGAAAGGTCTTCTAACTTGGGGAGTTCCAAAAGTTAGGTTACGTGATCGCATAGGTGTTCCTATCAGAAGGAAACTGCACCGGCTCGGGATTCTTCCAGCGAGCACCACAGAGCGAAAAAGCCAGATCTACTGGCTTTTTCTATGTTCACATTTCTCTCCGGCTTCTTCTATTTTCAAATGCAGATTCATGCACAGTAGAATCAAAAAGCTGATTTTTTCGAGAAAGTTTATCTTTTCACACTACTGCGCATGCGCAGCCGCTATAAAAAAGAAGAAACCAGAAGCTGGAAGATGATTGCTCCGTGGTGCTCGCTGAAAGAATCCCACACCGGTGCAATTTTCTTCTGATAGGAGCACCGGCCCAGGGTTTCAGGTAAGTATATGCAATCACTTGGGGTGCCTAACTTTTGGCACCCCCAAGTTCGAAGACCTTTCCTTCTCATTTAAGCTTTGGTGCCTTATAGGAAACTGGACAGCCATGTGCATCTTTACTATGAACAACAAGCAAAACTAACTTAAGGAACAGTTCAGTGTAAAAATAAAAACAGGGTAAATAGGCAAAATAATAAATGTTTCTAATATAGTTAGCCAAAAATGTAATGTATAAAGGCTGGAGTGACGGGATGTCTAATATAATAGCCAGAACACTACTTCCTGGTTTTCAGCTCTCAAACTCTGACAAAGTTAATGAGCATGACATCAATAAAAATTGTAAAGGGGAGAAGGACCAGTTTTTTTTTTTTTAAGGTTTTTTTATTTTGCATTTATAACAATAAACAAACAAACATTATATCATTTGTGGTTCCATTTTCTTATAGTTGTCATAGTATAGTGTGAGTATTTCACATAATTGAGTCCTGTACATTAGTATATACTCTAATTCAGTTATTATACTGTTGCTATTGCTCCTAAATCCCATGAATATGTGATAGAGGTAGTTATGCCAGTTATCTTATCCTTCTTGATATGAAGGCTCCACCATAAGGTTTGGATTCAAGGGCATGACCAGATGAGATGTAGATAAGATGCCTCTGAGGCCCTACACTTAGGACACTGTGGTGAGTCTAGTCGGCTCATACGGAACAGCCTATTTGGGGTTAAGTGGAGTCTATGGGGCAAATTCACTAAGCGGCGAACGCTAGCGTTAATTCGCTAGCGTTTGGCATTTTCGTTACTGCGCAAATTCACTAACGAACGCTGGCGTAGTTTCGCTAGTGTTACTTCGCACCCTTACGCCAGGCGAATTTTCGCTAGCGACGTAACTACGCAAATTCACTAACTTGCGCAGTGTACTGAACGCTACCTTTTACGCTAAACTTCCTTCGCGACCTCAGACCTGGCGAAGAGCAATAGAGTAGATAGGGATTGTTTCAAAAAAAGTCAAAATTTTTTTCTAAGTCCCAAAAAACGCTGGCGTGTTTTCTACATTATGGGTGATAGGCTGAAAAAGATCGAAAAAAATTTTGGGGCTCCCCTCCTTCCCCCCTACATTTCCTGACTCATGGCAACTTACCTAGACAGTGGGCACATGTGTAGGGCAAAATAAAATTTATATTTGATGATTTGAAGGTTTTCTAGGCATTTGTAGTGCTGATACGTATTCCTCCATTGAAATTTGAATTTCGCGCCGTATGCAAATTAGCCTTCGCTAGCGTAACTTCGCTTTACATAGCGAATCAACGATAGCACAACTTCGCAACCTTATGCTACCCCTGTGCGCAACTTCAGATTTTAGTGAATTAGCGCTGGCGAAACTACGCCTGGCGAAGTGCGGCGAAGTTGCGCCTGGCGCAACTTCGAATCTTAGTGAATTTGCCCCTATGTAGGATCTTGAACTGGATCAGTCTATCTCTGGTTGAGACGAGGTAGTCATATGCCTTATCAGTTGCCTCCTTCCAATCTTCGTCCTCTAGCTCTGGGATGTCTCTGCTCCAGGCTGCACCCGCTGCATTAAATGGAGGTTTAATAGTAGCTAGGAGAAGCGAGTACAGACTGGTGACAAGTTTTTTGGTGGTGGGGGCTTTAAGGGCTGATTCTATCTTAGAGGTTGTGAGATTCATAGCGTTCCCATGAAATTGGGTATTGGTGGAAGGACCAGTATTAGTGTGAAAAGTTGAGTGTGAAAAGTTTTTTGTTAGGTTTAGTTTCAGATGTGATGATTCATCCAGGAGGCATTTGTTATGATGCAATTCTATTCATATTATAGAATCTTGGTTTCAGCTGTTGAGGTTGATTAAAGTCAAATGAGTGGATGAGATTTTCCCAAAGTCAGAGTGTATAGGGAGAATAACAATCAATCAAGTACAAAACCTTGTGGCATCCTTTTATTTAGTGGAAGTGGGAATGTTTTGTTAGCATAAGAAACAGAAAAATCTCTAAAAAGATTCAGACTTTGCATTAGAATAGGAGCATTAGAATAGTGAGTTTTGGTAAACTGAATATCATTTTTAACTCCGCACAAAGCAATCTCAGTATAGTTTGTAGACTGCAAATGATCTCAATTATGGGTGTGTATAAAGTGAATAATATGGGAGAATACAATACATTCCAGGATTAAAGAGGCCAAGAAAGAGTTGTGAGTGTGGATGACAAAAGAAAGGAATAAAGCAAGCATAAGGGGGCTTAGAAAGAAGGAGATAGTTTTAGAGAAACCATAATCATTTAGGGGAGCAGTAATACCAACAGTTCTAGTAGCAAATCAGGAATATTGTGTAGTTCTTTTTTTTTAGTTTTTCATATGCAAGTTTCCAATTTGGAGTTTTAATAAAAAATATCGCCACCAAAGCCAGGCCAAAGGTTCTTGCACCCAAGGCAAGTACCTCTTGTGCCCCTGCCAGCTGTTCACTACAATAGCCTTCCATCCACTCAAGCTCCCATGCACACCACCACCGCAGGCCACTCTGCTTGCCCAGACCCCCCACCTTCACTTTGCCCACTAATTTACCCACTCCTGCTCCCTCTAGTTTGCTGTTTTAGGAACTTGTAATCCAGCACCAGAGCAGGAGCAGAGTATATCTGCCCCCACTTGGCATTCAGTACAACAGTCCACACATGCCACCTCAGTCCTCCCTGCTCCTCCATCCCCCTATTTGTTTACTACTCACTCGTTTGAGCTTTCTGTAACTTTTAAGCCATCACTGGAGCTGTAGCAGAGTATATCATTCAAAGAAGACACGCTGCAACACTCTGAATCTTGTGACAGTGGTTTATTGTGGCAACAAACATGCAATGTTTAAGGCTAGTGCCCTTTTTTAAAGCCGTGGGCAGTAGGACTAGCAGCTTGCGCCCAACTCTACAAGCGGATTGGTATAGTTGAGCATTGTCTGCATTGTGTTGGAGTATATCATTGAGTAACTTTTTTTTTATTGCTTCCTCGAAGTTGCACCCTAGGCAGCGGCTTTTTCTTTAACCCCTAGTATCTGTCAAGACCCCAGTCCTATCAACCACAGTATTAATCTGTTCTGTGACCTTGAAAATTCAGACTAGGGAGAGGCAGCCAACAAAGTCAAATAGTTCTAAACCACACACAGATTTAAGACCATTTGCATTGGTATAGGCTACATCAGTGCTGTCCAACTGTAAATCTGCCTGCTGTGACTGTTTACCTTGTCTAAACTTTAAAAGGTATCACTACATAGATTAACTGACCCCTGCATTGTTTACACCTCAAATTCAGACTGTAAACTCCTGCATTGTTCACACCTGTAACACCTCTATTGTTCACACCCTAAAGCTCTGTACTGTGTACACCTCAGACCCAGACTGAAACTGCCCACATTGTTCACCTGCTCATACCTCATATAAAGGGGCAACAACATTGTGTCACTGTATGCAGTACATCTTAGAGTGGTTTCCTGCTCATTTCTGCCTTCGCTATGCTCCTTGTGTGTGCCATACTCTGCCTGCTCTGTGCTTCCTGTGTGTGCACCATACTTTGCTTGTGCTAATGTCCCTTTGTGTGCCTTACTCTGCCTGCGGTATGCTCCCTGTGTGTGCCATACTTTGCTTGCTCTATGCTCCCTGTGTGTGCCTTACTCTGCCTGCCCTATGCTCCCTGTGTATGCCATACTTTGCATGTCCTATTCTGCCTGTGTGTGCCATACTCTGCCTGGACTATGCTCCTTAGGTGTGCCATACTATGCTTGTGTGTGCCATGCTCTGCCTGTCCTATGCTTTCTGGGTGTGCCATATTCTGCCTGCCCTATGCTTCCTGGGTGTGCCATACTCTACCTGTCCTATGCTCCTTGTGTGTGCCATGCTCTACCTGTGTGCCCTGCTCTACCTATGGAACATAAGCCTGGTAGGGGTTTGTTTTGGGGTTTGTTAGCATTTGAAAATTATTGTTAGGGGCCCCTAAGGTGTTTAATCATGTGGTGGTGGGGGAGGGTGATGTGTTATCCACAGACGAAGAGGAGACATATGGATTTCATATGTCTTAATATGACAACTTTTTCACATATATAGATTCGAGTTTGTGAGTTTTAGCGCAAAAGATTTTGAATCATAGCAAATATTCAAATTCAAACTTTAATAAACCAGACCCTTAGGGGTTTATTTACTAAACTCCGAATGCAAAAATCACGAAAAATCCGTGTTTTTTTTTTTTTTTATAAAATCAGACTTTTTTCAGAATTTAATAAACCCTGAGGATGGAAAAATCTGAATCTGAAAATCCGGCATCTCAGAACGGTCGAGGTTGCATATAAGTCAATGGGAGAAGTCCCAATGATTTTTTGATGTGTGCTGGGTTTCGTGCCATACCCTGGAGTTTTCAGGTGAAAATTCCGAAAAAAACGTGAAATTCGTGAAAATCTGATTATTTTACCGCAAAGCAAATTTTCAGGAAAATGTAATAATAAATAAGCGTAAAAAACCCGAGCGGATTTGATCGGGTTTGTAGCAGAAAGTATTGAGATAAATTCGACTTTAATAAATAACCCCCTTACAGTTGACCCAGCCCTTGACACAAGTTGGGCTCTGGCCTATCTGTATAACCCACCATTAAATATTAAAATTACAAAAGAGGAAAGTAATATTTATACCCTGTTTACATAAATAATTTTTGTTAGAGTGTAATATATTGTGAATAATCAGCTTGAATGTTTTCAACACTGAGGCGGAGATTTGAGCATAAAACGTATTTGTTGTCCTAGATATCTAATATGAAACAACAATGTTTGCATATATTTGTAACCCTGTTATTAGCTAAGGACTGGAGGACCTTGGCCAAAGGTTGGGTCTCCAAAAGGGGTTTGAACTGAGAAAGTCTGAAAACTACAGTACTGAGCTAGAGCAATCACAAATGACTTTCACTGAATATCTCAATGCCATGAAAAATGTAAGACTATTTACTTTAGTAGAATTATAGGGTACATTAGTTCAAGCAGCTAAGGATGGTCTTTTACAGAAAAATGTTATTATCATATACTACAGTGTTACCCATTGTTTGCTTACATATCTCAATTTACAGGGGTCAGCCAGAAGTGAGGAGGCAGATAAGTGCTAATACCAAAAAGGAAACAAGTAATTGATTTAAGGGAAGGGAACATGTGGAGGATATATTTTTACAGTATAAATGGCAAATGGCCATCTTACACAGCAAAAAGGAAGACAGAGAAAATGAAAGGTAAGTATTTCCTTTGGAGTTACTTTATAATGAAGAGATCTTAACTGTGACTGTTGATTTTAAAATTTGGGTAACAGCTCATGAAGTCCCCTAACATCATGAAGGTTGAAGGTCTTAGTTTTCCTGAATAAGACATGTAAAACACATTTCAAATATAGAAACTTTTATTTGGACATAATGCTGGATTTATGGACAGGATACTTAGGCGTGTCCAGAACATACAGTGGCTACAATGACTTCAGTATTTCACTAACAGTGAACAAACAAGGTATGTTGCTCTGTTAGTTTGTTACGTGGCTCTTTGGTGCGGATGCACCTGCCAAGGTAGGCATTGTAGTCACCCTCCCTTTCTCTCCTTTCAGTCCTCCCTCTCTCTCTCTCTCGCGTCTTCCTGGGAGGATTAGGGAGGAGCTGTGTTTGTGAGAGAACTGTTCAGTCAAAGAGAGAGGCAGGGGATTTACAGGGAGAGAGCAAGTGAGTGGAATCAGAGAATTAGTGAATCACAAAACAAAGAAGAGAAAACTAAGGTCTGAAAGAGCAACAGATCTCAGACATCTTAATGAAGCTACATTAAAGGTTGGTGCAGAAAAATATAGAAGAAACAGTGTCCTATCTGACACTGAAAGAGAAAACTGAAAAACCACTGAAAATAATCCAGGAAATTACAGAGACGCGAAAAAGAGAAAACGTGACTCACTAAAAAAGTAAAACGTTTCTTCAGCATGAAGGATCGTCTAGAGCAACTGAAAGCGGTAAGTACACAAATCAAAACAAACAGGGAATAGTTGTCAGTGTATGACAGTTAAAAGGTTTAAAGAGGTTAATAGGAAATCAACATTCACAAACCAGTTTTACAGGTTATATTCTGGGAACCTCCCATGGTCACCGTAATTCAATGACAAATGTGAAAATTGTGCCACCTGGATTTAAATCTGCCCATTCTTTATTTTCACACTTCGAATGTACACAGTGTACTAGCTTCCATGCCACCTATACATTTAGCAATGAAGTCTAAAATAAAAAATAATATTATACTGTTATTAAATGAAAGATATTATTATATTAGCACCTGTACCCGATAGTTAACTATATTCAAAATAGGTTGACATGGTAAATATAATGAATATATAAGTCCCTGAGCCACTAAACCATTTTCAAAGATCGAAAAGGCTGTATGGCATGGGGTAAAACCTGTTCTTTTTAGCAGCTAATGTGCTGGCTGAGGTATGTTTGATGACTGATTAACAAACCAGCTTTACTTGATGACTGAAACAATTACAAAACCAAGAAACCATTTACAGGGAGCTCTTTTCTTTCTTAACTATTTGTTTTTAGAGTATTCAATGTAAGAACATTGTATTGTACATTGTCTATACGATTTTATACATTTGTGGAGTATGCCAACATTGTCTTGATATCAGCCTCTTCTTATTACAATAAGAATTTGATAATAAGACTAAACTGAGGCTTTATTTTTATTCAAGTATAGCTGTTGTTTTGGAACTACTGTATGTGCATACAGATTTATTTTTCTTCCTGTAATATGTTGTATTTCCCTTCCCCCATTACACAGTTTAAAAAAACCCCTTAATAACATGTTACAGGTATTAGCAGATAATCCACTGACCATCTGCACCAAGAGAGACAGACTCTCAGAAAAAAGAGACAACTCGAGCGAGACCAAAAGATAACCAGCTGAAAAACATTCAGAAAGGAGATAAACAATGCAGCTTTTAACAGCAGAGACAGAAACTGCAAGACTAAAAAGATGATACAGACTGGTCATGGGATAGCCAAAGGAAGCATGAGTCACATAACTAGTGGCAGAGGGCTAGAAATAGACTAATGTGACAGGCTATGTGACATATACCAAGTGCAAAGATCAGAACCACAAAAAAGATATTTGTCTTTTTAAGAAATATGTAATTAAAAAAAAAGCTAGAGTGAAGTTTGAAATGGCATTATAATGTGAATAATTTATTGTTTTTAATATATTTTTATAGACAAGGGACACTGATGATCAAGATGAAGTTGACATCTCCATCGACAATGCAGCTTTTATGGATGACTTCTTTTCCCAGGTCAGATCTGAAAATCAATTTGCACTAAAATGTTCACTCTTGGCAATCAGCCATACACTACAGAGCTTCTAATACTTTCCATAAGAAGTGGTCTATTATGCAGGCAATCTAAATTTCAGTTGTTGCAATATGGTTTTGTCACAAACATGCAAATTTAACTTTTATTAAGGGTGGTAAAGTAAACTTCAAAAGCAATTTTTAAGTCTAAACAGAGATAGAGAAAATGTTAGGAAGAAAATGAAAAGGAAGATGAGAGTATTTTAAATATAATCATTGGGAATAGAAACATCACCAAAGTTCTTGACGTTATTTCAGCAGTCAAGAAGGTAAAAATTTAAAACAAGGATTTGGTTATTATTTTGTGCTGCTTGCACTTAGGTACACTAACTAGTTGGGGTGTCTGCAGGGGGCCAAAAAAGCACAAACTTAATTATCTATTCATCCAAATACAGAAAGACACCACTCAATACATAACAGATAACCTACAGCCCATAACAAGCGCTCTGAAACGTACTTTCCACTGGACCAAACTGCCTTCACATTATGGGGGTAGGGCAAATATCCTAAAAATGTTTCACCTGCCCAAATATCTGTTTATCTTCAACACCTCCCTTATATGTAAACAAATGGTTAAGGAAATTGAATTTGAAATTGAGACGTCCATATTGGAACTACAAAGGAGAGTGGTGGTTTAACACAGATCTCTGTACTCCCAATTAAGCCCTCCAGGCAACTATCACGGATCTATTGCAACCTTACAATACATCCCATATAGGAAAAGGTGTAAACTAGATGCTAACCACCCAGTTTTAACTAATACTGTACCTACAGATTCTGGACCATTGCCCTTAAAACACATACAGCTAACCCATATCTATCCTCCCCACGTCTTCCTCTGTGGAAGCTGGTGACTAGGCTCTATATAGTATGCTGATCGCCATAGTTCCACCCCCTTTCCAGGCTTCCTGTGATAAATGGAAAATAACTATACCTAGCCTGGGTCTAGGCCACTGCATATGACGATACCTCATATTGTCCAAAGATAGTTTAAATACTGTTTAAATTCAACACCAGTTTTATTACTGATCTGAACGCCTAGCAAAATTTAAACATCAGAATAGGGAGAATTGCCCAAGGTGTTAGTAATCCAGCCCTGTTTTTTCACATGATTTGGTCATGTCCCAACATCCCGCTCTTCTGGAGTAAAATTGTGCGTGAACTACGTGCCTATCTTAGATTCCCCCAGGATGTCTTTGTGCAGACAACCAATGTTAAAAATTATTGTTATTTTTATTATTTATATCAGAGCTTTGCAGAGATTATTCATCATTCACATCAGTCCCTGCCCCAGCCATTCACACTATGATCAGTTTAATCACGAGCTGCATTAATGTTTTGAAGCACTTTCAAAGTTCACTGGACTTGATCTAAAACATGTACAGGGAATAATGTAGCCCTGTTGTAAAATATATGGCTATTAGATGTTACCAGGTCCGGACTGAGAATTAAAATAGGCCCTGGCATTTCAGGTATACAGAGGCCCAATCAGCCCACACAGAGACCCAAGCAGTCCCTACCAGCCCACTAAATACTGACTTTCTATGGCACCTTATAGCAGCCCCTCTGGCATTTGCCAGAACCCACAGATTGCCAGTCCGGGCCTGGATGTTACCAAGGAGTTACATGCCCATATAAAGTCACAAGGTTGCAGTAAAGTCAAGGTGATTTCGTATCCTTATATTGTAACTATAGAGGAAGCAGACTGCATGGTCACAAGGGGCCAAGACCACAGGGTCCCACTTTCTCTATAGTTCTAGAAAACTTAGTAGCCATCAGCCCGCACCACTTGTGGTGCAGCTCCCCTACGTCTCTCCTACCTATATTCAAGTGGGCAGTGCGAAGTGGTAGGGGAGCGGGTTGTGTATGGGTGCATGTTTGTGCTGCATATGTGCGCTGGGCCCCTCCAAAGATTTTTGGACAGGGGTCCAACATGAGGTAGGTACGCTGCTGTTGTAACTATAAACTATTGTTTTATTTGTTATAATATGGAAGTTTTTGACTTTGTTTTATTGTTGTTCAATAATATACCTGGAGCCCCTGGTGCATAAACAGGGGTTGAGTATTGTAGTTCACATTGCAAAACCCTTCCTCCAACACCTCAATGTGGACCCAACTGAATAAAGGAATCACAAAGTAATGGTGCTCTACTATCCAGAAACCCCTAAAATATTGTTTTTAAAGCTAGAGTGACATGTTCAATATAAATGTTGTGATTACATATTGCTTAAACCTGTAGAAGGGGTTTTGTAAGATTGGGTATTAACTTATAGTTCTAATGTGTGTAGCCTGAATAGTAATTGGGTTGTGGTGATGATGCTGATACGTCATCTTAATTTGACTAGCTTTCCCACCATGTCTTGTATTTAAAGCATTTCCACACTGTATTATGCACTTTGAGAAAGGCCTCGGAGGAGGCCGAATCGTTAGTCTCCCTTTTAAATAAAAATCTTGTGAATTTATTTAAGACCTGAGAGTGCGGGTCTCATTGACCTGTTATATATATATATATATATATATATATATATATATATATATCATTCTGCAGTTTTTAGCAGAGATGAGACATAAATATTTATATAGTTTTGAGGAAAGAGGAAATAGTGAGATTAGTTGGCACATCATTTAGTGGGAAGGTTGTCAAGCAGAGGATGACACGTACAAACAAGAATATAGGGATTTTCAGTTTTGACAGGAAGTGGAAGAAGGTTTCTTGTGGTTTGCCTTATGCTGTGAGTTGGTCATGCCTGATTGCATCTACCCATTAATTGGCATGTTTTGCAAAGGCTTAGGCCTTTTCAAAAACAAAGGAAAAAGGAGGTATGAGCATAATGTTTATATCTGAAGCAGAGGAAAAGCTTCTTTAAAGGGGACCTGTCATCCTAAGAAATAATTTCAGATTCCTTTCTATCATGTTGAGCAAATTAAAGTTTACTTACACTATATAAATTATTTAAATCTTGTTTATTTTAGTCTTGGAATTACACAATCATAGCAAGCTTTGCATCATGCCAAAATCTTGTCTATGCACAAGACTAGGGGACCTGAGGGAGAATGTGAGACGTGTAGTTACATCTAGGTAGTACAAAATGTATAGTGAAAGAAATTGCCTTCCCTATCTCTATGCCTGAGGCAGGTGCCCTTTAAATGTGCAGGTAGTAGAACTTACTTAGTGAACTCAATGTTATTTCATTTAATATTTGGTGCAAAAAGCAAATTTACACTGGGCAACAAATTATTATGCAGCAACCCGAGTGTCAGTGCGGAAAATTAACATGCACCTTTCATTTTTGTGCCTCGGTACACCATACAGTTTGGCAAATCTATGTTTTTATGGGGTCCACTTACCTTTAAGTCACTTTTGCCACACATAAAGCAGACAGTATATTAGTTTAGTACAGGTATGGGACCTGGTCGGGACCTTGGGTTTTTCCAGATAAGGGATGTTTCTGTAATTACTAATTTAACTAGAGATCTTTAAATATGAGGTGTTATGGGATAAATATATTTTGGTGGCTTTATCCCACAAACTGCACTAAATATGTTGATTCAGTAGCTGAAGTGAGCTCTAGGGCATTTTGTATGAACTCATTTAATTTTGGGGTCTCCAAATGCCAGTTAGTTCAATGATCCTATGTACAATGGACATCAAACTGTTGCCCCGGTAGGCATGTGTATGTGAAATGTGAATGTGTTTTGCTGCAGTGCTTTGAAAACCTGGTAATGCACAGATGGCTCAGCTCAATCAAGTAAGTGGTTGATGCAGGATATAGTACATAGAGGTCTACGCAAAATCAACCAGATGGAATACACCCTTGGGTACTTAGAGAGCCTAGAGTGCTTAGTTCATTTTCAGCCAGGCCTCTATTTCTCATTCTCATCTGATATGGTTTGTGGGGAAACTGATGTATTTCTAATATTGGAAAAGGGATTACCATCTCAGCCTGCCAATTATAGACATTTAAGTTTACCATGACATATATGCTGGGCAGGTTATTTGAAGGTTTGTTAAATGATCACATTCAAAATCACGTTCAAAAGTTTGTCAGGTAAAATGGGAGACCTAGAATTAATAGCATGTTCTAAAAATTATGATATAATTGGTATCACTGAGACATGGTGGGATAAACATGGGACTGGACTGTGGATTTAAATGGTTACACCCTTTGTAGGAGGAGGAGGAGTGTGTTTGTATGTAAAGCCTGAATTAAAGCCATGCACAAACGAAATAACCATTCCATATAATAATCCAGTCCTTAAGAGGGATATAAATGAGCTGGAGAGTGTGCAGAGACGTGAAATTAAACTGGTTAGAGGGATGGAAGACTTAAATTATGAGGGTAGACTGTCAAGGTTGGTGGTGGTTTTCTCTGGAAAAAAGATGCTTGCGAGGGGACATGATTACACTTTACAAGTACATTAGAGGACATTATAGACAAATAGCAGGGGACCCTTTTACTCATAAACTGCAACAGAGGCCACCCCTTCAGACTAGAAGAAAAGAACTTTAATTTGCAACAGCGTAGGTGGTTCTTCACAGTGAGGACAGTGATACTGTAGAATGCACTGCCGGGTGATGTTGTGATGACTTAATGCTTTTAAAGGAAACCCAAACCCTTTTTATTAAAATCCCCCCTAGCCTACATAGACCCCCCTCTCTGCTCCCCCTAGCCTAGGTGTTACCCTGGGTAAATTAGCAGAGAAGGGGATCTATGTAGGGTAGGGGGGTAGGGGATTTTAATAAAAAGGGTTTGGTTCTTCTTTAAGAATGGCTTGATGGTTTCTTGGACAGACATAATATCAAAGGCTATTGTGATACTAAACTCTATAGTTAGTATAGATATGGGTATATATCATTTATTTAAAGGTATGGAGGGGTGAGTGTATGGATGCTGGGTTTTCATTTGGAGGGCTGAACTTGATGGACTTTGTCTTTTTTCAACCTGATTTAACTATATAATTATGTTCTGGAGAATGGCATTATAAGCAGTAATCAACATGGTTTTTTGACGGATAGGTTTTGAAGTAAGGCAAAATTGATTGCTTTTTATGATGAGGTTAGTAAGAAGTTGGACTGTGGGGGTTCAGTAGATGTGATCCATTTGAATGTTGCCAGTGTTTGATACAGTGCCCCTCAAACAACTGCTTTCTAAATTAGGAATGCACCAAATCCAGGATTCAGGCTTTTTCAGTAGAATTTGGATTCAACCAAATAAAAGTGCCCACCAGAACCGAATCCTTAAAATCAGACAACTTTTTGCACCCAAGCAAGGAAGTAAAAATGTTTACTTTTTATCCCTTCCCAGACCTGATTTGCATATTTGAATTAGGGTTCAGATTCTGTTTTGTATTCCACCAAATTAGTCACAAAACATTCTGGATTCAGCCAAATGCCAAAATATTGGATCTGGTACTTCTAAACTAAGGTCTGTTGGTCTTCGTAATGTTATTTGTACATGGATAGGAAACTGGCTACAGGATCATGTGCAGAGGCTGGCTGGCAAAGATACATTCTCTACTTGGAGTAAGGTGGATTCCCACAGGGTTCTGTATTAGGTCATATTGTAAATAGTTTAGTGTTTGAAAATGGCACAAAACTATGCAGCCCAATTAATTCCATCCAGAATATGGGATCCTTGCAGCAGGATCTTGACAAACTTGCAGTTTGGGGGTGGCTAACTGGCAGGTGAGATTAAAAATTGATAAATGTAAAGTCAAGCACCTGGGATGTTAAAATATGTAAGTCACTTATACCCTTATTAGGACTGTAATATGCAAATCCATAATGGAGAAGGACCCTGGTGCCCTTGTAGATAATAAAGGAATTTTCTCCTCCATTGAGGCAAATTGAAGAGGCTTCACATAGAGGGTTTCTTCTTCCTCTGGATCACCTAGCAGTCAGTCAGGTTTCACATAGACAAAAAGTTTGAAGTTGATGAACGTGTATCTTTTCATTATGTACTATGTTTCATGGACCACTGTAAAATCATTGGATAGATACTTATTACTCTTAAGGAACTGCATCATTATCTTTCACCTACTAATGCCCATGTGCTGTGTCCCTGCTGTAGGTTAATAAAGGTTGCTGATTAGCTTGTAGTGCCCCATGATAAGGAAGCTTAAGATATTTTTGAAGCAATTTTAAGATTGATGGCATGCAGCTGAAATTCTTGAATGTGGAACAAATGCGCCAAAGAAGCAAATATTGTTCGGTAGTAATATCTCACTTATGTTTACCAACAGCAATTCACAGGAATGTCTGTAGGACATAAAAAAGGTAGCACAATTTTATGAATAATATAAATTGCTTTGAGGATATGAAATGGAAAAAAACCCATAATACTTTATCCTAGTGGAAGATAGTCACAGTTGTTTATGAGAGCTGCCAGAAACTCTTATAGCTGAACAAACAGCAAGAACTACATTCCAAGATAAGAAAGTCAAGTTCACTAATGCCATGGGATCAAAGCCTCATAAAAAAGCCATAAATAAAACAGAGGCCAAAACCAAAGAGTCAAAATAGGCCAATACAATCATATTTGAATAATTTAATAACCACCATTGTAACTGACTAAACAGTATCTTATTTTCAATGTAATGTGTTATAGCTTTAATCACCATTTTATCTGTTTAGATTGAGGAGAGCCGTCAGAACATTGAGAAAATTGCAGAGTGTGTTAATGAAACAAAGAGGCTGCACAGTGTGATCTTGTCTGCACCTCTCCCTGAGCAAAGTAAGTTGTTGCACTTATATTACTACAGATATTAAAATATAAATATGGCATTAATTAATATTGCATTAATATGTGGCCTCATTTGATCATTCAATCACTATATATCAAGCAAAATGTTTGTCATTTTGTATATCATGCCAGCTTCTGTTCATGTCAATATAGGCATTTACTGGGCATGTAGTGGACATTCTGTTATACACCACCAATCAAATTGGCACCAAAGATGTGTGCAGAACACAACATTAACCCTGGCTTTAACAGGTCGAAAAATACAGGGTTCTCCTCTGGCTATTGAGGTGCTAGGCAATAGACATAGCTGGTGCTACAATATTGATGCTAAACAATGCAATGACCTGGGGCAAATATTTTCTGTATGGTGCTTTTATATATGCAAATTTGCACTCATTATTGTGCCTAGTACATCAACTGCTGTTAGTAAATGAGGATCCAGAAATGGAGTAAGATAAGAGAGTGAACTGATGCCTAGGGCTGACTAGGTTCGTTTAAATGAGAACTAAAGCCTAACTAAAGAAGTAGCTAGAAATGTTGTTCATTATGTTTTGTGCTTCTGTTCCAGCCCAAAGCAACCACAGCCCTTTAGCAGTAAAAATATATGTCTCCAAAGATGCCCCAGTAGCTCCCCGTCTTCTTTTCTGTTGACTCACTGCACATGCTCTGTGCTGCTGTCACTTACTGAGCTTAGGGACCCACTCACAATGTACAGTACACATAGAATAGAAATGTCACAATATAAGGCTGATTAGTAACTAATACAGATATTTACTACATGGTAGCACAGAAACCAGTGCAATTAGCATCTGCAATTAGGGACCCCTAAGCTTAGCTTCTCAACAGCTGCTCAGAGTCCACGGAGCATGTGAGTGTAACAGACACTTTCCAAGATGGTGACCTCCTGTAACAAGTTAGAGGTCCTGGATCATTGCTGCTATTGACAAGCTGAAACTTTAGGCTAGTGCAATAAATTCAGTATATAAAATATGGTATTTTCAGTCACATTCATTTTTAGGGTTTAGTTCTCCTTTAAAGTAGACATATGTAAAAAGCAAGAATGTGCCACTGCATTATACTCTTTTAAATATACAAGAAATGGTTCTGCAAAAACCCTACTAATCCCACTCAACTGTTCCACTTCCTGCTGCCTCTTTTCTCAGGCTGTGCAGGGGAGCCGGCAGCACTCAGGACACTGTAGGATAGGAACCAATCAGCAGCTAGACTGACCTTTTAGGTAACTGAAGCATGTGTGACTGCAGGGCTGTGATTGGCTGTCCCCATCCTACTGTGCTTCCGGCAGGGACTGTTAGAACATGCCCATCCTTCAAATGAAACACAGACAGGGACATAGTAGATCTATAGGGAGCTCCAATAAAGAGGCCTATTATAATGGGTTTTAGCTATGCTATATGTATCCTTTAATATTATTGGTAACAGAGGGCTTACAAAATCACCACCTTAGTTCTTTACAGTCAAGAATGTGTTAAAAATCAGACTATAAATACCCACTATGATAACATGTTAGTGCTCTTGTGGATCTATTGATGGTAGCAAATATTTTGCTTAACATGGCCTCATCTGGATGTATCCACAGTAGAGTAGATAAAAGCATATAGAATCAAATTACTTTGGACATTGCAACCATATATGCATAACGTTCCCTCCCCTCTGCAACCTTTAAAACACTGTAGTTTATATTTTATGTAATTTATATTGCATAATCTGGTGGGCACCATGTACGGTGTAGGAGTAGCTTGGATGTTATTCCCTTTGTATAAGGGTTTATCAAACAAATGGTTTTGATATATGAGGACAGGGATTTGCATTTGTCATTGTCAGACACAACTCTTTGATCCATAAAACCTCCAGCACAAATTGAGTTGTGTCTTACAACGAAATGTGCACTTGCAAGTGCAGTTGTCCCTGATGTAAAACTGCTTCCTTCTTTTTTTCCTTAATTTTTATATTCTTTGTAAATGAGACTTAGTACATATAGATGTAGTAAATGTATGTCTTAGTAAGTATGCCCTAAAGATTCAAGTTTGGAAATGTTGTTTAAGGGATATCGCATCAAATGCAGCACTGTGACATATCCTGCTGCAACTGGATATGTTTCATTCTTCAATTTTACCATCTTTCACATTACTTAGACCAGCTTCTGTGTAATACACAGAATAATTTTGGAAGCTTAGGCCTGGTACTGTACGTTTGCTCTACTCTACGTTTGCTGTGTATAAAAGTAGGCCTCAAGGGTTTTACGGTTTGTCCTTTATTAGGTATTTTCTTCCTTTGAAATCTTTTATGTGAGCCATGGTGTTTACTTATGTCCATAAAGGGTCTTTTTCATGCATGATGCTCTAAGGGTCATGCTTTTATAGCTTTTAGCATCTTAGCAGTTGCACTTCACCGTTATTAAATGGGCCCTAAAGACTCAAGTTTGCATATGTTTTTTTTAGCATCAAAAGCTGCTCTGTGACATATCCTAAACAACTGCAACTGGTTTCTTCACTCTAATTATAGCTGGTCTAAGAAAAGCACAGGATAATTTTGGAAAGCTTAGGCCTGTATGTTTGCTCTACTTAGGTTGTGTAAAAGTAAAATGGTAATATTAATAGTAATAAATCAAAAAAAATTGAATTTCTTCTTTTTTTTTAAAGAAACAAAGGATGAGCTGGAGAATCTAACAATGGAAATTAAAAAAACAGCAAATAATGTGAGATCACGTTTAAAGGGTAAGTATATCTATTAGTGGCTAGAATTATACTTTGTCCATTGAGAAACAACAGACTTTGTACTCTTGGTACCGTGTCTAGCACTTTTGACAATATTACACCTCTTCTGTGCTACTCATTGGTCAGACCTCGCTTAGTAGTGGAAGGTGGAGTTGGGGCCCTTTACTTTATGAAAACCACAGGTCGCTCTCCTGGCTCAGGTCTCTCCTCTTTCCACATCCGGGATTGTTTTGGTGGGCTTCTATCATTCATCTGTACTTCTATTACTCTCTGTATCACTGGGACTGCTGCAGCCATCTTTTTTAGATTCAGGCACAAACTTTGACACCACTTCAGTACAGTCTAGGTCTAGGGACTCACAGTGGATAACACATCTATTTTCACTTATATTGAGACCAGCTCCCAACCAAAGTCCAGCACTGCTTCCAATGTTATACAGTATAAGAGATATTGTTTTTTTGTTGCCTTGACAGTGTTACATCCTTTCCCTGGTGCTCAACTGTTGGTATAGGACATACCTGATTCATTCTACAGTAATAATAGAAGACATTTGAGATTTATTATATTACCAACCAAGACTTTGAAAACATTTCATAAGCAGAACCTGGTCATAATATATTAACATTACCTGCAATAAAGAGATTGATTGCTGCTGTTTCAACCTCTTCGGAGAGAAGCTACCACTGTAGGCAAATCTCTGATCATCTAGGACTTTGTAAATAACTTCAAATCATGGTACCATAGGGACATACTCCTACAGTGATGGATGGAAACATTTTTGTAACATTTATGAAAGGGGTAGTTCAACTTTAAATTAACTTGTAGTATGATGTAGACATTGATATTTTGGTTGTAATTGGCTTTTTTCATGTTTTTTTAGTTATTTTGATTAGCAACTCTCCAGTTTCAGCAATATTATACATTCTTCACATCACATACTGTAGTCCTTGGTCCATGCAGGTAATTTTCTGATTCTCTCAGTACGCCTTATAGGTTCACTTTCTTCAGGCATATTGCAGTTGGCATCAGGAGTAGGAAAATGTCCTTCATCAAATGGAGCTTCTCCAAAGTCATTCCTAACCGGAGCAAGACGACTTGCATTTCAAATGCCAGTTCATATGTGTATGGTCCTTGCTGGCGTCTCACTTCAAGTGGTGTACTAAATTTAGATTGTCCTAAAAATTTTAAGGACAATCTAAATTTAAAAAAGGTTTAATGCAGAAAAGAGATCAGACCTTGGAAAAATAGATGTACCCAAAATGGTTTGCTATAATGTTATACATTCATACAATTTAGAAATGAAAAACTATACAAACGCTCTTTGCCCCACTTAGATATACAGTATCTTTATAAAAGTCCGATATATACTGTATGTATATTGACTGTATGTTTCCTTCTCTGTATGTTTGCTTCTCCTTCTGTTTCAGCAATGGAACAATCCATTGAACAGGATGATATGCAGTCATCAACAGACCTTCGGATACGAAAATCTCAGGTTCGATATTGCTTTGTTTGGCATTGGTTATTCAAAATACGAAACTAAGCACACATGGTTCTATGTAATTGTGAAAACAGGGAACTTTTTTCATAGCACAAGATAATAAAATAATGATTGTAAAGGCTGCACCAGGTCTACTAACCTATAGCAGCCAAACATATCTTTGCTTCCAAACAGATGTTTAGTAAATGTTACCTGCTAGATTGCTAACATTTATTACATTTTGCCCTCCAAGTACATACATACTGTAGCTGCATTTCTATTCTGCCGTGGTGCAGTTCCCTGAGACGTGTTTATCAACCAGGTTGCTGAAAATGCCAAGTGGAGAGCTGCTTTCAAAAAAAGCTAATTGACTCAAAAAGCATAAATAATAAAAAATGAAAACCAATTGCAAATTGTCTCAGAATATCACTCTCTACATCATAGTCAAAGTTAACTCAAAGGTGAACAACCCCTTTAGACTTAAACTGCAAGCAGAGGAAAGCAATCTACTGGTAAAGTCTGTGAAATTAAAACACTCTCTTGCTTGTTTTCAGTAAATGTTAAATGTCTCAGAAGCTATAAGTTATAATTTAAACTTTTTTCCCTATGTTTAAAAAAAATAGCATTGCATCACAGCTATGTTTAAAAAAATAAATATTACAAAATGCTAAAGGTTTAAATCTGTTTTTATAAAAAAAATTTATGGTGGGTGTTCTCTTTCCACAGCACTCTGTTTTGTCTCGGAAATTTGTGGATGTTATGACTAAATACAATGAAGCTCAGGTGGATTTCAGAGAGAGAAGCAAAGGCCGAATACAACGACAGCTGGAAATTAGTGAGTTGCCATTCTAATACACTCTAATTTCATAATAAGGTAGCAGTTTTTGAGACAATATGAGAGGATAAACAAATAAAAGCTGGTAAAATATGATTTTAAACTTGCAAAATTCTGAATCTACACTTCCATTTGCATTGTATGGCATCTGGATTTGTCTTAGTTGGAATGAATAAAGTTTATTTTTTCCACAATTGTTTTCCAAGAAATTGTACAAAATCACAGAATTACAGTTGACATTCTGTACACATTTGTGTCTGTGACCATGACTTATTAGTCATGGAGGTTGATAACCCATACAAATCTCTGCAATTGGGACCCCAGGTCTCCCCAATTCCTGACGCCAATCCAACCAATGCTACGTGTCATCATCTACCCATTGACATCGTCATCCCTACCCTCTTTATTACCGTGACGTGACAAGAAGGTAGCCATTTCTTAAAGCTGTAACCAATTGACATGTGTGGTCCAGATATGAAAGTAAACTGAACTGGCTTAACATGTGAACTAGACAAAGAAAAACTGCGTGGAAACAGGATATGTGAAATAGCATTAGAAGCTGAAAAGTATCTTTATGAAAAATAGAAAGAAAAAAAAGTCAGAAAATTCCCATATTTGAGAGCTTTTTGGATAACGGACTTTTGGATTATAGATCACATATTTGTGTTAGGTTTTTCCTTGTATAGTACAATTTTGTGTCTCTCTTTGACTGATTTGTGATATGTAATTTAGCAAAAGCTTTTAATTAAAAGGCACTGCTTTCCCTTTTTTCTTAACTTTGCTTGATATGGTTAATCTGAAGCTTTTGCATAAACCTTAATGTTGTCCTTTTCACTTTGCACTTCCCGCCAGCTGGCAAAAGTACCACAGATGAAGAATTGGAAGAAATGTTAGAAAGTGGAAATCCTAGCATCTTTACTTCAGGGGTAAGAAATAAAAACGGGGAAGAGATATTTAAAATTTAGAGGGGGAATGCAAAAAATGTGATTTGCTATTCTCTTCAAGTTAATAATTCTTTTACAGGAGCAGAGGTAGATGACAGATGGACATGTTTGGTTTTCAAGCCAAGGAATAGCTGAAAAGAAAATAATTTTAGAAACTGATTCAAAAGAAGGGTCTGAAGATTTCTAATCATCTGAGGCTAAAGTGGGTTATGTATGGCGTTGCTAACTTCGGTTGTGGGGGGGGTCCAGTGATGTCAGAGGCAGAGCCATGATGTGGCGATTGGCCGATCAACATGTCAATATCAGGGAATGCTGCCCGGTTTTCCTAATTTGGAAATCCAAAAACAGGCTGTCCAGGTTAAAACCAGACAGGTGGCAACCCTAGTTATGTACAAAGTCATAACTAGGGACAGTGATATAAGAGCAATGGCACATAGCACGAGCCAAGTGGTTGTAGACAGAAGAGGCATGTGTCTAGGGCCCAACGGTGGGGGCGCTAGGGCACATACCTCGCCTGCCTCCTCTTACTCCAGCTGTCAAGAGGAGTTGCAGAGATTTTCCGAAGGCAGGATCAAGGAGGGACCTGTCTTGGGAGCACTTTGTGCTGGCCCAGCGATGAGCAGTATGCAATAGTTTTGAGCTACAATGACCTGACACTTGCGTACCCAAAGGTCTCAGGCTATTCTCATTGAGGGGTGATTCTGAACATTTTTCATCCATCCAGTGAACAGAAAATAGTTTGAGCGAAAAAAACATACCGTACTGAATAACCTTGTATGAAGTTTATTTAAAAGTTGAGGGCTAAGCTTGATGTGTAAGTTCTCTTTATCTCTTGTATTGATCACTTTTTGAATGTCATTTGTTTAGTTTATGTATGCATCCTTCTGTTGTTGAGCACTGCTGAATTTGCTCCTTATAAAGCATTAATATTAATAATAGCAATAAGTTGGAATCTCATTTGTTTTTAACTCTTTCCACAGATAATTAATGACTCACAAATATCCCGTCAGGCACTAAGTGAAATTGAATCCAGACATCGAGATATTGTACGACTGGAGAGCAGCCTAAAAGAACTCCATGACATGTTTATGGATATTGCCATGCTTGTGGAAAACCAGGTAACCTAAACATGAAATGAGTGAAATATAATTGTCTCGAGATGCCAATAGAAATCTAAGCTATGTTTGTATTTTCTACCCTTAATGCTATGCCTTTCATGGATATTGAGACTTCTTATAGACCAGGTAATGACAAAAATAAAAAGTCTGCATGTAGTGTATTTAGGATCCTTTACTGTCCCCCACTTTTAATAATAATTTTATTTTCAACAGGGTGAATCTGTAGACAATATAGAGTTAAATGTTATGAAATCTGTGGAACATGTAGAGAAAGCACGTGAGGAAACTACAAAAGCAGTGAAATACCAGAACAAAGCACGCAAGGTGAGAAGGGACATTACACAGCCTATTTTGAGAT
The DNA here is from genome assembly GCF_017654675.1 of Xenopus laevis. Taxonomy (NCBI): domain Eukaryota; kingdom Metazoa; phylum Chordata; class Amphibia; order Anura; family Pipidae; genus Xenopus; species Xenopus laevis. Next base: position 64,269,198 of record NC_054383.1, on the reverse strand, counting down.
TTACACCTGAGGCAGAGCAAGGGTAGCTGAATAAGAGAGACGAGAACGCGCAGAGATTACATCTGAGGGCCATACAGAAGACAGCTCTAAAGACATCTGTTACTCATATCTTACTTTGTATACCTCTTTATTCATCTATTTTCCTTTACTTTCATCCAAAACTTCCCTTTTCCACACTCGTTCCATGTAATTCCCTGGTATTTGTCTTCCTCCCCTCACCTGGGACCCATCCTTGTCCCATCCTTCTTTGTTTGTACATGTATTCCCTTCTGTTTGAAAAGGGTACTCTAATAGATCGTATTGAAAATAACATGGATGAGTCAGTTGGATTTGTGGAACGAGCTGTGGCTGATACAAAGAAAGCTGTAAAATTCCAGAGTGACGCCCGAAGGGTGAGAACAACCACTAAATATTTGATCCTTTTATAGCTGCCTATACCTAACCCATCCTAAGTAACCTAGGCTAAATAAAGATTGCCTATGATTACATGTGGAAACACAAGAAACACGTTAGGACAAAATATGTTTGTGTAAATAAAAGCTATTTGAATTTTACCACTGCCTGAAGTCCCGTGGAGTGCGTGCCATTCTTTCGGTGTTGAAACTCAGGCTAAATAGCCTACATTGACACGTATAGCTGAAAATACACAGGACCTTGTAATGTGGCAAAAATACAACATGTAACCCCTTTATTTATACCCAAAATATTTATTTGTTTTCTATCTTTTTAATTTTCTCTTCATCTCCTTTGTTCTGACTACATAAAAAAATGACCTGACTTAAGTGTTGGTTCACCTTCAGGTTAGCTTTTAGTATGCTGTAGAATTGCCTATTTTTGTAATTTTCAACTGTTTTTTTTTTTCAAACGGAGGTCACTGACCCCAGCAGCCAAAAAACTATTGCTCTATGAGGCTGCAATTTTTTAACATTACTAGTAATATAGATAAAGGATCTGTTATCTAGAATGCCCCTCTCCCATAGACTACATTTTATCCAAATAATCCAGATTTTTAAAAAATGACTCCCTTTTTCTCTGTAATAATAAAACAGTACCATGTACTTGATCCAAACTAAGATATAATTAATCCTTATTGGAAGCAAAATCAGTTTATTGGGTTTATTTAATGTTTACATGATTTTCTAGTAGACATATGGTATGAAAATCCAAATTACAGAAATATCTGTTATCCAGAAAACCCCAGGTTCCAGCATTCTGGATCCCATACCTGCAATACTTTTTTCATAGACCTGCCTCTCATTCAAACCACTACCTGGTTGTTACATTAAATTGGACTCTAACAACCAGATAGCTGATGAAATTCCAAACTAGAGAGCTGCAGAACCAAAAGCTAAATAATTAAATACTTAAATAATATAATATGAAGACCAATTGCAAATTGTCTTAGCATGGCACTTCATCATACTAAAAGTTATTTTGAAAGTGAACAACCCTTTTAAACATATGCACCTGAAGGTACTGACTGTTTGTAGTATCATGTTAACTATCTGGGATATATAAAGATTATGGTAAGGAGTAGTAATGTAGTTAAAGGGATTATTAAATGATAGGGTAAAACTCCAGGTAAGGGCAGGAAGACAGAATGACAGTGACTTAGAAGATACATTAAAAATACTTTTTTTTTATCATTCATGCCATCTTTTCCTGCCTATTTGGTATATATTATTCCTTCCCTCAATGTTCCCTTCCTCAGAAAATGATCATAATTGGTGTGGTTGTAGCTGTGCTGATAGCAATTGTGGCTTTGATTATCGGTTTGTCTGTGGGACTGAAGAAATGAAACTAAAGCTGATCCCTGTATCAGGACAGTGCACTTGTAAGTAGTAAGAATTTACTTTAACCTGGCATGTTATGGAAAAAAATGTTATTACTAGGATTTCTCCAAAGAAAAAGAAAGCATCAAGAAAACTTTTGCAGTATGAACTTCTTTTGATGTACTTATGCCAGTCCTTTTTAGAACTCCGTGATACAATTACAGGATATCCAAAAAACAGCTGCTGTTCAATGCAGATTCCTGTGAAACAGGCAGATGATTTTTAGCAGTTTACTAATGCATTTTGTTGGTATAAACCAACTTTTTCCGGCTTCAAAATGTGCATGCACTTTCTTAAGGATAACTTCTGGCGACTTCGGAAAACAAAGCAATCCGAGTGCCACCCCGATTCTAGCAGGCAGGCAGTTTGGGGGGATAAGTTGCCCGAAGAAGAGGCAATTTATCGATGGGTGACTAAATCTCCCCGAACCTGAGCGTGTGTCTCTGCCCTTAAGAGTGATAAGATATGGAGTGTTAGATGCTCCTTGGACTTTTATGCAAATAACTTTTCTGCACTACTATATCAAACAACTAAACTTGTGTGGCTCCCAGTCCTATGTTGTATATATTTCAGGATGTGACTAACTGTCCTTAGCAACTAGTGTGCAGGTGTTTAGTAGCACTGATATAAACCAATACCTCCTTTTAAAAAAATATGATTACTATGAGTCAGCTATATGTTTGCAGTTTAGGTGCTTGCGGCATATAAGAGGGTGTTTAGAATTTTTTCTTGTTATGACATCTTTTCACAGACAATATGCTGAAAATAGCATCTGAGAAAAGTAATGCATAAGGAATGCATTACAACCTCAAAACAGAGACATTGCTAGTAAATGAAGGCCATACAGTATATCATAAATACCCCTATGTGTGTGTGAGGGGGTGAGAGATGTAACATGTTGCTAGAATCAAGATTAGAGCAAACCCGAAAACCTGCACAATATTTTAATTATAGTATCCCTCTACGTATACTGGTAAAATTCATATATCATTCAAATTTTACATCATAGCACTGATTCTTTTTATTCTGCTTTAGGTAAAGTGGTTGTTCACAATTTTTAGTGTAAATTAGACAATGAAATTCTGATTTTCAGTTATTTAGCTTTTTGTTCAGGAGCTTCTGTTTGCAATTTAAGCAACTATCTGGTTGATAGGGTTTACTTTAGCAACCAGGAAGTGTGAGTTTTCTCTGGGTACTCCCACATCCTGCACCCAGGCCTGGCCAGTGCTAGTTACGTCACTGGCTTCAATTTAGTAAAACCAATATACTGCAAAGTTGCCATCCATATACTAATCAACCCTTTCAAAATGGGCCTGTTAGCCATACTTCTAAACTACAACATTATCATAGTCATAGTTATCACATTTTGTATTAATTTATCATAAAACGTTTTTGATACTTTCACTCAACAGAATTACTTCAGCGCACTGCCCAGTTTTTTTATGCAGTAGTGCTTCTTTCCGCAAGTCTTCAGCATACATATAACTAGAAAAGTGAGGAGAGCAATCCAGGGCAGAAGATCTGCAACAATGTAGTTTATTAGCAGCTACAAAACACACAACATGTTTCGGGCCTCAAACGCCCTTTATCAAGTGTAACAAAAATGGAAACAAAGTGACCTTTTAAAACATATCCTATTGGAATCCCACCCCTTAATTGCAGGGTTAAAGTTCATCACCTCCATGTTTCATGTTAAAGTGCCAATTAGCAGTGTTAATAGTATAAATACAGCAATATGTGGAATAAAATTGTCGATCTTACACATAAAAAGATTTTTTAAAATATAAGAGTGCGTTTGTGAAAGTGTACGTATAATCTTTCAGACATTTACAGATTAAGACATATATCAAAATAGTGTATATCAAAAAATAGTCCAGTATTAAACAAAAAGAGTTTTTTCGACCTTAATCTATGGCATATTCAGTCCATTGCCATATCGCCAATTTCCACCTATAAATAAAATAAAATTCACTGATATAGCGCCTGGGTACTGCACATCACAGTGCCTACCTAGGTTTCACGAAACATTCAAAAAACGTTCATAAGACAGAAACTAGAGTAGCTTCCATAATATTCATTCTGGCAACTTACATGGTAATATTCATTACTATATAATAGTTAAATGGCCAAATGCCAGTATATAATTGAATCATCTTACCCTTATTGCGACTAAGTTGCTTGTATTTTCTATCATCAGAACCTGTAATAATGAAGACACAGAGTAAAAGTTAAAGATACCGTTTTAGGCTCCAACTATCATTCATTCCATCCGGAATAAGAGTGTTCAACTTTCTGATCCATCTGCCTTCAAGTTGCAGAAGTTTATTTAACCTGTTCCCACCTCTCTTATCTAGCACAGCTTCATCTAGGACACACCATTTCAATTGCATAGGGTTGTGTATATACTCTACAAAATGTCTGGATACAGATGTATCTGTTTGTGTGTTCATCTTGAAGTTCCTAATATTCCCTCTATGCTCTTGAATACGGATTTTGATTTCCCTTTTTATTTGCCCTACATAGCCCATGCCACAGGGACATTTCAGTAGGTACACTACATGGGTCGTATTACAGGTGGCGTAAGTTTTTATCTCATAACCTCTAGTGGGATGGTTATTGCCTTTCATAATTGATGAGCAACAATTGCAGCTCATACATGGAAAAGTTCCAGTTTTGGATTTTCCAAGAAACCTAGGCTTCTGTAACCTCGTATCTGAGGGACAGAGTATATCCTTGATCGACTGGCCTTTTTTATAGCAAAACAGGGGTGGTTGCTTAAAGAGGTGCCCAAATTGTTTATCAGCTTGTAATAATGGCCAATATTTCTTAACAGCTTGTTCAATTTTTCCACTATGATGATTATATGTGGAAACTAGGTTTAGCCATAGATCTTTTTCTATTTTTTGTTTTTTTGACAATAGATCAAAACGAGGGACTAATTCCACCTCTCCTACGGCTTTTCCTATAAGTTCAGGCCTATACCCCCTTTCCAAAAACTTTCTCGTAAGGGCCGTTTTCGCTTCCTCATATTTATATGGCCTTGAGGTAATTCTTTTAGCCCTAATAAATTGGCATTTTGGGATTGCTTTAGTAACTTTACGATTATGGAAGCTCTTCGCGTGAAGTAGATTATTCTTGTCTACAGGTTTCCGATATAAATCAGTGTGTAGTTTACCATCGGCCAAACTGATCTTCACATCCAGAAAATTAATTTCTGATTTCGACCATTCGTAAGTGAATTTTATGGTATCGTGGCTTGTATTTGCTTCCCTCAACATACTATCTAGTTGTTCAATACTCCCAGTCCAGAGGATGAGAATATCATCCACATATCTGTAATAAGCATGTATAGAATGGCAATACGGCTCCTTATTCAGAAAAAAATTTTCTCCAGATGGTGTACAAAAAGATTTGCATATGAGGGGGCGACTGTGGCTCCCATTGACGTACCCTGAGTCTGCCAAAAAAATTCGTTCTCAAATGCAAAATAGTTCTTTGTTAACACCATATTCAAACAATCTAATATAAAGAAAATTTTCTGATTAGGCAAATTGCTTTCCAATAGAACGTCTTCAATACAGATCATACCTTCATTATGGGGGATAGAAGTGTATAAACTTTGAATATCTATGCCGCATAATATAAGATCAGATGGAAGTGTATCAATTGCATTTATCCTGACCAAAAGGTCTGTAGTATCTTTTAAACATACACTGATTTTTTGCATTTCCTTCTGAAGAAAAGAATCAGTGAAAATAGACAAAGGTTCCAGTGCTGACCCTATCCCAGAGACTATGGGTCTCCCCGGGGGATTAGCTAGTGTCTTATGCACTTTCGGCAAAAGGTACAGCACTGGAGTCCTTGGCTTGTCAGTTATCAGAAAATCTCTTTCAACATTATCAATTACTTTATTTTGCCATGCTTCCTCTATCATTAAGTCAATGCTCTTTTTAACTTCAAATGTAGGATCATACCCCACTTTAACATAATGCCCAGGTGTATTAAGCTGTTTGTAGGCTTCACAGTTGTATTTGGTCCTGTCTAATAGCACAATACTTCCGCCTTTATCAGCCTTGCGAATAATTATTGAGGTATTGTTTTTCAATGAGCGTAATGCTGCTCTTTCTTTAAAGCTCAAATTATTAGCAGGCGGAGTGGTGCTATTACGCCAAATCTTCTTACTTTCAGTTAACACAATATGTTCAAAAGCTTGAACTGGCTCATTTTGTATATCAGGTATAAATGTACTTGGTTTCTTACATTTAGTGACTGGGCCGGGATCTTTATTCTCAGGAAAACACATTTTAAGCTTAATTTTCCGTACAAACTTAAGAAAGTCAATCTCCCAGTCCTCAGCTGCAGTAAAATGCATAGGCACAAAACCAAGGCCCTTATTAAGAACAGCCAGTTCGCTAGAGGTCAGTTCATCAGATGAAAGGTTAATAACTAGATTTTTTACCTCGGTGCCTGCCTGTTCCTCCATGGATAACGATCCTTGCTATGCTGAATTTCGGGATTGGAATGTCTCTTTCCTTCGCCTCCTTCCTCTGTGCGTCCGTCTAAAAAACTCCGCTGTGAAGTACTCGGGGTTTCATCTTCACTGCTTGTGGGGATAGCGGGGCTGCGTCTTTCTCTCCAACCTTTATTGTAGAAGCGTTGACCAGGCAGTCCGGTCCTCAGGGATCCCCCTTCAGAGCGCTGCCGAAGACGGTCTTGACGCCAGGTGTAGACTCTCTCTGCCGCATAATCCTCCGCATCCCTTTCTAATTTGGCAAGCTTCCTTGTTAGTATATTACGGCGTAGTTTCTCACCCTTTCAGCTTCCTCCACGCCGACACTATTGACTATTTCAGTCCTGCACTTTACGATCTGATCTTTCAGTTCTGTCAGTCTCACATGCGCTCACTCCACCATCAACACCATTAGATCTAGGCTGCATTTGTTCGTGATCTCGTGCCAGCGTTGCATCAGGATCACATCATCACCGCACAGGTTGGGTGTAATATCGAGTCGCAGGCCACGTGGGATTTGCTTGGCCTTTACATACCGGATCAGCGTGCTTTGATGTAAGGATAAACTTATTTCCTTTTTTTCCAGGTTCAGTAATTCTCTAGCCGGATCTCTGGTTAGACACAGTCCTCCTTGCGGTTCTAACCCTTTTTCTGCTTCTGTTATGATTCGTAGGATATCGCTGTCTGTATATGCAAATGTAAGACAGCTTTCGGATGTTCCATTAGTAGCCATAGTGGAGATTCTTTAACCTCCTAGGTACGGCGGCACTTGAAGAAACGGTAAATCTGATCACTCAACAGAATTACTTCAGCTCAATGCCCAGTTTTTTTATGCAGTGGTGCTTCTTTCCTCTTAGACTTCACCGCAAGTCTTCAGCATACATATAACTAGAAAAGTGAAGAGAGCAATCCAGGGCACTTATAGGAAAAGCCGTAGGAGAGGTGGAATTAGTCCCTCGTATTGATCTATTGTCAAAAAAACAAAAAATAGAAAAAGATCTAAGGCTAAACCTAGTTTCCACATATAATCATCACAGTGGAAAAATTGAACAAGCTGTTAAGAAATATTGGCCATTATTACAAGCTGATAAACAATTTGGGCACCTCTTTAAGCAACCACCCCTGTTTTGCTATAAAAAAGGCCAGTCGATCAAGGATATACTCTGTCCCTCGGATACGAGGTTACAGAAGCCTAGGTTTCTTGGAAAATCCAAAACTGGAACTTTTCCATGTATGAGCTGCAATTGTTGCTCATCAATTATGAAAGGCAATGTTGTTAAACATCCCACTAGAGGTTATGAGATAAAAATCAAAACTTACGCCACCTGTAATACGACCCATGTAGTGTACCTACTGAAATGTCCCTGTGGCATGGGCTATGTAGGGCAAACAAAAAGGGAAATCAAAATCCGTATTCAAGAGCATAGAGGGAATATTAGGAACTTCAAGATGAACACACAAACAGATACATCTGTATCCAGACATTTTGTACAGCATAAACACAACCCTATGCAATTGAAATGGTGTGTCCTAGATGAAGCTGTGCTAGATAAGAGAGGTGGGAACAGGTTAAATAAACTTCTGCAACTTGAAGGCAGATGGATCAGAAAGTTGAACACTCTTATTCCGGATGGAATGAATGATAGTTGGAGCCTAAAACCGTATCTTTAACTTTAACTCTTCATTATTACAGGTTCTGATAATAGAAAATACTAGCAACTTAGTCGCAATAAGGGTAAGATGATTCAATTATATACTGGCATTTGGCCATTTAACTATTATATAGTAATGAATATTACCATGTAAGTTGCCAGAATGAATATTATGGAAGCTACTCTAGTTTCTGTTTTATGAATGTTTTTTGAATGTTTCGTGAAACCTAGGTAGGCACTGTGATGTGCAGTACCCAGGCGCTATATCAGTGAATTTTATTTTATTTATAGGTGGAAATTGGCGATATGGCAATGGACTGAATATGCCATAGATTAAAGGAGAAGGAAAGCTACAGAGGCGTTTTATTGCCAATAGATTAGCTGCAATAGTACAAGCTAGAATGCTATATTTATTCTGTAGAATGTTTTACCATACCTGAGTAAAAAGCTCTAGAAACTCTCTGTTTGTTTAGGATAGGAGCTACAGTATTAACATGGTGTGACATCACTTCTTGCCTGAGTCTCTCCCTGCTCTGGGCTCAGATTACAGTAGAGAAGGGAGGGGGGGAGAGGAGCAAACTGAGCATGCTCTTGCCCAGGGCAATGAGGTTTAAGCTGAAGGCAGGAAGTCTGATACAGAAGCCCATGTGTACACAATAGAAGGAAAGAAATGCAGTGTTTTTTTTGACAGGGGACTCAGAGCAGCATTACTTTGGGGGTTTACTGGTATATTTAGATGGACCTTTCTGATAAGGCTTACTTAGTTTTAACCTTTCCTTCTCCTTTAAGGTCGAAAAAACTCTTTTTGTATAATACTGGACTATTTTTTGATATACACTTTTTTGATATATGTCTTAATCTGTAAATGTCTGAAAGTTTATACGTACACTTTCACAACGCACTCTTATATTTTAAAAAATCTTTTTATGTGTAAGATCGACAATTTTATTCCACATATTGCTGTATTTATACTATTAACACTGCTAATTGGCACTTTAACATGAAACATGGAGGTGATGAACGTTAACCCTGCAATTAAGGGGTGGGATTCCAATAGGATATGTTTTAAAAGGTCACTTTGTTTCCATTTTTGTTACACTTGATAAAGGGCGTTTGAGGCCCGAAACATGTTGTGTGTTTTGTAGCTGCTAATAAACTACATTGTTGCAGATCTTCTGCCCTGGATTGCTCTCCTCACTTTTCTAGTTATATGTTTTTGATACTTTTGTTCCTTAACCAAAATTAACAGAAAAGCAGTCCAAGCTAGCACTCACAGGACATATAAAGTGACATTTTATTTTCAGTGTTTTCATCACATTTTGAAATTCTGGAAATAAAATCCTGTTTCTTAATACAATATAAAATCTTTTGAACACTGCCACTTTTCAAGTGTCTATATAATCATAGCAGATACACCAGGCGGTCTGTATAGATTTACTGAAGGGTGAAGTGGCCGTCGCCAGCAAAAATTCGGCAGAAATACCAGCCACAGGGACATTGCCAATTTACTAACAGAGAGGACAATTCGCTAGCATCGCTATCGAAGTTTCACTCAATTGAACTATCGTTACTCCGCAAATTCACTAAAATGAGAATTTTCCCTTACATTACCCCTTTCGCCGGAGTTTCCTTCACCAGCTTAGACCTGACGAAATGATAAGATGAAGCTACATCCTCCTCAATCTTATGTCAGTGACAACATATCCTGTATGCCAAAAAGTCATAAAAGTTCTAAAAAAAAAAAAACACTTACGTTTTTTCATATTTTAAAGTGGAAAGATTGTATTTAAAAGTTGTAACGGTAAAAAAAAATTTGTTTTAACTTTTTTTAACCATTTGAGTCCTGCGTGGGTCCGTTTTTTGGAACCCATACCCGACACGCAACCTGCAATCCGCAACCCAGACCCGCAACCCGCATTCTTACCCGCTTGGACCCGCTACCGGACCAGCAAGTACCTTATCCGCAACCCAGACCCGTGACCCGCTGACCATCAAGAAACAGGAAGTTCTGTCATTGTAAACCGGAAGTTACATCATCTGAAGTAGGCGTGACCAGAAAAAAAGGAGTAAAACAGCAAGTGCTGTCATTGTAAACCGGAAGTGACATCATCGGAAGTAGGCATGATCAGAATAAAGGAGTAAAAATCACTATTGAGAAGACCTGCGGCCCGACCTGCGACCTGCAGAACCGCCGACCTGCGTCTATACCCGCACCTAGAACTTCTACCCGCAGGTTATTGCAGGTACACGACCCGCTGCAGGACTCTAATTTGAGGGACATGCCACATTTTTTTTAGGGTGGCTCATGTCTAGGACATTAGAGGATCTCTTTTGTATTTATTTTGCTTCCTTGGACATTTTTAATAATGGCCACTTCACGCAATTTCCCCAATATCACTAATACAGACATATATATGACCTATATGAACCTGCCCTATTCAAATTGACCTAAGCGATAGTATACCAATGAAGTTTTGCTAGGCTGAAACGAATGTTAGTGAAAGTTCGCTATGAAATGCTCGCGCTGACTAATTTACACTAGCGAAACTGCCAAGATGCAACTTTACATTTTAGTGAATTAGCGTAGTGGTAGGAAATTTGGGTCTGACGGAGTTGCACGAAGTGTGGTGAAGCCGTTCGCAGGCAAAATTTGCCCTTTAGTGAATTTGCCCCATAGACTGCATTAAGATATGAATTGTTAATCCCCATTGCAACTAGCATTGGGGATTAGGTATTTGGACAACTCTTTTCAATGCTGGAAATCTCCCTCTAAGTATGCAACCATCGGCAGTGCTAAAGGTACATGTGAGCTCTAGTAAATTTATTGAGTACCATGTAATGGTACTCAATAGGAAAAAGTCTTATTTCATATGAGAACCATGAATGACATCTGACCCCTATTTATTTTGCATGTTAAGTATGCGTTCACAGATGTACTGCAAACAGTGAGAAGATGTGGGTATGGGTCGGATGCAGGTCCTACAATGGCAAAATTTTGCAGGTTAGGGTTGGGTGCAGGTTAAGGTTTTTTAAGTTACGGTTGGGTGCAGTTGAGTTTTTCCAGACCCACACATTACTTCTTCTAACTACTTTTCTTGTTATTCATTTTTGAATATGTTTCAGAAATATTAAAATCTATTTGAAATGTTGCTTTAGTATTTATAAGCAATTTTCATTTTATAATATATCTTCTTTCTTCTGTGTAATAAGGAAGTGAAAATGCTATTTAACCTTCTTCTCCTTTGTTCCTTAGTTGAAAATTCCTGTGACTCCCTCTTCCTCCACCACCAGCAAATGATCCCAGCTACCTCTCCCTGACCTCTGCTTCTGTGGCCAATCCTGTTTCGATGTTTGCCAGGGAATGGGTCAATCTTATGACTTGAAGGATTCCATGACCAGTTCTGCTCCCTGAAACCTTATCCTTTACCCAAAGAGCCTGATGCTGCTAAAATATAACTTCCTATATGTTGCTGAATTCATTGAATCATTCCTGCTTCTTTGATAAAGTGAGAAGTACTTATTTGATTCAATGAGGTGTAGAACTCCTGACAATCCTGTATCTAAAGACAATACAGACTGGCTGACTGATGCAACTACTGTACTTCCACCTCAGTGTTAAGTTAAAAAAAATCAAGCCTTTATTCTTAAAAAATCACTATATTTTTTCAAAACATTTTTGGATTTTGAAATAATCTGCAGCCAAATAGAGGCTGCATAAAGTACTACAAAAAAAAGATCTATTAAATGTAGCAGTCATGGTACACATATTATTTACAGAAAACAATTTAGAAAATTAATTATCATTACACAATGCAATTTTATATATATAAATATCTTAGGGTGGGTAAAGGTATATTGGCAGTACAATTGCTTACACGTTATGACGTAAACATATGTATCCATTTTATTGATATAGATGAATATTTTTATTTTTAAAATGACATATCTGCAAAATGATAAGGAGAGGCTTTTGTATACAGAAACCCAGGGGCATTTGTACTTTCTGTCTCTTTCTTATTGTCTACTTTCATTCTCAGCTCTAACTTTTCTCTTTGTGACCATCTTTCCTTTTCTGCTCTGGCCTCTGTAGAAGAAGATTATGATTCTGATTTGCTGTGTAATTCTTGCAATTGTCATAGCATCAACAATCGGAGGAATCTTTGCCTGAGGTGAGAGCACAAGACTTGGTTGTCTGAGCAAGCAATCGCAAAGAAAAGTAAATTAATACAGGCTACTAGCTCTAAGCTCTATTATGTATAATTATGTATATATTACTATGTGTATATTAAATTATCATTCATCCTAATCATTTTAGATTAGGAAATTCTTTAGAAAACTTATTTTAACAAGGTCTGCTATTTCCACAGCTAAACTGTGGCTACATGATAGGAACCACAACAGCATCTGTTGCTGTACTAAACACAATGAATTTATAATATGAACAATATGAATGTGGCTAATGATAGCTACAGACCAAAAAAGTAATGTTGCTACATGTTTCAGGTTTCTGTTTCTTCTACTATAAATACCTCAACCAGTGGAAAAGAAAATCAGAGAAAGGTGAAGAAAGATGATGAATGTTAAGACTTACTGAAGATTATAATTGACATTAAAAAATTGGAAAAATGGTCACTTGTGTCTGTGCAATTAATTATATAGTTAATCATATTTTAGACAAACAGTAACAAATAATGAGTATGTTTTCAGTTTTAGACCTCATACTATCTTTCATTGTTTATTTTTCATGTCAGGACTAGTGATTGGCGAATCTGTGGCATTTACCAAAAAAATTGCAAAACACATTGAAGTCAATGGGCGTCAAAATAATTTTGACTGACGCACGTCAATTTTTATATGCGTGACTATTTTGTCCAAATGTATTAAAGTCAATGGGCATCCAAATTATTTTCACACGCACCAATTTTTATGCTCGCGCCAATTTGTTTTTGACAAGGCAGATTTTTCACTGGCAAATTTTCACCACTGTTTCGTGAATTTATTCGCTGACTGCGAATTTCTTCACCATAACTAGTCAGCACTGTTAAAGGGGTGGTTCACCTTTACGTTAGCTTTTGCTATGTTATAGAATGAGCAACTTTTCATTTGGTCTTCATTATTTATTTTTTATCGTTTTTGACTTATTTGTCTTCTTCTTCTGACTCTTTCCAGCTTTCAAATGGAGGTCACTGACCCCATCTAAATAAAATTGTTATTGCTACTTTTTGTTACTCATCTTTCTATTCAGGCCTGTCCCATTCGTATTCCAGTCTCTTATTCAAATCAATTCATGGTTGCCAGGGTAATTTGGACCCTAGCAACCAGATCGCTGAAATTGCAAACTGGAGAGCTGCTGAATGAAAATCTAAATAAACACAAATAATAAATAATGAAAACCAATTGCAAATTGTCTCAGAATATCATTCACCACATAATATTAAAAGTAAATTTAAAGGTGAACAACTCCTTTAATGGGGACAGACTGCACAGTAGAAGTCATGTCTGTAAATATATTAAAGTTGGTAGGATTCTAGCCCATGTAATCTGAGGCAGAATGCGTAGTACCATAGTTGTAGCTTTAGAAAACTCTTAAGGGGCTGATTTATCAGAATTGGAGTATTTTCTGAAACCTCAAATATTCCAAAGAAAACAATGTAATTTAAATTGGTCTCATTGAAAATGAATGCAAGAGTGTGATTTCTGCTTGTGTATTAGTTCTTTTAAATGAAAAACGCATACGCAAATATTCTCGCTCATATTTTTAGTAAATAAGCTAGTGATCGAGGGAAGAAACACAACTGCAGAAAAAAAATCACACTCGTTGCTTTATTTATTTATTTATTTTTTACACAATTCCATTTTTGTTTGTTTCCCTTGGCCATGAAAATTTATAAAAACCCAGTCCCGGGTTTGTTAATGAAATGCCACAACTTTCTCTTTGATCTCCTGTACTGAACAGCCAGAAAAATATACAACATTTCTAACTAAATTGGCTTTTGGCAGAGAGCCCAGAATAGATACTTAGATACTTTTGTAACAATTAAGATAAGCAAAAAATTAATTGTAACAATTTAAGACAAGCAGGTCTCTTGGCGAAACTGTGACTTTCTGCTTAAAGAGCAATTCATCTTTATTAGAAAAACTGTAATAACACATAAAAACCACAGAAATGTGTTCATACTTTCATAACCTGACAAATTTTGTCAATTGGACATGGTAATTAGGAGTGTGGTCACAAAAATGGCATGGTCAAAATAGTTTAGCCACAAATCTGTTGTCCCTCTTTCTGTTTCCAAAATGTTGGAAAGTATGATAACTGGTCTACAGAGGGAGTAAAATTACTGTACAATAATAGTTAGTGTATCTGTTTTGATGCTCTGCATTTTTTACCTGCTCTGGATTCTAATGCACACATGGTACAGGCTTTGATAACAGCAGTATGTCGACAACATAAGCAAAGCCACAAGGACAATGTACACAAAAACACCTTTAATTATATTGCTAAAGACAATACCAAGATGATTCGACCAAGTGTACGGGAGTCAATAGCAGTATATATAAACTATATGTAAAGTATAGTATAGTCCAATGCCACTTATCTGGGCCTATACTGTATATATTGAAAATGAGGTATGATGTGGTGCCCTTGCCCAGCAGCAAAACGATAAGACCAAACTCATTTTTTTTAATTGAAGCCCGATGTGCTTCTCACCCAGTGCAAAGGGTGCAATGACTTTCTTTAAAAAAGGCTAAATCTGTTGAAAACCTACAGGTCCCAGGCCAAAAGGCACAAAAGATCCAGTAGTCTTCAAGATCCCCTTTGCAGAAACTAGGAGGAGCCCCTTTATCCCCAACCCCCCCCCAGCACAAAAGGCACAGACAGGGGCAACGGCCGCCAGGGTTCAGGGGGGAAGGAGCCTAATGGCCACACACACCCCCCCCCCCCAGATTTGTGCATTGACCCACGAGGCCAGTGCACAAAATTCAAAAGTTCAAAATAAATGCTTTAAAAAATAAATAAAGTATAGGGAGTTAAAAATGCATAAAAATAGTAGATCAGTGTACTGCCCCAGCCTATCAGACAGATTTTAAAAATGTCTTAATCACCCTGTGCCAGAAGGCTTGGGGATTTAAGAGCAAGTGCACTAAAAATTGCCAGGTGCAAAGTGCCAGTGCATCTGTGTCCTTCTTCACTGTGTCCAGCTCCCTATGGGTGCAAATACTGGGGACCCGTCTCAGGCTCAATTTAGCTTCCAGCCCCTGGCCAGAGGTGCCTCTTTGCCTCACCAGTGAAAGAGCCAAAGACATACCCCCCTTAGCTAGAGAATACCCATTCCACTGATAATAACGAATACTATACATAATCTTAGCCAAAAGTCTGAGAAGCGATGAGTCCAAACGAATACTGTATTAGCAATAAAGCAATAAACAGGTGTCTAATTGCTCTGTAATGTCTAAAATTGCATCCTCTTACATAGCTGCTGCTGCTGTAATGCAAAAAGTGTACCAATACATAGACTGGTATGCAGTTGCAGTGTTGGACTGGGACACCAGGGGCCCACCCAAAAGCCTTATATGAGGGGCCCACCAAAAAACCTTAGACCAGGGGCCCACTCTCAGTACTGCTATTCTTCCTCTCCTCACTCAACCTCTATTCTACTAGTCTCTTTTCTTTACATACTATACTCTATTTTCCCATCTATTTAACCTCTTTGTTCTCATAGAAATAGGAAATGACCATGAAATAGGCCAGAAGTTTAGCAGCATGAGGGCCCACTGACACCTGGGCCCACCGGGAGTTTTCCTGGTATCCCGGAGGGCCAGTCCGACACTGTGCAGTTGAGACTTATAGTTGAACAAAAAATCAGTGACCGACTGTTATCATAGCAGTCACCATCTGATCGCAGACGGGGGGGAAGTCTTAGCTGGTTAAAGAACTACCCTTTTGCACCCCAATGTGCTTACAATCCAACCTTCCCCTTATCTAACTGATGCCTTGCTGTATAGAAAGCAAATAGTCAATAGGGGCTCAGTAGCAAAACTAATAATGTTTGCCATTGACTCTAACTTTAAAAAAAAAAAAGCTGAAAGGTGCCTAACGCACGTTTCATCAAAGGTGTCACACTTGCTTACACTTACATCTTCTAACATCTGGGACTCCCAAATGACGTGCCTATACTGTATGTCATTGCGCCCACTCCCTCCGCATCGCTGCTCAATATGTTACGCTATTGTGGATCCAGTGCCTCACAACATCTGGGACTCCCAAATGACGTGCCTATACTGTATGTCATTGCGCCCACTCCCTCCGCATCGCTGCTCAATATGTTACGCTATTGTGGATCCAGTGCCTCACAATATGAGTAGGAACTAGAATGGCATATTAAAAGAGTAAGAAACTATTCCTGTATCCTACCTAGTAGTCTCCCAATGGCAAATACAGAGGTTGCTCCAATGTCACAACTTGGGGAGGTCCATTTTTTCCCGAAAAAAAATTATTTTAGAAAAAATCGTGAAAAAAATTAATCAAATTATTTTTTTCGGATTTTCCACCAAAAAACAGTTTTTTCAGATTTTTGCCCGAAAACCACAAAATCTTCAGATTATTGCACAACACCCAGTGCAGATCAAGATATCTTTGGGACTTTTCCCATTGATTTATATGAAACTTTGGCATGTCTGAGATGCTGGATTTTCGGATTCAGATTTTTTTCATCCTCGGGGTATAAAAAATCCCTACAATTTTTGGGGGTTTTGGCATTTGGAGTTTAATAAATGACCCCCTTCATGTCAGAAGGTACATAAAGAGGCCATCTGCAACAACACACACAAATGACCCTGTAATGGGTAGGTGGTGAAAGAGAGGGTAAAAAAATTATTAACACAGGATGGAAAAAGCATACATGTAGCAAGTGTTAGCGGAATAGAAAATATGTGATTTGTACAGGACTGAAAAGTCAGATCCTATGTTAAAGGAAGTAGCTCAGATACAGTATGCTTTCATTGAGACATGCAATGGATAACGTATTTAGGGAAAAAAATCCACCAACATCCGGTCTATGTCGCCACCTCTTATGTTCTGGCTGATGTCAACTTCAGTCTGATTTTCAACTTATGCTTAGTTTTCCCAACATATAATTTATCGCAGGAGCACTTAAAGGAGAACTAAACTCTAAAAATTAAAATGGCTAAAAATGTCATATTTTATATACTGAACTTATTGTACCAGCCTAAAGTTGCAGTTTCTCAATAGCAGCAATGATCCAGGACTTCAAACTTGTCACAGGGGGTCACCATCTTGGAAAGTGTCTGCGACACTCACATGCTCAGCCTTATATTGTGACATGTATATTCTATGTGTACTGCAGACTACTTTGTGAGTGGGTCCCTAAGCTGACGGCATCTTAAAAAAAGATTATGGGGAGCTACCGGGGTATCTTTGGAAACACAGATCTTTACTGCTAAAGGGCTGTGGTTGCCTTGGGCAGGTAACAGAAGGCCAAAACATAATGTACAACATTTCTAGCTACTTGTTTAGTTAAGCTTTAGTTCTCCTTTAATGACATAGACTGCCCTTTCTGTGTTGTAGTCAAGATGTTGTCATGACCTTTCCCAAGGTGATAATTTTACGCTGTAAAAATCCTATAATCACTCAAGCCAATGTACAACATTACATTGCCTAATTCACATCTGCATACTTTCAATACAGTTAATAGAACTTTAGCCAGTAGATATCAATACATCTCAAAGTGGTATAAGTTATATAAACGCAAACTAATAGTATTTGAATGATTTTCAGAGAAAAAGATTTACCAATAAAACATTGAGAAGAGGCAGTTGCACCACAAAAAATTGTTGAACGACAAACTAAAAGTAAAGAGGATGCAAAGGACAAAGTTAGGGTAGAACTCCACGGGCAATTTTACCTGCGATACCTTGTGTCGGAACAGAAGGTATCACAGGTAAAATCACCCATGGAGTTTCTACTGAAAACAGTGATTCTATCCCAGCTGGGAGTTAACCATTTTTCCCTGAAAGGTCCATTTCTTTAAAGGAAAACTAAGTTAGCTTAATCAGAAAGGTCTCTTTAAATACACCAGTAAACCCTCATATTAATATTGCTCTGAGTCCTCTCTCAAAAGAAAACTGAATTTGTTTCCTTCTATTGTGTACACATGGGCTTCTGTATCAGACTTCCTTCTTTCAGCTTAAAGCTCCAGGGCAGGCACTTGAGCATGCTCAGTTTGCTCCTCTTCCCCTCCCTCCTCCCCTCCCTGCTGTAATTTAAGATAATACTGTATAGCAACTGCTATCCTAAGGCTAGGGCCACACGGCGCGATTTTGCCGCCATTCTGCGCTGGGCGAGTTGCGAGTTGCGAGTCGCTGCGGTTTTTAAGCCGAAATAGCTTTGTTAACTTTGGCGCTGGCGTCAATGCAAATCGCGGCGAAATCGCTGCGCTAATTCACACGCGGCGATTCTTTTTCTACTGTCGCCCGGAAACGCCCAGCGAGGCAACTTCGGGCGACAATAGAAAACGAATCGCCGCGTGTGAATTAGCGCAGCGATTTCGCCGCGATTTGCATTGACGCCAGCGCCAAAGTTAACAAAGCTATTTCGGCTTAAAAACCGCAGCGACTCGCAACCCGCAACTCGCCCAGCGCAGAATCGCGGCAAAATCGCGCCGTGTGGCCCTAGCCTAAACAAACAGACAGAGCTTCTATTGAGCATTATACAGAATAAAGATAGTATTCTAGCTTGCGTTATTGTGACTATATGTCTATGAAGATTCTCATTTATCCAGGTCACGATACATACAGCATCTAGTAGAATTAAGTCAAAGGCAACTAGACATTTCAAGTTTTTTTTTTCTCAAAAAAATCAAGGGTCGAATTTCCAGTAATCTGAGTTTTTTTGAACTCCCATAACTTCGAAATTCGAATAAAAAAGACCTACCGAAATTCAATTTAAAAATCAAAGGTTTTTATGTGGGTGACTAGGATGCATTCGATCGTTCGAATCGAAATAAGATCGAATTTGATTCGAAGCATTTTCAAAAAAACCTTCCATTTTTCAAAGTCCACCAATTGATTCTAAATAGTTTCTAGGAGGTTCCCCCATAGGCTAAAATAGCAATTTGGCAAGTTTTAGATGGCGAATGGTCGAAGTCAAATTTTTAAAGCTAAAGTACATGATGAATTTCAGTATTCACATTTTTTAATTTTTTTCAAATGCACATCGAATTTGGACTATTCCCTAGTCGAAGTACACAAAAATAGCTCAAAACTCGAATTTTTTTACTTCGAATTTTCATTTCAACCCTTGATAAATATGCCCCTAAATGTCCAGTTGCCTTTGACTTAATTCTGCTAGATGCTATGGTGGCTAATCTATTGGCAAGAAACTGCATCTGCAGCCTTCCTTCTCATTTAAGTAAATTGTATGTCCATTACTTCAATCCAGCATAACCAAATGCGTGAACTTCACGTGACTTTTTTCTAGTTGATATCCTCCTTGCATACTTTTCTCTGATACTGCTGTCTGCTCGTCTGGTAGTTAATCTGTTTTCCAATTGCTTCTGCTATATTTGAATACAGGCATAGTGGCCAAAACTGAATTTGACGGCTTATTTATTGGCCAATAGTATTGGCCAATACTGTCACA
This sequence comes from Xenopus laevis, assembly GCF_017654675.1. Taxonomy (NCBI): domain Eukaryota; kingdom Metazoa; phylum Chordata; class Amphibia; order Anura; family Pipidae; genus Xenopus; species Xenopus laevis. The sequence goes on along the minus strand of NC_054383.1, from coordinate 64,249,545 downwards.
AGTTCCGCCTGTTCTGTGTGATGATGTCAACACTGCTTGAAGCAGGAGGGGAATCACTTTGAATCTGACTGGCTTAATTTTTTAAATCATTTTCGAAGGGTGGTGTTTAGAAGCAAGTGTGGACTACTGAAGCACAAACATGGCTGCCCTGCTGCACTGGAATCCAGGGGCTCATACTCTTAAGGGGGAAATGTAATTAAAGTCGGTAACGGAAAAAATATTCGCAATGCTAAAGTTATGCGTCTTTGCGAACAAATTTGCATTTGTGCGAATTTAATATAGCTTTTGCGAACCCGGAAACTGTTTAGTAACCACTTCCAACTGTGGAAGAAGGTTTGCGAATTTTATTTTATAGCTAGTACCAGTGCGCAGTGAATGTAATAAAACTTCTTTCTGAAAAAAAGCAATGTGCAATTAAAATTCGCAATGCGCAATTAAAACAGTTTAAGGAAGTATTACATTGCAAAATTAGACTTTTTGTTCTTATTTCTGCTAATTGTTTTGCTCTTTGTGACTTTTATTACATTCCCCCATTAATATGTTAACATTTGACCAATTATTTTAAAAAAAATATTTAAAACTGCTTAAAAATGTAACACAATGGCAGGTGTTAAGAAAAAGTATTTTGGGTGTATCTTTTTAATATGATTGCCTGAACATTGCATGCGCATAGTTAGACTGCCCTGACGGCAAGGTATCAGATGTATGTTCTTATTTACCTAGTAAAGCAATAGCTACAACCAGAGGAATCAACATTTGCCAAGATTAAAGAAAGTGTGTCATTGGACAAATACATCAGATCCTTTCCTTTAAAAATCCAATGCTGGGCTGGACAAGAAGACAATGTAAAACAAAGTAAACAGTTGTTAAGCTTGGTGGAAAGACATACCCCCAGATGAATATTAAGTTTGTTACTTTTAATAGAGGAGATACATTTTTCCTTAAAGGAATTGTTCAGTAAACAAATAAAAACTGGGTAAATAGATAGGCTGTGCAAAATAAAAAAAAAATTCTAATATAGTTAGTTAGACAAAAATGTAATCTATAAAGGCTGGAGTGACTCGATGTGTAACATAAAAGAATAGAACACTACTTCCTGCTTTTGATTTTCAGCTCTCTTGGTTACCAGGCAGCAACCAAGCTCCCTTGAAGGGAGGCCACATGGATCATAACTGCTTGCTTTTGAATCTGAGCTGCATGCTGAGGATCAATTGCAAACTCACTGAACAGTTATGTCCTATGTGGCCCCCTTCAAGTTATTGAGAAAAGCAGGAAGTTGGATTCTGGCTATTATGTAGACATCTGTTCTCTGCAGCCTTTATACATTACATTTATGGCTAACCCACTATATTAGAAACATTTTTTTATTTTGCACAGCCTATCTATTTATACAGTTTTTATTTTTACACTGAACTGTTCCTTTAAATGGGAAACTGTTATGAAAATGAAATATAAGCTTCATTGTGCTGAAATAAGAAACTTTCTAAATATAATCAATTAGAAATTCTGTACCGTTTCTCTTAGCCTCTATCAGCATTGGTTTCTCTTCACTCTCTCTTCATCTAGGAGTTGGGCATCATAGTTTAATTGATAATTAGATCTAATATAACTTTTAGGGACGCTCCCTTGAAAAATGCTGACAAATCCTGCATGTATAGTTGCAGGATTCCTGGTGATTTTAAAAGAGTGAACTGTAATACATCTTCTAATTAAAAGGAGCCCCCCAAAGGCTGTATTAGACCTAACTGTAATTTAAAATCAGACTACCGACTCCTACTAGTAACATAGTAAGTTAGGTTGAAAAAAGAAAAATTCTTTATATTTAGAATATTTCTTATTTCAAAATGACGAAGCTTATAATAAATCTTCATTTTTGCTATAGTCCACCTTTAAGAGGGATTTTAAAAAAACCATCAGCTTAAGCCTGGCCAGAAGGGGCAAGTAAACCTAAACAAAGACTTTTATTCTAGGAACAGGGTAAGACATGGACAATACCTTAAACTTGGACATATGTTATAACTGCCATATTATCACCAAAATAGAAATGCACCATGTCAATTCTTTTCACCAGGCAAAGTTTCTTCAGTAAATCTTTTCCAATTTATTGAGAGCACATGAATTATTTTTTCGCCAAGAGAAATTTCTCTATGTTCAGACTGCAAACTACCATTATAAAGCTGAAGAAACCACTTTTGCATCTAGTTCTGTCTCCTCATCCATGCTAATTTCCTACATTCTCTACAGAATATTAAATATATATTATATACCCAAAGGAAATTTACACCAGGAAAAATTTTAGAACATTTCTCTTACTTAAATTTTTTTTAGTTAATTTGTGATGTATTACGAAAATACACCTGACAAATTGTAATACTTAAATGGTCTTTTCCCTTATTTTTGAGATGTATTAGGCCAGAAAAAGAATACAAGTGGCATATTGCAATTAATACTGGGCCTGATAATTACAGCCATGAGTCAACTGAGGCAAGTTTTATGTCTAATTCAATAAGAGTGACCATGTCACGGCCGGCACCCAACACCAGAACAAGTGCTCGAATCCTGGGTCTGAGCTAAGCTTCACCAGTGGTGTGACCACCTTTGAGCTTCGGGAGGAGCCCTCAGCCTAATCGGGTGCCACCTGGTCTTACGAGAGGTTCAAGCAAGTGTTCTGGCAGGCAATGGGGCATGGCTGGTAGCTAGAGTCTTTGGGACCGAGGATCACGGTAACAGACAAGGATAAGGCAGAAGGATCGTCAGACAGGCTGGGTCGTGGCAGGCAGAAAGCAAGGGTCGTCAGGCAGGCAAGGGTCAAAACCGGGTATCAAGCAGGAAGGGTACAAGCAGAAGAGTAGTCGGATATCAGGCACTGGTCAGGATACAGAATTCGGGATGGTCAAGGTACAGGCTGGGTCAAACACGGATAATCAGATTCAAACAGACAAAATAGCACAAGGCTTCAGAACAGAGCACCAGAAACAAGTTCTATCACGGGCAGTTTGCTGGGAGTGGAAGTGGCCAATTTATACCTTGTTTGGACGCAAAGGTTTTCGCGCCAAAATCGGCGCACACGCGTCAGGATCGACGCGCGCGCGTCCGCGTCAATAAAGGAAACGAGACGCGGGCGCGCGCGTCCTAAGGAGGCAAGATGGTGGAACCACGAGGCCGGCGTGGCGGGCGTCCCCGCGGCCGAATTACAGCACCCCCAATCCCAGGTAAGACAGATTTCCTTACATTACCCCCCTCTCTAGGGGGGGACACCGGACCCCCAGGCTTCCCAGGAAACTTTAAATGGAACTGCTTCCTAAGACGATCAGCCTTGATGTCATCAACTGAGACCCAGGAGTTCTCCTCAGGACCGAATCCCTTCCACCTAGTGAGGTATTGGAGTTTGTTACGTACCATTCGGGAATCAAGGAACTCCTGGATCTCAAATTCAGGCTGACCGTCAACTTGCACTGGAGGGGGAACAGAAGTAAGGCGAGTATTAGCGGCAGGTTTAAGCAAAGAAACATGAAACGAATCAGAAATTTTGAAATTAACAGGCAATTTAAGGCGAACAGACGAAGGGTTGATAACAGTAGTGATGGGGTAAGGACCAATGAAACGGGGACCCAGCTTAAGGGAAGGAACCTTTAACTTGATGTTTTTGGTAGAGAGCCACACCAAGTCTCCCACTTTATACTGGGGTGCTTCTCTACGTCTTTTATCAGCAGCCCTTTTCTGAGCAGAAGTAGCAGTAGACAAAGAATCATGTACCTGGGACCAAATCATGGAAAATTGTTCGACAGAGGAATTAGCGGAAGGGACAGAAGAACCAGAATTAGAGAAGGAAAAAGCTTTTGGGTGTAACCCATTAACAATAAAAAACGGAGACTCCCCAGTGGAGGAGTGAGTAGCGTTATTGTAGGCAAATTCTGCCCAGGGTAGCAGTTCTGCCCAGGAAGATTGATTTTCGGACACATAACATCTTAAAAATTGCTCTAAAGACTGGTTCACTCTCTCGGTTTGCCCATTGGTTTGTGGGTGATAGGCGGTTGAAAAAGAAAGATCGATCCCCACTAACGAGCAAAATGCGCGCCAGAACTTAGAGACAAATTGAACACCTCTGTCTGAAACAATATTACTGGGAAAACCATGCAACTTAAATATATGTTGAATAAAAAGTTCGGACAAAGTTTTGGCAGATGGGAGGTGAGGAAGAGCAATAAAATGACCCATCTTACTGAATCTATCCACCACCACCCAAATTACTGTTTTCCCCTGGGACACAGGCAACTCCACAATAAAATCCATAGAAAGATGGGTCCATGGTCTTTCAGGAATAGGGAGGGGAATCAGTAACCCTTGGGACAAATTTCTAGAAGTCTTGGAGCGTTGGCAGACAGGACAAGAATCCACAAAAGATTTAACATCTTGTTTACAGGTCGGCCACCAAGCACTTCGAGTAAGTAATGAAATAGTTTTACTTACACCAGGATGTCCTGCCATCTTGGAATCATGAACCTCTCTTAGAACCTGTTCTCTAAGATCTTCAGGAACAAATAATCTCCCAACAGGAGTGTTAGAGGGAGCGTCTGTCTGAACAGGGGATAACAAAGAAGAGAGATCAGATTCCAAAGTAGCCACAATGACTTCACCCGGAATAATTGTACTACAGTCATCAGTTTCAGAATATATTGAGTCAAAGCTTCTGGAAAGAGCATCTGCCTTGACGTTCTTTGTACCAGGCCTAAACGTCAAGGTAAAGTTAAACCTAGAAAAGAACAAAGCCCACCTTGCCTGTCTGGGATTTAGACGCTTTGCTGACTCAATATACAACAGATTTTTATGGTCAGTGTAGACCGTAACCTGGTGTTTAGCCCCTTCTAGTAGATGCCGCCATTCCTCAAAGGCCCACTTGACAGCTAATAGTTCTCTATTCCCTATGTCATAATTTGCCTCTGCAGGAAGAAATTTTCTAGAGAAAAATGCACAGGGGTGTAACTTATTAGTTATCGGGTGCCTTTGAGAGAGAATTGCCCCTGCTCCCACCTCAGAAGCATCTACCTCGACTATAAAAGGTAGTGTTGTATCAGGATGGCGGAGGATTGGGGCAGAACTAAACTCCCTTTTGAGGAACTCGAAAGCTTGGATAGCTTCCGGAGGCCACATACTGGGGTCAGCACCTTTCTTAGTAAGATTTGTGATAGGAGCCACAATAAGTGAAAATTTTTTAATGAATTGCCTATAATAGTTGGCAAAACCTAGGAACCTTTGGGTTGCACGTAAAGAATAAGGTTGGGTCCACTCCAGGACAGCTCTTACCTTGTCTGGATCCATTTCGAGACCCTTGGAAGAAATATTAAATCCCAAGAACTGTACGGAAGCAACCTCAAAAGTACACTTCTCCAATTTTGCATACAGGTTATTAGCTCTAAGCCTACGCAATACCTCACAAACATGAAGACGATGATCAGACAGATTGGCAGAGAAGATGAGGATGTCATCTAGGTAGACCACTACGTATATCCCCAGCAGGTCCCGAAAGATGTCATTGACAAACTCCTGAAACACTGCTGGGGCGTTACATAGACCAAACGGCATAACAAGGTACTCGTAGTGGCCATCCCTAGTATTAAAAGCCGTTTTCCACTCATCCCCCTCCCTGATCCGAATGAGGTTATAGGCACCCCTCAAGTCAAGCTTGGAGTAGATCTTAGCATCCTTGACCTGGTCAAATAGTTCGGAGATTAATGGTAAGGGGTAGCGGTTTTTTACAGTGATTTTATTAAGCCCCCTATAATCAATACAGGGGCGTAAACCACCGTCTTTCTTACCCACAAAAAAGAACCCTGCCCCCGCAGGGGAACAAGAGGGCCTAATGAAGCCCCTGTCAAGATTTTCTTGTATATACTCTTTCATTGCCTGGGCTTCGGGCAATGAAAGAGGGTAGGTTCTACCACGTGGAGGAGTTGACCCAGGAACTAAATCAATAGGGCAGTCATACTGCCGATGCGGAGGTAAGGTCTCAGCTGCTCTTTTAGAGAAAACATCAGAGAAAACAGAATATGCTGTGGGTAACCCCTCAAGAGAAGTAGTGGCTACTACAGAGGGAAAACAAACCCCACTACATCCTGTACCCCATTGAGTCACCCCCTTAGAAACCCAGTCTATCAGAGGGTTATGCCTCTGGAGCCATGGTAAACCAAGAATAAGAGGAGAGGAAGCTCCCTCAATGAGTTATAGAGCTATCTCCTCACAGTGTAGATTATTTGCACACATGGAAAGATTTGTGGTCTTTTGGGAAACCACCCCTGATCCCAAGGGTCTTTTATCGACAGCCAAAAATTCTCATGGGAGGATTGAGGGCAACCAAAGGAATTTTATTTTTAGCAGCGAATGCTGCGTCCAAGAAATTACCCTCCGCCCCAGAATCAATGAAGGCTGACAATTTAACAGTGCCCGTAGGCCAGGTTAATTTAACAGATAATAGGACCTTGGAGGCAGATTGGGGAGAGGAAACGCCTGCACCCAAATGGAGCTCCCCTTCTCCATTTAGGCTAGGGCGTTTCCCGGCCTCTTGGAACACTGATTGAGGAAGTGACCCTTCTCCCCACAATACAAACACAACCCAAGAGACCGCCTCCGTGCCTTTTCCTCAGGAGTAAGGTGAAAAATGCCCAGCTGCATAGGCTCCTCCTGAGGTTGAGACACAGAGGGGTTTGACAACTTAGCACTAAAATTATGCTTATACACAGAAGAAGTACCCTGTTCCTCCCGATTTTCCCTCTGTCTCCTATCTATCTGGATAACCAGAGACATAAGGTCATCCAGACTGGTAGATAGGGGGTAATTGACCAGGCTGTCTTTGACAGATCTGGCTAGACCGATGCGAAACTGGCTCCTTAGAGCTGCATCGTTCCAACCAGTTTCCACCGCCCACCTACGAAACTCTGTGCAGTAAATCTCCACCTCCCGTTTACCCTGGCGTAGTTTGCGAATCGCGGAATCGGCCGAAGAGGCGCGATCCGGGTCATCGTAAAGAATGGCCATAGAGCGGAAGAAAATATCTAAAGAGTCACGGGCAGGGTCAGTGGCTGGCAATCTAAGTGCCCAGACTTGGGGGTCACCCACTAATAGGGTCATTACGAACCTGACCTTTTCCTCGTCAGAGGGAAATGAGTGGGGGAAAAAGCTGAGGTACAGCTTACAGGCCTCTTGAAAAACAAAAAACTGGGTTCTGTCCCCACCAAACTTGGCAGGAAATGCAATCTTGGGTTCCTGAGATCTGAATACAGCACCCCTATCAGGCAGGGAACCACAGAAGGAGTAGGAACAGAACTGGCTGGCTGCTGCGAGGGTTCCAGCTGGCGTGTTAGGTTATGGAACCCCTGGAGCAAATAGTTCTGCTTTTGCTCCTGCTCCTCCATACGTTGCAGTAGAGTAGTTAGCAACAGCTCGGAAGAAGATGGAAGTGGAGCAGCGGCAGCAGCTTCGGTGTGATCGTCGTCCTCCATGGCCCGTGATAATGTCACGGCCGGCACCCAACACCAGAACAAGTGCTCGAATCCTGGGTCTGAGCTAAGCTTCACCAGTGGTGTGACCACCTTTGAGCTTCGGGAGGAGCCCTCAGCCTAATCGGGTGCCACCTGGTCTTACGAGAGGTTCAAGCAAGTGTTCTGGCAGGCAATGGGGCACGGCTGGTAGCTAGAGTCTTTGGACCGAGGATCACGGTAACAGACAAGGATAAGGCAGAAGGATCGTCAGACAGGCTGGGTCGTGGCAGGCAGAAAGCAAGGGTCGTCAGGCAGGCAAGGGTCAAAACCGGGTATCAAGCAGGCAAGGGTACAAGCAGAAGAGTAGTCGATATCAGGCACTGGTCAGGATACAGAATTCGGATGGTCAAGGTACAGGCTGGGTCAAACACGGATAATCAGATTCCAAACAGACAAAATAGCACAAGGCTTCAGAAGCAGAGCACCAGAAACAAGTTCTATCACGGGCAGTTTGCTGGGAGTGGAAGTGGCCAATTTATACCTTGTTTGGACGCAAAGGTTTCGCGCCAAAATTGGCGCACACGCGTCAGGATCGACGCGCGCGGCGTCCGCGTCAATAAAGGAAACGAGACGCGGGCGCGCGCGCGTCCTAAGGAGGCAAGATGGTGGAACCACGAGGCGGGCGTCCCCGCGGCCGGCGTGGCGGGCGTCCCCGCGGCCGACTTACAGCACCCCCAATCCCAGGTAAGACAGATTTCCTTACAGACCACTGCTGAAATGAAGAATTTTCCTCTAGCTGTACTTGTACTTGTAGGGGGGAATGATGAATTTGAGTCTGTTCCAAATATGCCTAATTTAGAGGTTTCATGTGATCATTTGGGAAATGCCTAATTAAGGAACTCCACATTTAAAAAAGCCTGGCAAAGTATTAAATAGGGATCCTCAATTTCCTGGGGCTGGCAAGGTATTGCTGATTTTCTGTACCAAGTTTATAAAATACATAGGGTAGTAGGGGAACAGATAGCTTTACCCCAACCATGTAAAATACAAGGTCCATAAAAATGTGTTGAGAGAAAACCTTGTTTATGATAAAAGATACAGTATTTCTGGCCAGGTATACATATTGTGGTTAAGAAGTACTGTCTAGCGCCCTCCCTCACACAAAATAGAGGGCTTCCTACCATGGGCATCCGCAGAAAATTTTCCAGGGGGGGGCAAGGAAGAAAACATATTACGCTACTTACTCTAACCCATTTTTTGGTTTCCACACAAACCTAACAACAGCTTTCCTATAAATATTTAAAGTAGTAATTATATAGTATATAGCGTCGTCATTTTGTTAGTGATACAAACTCCTTTTTAGCCAGGACAGCGCTTGGTCTTTTCTACTTTCTTAGCACAGTAACTAGCCAGTTACTTGCCTAATTTTAAGTTCTTCTGTATTTTATACCATTTGTTGTGGTCCCACCAATATATAATGCACATAAAGTAGAGTAACAACAGCAGGAATAGGTTGTGCACAACAAAATGTCACTAGTATAGAATCTATGTTTATACATTCTATTTCAGTCTAGGGGAAAGCTGCATTGTCCCCAGAGTGGCAGAAGGGTTAAAAGATAAGAGGAACCCCAAAACAAACAATAAGGTGGATACAGGACAGGAGCAGGAGAGGATGTGAGGTGCAAAAATATATATTTTAATATTATAGATATTTCTATCTATACAGATATATAGAGTGAGGGGAGTGTGGAGGTAACTCAGCAGAAAGGGAAACAGTAAAACACAAAGGGGGTTATTTACTAAAATCCAAATTTATCTAATATTTTATTTTACAAAACCATGACCAAACTCCCAAGCTCAATTTGACCTTACTTAATAAAATAACCCAAAGTAATGGGATCGTGGACAAAACTCGATAAAATTGAGTGAAAAAAAATCTGAGATGCAGGGTTTGCAGATTTGAGCTTTTTGCAGCATTGATCTCAATAAAATAAATCTCGAAAAATTCTAGAATTTTTTTTTACCCGAAATATTTGAGTTTAGTAAATAACCCCCTAAGAGTACAGTGAATAGATTCAATGTAGTGGTGAGCAAGGAACTGTAATGTGCTGTTAATGTGCTTTGTGGCAAAATGCACAACCCACAACCAACCTATACCTATACAGTTCCATAATGAATGTAGTTACACAGCAATAAACAGCTTAATTATAGTTTCTATAACTCACACAGAGTTTGTCAGACCTTCTTAAACACAGTTGCCCTTACAAACACACACCAACATTAAAAGTTAATTTTACACACAGACATAGATGCACACAAAGACATACATATAAACTAGCATTCACACGCTAAGCTTAAAGGAACAGTTTAGTGTAAATATAAAAACTGGGTAAATAGATGGGCTGTACAAAATAAAAAATGTTTCTAATATAGTTAGTTACCCAAAAATGCTGGAGTAAACGGATGTCTAATATAACATAACAGAACCCAACTTCCTGCTTTTCAGCAACTCTGAGTAAACTAGCTATTTTAAGGGGGGCACATGGGACATAACTATTCAATGAGTTTGCAATCGATCCTTATCATACAGCTCAGATTCAAAAGCAACAGCTATGACCAATGTGGCTCTCCCTCAAATGACTGATTCGTTACTGATACTGGTACTGCCGGGTAACCAATCAGTGGAAACAAAGGCAGCTGCAAAGCAGGAAGTAGTGTTCTGGCTATTATATTAGACGTCACTCCAGCCTTTATAGATTACATTTTTGGCTAACTAACTATATTGAAAAAAAAATTTGCACAGCCTATCTATTTACCCAGTTTTTTATTTTTATACTGAACATCAGCAGGAGATTCTCTACTCTGATTCTCTCATCCCTCACACAGTTGAGAAGCAGGAAGCGTCTCACAGAGGGAAGGGCGGAACTAAATCCAGACTGCTGCTCTGAGCAGTAGAATAGGCATTGGGATGGTCCATTATTTGAAGGAATGCTAACCAAAATATTTATGCCTTTTATAAACTTATTTTAGACTCTTAGTGGTACTTTGATTAAACTTTTAAGAAACGTGTTCCTAAGAGAAAAGAACAATATATATATATATATATATATATATATATATATATATATATATATATAGAAGTTACCGGCACTCACAATTCATCAGGTTAATTGCTGGGTGCTAACCAATCAATAATTATTCCAGTCCATGAAAGCACTCACAGCAGACGCCATCCAGCGTGTATCATAAAGGTTGTTTATTGGTGCATGGTGTATCAACGCGTTTCGGTTCACCTGGATCCGTCATCAGGATAATGACAGGAAGTGTGGCACATCATTATCTCATCCCCTGAAACAATCAGGGTCAATCACTCATTAGGATATCCTATATGTGTGAACAATTCATATTTACATATATAAAAATATCTATAAAAAATATTTTTAAAAAATATCTTTAAAAAATGGGTGTAAAGTGATGGTGCTCATATCACAAATTCATTGTGATCATAAATTCTAGGCCTATATCTCAAATCTATATGTGAGGCCATCAAGTGAGTAGTATATAAAAAATGTTATAGACACATATATGTATAGTATCTCCTTATATGCATCCAGTATCTATTAAGCAATATTTTGTAACATTGCAAACAAAATCACCTGATATTTTAGAAACTGTAACAATGTAAAACCCATAATGTTACTATCTAGGTTGATATGCCTGAGCTCACTGTAAAAAGGGAATTCACAAATATAAATATTAGCAGGGTCAACAAAATCTCACTATATAAACAATTTTAACCACTACTGCTATACAATATCCATTCTAACCTGACGGTTAGGATGGATGGTCAGGTTAGAATGGATATTGTATAGCAGTAGTGGTTATATACCACAGTCTAAAGTGAGATTTTGTGTACCCTGCTAATATTTATGATCACAATGAATTTGTGATATGAGCACTATCACTTTACACCCATTTTTTAAAGATATTTTTTATAGATATTTTTATATATGTATATATGAATTGTTCACACACATGGGTGGTTGACCCTGATTGGTTCAGGGGATGATATAATGATGTGCCACACTTCTGTCATTATCCTGACGACGGCTCCAGGTGAGCCGAAATGCGTTGATACACCATGCACCAATAAACAACCTTTTTGATACACGCTGGATGGCGTCTGCTGTGAGTGATTTTATGGACTGGAATATATATATATATATATATATATATATATATATATATATATATATATATATATATATATATATATATATATATATATATAGAGAGAGAGAGAGAGAGAAAGCTGGCGGGATGAAGTGCACAACCAAAAGTTCATCCATAGCCTGGGTGCTAGTCCGAAAGATATGTAGAAAAGCTGCAAGGATTGACAGCACTCCTAGGCAATAATTCACAGCATGTCAAAGTAGCAAATAAAGTGGAGAGTTTATTTGTGGTCCAACGTTTCGCCTCCACACAGGAGCCTTCGTCAGGGAAGAACAGTGCACAAGTGAAATAAAACTTATATAGGTTATAAATGGCGCCAAAACACCTGCATCCAGGTGCCTGTCAGTCATCATTAACTGTACAAACAGGTAAATAAACACACACAATGCGCTGCAAAGATCTCACCCCTAAAGAAAGAAGATAGGAATCCTTACCCTAGTGTGGTCTGAAGTGTAGCTGTGGAGACACTAAATTTCATAAACCAGCGATCGACCCGTCCTACTCCCTGCATTCAGTAGACCGGAAGCGCACGGGACTCCTCTGTGAGGAGCATTTGCCCGAATGCAGTCGATCGTCTGTGCACGGGCCCCTCTATGAGAGGCGTTGCGAGTGTTGCTAGTTAACCCGTGGAGAGCTGTATGTAACCCAGCATGCAGCCGATAGCAACCTAAAAAGGATGCACCGCTGCAGGGCAAACAAAGTGGAGGGCGCTGCGGGGTGGTGAGCCGCTGAAACCAACCGCTCTACCACACCGCAAAGAAGCCCGGTTACCTTGATAACAGCCACGGCAGCCTCTATAACGCTAAAAAACGGGAGAGAAGCTACTTGCAGGGAAGGGTAAGATCTGGGGTATATAACCCAATCGAGCTGCTAATGTCCCACTCAGTTTGACAAGACCACGCATGGGGAGAACAGAAAGGGGTGCAGCAAAGTGGGTGTAAAATAAAAAAGAAAAGGAGTATACTGTTCAAAAGTCTATTCAGGGCCTCTAGAAAGACGAAACAAATGCCATTAACAGACAATAAAGTACATTAGAATAGTCCAACACATAATGGTGAAGGCAGGGTGAGAGAAGCATATATAATCAGAGAAAGCAGCCGAGGAGCAAGGTTTCATTTAGTCCACGGGGGGTAAACATATCCAGCCTTAGAATCCAACGTGACTCTCTCCTCAAAAGGGCTTGATCTCTATCGCCTCCCCTTATCAGCGGCGGTTGGTGGTCGATAGCCATGCATCTGAAGGTCGGAAGTGTGTGCCCCTTGGAGAGAAAATGTTTAGCCGCAGGCTGGAGTGCCTTTCCCTCCCTGAGTGCCTTACTGATTGCGGAGAGATGGTTAGCGATTCTTTCTCTTAAAGTGGTACAAGTTTTACCCACATAATACAGTCCGCAGGGACAGGTGATGATGTAGACCAGGTAAGTGGAGGTGCAGCTTAGTCTATGCCTAATTTTGAAACGTTTGCCAGTATGAGGGTGAGGAAAATCCAGCCCACTCAGCAGACATCTGCAGGTCACACAGTTGGGACATTTGTAGCAACCCAATTTCTGATTGGCAGTTAGCCAGTTGGGGTTTTTTCGGTCGTATTCTTTAAAGTCGGTGCGTACCAGGAGATCTTTTAAACTTTTTCCTTTCCTGTAACCCAGCATAGGTTCTGGGGCAGCATGGAAGGAGAGCGATTCGTCCATGTTCAACATGGGCCAGTTTGTACTGATGCTGGATGATACTTGCCGAGAGATGGAGGAAAAGGTGGTAGTGAAGATTAAAGGCATTACTGTGTTCTTCTTTTTTTCACCTTTGTCAGTGCATCTGTCTGTGAATGTTGAAGGGCTCTATTCATTTGGCTTCGCAGGAGGTCATCCGAGTACCCTCTTTCTTGGAAGCTAATAAACATTTCTTTGAGTTGTGTCTCTGCCGTTAATTTTGTGCTGTTATTACGTATCACTCTGAGAAATTGTGAATATGGGATTCCTCTAATTGTAGAGGGCGGATGGTGACTGGCCGCATGGAGAATTGAATTCCTGTCTGTGGGTTTCCTATACAGCCTGGTTTCTAGTCTGGATTCCAGGATAAAAATATTCAAATCCAGAAAGTCAATATTAGTCTTATCATAGTTCAAAGTGAGTTTAATAGGCGTGTTCAACTCGTTCAAGTGTTTGTGGAAAGCCAAAAGCGCTGGTTCAGTGTCAGTCCAAATAAAAAACAGATCATCTATGTAACGAAGGTATATTAACACAGATTGTCCCAAGAGTGGAGTTATATGGGCATCCTCGAAGTCCCTCATGAAGAGATTTGCATATGATGGTGGGAGGGCACTGCCCATCGCGGTCCCTGCTATCTGCAGGTAAAAAGAGTTCTCAAACCGGAAAACGTTTTTTGTCAAAGTGAGCTCCAGCAGTTGAAGTAGGAATTCAATGGGTGCTGTACTGGGTGGTGAAGTGAGTAGAGCCCTCTTACAAGACACGATGCCCTGGTCATGTGGTATTATTGTGTAGAGACTCTTAACATCCATTGTGCCTAGTAGACATTCACCGGGTATAACCCCCAGTGCCTTCAATTTCCTGATCACATGACCGGAGTCCTGAGTGTATGAAGGCATAGTCCGAACTAAAGGTTGAAGGTGGTAGTCGATAAACATAGAAATAGGCTGGTATAAGGAGCCTACGGCTGATATTATAGGTCTGCCCGGTGGGGAGGACAAAGACTTGTGAATTTTGGGTAGTGTATATATGATAGGTGTCCGGGGAAAGTCTGTTATCAGGAACTCATATGTGTCCTGGTCAATCCATCCAGCATTTCTGGCCAGCCTCAAAAATTCGTTATTGCCCTGGTCATGTGGTATTATTGTGTAGAGACTCTTAACATCCATTGTGCCTAGTAGACATTCACCGGGTATAACCCCCAGTGCCTTCAATTTCCTGATCACATGACCGGAGTCCTGAGTGTATGAAGGCATAGTCCGAACTAAAGGTTGAAGGTGGTAGTCGATAAACATAGAAATAGGCTGGTATAAGGAGCCTACGGCTGATATTATAGGTCTGCCCGGTGGGGAGGACAAAGACTTGTGAATTTTGGGTAGTGTATATATGATAGGTGTCCGGGGAAAGTCTGTTATCAGGAACTCATATGTGTCCTGGTCAATCCATCCAGCATTTCTGGCCAGCCTCAAAAATTCGTCGATTTCACGTTTAAACACAGTGGTGGGGTCTCCCTGTAGCAATTTGTCAAACTAGTATCCCCAAGTTGGCATAGAAGTTCTTCTCTATAGTACGAGTAGTCTAGTAGGACAATTGAGCCACCCTTGTCAGCAGGTCTGACAACCAGATCGTTGTCAGCTTTCAATGTTCCTATATCTGTGCGTTCAGCCAGATTCAGATTATTATATTTACTCACTTTGCCCAGTCCTTTCTTCAGATCCATAGAGAGAATCTTGCCAAATGTCTTAATAGGGGCTGGTGTGTTGGTTGGCTCAAACGTGCTCTTGCCTTTAAACTGTGGTATTGGCTCGTCAGGGGTGTTTGTAAAGTGTTCCTTGAGTTTGAGCTTACGCTGGAACCTATGGATATCTTCCAGAAGGTCCATTGTGTCAGGATTATTGGTTGGGACAAAGGATAGCCCCTTCGAAAGAAGAGACAATTCCCCTGGAGTCAGTATGTGTTTGCTCAAATTGAATACTACATTCTCCTGCCTCTCGGGGGTTTTCCTTTTGGATTTACGGCCACCACGTCTTGTGCACCTTCTCCTCCTCCTTCTCCCGTGTTTCCCTTTTTGGACCGTGTCTTGACCCCTAAAAAAGGTTTAGAGGTACTGCTGTCGTTCCCTGTGTCAGAGTCAGTTGATTGGTCCGAGCTGTCTACAGTGAGTAGGGATTTTGGGAGTCGTCGTCGTCTATAAGAAAGCGTCCCCTAGGGTTGTCCGGTCTAAGCCCCATTAGCCAGCCATAGACTCTTTTTGTCTTGTAATCATCTGAAACTTTTGTAAGTTTGTTCTGTTTAAAGACTGTAAGGTCCCTTTTGTATTTATCAATTGTCGTGGTCAGCTTATCTATCCAGTCATTGGTGTTATCTGTTTTTAGGGTTTCTAAATATTGTTCCTCAAGTCGCCCAATATCTGTTCTAATGGCTGCAAGCTCCTTCCCCACTTGTTCAACCACCAAGAGTATCAGGTCAAAGGAGCATCTGTTGAGGATTCCACACCACCTCCCACAAAATTCAGGGTTATTGCGGCCGATGGTAGGGATATTGGCAACTCTAAAGCCTCTGGGGATAAGTCTCTGACGATGATAGTTTGATAAATAGATCCCGTGTAGTTGTAAATCGATCTCTTTTTTCTTTAAATGCATAAGTTCATGATAGATATCATTACTGGGTTCTATTCTAATGTACTTTATTGTCTGTTAATGCCATTTGTTTCGTCTTTCTAGAGGCCCTGAATAGACTTTTGAACAGTATACTCCTTTTCTTTTTTATTTTACACCCACTTTGCTGCACCCCTTTCTGTTCTCGCCATGCGTGGTCTTGTCAAACTGAGTGGGACATTAGCAGCTCGATTGGGTTATATACCCCAGATCGTTACCCTTCCCTGCAAGTAGCTTCTCTCCCGTTTTTTAGCGTTATAGAGGCTGCCGTGGCTGTTATCAAGGTAACCGGGCTTCTTTGCGGTGTGGTAGAGCGGTTGGTTTCAGCGGCTCACCACCCCGCAGCGCCCTCCACTTTGTTTGCCCTGCAGCGGTGCATCATTTTTAGGTTGCTATTGGCTGCATGCTGGGTTACATACAGCTCTTCACGGGTTGCCTAGCAACGCTCGCAACGCCTCTCATAGAGGGGCCCGTGCACAGACGATCGACTGCATTCGGGCAAATGGGCTATATTGCGGAAGTGGGGAGCTGTTGGTTTCAGTGGCTCCCCACTCCGCAGTGCCCCTCACCTAGTTAGCACAGAAGCGCTGCAGCCTTTGGTACCCTGAAGGGTTGCCATCGGCTGTGCGCTGGGCTACGTGCAGATCCGTCTGGGTTGCCTAGCAACGCCTGCGACGCTCCTCACAGAGGAGTCCCGTGCACTTCCGGTATACTGAATGCAGGGAGTAGGACGGGTCGATTGCTGGTTTATGAAATTTAGTGTCTCCACAGCTACACTTCAGACCACACTAGGGTAAGGATTCCTATCTTCTTTCTTTAGGGGTGAGATCTTTGCAGCGCATTGTGTGTGTTTATTTACCTGTTTGTACAGTTAATGATGACTGACAGGCACCTGGATGCAGGTGTTTTGGCGCCATTTGTAACCTATATAAGTTTTATTTCACTTGTGCACTGTTCTTCCCTGACGAAGGCTCCTGTGTGGAGCCGAAACGTTGGACCACAAATAAACTCTCCACTTTATTTGCTACTTGGACATGCTGTGAATTATTGCCTAGGAGTGCTGTCAATCCTTGCAGCTTTTCTATATATATATATATATATATATATATATATATATTTACTTTTCTTAAGAGAAAAACAATATAAACAATATAAAAGGCCTTTCCTTTTGTCATATATATAGATATATATAGATATATATATATAGATATATACACATATGGCAAGAGAATATCCTTTATTATGAAGTACGAGTCCAGGGAGGGGCAAGTGCCCACTCTTACCCCTATCTGTGAATGTCCATGCTTCCTACTCCCCTTTACCCCTGGTCATATATTAGATAAGAGTAACTTCTTACATTCTTTTTATCAGTGAAATCACGCTTCACAGAACTGGGATTTGACCCTTACCTTTGCTGTCCGTCATTTATGATCCTGCTTTTCCAGTGGGACAGAAATCAAATATCAACTTAACATCTGGTTAGTAGAAGGTAATCTTCAGATGTGGCACTCTATAGAAAATGGTAAACTCAGCAACAGGTAAAACTGCTCACACAAACAAACCATATAAAATGTATTATTCTATTATGAATTGCCTGGTTGTACTCATGAGCGTTCTATATGCTTTACGCCATTCAAGTCTGATTACATTTTCTTGCGCTTGACAGTTGTTCAGAGACCAGTAGAATACAGGGGTGTGTTTGGAACTGACAAAAAACATTTAGCTGCATTAAAAAACACATGAACACTATTTGTGCTTTTTAGTGCGAAGCATCATGCATTTGAAAAACACAAAAAAGCTGTGTTAAGAGCCCTTAAATGTATTACTTGAGATGATGAATTGATAGCTATCACACCATTGGACTAATCAGTCCAATAACCAAATATCAGCTAATGTATGGCAAGCTATATATACATATAGATATTGGAGCAGGTATACTACATAGCTTCTATGAGGCAGTGACCTCCTTTCTCTTGTCTCTTTAAAGGGACTACAAAAAATGAGCACTACAAAAAATGAGCACAAAAATAGGACTTGCCTATTCTTTTATTAGAAAAGATCCCTATTTTAGATATTATTTTGACTTCATAAAGTTCCAATTTAAAATTGGGCTTTTTTTTTTTTTTTACTGAACGTTCACAACCCCTGAACAAAGAACGCTTAAGCTAAGCCTTTGAATGCCTCATTATCAGGGACTTCTCAGTGAGCTGTTAATTAGTTGTATCTGCTCTTTTGGGACCTGAAAGTTACAGAGGAACTGACAAAAACACATTTAGCTGCATGAAAAATACGCATAAACAATATTTGTGCTTTAGTGCTCAGCATGCATTTGAAAAACACAAAAAAACACCCTCTTTATCAGGGACTTCTCAGTGAGCTGATAATTAGTTGTATCTGCTCTTTTGGGACCAGGAAGTTAAAGAGGTGCTAAAGTGAAGCTGGTTTAGATATCGGTCTTCCGCTCCTGCTCTTTAGAGATGTCGCAAACTGTTCGCCGGCGAACTTGTTCGCGCGAACATCGGGTGTTCGCGCTCGCCGGAAGTTCGCGAACGTCGCGCGACGTTCGCCATTTTGGGTTCGCCATTGTTGGCGCTTTTTTTTGCCCTCTCACCCCAGACCAGCAGGTACATGGCAGCCAATCAGGAAGCTCTCCCCTGGACCACTCCCCTTCCCTATAAAAACCGAAGCCCTGCAGCGTTTTTTCACTCTGCCTGTGTGTGCTGAAGAGATAGTGTAGGGAGAGAGCTGCTGCCTGTTAGTGATTTCAGGGACAGTTGAAAGTTTGCTGGCTAGTAATCGTTTTGATACTGCTCTGTTATTGGAGGGACAGAAGTCTGCAGGGGTTTGAGGGACATTTAAGCTTAGGTAGCTTTGCTGGCTAGTAATCTACCTTCTACTGCAGTGCTCTGTATGTAGCTGCAGTGGGCAGCTGTCCTGCTTCTGATCTCATCTGCTGACTGCTGCAATAACAGTAGTCCTTGTAAGGACTGCTTTTATTTATTTTTTTGTTGTTTTACTACTACTACTACTACTACTACTATAAGAGCCCAGTGCTATTAGTCTAGCAGTGTTGGGGAGTGGGACTGGTGTGCTAATCTGCTGCTCCTAGTAGTTCAACAGCACCAACTTTAATTTTTTTTTTTAATATTCATTTTTTTTTATTTTACTTTTTTTTATTTTACTACCGCTGTAGTAGTGTATAAGTTGACCTTTTAGGCATTATTTGCCCTGTAGGCATTATTTGCACACTGTTTTCTTCAACCCGCCATCGAGCTGTGTGACCTTGTTCACATTCTGTCTAAATATCCATAATATTACCGTCTCCAGAAAAAACACCGGAGTCACTTTTTTCAAGCAGCCATAATATATTTTACGTAATCCGTATCCACCGCTGTAGTAGTGTATACGTTGGCCTTGTAGGCATTATTTGCACACTGTTTTCTTCAACCCGCCATCGAGCTGTGTGACCTTGTTCCCATTCTGTCTAAATATCCATAATATTACCGTCTCCAGAAAAAACACCGGAGTCACTTTTTTCAAGCAGCATTCATATATTTTACGTAATCCGTATCCACCGCTGTAGTAGTGTATACGTTGGCCTTGTAGGCATTATTTGCACACTGTTTTCTTCAACCCGCCATCGAGCTGTGTGACCTTGTTCCCATTCTGTCTAAATATCCATAATATTACCGTCTCCAGAAAAAACACCGGAGTCACTTTTTTCAAGCAGCATTCATATATTTTACGTAATCCGTATCCACCGCTGTAGTAGTGTATACGTTGGCCTTGTAGGCATTATTTGCACAGTGTTTTCTTCAACCCGCCATCGAGCTGTGTGACCTTGTTCCCATTCTGTCTAAATATCCATAATATTACCGTCTCCAGAAAAAACACCGGAGTCACTTTTTTCAAGCAGCATTCATATATTTTACGTAATCCGTATCCACCGCTGTAGTAGTGTATACGTTGGCCTTGTAGGCATTATTTGCACAGTGTTTTCTTCAACCCGCCATCGAGCTGTGTGAGCTTGTTCACATTTTGTCTAAATATTGATAATATTATCGTCTCTAGAAAAACCACTTGAGTTACTTTTTTTCAAGCAGCATTCATATATTTTACGTAATCCGTATCCACCGCTGTAGTAGTGTATACGTTGACCTTGTAGGCATTATTTGCACACTGTTTTCTTCAACCCGCCATCGAGCTGTGTGAGCTTGTTCACATTTTGTCTAAATATTGATAATATTATCGTCTCTAGAAAAACCACTTGAGTTACTTTTTTTCAAGCAGCATTCATATATTTTACGTAATCCGTATCCACCGCTGTAGTAGTGTATACGTTGACCTTGTAGGCATTATTTGCACACTGTTTTCTTCAACCCGCCATCGAGCTGTGTGACCTTGTTCCCATTCTGTCTAAATATCCATAATATTACCGTCTCCAGAAAAAACACCGGAGTCACTTTTTTCAAGCAGCATTCATATATTTTACGTAATCCGTATCCACCGCTGTAGTAGTGTATACGTTGGCCTTGTAGGCATTATTTGCACACTGTTTTCTTCAACCCGCCATCGAGCTGTGTGACCTTGTTCCCATTCTGTCTAAATATCCATAATATTACCGTCTCCAGAAAAAACACCGGAGTCACTTTTTTCAAGCAGCATTCATATATTTTACGTAATCCGTATCCACCGCTGTAGTAGTGTATACGTTGGCCTTGTAGGCATTATTTGCACAGTGTTTTCTTCAACCCGCCATCGAGCTGTGTGAGCTTGTTCACATTTTGTCTAAATATTGATAATATTATCGTCTCTAGAAAAACCACTTGAGTTACTTTTTTTCAAGCAGCATTCATATATTTTACGTAATCCGTATCCACCGCTGTAGTAGTGTATACGTTGACCTTGTAGGCATTATTTGCACACTGTTTTCTTCAACCCGCCATCGAGCTGTGTGACCTTGTTCCCATTCTGTCTAAATATCCATAATATTACCGTCTCCAGAAAAAACACCGGAGTCACTTTTTTCAAGCAGCATTCATATATTTTACGTAATCCGTATCCACCGCTGTAGTAGTGTATACGTTGGCCTTGTAGGCATTATTTGCACACTGTTTTCTTCAACCCGCCATCGAGCTGTGTGACCTTGTTCACATTTTGTCTAAATATTGATAATATTATCGTCTCTAGAAAAACCACTTGAGTTACTTTTTTTCAAGCAGCATTCATATATTTTACGTAATCCGTATCCACCGCTGTAGTAGTGTATACGTTGACTTTGTAGGCATTATTTGCACAGTGTTTTCTTCAACCCGCCATCTAGCTGTGTGTATTATCGTTTCCAGAAAAACCAACTGAGTTTTTGTTGTTGTTGTTGTTTTTTTAAAAATAATGCCAGGCAAAGGCAGGCCGCCACGCAGAGGCCGTGCTAGGGGCCGTGCTGCTATGCAATCCTGTGGCCCTAGCAAATTGCCCAGTTTTAAAAAGCCAATGACCCTGAACTCCCAAAATGCTGAAGAGGTAGTTGACTGGCTTACACAGCACACCCCATCCTCTACCGTTTCTAACTTTACCACAACATCCTCCTCATCCTCCACTGCTATGGCCACCCCACGTAACACTTCCTCCACCACCGGTGCCCCTTCTTCACTGGGGTCAGAGGAGTTATTTTCCAATGAGTTTCTTGAACTGAGTAATGCGCAACCATTATTGCCAGAAGAAGATGAAGGAGATGAGGACCTTACACCAGATTTAATTCTGGCAGAGAACACGATAGAGATGGACATAATGAGTGATGAGGAGGAGGTCCCCGCTGCTGCTTCCTTCTGTGATGTGTCAGAAGAAATTGATGCATCTGAGGAGAATGATGATGAGGAGATTGATGTTTTGTGGGTGCCTAGTAGAAGAGAGCAAGAGGAGGGTAGTTCAGATGGAGAGACGGAGAGTCAGAGAGGCAGTAGGAGAATAAGACTTAGAAGAAGCAGGGAGGACAGCCCGCAGGGATCAGCAGGGCAACAACATGTATCGGCACCTGTGTTCAGCCGGCCAACGCACCCGCCATTGCCGCCAATACCGCCAACTCCGCCAACTTCTACTGTTACCGCCAGATCGCACACTTCCAAAAAGTCAGCAGTGTGGGATTTTTTTTAATGTGTGTGCCTCTGACAAAAGCATTTGTAATTTGCAATGAGTGCAGTCAGAAACTGAGCCTTGGTAAGCCCAACAGCCACATAGGTACAACTTCTATGCGAAGGCACATGAGCGGCAAGCACAAAGCACTTTGGGAGCAACACCTCAAAGGCAACAGGCAAACTAAAAGCCACACTCCTTCTGGTCCAGCATCTTACTGCTCTACCTCTGCTCTCCTTGACCCGTCTGAACCACCCTCCACTCCGCCTTCCACCTTGACCACCTGTTCCCATTCCCAGTCATCTGCCACCAGCCAAGTTTCTGTGAAGGCCATGTTTGAGCGTAAGAAGCCAATGTCTGACTGTGTCACCCCCTTGCCCGGCGTCTGACAGCTGGCTTGTCTGCACTCTTAGCCCGCCAGCTTTTACCATACCAGCTGGTGGACTCTGAGGCCTTCCGCAAATTTGTAGCAATTGGGACACCGCAGTGGAAGGTACCCAGCCGCAATTTTTTTTCTAAAAAGGGAATACCACACCTGTACCAACATGTGCAGAGCCAAGTTACCGCATCTCTGTCACTTAGTGTTGGGCCAAAGGTCCATATGACTACTGACGCATGGTCCTCCAAGCATGGTCAGGGCAGGTATGTCACCTACACTGCCCACTGGGTGAACTTGGTAATGGCTGGGAAGCAGGGAATGGGTAGCTCAACAACAACAGTGGAGTTGGTGTCACCGCCACGGATTGCACGCGGTTCTGCCACCACCTCTACTCCTCCATCGCTCTCTACCTCGTCTTCTTCTTCTTCTTACTCTGCTGCTGGGTCCTCCTTCTCCTCCTCCACACCTGTGCACCCCCAGCTCCCCCTAGGCTATTCGACGTGCCAGGTACGCCGTTGTCACGCTGTCTTGGGGATGACGTGCCTGGAAAGCAAAAACCATACCGGATCTGTACTCCTGTCATCTCTGCAGTCACAGGCCGATCGGTGGCTGACCCCACACCAACTGCAGATCGGAAAAGTGGTGTGTGACAATGGAAGCAATCTGTTGGCAGCTTTGAGACTAGGCAATTTAACACATGTGCCCTGCATGGCACATGTGTTAAATTTAATAGTCCAACGTTTTGTCTCCAAGTACCCAGGATTCCAGGACGTTCTCACCCAGTCCAGAAAGGTGTCGGCCCATTTCAGACGTTCCTACACAGCCATGGCACGCCTTGCTGACATTCAGCAGCGCTACAACATGCCAGTCAGGCGTTTGATTTCTGACAGCCAGACTCGCTGGAATTCAACGCTCCTTATGTTGGAACGTCTGCTGCAACAACAAAGGGCCGTCAACGAGTACCTTTTTGAACTGGGTGGTAGGACTGGATCTGCACAGCTGGGGATTTTTTTCCCCGTTACTGGGTGCTTATGCGCGATGCCTGCAGGCTCATGCGACCTTTTGAAGAGGTGACAAATATGGTCAGTCGCACCGAAGGCACCATCAGCGACCTAATACCCTTCGCTTTCTTCCTGGAGCGTGCCGTGCGACGAGTGACAGATGAGGCTGTAGACCAGCGTGACGAGGAGCTGGAAGCGCACGATTTCTGGTCGGAATCACCAGAACGAACCCAGGCACCTGCTGCAACGCAGGGAGAGGTGCCAGAAGTGGAGTCAGAGGAGGAAGGTGGCTTTGTGGAGGAGGAGGAGGAGGACCAACAGGAGCAGGCTTCCCAGGGGGCTAGTGGTGACCTTTGGGGACCCCTGGTCTTGTACGTGGCTGGGGGGAGGAGACCGTGGATGATGCAGTCCTTGATAATGAGGAAGCGGAGATGGATAGCTCTGCATCCAACCTTGTGAGAATGGGGTCTTTCATGCTGTCATGCCTGTTGAAGGACCCCCGTATCAAGAGGCTTAAGGAGAAGGACCTGTACTGGGTCGCAACGCTACTAGACCCTCGGTACAAGCATAAAGTGTCAGAAATGTTACCAACATACCACAAGTCCGAAAAGATGCGGCATTTACAAACCAGCCTGCAAAACATGTTGTACAATGCTTTTAAGGGTGATGTCACTTCAGGAACTCATCAACATTCCAGGGGCAGAGGTGCCAGTAATCCTGCCACGAGCACACCTGCAAGGACAAAGCCCTTTGGCCAGTCTGTAACGTCAGACATGCAAATGTTTTTCTGTCCAAGGCAGCGCCACAACCCTTCTGGATCCACCCTCAAAGAACGCCTCGACCGGCAGGTAGCGGACTACCTGGCATTAACTGCAGATATCGACACTCTGAGGAGCGATGAACCCCTGGACTACTGGGTGCGCAGGCTTGATCTGTGGCCAGAGCTGTCACAATTTGCCATGAACCTCTTGTCTTGCCCAGCCTCAAGTGTGCTCTCAGAAAGGACCTTCAGTGCAGCAGGAGGGATTGTAACTGAGAAGAGAACTCGCCTAGGTCACAAAAGTGTCGATTACCTGACCTTTATTAAAATGAATGAGGGGTGGATCTCGGAGGGTTACTGCACGCCGGAAGACTTGTTCTGACTTCTATGCAGCTGTCCTTCTCTTCAAGCCTCATGACTCCACACACAGCTGTCCTTTAGCGTCCTCCTCCTCCCTCCGCCACCGTTACAAACTAGGGTGCAAACCCTACTGGTTTAATTTTTTCTGGCCTCTGTGCTTCAGTGGCTGCAACCAAAAAAACTGGGCAAACAATGTCTACAAGGTCAACGTATGGCAAAAAATGACTATTTTCAGCATTTATATGGCATATTTTTTCTGGCAACTGTGCTTCAGTGGCTGCATCCAAAAAAATGCATATTTTCTGCATTTATATGGCATAATTTTTCTGGCCTCTGTGCTTCAGTGGCTGCAACCAAAAAAATGCATATTTTCTGCATTTTATATGGCATAATTTTTCTGGCCTCTGTGCTTCAGTGGCTGCAACCAAAAAAATTTATATTTTCAGCATTTATATGGCATAATTTTTCTGGCAACTGTGCTTCAGTGGCTGCGACCAAAAAAATGACTATTTTCAGCATTTATATGGCATATTTTTTTCTGGCCTCTGTGCTTCAGTGGCTGCGGCCAAAAAAACTGGGCAAACAATGCCTACAAGGTCAACGACGTTGACCTTGTAGGCATTGTTTGCCCAGTTTTTTTGGCCGCAGCCACTGAAGCACAGAGGCCAGAAAAAATATGCCATATAAATGCTGAAAATAGTCATTTTTTGCCATACGTTGACTCAACGTATATGGCAAAAAATGACTATTTTCAGCATTTATATGGCATATTTTTTCTGGCAACTGTGCTTCAGTGGCTGCGACCAAAAAAATGCATATTTTCTGCATTTATATGGCATAATTTTTCTGGCCTCTGTGCTTCAGTGGCTGCAACCAAAAAAATTTATATTTTCAGCATTTATATGGCATAATTTTTCTGTCAACTGTGCTTCAGTGGCTGCGACCAAAAAAATGCATGTTTTCTGCATTTATATGGCATAATTTTTCTGGCCTCTGTGCTTCAGTGGCTGCAACCAAAAAAGTTTATATTTTCAGCATTTATATGGCATAATTTTTCTGTCAACTGTGCTTCAGTGGCTGCGACCAAAAAAATGCATATTTTCTGCATTTATATGGCATAATTTTTCTGGCCTCTGTGCTTCAGTGGCTGCAACCAAAAAAATTTATATTTTCAGCATTTATATGGCATAATTTTTCTGGCAACTGTGCTTCAGTGGCTGCGTCCAAAAAAACTGGGCAAACAATGTCTACAAGGTCAACGTATGGCGAAAAATGACTATTTTCAGCATTTATATGGCATATTTTTTCTGGCAACTGTGCTTCAGTGGCTGCGTCCAAAAAAACTGGGCAAACAATGCCTACAAGGTCAACGTATGGCAGTTGTTTAAAGAGAACAGTAGATTACTAGCCAGCAAGCTACCTAAGCTAAAATGTCCCTCAAATCCCTGCAGACTTCTGTTCCCTCCAATACAGAGCAGTATCAAGCAGATTACTAGCCAGCAAACTTACTATCATCTGTCCCTGAAATCACTAACAGCTCTCCCCCTACACTATCTCTTCCAAGCACACACAGGCAGATTTTTCAGATACATTTTTGCCCTTGATCCCCCTCTGGCATGCCACTGTCCAGGTCGTTGCACCCTTTAAACAACTTTAAAATCATTTTTCTGGCCAGAAATGTCTTTTCTAGATGTTAAAGTTCGCCTTCCCATTGAAGTCTATGGGGTTCGCGAACCGTTCGCGAACCGCTCGCGTTTTTGCGCAAGTTCGCGAATATGTTCGCAAACTTTTTTTCCGACGTTCGCTACATCCCTACTGCTCTTCCTGCAACTGGAAGCATTGTTTCCTCTTGGGTGCAGGCAGACGCGTTGGATTTCGGCGCCAAATGCAACAGTTTGCATTTTGCACCAAAATCTGCCCACAGTTGAAAAAGGCAAGGGGAGCAGCAGAGAATTGTCTGTTACATTGTCTGGCCCTATCCTTAAAGGGATACTGTCATGGGAAAAAAACATTTTTTCAAAATGAATCAGTTAATAGAGCTGCTCCAGCAGAATTCTGCAATGAAATCCATTTCTCAAAAGAGCAAACAGATTATTTTATATTCAATTTTGAAATCTGACATGGGACTAGACATATTGTCAATTTCCCAGCTGCCCCTGGTCATGTGACTTGTGCCTGCACTTTAGGAGAGAAATGCTTTCTGGCAGGCTGCTGTTTTTCCTTCTCAATGTAACTGAATGTGTCTCAGTGGGACATGGGTTTTTACTATTGAGTGTTGTTCTTAGATCTACCAGGCAGCTGTTATCTTGTGTTAGGGAGCTGTTATCTGGTTACCTTCCCATTGTTCTTTTGTTTGGCTGCTGGGGGGAAAGGGAGGGGTGATATCACTCTAACTTGCAGTACAGCAGTAAAGAGTGATTGAAGTTTATCAGAGCACAAGTCACATGACTTGGGGCAGCTGGGAAATTGACAAAATGTCTAGCCCCATGTCAGATTTCAAAATTGAATATAAAAAAATCTGTTTGCTCTTTTGAGAAATGGATTTTAGTGTAGAATTCTGCTGGAGCAGCACTATTAACTGATTCATTTTGAAAAAAATGTTTTTTCCCATGACAGTATCCCTTTAATGTCCTGTTTAGTGTAAAAAATAGCAAAAATAAATATTTCTTAAAACAATAGACAAAAGTTGCTATGTTCAGGGCCCACCGGGCCTCAACCTTAAAGGGGAAGGAAACCTCGTCGGCGCTATCCCCCCTCCCGTGTATTGCCCCCCCTCCCTCCTCCCACCTGGCCTACCCCTCCCGCTGGGCAAATGCCCCTAACTTGTTACTTACCCTTCTGCGCAGGTCCAGTCCAGGGAGTTCACAGGCGACATCTTCTTCCACGCGATCTTCTTCCTCCTTTGACCGGCGTTTTTGCGTACCGGCGAAACGATCCTACTGCGCATGCGCCGGTCAAAGCAGGAAGAAGATCGCGTGGAAGAAGATGTCGCCTGTGAACTCCCTGGACTGGACCTGCGCAGAAGGGTAAGTAACAAGTTAGGCGCATTTGCCCAGCGGGAGGGGTAGGCCAGGGGGGAGGAGGGAGGGGGGGCAATACACGGGAGGGGGGGTGGGGGGTTAGTGCCGAGGAGGTTTCCTTCCCCTTTAAGGGGTAAATTTATCAAAGAGT
This sequence comes from Xenopus laevis, assembly GCF_017654675.1. Classification (NCBI taxonomy): domain Eukaryota; kingdom Metazoa; phylum Chordata; class Amphibia; order Anura; family Pipidae; genus Xenopus; species Xenopus laevis. The sequence goes on along the minus strand of NC_054383.1, from coordinate 64,221,684 downwards.
GAAGTTCCGCCACTAGAGTGAAATTCCGCAGCTCTCAATTCATTTCTATGGGATTTTGAAAGGCGTATTTATCAATGGGTGAAAGGAAAAGTTCACCCTTTGATAAATACGCCTATAAAAATCCCATAGAAATGAATGGAGGAAGGCGGAATTTCACTCTAGTGGTGGAACTTCACTATTAACTTCACTCTTTGATAAATATACCCCTAAGGGTCAACCACCTTCACCCTCCTCCATGAAGTGTTCCCCTCCAATGCCCCATCACAGATTCTTGGCCAGGCAGCAGTCCTGGAACAGAGGTGCCCCACAAGCCCAGTCTGACTCTGTAAAAACATGTAAACCTACATACCTAAAATCGCTGACAGCAAGAGGAAGTTTCATGATGAATTTACACTGTAGAAAGTCTGGTGGATCTTGGCTTAAACATTGTAAAGCAATGTGATATATAGTATGGCATGAATGAAATCATAAAAACTGGGAATGATTGTATCCTTCTGTTTCTCATCATTGCACTAGCAATAGATTTTTAGTTTTTTTGGAAAACTCCTTAAAGTTGAAATCGATAGGCCAAAGCACAGATCTGCATAGGTCTGCGTCAATCATGCATCAGTAAAAGAGATATTCTTGTGTCTCTGTCATCAGTCTTTGGGTCAAAAAAGCAATATTTTTAAAATCTGTCTGCATGTTTCAAACCAATATCTTGAAATTTCAACAACATTAATAATAATTCGTAGATTGTTTAGTCGTTTCTGTTGTACATGTAAAAAACAGACTGGGAAAACTGTAGTTTGATCCCTTTAATTCAAATACTCTATATGCATTATAAAATACAAATTCTTCATAAATGATTCATGAATTGTAAAACAAGTGCTATATATTTATGAATAAATACATAACAAATAATTTTTACACACGCTTAGGCAAGCAACGTTTGCCCCAGTACTTGCCCTTAATTTGAATGTCAAATGCACTTATCCATTTTCTACAGCCCATCATGTTTCGTATTGCTAGGTGAGTAAAAGTCCATGGGTTTTTGTTATTTAATTCCTTGTCCTCTATTTCTTGGCATCCTTTTTTTTAGAGTATCTTTGCTTACAGCCTGTACTGGAAAGACCAAAACCAAAGACAATGTTTTAGCAGAAGAACCTGATATCAAATGTGAAGCATTATGGTGGGCCTGGACAGCTCACCATCACAGAATACATTTTTTTTTATTATTTGATGCTTGAGGATAACGTAAGATCATCAATTAGAAAACTAAAGCTTAACCAAAAGTTGACCGTGCTAATTGACAAGGACTCTAAACATTCCAGTAAATCCACCAATGAATGGCAACAAATAGAAATGAGTCCTGGAATGGCCAAAAAACAGAAATGAGTTCTGGAATGGCGAGATCAAAGCCCAGATCTAAATCTCATTGAGATGCTGAGGCTGGGATTTGAAATAGGCTGTGCATTGCATGAAAACATTCTGCATTGAAGAATGAAAAAAATGTTGATCAGACTGGTAGTTTTCACACCTACTTAAAGTTTATTCTGGGTGTGTACAATATTGGGTATCAGGCAGAAGGAAATTTAATATATTTGTTGAATACATAATTGCAAAGTAAACATAATTTTAATTTTCAGATACCTTTTTCTTTATATAAGTCCAAATATTGATTGTCCACACATTAATTAAATTTAAATTGTTACAACAGTTCTACCTCACCCCTACAAGACTCCATGGGGCGTAATCCTGATGTTAAATTTCATAGGTGTGGGACAGAAGGAGCGAACTTTATACACATGGCTTGGAATTGCCCTCCAGTGGCAAAATTCTGGACTGAGGTGTTGATTCTCCTAGACGACAAACTAGAATTCCCAAGGGTACTTACACCACAGGTGTGTATACTAGAAATCCTAGATGATCTCATAACTACTAATCATGCCAGAACTAGGTACAGAACCCTCCTATATTATGCTAGGAAAATAATTGCAATGACGTGGATGGGCCCCAAACCCCCTATGTTGCAAACTTAGATTACACTGGTAAATCAAAACTTACCCCTCATCAAGCTCACCCTGTTAGCCAGAGGCTCACAAAAGAAATTGGCAAAATATGCAGCCCATGGGGGGAGGCAGGGCTAGGTGGTGGCAGTTCTCTTACATAAACCCCAATCTGTAAAAGGTGTGATATGAATACCGAAGAGAACTACATAATAACTAGAATATGCCATACAGGTTTTGTCTCTAGCAATCCTACAGGACAGCCAGGTTACTTTAACATAAAGCCATATGTTTTATTCACAACAGAGTTGCATTTCTTATTCAATATTCTGAACAGCCTGGATTATTTGGATAAAATGGAGTCTATGGGAGACAGCCTTTCTGTAATTCTGAACTTTCTGGATAATGGACCCCATACCTGTTGTACTTTAGAGTTTTGAGGGCCCACTTGATTGCCAGACTCTCCCTTTCTACAATGCTGTCATTTTTCTCAGGTGGGTGAGTTTTCCGCTCAAAAGCACCACTGGGTTTTCCTCATCATTACTCACCTGTGACAGGACAGCCCCTAACCCCACGTTAGAGGAATTTGTTTGTACTACAATTCCTCTCTTAAAATCAGGGGTAATCAAGGCTGGTCGTTCACACAGATATGCTTTTAACACATTAAAAGCATTGACAAATTTAGGATTCCATTTGACCATCACAGATTTGTAACCCTTTGTTAAGTTGGTCAAAGGAGCTGCATTGGTGGCAAAATTTGGCATAAACCTTCTGTAATATCCCACAATACCCAGAAATGCTCTGACCTGTTTCTTTATTACAGGTTGTGGCCAATCTTGGATTGCCTCTATCTTATATATTTGGGGTTTAATGACTCCCTTCCAATGGTATACCCAAGATAATGAGCTTCTTCTAGCCCTATAGCACACTTCTTAGGGTTTGCAGTTAACCCAGCTTCTCTGATGGAATCTACCACTGCTTGTACTTGTATTCTGGCTGTCCCAATCAGTGCTAAAATTACATCATCATCAAGATAGGCAGAGACATATTTACTAAGGAATTTGAGAATTATATCCATCATTCTATGAAATGTGGAGGTGCCCCATGTACCCCAAATGGCAGCACAGTGTACTTTCTCCTTCCAATGTTTAAGAAAATTCACATGATAAATTTGCTTAGGCTTTCTTTTCCCTGGCTGAGGTGAGTTTACCTCACCCACTTTCTGAAGTACTTCATAGGGTCTCTGTTATTTAGCATGGAATTTACTTTCTTCTGTGGGCACTAACCCAAGTGTTTCTCCTCAAGGTTAAATGTTTGGAATTTAGCTGACCAATTATATATCCTACTATAGGCTTCCTGTGCTTGCCATTAGGAATGGGGGAATTTTTTCCCCCTTGTTTCACTGTGGAAATGACGCCCATAGACTTGTATGGCGACGTGCGTCAAAAAAAAGACGTGCGTCAAAAAATGTCGCCGCGTGACAATATTTTTTTGACGCCCATTAAGAATTCACCAGCGGCAGATTTTTGACGAAACCAAATGTGTCAAATTCGCCCATCCCTATTTGCCATAAGTGTCCTTTAACAACAGGCATTACAGCACCAATTATATCCTGCTTGAGGTAATATGTTCAATTACACTTTGATAAGGAGTGGCCTCCTGTTCCCACGTTTCTTTTGGAAAGTCAAGAAAGCCTAATTTGTGTCTCCCATTAACCAGTTCAAATGGTGAAAACCCAGTAAAAGCCCTGGGTTACCTCCCTAAAGGGCATTTAAAGCCTACATTTTCCTACCATGTATATAAGTTGGGCATATCTTCCCCAACCAAGCCACATCATTGTACTGCATATACCCCCTCCATTTGCTAGCCCCGTTATATTTTCCTAAAACAAATAGCAGCTTTCACCTGGCAGCCATTTTCCCTAACACATCATCAGTAACAATGGACATGTATGCTGTAAAGTTTATGCAATGCAGAATGCAGGTTTACAGAGGCACAACATACTTTGATAAAAAGTTCTGCTGGGGTTGAGAACTGTAATGGTTAAGCTGAGCTCAGGAGAGGTGGTTAGGAGAAAAAATAGGATCAGACAGTTAGGGGGTTATTTACTAAACTCCGAATGGATGGAAAAGTCAGAATGGAATCTGAAAATCCGGCATCTCCGACCTGTCGAGGTTGCATATAAGTCAATGGGAGAAGTCCCAACGATTTTTTGATGTGCGCTGAGTTCTGAATTACAAAAAGAATCTTGAAAATCGTGAAAATATAATAATAAATAAGTGTAAAAAACCCAGAGCGGATTTGATCGGAGTTTGTAGCAGAAAATATTGAGATAAATTCGGATTTTGATAAATAAACCGCTTAGAGTTTCTATGGGAACCGGCAATGCTATCTCTTTATTGGCTGTTAGACTGGAGGGTGTGTTGAGTAATCTGAGCTGAGAAGAACTGAGCATGCTCACGAGTCAACAGCTAACGTAAATTCCTGAGGGAGGGGGCAGAGTAGGTTAGAAGAAGAGAAGGAATTCTAAGTGATTAAGGGGATGCTGCAGCCTTACTGTTAACAACCAGAGTGGCAGGTATCTAAAGATTTTAAAGAGGTTGTTCACTGGCTACATTTTTGTGTTGGGGTTTACATGTCAGTAAGGTTACAAACAGCCCAGTCCTTTCCACCTTATACCACCACCCTTTAAAACATTCCATTTAAGTGTAAGGATCAGCCCGGGACTCAAACCTTTATTTCCCAGATTCTGGACATTGTGTGTTCTTTTGAGCCACTGGGGGCTCTTTGAGGCTGATCCTTACCCTTGTGTGTCTTGTGTTTCATGTACCTGTCAGTTTCTAGTGTGTTCCTCCCCATTCTCCACCCACCTCTTTTACCCTCATGTGTTTCCCATTCCCAATTACCGTCCCTTTATTAACCCCGCCCTGAGCTTTGCTCAGGGCTGAGTCATTAATTGTAATCGTATCCTGTATCTGGTCGCTGTATCTTGTTCCAGTGATTCCTTACCTGTATCCCAAGCTCCTGGATTCCAAGCTCCTGTGTTGCCTTGTTCCAGCATTGTTTCCTTATCCTCACCTTCCTGGTAATTACCTTATTTTGAACTGTTCCTGTGTTATTTGCAAGCTCCAAGTAAACCTGCTTTATTTTCACCATGTCTGCCTCCCTTATCATCTATGGGTACACCCCTGGGCTTCCGCCATATCCTCTCCCAATGGAATGGCTATCCACTATCACAGCGGTTCCACGCTGTAACCCTTACATTAAGGTCTTGTTAAATCTCTCAAGCCCATTTGCCTGAGGATGATATTTGATATGTGGAGGTTCTCAGCTGTGTGACGTTTAGCTATTTAAATAAATCTTTCATCACCTTAGAGATAAAGGGAGTCCCTTGATCAGTAAGTATTTTTGGGCATACCAGTACAAGAGAACATGTGTACTAGTTCTTTAGTTTTTTTGAGAATGTATTCCATAAAGGAATTGCCCCTAGCATAATCCAGAATAAGCAGAACATACTGGTTTCCTCACGCAGACTTCACATTATTAAATCCATAGGAATTTTTCCAAAAGGAATCTCTATTATAGGCAGAGGTACCAGCAGGCTCTGAAAATGTGGCATAGGAGCTGTTAACTGACACTCTGGGCAAGTAATGTGGCTTGGTTGTTTCACACCCCATTGATTCAATAGAGAGGGGGGCAGGTAGCAACAATGTAAACACTGGTTTAGTTTTACTCACACCTTTGGATCAAGTTACAGCTGTTGGCTCCCTTTCTGAACCCCCAAACATCTTTCTCCCTTTTATTTAAAGGAACGGTCTTACTGGGTGTGCCATCTTACTATTACTCTGACTGTTCTCTTGAACCCCTCCAAAGCCAATACCTCACATACTTCCTGGTTCCTTGGGGCGAGAGCTCCAGTCCCCCAGGTAATGAAATCACTCCCCACACCTGCAGTTAATGTGGGGTCAAAGCATCTGTAATTCTCTTTACATTATGAGTCTCGTAAAGCATTCTGGGAGATGTATACCTTCCCTCCAGTCACTAACACAGTCACTAAAAGACACAGTCACTAAAAACGTGCAGAGGAATATTTTGTCATGGTTTTTCCTTAAATAAGATAGTATTTAAGAAAAAAAGTCCCACACGTTTTGTCACTTTTTTCTGTATGCGTTTTTTTCACAAACTCGAATTTTGATAAATTTGCCCATAAATGTTTTTTTCTGTGTACCTCCTGTATACAGTTAACCCTTGGGTTGCTGACTTTTAGTTACGCTAAAGAACCTGCATTCTAAAAAATGCAACCTTAGAAGAACTTTGAGTATGTTTGTAGCAATTCCTTTATTATTAAGGTGCAGTGGCCTAAAGAGGATAAGCATTATGATACCTTACATTTATTTAAGCCTTTGAGGCCTATACAAGAGGACAGACACAGACATTAAAATAGAATATTGTGGTTTTGCATCTAGACTGGCCAAAGGAAAAACAAAGTGAAGGAGCAAGGAGAATAAAGTAAAAACAAGATTAATTAATTAATTAATACAATACGTATATTAAAACATTAAATCAGTATTTGCTAAAAATAGCTAAGATATGTTCCTTGTTGCTTGGTCTGTAAGTTCCAACACCTAGAATGAAAAAATAAATACAATGACAAGAGTAATAAGCACAAGCCATTTTTTTTTTAAAGTAGTCGTGTATGACACAGAATGATTAAAGACACTAATGAATAATGTAATAAAAGTTATAAATCGGCATCACTTCTAGTAAACCATAGCAACAAACCATCATCATTTATTGGGCATCTGTTTGAGGCAAAATCTGACTAGTTGCTATTGATTACTAGATTGGTTACTAGACCCATCACAAACTTTACAGTTTTAATAAAATTAGCCCATAAGGGAGAATTAATGTTAATGTTTGTTTTGTGAGAAATTTGTACTTATAGGAGTTTTATTTTTTTAGAATCTCTACTTTTTTTGCAAAAATGTCCATAACAATTTATTGAACATTAAAATTAAATTCTAGGTGTAGGACTGGAAAATGAAACAAGAAACTAAATATAAATTCAAAATATCTGTTTAACAATTATTGTATGATGTATGGGGCTGTTATGGCAATATGTTATGTTTTGGATGGTTTTTTTAACTTATGTTAAGCAATTGTACCTTAAACTGTTATAGTTTAAAAAATTGTGAAATCAACTTATCAAATAACAATGAATTTACATATACATTTAAGGGTACATTTATTAAAGGTCATGGGGGAAAATGGAAATCCTGAAAAATCAGGATTTGTCTGTAAGTATAAAATTAACAAAAACAGCAGCATGATTCATAATTCATAAATAGTTGCCACACCAGTTACCCAGAGATTTTGACAAAAAAAATTTAAATCCGTTTCGAATACACCTAACTACCCTTCAGGGAAGAAAAATTACACCCTTTTAAAAATTTTTACAACTATTCTTTATTTAATGTATGTGTGTAGTACGGCCCATACTTGGTTGCAGACAGGGCCCTATTTATATATAAGTACTGAAAGACATGTGCTTCAGGGGGTGGTCCTTGGGTACCTAGATAGATAAAATAAATGTGTGATATTTAATAAAAAACCCCACCCCACATTCAAAAATTGTAGGTAAATACAGCAGAGAAGCTATGGGAGGGTTTGTGCCACCTACATGAACGGCAAGTGCGCACTTGTTCTACACGTGAGATGGGGTGGGTCAGGGACCATGCATAGGGCTGTGAGAGTTGGATTATATTGATATCATATTCATATCACTGCATACAGCAGGTAAAGGTCCCAAACTGAACAAAAATGTGTCTTATAAAGTATAGATGAATGTAAGGAAATTTACAGCAGCTATACTATGACAGCTCCAATTTATCGGTCAAAGAAAGGGGAAATTTGCCAATTCTGTTTGAGATTTCAGTGACATTTTACTATGTTGGTATAATTTTTATTCTGATATTAAATACCCTTCTGTTTTTTTAATTCAAAAGAACTGGCAACTGCTAGATCATAAACTTATATTACAGCAGTTTATAAATACAATATTTTGGAAACTCTAGTTTCTCTTATCATATAATATGATAATAAATAATAAATGTTCATATATTCACAAAATGGAAGGATAAAGAGTAAAACTAAAAGTCACAAGGACAGAAAGGCAAGGAACTGGAAGAGAAATGATAAGACACAAATTGCTGTATATAACCTTCTTCTAAGGGTGTTGATCCACTGAAAAACTGCCAGAATGTTTTGTCATTGCTGCTTCCGCTGAGATGATTAATAGTTGTTACAAATGGTCCCCATAAAGTTTCTTCTGTTTTAAAACTAGGAGGAAAATATATGTCCAGTGTTAGTATTATTATACAGGAAACGGTGAAAGACTTTGCAATTACCTTAAAAATACAGGAGGGTGATAGTCAAGGCTCTTGGTCCCAGACAAGTTATATATAATTAGGGGGTTGATAAAAACATTAAACAACCAACACAAAAGTTTTTCTGGCTAATATTGTTAATAAAAATAATAAAATGATACTTTGACTGCTGTCCAATCGCCAGTATTAAGTTCTGGACCCTGTAGTAGTACACAAAACGTTCACAGTAGCTGGGAGTAGATTAACTTTACTAGGGAGGAACGCATGGCTGAACTGCCAACAAGTTAGGAGAAAAGAGAGATAGAGAGGCAGATACTTGGGAAACAATTATCAGCAGAGCAGAGTGTCACATCTCAGTTTAACATGTAACAGCGCCATCTACTGGCATTACAATAAGTCAATACATAACATCCAGAATGTCATGTCAGCCATAAACCTTCGTTTCCTACTAGACATTTATTTTGAAATTATTATTTGGGATTTGGTGTAAGTGTTTTTGCGAGTGTGCTAGCATATCTCATGAAGTATGGATCAGTTTGTGCATTTGTCAGTAGTTTTATGTATCCCAGAGTCTGGAGTGTGCTAGTGACTGTATCAGAGATATCGAGGGTCATTTATTAATTCTGAGCACAAGTATTATACACGTGAAAGGGCACCACCAGCCTCTGAGCAGAGCAACTACCTCTGCACCCTTGAGAATAGTGAATTGTTGTAAAAAAAAAAAACTGCCCTTTGTGGGTTTTTTCTTGCACTTCACATCTTGGGTCCTTATGTAAATGAGCCTTAGGTCCTGTAACACACACAATTTCTCCCCAGTGAAAAACACATTGATTCGGCATGGTTCTTCCATGTGTATACAGTAACTGGACTGAAGGTTAAAGTGCTAGTGTGCATGTTCTGAATGAAATCTCACTACTGTGTGCACAGATTGCAATCAAACAATTTACTATATGCATCAAAAAATCTGAGATTAAAGGGATGTTCACCTTTGGACAAATGTCCGATTATGAACAGCCCATATGTCTTTAAAAACCTTTTTATAATCAAAATTAATTTTTTTTAAATACATATCCATACGTTTGTCACACATCCCAAATTGAGGTGTTTCAGTAAAGCCTGACCACTTCAGAATAATGTTTGTTTTTTACATGTCAAGGTTGACTGGCGCAATTCAGCCTGTTGGCTTAGTGATATACAATTGAAACTATAAAGGAAGTGTGTTCAGTGTACATGGAGGGCAGGGGCTGTTGGGGCTCGGCAAATCCCTGGCTAAGGGAGAATCTGAGAAACCTTAGGATCAATGAAACACAAATGGTACATATCTTGACAACTCTCTGTTTTAAAGAAAATTAAGATCAATTGTACAACATTTTATAATGGCAAGTGCTGTTCATGTTCAGAAGTTGAATATCCCTTTAACTTTGTTCAGTCAGCTTCAGAAGTATAGTAGATACATACACACAGCCCCAGAAGATGGGAAGTCCATTTTAAGTAAATAATGATCTATAGTTTCAATAGACTCTTACCTGAATTCCTTTGGATTCATTTCAGCAGCTTTCTGCATGACTTGCAGTAATGTGGAACCCTCATTTACTGAAATCTGGACAAAATGTTTAAAGTTGTCTCCCACAAGGTTATTCACTATGGTGTATTCAACTGTGATAACAGTAGCTGAAAGCAAGAATGTAATACAATCTGTGAAAGCCCAAATGCACTGTGCCATTGTATAGAAGAACTCTCAATGCCACCCTTTAAGCAAAGTTTTTTTTTTAAAAAAAACTATTTTCATACTGCTCTCCTATAAAATTATAGTTAATCACTCTTACATAATAACGTAGGTTGAAAAAAAAGACACCTCCATAAAATTCAACCTTATTTTCTGTCTTTCCCAAAATGCAATCATGTGAAACTGAATATGTTTAGTGATGGGCGAATTTATTCGCCAGGCGCGAATTCGCGGCGAATTTGCGCGATTCGCGGCAGGCGAATAAATTCGCCAAACGCCCGCGCAAATTCGCCGAAAAAATTTGCGGGCGCCGGCGTCAAAAACGGGCGCCGGCGTCGAAAAAACGGGCGCCGGCGTCAAAAACGAGACGCGCCGTTTCGCAAATTCGCCCATCACTAAATATGTTACATGGTCTATGGGTTTGCCCAAAGATAAAAAATAAATTCTGAAGAGAGGAAAGGGATTTTCCAATCACATCTCCTTAAAGGGGCAGTATATTGCCTTGTCAGCATGAATTCAATCAATAGGGTATTGTTTTATTCACGAAAAATCTATTTTTAAATGTTTTTTGTCCTTGTGAGGTAGATAATTAGATTACCAGTGCACAGATAATTCCTCTGCAATATGGACTCCTGCTAACAAAACACAAAGGGGAAAGGCAGAGATTGTATACTGGTTATCTACTTGCAAGGGCCATACATGGAGTAATTTCAGTTTCCCTGTAGTGTGTTTAGTAATGGAATAACAAAAAATATGTTTTTCTTATCAAAACAATAGGCACAACGCATGTTTAGCACAAGCCTCATTCATTGATTGTTGAACTAGGGGGTATACTCTCCCCCCTTCAAATACACTCCTGTAACCCATGGACAGTACTAGGATGTTTAACCCATTTATTTAGCCCTAAAATAACCCTTTTTATATTCATCATAACATTATCTTTGAATGCTATTTATAATATTGCCTTAAAAGTATTTGCCTGATGCTTTTACATTACCTTCCTTACCCCCATGTTCCTCTATGAGGGGGCTGCCATATTTGTGCAGCAGGAGTCCGTTAGCATTAGAAACTCTAACTGGCAGACTGAGATGGGACAGTAAGGTTGGCAAAAGCAGAACTATCAGCAAAAAACAATCAATGTGACCTATATGTAACTTTTAATGTAGATTAATATTTTGAACATCGTTTTTTTTTGTGTCAGTATCACTTTAAGTTACTTGGACTCAAAAGTAAATGGACACTTTGGACTAATTAAAGAAATAAATTAAACCCAGAAGAATGATTATACTGACAAAAGGAGCCTTGTCACCTGAAACGTTAATGCTTTCACTTTCTGTGGCTAAATAAATGGGTTAAACACCTCAGCACTCTCATTGTAAATACATTCTGTTTCCAATGCATTGTGTATAAGTCGGACTGGGACAGCGGGATCGATTGATGTCATGCCAGGCATCTAGAGAGTGTACCCCCACCACATGAAACTTTGGTGGAGAGCAAAAAAAACATCTTCCAGGAATGGATACAGCCACAGATTGAAGCCTCTCTCCAGAAAGAAAATCAAATTAACATTTTTTTGAGACATGGGAAAGAAATTTTAAAATAATGTCTAATAAGAAAAAACAGGCAGTGCATTTTTTTTCTCAGAATTAAAGCATACTTATGAGCACACCCTAAATTGCATACACCACAACTTTAGCACCATACACTAGAATGGACACAATTGAGCTCCTATTTTGGTAAATTGTACACAAGTATACCTAGGATAATGAGTTGACAGTTATTGATATTAAATAAAATTGTATCCCTTAAAAACTGTTCTTTAAATAATAATATATAGATTATCTAATCTTAAAAAGAAAGACCCCTTTCCCAAAGATATGAAATTTATTGTACTTACAAACTTCTTTCTGTGCTCCTGTGTATGGCACACACAGCAGAAAAGCCACCAAGGACAGTATCACGAACATGTTAACTGGCTTATGGTATCTGTACTGAATAAACATATGCTCGCTTTCTTTTTATATTGTGCCTGTTTACTTTCCACCCAAATCTAATGTATGATTACAACATAACTAATTATCAGTAACCTTCACCGGCTGAACAAACACTGAGTACTTTCAACATCAGGGACACAGTTTTGATAAAGCTGTGATAAAGTGAACAAAACTCAAAGGAACTTGCCACTGGTCACCTTTAACAATTGTATAGTTCATATGTTGGCATACATACCATTATAATTGCACTGAATGTCTTTCACATTCATGTAACTTTTACCATTGAGGAAGGGTAGCACCTGAGAAGCAGGCCCTGGTAGGGCAAAGGTTCCCAGAGGAATCTGTTGCAACACTTGCTGCAGTGTACGTGGGCAGTTCCAGTATTCTGGGGAGTAATAGGACTGTGCTGCTGTGAGAGCCTAGAAAAGAGAGAATCATTTTCAGGTTGCAATTTAGCCTAAATCAAAAGAATTTTTGACATAGTAAAAGTTTTTGTAATTGTTGAATTGAGATTTATTTTGGTGCTGGCTTGACTTTCTAGAAAGAACCTACTAGACCTCTAATAGGTTTCTTTAATCTGAAATAAAAAAAAATTGGGATGACTACAGCATAAGTACTAGAGCCATCAAATATTTGTCAACAATCTGTGGGGCTCAATTTTTTTATATTTCTCATAACACCACAGCAACCGATCCTTGGGGTTAAGAGCCCCTCTAAAAATATAGTGTCCAACTGGTCATATTATATGTATACACTAAACCTACAACAGATACTGTATAAGCACATGGGACCTGTTATCTAGAATGCTTTAAACCTGGGGGTTTTCAGATGGTGGGTTTTTCCATGATTTCCTTTAGTATACTTTAAAGCTGCTAAAAACATTTAAACATTAACCACAATAGGTGTTTTGCCACCAATACAGATTCATGCATCTTAGACAGGATCTAGTACAAGGTACTATTTTGTTATTTCAGAGAAAGAGAAAATCAAAATAATCTCTAAAAGTCCCCATAGACTGGGAGATATACAGTAAGCTGCCGAAAGATTAAGTTGGCAGCTTATTGGGCAGTGTATGGGGCCCTCCAACAAGCTTTCCCAATCGACTTTCGGCCAGATCTCGATCTGGCAGGTTTAAAAATCCCCTCACATTGAGGACCACATTGGTTTGTCTGATCTGACTGCCCATATTCTCCTCTCACCTCAAGGTGGGCATGCTGGCCAGAGGTCTGCTTGTTTGCCGACCTCGCCAACAAGCGGATCTCTGTATGTATGGTCAGCTCTAGGCAGATGGCCTTCCTGTAAATTGGAGGTTTCTGGTTAATGGGTTTCCAGATAAGAGATCACATACCTCTCCAATGACTCTAAACTTAAGAATTAACTTAATGATCATAGTACCTGCCCTGCAAGACCAGTGGCGTAAATATTGCCAATGACTCCATCGCTCTTTTGCTCTCTAAGAATCAGAGTCAAAAGCGAGGACTGAGCCATCTTCATTGTCTTCAGCATCTGAGGAGGGACACCATCCATGGCAAGCACACAAGTGAATCCCATTACTCCAATGGCTGCAGTGTCTGTTAATTGTGTAGTTGCAGTTCAGTTTAGCAAACATCCATTAAACATAGAAAAAAACACATTCATTATTGTTTCTAATAATTAAGAATTTTGCTTTTTTGTAAACATTTTTTCGAATTCAGTCATTTATGCACACAATCATTTTTTTGACAGAATAAGATTAAGACTAAGTGCATTTATTTGAGTGCTCTAGACTATCATAAGCAAGCTTATTGCATTTTAGTGCTTTCATTAAGTACTTTGCTACAGTAAATTAAAAGCCTGTGGCATACAGTGGCATTCTGACAGCTGGTGTAATCAGTCTGAAAACAAGTCAAAATTACCCCATCGACCTGTCACAGTTTCTCATACAAATCCATGGAAAATACAGGGCCTAATGCACGTGTGGCTGTGACATGTGGTCCTCTGCTCAGAAACATTCTAAGTGAGGTCTGCCTGTCACTGCTACACCTTCTTTAACACATTTCCAAAGACAACTTTTGTTTAATGTGTACTATATAATAAAATACAGAACCCGTCTAGTAGAATGTATCCTTTAGTTTGTATTTATGTTTGTATGTTCAGCAAAGCATGGGATATAATTATACTGCTTTTATTCATCATGGAAACTCAAAAATATAAAATATAAAGTTTTCCATGTTTAGCCACAATATTATCGCTTCAAGATACAAAAAACAGCAACAGGTGTGGAACTACAGGTATCGGACATTTTATCCAGAATGCTCAAGGGGGTTTTACGGATAACTGATCTTTCCATAATTTGGATTTTCATACTTTATGGGGCCGATTCATCAAGGGTCGAATATCGAGGGTTAATTAACCCTCGATATTCGACTAGGAACTAAAATCCTTCGACTTCGAATATCGAAGTCGAAGGATTTAGCGCAAATGCTACGATCGAACGAATGATTATTCCTTCGATCGAACGATTAAATCCTTCGAATCGAAGGATTTAAATCCAACGATCGAAGGAATATCCTTCGATCAAAAAAACTTAGGCAAGCCTATGGGGACCTTCCCCATAGGCTAACATTGACTTCGGTAGCTTTTAGATGCCGAACTAGGGGGTCGAAGTTTTTTTTAAAGAGGCAGTACTTCGACTACCGAATGGTCGAATAGTCGAACGATTTTTAGTTCGAATCCTTCGATTCGAAGTCGTAGTCAAAGGTCGAAGTAGCCCATTCGAGGGTCGAAGTAGCCCAAAAAACACTTCGAAATTCGAAGTTTTTTTACTTCGAATCCTTCACTCGAGCTTGATGAATCGGCCCCCAAGTCTACTAGAAAATCATGTAAACATTAAATAAACCCAATAGACTGGTTTTGCTTCCAATAAGGACTAATTATAACTTAGTTGGGATCAAGTTTTTAAAAATTTGGATTATTTGGATGTCTATACAAGTTGCCAGATAACGAATCCCATATCTGTATCAACATTGCAGACAGTACAGTGGCACTGGGTCTTAGAGACATTAGGATGGACTCTAAGGGGCAAATTCACTAACCGGCGAAAATTCGCCAGTGCTGGCTTCGCGCACATCGCAACACTTCGCCAGGTGTAAATTTGCCTGGACAATGCTAATTCACGAAGATCCAAAGTTGTGCACTGGGTACTAAATGCTGGCGAAGTTGCGCTAGTGAAATTACGCTCAACAGTTCGAAGTTACGCTAGCGTTGGCTAATTTCCATACGGTGTGCAGTTAAAGTACAATGGCCGTATATGCTTCAGCAAATACATTACACTACACAAGGCCAGGGAATCTTAATAAAATTATATAGAGGTGTGATATTGCCCTACACATGTGCCCACAGTTTAGTTTAGGTGCTATATGTTATCAAATGTAGGGGGGAAGGAGGGTACCCCAAAAAACAAATTTCAATCTTTTTCAGCCTATCACCATGTAAAAAGGAAAAGACGCCAGCGTTTTTTGGGACTAAGAAAAAATTTCAACTTTTTTTGAGGAACTCCTATCTACTCTATTGCACTTCGTCTGGTCTGATGTGGCGAAGGCAAGTCTGGCGATAGAGGTAATGGTAAGTAAAATCAAAAACTTAGTGAATTTGCATAGTATTCGCCTGGCATTAGAGTGCGAAGTTGCATCAGAGTTTATCTCTATGTCTACGCCAGCGAAATTTCGCCAGCGTTAGCCACTTCGCCCTTTAGTAAATTTCCCCCTAAGAGTGTTAAAATTATGTTGTTAGATTGTGAAGGAAGGGTCCACAAAAGAATGCACTTGGAAACAAATTGTCCTTTCTATTCAGGGGGAAACTAAAATTGAATGGGTTTGCCTGTTCAGTATATGTGGAAGAGCAGTAGCTCATTCTGCATTGTAGTCAAACTATGTACATTTGTGCTAAACCTTCATGAGCTAGATATAAAGTTAATCAAAGCAAAAGTTGTTTGATTATTTGACTCACCAACAGTAAATAAAGGTCCAGATGGATTTGGTGGAATAACTTTGGCAAGTGTGTATGCAGCTTGAAATGCTTCAGGACTGGACATGACACAAAGCGCAAGGACATCCAGAGCCACCTGGTAAAGGGTGGTCAGTGGTGACTGAGTATTTTCTGTCAAGAGTTTTATGTTTAGTTAGATAGTCGGCAAAAGGAACACACATTAGGGTAGACTGTATTATAATAATGTAATAAAGTAACAACAACTCCTAATGATGTGTGGGTTGGGAAAAACTCAGTCTGCACTCAACTCTAACCCGCAAAACCTTAACCCGCCCCCAACCCTAACCCAAAAATGTTGCCATTGTAGGACCTGCCCCTGACCTGCATCTACTCACTCTGTACACTACTTCTGTGTGTGCCTCAAGTTCTTAGACAGGGAATCTATGGGAGCAGTGTATTTCCCTAGTCTGACCCACACTCAACCCTAACCTGCAATGGTTGGCCAAATTTCAACCCTAACCCACCCAACCAGTGGTCAACCCTCACATCACTATACTGTCCCCCTGTTTGGTACCACAAATGTAGAACTGTGAGGACCAATACAATACCCAATGGGGTAGGTTGTGAGCTCAGATTTCCGATGCTACAAAGAATATACTATAACCAAGACTACAACAATTTGAATATGGAGAAAAAACATTTTTGGAATTACATTTCCTATGAATCAGGCGAATGAAGTTGGGTTGCAGTAACTCCACTATGTAAAATCAGGTATATTTAAAACACTGAATGTGTAGCAGAGTCGGTGTAAATCAAAAATCAAAATACAATGCTGTTAGTAAAAATCAAAAAGCACAACTTATACCACTTTTTTCCCTGCTTTTTTTCTCCTTAGCCCTAGTGACCTGTGTACATTTCGGTAGTGGACCAAAATACGCAGCTTTATAAATAGCACCACTTTTACTTTGCAAAGCATTGTACCTGCTAATTTCAGAAATGGTGATACAGGGTGTAAAATTAGCAGTATGGGGAAATATACAGCTAAAATACCACTCGTTTTTGGTGTAAAGCTTTTTACACACATTTATAAATATGTCCCTTAGTATCTGTCTTGTGGTTGTTAAACATTGCAACCCATGATATTGTAGCCAAATTAAGCGTTTATGTGGTAATGTAATAAAAGTAGCAAGTTTGGGCAGCATGATGGTGCAGTGGTTAACATTGACGTAGGTTTAATTAAAGTAAGGAAACTATCTGTATTTTTTTATGATCATACTGTGTTTGTGTGAGTTTCCTCACTCCTTCCTGAGCGGTGTTTCCCTTTAAGTTGATTGTCCTATTATCTGCACTTCTTGTTCTGGCTATTAGAAGAACAATCCAACTGAAGCTAAATTATCACCACATCTGTTAGGATGCATGCAAGATTATGTGGGACCAGGATTCTTTGCTGAAGAAGAGCATATTTCTGTTACATTGTTTCAGGAGTCAGAACCAACAGAACTGAAAGGGACAAACAAAGATTGCTTTTCATTGCAATTACGTTTGTTAATAACTATAACCACTGAACATTCAGGGGGTTATTTACTAAACTCCAAATGCAAAAATCACAAAAAATTATATATTTTTTTATAAAATCGGACTTTTGAAAAAAAAATCGGAATTTATTAAACCCAGAGGATGAAAAAGTCAGAATCCGAAAATCTGGCATCTCAGACCTGTCGAGGTTGCATATAAGTCAAAGGGAGAAGTCCCAATGATTTTTTGATGTGCGCTGGGTTTCGTGCAATACCCTTACGTTTTCTGAGTTTTCAGGCAAAAAAGCATAAGAAATCAGAGTTTTCGGGTGAAAAATCCAAAAAATCTTGAAAATCTGATTTTTTTTCCTGCAAAGCTAATTTTTGGAAAAATTTAATAATAATCGTAATAAACAAGAGCGGAGTTTGTAGCAGAAAATGTTGAGAGAAAATCAGAATTTGATAAATAACTCCCATAATTTTCATTCATTAGGTAAAATGTTATTTCTGAGTTTACATCCCCATTAACAATGTGTGCTTATTCAACTACTTACCAATGCTAGCTATCTCCTCTTGTGTTTTTTCCTCTAGAATATATACAAGGTTGATGTCTCCTTTAGCAGCAGGTATTTTGGTGGGATCACAGCAAGAGGAACGAAGGGCAAGGGTATAAAGTGCAACTCTACCAGAACTAAAGGGCAGATCTGACAAGAGAATAAGAAAAAAGAAAGTGAAGACATGTAACAGACAACAGATGGTATAATAGAGTGACTCTTTGAATAGTTCCACAATATAAACATTCATGCTCATATATCTTTATATATGTCAAATTACTTTTGTGTTATTAGCAAAACTGTCCCACCTTGAGTCACTTTGTTAGCTGAATCTTCTTTTAGTTGCTGTGTCAGCAATATCTTGGCATCGGTGTCTATGCTACCTCCCATATTTAATGCCAAGAGGACGCTGGGATCTGGAGGGTTATTTGCTTCAATTTTCCTTTCCATGTTTACCAGAAGGGCTGTTACCAAAGCCTTATCCGTATCTGGAACAGCTAGGAAAGAAGGTGAAAATATAAAAAAAAGTTCAATATAATGTTTAAATTATTATGTCTATGATGCTCTGCTGTTTCTATACTGGTACTTACAGCATAGTATATTTGCATATGCAGCGGAGATACAAATCAATATCTCAGCACACAAAACTAACCACTGCATCTTGGTGGTGTAAAGTGGGAAGAGAAACTGTTGCTTCCTTTATTTATACTGTATCATTCCTCATTCTACTATTTGCTCTGTGTCATAATCTTTTGGCTTTCGCAGGCTTGAAAAATTCCCAACATATGCTTAATTTTCACCTTCTAGGTTTGCTGTGGCTAAAGCTACTTTTTTGCTTGTTGATAGTTATTAAATATGTATTGTTTGCATACAGATTCAATCAGAAACAAATATTGAATGCATAAAACATAAAGAAATCCTGTTTCCACCTAATTTTGAAGTAAATAAGGTGAACTATCCATTCAATTAATGAACAAAATAGTGGCATGAAACTAAATGCTAACACCATTCAGCACCTCACAACACGATGCTAAAAAGTAGCAAATGATTTACACAAATCATTGGCAATGTATGAATTTAAATGGAAACAAGAGGTTGAGCTAATGCTACTATTTGTAGTTAATGAAAAAAAAACATGAGAATAAGAACGCACAAGTCACCACATTTTACACATTTTACACCCTGCCCTGCAAGGAGCTGCACTTTTCAGATGAATACAGCACGGCTTGCATCCATCAGTGGTGTATTCATAGGGGCCACATGGTGGTTTCCCACCCCCTGATTTGCGTGTCACTTAGAAGCGCCAGATAACTTTTAGTATGTTATAGAATGGCAATTTTTTAATTGGTCTTCATTATTTATTTTGTATAGTTTTTTTAATAATTTGCCTTGTTACTGCCACTCAACTTCAGACCCTCTCCTATTCATATTCCAGTCTTTTATTCAAATCAATGCATGGTTGCTAGGGTAAATTGAACCCTAGCTGCTGAAATTGTAAACTGGGGAGCTGCTGAATAAAAAGCTAAATGACTCAAAAACCTCAAATGATAAAAAGTAAAAACCAATTGCATATTGTCTCAGAATATCACTACATACATCATACTAAAGGTTAATTTAAATGTGAATAACAACTTTAAAGAGTACCAGAGAGCACAGGGTAAAAAAGAGCACTGTGGGCTCCCTTGCACCAGCTACACTGCACTCTGCACTTCATGCCTGCACGTTGGATACATAAATGAGGCCAATATACTCATATGAAAGGAAAGTAATAAAACAAGTGTAATTTAAAAATATTCAGTATATGGGATCTGTTATCAGGATATTTTAAATTATAGGATTATTCTGTATTGTGGGCACTATGACCGAACACTACTGAAATCATCAAAAAGAAACAAAAAAACAGGAGCACTTTGCCATCAGTATGTATTGCTGGGTAGATGATAGCTTATTTTTTATCAAATACTAAGAAGTACTGTCTTAGTATTACAGAGCAAAAGCAAATCAATAAAATATGGATTATTGGGAAATATGAACTCTAGCATATCTATATCAACCAATAAACTCCACAAGTGCAAACTTTAAATGTCATCAACCTTTTGCAACCTTTTGTGATTTATTATAACTAGACTATATCTGCTTTAACTTTTTTTAAAAATAATTTAAACCTAATATCGGAATAATGGCAATGAAAGAAAGTGTGCGAGTGACGCGCCAGTTCACTGAGGAGCTGTGGCTCCCATTTGCCTCTTTGTATGCGGCTGGGCGGCATGCCGCCCCTGAAATCTTGCCACCCTAGGCCCGGGCCTTTGTGGCCTCGCCCGTCCAGCTGATGTGACATGAGAGTTTTGTGTAACTGAACTAGACTAGGATTTGGTTTATTATTCAGCCTAATCTTTTGTGGCGGATTCAGTATTCAGCCAAATCCAAAAATAATGGACTTTGCATCTTACCTAAAATTGGTCAATGCCTGGACTGGCAATCAAGATATTCTGGAAAACACCAAATGGGTAATTTATGCTGTCATATGTTGACACTTCCCTTTGAGTCTGCGGGGCTTGTTTGTGCCTCAATGTACTTGATTTTCCACAGGGTATTCTTAATCTGAGCACTGGCAGCAAATAATGAAAAGTGGAGAGAACATAATGCAGAAATTGATGCTGCTCTGTAACACAGAAGCCCACTCATTGTTTGCTGAAATTGCTACATAGCTTTTGGGGACAATTTAATTTATTTGATCGAAGCCACCGGCTATAACCGACAAGCTATAACTGCAGATACAAGCCAATTCCTTTCTGCACAGTGAAGAAGAGAAGTAGTTTAAAAAATGCTGAACACTATACCTTTAACTCACTTTTTTTAGTTATAACACACTATTTTGATGTGTGTGATTTGTAGCTGTTGATACAGCTGGTTAGGTGAGTGCAAAATAAGATAAACTTCAAATTGGTATGTATAATTTGCTGAGACTCACAACCGTAAAGAAGTGAGAAAATGTTAACGGTAAATGATATATGTACAAACCTGTAGATAACATAAGATTAATGGATTTTTGTTATGTGAGATTAGAGCACTCTATTTACACGGATGCATTTCTTTAATTTGCTATTATAAGGTTGTTAAATCTCTGACTTGGCTGTTAGAAAAAAAGATTTCTATTTATAATATTAGTAAAACGAGTAATATAAAAATAGTATGTTTGCACTAGGTCTTGTCTTGTTTTGAATACACTTTAAGCCTTTAAGTGCCTTTAATGGGGCAGAACAAAGTGCAGAAATGCTCCTCTGAAGTGGCAAACTAGCTGGGTAAGTTTGCGAATAGAGAATCCCAAGATGGCTACGAGCTGGCACCACCTACCCAGCGTAGCCTGGTCTCCCCACCTGCATCGCCAGCACCAAAAGAGCCAACGCTACAGGACCTTCTCCATGAGATACAAGCGTCCAAAGAGGCATGCACAAGCCTAATTACCTCCAAAACAGAAGAGATAAAAATTGATCTGTCCATTATAAAGCAGGACATGCAGAAATTGTGCAAACGTACTGGGGAGCTGGAGGCCAGGGTGAGAACGGTGGAGGAAATAGTGAGACCTATGCCAGACTAGGTTCTGGAACTGCGCAAGGCCCTTGCAGAGTGTCAACACAAGGCGACAACCTGAAGAACAGTTTGAGGAGGAACAACCTCCGGTTCGTGGGGTTCCCAGAGCGTGAGAAGGTCACAGCCCCGGAGCAATTTCTCGAGCAATGGCTGTCAACAGTACTTGGTGAACCCAATTTATCTACCACCTATACAATAGAAATGGCCCATAGAATAACATCCAGGCCCACCCCTGCTAGGTCTCTAATCGCAAAACTTTTGAAAGAGATGGACAGAGACTGTATCCTAAAGCTTGCCGAAGTAAAGGCCCACTCAGATATCAAGCACAAACAATATCTATATTTGCAGACTTTTCAACTGAGGTACAAAAGGCAAAGCTCTTTGAAGCTAACAGAAGACTTAGAGAGGTCAAACTCGAGTACACCATGATGTTCCCAGCTAGATTGAGAGTTGCAGCGGATGGCAGAACCCTCTTCATCACCAACCCTTAAGAGGTTAACAACTGTTGGATGGCAGACATTAAGTGGCGGCAGGAGAGGAGCGCACCCCATGGAGGTACCCCAGGACTTAAACCAGCTCCCAATACAGGTCCCAAAGAAAGGGTCGTGGCTAAGCAGGGTACAGGCGAATACTGCATTGCAATACTTGATTAATTTGGACAATTATTCTTACTACACAACAATACAGTCCCCTGTATACATCACACAAAAACAGACTGCAGATATTAGTCCGAACCACACTAAGAGACTCTGTTGGGAGACCAAGCCCCACACACAGCAGCCCAGCAGAAACAGAAAGGGGCAAGTATGCATGGAAAAATGGTGGAAAAAACGGTGAAGGGCTGAATTCTACCCACAGTTGGGGATAGGATAGATGGGGAGGGAAATAATGGGATGGGAAACTACTTGTTGGTTGTTTATTTTAGGCAATGTTGTTAAATATGGGACAAGAATATACACTTAGGGGCCGATTCACCAAGGGTCGAATATCGAGGGTTAATTAGCCCAAAATATTCGACTGGAAATCAAAATCCTTCGACTTCGAATATCGAAGTCGAAGGATTTTAGCGGAAATAGTTTGATCGAACGATCGAAGGAATAATCCTTCGATCGAACGATTCGAAGGATTTTAATCCAACGATCGAAGGATTATCCTTCGACCAAAAAAACTTAGGAAAGCCTATGGGGACCTTCCCCATATGCTAACATTGACTTCGGTAGCTTTTAGATGGCGAACTAAGGGGTCGAAGTTTTTTCTTAAAGAGACAGTACTTCGAATCGAATAGGTGAACGATTTTTATTTTGAATCCTTTGATTCGAAGTTGAAGTCGTAGTCGAAGGTCGAAGTAGCCCATTCGATGGTCGAAGTAGCCCAAAAAACACTTCGAAATTCAAAGTTTTTTTACTTCGAATCCTTCACTCGAAGTTAGTGAATCGGCCCCCTAGTTGCTCCCGAAATGCGTCAGGTGATGTTGGTCGGTGACCTGTTGGAATAAACCACCTTTTCTTTTAACCAGAGTGCCGCTTTTTCTATCTTTTTGAACATTTATCACTGGTTGTTTTGCCCTTCTTGTACCAACGGTCTACAGTATTTCAAGGTTCAACACTGTGTTAAAATCTCTCATTGCAATTAAGTATACCCTGGTGTAAAGACCCAGGAACGCTGCTAGTTTAGTCACAGTTTCATCCTTGTATGGAGGGGGGATATATACATGCGAGTATTATCTCATATTTAGCAATATAACCGTGAACACATATGAATCTCCCTGGGCTCTGCAATAAGTATTGCCACCCCTGAGGAATGAGTAATGTATGTGGCATGGTACTGCCAGCCAACCCATATTTTTTATGAGTTTCCTAAAGACATACCAATTTTGCATTTTCCTTCTTAAAATAATCCATTACCAACCTCCTCTTGATCGGATCATTTAACCCCCTACCATTGCAGCTTATTATCTTATATGACTATTCCAGCAGCCTAGAGGATTAGACACTGGCTTTACCTTTATACTGGTTTTTGAACATATATTATTTCAGTGGGAACGCAGATGGCAGAGAACCCGGAATACAGGAATGGAGCTACACTAAGAAGAGCACACAGGGGGTGAGTTTGGAGCAGCCTATTTTATTTTTTTCAACTGGTAATAAACCCACTAACTTCAATAACTTGTTGAGCTCACTAGAATTAGTTGAAGTATGGCAGCATACATATCCAGTAACCCAACAATACTCCCTTTTTTTCAGCTTCGCACTTGATCATGTCAAGAATCAACATGGCCTTAGCGAATCACAAAACCCTAACTTTAATAAGTGACATATCTTATAGAGCAAAAGGGTTTTCTGACCACTCACCACTAAAACTTCACCTAGGCCTATCCAGGGCCCCACAGCCACCGAGATGGTCACTTAACCCTGTATGGCTAAAACTGTTAGATAATCAAATCCAACTATACCAGACAACATCAGAATTTTTCCAGCTAAACTCATTAAGCACAAACCAGCTTATTATGTGGGATGCCTTTTAAAGCATATCTAAGAGGTACTCTCAATGCAGAGATCATTGCCCTAAGAAGACAATCCAAAATGTCGCAATCCCAAATGGAATTAAGAATGCTGGAAGTGGAGAAAGAACTAGTATGCCACCCCACTGCATCATCTATCAGTTGAAAACAATACAAGAACAGTATGCTAAACTAATGCATGATAAAGCACAGCATAAACATTACCTTTCCAAATCCAAGGTGTTTGAACAAGGGGCAAGAGCAAGGCAACTATTAGCATATGTGGCCGCCTCACAAAACCCACCCACAACAATTACGGCCCTGAAAAATACATGAGGCACATTAACTACAGACTCAGATGAGATTAAACAATCACTTGCGGAATTTTATTCCTCCCTATACTCTTCCCAATTGCCTGAGAAGTAGGATTCATAGATATTTTCTTAGATAGCATTATGCTTCCAGGGCTACCACATAAATATAGACAGTTCCTGGATACAGATCTATCAGTGGAGGAAATCACAGAAGCAGTAAACTTGTTATGTTTTGAGTAGCCGAGGATGAGTCGAGTATAACAGTGCTTTATTAGCAGAGTCATGCAGGCATTAACCAACAGTGAGTTTTCACTTTCACTTTTAAGATACCAGGAAGTATGCACAGTATATGTATGAGCACAGTGACATCTACAGGCCATTTGCATGAACACCACATATTCCCTCTATAGTAGGAAAGCATTTGGACAACATAATAAACAGCAACATTAAACAGTATGCATTTTAAAGCAATAATCTACATTATTCACATCACATAGTCCTTGGTCCATGCAAGTAGGTTTCTGATTCTCTCAGTACGCCTTATAGGTTCACTTTCCTCAGGCCTATTGCAGTTGACATCAGGAGTAGGAAAATGTCCTTCATCAAATGGAGCTTCTCCAAAGTCTAACAAGAGCCAGACGACTTGCATTCCAAATCAGACAGTTCATATGTGTATGGTCCTCGCTGGTGTACTGGTTTTACATCTGGTCTCAACTTAACTATGTGTACAAAGTTCTTTGCACAACCCAGTGAAGTGTTGCCCCCCTGGTTGCCAGGGGCAGCAAAAATGCCGCTCCTGGTAACTAAGAGCTGAATTTCCTGTTTTCAACCCGGAAATTCGGCTCTCAGTGCAGAGAGCGCAAAAAGATCCCTTCCAAGTATAGCAGTACCCTTATTCACAATGTAAAAGTCACATTTTGCAGTTTTTGATTCAAATTGTACAGTCACTGGCAAGCACAGGGATTGGATCCTTTAAGTAACTGACCAGTTTCAGGGCAGGTGCAACAAGCGGATCTTTTGCAAAGTATTTCAAGAAAATATCCTTTGGTAGTATATAAACAGCTGAACCTGTATCAAGCATCAGGTTAATGGAGTGTCCCTTGTCAGCAGAAGCAGTACTGACACTGACAGTGCATATAAACTTGTCTGGAATAAATGTGTCAGCTTTATCCACACTTAGGGGTCCGTTTACTAAAGTGTGGTAAATCTGACTTTAAGTTTCCGCATGTTATCGCTAAGAATATTTTTCCACCAGAATATTCGCAGCGACTAAGTTTACTAAACAGCGATGCTCTCAGAAGTCATTGCGATCACTTGCGGTAACTACGTTAACGGTAATTTTAGCGAGCTGCGAATTTTCTGGCGAAAAATTACGTTTTTGCGAATATTTATGCTATAAAATAGTCTTGTTTTATGGCGGTTATTATGGCAATTTTTACTGTGACATTTATGGCCAGAAATGCATCTTCAAAACTCATAAACTTTATTGACTGATGATTATACCATCCAACAACATCACCAGAGTAAATCCAATCAAACACGTCTGCATCATATAAACCCTTCTGCCAATAGAATCATAGGAACAAGAAATTATACCAGTCAATCTCTTTGCTTCATAGAAATGCACAGTTTAATGTAACCAATCACAATAAAACCAAAAAAGTGTAGAGGCTGACGAATCCTTGGACTGTGATGGCCGCTGCCAATAATACACCTCTGAGCTGAAACTGCTGCTGTTGCAACAGATAGAAGCAGAAGCCAAAACATCCTGTCAGCAATAGCTACAGATCTCTCTCCTGTCAGCAAAGAATGATGGGTAAAAAAAAACAGCATTATGGGATATTTCCTGCCCCTTGAGAATTTTCTGGCGAAAAAAATACTTTTACGCCACTACATAGGTGGCGGTAAAAGTTTGCAAATATTCTGGCGTTAATTTTGCCTTTAGCACATTTCCTTGTTTAGTAAACCATGCGTTAATGTGTACGTAGCGAATGCAATAACTGGCGCACAATTATTCTTGCGCAAGAAAATTCGCAAATTTATATTTACCGGTTAGTAAATTGGCGATAACATATTTGGCGAAAATTCTGTCTATATATTGTGCGAATATTTTTAACCCACTTTAGTAAACGGACCCCTTAATACTGTAACATTTGTAGTAGTGACTTCATGAACATCTTTAGCAGAACTACGGCAGATCTTAGCAAAATGTCCTACCCTTTTTGCAGTTGTGGCACTGTAAAGCTTTTGCAGGACATGTAACATAATTTGCAGTGTGTTGTGTTGAACCACAGCGAAAGCAGTATTTTCTATTTGTATTTGCTGTATGGTTTTGCAGTGTAGGCGAATCCCTTTCCTGTATTTTGCCTGTGACGGTGTATTCTTAGGCCACAGTGTTGAATTCACAATCTGTACATTCCCAGCAGTTCCCTATCTGAGAGTTTTAGCCTCTGCTACTGCTGTTTCAGTTTGCTATCAACTGTAATAGCCTTTGCAAGGGTTAAATCCTGCTCTAGGAGCAGTCTCTCTAATGCGAGGTGAGTTTGTTTTTTACACTTTTAGGTCTCTTAGCATTTCATCTGTTAGATTCCCAAACTCACAGGTAACAACCATCTCTCTCAAAGCTTCTACAAACTGTTCTGTGGATTCGCCATTACGATGTTGGTGGAATTTATATCTTTCATTAAACACATTTACTCTTGGCACAAAAAAGTTCTTTATAGCAGTAAAAGCAGTTTCATAAGTATCATCAGGTAATGGTAATGTATAGAATATACACTGTCCCTCTGCTCCCAGGCAGTGAATAAGTTAAGCACACTTTTTGTAGCAGCAGAAATATCCCCTTGGTCAGCAGCAATAATGTAATTTTCAAACATACAGATCCAAGCAGTAAAAGGTATGGTAGGCTCACCAGGGTTTGGAAGAAAAGGAGCAGGCTGCTACAGAGGTAGAAGAGCCATCCTTGTCGCCATTTGTTATGTTTTGGGTAGCCGAGGATGAGTAGAGTATAACAGTGCTTTATTAGCAGAGTCATGCAGGCATTACACAACAGTAAGCTTTCACTTTTAAGCTACCAGGAAGTATGCACAGTATAAGTATGAGCACAGTGACGTCTACAGGCCATTTGCATGAACACCACAAAACTCCTTCTCACTGGGTAAAGCAGCAGGAGCAGACGGGATTCCCATAAAACTCTATAAAGGCATATCAAAGTAATAGACCCTAAACTACTTTCAGTGTATCAATTTGCAGTAACCCAACATTGTCTGTCGACCTCAATGTACGAGGCTTCCATAGTTGATAGGGATAGGGAAGTTTGATAGGGAAACCTGGGAAAGACCTCATGCTACCTGAATCATATCCCTACTGAACGCAGATGTAAAATCCTAGCTAAAATACTAGCTCGGAGACTAGGTAAGGTCATCACCTTAATAGTAAAGCCCGACCAAACAGGATTCATCCCTAATAAAACCACAGCCCATAACATCAGAAGATTGTTCTCTGTGAAAGAGAGCAGTGGCTGCACTAGACATAGAGAAGGCCTTTGATACAGTCGAATGGCCGTATCTATGGAAAATCCTGGAAAGATTTTATATAGGTCCTCACTTTACTGCACTAGTCTGTCTATTATACACAGCTCCCTCTGCATCCATTAGAATTAATGATGGGAACACCTCCTCCCTCAGTTCACACAGGGGCACCCGCCAGGGCTGTCCCCACTCCTGTTTGCTCTCACTATAGAGCCATTTGCCCAGGCCATAAGAGAAAATGCACATATCCAGGGCTTTCAAATGGGTAATATTCATGAAAAAGTGCAGCTATATGCTGATGATACACTGATATATCCTGGAGATAGGGGCAACTCTCTGCAACAACTAATAGCAGTCACCCAGAAATGGGGATGTTGCAGGATTAAAGACCAGTATAGAAAAATCAGTACTGTTGTTGGTGGATCCACTAAACCCCGCAGAAAACCTTTCAGATTGCCCATTTGAGGTGGTAGACAAGTTTAAATATCTAGGCATAACTATATCACTACCAATTCATAGGTACCTTGACTTAAATGTCACCCCTCTACTTAAGATCGCCACAGAGAAATGCAAAGCCGATAGGACCAGCCGGAAAAATTCACTTGATAAAAATTACCTTAGCATAAAAAATAACACATTCTTCATGCAATTAGAATCTATCTTTAAAAAATTCACATGGGGCCCAAGCAGACCCAGATTATCCTTGACGACACTGATGAGAATGCCGGGTAAAGGGGGGATGGCTCTTCCAGATATGCAAACATACTATCTGGCTGCCCAGTTAGCCCAGACGCCCACAATGCTAGCAGACCAAACAGACCAACCACTATATAAGATGTGGAGTGCCGCCGCCCAGATAGATCGGAGCCAATACATTCCTTAGTAGCCCCGGGGGTCCTCTACAAGTAATAAGATCAGGGTCGGGAAAAAAACTAGCCCGGGAAAAAACTAGCCTGGGAAAAAACCCAGTGGGCCCTGACCCTCATGGGTCCCCACCAGGCCAGACCCCCTCTTCCGATATTCGGTTTTTACAAAAAAAATTTTTTTTTTCTGCACCACACATCGCGTATGCACATGCATATGCACATGCGTGGCGAGGGGGTGCCGTTCGCGATTTCAAGGTGAGCAGCGCGGGGGGGGGGGGCCCTGGACAGCATGTGTAATAAGGTGTGGCACAGAGCCCAAGCGGTAGTGGACAACTGACTACTACATCCTAGCACCCCAATATGGGGTAATAATCTCTTCCCCAAATTTGCAAAAAGGATTTCCCCAACAGAATAGTCAAACTCAGGTACTTTGATCCTGGAGATGGTGTGGGAGAGAAACCATATGATCCCATTCATAGTCCAAATGGGCCTCCCAAACTCGTATCAATATAATTGAAGGAAGGATGAATGAAGAAATTAACCGGGTGTCACGACCGGCACCCAATGCCAGAAGAGATGCCAAGTACCCTGGTCTGTACAAGAAAATACTTCAGGCCTTTAAAAAGCTCGAAACGTCGCTTAGCTTGAGGCACGAATAAAGTACCAATTTTTTCACCATAATCGGAGTGCTGCTGAAGTATTTTCTTGTACGTGAACCAGACCTGGGCAGACAGGGTCACAGACGGCACCCGACGCTGCAAAGAGCGGTGAGAGAGTGTGTGTGTAGCACTATATTTGCATTTCTTTTAGCTTTGCTAAGGGTTGCCAATAGTCTGCCTGTTTGTTACCTTCTATATAGTATTTCGCTGATGTTATATTAATTCTATGTTGTATCGCCTCCTGCAGCGCTAAATCATAGCTTTCTTTTGTTGTTTGTAGTTTAATTTTATTTGGGGCATTTGGTGTTTTCTGATATCTTTTATATGCTTTAGTTGCTTCTTGCTGTAGTGTTGCTAGGTGTTGTGTGATTTCCCGTTTACGTTTAGCCATGTATGATATAATATGACCTCGTAGTGTTGCCTTGGCCGCCTGCCAGAATAATATTGGAGTTTCAGTGTGTGCTTTGTTATCCTCTTTATATTGTGTCCATGATTCTAGGAGGCTGTCTTTAAATTTTTGAGAATTGGCTAGGAAATTTGGCATTCGCCAGCCATAGGGTGTATGTATTGCATTAGTTACAGTAAGGGCTATACTGCTGGGAGCGTGGTCTGAGATGATAATGTCATGTATTTTTATATGGCTTGCGTGTGGGAGCATGTGGTGGTTTAAGAATATATAATCTATTCTCGTATATAGATTGTGTACATGTGAATAATAGGTGTAGTCCTTATCTAGGGGGTGTGTGATCCGCCAAGAATCTTATAATTGCAGTTTTTTTGTAAACGAGCAAAGGGGGTTGGCTCTTTGCGAAGGGGGGGCGTGTGTGCAAGCCTGTTCCTGTCTAGGTGTTGGTCCATAATTGTGTTAAAGTCTCCTGCCACCAATAAATATTTGGTGGGAATATCTATTATTTTCTGCAAGATCTGATTAAAAAAGCTATGCGTAGGAGAGTTCGGGCATAAATATTACAAATTACATATGAATCATTGTTGACTTGCCCTTTAACAATGAGGAATCTGCCTTCCGGGTCTTTACTTTTGTTGAGTAACTTCCAATTTAAATTTTTGTGTATTAATATAGCTACTCCTCGGCTATGTGAAGTATACAGGGCTGAGTAACAGGTACCTACCCTCTCTACAAAGCTTTTGGTGTTCATCTGCTGTTAAATGTGTTTCTTGAAGGAGTGCTATGTGAGTATGCAGTAATTTGAGGTGTTGGAGGATTTTATACCTCTTAATTGGATTATTTATGCCTCCTACATTCCAAGACGTGACCCCTTTAACTGTCGGCAGGGAAAAATTCTTAATAAACTGACGATAATAATTAGCAAAACCAAGAAACCTTTGGGTTGCACGTAACGAAAGGGGTTGGGTCCAATCCAGGACTGCTCTCACCTTGCCTGGATCCATTTCTAGACCCTTGCAGGAAATGTTAAACCCCAAAAACTGAACAGAAGAAACCCCAAAAGTACATTTCTCTAGTTTCGCATAAAGATTATTTCCCCTTAGCCTTCGTAACACTTCACAAACATGATTTTGATGTTCTTTCATGTTGGAGGAAAAAATAAGAATATCGTCTAGGTAGACCACTACGAAGATCCCCAGCAGGTCCCGGAAGTTGTCATTGACAAACTCCTGGAACACTGCGGGGGCATTACAGAGACCAAAAGGCATTACAAGATACTCGTAGTGGCCATCCCTGGTGTTAAACGCTGTCTTCCACTCGTCACCCTCCCTGATACGTATCAGGTTATAAGCCCCCCTAAGATCAAGTTTGGTAAAGACCTTAGCTCTTTTAACCTGATCAAAAAGTTCCGAAATTAAAGGGAGAGGATAGCGGTTCTTTATGGTGATCTTATTGAGCCCCCTATAGTCGATACAGGGACGAAGACCACCATCTTTTTTCCCAACAAAAAAAAACCCTGCCTCTGCAGGGGAACTAGAAGGTCTGATAAAAACCCCTCTCATGATTTTCCTTTATATACTCTTTCATGGCCTGGGCTTCCGGCAATGAAAGAGGGTAGGTTCTACCACGAGGAGGAGTGGACCCGGGGATCAAATCAATTGGGCAGTCATACTGCCGGTGTGGGGGTAGGGTTTCAGCTGCCTTTTTAGAGAACACATCAGCATATTCTGCATTTGCAGCAGGTAACCCCACAAGGGATGTAGTTGCCACTACTGAGGGAAAGCATACCCCACCACACTTAGAACCCCATTGAATTACCTCCCTCGAAACCCCAGTCAATCAGAGGGTTATGCCTCTGGAGCCATGGTAACCCCAAAATGAGAGGAGAGGTAGCACCTTCTATAAGGTACAACGCTATCTGCTCGCAATGCACATTGTTTATACACATAGAAAGAGAAACGGTTTGTTTGGAAACCACACCTGACCCTAAGGGTCTCTTATCCACTGCCCATATTCTCATGGGGGTAGTTAGGGAAACCAAAGGAATCTTGCATTTGACTGCAAAAGCAGCATCCAGAAAGTTTCCCTCCACCCCAGAATCCACAAATGCGGACACCTTGACAGGTTTAACTGGTAACAAAACCTTAGAGGCAGATTGGGGAGAGGAAACTCCTGCACCCAAATGGAGCTCCCCTTCTCCATTTAGGCTTCGGAGTTTCCCAGCCTCCCAACATTGGTTCAGATAATGTCCCTTTTCACCACAGTACATACAGAGACCCAGGGAACGCCTGCGTGCCTTTTCCTCAGGAGTTAGATGGGATATGCCTAATTGCATAGGCTCCTCCTGAGGTAGAGGCACAAAGGGGTTAGGAGATTTTACATTGGTCACCATATTGGATCTTATATTAGTAACCCCAGAGAAGTTTGAACTCCTCTCACCCCTTCTCTCCCTTTGCCTTCTATCTACCTGGATGGCGAGGGACATGAGACCATCTAGGTTAAAAGGTAGGGGGTAATTAACCAGACTATCTTTTACAGAATCGGATAACCCCAAACGGAATTGACTCCTAATCATTCATTGAGCCAAATCATTCCACCCATTTTCCACTGCCCACCGGCAGAATTCGGTGCAATACACCTCCGCATCCCCTTTCCCTTGGCGCAACTTACGAATCGCGGTATTGGCAGACGATGCACGATCCGGGTCATTGTAAAGAATGGCCATGCTGTTAAAGAAGGTGTCTAGGGAATAACGAGCTGGGTCTGAAGAAGGCAGCCTGAGGGCCCAAATTTGGGGGTCACCCAAAAGCTGGGTCATTATGAACCTTACTTTCTCCTCATCAGATTGGAAAGAATGAGGAAAGAAACTAAGGTACAGCTTACAAGCCTCTTTGAAAACAAAAAATTTAGTGCGATCCCCACTGAACCTTTTGGGGAACACAATTTTGGGTTCATGGGGTTTAGATGAGTTACCCCAACTGGCAGAAGAACCCACAGGAGGTGCAGGAACAGGATTAGGCGGCTGCTGCGAAGGCCCCAACTGGCGGGTCAGATTGTGGAACCCTTGAAGCTCTTGCTCGTCCATACGTTGCAGCAAGGTAGTGAGCAACATCTCAGTGGAAGTTTGAGGTGTAGCAGAGGCAGCAGCAGCTTCGTGACCGTCGTCCTCCATGGCCCGTGATAATGTCACGACCGGCACCCAATACCAGAACAGATGCCAAGTACCCTGGTCTCGGCTCGGCTTCACCAGTAGTGTGACCACCGTTGGGCTTCGGAAGGAGCCCTCAGATTACTTGGGTGCCACCTGGACTTAACGAGGGGAACAAGGCGAGATGTTCTGGCTGGCAAAGGGGCACGGCTGTTAGCAGAGTCTTTTGGGCCGAGGGTCACAGTACCAATGGAGCAGGCAAAGGAATCGTCAAAATAGGCTGGGTCGAGGCAGGCAGATATCAAGAATTGTCAGGCAGGCAAGGGTCAAAACCTGGTAATCAAACAGATGGGGTCAGGCAGAAAGAGTAGTCGAGATGCAGGCAAAAGTCAGGATTCGGATATCAGAATTGTCAGGAACAGGCAGGGATCAAAATTAGAATAACAGACAGCACAAGGCTTCAGGAACCACAGAATCAAGATTCTATCACCAGCAATTACAAACCGACAGACTGGGCTTTAAATATTTTTGAATTTCGCGCATTTGCGCGCTGACGTCATCCGTCAGCGCGCCTTTAAATAACAAGGTGACGTGCCGCGCGCGCCCTTAGAGAAGAGCCGGCGCCAGCGCATACATGCTGGCGAGCGAAGGATGGTGCGGCGGGCGTCCCCGCCAATGGCGTGGCGGACGGCCCCGCCGCACAAGTATTATTACACCGGGACATTCTTGATAAAAATAGGCTGCCATCTACCAGGATGCTATAGATGAAACAAGGGTTTCAGCAAGACAATGATCCCAAACACACAGACAAAGAAACTCTCAGTTGGTTTCAGAGAAAGAAAATAAAGGTGCTAGAATGGCCCAATCACCCGACTTGAATACAATTGAAAATCTATGTAAAGAATTGAAGATCAGAGTTCATAGAAGAGGCCCCCAGAACCTTCAAGATTTGAAGACAGTTTGTGTGGAAGAACGGGCCAAAATCACACCTGAACAATGCATGCGACTAGATTCTCCATACAGGAGCCATCTTAAAGCTGTCATCACCAACCTAGGCTTTTCTACTAAGTCAGTACTGTCCAACTGCTGTGGTATCGAGGAACAAAATTTTTCTGGCCTACATGGTGGAGGGCCGATAATGGAAGCCAGTGTTGAACACTGCCTGTTTTTAAACCACACCCACTTTAAACCACACCTACAGTATGTTACCACAAGACCATGTCCATATTAATAGTGGTAGTACACCAAAAACCAAATGGTTGTTGCTCATTGCAGGAATATCACTCATCACTCATATGTGAAAAATGTAAGTCATATTGAAATATACCATTAATTTCATATGTCTCCTTGTCCCCTATGGATAACACAGCCACTCCAGTACACAATTAAACACCTTACGGGCCTTAAAAATAATTTTCAAATACAAACAAATACAGGCGTATGTTCAACAGGCAGAACAGGGCACACACAGGCAGAGTATGACACACACACAAGCAGAGTATGGCACACAGGGAGCATAGGAGAAGGCAGAGTATGGCACACCCAATGGGAATATGGCATGCAGAGTATGGCACACACAGGCAGAGTAGGGCACACACAGGGAGCATAGGGAAGGCAGAACAGAGCAGGAGACAGGGAAAGTTATCAGGACCACTCTAAGATGTACTACATACAGTGACACAATGCTGGTGCCCCTTCAGCAGTTTGTATGTTTGAGTGTGAACAACAGATGAACAATGTGGGCAAAAAATAAATAAAATGGAAAAATCCATTTTTGACCAAAAAATAACCTTGAAAACCTTTGATAAATAACCCCCTTAGACTCATTAATACCTGGAGATCTATGAACCCCTTAGTAAAACATTAAAAATAGTTACTCTCAGGGGCAGATTTATCAAAATGTGAGATTACCACAAAAAAACTCTCCCATTTTCTATTCATTTCATGGGTGTCCACAGAATGGTGCAAGAGGAGGCAATTGCCCCACCATGACTTCTTCAGTTAGTTCCAAAAAAAGTTTGTAAATTGACTCCCAACAACACAAAGCTTACCTGTAGCATTTCCAGGGGATTGGCTGAGCTAAGAACATGTAGGCAGTAGGGAGTGTTCATTGGCTGTTGCCATGTTGATGGGAGGGCTTAGGATGGAGGAAGTGTGTTCTTGATAATTATGTAAAAAGCAGGTTTGAATTAAAACTGTAGAGCAGAGTAGCATTAAATAGCAATAACTGTTGTAAATGTTTTAATAAATCAAAATTAACTTAGCTAGGATTGTATTAACCCTGTTATGCATAATTTTCATGAATAGGTTAATCTTTTTTTGTTTTTATTTTTGCATTTTAAATTTTAAACAACAGTTGTAAGAAAAGAAGAGAAGAGAGAAAAGAAAGTTTTGGAGCAGAGAGAGGAGGGGAAAGGAATCAACAGTAAATATGTCAACTTATCCTTGCACACATCCAGTGGAGTTTGATTTTTTGTCATGGAAAGACACCCAAGTACCCCTGCATCAAATTTCTGCGGGCAACCCCTAGCTTCTGGTTGGGCAGAGAGTTGTTAACCAGGTTGCGCCAGGTTGGTAACATTGGGCGGACTGTTGCTTTCCAATTTAAAAGAATTACTTTTTTTGCATAATAAAGAAGTTGAAGGTAGCACAGTCTGGTTTGGTTATTGATGTCCATATCTTCCTCTACTCCAAGCAGGCAAGTCAGAGGTGACATTATTCTTGATAATTCTAGAACATCAGAGATGTAACACACAATGTCCTCTTCACATTTTACACAAGTATCAGATGCCTGGGGGAATATTTTGGAAATGTAAAAATCGTGTATGGGGTGAGATATACTCAGTTTAGGAATTTTATTTGAATGTATCCATGGCCGGACTGGGATTAAAAAGCAGCCCGGACAAAAAAATCAAAGCAGCCCACATGGAAATACAATGATAGTCACGTGGATATATAGCATCTACTATCTGTGGATAAAAGGACTCAAGTGCCACAGATTGTAGATTCTACAATCTGCTGCAGTTCCGGGTTGGGGAGCGGAGGTACGATCCCCAGGGGCCCTAAGGCAGCAGGCACATAAATTCTACATGTCCTGTTGCAGCTCTCACTTCCTGCATCCCACTGCGCCACTGCCCCCCGCCTGATCAAGCAAGAAGACAGATGCCTTCTCTTTATGGGACCCCACCAGTCAGAGGTGACATTATTCTTGATAATTCTAGAACATCAGAGATGTAACACACAATGTCCTCTTCACATTTTACACAAGTATCAGATGCCTGGGGGAATATTTTGGAAATTTAAAAATCCTGTATGGGGTGAGATATACTGAGTTTAGGAATTTCATTTGAATGTATCCATGGCCGGACTGGGAGTAAAAAGCAGCCCGGACAAAAAAATCAAAGCAGCCCACATGGAAATACAATGATAGTCACGTGGATATATAGCATCTACTATCTGTGGATAAAAGGACTCAAGTGCCACAGATTGTAGATTCTACAATCTGCTGCAGTTCCGGGTTGGGGAGCGGAGGTACGATCCCCAGGGGCCCTAAGGCAGCAGGCACATAAATTCTACATGTCCTGTTGCAGCTCTCACTTCCTGCATCCCACTGCGCCACTGCCCCCCGCCTGATCAAGCAAGAAGACAGATGCCTTCTCTTTATGGGACCCCACCAGTCAGAGGTGACATTATTCTTGATAATTCTAGAACATCAGAGATGTAACACACAATGTCCTCTTCACATTTTACACAAGTATCAGATGCCTGGGGGAATATTTTGGAAATTTAAAAATCCTGTATGGGGTGAGATATACTGAGTTTAGGAATTTCATTTGAATGTATCCATGGCCGGACTGGGAGTAAAAAGCAGCCCGGACAAAAAAATCAAAGCAGCCCACATGGAAATACAATGATAGTCACGTGGATATATAGCATCTACTATCTGTGGATAAAAGGACTCAAGTGCCACAGATTGTAGATTCTACAATCTGCTGCAGTTCCGGGTTGGGGAGCGGAGGTACGATCCCCAGGGGCCCTAAGGCAGCAGGCACATAAATTCTACATGTCCTGTTGCAGCTCTCACTTCCTGCATCCCACTGCGACACTGCCCCCTGCCTAATCAAGCAAGAAGACAGATGCCTTCTCTTTATGGGACCCCACCAGCCCAAAAAAAAATAACTACAATGATAATAATAAGAATTCTTGCAATATCATGTTACGGCTCCACAAAAAAATAAGTTAAAAGCAGATAAAATATATCTGAAAAAAAAAGTTGGCACTGTGTAGCATCTCGTGTTTGGCAAAGACCTATGAAAGGGTAAATTGTCTGCAGTACAGTGCCCAAGACTACACGACTACTCTCTGGAGACAAAGGTCCAGGAAAACATTGATTGATTCCTGACCATCTGTCTCTACAGGTACCCACTCCCTGCATCTCCCAACATGTGCTAGGGCTCCAGTCAGGGTGAGCTTTCCTTCCATTTACTGCTCAGAGTGAGGGGATTTCCTCTGCATGGGAGGCAGCAGCATGGGTCCAAACACTCAGACTAGAGGTAACGCAGCAGAGTGTACATGGACATGGACCTTTACGACCCCATTTGTTTGGTGACTAGGCTACCGAATGACTGCCAGCCATGGAGCCTTGCAGAAATAGGGAATAACAGAGCAGCAAACACTTGAATGGGAGGATGAACCTTAAATGTTATGCATGCACCTTATGATCACTAATGGGTTTAAACACCTTTGCACCCCTTTGTTTCAGATTCCATATGCCCGAATATAGAAAGTAACAAGCAGACGAGGGATCAGAGCCTGTTACCATGTCGAAACCCTGCAAGACTGACTGCAGCAGCAGCTCCCACTGACAAAAGCTTGTTGTTGTTTGAATCCCCCATGCACAGGACAGACCTGGTGAGAAGCCTCTTCTTGCACCACAGCTACCACATAACGAACTACAACTCTCATTATGTCACTGCTTCAGGGAACCAGCAGGTGGAAGAGTTTGCCCAGGGTTATATTGCAACACTTCAAAGTTCTATAAAGAAGCACAATATGTATAAGAAACCCATGGGTGTCCCGGTGCGACTAGCAGTGAGCTACCTAGTGCCAAAGCACAGACTGCAGGAACTTTTCTCTCTCCTGCTGTAGAAGGGCCAGCCCAGGGACCATGCTAGTCAGCATGCCCACACACCTGCCATTCATCTCAGGCACAAAATGAGTTTGTATCAGGACACACAAGAGAACACAGACACACAGCACACAATGTCTGAGAGAGAAACTTACTCCATGCACTTGCACCTGAGATCTAATGCATCAGGGACGTCCTCTCCCCCCTAGTGTGGTAGCAGCTCGATATGTTGATCCGGCTGCGCTATTAAGCCAGTGCCTGTGCTTGTGCCTAGCCGGGAAGGAGAAGCATTATACAATGGAAGAGGTGTGGAGAGCAAAGAGAAAAAAATCCCCACTGCAAGGCTGCCTGTGCTTCCAGCACTTGCCATTAAATTAAATGAAATGATGGACTTCCTGCCCCTGCTTGCTCTCCGCAATGTAACCTGGAGACGGGAGATCACAAGCAGGAGCTGAAGTTTGAAGATACGATTGGAGAGGTGGGAGCCACTATCTCTCCTGGAGCGAGACTATTGGTGGGACAGTGACATAAGTGCTTGCAGTCATACAGTCTGTGGCTCATACTCTGATATGTATGTGCATGGAGTTCTCTATTATTTTATGTGCCTTCATTGCACGCAAATGTGCCTTAAACAGAAAAATTTGTGGCAGTCGGGGGCTTTAATTCAATTTTAACTGTAGCGAGAAAGTCGGCCCATTTTAACTATGAGATGAACGGCCCACCGGGTATTTGACCAAACACAAAGTTTGCCAGTCCGGGCCTGAATGTATTTGTCTCTGATAGATATAGTTAAGTCTGGTATCTGTTTTAGGGCTTACTCCCACAACTCCTCCGTTAAGTTTGGGATGTCCCTTTTCCTTTTCCCTAGTGCTTTAGCAAGTGGGTCTTGGGTGGTTTTCCCCAAAATAGTATAAGAGTGGCATAGGGGTTTAACAAGGCCTTCCCTTCACAAGTATTTCTCCAAGGCGGTATCCGCTACCTCTATTGGTCTGATAGGGAATTGTGTGCGGAAAGCATGTGAGAGCTGAAGATACCTAAAGAACATGCCTTGAGGTAACTGGTGGCTCTCTTTGAGGGCTTGAAACTGCTTTATGTCTCCATCAAGCACAATATAATTTTGGAACTTAATACCCTGCGAGGCCCATATAGCAATATCAGGGAGGGAGGAGAGATCTATTCCCCCCCATTCGAGTTGTGAGTTAATTTGAGTTTATTTGAGTTCATTCAAGGTTTCAAAAAGCTCGAAATGCTCTAAAACTCAACATTTGATAAATAACCTCCTTAAAATACTAAAATTGCATCTTCATATCAGATATTTGTCAGATTATGAGCAAGATTCAATTATTTCTCTTTAAATAAAATTGGTTGAGTGCTTTTCTCACTGAATAGAATCTGTTCCCTAGATACTCAAAAGTAAAGCATTGGAAATGATTAAAAAGGCTGACTATTTGTAAAGTATCTTTAATATTCATGTTTCACACAACATTCGGTTATACCCATAATTATCATATTTTGCACTGTAAGTCTTAATGGCCATAGCTGCCCACTATAATGAACCAGCCAGATGGTGCTAAGAGTTTGATCTCACCCAGAGTAACTTGCATTTTGTCTCTTGCAACCCCAAACCTTTAAACATGAATTGAGATGGAATGTTTTCCTCTTCTACATGGCAGTAGATTGGCCTGCCCTGCTTTATCATTATTTCTGACAGTACACTACAAACGCTTGTACCAAGACCCTTACGTCTTTCCTGGGGAACAGTGTGGAGCATACGCATTGCCCCATAGTGATCACTCAGCACCCATGACACAGGGATACCACTGTTCAACAAACAGCAGGAGGGCTGTGACTTTATGCAGAGATTAACATATGCCTGACTTGCAAAGCTTCCTCCAAATGTCCAGGAATCATCAACAAGTGATACATAAGCAGAGGAGAGACTGCAAAACTCCTGGTTCTTATGATGTCTATTGAAATGAAAAGAGATGACAATGTATTAATCTCTTAATTATGTCCTTGAACATAAAACATTTATACCAAAGTGCTGGTAACACCAAGGGGGGTTATTTATTAAAGTCCGAATGCAAAAAACGAAAAAAAAATTTTTAGTGTAATAAAAAAATGTTTCAAATTTATTATACCCTGAGGATGGAAAAGGTCAGAATCTGAAATCCTCCATCTTAGACATGCCAAGGTTGTATATAAGTCAATGGAAGAGGTCCCTATCTTATTTGGAAGTTTCTGTAGTCTGCGCTGGAATTAGCCAAAAATCAGACTATTTTGGGCTTTTCGGGCAAAAATCCGAAAAAAGCCCGAAAAAATAGTGATTGAGGAAAAAAATCTGAAAAAATTCATTTGGATTTTTGCTCGCTTTTGAGTTTTTCCCTGATTCGATAAAATCATACTTTTTAATAAAAAATAAGGTCAAATTGTGGATTCTAGTTTGCTTGGACGTTTTCAAATACAATTATCAAAAAAATTCGGATTAAAATTGTACTCTTTTAATAAAGTATGAGGTCAAATTGTGGATTATATTTTGCTCTGATTTTTTTTAAATAAAATTATCAGATAAATTCAGATTTTGATAAATCCCCCAAATATTGACATTCACGTGTTATATTTACTTCGTCTCTACTAATGTTTTGCATATAAATTGTATTAATTTGATATAGCTTGCAGCTACATTACCTCTGAGCATGCTTATGAGCTTCTTTTTGAGTTCCTTGATAATATGTCCTCAACAGTGATATATCAATGTCCACATTCCTTTGTTCTGCCTCATACTTGATTTTATTGATGAAGCATTCTTGCATTGCTATGAAAACAGAATGTAATCCAAATTATGCAGTGATTATAAATGTCAATAACGAAACAGAATCAGACAAAGGACAATTCATTTTCACTCATGGATATTTGTTTACTGTGCAGAAATGTAGACATTCTTGCAGGTCTACAGTTTAAAATATGTCTTTTGTCTATTTTTACCAATGAATAGAGCCACAATGACTAATGTACCCTAAGAGAAATACATTTTCAGTCCAAAATAAAAGGGGGGTATTTCTGCACACATAGGGGGAAGATTTATTACGGGTTGAATTGTAAATTCGAAATCGGATTCGAATTTTCAAGTTGGATTTTTGTTCAAAACTCACAAATTTGAGTTGGGAATAATCCAAGCTTGAACTCGAGATTTATCATACCTGGACCCTGGAAACAACTTGAATTCGACTATTCATCACCTAAAACCTGCCAATTTCAAGTAGAAGTCAATGGCAGAGGTCCAGTAACCCATTTGAAAATGCTAATAATAATGACATTCAAGTTGTTTTCGGAGAAAAAAATCGATTCCAGTTTAGTCGAATTTGATTTGAATTTGATTAGAGTTTTCAGGTCATAATATATTCATTTGAGTTTTAGACGTTCCAGTTTTTTCTTAAATAACCTCCCATTCGAGTTGTGAGTATATTCAAATTTATTAGACTAAAAAAAAAAAATGTTACAATTTTTGATCATGCCTGTTTTGTGGCCACAACCCCTAATTACCATGTTCATTTTACAAAATTTGGCATGTTTTAAAAGTTTGAACACATTTTTGTTTTTTATGTTATCACAATTATGCTAATGAAGGTCCCCAAGAAACCTGCTTATCCTAAATTGTTACAATTGTTTCGTTGTGTCTCTAAAAATGTTACAAATGTATTGAAGTGAACCTGCCACTTCTTCTGGGCTCTCTGCCAAAAGCCAATTAGGTTTTAGAAACATTGCATCTTTTTCTGGCTGTTCAGTGCAGGTGATCAAAGAGAAAGTCGGAACATTTAAGTAACAATCTGGGGGCTGCGGGTTGAGCTATCAAAATGGAGACTGTCCCATGACAGTTTGGAGGTATGTTAGTAATGAGCGAACAATTTTGCCATGCAGAGGTTTGCCAGGAATTTCTGCATTACACCTGTGGTGAATTTCTGAATATTCAGTTTGACTGATTTCATTGTAACATAGTAAGTAACATAAGTTAGGTTGAAAAAAGTCTATCAAGTTCAACCATTTAACTTTTTTAACCTGCCTAACTGCTAGTTGATCCAGAGGATGGCAAAAAATCCAATCTGAAGCCTCTGCAATTTGCCTTAGAGGGGGGGGAAAATTCCTTCCTGATTCCAAAATGGCAATTGGACTAGTCCCTGGATCAACCTGTCCTATGATCTATCTTCCATAACCCTGTATTTCCTCACTTGCTTAAAAGCCATTTAACCCCTTTTAAAGCTATCTAATGTATCTGCCTGTACAACTGATTCAGGGAGAGAATTCCACATCTTCACAGCTCTCACTGTAAAAAAAACCCTTC
This sequence comes from Xenopus laevis, assembly GCF_017654675.1. Taxonomy (NCBI): domain Eukaryota; kingdom Metazoa; phylum Chordata; class Amphibia; order Anura; family Pipidae; genus Xenopus; species Xenopus laevis. Next base: position 64,179,075 of record NC_054383.1, on the reverse strand, counting down.
TGAAAATTTAGACAGAACCTCCTTTCTTTTAATTGAAATGGGTGACCTCATGTCAGCTGGAAAGACCTACTGGTAAATAAAGCATTAGAGAGATTATTATATGATCTCATTATACATTTATACATGTTATCATATCACCGCTTAAGCGCCTCTTCTCCAGCGTGAATACACCAATTGGCCATTCTTTCCTCATAGCTAAAATTTTTCATTCCTTTTACCAGCTTAAAAAAAATCTCTGTAGGGAAGCACAAAAATGGATTCTATGGTGTATATTAAAGTGCTTTCCCAGCTTAGTTGTCTTTCTCTGTACCCTCACTAATACAATAATGTCCTGTTTGAGCACTGGAAACCAAAACTGTATTGCATAGTCTAGATGGGGCCTTACCAGTGCTCTATACAGTGGAAGAATGATCCCTTCCTGCCGTGAATCAATGCCCCTTTTAATACAGCTCAAGACCTTATTTGCCCTTGATGCTGCTGACTGGCATTGCTTGCTACAGCCAAGTTTATTATCTACAAGGGCTCTAAAGTCCTTTTCCATAATGGATTTTCCTAGTGCAGTCCCATTAAGGGTATAAGTGGCTTGGATATTTTTACATCCCAGGTGCATGACTTTACATTTATCAACATTGGATCTCATTTGCCACTTAGTTGCCCAGATTGCCTGTAGGTAATGCATGCCTAGCAAGAATCACAAGACGTTGTAGTTTGTATTGCCCTTTAAATGTTTCCACTTCAGCCAAAATCATATAAACCCCAATTTCTACATACATTGCATTTCAAATGCCTGTTTCCAGTTGATATGTTCCAGAACAGTAGTTATTCTGTTTTCATCTCGAACAAAGAAACTGTATGAGTTGATGTAGGGATCCCAAACAGGCGGAGCTACCTGCAAAAATATACAGAAAGTAATGGAATGTATATATATATATATTTAAATATAAATATATATATATATATATATATATATATATATATATATATATATATATATTTCTCTCATACCCTGAAGTAAGCTGTGCCACTGGGACTGCTTTGCAAGCAGAGAAAAATACAGGAGACTGTGAGAGACTAATTCATTGGATTGATTTGCCCTAACAGTGGCTGCAGATCATTTCAAAATCACAGCATTCCTTGTTAAAAGGGCTGCCAATTGTTTATTACTCTATCAGGGGAATGTAATAATAGTCGCAAAGAGCAAGACAATTCGCACCAATAAGATTAAAAATCCACATCTCGCAATGTAATATTGTTCGTTAAACTGTTATTGCATTGCGAATTTTAATTGCGCATTGCGAATTTTAATTGCGCACTCATAAGAAGTGCTTGAAGGTGTTGTAATCTTTTGGAGCAAACATAACGACTTTTTCAGTAAGAAGTTTTTTTTGCGCGCAAACTAAAAAATTCGCAAACGGTCTTTCACTGTCGGAAGTGGTCGCTAAACAGTTTCCGGGCTCGCAAAAGCTATATTAAATTCGCACAAAGCAAAATTTGTTCGCGCAAAGGCATAACTTTTCGCATTGCGAATAGTTTTTCCGTTATCGATTTTTATTACATTCCCCCGTTTGATTTGAAGCTAAAGACACACAGGGCGATTAGCTGCCGCAAGTTTTAAAGATCCCGATTGCTGCAACTAATCGCCAAAGTAGCCACGACTAGCCATAAAAGCTATCTAATAGGAATGTATGATTTGCCATCACTAGCTCTGTATCATGGGTCAGCAACCTTTACTATCAAAAGAGCCATTTTGCCCCCTCTTCCACTAAAGAAAAATAGTCTGGAGCCGCAAAACATAAACAACAGAATAGAACAACTGAATACAACAAACAGAAGTGCCGTTTGTATGTGTAGGCCTACTTTGAAATAAATTAAACACTGAATGGTGCCTGTGAACTCCGTGGACTGGACCTGCGCAGAGGGGTGAGTAACAAGTTAGGGGCATTTGCCCGGCGGGACAGGTAGGCCAGGGGGGAAGGGGGAGGGGGGGCAACACAGGGGAGGGGGAGGGTTTTTGCGCCCAGGGAATTTCCTTCAACTTTAAATGCTAGTGTTCTCATCTGTTTAATGTAAATTCTGTTTCTGAAGTTCAATGCTGATCTTCCCTCTATTGTCTTGAGTCTGTGATTGTGGTAAGGACCATGAGGAATCATCTTGCTGCGGCTCGATCTTGCCTGTCACTCCTGGGACTTCTATACAGCCCTGCGAGCCAACCTGAGCTGCAAGACCGAGCCGCAGCAAGCAGGATGAAGAGCCGCATGAGGCTCCGGAGCCTCAGGTTGGATACCCCTGCTCTATATGGTGATTAGTCGCCACAATCAGTTTTTTTCTAAAAATGTGGCAACTAATTGCCCCATGTGTCATTGACCTTAGACAAATTAATTTATTATGCTGTATGTGACTGGAAGATTGGGCTTGTGAAAAAACTAATTAAACTAATGTTTACATTTTGATTATATTTTATCACTTTTTTTAACAAAAAATATTTACAGAAAAGCTTGATCACATCAAGCAGTGGAAAAAACGTGCCTGCAAATGAAAATCACAGCGTTCCGTTTTTAATCAGAGTCTGTAAATATATGACTTTTAAAAGTGATAAAAATGTCCTAGAGGAAAAAAATTGTAGGATGCTGCAAGAGAAATGTGTTCTGAGCCCCACCTGCACAATCCCCCATAAGCGTCAAAAACCCCCATGATGTTAAAGTGCCTGACTTACAATAATTAAGAAATAGTTACCAGAGGGCGTCATCACAGCTCCATAATTTGGCCAAGAATCTACAAGCACCTCCAAATTGAACGGATTGCCTTTAAGAATTGAGAAGAGGCTTCCATAGATCTGTCAGGAGATATATATTTCAGACACCTCCACATACTTTTATCAAAACATGCTGTCACTCGTTTACTAACAAAAGGGACATTTTCTCCAGTAAAGTATTCAATAGCAACCAGTTAACAATTAGCATTAAATAATAAAGTAAATTTCTGTATGGCTAATGTAATTAATGTACTGGGCTGTTTTTTTCTTATGCGTCCCACTGTACATGTATCCAGTGACTCTAAAAAGTTGTGTCCTTACAATATCTTTTAAAAGGTAAGTGGGTTTATGTGTGGTGAACCTCAGATACCTGTTGCATACATAACACACTATATATTATCTGAATTCATCAGTTATCAATAAAAAGTATTCAAAAATTAATACAACCTATTAAATGATATGAAGAGAAACAACTGAAGCATATGGTAATGGTAATCTTGTGGGAATTGAAAAAGGAGGTAAAGGTAAGAAACCAGTTAATGAAGGCTTAATTTTTAATTGGTCCAGTTCATCTAAATATACTGTTAGTTTAACATCAGTGGTAAAAAACTTTTGGAACAGATAATAAGAGATGGGACTTGAAATGCCATTCCAATTTCCTGCATTCTAGGGTGCCAGGACCTGCACCCACAGGTGGTAGGAGCTAGGCAGTAGTGATGTGCGGGTCTGGTTATTCATAACCCACACTCGACCTACACCAATCGCACCAACCTCCTCTCCTCTATTTATAGGCCCACGTCAACCCAACCCGTCAATGATGTCACAAATGGGGTGGGGCAGGGCGAGTGAAAAAATAAAAATAGAAAAAATAAAAATAGAAAAGATAAAAATAGAAAAGATAAAAATAGAAGCAGGAAGTGCTGAGGTTAGCCCAAACCCGCTTGACCTGTGAGTAAACCTGCACTTCGGCAAAAATAACATAAATATTAGTTACAAATTAAATGAAACTGTGTGGAGACCCTCATTATTTGAGAAGGATTTTTTGGTTTTTGTGGATAACAGGCTTTGCAGATCTAGACAGTGTCCGTGGTCCAGTTGGCCCAGTCCGACCCCGGACTTGAGGAACAAAATTTTCACTTGAAGCAACGTTAATGTTCTTTACTGTGATGGCTTTGAGGCTGTGAAATGGCCTGATAGGGAATGTTGTATTAGAGGGTGCCCTTGGATTGGCTTGGATGACTCCTTGGGCAAGCATAATATCCAGGGCTATGATAGTTTCAAGGGCTTTAGTTATAACTCAACTTAATCGGGTCGCTATAATCTGGTTAAAGGCACCTACACTCCTCTGAAACTGCCCTAACCCAACTAACTAATAACTATTTAACAGCAAACGCCAACAACCACTTCTTACTACTAATACTTCTTGATCTAGATTAATTTGACACTGTGGATCATCCACTCCTCCTCCAATCGCTCCATTCGCTTGGCCTTCGTGACACAGCCCTGACCTAGTTCTCTTCTTACCACACTAATCATTCTTTCAGTGTTTCCTACAATAGAGTATCAACTTCTCCCCTACCTCTTTCTGTTGGGGTTCTTCAAGGCTTTGTCCTGGGCCCCTTATTATTTTTTTCACTATACTTCCTCCCTTGGCAAACTAATAAACTCATATGGTTTCCAATACCAACTCTATGCTGACAATACTCAGATCTTTCTCTCCTGATCTCAACTCAGAGCTCTTAACTCGGTCTCCTCCTGCCTGTTCACTTTCTCTACTTGATGTCACAACACTACCTTAAATGAAGCCTCTCTAATGCGGGAAGCCTCTCTAATGCGGAAATGGTTCTCTTTCCCCCAACTAGCACCCGTAACATTCCAGAAATATCATAGTCAACAATTCCAAATTCACTCCGTCTGCCCAGGTCTTGGGGTTATCCTAGATTCTGCCCTCTCCTGCAATCCTCATATCCAGTCACTTATTAAATCATGTCACTTTCACCAAAAAACATATTCGAAATACGATCATTTATCACCCAAGATGCCGCCAAAATTCTTATTCACTCCTTCATCAAGTCTAGACCACTGTAACTCTCTATTCATTGGCCTTCCCCGTCAGAGGCTTTCACCGCTCCAGTCCATAATGAACACTGTTTCCAGGCTTATACACATACTCTGCCATGCCACTCTGCCAAGCTCTGCACTGGCCTCCACTACCTTTCATAATAAAATTAAAACAAATGACACTGACATTCAAATCACTTCATAACTCTGCCCTGCCCAACATCTCTGAACTCATCTAATCTTCAGTAGCATGCTTATATTATATCAATTTAGATAAATTGTATTAAATCATGGTTAAAAAACAGATTATTCCCTCTTGTGATTGGAAAATTGTATAGGTACTGTTAACTGTTTCTATGCCAAAGTTGGTTCGAATGACCGTATGCAAGGAATATACATCCATAGTTGCTATCTTAGTTTGTTCAGGAAATCAAAACAAGTCCTTAAAATACAATGTCATAAACAATTGGCATATTTGTGTATTTTGGACAAAATAGGAGAAAAAAAGATTTTTACCACTATTCTTTTGCGTTAAGGAGGAACACAAAGACATTTGTCACATGCAAAGTACAGTAAGAAAAATTATGAGGAATAACTTTTTTATTCATAGTTTATTGTCACAACACTGCAGAAGCCACTTATCATTGTAAAGCCCATAGCAGTCCTGTGTGTGAGTGTGTGTGTGTATGGGGGGGGGGGGGTATGCATAGGGATTTAACACTTGGAACTTAAAAAATACATGCAAAAGTGTTTAGTTAATTTAATGCTAGGAACCAAATTGCAGTTTACATTCTTGAGAAGCCTAACACTTGCAGAAAGAGTTTCTGTAGTATACTGCTGTATACCCCACACTAAAAGTTACATTTAGGGTGCACTCCTTTTTTTGTAGCAAGAAAAGAAAGCTAACTTGTATGTATGTATATTTTTATATGTATAGCGCTCCTTGAGGGCAAAGCACTGTACAGCAAACTTTAGTATAATATGACATTAAGCATAATACTTTCGCCAAAATTCAAAAATTTTCACTATGTAATCTATCGATGGTACCAGATCGATGGTAGCAAAGGTGTCAGCATGAGATGTTGCTGCAGAGCCCAGCACAATGCCATGACAGTGCTGAGAAAAAATACTTTATTGCCAGGGTATCAATATATACAGAGAAGATAAGAGGGATAACCTTAAAATACACTGGCAGAATAAATACACCTTTGATCTGGAAGATTGATTTTTTTTTATAAGGTAATGCTGATTGAAGGGTAAAGTTTCTTTTGAAATTTGTTAAGTACTTTGTGTAACTCCAATAGGAATGAAAGGAGCTGTTCACCTTTGAGTTAAAGTGATTCTGTCATGATTTTTATGATGATTTTATTTCTAAATGACACTGTACAAACTGCAAATAATTCACTCTACAATCTAAAATATCATTCCTGAACCAGCAAGTGTATTTTGTAATATTGATGTTTAGGCAGTCATTTGAGGTCATTTTGCATGGTCATGTGCTTTCAGAAAGAGCCAGCACTTTAGGATGGAACTGCTTTCTGGTAGGCTGTTGTTTCTCCGACTCAATGTAACTGGATGTCTCTCAGTGGAACCTGGATTTTACTATTGAGTGTTGTTCTTAGATCTACCAGGCAGCTGTTATCTTGTATTAGGGAGCCCCATGTCAGATTTCAAAATTAAATAGTAAAACATCTGTTTGCTCTTTTGAGAAATGGATTTCAGTGTAGAATTCTGCTGGAGCAGCACTATTAACTGTTTTGAAAAAATAATTTTTTTCCCGTGACAGTATCCCTTTTAAGTATCCCTTCTAGTATGATGTAGAAAGAGGCTGAGACAATTTGCAATTGGTTTTCATTTTCTATTATTTGTGTTTTTGAGTTATTTAGCTTTTTATTCAGCAGCTCTTCAGTTTGCAATGTCAGCAATTTGGTAAGTAGTGTCCAAATTACCCTAGCAACCATGCACTGATTTAAATAAAAGATAGAAATAGGAGAGGGCAAAAAAGTAGCAATAACAATACAGTTGTAGCCTTACAGAGCATTTGTTTTTTTTAGATGGGGTCAGTGACGCCCATTTGAAAGCTGTAAAAAAAAATCAAAAGAAGGAATATAATTCAAAACTATTTAAAAAAATAAATAAATAATGAAGACCAATTGAAAAGTTTCTTAGAACTGACAATTCTATAACATACTAAATGTCAAATTAAAGATGAACCACCCCTTTAAAGAGTACACCTCCCTACAAGCTTTTTTGTCCTTTTTAGATGGTTCACAAAATGTAATATTTGGTTGGACATCAACATAAATATAAATGAGGACCAGGAATTCTTGTGAACAGCTTATTTTCTTGACCTTGGCTAGATTACAGACTACTTCAGTTTTGGAGTTTAGAATTCTTTGAAGACAAATCCCAGGAAGACTCAATGTGTAGAGGCACTGAGCTCCTACTGAAGTTAAAACAAAAGACTACCTATATGACACTTTCTGTTACACATACCGATGCAATTGTACACTTCATTCATAACCTTGATCATGATCAATACTCAGAATATGCATAACTAGTAACTTCACTCTTAGAGGATAAGGAATAACTCCACCAATCCAAGTCTTTGTAGACAGAAGTATGGTGCAGAAAAATGCTATATGCAATAAGGCTTGCAGACAAAAAAATTGAAAAAAAAAGGACTGCACACAATGCTGAAGTTGTGCAGCATTGTGTGTGGTTTGTTTTTTAAACTTTTGTCTCTGCAAGTTTGTACACGAGGAGCATTGGACTGGTAGTGCACTGGCAGTTATTTTACTTTTTTCTAAAGAGTGTATGCACCACTCAGACTTGTTTGCTACATGTCAATAAAGCTTGGGGAAAAATTTATTTTAATCATTGATTTAATTGTTTATTTTATGTAATAAAAGAAAGTTCTTTCTTATCTTGTTATCGCCTATCTTCCAAGTCATAAATACAGAATTGCAATGTTCAACTTGCTCAACCTTTCTCTGCCAGTACAGTAATCTGTTTGTATTCAGCAGTCCATTAAAGGGGTGGTTCACCTTCAAACAACTATTTGTTTTCAGATAGATCACCAGAAATAATGACTTTTTCCAATGACTTTCTATTACCTATGAGTCACCGTTTTTCTAGTATTGAAGTGTCAAGTGTCTTTTTTCACCATCTGAAGCAGCCCCAGGGGGGTCGCCGACCCTGTAAACTGTTCTAAATGGGTACATTTAGTTGATACATTTCTTATTTTTGTCCCTGCTGAGAAGAATCTTTGGGTTTTATTACAGGCAGCTGTTAGAATTGATACAATAGTTACTAAAACTCCAGAGATGCTGCTGAGAAATGTATTAACTAAATGTTGCAAAATTGTAACAATTTAGAGTCTGCGCCTCAATTACTGAGCTGCCAGACTGAAACACCACAGACAGGGACATTCAACTTTAAACTTAGATTTTGGAAAAACAGTAAAAAATAAATAATGGAAAGTAATTGGAAAAAGTCTTTATTTCAGGGGAACAATCTAAAAACAACTGAATTGAAAAAAGTGTTTGGAAGGTGAACAACCCCTTTAACTTACATTTTCTCTTTATAGTAAACATTAGAGTTTATTATGCATGAAAGCCAGGCAGAATAGGAAGTCGAAACAGCCATAGTAAATAAGTTAATTTGCAATGTTGCTAAGAATGGATGATGTTTAGTAAGAATTGTGATATTTCTGCCATGAGACAAGATAATAACCAGCCCTCATTTAGCAGTAACAAAATTACTTTCTTTATATTTTTCTAAAATTTCTATATTTCTTTTTATTGCTCTCCTACTATATTGCTTTATTCTTTATTTCTAACTTGCATTTATCTGATACACTGTGTTTTCTTACCTTCAGAGCATCTGGAAGACGACCACCTAAATCTTGTTTGAGAAGCTCCAGCTTCTCAGGAGACTGTAAAGTTATCATGAAAAAGCAAAGTGCAAACCATTCAACGATCAATGTTCTTGAGTGAACGTAAGTTTCACAATGAACTTCTAGATCAGGAAAGTATCGTTTATTGTCACCAAGTGTTAATAATTACATAAATTCATGATGAAGTAAGTAGGAAGTTGAACAGTGGAGTTGCAGTCGATGTGATTTATTTGGATTTTAAAGTATTCGATACAGCTGTGAATAAACATCTGCTTTCTGAACTAAGGTCTTTTGGTTTTAGTAATGTTGTACATGAATAGGAAACTGGCTAAAGGATTTTGTACAGAGGGTGGTTGTCATTGTTAGTTGGGGTCCTGCAGGATTCTGTATTGGATCATGTGGTAGGTTCACACAGTGCAAAAGTCTCTTTAAAGAAAAGGGGCTTTTATTTTATTAACCTGCAATATATGAAAAACAAAGCCAATTTTCTATCAGTAAACAGTTCAAAAACAAAAGTTAGCTTTCTTCAGCAATACTAGTTCAGCAATATTATGATGGCAGCAATATTACAGACCTTTGGACAGGCAACTGTGTGTGTATAGATATATAGGGGGAAATCATTAAAGGGATCCTGTCATCGGAAAACATATTTTTTTTCAAAACGCATCAGTTAATAGTGTTACTAATGCAGAATTCTGCACTGAAATCCATTTCTCAAAAGAGCAAACAGATTTTTTTTATATTCAATTTTGAAATCTGACATGGGGCTAGACATTTTGTCAATTTCCCAGCTGCCCCCAGTCATGTGACTTGTGCCTGCACTTTAGGAGAAAAATGCTTTCTGGCAGGCTGCTGTTTTTCCTTCTCAATGTAACTGAATGTGTCTCAATGGGACATTGGTTTTTACTATTGAGTGCTGTTCTTAGATCTACCAGGCAGCTGTTATCTTGTGTTAGGGAGCTGCTATCTGGTTACCTTCCCATTGCTCTTTTATTTGGCTGCTGGGGGGAAAAGGGAGGGGGTGATATCACTTTAATTTCCAGTACAGCAGTAAAGAGTGATTGAAGTTTATCAGAGAACTTGAGGCAGCTGGGAAATTGACAATATGTCTAGCCCCATGTCAGATTTCAAAATTGAATAGAAAAAAATCTGTTTGCTCTTTTGAGAAATGGATTTCAGTGCAGTATTCTGCTGGAGCAACACTATTAACTAATTCATTCTGAGAATTTTTTTTTTACCATGACAGTATCCCTTTAAAGGGCGAATTTTTGCCTCGGACGGCACTCCGTTCCACTCCGTCAGACGTTAACTCGCATTACATACACTAATTCATAAATATGCAAATACGTCTCGCAAGAGAAACGCTGGTGAAGCTTAAGTCAATTTGAATAGGGTGGGTACATATAGGTCATATATATGTCTTTATTAGTGATGTTGGTGAAAATGCTTGAAGTGGCTATTTATTATTAAAAATGTTAGAGGAAGCAAAATAAAGACAAAAGAGATGCTCTAATGCCCTAGACATGGGCCACCCTAAAACAAATGTGACATGACCCTCAAATGGTTAAAAAAAACAGTTACAACTTTTAAACACAATCCCACTTTAAAATATGAAAAAAAATATGTATTTTTTTATGATTTTTCTACATACAGGATATGATGTCACTGACATAAGATTGAGGAGGATGTAGCTTCATCTTATCAGTTTGCCAGGTATAACCTGGCAAAAGGTGTAATGTAATGGAAAATTCGCACTTTAGTGAATTTGTGGAATAACGTTTGTTCGCCTGAATGAAAATTCGCCTGATGAAAGGGCGCAAAACTTTGTTAGCGATAAACTCTTTAACTAGAGAATTCTCCTCTATGCCTGTTAGTGAATTGGCGATGTCCCTGTGGATTGTATTTCTGATGATTTTCACTAGCTACGGCCACTTCACCCAATGGTAAATTTGCCCCATAGACTTTAGGTTTAGTCTCTCTCTCTGATACTTCTGTTAAACTGACCAGCTAGGGTATTAAAACCTCTTGATTAGCCAGCTGAGACTAATTAGACTCAGCTCATCAGTCTGTAGTTGCTCACTCTACTGCCAGGAGGCCCTGACTTCCACAGCTGAAGCACGACTTGGCAAACTTTGTCTGAACAAAAAAAAACATTTTGATTTGTCTTCCAATACCTTTGTTGTACCACCTCATCTGCCCTGGGTTAATGTTCTTCATGGAGAGTAACCACATAAGGCACATAGTCAGTCAACAATACAAATTGTATCGCTTAGTGAATCAATGACCCACTTTGAAGCTAAACACTGTTTTTCAATAACTTAATAGTTATTTTCTCTGTCTGAGAGCTGGCACTTTGTCTGCTACAGATCTCACCTACCTCATATACCAAGTATTTTGTTTCAGTTTTACCCAATGTACAGTTCTTGGGATTTCCTGTCAAGCCTGCTTCTCTTAAAGAGTGCAAGACAGCCCTTAACTGGTTCAGATGACCTTGCCATGTTTTACTGTAAACTACAACATCAAGATAGGCAGCAGCAACCTTGCATGAGGGGGCAACACCTTATCCATGAGCCTTTTAAAAGATAGCTACAGGTTGGTGACATTTGGTGGGCCAAATGGAATAATGGTAATTTGTGAGTTGCAAAGAATCAGCCAATAGCCTTTTGTTAAGTCTATACTGCCTCACCTTAGTAATCCAATAGTTCATCTATTTGGGGCATTGTGTAGGCTATGGTGACTGAGTAGATGGGGTTTGAGTGTGCAGGACACCATGCACACTGATGACCTCATGCATTTCTGGGTGTCTAGACTCGACCAGTGGCTAGAACTGGTGCAGTATGCTCTGGAGGTGCTGGCTTGCCCCCTTTTTCTGGTGGGGATCTGTTGTTACTCAAGTTGGGTCCTACTTTATACTAACCAGTTTCTAGAAAATGTAGAGACACCTGCATTCATACCAATAACAACTCTTAAAGAATCAAATCAAAGCTGTTGTCGTCACAGGCCTAGTGGTAATGCTAATAAAGTTGTCTCTAAGCACTCTCTAGACACCTGCAGTTATATTGGCAATCTCTTCAACATGTGCTTAAATTTAAAATCACATCTCTAAGGCTGTTGCTTTTGTCTCTAGCCTATTAAAAGATGAGGCTACTATACAAATCCTGCTGCCTCTGAGTGCTCTTTCTAGAGATGTCTGCAATCACACAAATTAAGTCTCTTAAATGAGTGCTCAGCTGCCTCTTACATGCTGCTGTCTCGGGCCCGCTAAGAGATTTATAGTCAAGTCCTGCTGTCTCTAACTGCTTTCTCTAGACTACCTCTTACATGATGTTCTTACATGCTTTTTTCAACTAATACTAGTGTTGGGTTATATTTGTATTGAAGGCTTGTGTTATGTGTAAGGAGCAACCAAAAAGAGCATAATGGATTTGCCGCTCACTCAGTTCAATAGCAGATTTGTCAAAATGTACGATGGTGCGTAAAATTGGGCAATTGCGAGTCAAAATCAAAGCTTGCTTAGCAAATGTAATGCACATCAATGAGAGCAGCTGCACTATTTTATAAAGTTCCTGCACCAGGAGGGATATGACATCCCTCTGGGGACCCCTGATATTCAGGAACTTAAAAGGGGCATACTGGAGCAGCTGCAGTGCAGACTGAGGTGTTGCTACAATATGACTTAGGCGCTCTGCCTCCAGGGGCGATCCTTGCCCCTCCACTGCCTGAGGCAACTTGTTGCTACCACCTCCCTCCCTCGTTCGCTCACCTTTTTACACCACAGGAGGTTGAGGGGGTGTTCTCAAAGTCGTTGGAGGGGTCCAGGGGGGTCCAGGACGCTATTGCACTCTCTGCACTAGAATAACCAAATTTCTAGTTTTAAAATCGGAAATCTGGCCCTTAAAGTTACCAGGAACAGCATTTTTGCCACCCCTAGTAACTAGTGGGGCCTGCTGCCTGAGGTGTGTTTCTCAACTTGCTTCTTCATTTATGCAAGAGGAATGGGTGACTTTGCTTCCTTTTTTTGGAATTTAGTCACTATACTGGCAACCATCCCCTGCTGATCAAATCGCGTACTAGTATAAAGAAATAAAGACTTGTGAATGCTTTATTACTTCTTACTACTGCTTGCATATATATTTGAAAATTTGATTAGCATTTTCCACTGTTTCAAACAATCACACTTATTTGTATAAAATTGTGGGAAAAACATTGCGCTTGAAATTACAGTTTGCTCACTGCACGTCTTTAAGTGAATGAGCCATGTTCACATCTCTTTTGTTGCATTGGCACCCAACATTTCATGGTACCAGTATTAAATGTATGTTTGCAAATGCAAGGAGTCTGACTGGTAAAATGGGAGAGCTGGAGATGTGACAATTAAGCCAGCGATTATAGAGGGGTAGGGGGCGGTGAACATCCTGCACTCGGGCCCAGGCAGACCAGTTACGCTGTGGAGCAGCATGGCGTTTGGTGTGTCACACACTGCTGCATTACTGCTGAGAATCCTCCTGATCTGTGTGGCCAACTGGGATTCCGCCTCTCCACCAGGCACCCTCATGAATCATCCTAGGTGAGGGTGAGTGGCTCATCATTGACAAATTGTCAATGTAATCGTCTACTCGTCTATTAGTCTCTTCTCTGGCTATGGGCAGTGTGGGGTATTTATGCATGGAATTTACCCTTTGCCATCCTACTACTATGAGTTCTGGGGGTATTTATACATGTAATTGCACATGTGTCATCCTACTATGAATTCTGGGGGTATTTATACATGGAATTGCGCCTGTGCTACTATGAATTCTGGGGGTATTTATACATAGAATTGCGCCTGTGCCATCCTACTATGAATTCTGGGGGTATTTATACATGGAATTGCACCTGTGCCCTCCTACTATGAATTCTGGGGATATCATTGCCAATTTGTCAATGTGCTCATCTTATTGTCTCTTCTCTGGCTATGGGCAGTGTGGGGTATTTACAGTATACATGGAATTTACCCTTTACCATCCTGCTGCTATGGGTTCTGTGGGTAGTTATACATGGAATTGCGCCTTTGCCATCCTACTATGAATTCTGTGGGTTTTATACATGGAATTGCGCCTGTGCTATCCTACTTTGAATTCTAGGGGTAGTTATACATGGAATGGCACCTGTGCCATTCTACTATGAATTCTGGGGGTTGTTATAAATGAAATTGTGCCTGTGCCTTCCTACTATGAATTCTGGGGGCATTCATACATGTTATTGTGCCTGTACCCTCCTACTATAAATTCTGGGGGTATTTAAACATGGAATTGCACCAGTGCCCTCCTACTATGAATTCTGGTGGTATCATTGCCAATTTGTCAATGTAATCATCTATTTGTCTCTTTTCTGGCTAAGGGCATTGTGGTGTATTTATACATAGAATCTACCATTTGCCATCCTGCTGCTATGGGTTCTATAGGGTATGTATACATGGAATTGCCCTTTTGCCATCCTGCTATGGGTTCTGGGGGTAGTTATACATGGAATTGCACCTGTGCCATTGTATTATGAATTCTTGGGGTTTTATACATGGAATTGTGCCTGTGCCCTCCTACTATGAATTCTGGGGTATTTATACATGGAATTGCCATTCTGCTATGAATTCTGGGAGTATTTATAAATGAAGTAGCCATTCCGCTATGATTTCTAGGGGTATTTATACATGAAATTCTACTGTGCCATCCTGATTTCTAGGTGGAGGTATACAGAAAATACACGGTTTAAGATCTTAGTACAAAGTTAATCCAGAAAGTTGCAATTGCAACTTGGAGTCAGGAAGAAATTTTTTGAAGCAAATTGGAGAGGCTTTAGAAGGGATTGTTCTCCTTCCTTTGTATCAGATAGAAGTTAGAAAGGTTTTACTTAGGCCAAAAGGCTATGGGCAGTGTGGGGTATTCATGCATGGAATTTACCCTTTGCCATCCTGCTACTATGAGTTCTGGGGGTATTTATACATGTAATTGCACATGTGTCATCCTACTATGAATTCTGGGGGTATTTATACATGGAATTGCGCCTGTGCTACTATGAATTCTGGGGGTATTTATACATAGAATTGCGCCTGTGCCACCCTACTATGAATTCTGGGGGTATTTATACATGGAATTGCACCTGTGCCCTCCTACTATGAATTCTGGGGATATCATTGCCAATTTGTCAATGTGCTCATCTTATTGTCTCTTCTCTGGCTATGGGCAGTGTGGGGTATTTACAGTATACATGGAATTTACCCTTTACCATCCTGCTGCTATGGGTTCTGTGGGGTATTTATACATGGAATTGCCCCTTTGCAATCCTGCTATGGGTTCTGGGGGTAGTTATACATGGAATTGCGCCTTTGCCATCCTACTATGAATTCTGTGGGTTTTATACATGGAATTGCGCCTGTGCTATCCTACTTTGAATTCTAGGGGTAGTTATACATGGAATTGCACCTGTGCCATTCTACTATGAATTCTGGGGGTTGTTATAAATGAAATTGTGCCTGTGCCTTCCTACTATGAATTCTGGGGCATTCATACATGTTATTGTGCCTGTACCCTCCTACTATGAATTCTGTGGGTATTTAAACATGGAATTGCACCAGTGCCCTCCTACTATGAATTCTGGTGGTATCATTGCCAATTTGTCAATGTAATCATCTATTTGTCTCTTTTCTGGCTAAGGGCATTGTGGTGTATTTATACATAGAATCTACCATTTGCCATCCTGCTGCTATGGGTTCTATAGGGTATGTATACATGGAATTGCCCTTTTGCCATCCTGCTATGGGTTCTGGGGGTAGTTATACATGGAAATGCACCTGTGCCATTGTATTATGAATTCTTGGGGTTTTATACATGGAATTGTGCCTGTGCCCTCCTACTATGAATTCTGGGGTATTTATACATGGAATTGCCATTCTGCTATGAATTCTGGGAGTATTTATAAATGAAGTAGCCATTCCGCTATGATTTCTAGGGGTATTTATACATGAAATTCTACTGTGCCATCCTGATTTCTAGGTGGAGGTATACAGAAAATGCACGGTTTAAGATCTTAGTACAAAGTTAATCCAGAAAGTTGCAATTGCAACTTGGAGTCAGGAAGAAATTTTTTGAAGCAAATTGGAGAGGCTTTAGAAGGGATTGTTCTCCTTCCTTTGTATCAGATAGAAGTTAGAAAGGTTTTACTTAGGCCAAAAGGCTAGACGTGTCTTTTTTCAAACTAAATTACTATGTTTATATATAAGTATTATGTCGATGCAGTACGAGTGGAGCATTTGTACAACTGTCCCATTATAATATAACATTGCTGTCTAACTAGCATAAAAAGGATCCATGTAGTGAGAGATATTTTAATTTTTCACATTACTAATGCAGCTCCTCATACCTTGCATTTTGGCAGAGCAAGAGAGTGAGGCAGTACATAGGTGTGGAGTGCCTGTGCTCACTGATTCTTACTATATAATTCATTCTTGTACTTATACCCACTTTGTTTTATTGTATATTGTGCTTGGCCTGCCAGTATTCTCTGTATCTCACTGCGTGTGGTGCCATTGTCCATCGCTCTCCTTGTATGTATTTGGTGTATTCTGCTGCCTATGGAAAAGGCTGCTAGTTAGTCAGGACCAAGGAGGAAAAAGCAAAAGTTTTATGCACAAGAGCGCTCTTTTCCAAATTTGCTTTGGTCACAGCCCAAATAGTGGACATATGGGCTGCATAATCATCTGCTGCTGGGGCATCCCACAAGAAGAAGTCTTGTGGAAAAGCTTGAGGATATTGTCTGTACGCTGTCAAAAAAGGAGCACTCCCAGTGGAAGTGTGGCATGCATTGTTATGAGCGAATTCTGCCCACGGGAGGAGATCAGACCAATCGTCTTGACAGAGGGAAATATGATTCCTCAAGAATTGTTCTAATGCTTGATTCACCCGTTGCGCTGCCCCATTAGTTTGGCGATGGTAAGCAGAAGAGAACTGGAGAGTGATACCCAGAGCTTTACATAGAGAGCGCTAAAACCTAGATATGAATTGAGAACCTCTGTCAGAGACTTGAAAAATGGAATTGAATGAAAAGCTGAGACAGTTCTACTGCTGAGGGAAGTTTCCATCTTGCTGAAGCGATCTATAACTACTCAAATAACAGTGTTCCCTCTAGAGGGTGGTAACTCCACAATAAAGTCCATAGCTAGGTGAGTCCAAGGACGAGAGGGAATGAATAGAGGTTGTAATAGACCACTGGGACAAGTATGGCTAGCCTTGAAGGTAGCACAACCAGTACAAGCAGCAAGACCACCAGACTAGACGTCGTAGAAGCTCTAGAATCTTTTCAGGACTGAGATGTCCAGCCTGCTTAGAACAATGGGTCTGTTGCAAAATGGACAGGCAAAGCTCAGGGGGTACAAACGCCATCCCGATAGGTGTATCAGAAGGAGACTGACCAGACAAAATTTGCTCTGCAAATCTGGGAAAAAAGGAAGCAATAATTCTGGCAGGAGGAATAACTGGATCTTGCATATCAGGATGACGATTCACCAGAGTGAAGCTTCGGGATAGGGCATCCGCTTTCCAATTCTTGGAGTCTGGAAGGTAGGTCAAAACAAAGTTAAGATGGGGAAAAAAGAGAGCCCACCTTGCCTGCAGGGGATTTAGTACAAACCTTGGTACTCAAGGGAAGAGGCCACTTCTGTACGGCCGAAATCTTGGCAGTGTCCATCTTGAATCCTTCGGGGGAAATGACATATGCAAAGAAAGAGATCTTGGGCATCTCAAAAACGCACTTCTCCAGCTTGGCGTAGAGGGAGTTTTCCCTTAACTGAGAGAGTACCTCCTTCACTTGAGAACGATGGTTTTCCAAGTCTTTGGATAAGATTAGGATGTCATCAAGATACACGACCCCCGATTTCCCCAGCCGGTCTCTGAAAATGTCATTCACAAACTCCTGGAAGATGGAGGGGGCGTTGCAGAGGCCGAAGGGCATTATGAAATATTCTCAATGCCCATCCCAGGTGTTAAATGCTGTCTTCCATTTGTCTCCTTCACGAATGCGGATGCGGTTATAAGCCCCACGTAGATCCAACTTGGTGAAAATCTTAGCCCCATTCAGTTGGTCAAAAAGTTCTGAGATATCGGTTTTTAACCATGATGTTATTAATTCCACGGTAGTCAATGCAAGGACGCAGACCACCATCTTTCTTTTCCATGAAGAAGAAGCCAGCCCCAGCCGATGAGGTAGAGGGATGCTCCTGGATATAGTCCTTCATAGCTGAGGTTTCCGCAGGAGACAGGGTGTAAGTGCGACTTCTAGGTGGCATGGTTCCGGGAAGAAGATCGATGGGGCAATCATATTGACGATCAAGAGGGAGGAATTCCGCAGACAAAAGACATTAACGAAATCCCTGTAGACTGTTGTCAAATTCTGTCTCCAAGAAGGTCACCCAGTGGAGAGGAGTAGCAGGTAGACAATGTTCTTGGCAAAATGGACTCCAACGAGTGATCTGATTGGAGGCCTAATCAATGGAGGGGTTGTGCAGACGAAGCCAGGGTAACCCCAACACCACAGGAATGGAGGGGCAGGTAATAATCAGTAACGATAATTTCATTTTATGTAAAGTCCCAACCTGCACGGGTAATTCCCCTGTTGTCATGGAGATTATCTCAGACGTTAACGGTCTGTTGTCAATTGCTGTAACCTGCAGGGGAGTAGTCAAGGGATACAGAGGAACATCCATGTATTTGGCATCCATGAAATTCCTTGCAGCCCCAGAATCAAGGAAGGCAGAACCAATGATTGTCTTACTGGCCAGATGGATCTGTAAAGGCAGAAGAAACCTGTGAGAGTTCTCTTGGGGTTTTGGTGTAAAGCCACCCACATGTGACACCCCAGGTTTACCTTGAAGAGTAGAACCCTTTGGCTTTACAGGGCAGGAACTGGCAAATTGAGCTTGTCCACCACAGTACAAAGACAGACCTGCCGAGCGTCTCCGAAGTTTCTCCTGCTCAGAAAGGCATGCCCTTCCGACCTGCATAGGTTCCTCAAGGAGGAATAACAGAAGGCAGCTGGGATGGAGAAGGCAACAGGGGTCTTTAAAAGCGTGGAGCCAAAGTAAGCTGAAGTCTGCGCTCCCTGTCGGATTGGTGTCCCCTGAGCCGTGTATCCACCTTGATGGCGAGAGCCATTAGGTCTTCCAATAATTCAGGACGATCCCTGGAGACTAAGTCATCTTTGATTCTGGATGACAAGCCTACATAGAACACTTCAGTGTACGCCTCGTTGTTCCAGCCAGTCTCAGCCATCAAGGTTCTGAAATCAATGGCATACTCACTGGCACTCCGGTTCCCTTGCCGAAATCTATAGAAGTCGAGAAGAGGCATTGGCAACATGACCAGGGGCATCAAAGATAGTACAGAAGGCCTGAAGGAAATACTTGGCATCAAAGGTCAGCAGGGAATTCTTCTCCTAAAGTGGTGTTTCTAGCGGTTTCCCCTCCAAACCTTGGCTCGTTCACTGGAGTACTGCGAGGAAACTCAAACTGGATCAGACACTGAGAAGCACAAAATGTCTCTGTCTTAAATATATTGATAATGGGTTGAGTGCAGAGGACCTCTTGTAGTTGACTATATGTATTTTGTGGTCACACCCTCATTGCACCCGCCTAATTGTTTTAAAAAATAGTGGTGAGCACAGCTTTCCCTTGTTTGTTATAGTTATACAGGAGCAGTGACCAGCTCCATGTTGTAGCTCCCACCCTTCCCAGCTATAGTCAGGTGATCCCACTGGTGTCTAATAAAAGGGCAGCCAAGTTTGGGAGTTTCACTTTGAAAGCAGCTAGTAAGTTGCAGGTAAAACTTAGTCCCTTTGTAAAATGTATAATTAAGCAATTGAATTCTTAATGAATCAGATGAAAATTAAGCGTAGGACTGGCCAGATATGGGATGACTTTGACGTAGTTGGCCAGCTTAAATATATTGCAATATATGAACAAACAATCCCTGTGTTGTTTAAAGGGTAAGGCATTTTTTAGTAGCAGTATGCACAAAATGTCTGTCTTAAATATATTGATAATGGGTTGAGTGCAGAGTATATATATATATATATATATATATATATATATATATATATATATATATATATATATATATATATATATATTGCTCTTTCGAAGGAGCTACTGCGCATGTGCCCAAAAGTCACGAAGTGTCCGATTTCCTTTTTCAGAAACTTCGTGACTTTTGCTACATGCGCAGTAAATCTGCACCGGCAAATGCATCCTACTACGCATGCACCAGTAGACGCCGCTGAATCCAGGAAGAAGAACGCTCGGGAGAAAATGGCTGCTTTAGTTTAGAAATACACTGGCATTAGTGCTAATTTGTGCTTAGGGCGCCCAGCCACTGGGATACAAGTGTAAATAATGAATTAGCCTTTCAGTGTGTTAATTTTTTTTTTTTAAAAAAAAGGCTGAATGCCTTTTTGGCTAGAATGGTTTTAATGTTAACCACAACATTAAGGGGCACATTTACTAAGGATTGAAGTGAATTCGGAGTGAATTTACGAATTCAAAAACTTTGACTCAAATTGAAAATCAAAGTACTGTCTCTTTAAAAAACTTCGACTTCGACACTTTGCCACTTTAAACCTGCCAAATTGCTATGTTAGCCTATGGGGACCACCTAGAACCTATAGCCAACAATTGGCTATGTTTTAAGAAGTTTAAGTTTTTTTTTTGAAAATCGTTCGTTCGATCAATTAAATCGTTCAAACCAAACGATTTCTACAATCGATCTAACTATTTTAATTAGATCGAAAACTGCTAAATTTAATCCAAAACAAACTTTGACTATCTAATTTATTAGATGGTCGAATTTCGAAGTTTTAGCATATGCAGTTAAACTGCACCGGCAAATGCCTCCTACTGCACATGCGCCAGAAAACGCAGCTGAATCCAGGAAGAAGAGCACTCGGGAGAAGATGGCTGCTCTGAACTCAGCGAAGTTTTAGCACTTCGAAATCCGACCCTTAGTAAATGTGCCCCCAAGTCTGATTGCCCTTTGCAGTTTGCAGTTTATTTTTTTTTCAGCCTCTGAGGCAATGATTCAAATTCAGGGAGTGTTTTAGGATCCCTCTGAATCAACTGCACATCTATAGCTAAGAATAAATTATGCAAATGGTTGAACTTGATAGTGGGCTTGCTTTTAACCTAAACTGGCATTGTAACTATATGCATTAGTTATACTTTTACTTACAAAGCTACAGCAAAAAGTTATTCAGGACAGGCCAACCCAACAGCAAAAAGCAAGAAAGGAGAGGAGATAACACAAGTAGTGTAACTGGGCAGCTAAACTGAAACTGGCCACCAGTGAATATACTTGTGCAGTATGGTGGCTGGATGTGACCCATTGCGTTTTTCAGTTGTTTTGTTTTCAGATTGTTCTCCAAAAATAAAGACTTTTTTCAATTACTTTCTATTTTTTTATTTTTTACAGTTTTTCCAAAATCTAATCTTAAGCTCCCCATAGATGCAAATATTTTTCTTGCCGAAAGACCGATTTTACCAAAGTCCGACCAATTCTTCGAAATTATCGTGAAGTTAGTGGGATTCGAACAATCATACATCTAACGATTTTTCTGCCAACATCTGTCAGGAAATTGATCGGCCAGGTTAAAAAATCTTTATCAGTCCCAATGCAATCAATCTATGTTTGCAGGGCCAAGCAGGCATCTTGGCATTCCTGGCAAATTGATCTTTTTAGTTGATGGACAATTCGTAAGATTGTGCGATCGTTTCAAGATAATCGTGGTCTCGCATCTTTACATCTATGGCCAGCTTCAATGTTGTTCAGTTACTTTCTATTTTTTTATTTTTTACAGTTTTTCCAAAATCTAATCTTAATGTTCCTGGTGTTTCAATCTGGCAGCTCAGTAATTCAGGTGCAGACTCTAAACCATAGGATCTTACTAAAAGTAAGGGCAGAATCATGGACACTGGCCACCTATAAATATCCTATGGGGAATAAAGAGCCCTAAAATACCTGTCCCTTCTCCCTCAGGGGTAATTGCTCAAAAATACACCATATGTCGTAGCAATAAGACTTCATTTAGCTATGCAACAAACCACCTTGTAAAAGTGATGAAACTGAAGCCCATCTGCTTTTACAAAAAGAGGCAGCTTTGCAACTACTGTAGGTCAAGTTATTATTATGAGTGACTTCAATTATTAATACAGATAATTACTACATAGTAGCACAGAAACCAGTGCAACTAGAATCAGAATTTAATAATCAGCCCTGTAGCATCAGCTTGTATTACAGGCAAACCTCATTTTCTGCTTCATAATTTAGGATGATCCCTAAGCTTAGCTTCTCAACAGCTGCTCAGAGCCCACTGAGCATGTAAGTGCGGCAAACACTTTCCATGATGGTGATCCCATGTGACAAGTCTGAAATCCTGGATCATAACTGCTATTGAGAAGCTGAAACTTGAGGTTGGTGCAATAAGTTCTGCACTTAGGGGCAGATTTATCAAGGGTCGAAGTGAATTTGAGTGAATTTTCGAAAGTAAAAAAATTCAATAATAATTTTTTGGATACTTCAACCATCGAATAAGATACTAAGACTTCGAATTTACTTCGAATTCGATTCGAAGTAAAATAGTTTGAATATTCGAATATTCGATAATCAAAGTACTGTCTCTTTAAAAAAACTTCGAATTCAACCACCATAGATACCACCGTAGATACATTCATCATATAATCCATATAATTTAAATTCCCACAACAGTTTATATAATCAAAACCCCACTTAAACAATTCATATATATCCGTGCAGATAGCAGCAAAAATTAAAGTTTTTAAATTAACGAAAATTAAAGTAAAAGATTAAAAACAAGATACAAAGAAACACTGTTCACACATAACAATTATGTAACATCTTCCTATATAATCAATGCTGGAAACTAAGTATGTTACCAGTGTTACTAATATATCGTTCTCTGAGGATGTAAAAAAATCTAAGAAACGATTACATTTTGGCTAGATTTTTATTACATCCTCAAAGAATGATACATTAGTAACACTGGTAACTGCTGGCATTTTGTTGTATGATATACATATCTATATCTATATCTATATCTATATATTTATATATATATATATATATATATATATATATATATATATATATATAATGTTCAAAGTGGACCAGCACACCAAATCTTCAATCAAAAAAGGTTTATTTCAACATCACTCAAGTGTCCAACGTTTCGGCCCACATTAGGGCCTTTATCAAGGATAAGTGTAAGTGATCATGTGGGTGTTTAATTACAAAAAAAGTGGGCGTCAAGATGACTTCATTAACAATCAATTAATGCGAATGAGCGTCTTAATACATTCAAGTGAACAATGTGTTTTAATTCCAAATCTGGTCTCTAGGTGTCAGCATTGTACCAATTTCACCATTTTTCTTTTTATAGTAATGCTTGTGATTTCCATTTTGTGAGGAATTTCACATAATCATATGCGATCATGTGTGATTAAAGAAATTCAATTATATATGTGTACAATGTGTATCAAAGAGATTGTTAAAAACAATAAAAGAATATGTTGCAAAGAAAATTCTTTAGTCTCTTATTGGACTGCTTACTTTGTCTCAGCACAGTAGACCTATACACACCATCTAAAAGAAAAAAATGTATATCAATGTTACAAACATTGTTACTACTTATGTTTCATTTCACGTTTTGTTATTTTATTTTGTTATTATGTTTCGTGTCTCTACTTGTCACTGTCAATTGAGACTAGGGAAAAAAGATTTTTTTAAGTTAGGAAACAGTTAAGGATTAGTTGCCCATTTAGGCCCTTTGGTGTCACGCAGTCTAGCTCGTGTATCCAGAATGCCTCTTTCTTTAGAAGCATGTCATTATAATTACCTCCTCTCGGTTTTTTGGATATCTGGTCAATTGGCATACACCTGAATGCCGAGGGGCTGTGTCTTGCTTCAGCCCAATGTTTAGCTACAGGCTGCTGTAAGATGTCCTGTTTTTTACTTTTAATTTTTTGTAATCTGTCTGGGTCAAGGGCTGCTCCAGGGGTGCTTCACCAATGAGGCAAGTTGAGACACTCGCCTCAGGCGGCAGCGCCCCCCCTGGTTACCAGGGGCGGCAAAAATGCCGCTCCTGGTAACTAAGAGCCGAATTTTCAGTTTTCAACCCGGAAATTCGGCTCTTCTAGTGCAGAGAGCGCAATTGCGCTCTCTGAACTAGCGTCGTGCAGCGCCCCGACCCCCTCCTGTGCAGAAAATGTGAGCGCCGTGAGGAGGGGTCGGGGCGGCAACGGAAGGCCGCCTCAGGCGGCATAAAGGCGCGGATCGGCGCTGGGCTGCTCTTATGCTTGACCTGTGCATCGCAATGCGCTCTTTCAATTGTCTGGTGGTTTTCCCGCAGTACACTAGCCCGCACGGACATTTTATTATATAGACCACCATTGTTGAGTCACATGTCAATTTTTGTCGAATATTATATTTTTTGCCTGTCTGTAGATGGAAAAAATGTGTCCCTTGTATCAATGTTCCACACATTACACAGCCCGTACACTTGTACACACCTGGTCGTTCAGACAAAAAATGTTGTACACTAGCCTTTAGGTACTTGTCCACAGGGTCAGAGGGGCTTAGGGTTTCTTTTAAATTTCTACCCCTTCTGAAATTGAATTTTGGTTTCCGAGGCAGGTATTTAGAAATAGTCTCATCCGTGGTTATTATGGGCCAATGCTCTACCACACTTTTTTTAATGGGCATGCTGTTCGCATCATATTGACTAACATAGTAGAGATTTTCCTTCCTGTTAGCTTTATTACATCTTTTTAGTCTCACCTGTTCACCCAAGACCTCAGCGCGATCCAGGGAGAGTGCCCAATTTTTAGTGTCAGATAGCAATTGCACTGGGTACCCCCTCTTCAAAAATTTGTCCTGCATGTCCGACAAGTCTTCCTCTCTCTTGGTTCGATCACTGTCTATCCTCACTACCCTCAACATTTGCGATTTGGGGAGGGAGTTTAATAAATGTTTGGGGTGATTACTATGGTAGTGTACCAGAGTGTTCCTATCTGTAGGTTTTGTGTAAATGCGTGTGTATTTTGTGTAGATGGTGTGTATAGCTCTACTGTGCTGAGACAAAGTAAGCAGTCCAATAAGAGACTAAAGAATTTTCTTTGCAACATATCTTTATACAGCTCAACATCCAAAAAGTTCATACATTGCAGATCATATTTCACAGTCTATATCCATAAATGTTCTGGATGCAGGGCTGTAGTATATAGTCCACATATTCGGCTATGCCCTCATTGAGTGATCCATTGGACGAAATTATCGGCCGCCCGGGTGGTCTTTGGGCATTTTTGTGCACTTTCGGTAGTGTATAAATCACTGGTCGTACAGGATACAGAGGCAGAAAATATTTATACATGTCCCTTGTAATCCAGCCATTACTTATAGCCATGTCCAGAATTATACTTAGTTCCCTGCTGAATTTCTCAGTCGGATCAAAGGTCAGCTTCTGATATTTGGATGTATCTGATAATTGGGATAGTAATTCTTGTCTATAGTAACTATAATCCATGATTACTATCCCACCTCCCTTATCAGCGGATTTAATGATAATATCGGGATTTCGTTTTAGGGATTTAACTGCCTCCCTTTCCACTGCTGTAAGGTTGCCCCTCCATCTATGTTTAGCATTACGGTGGGCAGACATATCTGTGTTTAACATACGGTTATAGGTTTTGATGGATGCATTCGTGCTCAAAGGATCATAATCACTCCTTGGCTTAAACTTGCTCATAATAGATGGATTTGCCACCTCAACATCTGCACCCCTTGTGTTAGTTATGTCCAATTTCCGCAGTTCTGTATTTGTCACATCTGTATTTGTAGCATCCATGGCCCCTTCAGGAATAACCGTGCTAATATCTGGAGTTTTATCTGATACATCCTCAGTGTCCCCAAAATGTTCTCTAAGCCTCAGCTGCCTAGCAAACTTATAATTATCTATGAAGTGAGAGAAAGAATTGCCACTCACCATAGGTAACGTATCCAAGGCCTTTTTGCAGCAGTGATCTCTCTGGGTGCGTGAGCTGGAGCTGGTGAGTCAACTTGTCTTCACACCAGCTCACGCACCCATAGATATATTTTTTTGTTTTAGATGGTGTGTATAGCTCTACTGTGCTGAGACAAAGTAAGCAGTTCAATAAGAGACTAAAGAATTTTCTTTGCAACATATTCTTTTATTGTTTTTAACAATCTCTTTGATACACATTGTACACATATATAATTGAATTTCTTTAATCACACATGATCGCATATGATTATGCGAAATTCCTCACAAAATGGAAATCACAAGCATTACTATAAAAAGAAAAATGGTGAAATTGTTACAATGCTGACACCTAGAGACCAGATTTGGAATTAAAACACATTGTTCACTTGAATGTATTAAGACGCTCATTTGCATTAATTGATTGTTAATGAAGTCATCTTGACGCCCACTTTTTTTGTATTTAAACACCCACATGATCACTTACACTTATCCTTGATAAAGGCCCTAATGTGGGCCGAAACGTTGGACACTTGAGTGATGTTGAAATAAACCTTTTTTGATTGAAGATTTGGTGTGCTGGTCCACTTTGAACATTGTATACTCTGATTGACCAAGCACCCTCTCTCGCCAACAAGGAAGGAGTGCAGGTACTTTGTGAATATTTATATATATATATATATATATATATATATATATATATATATATATATATATATATATATACACACACATATATATCCACTCGAGAAGAATGCTGCTGCACACCAGGATTTATCATGAAAAAAGTTAATGATTTATTTGATCGACATTTCGGTCCTCACCATGGACCATGATCAAGATACATCAATAGACAAATGAAAATAATTTATAGACTCACCCACCAAACAACCACCACCAAACCATGCCCCTATTACAGGTGTGTGAATTAATGAATAAGTGAACCTTCAATCAACTGATGTGTGATCTCCAAAACTATGGTCTGAAAGAAAATACAAAAAATACACAATACTGTATAAATATTTTGAAATGTTGTATACAAAACTTATAAAATTGATCAAAAACATATAAAACACGTTATATAAATGTTAAAAAACATTCGCAGTAACCATAGATATCTGTTTAAGAAGGCCTAGAGCAACAGGGTTATATTTCATATTAGCATAAAGATCAACTGTTTCTATCTGATATCAAGAAAGGGAGTGAAAGAGCAGTATTCATTTAATCCCCATGGGGCCACAGTGTCCAATGTTTTAATCCAACAAACTTCTTTTTGTAATAACATTCGATCCCAATCACCACCCCTATTTGGTTCAGGTACTGAATCAATAACCATGCATTTCAAAGTGGGGAGTCTATGGCCCTTCAATAAAAAGTGTTTAGGTAACGGAAGATCTGATTTACCTGTCTCAAATGCTCGTTTGATAGAGGACCTATGGTTTCCCATTCTTTCTCTTAGAGTATTCTGAGTTTTAACAACATATGTTAAACAACAGGGACATGTTATAATATAGATAACGTGTGTGGTTGTGCATGTGATACGATGTTTAATGTGAATCTCTTTACCAGAATGGGGATGACGAAAAGATTTACCTGATGTCATATTTCTACATGTGGTGCAACCTGCACATTTATAACAGCCCTTCTTGAGTGTATTCAAAACACTATTATTTGATTCATAACACTTAATAGGACCTGTCTTCATTAATAGATCCCTTAAATTAGGGCCCCGCTTGAAACCCCACATAGGTCTCCCCATCAGGGACTTAGACAACTTTTTATCGCTCTGTATAGTTGGCCAATGTTTATCCACAATAGTTTTAATTACACTAGAACCTGAAGTATAGCGTGAAGTCAAGATAAAGCGATTTTGTGTAGTAGACTCATTTTTACTAGGTCGAACACCATCCTGAATTATATATTCACGTGCTTGGGCCAGAGATCTAGATAATACAGAGTGGTTATAACCTCTCTGTTTGAAACATTCGAAGGTTTCTTGTAATTGGATTTCACATGTATCACGATCAGAATTATTCCGCATAGTGAGGAGAAATTGTGAGAATGGAACAGATTCCTTAGCACTAGGTGGATAGAAACCAGTTGAGTACAACAAAGTTTTCCTATCTGTGGGCTTACGATATAACCTAAAGACCAGTCCTCTATCTCTCCTGTATATTTCAACATCAAGAAATTGGATTTGTTGTATACTATGTGTGACTGTAAATCTAACGGGACATATAAGTTTATTGAGGTTTTCTACCATGTTAATCAACTCAGATTCATTCCCTCGCCACACTATTAGTATATCATCTATAAAGCATTTGTACAGTAAAAGAGAATCACTGTATTTGGACACAATATTCTGCTGTTCATAGTGGGCCATATAGCAATTGGCATAGGCCGGAGCCATCGAAGCACCCATTGGATTGCCTGTTTCCTGTAAATAATACTGTTTTTCAAACCGAAAGTAATTATATTTTAAAGTTAATTCCAATAACTGACATATAAAATCAATGGGAGGACCTTTATAAACAGCAGAATTTAGTAACGCCCAACATACTGCCTCAATACCCTCCTGATGAGGGATTATGGTGTATAAACTGCAAACATCATGGGTAGCTAGAACAAAAGGCTCGTCAGGTAAAACCAAATCAGTTAGGATTTTTAATAAATGTTGTGTATCCTTTAAATAGCAGGGCAACGATTGTACTGTGTCTTGTAAATAATGGTCCAAATAAAGACCAATAGGATGCAACAAGCTCCCCCTAGAGGAGATTATAGGTCTACCTGGGGGGGTTGCTTACATCCTTATGAACCTTAGGAAGACAATACATTATCGGACATATCGGATATTCTTGTACAAGATAACGTTGTTCTTTTTCAGTAATCCATTTTTGGTTTAAAGCAAACTTCAAGACTTGTTCAATCTCTACCTTATATTTAGTTATGTTTAGCTAAGAGCTTTCTTTTAATTATTAGAGGAATGTGAATATGCAAGTGCTAGAACCAGTTTTTAATCTTTAGAACTACAGTATGTAACTATTAAATTTATATTATTTTCAAATGAGTTAGATATTCGTGATTAACCCTTACTTATTTATCCCTTTAGTGGAATTTAGGTCTGAAAATTTTTTCAGATAGAATTAACTCAATTAAAAGAAGAAAAAAAAAAAAGAAAAAATGAGGGATTCTTTTTTTCTTCTTTTAATTGTATTAAATGTATATTATCAACAACTTAACCAGATACCACATTGTGCTAAATTGTTTGTATCATTATGGCCGAACGTGGCCGAAACAGAAAATTCCGTATGTGCACCAGCCCGTCAACGTAAGTTAATGCTCAGTGCCCATCTAACGAAGATGGTGAAATGACAGGAGTTTGGGGGGGGGGGTTCTAAAACCTGGTAACTCCCAGGAAAAGTAGGCAGCTGCCTAGGGTCTTGCAAATAGGGGCGAAATTAGAAAAAAAATTACTTTCCTGTACTTACTCATGGCAGTGGGCAATAAAGGGTTAAATCCCTCTGACAATAGTAAGGCACAGGAATTAGCAAATAAAAGCACTTCTGGGTCCCCACCCATGCCCATCTCTATTCTCCTGTTGAGGAATACCCCCAGACCATAAAAGCTGCTCTCTCTCCTTCTGAAGCGCCTGGGCCGAGGTTGTCACCTTGTGAGTGCCCCAGGGGAAGCTGGCGGGCTTCAGGCCTTTGTTGCCTCCAGTGCAATCGGCTGCCATTCAGGAAAAGGCAGTGCATGTGTGATAAGACGCTGAGCGCCCATCTCCTATATGGTCCCTACGGATTACAGTGACAGTACGCATGTGCACATACGCGCAACTTTAAAGGGACTCGCCTGCCAAACACAGGTGAGCACAAAGTGGCATTTTTTTCCCCGGAATACACAATCCAGCCCAGGTATAAGTCATGCTGGAACACTGAAACGCAGGAGCCTTTATATGCATTAGCTATTACTCATGATGCCATTACCTTTTTCTTTCCAGACTGTCTATAATGAGCAGACGCTCAGGCTCCAGGGGGTAAGTGCACTAAAGAGAGCTTCCTAAAGGGATATCTAACGAGTAATTCTACTAATCTGTTTTCAGGAGTCCTCCTCTAAGAGAGGAATCTCAAAGAAAGATACCTAGAAATTATTGCATTTCCTGTGGAGAAGCAGCACTACAAGATGTGAAAGGTGCCTTCATGAAGCGGCAGATGCTTTCCCGATTTACACATTCTAAGAGACTGGATGCAGACTACCATCGAAGAATCCATAAGTGACATGGTCAATCAAGTCACGGAGAGAGTCTTACATAATACTGATGACAAATACAAGTCACCTTCCTCTATGGCATACAACAGCAGTAGGCCCCACAGGAAAGGGGAATTCCTACATTTTTTGAGTGTTTCTGAAGGGAACTATCCCAATCAGAAGTTGAAGAACAAGAAGACACATGTTCCTTCAATCTAGATTACCTAGATCCTCTGATTAAAGCAATGAGAATCTCTCTGGAGCTTGACAGAACTGAGGACACCCCGAAACATGATAAGATGTTCAAATCGGTGGAAAAAAAGGTGCAAAATTCCCAGTACATAGGGTGATCAAAGACACCATTGTGGAAGAATGGAAAATTCCTGACAAGAAAGTCGGCTTTTCTCCCACAAGACAAAAGGGAGAAGAGACCCTTCAGCAAAAACTCCATACAGGAGGCCAAACAATACATACCAGGGAAGCCTTCCTCCAGACAGCCCTAGAGCCCAGGGACAAGGGATTTCAAATCTGAAAAGAAATCGGCATGAAAGTGTGCAAGCCCCCCTGTCTTGCCTTGGAGGAAGGATAAAGGAATTCAAGATAGTGTGGGTTCAACGCATACCGGATACCTGGCTGCTGAAGTTTCTAAATGAAGGTTACAGGTTAGATCTTCGCACATACCTGACAAGTCTCTTCATATCTTCAGAGAAACCAAGATCTCCACGGTGCAGTGTTAATATTAAAGAGATCTTGTTCCTAGGAGTGATAATCAACTCCAAGAAACTTCACATCAGGCTACCAGAGGAAAGGATCAGGGAAGAACCAAATCCAGATGACTGTCAACCTTGACAACAACTATTTTCGAATGGGCACAGAAGAATGTGAAAAACATCAAAGCTTCCTACATTCCCTACAGACCCTCGAACTCCCTAGCGGACCACCTTAGCAGAAAGTTTCCGGCAATAGGCGAATGGGTATTGAACCAAGAGGTCTACATCCAAATATGCAAAAAATGGGGCCACATGTCAATAGATCTAATGGCGACATTCCAGAACAAGAAGAATCAAGTGTTCTGTTCCTGGCAGAAGGATCTCAGAGCAACCTTATGGGATGCGTTCTCCTTCCGGTGAAACTTCCATCAAGCATACATTTTTTCTCCAATCTCCATAATAGCGAGAACCATTAAAAAAATCCAAGAGTACAAAGCTCATGTGATTCTCATCCGAGGAGACCCTGGTTCCCTCTCCTTTTCCAGATATCTCGAAAGGAGCCATACAGACTCCCAGTAACTCCAAACATGTTACTCCAGGGATCCTTCCTACACCCAGACCCAGGAAGTTGGGCTTTGACTGTTTGGAATCTGAAAGGATAAAATTAAAGGAATCAAGAACCTAACAGCATCTAGGAAAATATTCACCTCTACCAAGTACAGCAAAATATGGGAAAAATTCTCAAGCTGGGGCTCTGAAAAGTTCGGAACCTCATTTACCATTTCCGAAATAAACATCATAGAATTTTTTCAATCAGGATTAGAGGTAAACCTCAGTACCTCTACCCTGAAAAGGTCAGATATCAGCAATCTCCACATAAACGGATAAACAATGGGCAACTTCTCCTCTGATATAGAAATTCTTCAAGGCTCTCGCCAGATTTCGCCCTCAAGTGAGAGATACGATTCCTCCTTGGGATCTCTCCCTAGTGTTGGATGCTCTGACAAAAGCACCTTTTGAACCAATAGAGGACATCCCTCTTAAGATCCTCAAGCTAAAAACTGTGTTTCTGCTGGCCATATCTTCAGCAAGAAGAGTAGGGGAACTACATGCGCTCTCTGCTAGGGAGAAAAAGATCCCATTCCTCCATGACAAAGTAATCATAAAAACTCAAGACAACTTTGTTCCCAAGGTGGTTACAAAATTTCACATGTTCCACGACATTACGCTTCCGACCTTCTTTGACAACCCTAAAAATGAAGAAGAGAAAAGACTCCATCTCATAGATGTTGTAAGGTGCCTAAAAACTTACCTTCAAAAAGTGGCAAGCTTCAGAAAATCCGACAGCCTCCTTCTGCATAACGGAGGACCCAGAAGGGGCTAGGGAGCTTTCAAAAAAGTAATTTCTCAATGAATCAGAGACTACATACAAATGGCTCACGCCTCTCAGATAGTACCTGGGCCATCAAGGAATTGTTCAGTATAAAAATAAAACCTGGGTAAATAGATAGGCTGTGCAAAATAAAAAATGTTTCTAATACAGTTAGTTAGCTAAAAATATAATGCATAAAGGCTGGAGTGACTGGATGTGTAATATAATAGCCAGAACACTACTTCCTGCTTTTCAGCTCTCTTGGCTTCCACTGACTGGTTACAAAGCAGTAACCAATTAGTGACTTGAGGGGGGCCACATGGGTCATCTCTGTTGCTTTTGAATCTGGGCTGAATGCTGAAGAATCAATTGTAAACTCACTCAACAGATATATCCCATGTGGCCCCCCTTCAAGTCACTGACTAGCTCAGCGTTATAGAGCTGAAAAGCAGGAAGCAGTGTTCTGTTAGACATCCAGTCACTCCAGCCACATTACATACTAACTATGTATCAGAAATGTTTTTTATTTTGCACAGCCTATCTAATTACCCAGTTTTTATTTTCACACTGAACTGTTCCTTTAAGAGCACACTCCACCAGAGGGATAGCGGGATCTTGGGCCCTCCATGCCCAAGTATCTGCAGATGACATATGTACAGCAGCTGCCTGGAAATCTCTACATATTTTTTCTAAACAGTACTGCTTAATTTAGCTGAATTTTGGCTGAGTGTCTTTTCAGCAACTGCAATAAAAGCTTCTCAGTTTTCCCTCGCTGTGTGTATTGCTTTTGTACATTCCTTTATTGCCCACTGCCATGAATAAGTACATGAAAACAGAAAATCTATACATACGTAGCAAGATTTTCGTTTCCTGGACTGGAACATGGCAGTGGGCAGGGGTTCCTTCCCTACTTTGGGGGTATTGTCTCCAGTTGTTGAGATGTGCGCTTTTATTTGCCAATTCCTGTGTCTTCCTATCGTCAGGGGGATTTAACCCTTATTGCTCAATGCCATGTTCTGGTCCAGGAAATGAAAATCACGGTAAGTATAGATTTGACGCTTGATGACGTTATTAACAGGGAAGGAAACAATTTCTCAAAAAAACGGCATGTGAATAATGTTATGCCTCTTCACATAACTTTAATTTAATAATATAACGCTTGAAAGCCATGTTTAGCATTTGTATTCACTAATAAAGTTATCTGACCGCAAACAAAAAAAAACTTTACAAATAACTACAACTCCCAGTGTGCGTCGGTAAAAAGACACGCATAAGTTTATACGTAGAACCAGAAACGCCTAAACTCCAACAAATCAGACGATAGTCACAAGCAAATTATGGAAGAGCTTGTACTAGAAAGTAAGCATGCGCATTCAATACCAGAAGCCTGGAGACTCAAGTCCTCGCATGCGCAGATTCTTGTGGACAGGTCCCCTACCGATGCGCAAAACTTATGACGTCAGACCACTGACCCGGAGGGGGAGCCCAGCGCATGCGCAATATTGTAATCGGAGAGTGGACTGGTTGACGGACGGATGCCGGGAGGGCCGGAGCCGCGGGGCCGCCCGAAACAGGGACCAGGCGCCGAGGGAGCGGCGGGGGATGAAGAGTCAGTGGCAGGGGGCTCCTCTCGCAGGAGGAAAGCGGAGTGTCCCCGTAGAAGGCGGTGCCGCCGGGAATTGCCTGAGGAGGAGGAGCAGCAGCAAATCCAGGAAGGCAGAGACAGGTAAAGAGACCGTCATTATAAAAATAATATGACGCGATATTGAAATCCATAGATCCTTTGTTAACTGATGTTAAGACTTCTATTGGATTATTAAAAGTGGGTTGAAAAGTTGCAGTGGGAGGGACTCGTATAATTTGCATGTGGGACGGACACGTATTGATTTACATGAGGAGGAGCCTGTTCTATTATTTCATTTTACTTCGAATTAGCAAATGTGAGGTTATCGTGTAGTCTTTTATTGTACATTAGTCTCGCTTTTCCCTGAACTAAGGCTTGTCACTTGCATTCGCTACTTTGGAGGTGTGGGACGGGTTTGTACAAAACAGGAAGTGAGCGAATGCAGGTGAACCTAGTGTACTTATTGGGAAAGCACTAAAGAATGTACATTAATAAAGTACTTTTGCATTTGCAGTTACATGGAGGAAAACATGGTGTCTGAAAAAGGTAGGAGTAAATCCTTTTGTTTATCTGTGCCCTGAAGGAGCTTTATTACAAAGTTAGTCCTGGATGCGTTGTGAAAGTGCACCTGTAATATTATGTCTTTTTGTTAAGCCTAGGAGTTTGGTATGATTTTTCCATTAGTATTTTCTAGTGTTACCTATTAGGGTTAACTAAGCACCTAACAGGTAAATACATCATTACTGGTAACTTTCTTTATATCAATAAACATACCTCATTACAGGTAACTGCTTCAAAAACGTTTCCCTTACAGCTCTAAAGCGAGAAGTAGAAGAAGAAGAAGTAGTTGTACAGGAGTTAGAGCCAACAATTTTGGTTACGGATCCACCACTGGAAGAAGAAAGCCACTCAATAGTAAGGGGAGGGGTTCTTCGTAGTTCACGTGCACGACAGACTCCAACGCTGCAACTTATCTGCAAGACAGAACCAGAGCCGCATCATCTGGTGTATGGTGAGGAGCCTACTGAATGTGAAATATTTCTCTAAAGGAGACCTGTTCCTGAAATCTGATTAACAAAACTGTTTAGGAGATGGTAAGGTTTACTTAATAAATTGAGCCATATAGATTAACACCCTTAATAAATTGAGCCATTCAGATTTACACAGCGTATCAGCTGTATGAGAGATGAGGCATTTGACATAGTGAAATTTCATTTGTGAGGTTATGTGGTAAAGTTTTAAAAACACTTGATTTACAGGTTAATTACAATAAGACTTTCTATTCTATAACTGTGACTGACCCATATCTACTAATTGGTTTTTGCAGTATCTGTAAGACCTCCACTAAATAGTATACCAGCTTCACGCTTATACTTTTCTGCTTTCATTAAATTATAGAGTTGCTATATTATTTCCCAAGGTCAGCAACCCCAAGGTGACGTGCATATGTGCATGCTCACAGGAGCAGTGCACCCAAGGGCAACATCATTTACAAATACTTTATAGCAAAATATGACAAGGCTTTGCAAGAAAAATCCATAATGTGAATTTTTTCGCTGGGTTGAAGAAGGCAGTAAAAATTTTACCTGAAGAGAATTACTTCCACGTACAGTAGCTCATGCCAGTAATATAAGTTATAATTGTTGGGCCTTTAATTTAACTTTACGTGTTATTCAGGTTACTTTAATTTCCACATTTACTTTATTAGCCACTTATATGCATGCTTGTCCTGTCTACTTTTTGCAGTTTCGCTGAAAAAGTCTGGTCTCATATCAATTTGTTCTGTTCTATTACATTTATATTAGAGTTTAGTTTACTCTCTTGTAAGTTTGAGCAAGGGCACAAAAAGCGAACTTCGATTTTAATTTACGTTCCATTATAGTTTTGTTAATGTAAATTTTTATAGGAAACATAAGGGGTTTGCTTGGTTAAGTGTAGATTAATGCTCCATGCCATTTCCTGTTGCACTTAAAGGAGAAGGAAAGGTTAAAACTAAGTAAGCCTTATCAGAAAGGTACATCTAAATATACCAGTAAACCCCCAAAGTAATGTTGCTCTGAGTCCCCGGTCAAAAGAAACACAGCATTTCTTTCCTTCTATTGTGTACTCATGGGCTTCTGTATCAGACTTCCTGCCTTCAGCTTAAACCTCATTGCCCTGGGCAAGAGCATGCTCAGTTTGCTCCTCTCCCCCCACCCCTCCCTTCTCTACTGTAATCTGAGCCCAGAGCAGGGAGAGACACAGGCAGGAAGTGATGTCACACCATGTTTATACTGCAGCTCCTATCCTAAACAAACAGAGAGTTTCTAGAGCTTTTTACTCAGGTATGGTAAAACATTCTACAGAATAAATATAGCATTCTAGATTGCACTAATGCAGCTAATCTATTGGCAATAAAATGCCTCTGTAGCTTTCCTTCTCCTTTAATATAATTAAGTTTTGCTCGGTATTTTGGTTAACTTTAAATCAACAATGTATTTGCCGCATGATTCAAAGTTCAGGTTATTAACAGCTCCTAATAAGCAATACTATCATGACTTTGATATTTAATGGTGTGTGGACAGCTATCAGTTGATTATGCATGATCCTTTGCTTGCAAGAACAGCCAAAATGGCATCATGCAAGTCCTTTTCAGCACCTACTATCTCTGTTATTTAGCTCTTATTTCCTTGTCCTATTCTTCTGCTGGGTTCACTTTTAAGATTTGCCTCTAGGTGGCACATAAATACATATTCAACAGTACTGATGATTTCAGAGCTGCTTTTGACCTGTAGGTAACTGAATCCTTCCCCTGTCCTTAGGTTTATTGCTTTTTGGAAGACTAAAGGGGTGTCAGAGGTTAACTTTTACTGTATATTACCCATTACCTTTTACTGTATATAATGCATTTGAGACTAAAGTTTCCACTGTTGCTCATTATAATTAATGTAATTGTGGTGTTGGTACCCTTTGCCTCTCACAATGTATTTGGGATGTGGGGGAATTGTTCTTGGACATAACTGTGAACACTTATTTACAAGCAATTTACTTTATAAACTGTGAAAGGCAGAAGTGCGTTTTGACCACTTGTTGTTCAAATTACGTACCCTCACAAGTCTAATTGACGGGCTGGAACTTGGCAGCGTGAGGTCTCTTTGCGGTAGCTAGCTTGAACCCGCAGGTTTCGGGCCGGCCCACACAGCACTATTGGTAGCAGCTTAGAAACAAATAGTCTCTATTAGTTTAGGTTGATGGCAAATGGGGAGTTTGCTTGCGGACAATATGTGCCAACCACAGATGATAAATCTCTGGAAAATAACTTTGCATTGTAGTCAGCAGAAACATAAGGAGAATAACTGCATAAACGGTAATTTAAAATCGGTCCACTTTACGCATGTACACTGTATAAATAATGCTTTGACGACCAGTTCACTTTAAAATTAGCTTTTTAGAGTGATTTAAGGATTGTAAGACCTTTTCCGACCTTTTTTTATTCTGTGGTGCATGGGTACCAAATTCCCTATCTTATAGGCTGTAGTATGAATGAACTACCAGAAAATCAGTAGGAGAGAGGCTCAGAGCAGAAAAAGAAGTAATTAAAAATATATTAGTAACAATGTAAATCTATCCTCCGGATCAGTCTACTTTCTGGTAACCAGATACCTTAGTAAATTGAGGCTGGATGGAGTCCAAATAGAGGTGAAAATGCATATTTTATAGTATATTTAATTTAACAGATAGGGACAATTATGGAAGAATGTTTTTTGGTGGTCGGACACCCTCTTTAAGCCTGCTGAAAGTGAAAATAAGTTAGGTATTTTGCTTTCATTCTGATTTAAAATTCTATTGAGCCCTAGTGTTAAAATACCTGGGTTTCTAGATCTCTGAACTTGAAATATAATCTTTCTGAATGCTATGTTTAAATCTCAATTAACTAACAACTATCTCACCTTTATCAAGGCCATGATAGTAAATTATGGTGGCTATGTAAGTATTCGAGCAAGGTGAATGTAAAGCAAATATTTGGGTTGTGGGCTTATGTAATGTAATTCTTTGGATCATTGAAGGTTTGTTACCTTGGTATATGTCAATGCAGAATATTTATCTGACTGTTTTGCCTTTTCAGAAATCAATGAAGGGCCTTCTTTCACTGCTACAATTAGGTGAGCCATTATCCATACACTTGTGTGAGTGAACCTATAACATATGCAGTTATTTCTCAACCTCTCCTTTTTCATGTTTTTCTTTCTTTCCTTTACTACCTATATTGTCCAGTGAGGAGGAGGACGTAATGATAAGTGAGGAAGAAGTTCC
Organism: Xenopus laevis; assembly: GCF_017654675.1. Lineage (NCBI taxonomy): Eukaryota > Metazoa > Chordata > Amphibia > Anura > Pipidae > Xenopus > Xenopus laevis. The sequence goes on along the minus strand of NC_054383.1, from coordinate 64,141,029 downwards.
ATTCAAAGATGATCCCAGAGATGAAACTTACAGACCTCAAATTGAAAGGTAATGAAGGTTAAACAAAAAAAAAGTGATCCCTTATTAAATAAATTTATCCTGCGGTAGAAGCGGAGGTCTGACCTTAGTCAGTACAAATTAATGATTTAAAAGAGAAAAAAGTACCCCACTAGCTTCAAAACTCGCTCAGCAGTCTCTAGTAGTTTAAGCCTACCTAATTTAAATAGTCTCAATTGCTTGCAGATTTGCTGATTACTTTAATATAAATCCCAAAAAAAGTGCTTGTGCTATAATTAAATCGATTAGAATCCAATAATTATGAATTAATTAAATAATTGTGATACAATTCATTCTATTATATATATAGGGGTTAAGAAAAATTGGTACCCATATACCCTTAGCTATAGCCAATTTTATTCCACGATAGTGTATATCCTTTTGCTACAAGGATATATTATAGTCTAAGAGTTAATAGTAACCCCCTCCAATCACTTTAAGTTAAAAAACTTTAAAGTGCAAGTGCTTAACAATTAATGAAGAGTAGTAATTTCATCCAGACTGACAAAAAATTCATAAAATTGAAAGTGCTCGATAGTGCTTAGCAATAAATTAAAATTGAGAAAATTGATTAAATAGAGACCGCAATAAATAGGATAAATATTAAAAAACACACAATGCTCAGGTTCAGAAAATAAGTCAGAAATGGAAAAGAAGAGGAGGTGGAGTTGTCCCAAATCTACTACCTGATTATTTCTATCCCTGGGACACCACAAAGTCAAAGAAGGCAGAGTACCCGGGACTGTGGTCTCAAATTTTAATCTAGTCCTAGACTGGAAGAGAACTGTATAGGCCTAAAAAACCACAAATCCACGGGCTCTTGTGAGCTTTAGTATCAGATAGATTAGCGAAGAACCGAGCACTGGCTGAGATTTGAAACCTCCCCACCCCCTCCACTACTTTGAAAACCCAATTGACTTGATTATAAAAAGTTAAGGTTAAAAAGGACTCAAAACGCCGACGCGCGTTTTGCAATACTGGCTTTGTCAAGGCGTAATGAGAAAGCTCCCCTGCTTTTAAACCGACGGCAGGGGAGCTTTCTCATTACGCCTTGACAAAGCCAGTATTGCAAAACGCGCGTCGGCGTTTTGAGTCCTTTTTAACCTTAACTTTTTATAATCAAGTCAATTGGGTTTTCAAAGTAGTGGAGGGGGTAGGGAGGTTTCAAATCTCAGCCAGTGCTCGGTTCTTCGCTAATCTAAGCGAGTTTTGAAGCTAGTGGGGTACTTTTTTCTCTTTTAAATCAGGTAATGAAGGTTCTCAATTTACCCTGCTCAAATCTTTGCACATACCTTTACTTTGGCAGTATATTCTTTTCCACATCTGTACATTCTGCCCATCAATTACCAATGTTCTTTGAATGTCTTTTTTTTTTCTTTTTTTTTTATGTTTTGACTTTGCATCAATTTGTGAACATGTTTTTCACTTATGGAATATCTTCCATTTCTCTTTTTATCTCTCAGTGAGGATGATGAAGACGAGTTGATAAGTGAGGAAGAATTACCATATAAAGATGACCCTCTGGATGAAACCTACAGACCCCAACTTGACAGGTACTTGCAGTTATCTTTTCCAGTACTGTATGGTTATAGGGATTTCCCTGGATATGATTTCCTGTCAAACAACTTCTGCTTTATTGTAAGTATGCTTAAGTTCCCAAGAGCCATTTATTTGTAGCAACAATAACAGATTTTATTTTAAATTACCGTTCTGCCTGTGTTGCGTTTTAGGTTATGGGTGGAAAGGTAACAGTTACATGCCACTTTTTGGTTTTTTTCTGTGTCGTATATTCTCATCTCCTACTTTACACATTTTGGTCAACCTCATCCATTTTCTTTCAGAGAGACTCCACGATCAAGACGAAGAACTTCCCGTGCTAAAGAGGAGGGACTCCCTGTGGAGGTTAAGATGGAAGTAAAGGAAGAAAGTCAGGTACAGGAAGAGGAGACACCTAGAAAGTGAGTGCCAGTCACAGAAAAGGTATTTTCCTTTTCCCACAAGCCTTTTGTGAAAGCTTGTTTGTTTGTTTTTTTTCCCTGCACTTTCCTCTCTTCATCACAGAAGGGGTCGCAGGCGTAAGGATGATAAAAGCCCAAGACTCCCGAAACGAAGGTAAGTTAAATACATAATCAAATCATGCTCATTACACTACTTATAGTGATATGTTCCAACATGTTGCTCACCAACCCCTTGGCTGCTGCTCCCAGTAGCCTCAAAGCAGGTATACTTCTGAATTCTTGGTCTGGAGACAAGAGGTGGCCTCTATTGTGTTCATCCTTTTTTATGGGAAAAAAAGATTTTAGAAAGAGACGGTGCACGGCATTCAAACGATCACAGGAAGACAAAGAGCATATCATCCTCTCGCCCAGTTGATCCCTCGCTACCGCTCTGGGCGTGCAATCAGGCTTTTAAGGTCAAAACTTGGCTATAAGGATCATTCTGCCGGGTCACGATTCACGAGGAAACCGAACTTGGTTAAGGCAATAAAAAAGTTTTATTGATCCATTTATAATGCAACAATTGAAGTGGGCAGGGGAACTATCTTAATGCATTTTGTGATTGTCACTTCATCAGAAGGAAAAACAATTCTGTGCTATCTGTTTATAATGTACTTGTACTTTCCAGAGAAAACAGCCCCACTTTGACAGTGCAGCTTTGTGAGCCATAGTTTGTCTATGAAACAGCAAAGTTCCAGCAAAGAACCAAGTACCTCTATTCCTTTAGTGCAGCTTCCTTTTCTCCTGTAGCCGTGATGGCAAATGCATGTCAGAGTACTTTTTTTTTTCTCATTTGCATACTTTGCTGTGACACGATGCCCGTTATTCTTGACTCTAGAGGACAGCCTGCCAAATTCCAATCAATACGCCCCCCTATCATTGCTAAGACAACTATACTGCTTATGTCAGTTAAATTTATTACAAGCAAAGTGTTTAACTCCTTCTTTAAGCTGCACTTTCTTATTACTAAGAAACTAAACTCGGCAAATGCAGGCTAGGGAAGAGCAGCTAAAGGAAGTGACGATCATTAATCAAATATGGTGACTGCGAGTCAGGGGGCATCCCTGCATTTCAACGGTGGATTACTCATGTCAGAACACACTTCTGGGTTCAGTAAGCAAGAAGGAGATGAAACTGTAGGTATGGTTATGTATCTCCTTTAAGGACTGGAGCCCAAATCTGGACTGCATAGTCAAGGTGAGGCCTTACCAGGGACATATAAAGAGGCCAAATTAGGTTTTCAACCCATGAGTTATGGAAGACAGCACTTTATTTGCTTTAATAGCCACAAAATGATGCTGCCTGGAAATGGACAACTTATCTACAAAAGCCTCAGATCCTTCTCAATTAAAGGGATCCTGTCATCGGAAAATCAAAACGCATCAGTTAATAGTGCTACTCCAGCAGAATTCTGCTTTGAAATCCATTTCTCAAAAGAGCAAACAGATTTTTTTTTATATTCAATTTTGAAATCTGACATGGGGCTATACATTTTGTTAATTTCCCAGCTGCCCCATGTCATGTGACTTGTGCCTGCACTTTAGGAGAGAAATGCTTTCTGGCAGACTGCTGTTTTTCCTTCTCAATGTAATTGAATGTGTCTCAGTGGGACATGGGTTTTTACTATTGAGTGTTGTTCTTAGATCTACCAGGCAGCTGTTATCTTCTGTTAGGGAGCTGTTATCTGGTTACCTTCCCATTGTTCTTTTGTTTGACTGCTGGGGGGGAAAGGGAGGGGGTGATATCACTCCAACTTGCAGTACAGCAGTAAAGAGTAATTGAAGTTTATCAGAGCACAAGTCACATGACTTGGGGCAGCTGGGAAATTGACAATATGTCTAGCCCCATGTCAGATTTCAAAATTGAATATAAAAAAAACAGTTTGCTCTTTTGAGAAATGGATTTCAATGCAGAATTCTGCTGGAGCAGCACTATTAACTGATTCATTTTGAAAAAAATGTTTTTTCCCATGACAGTATCCCTTTAAGGAAACCCCCAAGACACTACCATTTAATGTATAACTTGCATTTATATGATTTCTACCAAAGTGCATAACATTGCCTTTATCAAATTTGAACCTCATTTGCCAGTTTGCTGCCCACTTTTCAAAATGAGTCAAATCACTCTGTAAAGTGGCAGCATCCTGCATGGAACTTAGTTTTGAACAATTGAGTATAATTGGCAAAAATAGAAACATTAAATTCAATGCCCACCTCCGTGTCATTAAGAAACAAGTTAAAAAGCAAAAGACCAAAAACCCTGTATTCCCTCACTTGCTAAAAAGCCATCCAACCCCTTCTTAAAGCTATCTAATGTATCAGCCTGTACGACTGATTCAGGGAGTAAATTCCACATCTTCACAGCTCTCACTGTAAAAAACCCCTTCCGAATATCTAGGCGGAACCTGTTTTCTTCTAATCGGAATGGGTGACCTTTTGTCAGCTGGAAAGACCAACTGGTAAATAAAGCATTAGAGAAATTATTATATGATCCCCTTTATATGTTTATACATAGTTATCATATCACCTCTGTAAGCACTTCTTCTCCAGCGTGAACATCCCCAATTTGGCCAGTCTTTCCTCATAGCTAAGATTTTCCATACCTTTTACCAGCTTAGTTGCCCTTCTCTGGACCCCTCTCTAATACAATAATGTCCTGTTTGAGCACTGGAGACCAAACTGTAGGGCAGTAGATGGGGCCTTACCAGTGCTCTATTAAGTGCAAGAATGACCCCCCCCCCCCCTCAGCTTTTAAAACAGCTCAAGGCCTTTTTTGCCCTCGATACTGCTGACTGCCATTAGTTGCTACAGCCAAGTTTATTATCTACAAGGACTCAAAGGTCCTTTTCCATAATGGATTTGCCTTGTGTAGTCCCATTAAGGGTACAAGTGGCTTGGATATTTTTACATTCCAGGTGCATGACTTTACTTTTATCAACATTGAATCTCATTTGCCACTTAGCTGCCCAGATTGCCAGTTTGTCATGATCCTGTTTCAAGGATGCCGCATCCTGGATGGAATTAATTGGGCTGGATAGTTTTTTTGTCATCTGCAAACACTGAGACATTACTTAAAATACCCTCCCCTAAGTCATTAATGAACAAATTAAATAAAAGTGGACCCAAAACCGAGCCCTTACCTCCGAAATTGCGCCAGCGACGGCTTCGCTGACATTGCAACACTTCGCCAGGCGTAGATTCGCCAGGACAACGCTAATTCACAAAAATCCAAAGTTGTGTGCAGGGGGCGAACGCTTACGAAGTTGCTCTAGCGTTAATGCGGGAAGCAAAGCAAATTTACGATTACGTTGGCTAATTTGCATACAGCTGGAAGTTAAAGTTAAATGGACGTATATGTTGCAGCCAATGCATTACACTACACAAGCCCAGGGAACCTTAATAAAATAAACTAGAGTTGTTGTATTGCCCTACACATGTGCCCACTGTATAGTTTATGTGCCATATGTTAGTAAATGTAGGGGGGAAGCCGGGAACCCCAAAAACAAATTACAATCTTTTGCAGCCTATCACCCTGTAAAAAGTAAAAGATGCCAGCGTTTTTTGGGACTTAGAAAAAATTTCAACAAATTTTTGACCAAGTCCTATATACTATAATGCATTTTGCCTGGTCTGAGCTGGCGAAGGCATGTCTGGCTCAAGAGGTAACGTTCAGTCAAATCTCAATCTTGGTGAATTAGAGTAGTTAAGTTCGTTCGCCAGAGCGCAAATTCGCCGTTAGGGTGCGAAGTACCGCTAGAGTCTATCTCCTTCACTAGCGAAGTTACGCCAGCTCCTGTTAGTAAATCGGCGAAGTTCCAGTTAACAACCAACCTCTGTATCCTATCCTGTAGCCAGTTTCCTATCCATGTGCAAATGACTTCATTAAGCCCAACGGAACTTAGTTTAGAAAGCAGTTGTTTGTGGGGTACAATATCAAACGCTTTGGCAAAATCCAAATAGATCACATCTACTGCCCCCCCACTGTCCAGCATCTTACTTACCTCATCATAAAAAGCAATCAAATTTGTCTGACATGACCTATCCTTCATAAAGCCATGCAGATTGCTACTCATAATGCCATTCACTAGGACAAAATTTTGAATGTGATCCCTTACCAAGCCTTCAAATAATTTACCTACCACAGATATCAAATTTACTGGCCTATAATTGCCAAGTTGATATCGTAATCCCTTTTTAAATATTGGAATGATATCAGCTTTTCTCCAATCCATAGGTACCATACCAGATGAAAGCGGATCTGAGAAAATCAGAAATAGGGGCTGGTCTAAAATTGAGCTAAGCCTTCTTAGAACCTGGGGGTGTATGCCATCTGGCCCTGACGCCTTGTTTACATTAATTTTTATTACTATTATTATTACTCTTCTATTGTATACACTGAAGAAAAGAACTGAATTAGCACATTTGCCTTTTCTGTATCTGTTACAACCATACTGGTACCATTATTTAAAGGAGCAACCCGCATCTTTTTACTATTAATATACTTAAAAAACGTTTTGGGGTTAGTCTTAGCCTCCGCCTCAGTGCACTCATCGTTTCCTTTCTTTGCCTTCCGGATTGCTGTTTTACAATATTTATTATAGTGTTTATATTCACTAAATGCAACTTCTGTCCCCCAGACTTGTAGTATTTAAATTCCTTTCTCTTCTTTCCTATTAACTTTTTTATTAAGCCACATAGGGTGATTCTTAAAGCTTCTACACTTACTCTTTAAGGGAATAAATTGAGAACAGTAACAATTTAATATCATTTTAAATAACCATTTCTGTTCTTTGTTTTTAGCTGAAAGCATAATGCCCCAATCGGTCCTCAAGGCACTAAAATTAGCTTTTCTGAAATTCATGTTTTTTGTGGCCCCGGTGTATTTTGTTTTTTGCACCAGACATTAAATGATATAACATTATGGTCACTATTACCCAGGGGACTTGCACATTTGCTATAAGTTCTGGGTCATTTGAGATCATTAGATCCAGAATAGCATTTTTTTCTGGTGGGCTCCCCATAACCTGTGCCATAAAATTGTCATTCCACAAGTTTATAAACTTGTTCCCATTAACTGATCTGGCAGTACTGTTGCTCCAGTCAATTTCTGGGTAATAAAAATCCCCCATTATCATTACTTTACCCAAACTAGCAGCCTTTTCTATTTTCATCAGGAGATTAGCCTCCTCCTCACTTTCATTAGGGGGTCTATAGCATACCCCTACAATTAATTTGCAGGACTCTTTACAATTGGTGAAGAACTCCACCCATAAGACTTCTGCCCCCTCATTTTCTAACATAACCTCCTCCTTTATATAAGCTTTTAAATCCTGCCTAACAAACAGATACCCCTCCTCCTTTTCTATTGCCTCTGTCCCTCTGAAACAAAGTATAGCCGCTGATATTAACTGCCCAGTCTTGCAACTCATTCAGCTATATTTGGCCACACCATTCCCATAATATTTTCCCTCCAGCACCTCCAGTTCTCCCATTTTACCAGTCCGACTCCTTGCATTTGCAAACACATTTAATACTGGTACCATATTGAACATATAACATGTGGTCCTCCTCATCCTTAACAGTACCCCCAACCAAATCTCCACCCCGATTTTCCCTTCCTTTGCCCACTATCTAACCTGTCTTCCACTGAATCTTTTACTGAACCCTTCCCCCACACCTAGTTTAAAGGAACAGTTCAGTGTGAAAATAAAAACATAGGCTGTGCAAAATGTGTTTCTGTATAAAGGCTGGAGTGACTGGATGTCTAACATAATAGCTGGAACACTACTTACTGCTTTTCAGCTCTATAACTCTGAGCCAGTCAGCGACTTGAAGGGGAACCACATGCATGCAGCTCAGATTCAAAAGCAACAGATATAACCCATGTGGCCCCCTCAAGTCTCTGATTGGTGACTGCCTGGTAACCAGTCAGTGTAAACCAAGAGAGCTGAAAAGCAGGAAGTAGTGTTCTGGTCTGTTATGTTAGACATCCAGTCACTCCAGCCTTTATACATTACATATTTGCCTAACTATATTAGAAACATTTTTTTATTTTGCATAGCATTCTACTTACCCAGTTTTTATTTTTACACTGAACAATTCTTTTAAAAATATCCACCAACCCTTTAGCCATTTTCTCTCCCAAAAAAGCTGTACCATCATTGAGGTAAAGCCCATCCCTAGTAAAGAGCCTGTAGCTGACTGAGAAAACAGCCCAGTTATCCAAACTTAAAACCTATCTATTGGCCAACATTGAAAGTTAATACCTCAGCTTAAAGGAACAGTTCAGTGTAAAAATAAAAACTGGATTAAAAGGCTGTCAAAATAAAAACTGTTTCTAATATAGTTAGTTAGGCAAAAATGTAATGTATAAAGGCTGGAGTGACTGAATGTCTAATATAATAGCCAGAATCCAACTTCCTGCTTTTCAGCTTTCTAACTCTGAGTTAGTCAGCGACTTGAAGGGGAACCAAATGGGACATCACTATTCAGTGGATTTGCAATTAATCCCCCCCCCTAAAGTAACTGATTGGTTACTGCTTGGTCACCAGGGTAACTAGTCAGTGGAAACCAAGAGCGCTGAAAAGTAGGAAGTAGTGTTCTGGTTTGTTAGACATCTAGTCACTCTAGCCTTTATATATTACATTTTTGCCTAACTATATTAGAAACCTTTTTTATTTTGCACAGCCTATCCATTTACCCAGTTTTTATTTTTATACTGAACAATTGCTTATACTGAACAATTGCTTTAAAAGTTTGTGAATTACTCCTTTTGTTTTTGTTTTTTTGTAGGAAGAAGCCTCCTATACAATATGTGCGCTGCGAGATGGAGGGATGTGGTACTGTCCTAGCTCACCCGAGATATTTGCAGGTGAGAGAATTCAACAGTTAACTTATATTCTGAAAGGTAAGTATTTTTCTGTCTGAAAGGAAGCTTACAAGTGCTACAACATTATATTCTCTTCCGCAGCATCACATTAAATATCAGCACCTTTTAAAGAAGAAGTATGTATGCCCACATCCATCATGTGGGAGACTCTTCCGTCTACAAAAACAGCTTCTGCGCCATGCAAAACACCATACAGGTCTAGAATTATATTTCACTTGTGCAGAGACCATATAGAGTTACCTGTGTGTTATGCTGCTGAGTGATGTCTCTTTGTGACCCTTTTTTTAGATCAGCGGGATTATATCTGTGAATACTGTGCTCGGGCGTTTAAAAGCTCCCATAACTTGGCAGTACACCGCATGATTCATACAGGAGAGAAGCCCTTACAGTAAGTTAAAAATCTTCTGTACTCTGTGGTAGTGTGTGTTTCACAGGTACACATTTACACTGTTGTATTGAGAAGGGTTCTTTTGGGTTCTACAGAGTGATTGAAACTGACCACACAAATAAGGTGTACTCAACATTTAGATCAAGTTCAGACAGAAGTCATCTGGCCAACCACAGAAACATCTTTATATATGATTAGCAAAACAGGATATACTGTATATTCCAACTTGCATACTATATATGGTAAAATCAAGCATTATGTGGTTTCACATCTTCAAACTAGCCAAAGCCTTCGGCACCATCTTTAAGGTGGTGTTCTGTTCAGTGAATCACTAATTTTCCCCACAACAGTTTTTTGCTCTGATGTTGAATCCTTCTTGCTTAATTTGTGCAAAAACAAACAGAGTTGGCTGGGCCAGGCGCGGAGCCTTGAAAGCCCTATTGACTGAAAGCTAACCAGTTTAGACGTAGTTAGAAATGGTTAAAAACTAAAACGTAACTTTTAATCCAAATGAATTAAACAAACTGAATAACAAAAGACTCCATAGTGGAAGTGATGAAGTCCGGGAAAAGTGTCCCTAAAACCATTTAAAAAAAACAGAGACTTATGCCCCTGAAGAAGCCGCGCAAACGGCGAAACGCGTCGGGCTTGTGGCATAGGTGGACAGTGGGCGACTAGCTCCCACTTGTTCCCTACGTAGCTAGGTAGGAGATTCTATCTGGGGAACTATTGGAAGGGAGGGTTCTGGAACTGCGACTGGCATCCAGTGTTTAAACTTTTTGCAGCAAGCACACTGTCATTGGTCATGTTCTAAGTTGTGCTAGTTCACCGTCCCACCTGTAGCCTGGTTTTTTAAATGGTTTTAGGGACACTTTTCCCGGACTTCATCACTTCCACTATGGAGTCTTTTGTAATTCAGTTTGTTGGTGGTGTGTGTATGGGTTTTATTTATTTGGATTAAAAGTTACGTTTTAGTTTTTAACCATTTCTAACTACGTCTGAACTGGTTAGCTTTCAGTCAATAGGGCTTTCAAGGCTCCGCGCCTGGCCCAGCCGACTCTGTTTGTTTTTGGTCTAATATTATACGTTCTTCAATGAACACTAACCTGCAGACAAATTCTACTTAGAACAAATTTATACTCGCATCAGGGCATTATATATTGCTTAATTTGTGTTTTCAATGCTTGCATTTTTTCCAAAATAGATGTGAGTTCTGTGGTTTTACCTGCCGACAGAAGGCCTCATTAAACTGGCACATGAAGAAACATGATGCTGACTCTTTCTACCAGTTCTCCTGCAACATATGTGGAAAGAAATTTGAGAAGAAGGACAGCGTTGTAGCCCACAAGGCAAAGAGCCACCCAGAGGTTCTTATAGCTGAGGCCCTGGCAGCTAATGCTGGTGCCCTTATTACCTCCCCTGAACTGCTGGTGCCCGAGAGCCTAGCCCCAGCAGTACCTGTGGTCTCAGAGGAAACTACATCTCCCCAAACCTTGTATCCCAATTCAAGTTCTAACATTTTAGTGGCTTGTCCCATCCAACCAGTGCTTCCACTGGTTGCTACCACTGAGGTTCTTATTGAGGATTCGGACTCTGCTGGACCATAGAGAGGGAAGACAATCTCTTCTGCACAGTACCATGACTGTTTCCTCTCCTTCACCCCAGCGGGCTGGCTATTTCAACCCTTTAATACAGGGCTCTTTGCTTTCTTTATGACCATTTCTGTATTCAGATTCTGCCCCATGTTTTCTCATCATCTTTTACTCTCTCAGCTACACTTTTATGCTATTTGATTGTCCATTCTTCTCTCATCATATTTCCAGTCTGCTTTGTCCCACTCATCTGCTCTATTTTTGTTCTCTTTTTAACTGTTTTGTATGTTTCTGCCCTTTGACTATTTTCTGTACTCCAGCTCTTCTTCCATTTCTCATGGGTGCTGTGCTCTGCACTCTTTGTACATAATATGTTTAATGAATAAAACAGAGCTGTTATGTCTCACAAGTGAAGCCTTCTCCCAGAGAAAAGCTGCTAGCACTAAGTGGAGCACTACCCGAGGTTAACTTTATTTGGCAGTTTACTTTATGTCCTCCTTGTTGATCACTTTTTCTTAATAAGTTTTTTTTTGTTTTTAAAGTAAGTGAGATAATAGTTTGAGGACAGTTTTTTGCTTTTCAAAATACATCAGCTCTATATATTACCCACTGGCGACATTATATAGAAACATCTGAAAATACCAAAGCTAAATAACTGTTTTGAGATTACGTGTTCAGCACAAATGTCTGTACTAAAGATATTGCTGCTCATCCTGTAGTATTATACACTGTGCTTATAGCAGATATCTATAGTACTACTTTGATCATATATATAGCAATCTTTAAACAATCCTTATATAAATATTACACCGGTATTGCACGTACAATTTACACCAAATATGAATGAATATTTTGGTGAAGATGCTAACATGTTAATATTAGATTACAAAGTTCCTTCATACACTCTTTCCCATAAAATGCTCTTTGATGTTTTTCCAAAATTGTGACACCATGTGCCAATCACAATACTTTCAATACTATAGCAATTTCCATTGATTTTTATAGATTTGCTTCCATTTATCACTTCAATTCATATTTATAGAATGGTATGCCTTGCAGGTGTGTTAAAGGTGTTTGTCTTGATAATGGATTTACCGTGTCTGAATTTGTAAGTAGTTGTGGAGAAGTGTGTGCTCCATTGAAGACTAGGTGGTAATATTAAGTGTGTAACGGTCATATTAAAACCCAATTTCAATGTAGGGCATTTCTATAACTGTTTAAAATGCTTGTGCTCCAAAATGCATTACCACGCCCATATAATTTATACAGGCTTTTGGGAGACATTTCTCTAGAGCAGGCCTGTCCAATCAGAGGCATGCAGCCCTTCAAGGTATTTTTAATTTAAGTCAGAAGCATTCAGTTCCAAGCCAATAAGGGTCAAATTTAGGTGGAAAAGATAAAGAAATGAATTTGCCTGAATGAGAAATAATCATACACTTGCTCATGCATTTTTAGAATTGTTTAAGGCTATTAGACTCTAGGCACGGATAGATCTGTTCTAGGTTTCACTCACTCTTCAGACTTTAATGCAGTCAAATTGGGTCAGGTAGCTCAGACATCTTCTGAACTTTTGATTGTTTGTTGCTTGGTGAGGCATCCCTCCCATCGCTCCTGTAACAAGGTTCCGATTTAATATACGTAGGCATACATTTCAGAGCTGACTTTACCTTTACGCTGAGCTTTCTCTAGCACATTTTGAGCCTCTCCCAGCAGTGCCAGCACCACAGTCTAGGAATCGGTGGCCTCTATATGGCATATAAAGGGCTGACTGGACTAACTTTGGTTTAGTGATGTGCGCTCCCCCCCCCCCAGAAAACCACGGGTCGGTCGGGCCGACCTCACACCCCCATTTTCGGTTCCCCATTTCGGGTCATTTTTCAAGCTCTTCTTCCTGCTTTCTTCGCCCGCCACCTTACACTGCTGGGTTCTGGTTTTATAGCCGGTCGCCCTGCCCCTTTTCTGACGTAATCGGCAGACAGGTCTATAAAAGGAACCCAGAAGTCGGGTGAGTGTGGGTCAGGAAAAACTGACCCGCACATCACTACTCAGGATCTTCTGGTTGACCCAGGAGAATTCCCCTCAGCCCACGCTGGTTTCCACTTAGACTATACTATTTGGCACTATAAATGCTGTGAGGATGGGCTCTAGTAGACCCGGTCTTACTGATCAAAGTGGTCCTCCACCCAAAAACTGCATTTGTTTAGCATTTGTGATTCTAAGCAACTTTCCAATATATATTAGTTAAAAATGTCCAGTGGTTTTTAAATATATTAATGTCATTGCATTTGTAAGTGCAGAATGTAAACAGCAAGACAGATACTGCTTTTAATACAGGTATGGGACCTGTTATCCAGAATGCTCGGACCTGGGGTTTTCTGGATAACTGATCTTTCACATAATTTGGATCTTCAAACCTTAAGTATGTTAGAAAATTATGTAAACATTAAATTAACGCAATAGGCTGGTTTGCATCTATTAAGGATTAATTATACCTTAAGTTTGGATCAAGTACAGTGTACTGTATTATTATTATTATAAAAAAAGGAAATAATTTTTAAAATGTTGTATTATTTGCATTAAATGGAGTCTATGGGAGACGTCCTTCCTGTAATATCCTGAATTTTTTGGATAACATAGTTCTGGAAAATAAATCCCATACCTGTACCAATTCCATTTTGCAAATAACTATACCAATTGATTTTTTTTTTTGTTAAAGCAGAATTCAACCTGTGGGGGAAAAAACCCCGTACCCCCCCCCACCCCAGGTAGATCTCCCTCCCTCCTCCCCCCAGGCTAACTACTCCCTGGGGAAATGCCCCATACTTGCCCCTCGCCGCAGATTCTTCCAGCGGAGTTGCACTCATCCATCTTCCGGCTCCTCTGTAAGTCGACTGTGAGATTGGTATTTCTGCGCATGCACAGTTGGAGCAGTTTGCCGGTTTGCGACAACTGCGCATGCGTGGAATTACATGGAAATTGCAGGTCTCTCCGTCAGCTTACCGAGGAGCCGGAAGATGGATGTGTGCAACTCCGCTCGAAGAATCTGCACCGAGGGGTAAGTATGGAGTATGGGGCATTTCCTTGGGTGGGGTAGTTTGCCAGGAGGGAGGGGGTCTACCTGCTGTGGGGGGGGTATGGGTTTATTTCCCCACAGGTTGAATTCTCCTTTAAGGTGTGTTGCTTAGAATTACATTTTAACTACAGGTGCTGAAGTATGAATCACCTGTCTGCATGATGTTTAATTCTAAGCATCTTTTCAATTGGCCTTTATTTGCCACCTTCTGATGCTTTCCAGCTTTTAGGTGGGGGTCACTAACCCCATTTAAAAACAAATGCTCCGTAAGACTGCATATTTATACTTCTTGCCACTTTTGACCTTAGCAACCAGATTGCTGAAATGGCAAACTGGAGAGTTGCTGAATAAAAAGCGAAATAATTCAAAAATAACAATAAAAAATGAAAATCAATTGCAAACTGTCAACGGTTTTAATGAATGTATTTAAAAGTTCTTATTTTTTACTAAGCAGTATTTGCTTTTTAAACAAGATTCTTATTTCATTACCTGTCATAGTAGTGCCGACTTTAACCCTTTCATTGTCAGCCAATTTGGTACATTTTAAAACAATATATAATATTTTTTCAGGACAACCTAAGCTTTCAAAATGTTCTAGAATTGTGGTGTAATTCCACTTCTGTAAAAAAAAAAAAAAGTATAGGCTTCTAAGTGTCTAAAAAATGGAAAATAAATGTTTCTCATAATATATAAACACATATCGGAAACATAATTTATTTTATGAGTGGGAACACAGCAGATTTGGAAAGTTCCATGTCTCCTGAACACACCATTTTCATATATAGATATATATATAGATAGATAGATAGATAGATAGTTTTATGGAGATTTCTCACTTGTATAGATCAAATCTACAAGCAGTTCATTACCAAATTTCCAAAGCACCGCTCCACAAAACCAAATACTTCTGATTTCAAGGCCAAACATTCCACAAACAGTAGGTTTACCATAGAAAACTACACATTATTGGAAAGTACTCTGTTGAATCCAAAATGGGTTAATACATGTTTGTAATCCAAAATACCTAGTTGAAATTGTTTCCTAAAGTTAACATTTATTTAAAAAATATGTAAAATTTTTGAACAATGACCTCAAAACGTCCAACTTGAAGCATCTTATCTCCCACATACCAAGATAAAACACCTTAAATATGAATGCCTGGGGTCCGCTAAACTTTTTGATGCCCAATATGTATGGGTTTACCCAAGTATGTGGCATATACAGTAGGGGCCCAAGAATGAAGAAACCCCATTTGAGCCATTAGTTCTGTAATTCAAGATACTACAAAATCAAAGCATTTACAGTATTTTTTTGGGGGGGGGGGCAATGGTAGATAGAGGTACATTCACCCCAGAAAACTATATATTTTCAGAAAGTACACATTCTCCCAAATCCAATTAGGTATGCATGTCTTTCTGCTCCAAAGCATCAAGCCACAAACCTTTCCTAAATTTGGAGATGTTGGTGACAGTTCTGAAAATCACCTCAAAGCTCTCACCTTGCAGCATTTTATCTCCCACATACTATTAGGTACCAATATAAAATAACCCAAATCTGAATGCCTGACTCTGAACAGTTTAATATCCAATATGTATAGGTTTACCTAAGCATGTGGCATATATGGCCCCCAAAATGAAGACATGAAAGTCTTTCATTTCAGGTACTGCGAAATCAACACATCTACAGCATTATTTGAGGGGCAAAGATAGAAAAAAAGTACATTCACTCCAGAAAACCAAATATTCTCGGAAAGTATACATTGCCCTGAATGCAAATTGGGTATGTATGTCTTTCTACTCCAAAGCACCAAACCACAAACCTTTCCTAAATTTGGCGATTTTGGTGACATTTCCAAAAATCACTTTTAAATGTCCAACTTGCAGCATCTTATCTCCCACATACTATTCAGTACCAAGATAAAACATCCTAAATGTGAACGCCTGGGGTCCGCTGGATAGTTTGATACCCAATGAACATAGTTTTTACGAAGCATATAGCATGTGAAGACCCCAAAATCTACTTTGTGCATACTTACTTGATGGCTTACATTTACACTGATTTATAAACACTGCCAGTTTTATGTGGGATAAAAGCTACAAAATGTGACCACTGAAAACCATATATTTTTGGAAAGTACACATTCTGACTAATCCATAACGGTTAAAGGGGAACTATCTCAAAAAATTTAATATAAGCTTCCTCATACTGAGGTAAGAAACTTTCTAAATACAATCAATTAACAATTCTGCATTGTTTCTGAAATAATCAAGTTTATATTCACTATCCCTCTCTCAGCATCTGTTTATCTTCATTCTGTCTTCATGCAGCAGTTGGGTGTCAGATGAATTATCCAATATATCCTATAGGGAAGCTCCCTTTCCTAGCAGATGTATGTATTAGAGCTCACTCAACTGATTCTAGTACAGACATAATCTAACAAAATAACTGCCTTTTGCACAAATTCTGCATGTAGAGGGTCTGGATTTCTGGTGATTTTAATACAGTGAGCTCTAATACATCTTCTAGGCAAAAGGAGCCCCCTATAAGATATATTGGGTCATTCATCTGACACAACTCCTGAATGAAGACAGAATGAGGAGGAACAGATGCTGAGAGAGGAATAGTGAAGATAAATTTGATTACTTCAGAAACGGTACAGAATTCTTAATTGATTGTATTTAGAACGTTTCTTATTTCAGTATGTTGAAGCTAATATTTAATTTTCACGATCATTCCCCTTTAATTATGTCTTTCTACTCCAAACTACCCAACTGCAAAGCTACGCTAAAGCCAGTGGTTTTTGACATTTCTGAAAATCTCCTAAAAATATTGTAATTTGCCACATTTATCTCACCCAGTTTCTTTTTTACAATGGTAAAACTAGAATAGGGTGTGTAAGTATGTGTGAGTGTAAAAATAGAAGTAGTAATAAAAAGTAAAACAATTAAAGACAAATATAATAAAAAAAAAAAAGTGAAACCACAAACCTGGAAGCAGGAAAGGCTTAAAAATCTACAGGAGGACCACAGGAAGACCACAGGAAGAAGGTTCCAGCAGCATCCCCAAACATCTATGCAGAAAGGAGCGGGGCTAGAGGTATGCACTTACATGCTCTAACAGCAGGCATGTGTTGATGACATCTCTGCTGTATGATGTCACCAGGGAGGTGATCCACTGGCTGTAGGGCATCTTGGGAACCTCTGCTCGTTGCCTAGGGGATTGGGGTAAGTAATTACAGGTCTGGGGTAAGGGAGCAGTGCTGGGAGGGTTCTTGATTGCTACTCCCAACAGCAGGCATCTGGATGCTTTTGATGTGCCAGCTATTTTGGATCTTGGGTGCTGCGATTGGGGGATGGGAGGCTGGAAGACCTGCCTGTGCTTGCTGCCTAGGGTTTCCTAGTGACTGCTAATGCCCTGCATTGACTGCTTTAGCCAACGATGCAAAGAAATCCCTCTAATTGCCAAAGAACGTATTACATACGTTCTTGCCAGTTGGAGTCTAAATGCCTGCCAGCACTTACAGAATACATGCTTGGCAGGCAAAGCATTAAAGGAACAGTAACATCAAAAAATTAAAGTGTTTTAAAGTAATACAAATATAATGCAGTGTTGCCCTGCCCTGGTAAAACTGCTGTGTTTGCTTCAGAAACACTACTATAGTTTACATTAATAAGCTGCTGTGCAGCCATGGGGGTAGCCATTCAAAGGAGAAAAGGCTTGGGTTACATAGTAGATAAGCTCTGTAGAGCATAATGGTATTATCTTTATCCTATTTAACCTGTGCCATATAGCTACACAAGCAGCTTGTTTATATGAACTATAGTAGTTTCTGAAGCAAACACATCAGTTTTACCAGTGCAGGGCAACAGTACATGATATTTTCATTACTTTAAAACACTTTTGTCTTTTGGTGTTACCAAATGGGTCTTCCACCCAAAAAACATTTTTTTCTGCATAATGAAATAAAATGTAATTAAAAGCAACTTTCCAATATACATGACATTTATTATTTGTAAATGTAATTGGAATAGAAAGCCATATTTGTTTATCCATTTCTTCTTACCAGGGTCTGACTTGCAATGTAACATGAGTCTGATATCCTCTAGGTCTTTTCAACTATAAATAACAGGCTTGCAAAATTGTTTTAGAAGTCAGTAAGAATAGAAGAAAACATAAAGAGACAGACTGGCTTTTAGTCTGCCCAGAAGCCTGTGAGACCAGATGCATGAACGAGCAAAGGCCTGCGGAACGGATGATTAAACGCAGGCTGAGAATCAACCCCCTCTGGCAGCCTTAGGCTAATGCCACCCATGGCATTTTTAAACCTCCTGCAGCGACATTACACCAATAATGCTTTCATATTGAAAATCTTTGGATCAGCCAACATGAGCGTCAACAACGCAGCATTGGTGTTAGCTGAGAAATGCCATTTGTTTTCCACGAGTTTTAAATTGCAATGCCAATGCAATGGTAACAACCAGACATAGCTGAAATAGCTGCATGTTCAAGATGGCAGAAGCAGCAATTCTCATGTGAATGTGTCACACATCATTACATGAAGCATTGTATCTCATCATTCATGGTGCCTTGTGTCATTACTTAATTATGCCAACATAATGACATAAGGCGATTATCAGTAACTTCGTGTTCCCTAAAATACAGTGGACTATGGGAAAGTTAAAGAAAACTGCAAGGCTCAAATCAGCTTGAATGGCGCTTACGTGATAGCGTAATTACACCACAAAGGGGATTTTTTAAAAAGCTGTTTAAAACCCCAAATGTGACATAAGCCTTTAGAAGCTTCCTTAGATGACAGCCCTGTCTTGCAATTGCCTTAACATTTTCTAGACTAAGGGGCAGATTTATTAAGTTTGGAATGGTAAATTCAAAACAAAATTTCTGTCAAAACTCACTAATTCAAATTTAAAAGCACCAATTTGAATGTGAATTTGAATGTGAGATTTATCACATCTCGACCATGGAAACAGTTCTAATTCGAATATTTGCCACCTAAAGCCGGCCAAGTTCATTTACAAGTCAATGGCAGAGGTCCTTTGAAGCATTTGAATATGTTAATTGCCTTTCTGACATTAAAGTTTTTTTTCTAATTTTTTCTTAGAATTTTTGGTTCGGAACTATTTAATTGAATATTAGACGTTAAACTTTTTTCATAACTAACCTCCCATTTGAGTTGTGAGTACATTCGTTTATTAGAGTACAATAAATCGCATAAATTCTAAATTCGACCTTTAATAAATAACCCCCTTAGTGTGAGCTGACTGCTGAATCAGATTACAATAGCAAAATTAACAAAGCACCTCCCTCTAGTTTTTAAAAGTGCGCGCACATTTAAAATGTGCTCACAATAACTTTTTTTGCATACATAACTAAGAAGGAATTAAAGGGAATATGCTCCCACCCAAATCAACAAAGCAATTAAATGGTGTGCAGGGTCAGTCATATATACAAATCTGACCAAGAAAGAAAAGATTCTCAAAAGTAACCCAGATACTGCAGTTATCACTCAAGAATCTAGAGATCGATTATTGCACAAATCTTATTATACTCGAATACAAACTCCCCTGCATTGAATGGCAAGAGTTATGATTAAATTGAGTGTAATATGTTGCCATGCCCTTCAGCAGTCATTTATTACTGCAAATTTGAGTCCTGTATCAGGTCCACCTCTGATCTCCCCCACCACTGACCCACACCCACCCCCGTTGTGGGTTATCAGTATGGCAGTATGGATACCAGGTTAGGCTGGAGGGAAGCTTTGGAAACGTGTCTTTCCAGGTTCTAAGAAGACACAAACCCACACAGAAAAGTCCTCAACTACCAAGGCACGGAGCATCTAAATCAGTGCTTTCCAATTGCAGTCCGTGTGCCATCTGTGCACCTCACCCATGTTCTGTTCATTCCTATGGGATTTTAAGAATTGTATGTATCAATGGGTGAACGTTAGAACTCACAATTTGATAAATACGGTTCTAATAATCCCATAGGAATGAATAGAACATGGGTGTTTTTATTTATTAAGATCTAAACTTACTATTTGATAAATCTTCCCCTCAATGTCCAGTGGCCTTTGATTTATTTCTACTAGATACAGTACTTCACGACCTGGATGAATGAGAATTTTCATAGACACCAACCATTTTGTTTTTTCGTGTGCTACCACCATTAATGCAGGTATGGTTTTAACATTTTTGGTGATAACATGGGTGTGGTTTAAAGTGACTTTTAAAAGGGGGAGTGGGCAACACTGCCTCCATTATTGGCCCTCCATCACGTAGACTAGAAAGATTCCTGCCCCTGGTAACACAGAAGTTGGACAGAACTGATCTGAATAATTTAAATAATGATTTTCGTCATTCCTTAAAAAAAAGTCTGACGTTATGACGTAATGTCAAACATTAAAGAGTAATCTGGAAAAAAAATAAGTCTTTGTTTGTGTGCAGTGAGAGTGTATGCGAGATCCTCAGTTTCCTGTTCCTTCCACACAGCAGTGGGCAACAACGGGTTAATCCCCTCCCGCCATTTAATGGGACAGGAAATACCAATATAAAAGCCAGCTTCCCAGTAACGGAACTAGGTGGGGGCGGGCCCTGGTGTGGGCCGTGCAGCCGGGCCCGCCCCCACCCTCGTCCGTGTGATTTTTCACAGCTGAATCCAGCCGGCTGCAGCCCGCGCGATCTGCCGAGGGGGCCCTGCAGGGGTGCGGGCCCTGGCCCAGTTGCACCCCCTGCTCCCCTGGTAGTTACGCCCCTGCAGCTTCCGCTCCCTGGCTGCCATCTTTTTTTCTCCTGTCGCTTCCCCCACTAGTTGCAGATTGGGTACCTCTCCTCCTTCTGATGTCCCTGGACCGAGGATTGCCCTATGTGTGTCCTTGGGAAAGCCGTCAAGGTTTGTGCCATGTGTGCCACTGGTGCTGTAAGCCGCTTATGCCTCCCTAGGCACCGTGCGCGATAGGATGCAGAGTTTTCAGCCTCCAAGATGGCACTGGCGCATCAGCGCATGCACGGTTACACAAACCCGGAAGTAATCTCGGCAGTGGCGCTCGAGGTTGGGCGCTCGGGTTTAAAAAAAAGCATACTTCCCCTCCCTGTTGGCTGCTGATCCGGTAAGCTGTTTCTGTGCCATTTGTGATGTCAGGAGGGTACTACTAAGTATATGTTCCCTGACTATTGATGTGAAGCCTGCAGGGATCCTCCGGGGACAAATGTTCTAATCTATTATGGATCTTTTAGGTTGGATAACTACATCTGCTGGAGTGATCCCTATATGCATAATGAGCTCTAGAAGGCCTCACGCGGGCTCGCGGGGTTCAGTGTTTTTAATTTGAGAGGTGAAATTCACAACGGAGAGGACAAGGGAGCCAGATTGACTATAGGGCAAATTCACTAACCTCCGAAAATTCGCCAGTGATGGCTTCGCTCACATCGCAACACTTCGCCAGGCCTAGCTTTGCCAGGACAACGCTAATTCACTAAAATCCGAAGTGATTTTAGAAATCCAGGGTGACGAATGCTGACAAAGTTGCGCTAGCGTTACTGCGCCAAGCGAAGTGAAATTGCGCTAGCATTGGCTAATTTTCATACATCAGGAAGTCAAAGTTCAATAGACGTATATGTTGCAGCAAATACATTACACTACACAAGCCAGGGAAACCTTAATAAAATAAAATAAAGTTGTTTTATTGCCCTACACATGAACCCAGTGTAAAGTTTATGTGCCATATGTTAGGAAATGTAGGGGAAAGCCGGTTACCCCAAAAAAAGTACGCTCTTTTTCAGCCTATTACCCTGAAAAAGGAAAAGACGCTGGAGTTTTTTGGAAATTTTCAATTATTCTTTAAGGAACTTCGCCTGGTCTGAGGTGGCGAAGGCAAGTCTGGCGCAAGAAGTAACGTTCAGTAAAATCCGCATCTTAGTGAATTTGCGTAGTTAGGGAGAGAAGTACTGCTAGAGTCTATCTTCTTCACTAGCGAAGTTACGCCAGCGACCGTTAGTAAATTGGCGAAGTACCAAAATTACGTCACACTGGCAAATTTTCGCCGGCATTAGTCACTTCGCCCTTTTTGCCCCTATGTGCTAAATGCCTACATGATGCTTCTGGAGTTAGTCCATCACAGTTTGCTGATATGATTAATCGGATGAAGGAAACAATTAATCAGTCTATGTCTTCCATGATGTTGCAAGTCACTAATAATGTGCTCAAAAATCTAGGTCTCGTCAGTAGATCTTCTTCTGCCGGGGATAAAAGTAGTCCGGATAGGATTACCCCTTTAAGAGCAGATGTTTCAGGGGCAGGATCGGATGAATCTGAAGGTGAAATTTCAGATGATGATTCAGTGTAAGAGGGGGAATTTACTTTTAACACTGACATGATTATTATTAAATTATTAAATTATTATTATTAAAGCTGTGAGAAAGACCCTGTATCTGGAAGATCAGGGGAAATCCCCTATTAAGCAGGATAAAATTTTAAATCTTCTTCCAAAAAGAATCATCTCTTTCCAGTTCACAAAGTTATCAAATCTGCTATTCAGTCAGAATAGGATTATTCAGTCAGGTAGCAAGTGATTCCTAGAAAGCTGAAAAACAATTAAATTTCCAGTGGATGTGGCTAAGCCCTTGGAAAATCATCCCAAGGTCGATGCAGCCATTACCAGAGTGGCCAGAAAAACTACCCTTCCTGTGGATGAGGGAGTATCCCACCATGGAGAGGCGGCAAGATGGGGCCCTAAAAGAGTTTATGTGGCAGGTGGAGCGGCCTGTAAATCTGCTATTGCTATAACGTCTGTTACCAGGGCCAATAAAATATGGCTTCAAGAACTGGAAGATGCTATCAAGGCTGGCACAGACAGAGATAAACTAATCAAATTACTTCAAGATGTGAAAGTTGCCAATGAGTTTGCTGCAGAAGCTTCCTTGGAATCTATCAAATTAGTGGCTAAATCTATAGTTACATAGTTACAAAGTTACATAGTTAAATTGGGTTGATAAAAGACAAAGTCCATCAAGTTCAACCCCTCCAAATAAAAACCGAGCATCCATACATACACCCCTCCCTACTTTTACATAAATTCTATATACCCATACCTATACTAACTATAGAGATTAGTATCACAATAGCCTTTGATATTATGTCTGTCCAAAACCATTCTTAAAGGCATTAACTGAATCAACCATCACAACATCACTGTACATTTTGAATATTATGTCATTATACTAATTGCAGCACATTTTCTTTTTATGCATTCTACTTGTTGTCATATTGTCTTTTTGGTTTATTGTGAAAATAAAATAAAATATCTTGAAACAGAAGAGTAAACCAACAGTTAAAAGTCCCTTCTTTGAAGATGGAATCCTTGAAATACATTACTCAATGTGTGGATCCAGGAAAAAAAGTGTCTGAATTTTTATAGCCCCAGGAATATTGCCTTCAGTTCTTTCCAATTGCGACTGGTTAGTGAAGTTGGGCATAAAGGACACATATTGGCACATTCCAGTAAGCTCACCCTCCCCTTTGACACCAATCACGAATAACATAGATTTTCCACCAGCCTTAAACAGAGAGGAATACAAAATATGGCTTATCGATGACCAACTACAAATAATTCATCTTATGGATAAAGGCACCATGGTGACCGGGAAGAAATTGGAGCAACAGCGCACCTTCACCCACTTATGCATCTCCAATATAGTCAACTTAAACATTTCTACATTACACATTTCTACATTACACAAGGAGGAGGCCGTGCCTTCGGCCAAAAATTGACAAAATTCAAACAACTATGCAACAGCTCAACACCACCGAGGCACACCCTCTTGCAATATATAAGCCCCTAACAGGTCCCCACAAAATACTAGAACTGCCATTTATCAAAGTATGGACTAAAGACCTAAACATGTCTCTTACAGAAGAAGAAGCCACTGATATGGTTTGTACTTTAACACAAAGCTCCAGATGTAGTAGGCTCCAAGAGCTAAATTACAAAATTCTGACTAAATGGTATTATACGCCCTCTAGCCTCCACAAAATATACCCAAACACAACGTGCCTGTGCTGGAGATGCAAAAATGAAGAAGGCACCTTGCTCCACATATTTTGGACATGACCTATGATTAAGGCATACTGGGATTCGGTCCTCCGCCTATGTCAACATATTGCAGGAGGGAAAAATCTGAATGACCCCGCATACACCTTGCTATTTCATATGCCCACAGAAGATAGGCTTCAATTCAGTAACTCTGCCCATCCACACCTGTTAAATGCCGCTAAATAATTAATCCCCAGATACTGGAAAAAACAACAGACACCAACAACCCGGGAGTGGCTATTAAAAGTAGATCAGATCCAACAATTTGAGGAGAGATCAACACACACTGACAAACAGATAAGAGACTACACAGCCCAATGGTTTACATGGATGCTCTTCAAGGGAGAACAAGATTACAAACAACTGGTGGTATAACAAAACAGCCTTTTAAAATAAGATACATGCTACCAACAGCTGGCCCTCTCCTCCCCACCCTCTACCTAACCTCACCCCTCCCTCCACACCTAGACCCATAGTTTTTCTCAGGGATAAATAGCCAATGAAAATATAAGTACAAATGTTTTATGTGCTGAAAATGTTGAACATCTTGTAACCTGTGTCATTTGGTGAACATTCATGATTGCAAACCCTTATTCATAAATGTAATTTCAATAAAATATATTTGAAAGAAATAGAAGCCTCTGAGAGACCTGAAGATGAAAGGTTGCCTGGATGAGGATGGATTATTTCTCACTGCATCATAAGATCCTCCCAAAGGGGATGTCTGAAGGGGAATCCTTTGAGAGAAGCAAGATCTGAGAAAACCAAGTCCTCTTCAGCCACCAAGGTGCCACTAGGACTACTTCCACACAATCTTCCTTTATTTTCCTCAGAACTCTTGGGATCAAGGGCAAAGGAGGGAATACATATGCTCTGCGGAACCTCCACTAAATTGAGAATGCGTCCATCATCCAAGCATCCTGCTCTGTTATCCAGGAGACATATTTTGGCAATTTCGCATTAGTCCTTGATGCCATAAGGTCGAGGCAGAACTGACCCCATTTTGTCAGGATCATGTTGAAGACAGATTGATGCAGTTCCCATTCCCTGGATCGGGAGACAACTCTGCTTAACCTGTCCGCTATCACATTCTGTATTCCCGGAATGTACTCTGCTCTCAGTTCTTCCAAATTCTTTTCTGCCCAAGCATGGTCAAGTCTAATAAACTTTTTGAACTCATCCCTCCTTGTCTGTTCAGATTTATGACTGAAGTCATATTGTCTGACTTAACCAGCACAGACTTGTTCAGAAAAAAAGTGTCTGAATTTTTATAGCCCCAGAAATATTGCCTTCAGTTCTTTCCAATTGGAGTATCTGGAGATTTCCAATGGGGACCATCCGCCCTGAGTCTCGAGCCCCAGCGTGTGAGCCCCGCTTGCTGGCATCTATGGTCAATACCACCCAATCTGGCTGACTCAAGGATACTGGGCTTTTGAGATTTACTGCCTTCACCCACCATCTCAGGGACCTAATTGTAGTTGGCGCTAGCCGAATCTGCTGATGAGGCTGGAGATGATTGTGATCCCATTTGGTCAGGAAGTCGTACTGTAAGATTCTGAGTATTGGCCCTTTTTCACACAGTCTATTGTCAAGATAATTTTCTCCACTATTCTCTGGCACTTCACCAATGTCTGTACAGACCTAGTTCTAAAAATGTTCACCGAGTTCTGAATGTCCGAAATTCTCCTTTGCGGGAGAGTGAAGTTGAAGTCCCTGGTGTTGATAATCACTCCCAGGAATTCTAGCAGTTGAGCTGAACGTATGATGCTTTTCTCCCAGTTCACCATCCTTCCCAACCTTTGAAAAAAACTGGACACCCTTATTAGGTGATCATCGAGAATCTCTTTTGAAGCAGCTTTGATAAGGATGTCATCCAGGTAAGCGAACAACTGGATCCCCTGGAGCCTCAGACGCGCTATGGTAGGAGTCAGCCTTGAAACCTTTGCTAGGCCGAATGGAAGAACCATTTACTGATAATGTTCGTTCAGGATCTTGAACCGAAGGAACTTTCTGTGAGATTCTTTTACTGGAATGTGCCAATATGTGTCCTTTATGCCCAACTTCACTAACCAGTCGCAATTGGAAAGAATTGAAGGCAATATTCCTGGGGCTGTAAAAATTCAGACACTTTTTTTCTGAACAAGTCTGTGCTGGTTAAGTCAGACAATATGACTTCAGTCAGAAATCTGAACAGGCAAGGAGGGATGAGTTCAAAAAGTTTATTAGACTTGACCATGCTTGGGCAGAAAAGAATTTGGAAGAACTGAGAGCAGAGTACATTCCGGGAATACAGAATATGATAGCGGACAGGTTAAGCAGAGTTGTCTCCCGATCCAGGGAATGGGAACTGCATCAGTCTTCAACATGATCCTAACAAAATGGGGTCAGTTCTGCCTCAACCTTATGGCATCAAGGACTAATGCGAAATTGCCAAAATATGTCTCCTGGATAACAGAGCAGGATGCTTGGATGGTGGACGCATTCTCAATTCAGTGGAGGTTCCGCAGAGCATATGTATTCCCTCCTTTGCCCTTGATCTCAAGAGTTCTGAGGAAAATAAAGGAAGATTGTGTGGAAGTAGTCCTAGTGCCACCTTGGTGACTGAAGAGGACTTGGTTTTCTCAGATCTTGCTTCTCTCCAAGGATTCCCCTTCAGACATCCCCTTTGGGAGGATCTTATGATGCAGTGAGAAATAATCCATCCTCATCCAGACAACATGTTCAACATTTTCAGCACATAAAACATTTGTACTTATATTTTCATTGGCTATTTATCCCTGAGAAAATCTATGGGTCTAGGTGTGAAGGGAGGGGTGAGGTTAGGTAGAGGATGGGGAGGAGAGGGCCAGCTGTTGGTAGCATGTATCTTATTTTAAAAGGCTATTTTGTTATACCACCAGTTGTTTGTAATCTTGTTCTCCCTTGAAGAGCATCCATGTAAACCATTGGGCTGTGCAGTCTCTTATCTGTTTGTCAGTGTGTGTTGATCTCTCCTCAAATTGTTGGATCTCATCTACCTTTAATAGCCACTCCCGGGTTGTTGGTGTCTGTTGTTTTTTCCAGTATCTGGGGATTAATTATTTAGCGGCATTTAACAGGTGTGGATGGGCAGAGTTACTGAATTGAAGCCTATCTTCTGTGGGCATATGAAATAGCAAGGTGTATGCGGGGTCATTCAGATTTTTCCCTCCTGCAATATGTTGACATAGGCGGAGGACCGAATCCCAGTATGCCTTAATCATAGGGCATGTCCAAAATATGTGGAGCAAGGTGCCTTCTTCATTTTTAAATCTCCAGCACAGGCACGTTGTGTTGGGGTATATTTTGTGGAGGCTAGAGGGCGTATAATACCATTTAGTCAGAATTTTGTAATTTAGCTCTTGGAGCCTACTACATCTGGAGCTTTGTGTTAAAGTGCGAACCATATCAGTGGCTTCTTCTTCTGTAAGAGACATGTTTAGGTCTTTAGTCCATGCTTTGATAAATGGCAGTTCTAGTATTTTGTGGGGACCTGTTAGTGGCTTATATATTGCAAGAGGGTGTGCCTCGGTGGTGTTGAGCTGTTGCATAGTTGTTTGAATTTTGTCAATTTTTGGCCGAAGTCACGGCCTCCTCCTTGTGTAATGTAGAAATGTTTAAGTTGACTATATTGGAGATGCATAAGTGGGTGAAGGTGCGCTGTTGCTCCAATTTCTTCCTGGTCACCATGGTGCCTTTATCCATAAGATGAATTATTTGTAGTTGGTCATCGATAAGCCATATTATGTATTCCTCTCTGTTTAAGGCTGGTGGAAAATCTATGTTATTCGTGATTGGTGTCAAAGGGGAGGGTGAGCTTATTATGTCTGATGTTCGTTGGAGGTTGTCCCATGTTTCCAGTGTGTGGTGTAGCAGGGGGGTGTCCTTTGATTAGGAGCCGCTGTTGGTTGTTATTGATCCACGGGAGATGTAGGAGGTGAGTTGAAGTCCCTTCAAACCATATTTCAAACCATAGTTTGTTGTCAAGGTGGTGCGACCAGTCTATTATCCTATTCAATATAGTTGCTTTGTGATATTGGTGAATGTCTGGTAGTGATGTGCCACCTAAAGTCTTGGGTCTGCTCAATTTGTTCAGCCAATTGTTTGGGTATTTAATCGGGATGGCCTGGAACAGATATAGCAATCTGGGGAGTATATTCATCTTCACTACATTCATGTGTCCAAACCAGGAGAGTGTGGTGGGTCTCCATCTTCTCAGGTCCACCGCAATTTTTTATATAGACTTGCACAGTTCAATTCACCCCAGGTATTTTAAATTTTGAGACATCCCTTGAATCGTCCGCCTTGGTATTGAAATATTAAGGGCATGAAATTTCTTTTTTTTTCTTTAATTCTCTTTATTTTGAATTTTTCAACAAGTCACATGAAATATAACAGTGGTATACAGAAATTGTATCAAGAACAATATCACGTTGTGAAATATTGCAACATACACAAAAAAAAGTAAAATAAAAATAAAAATAAAAGGTTACCTAAAAAAAAGTAAAAAAAAAAACAAAAAAACCCACATATACAAAATGGATACTAACCATAGAAAACCTGACAGTTTCAAATCATGCATTATAAAAAACCTTTATACTCACATCAAACCATCACATTGGAAGTACGAAGACTAGACAAGTTCCAACCAGACCATGTATGTGGTTAAGCCTATTTTCCACTTAATATTAATATTGAAGTTGAGTTTTCTTAAAATTTTCCCAAGGTTCCCATATTTGCTTATATAAATCTAGGGAGTCAGAAATTATAGCCGAAAGATAGGACAAGGAATGTATGTGATCCACTCTGGTTTTCATTTGTGATACAGCGAAAGTTGGTGATAGCCAGTTAAGTGCTATTGTCCATCTTGCTGCTGCCAAAATTTGTTTTGCCATTTGTTTTGCAATTTAGTAAGTTTTCTAGAGGGAAGGCAAAGGAGTGCATTTTCCGGGTCAGGGGGAATTTGTGTATTGAAAATTTCTGAGGCTATGCGAAACGTCTCTGCCCATAAATTAGCCCCCACAGGGCATTTCCACCATGAATGAAAATATGTTCCTCTCTCTTGACAGTTCCTGAAGCACGTATCTAGAAAAGTTGGTAGGTACTTTTGTTTCTGTATAGGAGTAGTGTACCATCTCATAATTACTTTGTATGCAGTTTCTCTGATACTAACATTTGGGGAAAGGTGTCGAATGGAATCCCAAATTCTCTTCCATTTGTCATGTGAAATGGTGATTGAGAGGTCTGTTCCCCATTCTCGTGTATAAGCTGGTGTGTTTTTAGGGTTTATATCAGTCAGTTGGGAATAAATCTGAGAAATACTATGAGCTGTATATTCAGGATGACGACAACGGGATTCGTAACCAGAACTTTCTAATGTGGGCTTGAGAGAAGTTTGCTGAGTATAAAAATGCAACAACTGCTTATAACGATATAATTCCGAGTTTGGAAGTTGATAGGATTCTTGTAGTAAGGTATGCAAAATAAATCCCCTAGGGGTAAGTAAGTCCTTGATACTGAAAAATTTATTATCCTTCCACCAAAAAAAAAAAATTGAATGAGTTGTGTGAAGAAGTAGGAATCAATCTGCTCGAGATCTCGAAAGTTTTTCTGGTGGAGTTCCTACAAAAGGGGCTGGAACTGAAGCTCATCATCTCTAATCTCAGGGGTTAAGTTACGGCGATTTCTCATTTTTATTAAGTGCCATGGTCTCATAATGCCCTGGTTAAGGAGCTAAAAAGCTTGCACCAGTCATTAGACCCCAAATCCCTCCTTGGGACTTAAAGGGGACCTGTCACCCTAAGAAATAATTTCAAATTCATAAAATAAATTTTGTTTCCTTCTGTCTTGGAATTATACAATCACAGCAAGCAGGCAGCAGCCATTTTGTGGAAGGGAAATTGTGTATCACCCCAAAATCTCGTGTATGCACCAGAACGGGGGACCTAATGTCCATGTGCAGTGCCCTACACAATTATAGAGCCTGAGGAAGGAAGGGGGAATGTGAGGAGAGCAGTGACATGTAGGAAGTGCTGAATGAAAGTGAAAGTAATTGACTGCCCCTCCTCTAGACAGTTTAGATATTTAAACACCTTTAAACAGGTATGGATGTTTTAATGAAAACAATTTTTGGGGTTTCATATTTAATTTGCAAAGGACTTTTATTATGCTGCTTTTTATGTGTAGGTGACAGGTCCACTTCAAAGGGGTTCCAAACACTTTTTTCAATTCAGTTGTTTTTAGATTGTTCCCCAGAAATAAAGATTTTTTTCCAATTACTTTCCATTATTTATTTTTTACTGTTTTTCCAAAATCTAAGTTTAAAAATTTACCTTTCTTGAGGATAAGGTAGTGCTCAAAACAGCGGACAAGTTTATCCCCAAGGTGATGTCAGAATTTCACACCACTCAAGACACCATATTACCTACCTTTTTTCCTAATCCTAAATCTGACCATCTGATAGATGGCATAAATTAGATGTGGTGAGATGCTTGTAAACCTACCTGGAAAGGGTCCTTTGGATAAGATCTTCAGACTCCCTCTTGGTGATCCCGCAAGGTAAAAAAGCAGGGGCTCAACCGTCTAAATCCACGATAGCAGGTGGGATCAAGGAGTGCATCCAGATTGTCTACTCGTTAAATTCCAAAACAGTACCCTCTACTATTAAGGCAAATTGAACCAGAGACATGGTGGCTTCCTGGGCCTTTTAGGCAAGGGCTACTTCAGAAGAAATCTGTAAAGCAGCAGTGTGGTCTTCCTTCCATACCTTTATTAACCATTACAAATTTGACGTGTTTGCTAGTAAATCCTCCTCTTTTGCAACTTCAGTTTTGAATTCTGCAATAAATTCTAATTATATCCTAACTTCTCCCTCTTTATTTTGCGTTTTTTCTTTGGTACATCCCATTGTTGCAGACTGCCGTGTGGAAGGAGCAGGAATAATAAAAATCATGTCATACTTACTGAGATTTTCCTTTCTTGGACTGTAACACGACAGTGGGCAAGGGTTCCCACACTCATGGGGGAGACTTCAGGAGTTCAAAGATGGCAGCCAAGGGACAGAAGCTGGCTTTTATGTTGGTATTTCCTGTCCCATTGCATGACGGGAGGGGGTTAACAGTTGTTGCCCGCTGCTGTGTTACAGTCCAGGAGAGGAAAATCTCAGTAAGTATGACTTGATTTTCACTAGTCAATTGTATGTCAGTGAGATAAAACCAGTGCTAATTCCATGTAAAATGCCAGCAACAAAGTGATAGTGGGAGCACTTAACGGTACACAGCCAAGCTTCTGCATGCTGCAACATCCAGAACGCTTTCCCAAACGGCAATCCAGGGCAAAATCAATGTAGAGGAACGGAGCACCGCAGAGCCAGAATAATATGTTAAAAAAGTCAAAATTTATTCTAAATCCATTAAAAATTACAGCAGCATCTCTCCTGTGGGGCTGCCCGCTTAACGAGTGTCGCGACTCACTGCCACTTCATCAGATGCTGTTGGCCCCCACATATGCCAACCTCTTCATGGCTTGGTATGAACGGCTCCACATTTTTTGTATGACCAACCCTCATGCTACATTGATGACCGCATTGGCATCTGGAATGGGGATGAGCTGTCTCTGAATGACTTTGTCAGTCACTGCAACAATCAAGTGGAGGGTCTGTCCTTTACTATGGAGACCGATAACACTCAAATACCCTTCCTGGATGTCATGTTTCTGGTTAAAGACCATCGGATACGGGGGGCGTGGCCTGCATGGGGAAAGGCTAGGACGTGTGTCGTGTGAGCTCCGACCTGGGGCGCAAAAAAACTGCTATTATCCTGCTGATACCCGGTGAAATTCGTAACCCTGCCAAGAGGCAAGTACCTTACCAAGATAGCAGCTGATTCAGATGGTGCGGAGAGGTCGGAGCAAAAGCGCAGCACCAGCGAAAACATCGAGGCGCACCATGCCGAACCAAAATGGCGCCGATCCGACTGCACGCAGCATGACGCCTGAACACACACTGGGCGCTCGGGATGCGGCGGCACAAAGGCTTGCGCAGTTTGTAAGAGACCCCCAGACTCAGCGACCAGCAAAAAGGTGAGACTAGTTGCCCACAGGGAACTGACTCCCAGCGGTTTGAAACACCAGGGAAGGCCACACCGCCTGATCCAGTACCCCAGGCCTCACTCAGCCCTGAGCCTGTAGAACCCACGCTAAATGAGGTTCTAAGTGCAATTACATCTAATCACACTGTGCTCATGGGGAAAATTGATGAGCTTAAAACTGACTTTGCGATTCTAAAACATGACACGCAAAAGCTAAGAGAGAGAACGGGGGAAGCAGAGAGGAGGATCAGTGAGCTAGAAGACCATACTCGCCCCATTCCAGGCCGCCTAACTGCTGCAGAATCACATATTGCTTTATTGGTGACTAAGGCGGATGATTTGGAGAATAGGCTCCGGAGGAATAATATCAGGATCCTAGGGCTACCTGAGAGGGCAGAAGGGGCTGCAACAGAAAGATTCATTGAACAGTGGCTTACTAGCACCTTTGGCCAATCGACATTCTCATCGGCTTTTACAGTGGAGTGAGCTCATAGAGTTCCAGGGAAGCCACCTCCGCCAGGTGCCCCCCCGCGACCCCTAATAGCACGTCTGCTAAACTATAGGGATAGGGATGTGGCACTGGCAGCGGCTAGACAAGCAGGCGAGATTCTTTATGAGAACCAAAGAATCTCCATATACCCAGACTTCTCTACAGAGGTAAGGAAACAGAGAACAAGGTTCACGGAGGCAAAAAGGCTCCTGCGGCAGAAACAGCTATCATATGCCATGTTGTTTCCGGCGAGACTGCGGGTCAATCTCAGTGGTAAAGCCTATTTCTTCACCAAGCCGGAGGAGGTCATACAATGGATGGAGGAGAGACCACGCAACTCCCCACGCAGAGATTGATGAGGATTTACACGCAGCTTGGAATATGGTTGTGCCACACATAGTTTACGGGCGTTCGTGATTGGCATTGTAGCTCCGACTCCCCTTTTTTATTGTCCTGGGTTTGGTGGATTCGTACGCTTATCCAGATTTCTACTTGATTACCTCAGTGACTTCTCGCAGGACAGGTAATTGGTCTTTAAATTACTGCCTAACGGGACATAGACCCCAAATGATATTCTTGCAGGAAACTCACTTGGTGGGAGGGAAAACACTGTCCATGAAAAAGCCTTGGATAGCTGCGATGTATCACTCAGTATATTCTAGCTATTCTAGAGGGGTCTCTATCCTGGTATGTAGAACGTGCCCTTTTGTAACGGAAACGATTATCTCAGACAGACTTGGTAGGTATATAATTATAGGTTGGGAAAGAAAATAACTCTGATTAATGTGTATGCACCCACCCAGTTAACTGACGTTTTTTTACAGGAACTGACCAACAAACTCCTAACCATTGCAGTGACCCCGCTGCTCCTTATGGGTGACTTTAATGCGATAGCTAATGCAGATATAGACAAACTTCATCCCCCCAGAATATCCTCGGCAATTTTAAATAGGTGGCTGAACACTTTTCAAATGGTAGACTTATGGCGGGTGCGTAACCCGAGGGTGCGGCAGTTCACATGTTACTCACCTGGTTACAATAATATGTCTAGAATGGACTTGGCGATAGGATGCACTGAGTTTAACAAATGGGTTCAAAAGGTAGAAATACTTACACGGGGCATATCTGACCATTCCCCCATTCTGCTCACCATGTCGGCCTCGCAAACACCAGCTGATTGGATTTGGAGATTGAGTCCTTACTGGGCTAAGCATGACCAGCTTCAGGAATCCATACAAACTAGCATAGAAAATTTTCTGGCAATAAACAGGGAGGAAGTCTCCCCACAAATCACGTGGGATGCTTTTAAAGCTTTCATTAGAGGGGAGTTTATAAGTAATATTAAGGCGCTGACAGATTGCTACCAAAAAGATCTGGTGCAAAAAACTGAGGAGGTGCAGGAAGCTGAAATTAGGTATGTAGCACAACCAACTGACCAAACTCAAAAATTATGGCAGGATAAACAGAGGGCGCTGCAGCTGGCCCAGGTGGAGCTTACAAAAAAACATATACTTTATCAAAGGTCCAATATATTTGAGTTTGGAGATAAAAATGGGAAATTATTGGCTCTATTGTCCAAAGAAGTGGGTGGTTCTATGGCTATACCAGCGATAAAAGTACCCAATGGGGATATTGATTCCACTCCAGAGGGTATTAATGAAAGATTTATGAGCTATTATGCGGATCTCTATAGTTCCAAGATGACGGTAACGAATGAGGAGGTGGATCAATACTTAATTGACACGGAAATACCAGAATTTGATGTAGGAATAATAGCACAGCTAGCTGAGCCAATTACACAAGAGGAGGTGAAGATGGCGATAGGAGCCTTCCCGGGGGGTAAAACTCCAGGATTAGATGGCCTCCCCATTGAGTGGTATAAGCAAAATGTCAAAAAAATAGCCCCTCTGTTAGTAAACTTGTATAATGATGTAAGGGCAGGGGCACCCCTTCCGGAGTCTATGAGGGAAACGCTCATTATACTGATTTTAAAACCAGGCAAGGACCCCTTGGAATGCTCCTCGTATAGACCAATATCGCTTATTAATGTGGATGCCAAGATACTGGTGAAGGTGCTTGGGACTAGACTGGCACCGCACCTGGCCACAGTTATTTCACCGGATCAAACGGGCTTTATGCCGGGTCGCACAACTGACATTAATATCCGGCGGCTATTTACTAATATTTCAGTGGTACATGATAACCAAGGAGAGAGGGTAGTGGCGTCACTGGATAATGAGAAGGCGTTTGATTCGGTGGAATGGAGCTATTTATGGGCCACAATGAGGAGGGTGGGAGTGCCCCTAGAATACATCAAATGGGTGCAGGCACTTTACCAAGATTAGAACCAACACTAAAGTGTCAAAGGCCTTGGCAATCGGAAGGGGCACTAGACAAGGTTGCCCCCTGTCCCCTCTTCTGTTCGCTCTTGCCATGGAACCAATGGCCTGTCTAATTAAACTTTCGCAGGAGGTGAAGGGTTTACACCTGGGTTCGTGTAGGGAAATTATCTCCATGTATGCAGATGACACTCTTCTTTACCTACCTAATCCAAATCATGCTCTCACTGGGGCACTGGCCATAATAAACTTACACACAAGGTACTCAGGGCTGAAGATCAATTGGTCTAAATCAATGATTTTCCCCATTGACCCCCTCCCACCGAACCTACCTCAGAATGTACATGGTCTTCAGTGGGCAGAAACCTTTAAATACTTGGGGATATGGGTACATTCTGATCTCCAGAAATATGTTGAGCTGAACGTACAACCCATCCTCAAATATATAGTGGAAAGAAGGGAAGCTTGGGTGCATCTCCCCCTAACCCTACTAGGTAGAATTAGCTTGTTTAAGATGATAATCCTTCCAAAACTCACATATGTATTTCGACAGTCCCCGATTGGCATACACAAGGCTATTTTTACCAAACTAAAGAGTATAATGTTGTCCCTATTTTGGAACAGTGCTCCACCCAGGTTGGCCTTGAGCACTCTGCAGCTCCCTATTGCCCAGGGTGGTTTAGCGGCTCCTAACCTCTACTGGTACTACTTGGCGTCACAATTGGTGGTGGCGAAAAGCTGGGTTACTCCTTCTCACACTAACGCAGCAACGCTCCTGGAAGCACAAATAGTGGGTTCATGGGAAGGTTTAAAGTATCTACTGTATAGGGGTACCTCCCTTACTAAGAATCTGTCGCCCTTAATGTCCACCACAATCACAGTGTGGCAAACTGTCTTGCATTTTTATCCCAAACCTCAACCGCACTGTTCAGAATTCTCCCCACTGTGGTGTAAGACTCCACCATCTCCGCACTATACCAGACCCGCAGTTGTGGGCACGGTATGGAATTAAGTACCTATCAGACGTTATGCCTGATGGAAACCTCAGCTCATTTCAGGACTTAAAGCAGAAATTTTCTCTTCCTAATCCAATGCTCTTTAGGTATTTGCAACTGAGGCATGCTATAGAAAATCAATTTAAGACTGGCCCACCAGACACCACCCCCAGGAAGGTAGAATTAGACATCCGCTCAGAGGCTATTAGGAAACCTCTTTCATACTTTTATGCCCAACTGACCAGGGTTGGTAGTCCCTCACTCACCAAACTGCTAACTAGATGGCAGCAGGATATTCCTGGGCTTACTTCGGAGGAATGGGAGGAGATTCTAGAATTGAGTTTGGATGGGATCATCTGCAGTAAGGACAGAATGACCCAGTTGAATTACCTGCATAGAATATATCTTACTCCCTACAGGCTAAATAAAATGAACCATTATTTGCGGGATGAATGCCCCAGATGTTCTAACTCGCCAGCGAACTTTATGCACATGATTTGGAACTGCCCGGCTATGCAGACGTTTTGGGGAGAGGTCAGTCAAATAATTGGCACTAAAACTGGTTTCCCAGTGCCAATGAATCCTAAGGTGTTAATATCGAATCTAATGGGGGAGATCTCCCACAACAGGGCACAGAGGACGCTTCTAATAACTTTATGCATGTACGCAAAAAAAGCTATAGCTTTGAAATGGAAATCTAGAGGGGGACCAACGATACAGGGCTGGGAGCAACTAATCAACAATGCGCTCCCCTTGCATAAACTTACGTATATGAGAAGGGGCTGTCTGGAGAAATTCAATAAAATTTGGGTACCCTGGACAGAGGAGGATACGGGTCTGGGCTAACTGCAGTAGAAGGAAATACCTGTATGTAAAACTGTTTTTACTGTAAGTATTCGGAATGAACCTGTGTATAATAACCTGAAAGTGAATGATGACATCATGCTGGTTAATGTTTGTAAAGATTGTTTATTTGGTTACAAGGAAGAAAAACAAAGATGCAATGCTATTATATACTTGTCTTTCTGTATTGCTATGATTGCACAATAAAAGAATTGTTAAAAAAAAAAAAGACCATCGGATACATACTGATCTTTACAGGAAACCTATTACCCGTAATACTTGTTGCACTATAAGAGTGCCCATCCGTCTGGTTGTTTGAAGGGCATTCCAGTAGGACAGTTTAATTTTAAATGATTTTCATTCTCAGGCTATGCGGCTTTGGGATAGGTTCATTGAAAGGGGTTATGAGATGAACGATGTTAGGACATCCTATGAAAGGGTCGTAGCTATGGATAGGAATGCCCTACTGGCGGGCAAGAGACATAGTAGAAGGGCTGTGGAAATTGTGAGACAGACGCCCAAAAAATCCTCCATGAGATTTTGCACGACATATAGGAAAGAGGCGTGGCCCATACAACAGAGTATTAAGAGATATTGGCGGGTGTTACTACAGGATCCGGTGCTGGCTAAGGTGTTGGATGTGAAACCATCCTTTGTTTTCAAAAAGAATAGGAATTTGGCGAGTTGGATATCGAAAAGTCTTTATAGCTCCAAAGACCAAGAGACCTCTAGGACTTGGTTGAGATATAAAGG
This sequence comes from Xenopus laevis, assembly GCF_017654675.1. Classification (NCBI taxonomy): domain Eukaryota; kingdom Metazoa; phylum Chordata; class Amphibia; order Anura; family Pipidae; genus Xenopus; species Xenopus laevis. The sequence goes on along the minus strand of NC_054383.1, from coordinate 64,103,404 downwards.
GAATTTTAAATGTGGTAGGTCCAGATGCAAATCATGCCAACTTTTGAGGGAGTTTATAGCCATGAGCACGGGGAAGACCTATACTATTAAGAGATATTTTAATTGTACATCTAAGAGAGTGATCTACCTTGTGACATGTGGCTGTGGTGCCAGTGGGTAAGACGATTAGGAAGGTGGGCACACATATCCTGGAACAAATTTCAGCCCTGGGTAGGAAGGATTTCAAATCAGCAGTGGCGAAACATATATATGAGAAACATGATGGGGCGATAGACATACAATTTCAAATTATAGATAGCCCGAAAATGGACACCAGGGGTAGAGATTTTGATAAGAAGCATTCTGAATTCATCAGTTGCGAACTACTGAAGTATATGGGGGTATAAATAGGGAATGAGAGATATCATGCTTTTATCCGTTTATTGTTGTGCAGGGGGTCCACACTGTACTATTCCTTCGGGTCTTTTGTACATTGGGTTGGATTTGGTTATTTATTGTTTGTGTATGGATTTATTTATTCATTATCAAATTACTGACTCACTTGATATATTGATATATATATGGACAGCACATTTCTCACCTCTCATTTGTTAAACCATGTTTTCCATCACCTTTTATTTTCTTTTTTTCTTCTTCTTTCTTTCATTATTCCTTTGTATTTTTTTCCCAATTTCTCCTGGTGTGCTACTCTTATATCGTTTGTCATCATTTCCCATGTATTCTATCCCTTGCTCATTCTATAACATGTTTCTCATTCTAAAACAATTTTTCCATATTTACACCATGCCTCACTTTGTCCTGTGATTACCCATCTTCCCTCACTCTACTTCCCTCTGCACAACTTTTGTGCTGCATTTTTCTTCCTTTCTCTACAACCTTCTCTATCGCAACTTTATATTCCCTTTTTTATTTCTCCTCTCTGCCTCATTTGGTACTCTTTTTTGCTTTCTTCTTTACCTCTTTGTCTGTGTATCCTCCTTTCAACTTTTAACTATCTGAATTTAAATTTTTTTTATTCTCCCCATGTTTTATTTGCCCCATTGATGTTTACCTGTTTTCTCTCTCTCTCCTCATTTTTATTCAATATCAGTGCAAGCTGCAGATACAGGGCTAACACCTTAAAGGATAACTAACCCCCCTAGTAAAAACAGTCCCCTTTTCCCTTAACTACCTTCCATCAAAACCCTCACCTCTCCCTCCCTGCATTGTTTATTAGACAGAAAGGTGCCCTCTGAAAAAAAACCTAAGCTTAAAAAGCAGAGCAGCGTAGCAGAGTACCATGGCGCCATCTTCTTCCAGTTCGCATTTTCTTCCGTTCTCTTCACCGACACTAAGCCTGCGGGAGCATGCACAGTTGAGCCTAGTTAGGAATCGGCTTCAACTGCACATGTTTACGCATGCTTCACGTCGATGAAGAGACCTGAAAGAATACTAACAGAGGGAAGATGGCGCCAGCATTGCTAAAATTGGCCCCATGCCCCACCTAGAGGTAGATATGAGAACAGTACTCAAAGCTAAAAATCCATGTCAGGCTAACCCAAGATGTGACTCCTTCAGTTCATCTTCATGTATGGGCGGGAGTTAAAGTGATACTAAAAAATGAATTTTAGCATATGAATGTACATTAAATGTTACCTATAGGTCATGTTGATCATTTTTTGTTTGAGTGGTTTGTTTTTGTATATAATTGTTAGTTGAAGTTCCTAAGCCTGACTCTCTGACACTCTGACTTTGCCAACCTGACTGTCCCATCTCAGCCTGTTAGTTACAGTTTCTAATGCTAACGGACTCCTGCTGCACAAATATGGCAGCCCCCTCATACAGGAACATGGGGGATCAGACAGGTAATGTAAAAGCATCATGCAAATACTTTATGGCAAAGTTAGAAGTAGCTTGCAAAGCCAATATTATAATAGATGTAAAAAAAAGTTTAATTTCAGGTGTCAGTATCTCTTTAAGCAATTGTATCTACTCTGAACATTTGCTCGAAGCTCAGAAACCTCCATAGCAGTTACTGCTTATGCATGGCAACCCAATATTAATATATATATATAAGAATAAATAAATAAAAAAGTCAAATTGCTGCGTGCTTGTTAGTAGCAACAGTGAATAGTAAATAAACAAAAATGCCACACTCACAGGTTTTTCACAAAATGGCAAATAGTGGTTTATTAAGTTGAAGTGTTCGGGTCACATAAACGGGCCTTCCTTAGGGACAGACAAAGTTTATGTGACTCAGATATTGATTAGAGCAATAAAACTGATAGCACAGTTAATGTAAACAACTGTAAATGCGGGGCACAATTAATTTTATGTCACAACATAAAACATATGTTGAACCCCCCAACCACAAATTAAGCCATTATATTGGATCTAGTGATCCCTATCAACCCAGAGTATTTATTAAATGGTGTATGGTAGTATTGTATACCTTTCTGGGGAGGATAAAGTAATGTAATTTACAAGGCCCAGGGTCTTTCATTTGCTACGTGTGTTTTGTAGTTTTTCAGATATTTTTTTGGAGGAATTAGAGTGTTAGAAAGTCCAACCTTTTTCTTCTTCTCCTTCTGACTCTGCTCTGTTTCGTCTATATCATGCACTTCCTTCTTTCGTTTACTTCCCTCCATACAAGTGTCCAAATGAATGGTTCCAGGTGTTTCATTTAATAAAGAGTTTTTACCTAGCTCTTCCACCACTACTCTTTCATTTCCCTGGGGTAAGTCACTACCATGGTTGTATTTGCATCTTGTTCCATAACGGCATCGACCATCCTTTTGGTAGGATAAGCAGGCACTTCTACCTAATGCCCAGTTGCTGTCACTTAGCTTTACATGCCTCTCCAGTATGCTCAGCTGTGCTTGTTCCTCCTCGTGAAATGGGTTTGAAAAGACCCCACCAAAGCCACTGGTGTTTTGGGATCCCAAGACAGGGGCAGGGAGACGGACAGAGGAATCTGAGAACTTTACTTGCATACATTTTTTTTCCGTTTTTTCTTTTTTCCCAACAGATGCCTCTTCTTCTCGGCTGGGGTGAGGGTTTTTAGACCAATTTGCTGATGATGTAGGAGTACTAAAAAAATAGTAGGAAGATTAGTATATAAACCCAATAGCATTGTTTTGCCTACAAAAACGTATAACTATATCTTAGTTTGGCTGAAGTACAAATTAGTATTATTTTATTACAGAGAAAATGAAAATACATTTTAAAAATCTAAATTATTTGATTAAAATGGAGTCTATGGGAGATGGTCATTTTGTAATTCGGAGCTTTCTGGATAACGGATACCATACCTGTACTAAGCCTAATTAACTTGACAGTATTCTCCCTGATTTAACATGACTTAATAATACTTTTTTCCTATTATTTTAATGATGAAAAATCTATGGCATTTCTTGAGATAAATAGGCTAACCAGGAAAAACTGCTAACAAATAGATTACTACTGCAGAGTTAACAAGAAAAAAGTACAAAATAAGGTATTCATTGGAGAGTCCCATTATGTACATGCACCAACATGGACACCCACTAAGTGCCTATCAATACCTTCAATACCGATAGTTTGATTACCCAGGTACACAGTATTAGGAGTCTGACCTTAAAATGGATAGATGTGGAAGGTGCAGTCAATTCATATAATCTGCACAGATACCCAACCTTCATAATTAGACTCCTTCTTGTCTGTAAACCAAACAGTCATAACTGTGTAAGTGGTGATGGGAGGGGGTTATTTACTAGTATAAATAAACAAAGTGCATTAAATAATGCAATATGCTATTTGTAACTGTGTGGTATTTTCCAAAATACATCTTGTTAAAAGATGTTTTTTTTCTGCCATACAAAAAGCTACCAAACACTGCTCTACTTTGTCCAAAATCAGTGTAGATAGGGTTATCAGCAGTCTTCCTACTCTTTCTGGCATGTCTTCAATGTCTACTCGAAGTTCAGAAGTGTAAAGGTATATTATACACATTCAATATTGTCTATGAAGATTTTCATTCATCCAGGTCATGGTATATCTATTATAAGTAATTCTAAAATAACTAGACTTGTGGAGTAATCATTGAAGACGTTTCACTACTCATCCAAACAGCTTCTTCAGTTCAACTGACTGGTATGGGAAGTCCTCAGCATATTAACTCTTCCACTAATCCAATCACAATGGCACATTGTAACTCTTTAGAGAGGTGACATCTGAAACTCATATAGGTGTAGCTATGTGTTCCCTGAAAAGAGGCGAGGGCCTTTGACACCACATGTCTACTACATACAACACTGTTCTAACATCTGTACACCGGCGGTTTCAGAACACTTCACACATCCAACATCTGTTTCTAGGAGTTGCATGATACCTTGGTAATCCTATCACAGTAACCCACAAACCACAACTCTGTGAGTTTCAGATGTCTCCTCTGTAGTTATCAGGGTTTTAGATTTAAGCCATATAAGTGGTTATTATAAAAGGACAAAGATTACAGAACATGACACTAATACAGGCCATTCTGTTATTAGGGTTGTAGAATATTTACACAAAACAAGGAATGTTGTCTCATGTCACAAGTATTCCTAGTGTAAGGTCAAGAAAGACACATGTAGTTTCAGAAACTACAGCATAGATACCATTCTGGACACTGTGCTGACACAGTAGATGTACCTTATTTGGCTATTGTACTGAGTCTGTCCCTAAAATGGAAATAATGACACAGTTATGCTAAAACAAGAATGATGATTGGATGCCACTGGATCAGCCCCATGGCAGAAGAAGTGGTTAAATTGTAACATGTTGTATTGCTAATTTTTCCCTCCACGTCGAATATATTTATATGATAATTTATATTTGACTATATATTATACTATATATATTATGCAACATAATTCAAATATGACAGCCTCTCTAAAGAGTTACAACGTGCAATTATGATTTGATTAGTGGAAGAGTATATATGCCAAGGACTTCCCACACTAGTCAGTTGAACTGAAGAAGATGCTCGGATGAGTAGTGAAACATCTTCAACGATTACTCAGCTAGTCCAGTTGTTTTAGAATAACATACTAGATATTCAATATTGTCAGTCAGCCCCTAACTCCGATAACTGAGAGCAGCCCAGTAACTGTGAAGTAAACTACCAAAAAACAGAAAGACTGACTGCTGTGAGGTGGATTGTGAAGAATAATTTGAATATCTGAGAAATAGTACAAAATATTTCATTGATTATATTTAGATGTTTGGTAGCATATTATTTGTTCACAAAGTCTTGCCCCGGTTAACTCTGAAATAGAAACGTGCTTAGTTTTAAATCTGAACATAGATCGAAATCAAGATTGCAAGTTTACCAAAGAGGAGCTCAAGCTGAGAGACAAAAAAGCAGAAGGATGTGTGATGAACTGTAATATGTTGTAGAGCAGTGCTGTCTAACTGGCGGCCCGTGCTGTGACTGCATACAATGTGTAAGATTTAAAAGGTATCAGTACTGAGATTAACTGGCCCCTGCATTGTTCCAGGGACGTGAGCCTGGTAGGGCAGTTGGAAATTGTTGTTAGGGGCCCATAATGTGTAAAAATATGTGCTGGGGGGGTTGCTGTGTTATCCACAGGGAAGGAGGGGGCATATCGATTTAAGGGTATGTGGACATGGTCTCAAAAGTTCTTGTGGTAACATAAATGTGGCTTAAAGTGGGTGTGGCTTAAATGGGAGTGGTCAACACTGGCTTTCATTATTGGCACTCCACCATGTAGGCCTGAAAAATTCCTGCCCTCTGTACCACAGAAGTTGGACAGCAATTGAAAGAGTACATCTGAATGGAGTGTGGGAACAATAATATAATATGCCTGGTGTTTTACAGTAGAATTTTGCATTTACATATGAACAAAAAAGACAATGTACCCTGTGGTTTGGCTGGAAAATATTTGCAATAGACTGAAGATGTCCAGGGCAAATAAAGCAAATTATTCCACCCTGGTCATAACGTGTGTTTGTATGGGTTTCTGGAAACCCACACTGCAAAAACATACCGTATATACTCGAGTATAAGCTGACCCGAGTATAAGCCGAGGTACCTAATTTTACATAAGAAAACTGGGAAAACTTATTGACTCTAGTATAAGCCTAGACACAACTACAGCCCTGTCTCCCAGCAGCGCACATTCTGCCAAAGCGACCCCCCCAGCGATCAACCGGACTTCTTTGCAAAGTTGATGGTGGCAGAGAATAGCCAAACGGATTACTGTGTGCATTGTCCCACTGTCCCACTACCATGTGCAGAGGGTGCTGTGTGATATTGCCATCACTGTTAATCTTTCGTATAACCAACAGAGGGCGCTGTGTGATATTGCCATCACTGTTAATTCTTTATATAACCAACAGAGGGTGCTGTGTGATATTGCAGTCACTGTTATTCTTTAATATAACCAACAGAGGGCGCTGTGTGATATTGCAGTCACTGTTATTCTTTCATATAACCAACAGATGGTGCTGTGTGATATTGCAGTCACGGTTATTCTTTAATATAACCAACAGAGGGCGCTGTGTGATATTACAGTCACTGTTATTCTTTCATATAACCAACAGAGGGCGCACTGTTATTCTTTCATATAACCAACAGAGGGCGCTGTGTGATATTGCAGTCTCCCCAAGTGAACTGTTGGTATAGGAATGATTAAAAGTGACTGCAATCTCAGCTACACGGGTCAGGCCCGAGTATAAGCAGAGGTAGACTTTTTCAGCACATTTTGGATGCTGAAAAACTTGGCTTATACTCGAGTATATACGGTATATGAAAGTTAATGGTATCCTGATAAAACTGACCCTAGTGTTGCCCTGTGAATGTGATACACATGTATGTGGCAGGGATGTTTAGGTATTGTAGCTCTTGTATTAGCTGTTTTTGTATGTAAATCTATATGTTCAAGGTATACACCCATTTATTGTACACCGCTGCAAAATACGTTGGCTGTTTATAAATATGTGTTAAAGGGGTAGGTCACCTTTAAGTTAACTTTTAGTATGTTATAGAATGGCTAATTTGAAGCAATTTTTCAATTGGCCTTCAATTTTTCTTTTTTATTTATAGTTTTTGAATTATTTGCTTTCTTTTTATGACTCTAGATTTTAAATCTAAATACAAATGCTCTGTAAGGCTACAGATGTATTGTTATTGCTTTTTTTTATTACTCTTCCTTCTAATTAGGCCCACTCCTATTCATATTCCAGTTTCTTATTCAAATCAGTGCATGATTACTAGGGTAATTTGGATCTTAGCAAGCAGATTTGATTTGCATACATTCATTTATTGAGGACTGTAATCCTAATTCCTCTAATGTTTATGTCACATACCTGTTATTCAGAATGCTTGGGACCTGGGGTTTTCCGGATAACTGATCTTTCTGTAATTTGGATCTTCCTACTTTAAGTCTACTAGAAAATCATTTAAACATTAAAAAACCCAATAGGGTGGGTTTGCTTCCAATAAGGATTAATTATATATTAGTTTGGATTAATTAATTTGGATTATTTGTCTTAAATTGAGTCTATGGAAGATGGCCTTTCCGTAATTCAGAGCTTTGTGGATAACAGGTTTCTGGATAACAGATCGTATACCTCTACTAGTATAATAAGATATACTAGCTTTTAACCCTCTGAGGCAATACAGTCTCTTCTAATGTGACCTTAATTAACTTTAAACATATACAGCAGTTTACGGTCACCCCCTATGAAATAAAAATAGTGGGTGCATAAATAGTAATCCAAATATTCATGTTGCAGATTAGACTGGTTTCTAAGCAGCCATGCAGTTTGCATCAAACTCGAATGCTAATCAGCCTAACGTAAATTTCATAAAAATGAGATAAAGATACATTACTAAAAGACGTGCAGGTAAAATGCCTAAAAATTGCCCAACGTGCCTTTAATTGAAGGGTAATTATGATGGTATCTTTACAGTACTCACCAAACTGCTTTCTGGACTGTTTCTTCCTCGTCATCTGACCCAGAGGAAGTATATCCTGAGAGGAGCCCCAGTGAAGAAGGAATTGATGCCATAATTAAATGTAGAAACTTGTATAGCTGGACTGCAATTATAAAAAACATAATAAGTATATATAGTCTATTCTAATTCATGAGCATAACTGGTTACTACCCAAAAAGGAATAATGTCCAAGAACCACCCGTCAAAAACACAAACAGGTTTAGACCTCTCTATAAAAGTAACTATTTCTGCTTTGTGAAGCACTTTAAAGGAAAAGGAAAGGCCTATTTACTTACCTCACACCCGGGGCCGGTGCTCCTAACAGGAGAAAACTGCACCGGTCCGGGGGTTCTTCCAGCGAGCACCACGGAGCAATAGGCTTCCTCCTTCTTTTTTTAACAAATTTCCCAGGGCATGAGCACAGGCAGTAGAGCGAAATAGCCAACTTAATCATTAAGATTCGGCTTTTTGCACTACTGCGCATCCATGCAAAGAAAGAAGAAGCAGGAAGATGATCGTTCCGTGGTGCTTACTGGAGGAACCCTGGGCCAGTGCAGTTTTCTGCTGATAGGAGCACTGACCTGGGGTGTGAGGTAAGTAAATACAATCACTTGGTGTGCCTAACTTTTGGCACCCCCAAGTAAATAGAGCCTTTCCTTCTCTTTTAAGCACCATCAAGAAAATAATAACTACCATTGTAGAATAGACAGCAATGGTGGGTACGTTTGTAATTTGCAAACATTTAATCACACCATTATCAATGAAATGCATTTATCAATATGTTTTAGATATCATAGTAATGTTAGTAATGTTAATATTATTACAGTACATACATGACAAGTAATATTTGCATCCTGAACCTTTTTATATGTATTGTGATTATATTCTAAATGTATTAATTATTAATTCTCATTTTTGGGTTTTTTGTTTTGAAGTGTACATCTATTCGGCTATTACTGCATAGTAAAACCTATGAAGGCTAACTAGTAAACTGTCCCAGCTTGACAGGATTTACAAACATATCTAACCAAAGGGGGCTGAATCACAAACATACATGCCAAATTGCACTTGTACAGTTGCCAATTTCGCAAAAAATAGTTTGCAATGCGAATAAATGTTCTTAACATGAACAATTTTGCCTTAGCACTTTGCCCCTCAAGGGACAGTAGCATATCGATTGTGAATGATATAGTTTGTGATAGTGTGCAGTGTATGTATTAAAACTTCTTAATGAACAAATTGTTTTGTTTGCTCCAAAAGTTTACGCCACCTTCAAGCAGGTATTAAATGTTAGCAATGAACAATTAAGATTGGCAATGCAATAAAAGACTAATGGAGAATATTACCATTGCGACATGCAAATTTTTAGCCGCAAAATTTGTTCTCTTTGCAAATGTTATTACATTCCCACCTGTGTTTGTGTGGTATATGCCAATTTAACAAGTAGCTGATTTGTAACACACGGGTGTTACTTGTGATCAACCTTATTGCGCTATATTTTTTTTTATTTCATTTCCCCCTGCCCTGGGCGCTGATCTGTGGTGCTATAGCAAGTTGAAGATGTAGATTGAAGAACTGTGGAAAAAATATCGGCTACAAAAGAGGACTTATTACAAAGGGGTATATTTATCAAAATTGAAGTTAGAGATCACCACAGTCCTCTAGAGTGAAAATCCGCAGCTCTCCATTCATTTCTATGGGATTTTTAAAAGAGTATTTATTTATCAATAAGTGAAAGTTCATCCTTTGATAAATACGCCTTTCAAAATCCCATAGAAATAAATGAAGAGTGGCGGAATTTCACTCTAGAGGACTGTGGCAATCTCTAACTTCAATTTGGTTAAATATACCCCAAAGTGTTCACTTCTACTTGGTACTAAAAAATTATTAATTAGAAATAAGGAATCTTTACTGGAGACAAAACAATTCTATTTGGTTTATTTAATGTTTAAATGATTTTCTAGTAGACAAATCACAACAAAAAGACCCCTTATCCAGAAAACCAAAGGTCCTGACCATTCTGGATGACAGGTCCCATATCTGTATCGACAATGTATGTAAAGAGAATATATGTTGGTCAAACTTCCTATGCATGCAAAATACAAATAAATGAACATGGTGGGAATATCCATAAATTTTAATTTGATTCTCTAATACCTTGATACCAAAGTATCTTTTATGATCTGAATCACAATCAGAATCAATTAAAACAGATGGCATTAGAAGTAGTATGAATTTGCTCAGAGATAGCAATATAAAACACAGTCTGCTATAAAGAGAGATGTTTTGTATAAAAAAAAAAACCTCTATACAATTACTCCAAAAATTTTGAGTTATAATTGGGGTACAAAATAACTATAATAAATGTGCATATAATGATAACTTCTTCTTTTCATACAAATCCTAATGTGTTGTGTCATTAATAGTCGACAAAACAGTACAGAGTACATTCCTTGTTGTGATCCTTTGTGCTGTCATGAAATGATGTGTGTACAGCATAGAATAAGTCCTGTATTTCTTTTTCTTTTTCAAACCCTACCTAATACAAATTACAGATATGGGATCTGTTATTCGGAAACCAGTTATCCAGAAAGCTCCGAATTACGGAAAGGCCACCTCCCATAGATGCCATTTTATCCAAATGATCTAAATGTTTAAAAAATACTTTTTCTTGATTCAAACTAAGATATACTTAATCCTTATTGAAAGCAAAGCCAGCCTATTTGGGTTTTCTTATGGTTTACGTGATTTCGTAGTAGACTTAAGAAAGACTTAAGTAGACTTAAAGTGATACTGACACTAAAAAATTATTATTCAAAATATTAATGCACATCAAAAGGTACCTATAGCTCATGTTGATCGTTTTTCACTCATAGGGCTGCTTTTGTAAGTAATTGTTACTTGAAGTTCCTAAACCTGACTGTTTTGCTAAACTGACTGTCACTTTTCAACATGTCAGTTAGAGTTTCTTATGTTAACAGACTGCTGAAGGTCAAATATGGCAGCCCCCTCAGAGAGGAACATGGGGGATCAGATGGGTAATGTAAAAGCATCTCTAATTACTTTTATGGCAAATTATAGATAGCATGTGAAGACAATATTATGATAGATGTAAAAAAAAAAGGTTTCATTTCGAGTGTATCTCTTTAAGGAATGAAGATCCAAATTTATGGAAAGATCCATTATCTGGAAAGCCCCAGGTCCCGAGCATTCTGGATAACAGGTCCCATAGCTGTACTATATACATAAAAAGTGCCTAGTATATAAAGATAACTTTGTGTTAGTGATTGGCACCCACGAGTGTAATAGCCTTTCCTTGACTTTAATATACCCCCATCCTCTTACAATTATACAAAGCTATAATACTTTGTGGTACTAGAACCACTTTGCTGCATAATTATAGCTTAGAAATTACTCTCTTTTTCTGGATATTATCTTTTCACAAAACCATGGCTTAGTGTGTTGTCACTGAAATCCCTGTACTTTTGAACTCCTCATCAATGAAAATGCATTCCATTGCTAATCTCAGGATTCATTTTCAACAAGCCCTCCTGTGCAGTGGCAGCATCTCTCTGACTCCACTAGCATTTTCTCTATTCTTGCATTTCTCTACTCTTACTAATTTGCCTATTTTCTATTAAAAAGTGTCTTTGTGTCTATATGAGTTTGCAGTGGTATGGATTCAGACACACTCTTCCAGGATCTCTGTTCTCGCGTAATTCATCAACTTGGAAAACTACAAGAGCATCTCATACCTCTGACTGAGAAATATGTGAGAATCATTGTGTGTATGTGTGTGCTTATAATACAGTTAAAAAAATTACAAATGTATAGTAAACAGTTCTTTACTAGTACAGCTCGAATGTGGCATTGTATAATACTTTTTATTGGATTGTTGCATAAAACAGAAAAATCCAGTTGACTCATTCAAAACCTTGGACATGTCTGGTAGGTAAAGTCCAGCTTTTACTTAGCGTATTTTGAGGGTTTATTTCCCGCGAGCTCTTCTTGGTAGTTTAAGTTTTGCCTTTCAATACTGGTAACATCTGTGTAATATGCAAGTACCTTTTTGAGATACATGAATTCAATTTGTTAGTCTGGTTTTATGTTTTATACACCACATTTTGATCTATTATAGAGGTATGGGATTCGTTATCAAGAAACCCGCTATCCAGAAAGCTCCAAATTACGGAAAGGCTTTCTCCCATAGACTCCATGTTATCCAAATATTTCAAAATTCTTTCCTTTTTCCTCTGTAATAACGAAACAGCAACTTGTACTTGATCCCAACTAAGATATAAATAATCCTTATTGGAAGCAAAATAAGCCTATTGGATTTATTTAATGTTGACATGATTTTCTAGTAGACTTAAGGTACAAAGATCAAAATTACAGAAAGATCTGTTATCTGGAAAACCCCAGGTCCCGAGCATTCTGGATAACAGGTCCCATACCTGTACATGTTATAATAACTACATTAAGGTTGTTGTGCTTCCTATTTAACTGTTTATATGATCAAAGTAACAAACACAAAAATGTGTGCGTGCCCACCTGGCAAAAAGACTTAGTACCCCTACAAGTTACAGGTCTACTTGCTGCAATATTTATATGTCATAAATCATATTTCTTTTTTTTTCTGACTTTAGATTATAAATGTTTTCACACAAGCGCTATGCATTGTTCTCATGTATACTGACCCTTTAAAAGGGTGGTTCATCTGTAAGTTAACTTTTAGTATGTTATAGAATGGCTAATTCTAAGCAATTTTCAATTGGCTTTCATTTTTATAGTTAAATTATTTGTCTTCTTCTTCTGACTCTTTCCAACATTCAAATGGGGGTGTCACTGACCCCATCAAGAAACAAATGTTCTGTATGGCTACAAATGTATTGTTATGGTTATATTTGTATTACTCATCTTTCTATTTAGGCCCCTCCTATTCATATTGCAGTCTCTTATCCAAATCAATACATGGTTGCTAGGGTAATTTGGAGCCTAGCAACAAGATTGCTGAACATGCAGACTGGAAAGCTGGTGAAGAAAAAGCTAAATAACATAAAATACACAAATAATAAAAAATGAAAACCAATTGCAAATTGTCTCAGAATATCACTCTCTCCATCAAAAGGTTAATTTAAAGATGAACAACCCCTTTTATAACAAATGTGTGCAGTTTTGTACTTGACTAGTTAACATAAAAAATCAAAATTAGAATTACTTTAGATAGAACAAAAAACAATGTTAATTTAAAATATGTTAAAATATGCCCCACCACCAACCTGTATTGGGTAAAAGCCGACATCCGACTGGGTTCAAAGCATCATAACTCCCGTAGTGCCTCTTAAAAAAAGCACCCACGTAAGGAGAAATAGAAAACTATCTATCACAGTTAGGCAGCAATTCTGTTATAACCACTCTTTACAAGTACAGGTATGGGACCTGTTATCCAAAATGCTTGGGATGTAGGGCTTTCCGGATAAGGGATCCTTCGGTAATTTGGATCTTCATACTTAAGTCTAATAGAAAATTATGTCAACATTAAATAAACCCAATAGGCTGCTTTTTCTTCCAAAAAGGATTAATTATATCTTTGTTTGGATCAAGTACAAGGTACTATTTTATTACTACAGAGGAAAAGGAAATTATTTGGATTATTTGAATAAAATAGAGTCTATGTGAGACCATTCCATAATTTGGAACTTTCTGAATATTGGGTTTCCAGATAACGGATCCCATACCTGTACATGTAAAAAAAATGTAATGTAAAATACAGGTAACTTTAGCTACTACTGCTTCTTTTATCATTGACTACAAAGCATATAAACATATATTTAGTAGCAACATCTGGATTTCCTTTAAATATGGGAACTTGTTTTCACTACAGTAAATTGAATTTAATAAAACAGTGGTGTCATGATGCTGAAACTACACAAACCAAAGAAACAACACCTCTTTTGCCTTAACAATCTAATATTGGCAATAACTCATAGCAACAAATCAGTTATAAGATGGGTGGGAGGTGGCCAGCTGCAGGAAGAATAATGACAACAAGAATGTGATTGGTTGCCATGAACCACTACAAATGTGGCCTCTTGTGCTACATTAGCTTATTTTAGATCTATCATTCCTGATCTGGAATTTAACATGTTTTTGCTTCTATTGTCCTGCGTTGTAATTATTTGTTTTGTATTTTGCTATAAATGTTAAGACGGCCAGCTGTCTCTTCACTATCTGTAGATAAAAGTAAAGACAAAGAAACAACTGTATCTTGAATATAAAAGAAAGGCACTCACCTTCATATAGCGCTGTCTGAGCCACAGAGGAAGCAGGAAACAGGAAAACAGCATTGAACAGAAATAGTGTTAACAGCGACACCCTGTGTTGAGTTAGAGAACCAACACCACAGGTTATACAAATAAAAACTACTGTAAGCAGTTAAGAAAATACAGTAGTAACAAGAAAATTAGACTAATGGGGGGAGAGAGCAAAAATATCCAGCAAAATAGGTCGGGGAAAAAAAATAAATGTATATGTAAAATAGCGAGAAAAGCAACTATTCGATGTATTGTTTTATAGAGCAGAAATTCCGTGCTCATTTAACCTTTGCGTGTCAAATTCTTTAATCCAAAATACTTCACACTATGAAAGTGTCATTTGCCACAGCTGCTGATTCTGCCAATTGTAAATCATCCACCAGTAAAGTAAATACTAAATCAGCAATGCAGGATTATGGATCTACTGCAAAGGAATGAGCTCTAACGCTGCTTACTACTTGCCGGTTTCTTGATTTTTAGAAAACATATTTAAATTAATTTGGCGCAGGAATCCAGTGGTGTGCAACTCATACGGAATTGAATATTCAAGGGTGGAGAGCACGAGCCATATTCTGCAGGCCCCTCCCCATTCATACGCGTAAACATTACGAAGCCCACTGCCAACTAGATATACCAATATTACAGTTTAATTTTAATATGCGTTCAGAAGCCCACTCCCAACTATAACCCTAAACACTGAAATTCTGCTACCCTGAGGGGGGTTGTTTGTAGGATAACTCCCACAAAGCATTCTAGAGGCACAGAACATTTCCGGGTTTTAAAGTCCTGCAGTTATAAGAGCTTCTAATCAGCTTCCGGGAAAACAAAACCAATCGCGGTGGGGGATTAAAGGTTTCCACCAATCAACATTACCGACCAATCAGGATTAGGCGTGTTTATAAATGTAGCCGTGTTTGACAGCAAAATCTATGCACGCAATTGGGGAACAATGCTAGTCTTGTACTATTTTATAATGACAAAAACAAACGTGTCATCAAGTTCATATCAGAGCAATAACAGCTCTACGCACTGGCATTTATTGGAATATTAGTGCAATGAGTACAGTACAATCATTAAAGGGATGGATCGGCCATGTACGTCAGAGTTTTGAAGCTGGACTGCGTCTTAGATTCAGCTGGTTCCATGAAAAATACAATCAATTGTATAATCTCACTCAAATAACTGATTCCAGTACAAACAAAATAACTTCCTTTTGCACAAATCCTACATATAGAGAGACATGATGTTTGGTGATTTTAATAGAGTGAGCTCTAATACATAGGCAAAGGGAGCCCATATATCAGTGATCCCCAACCAGTAGCTCGTGAGCAACATGTTGCTCTCCAACCCCTTGGATGTTGCTTCCAGTGGCCTCAAACCAAGCACTTATTTGTGAATTACTGACTTGGAGGCAAGGTTTTGTTACATAAAAACCACATATTCTCCAAACAAAGCCTCAAGTAGGGTGCCAGTCCTCCTAGGGGCTACCAAAGGGTCAATCACTGCACTTATTTGGCACCCCAAGAACATTTTTTATGCTAGCGTTGCTCCCCAACTCCTTTAATATCTGGATGTTGCTCACAGGTTCAAAGGGTTGGGGATCCCTGCCATATATATATATATATATATATATATATATATATATATATATATATATATATATATATATATATATATATATATATATATATATATATGATAAAAGAAAATTAATATTATACTTACTGGAATTTTCTTTTCCTTGTCATCCTCCCAACATGAAAATTCACTAATGGGTTAATCTGCTACTCCTAGCCTGGCAGGCCCAGGCTGGCAATCTCTGGGTTTTGGCAAAGGCCAGAGGGGCTGCTATAAAGTACCATAGCAAATCAGTATTTAGTGGGCTGGTGGGGGCTGTTTGGGCCTCTGTGTGGGTTGATTGAGCCTCTGTGTATCTGAAATGGAAGGGCCTATTTTACTCCTCAGTCCGGACCTGCAGCCTGCACAGAAGATAGTTAATTTTAAGAACCCATAAAGCCCACCCCCTCCTGGCTCACATCAGTCTGTTTATAAAGCCACCATAGGGAGGGCATGTTGACAGGGAGGATGGCCAAGAAAAGAAAATTCCAGTAAGTATGATATTAATTTTCTTTATTCCTGGCCATCCCCCGTCAACATGAAAATTCACTAATGGGTCATACCCAAGCAATTAAACCACAAGGGAGGGAAAATAATTATACTTCAATTTATATGGCCCAACAGGCTAAAAAATAAGATAACTAACTGTCCAAACAGGACCTGAGATGAAGACATAACCTCGAATCTGTAGAGTCTAAAAAGAAACGTAGTAGGGGTAACTGCAGATCATTTCAGAAAACACTCCTGCCTCGGATGCCCATGAGGCTGCCACACCACTACCTTACTCCCCTAGGCAAATAGTTGCCCTGCTATTTACAAGCACTTGATATGGTCTTGACTATCCAGGAAGAGTAGACTTGGAGGCAAGTTCCCCTTTTCTCCTTCCTTTCTGAAGTCTTCTCTTCTTCTGAATAAATCTCAAAACATTGTAAGACTATATCTATATTTGAATCCTCATCCCGAGAGGATGCTGGAGGCTCCATGGACAGCAATACAATTGGTTAATTAATGTGGAACTTAGAAACAACTTAAGACAGGATACTGATTAGTCTGAGAAATACTTTCTCCTCATGGAATATCCTGTAAGGAGCATCTATCGAAGGGCCTGGCCCTCGAAGGGCTGACGTCAAAAAGTTTGAATTCACAGCTAACTAGGAGTAAGCAACCACAAAGAACTTGATCTAAATGCTCAGTCGTGCAGTAGAGAGGGATCTCAGATCAAGAGGAAGACCCCATGTTGGACAAATAGACGAGTTTATCGGTGGACGAATTTTGAGTTTTGATTGGAAAAACGTATCTACTAATGGATCTCTCGACCACCAAATCGCCAACAACGCAGAGACTTGGTCTTTTCAGAGTGCTGAGACTCTTTTTTGTAGCCATATGTTAAGAAACTTCAGGATATCCACCGCAGATGGTGTTATGATTAAGATTCATCTCAACAGCCCAGTAAGAGAATATCTGCCATGTTTATAATATTTACAATTTGTATTGCATTTCCTGGCATTGATAAGGGTTTGACCTGATCAGAACATTCATACTCTCTTAGGATCCTCCTTTTAACCACCACACCATCAGTTGGTGATTGGGTTTGGATGCTTCCAACTGCCCCGGAGAAGGAGACCTCTGGTTTGTAGAAGTAGTAACAAACACAAATGACAGTCCTCTCAGGAGTAGATAACAAGGTCTTCTGGGCCAAGTGGAAAAATGGTCATCATGTCCATCCTTGACAATAAGATGCTTTGCAGGATTCTCAATATCTCAAAGATGTAAGCAAACAGACCCTCCCAACTCTGGGAGAAGGCATCCATTGCCACAGTCCCACACAAGGGACTCTGAAGAGGAAGATCTGAAGCTTGGAGTTCAGATCTATCGCCATCATATTCAGCTCTTGACAGTCCCAACAGATGCTGGCTGAGATAATCTGCCTCAAGATATTGCGCTCCTGGAATGTACAGAGCAGTTAAATTTTGAAGGTGGATCTAAACCCATTCCATGATTGGGACAGTCTCTTTGAGCAAGAACTTAATCCATCTTCCCCATGATTTCTAAAATAAACTGCAGCCACTGCATTGTCTGATCTTCACTGCAGACCCTAGGAGAACCACACTGAGCTCCAGGATATTGGTCAGTATCTCGGAAAAGGTCTTCTACCTGCCCCCGAGGCATCTGTGAACACCTCTATCCAAGCTGGTTTCCCAAGGGGAAACTCCTTGCAGGGATTGCTGGGTATTTTCCACCAGGCTAGATGTCTTGCACTCTTGTGTTGATCTGAATTGCCAGTTTCAAGCTATAGGATCCTACTGCCTGAGAAAATAACTGAATAGACCTCATCCTCCATTTGGTCCATTTCACCAAGTTTATAGTTGAAATCAGAAGGCCCAGAACGATCACGAATTACTTCGCATATGTGAATGACCTCTCCCAAAATTGCGTTACCTGAAGGACAGGTGTCAATTTGAGCTCCAAGGTATGCCATTTTCTGGCATGATATCATCTGACTTTTGGCTACCCTTATGATCCAGCCAAACTTCTCTAAAACCTCCTTTTTATGAGATGGATGGGGATGTGGCTGGATCACTCACCCCTAAAGTAAATCATCCAGGTAATGGTAGATCTCTATGTTCTCCTGCCCTATAGCTTGGCTATTATCACAACAAGAACTTAGGTAAAAGTTCTGGTAGAAGTAGCAAGGTCAATGCGAAGACAGCAACATTGGTAATGTTGGTCTTAGAGACAAAATTGTAGAAATCTGTAAAGTTCTAAAGCAATGGACACATGCAAATAAACATCTTTAATCTAAAGAGGCTAGCCAATCTCTTGGACAAATACAAACTTTATAGTAGCATGGGTCTCAGTTAAAGTTTGGCTCTTCAGGAATCTGTTATTCCTCAAGGTCTAATATGGGACGTAAGTCTCCAGTAGCAAATAGCAGAGAATAGAAAACTTTTCCTTCTTCCTGAGATGGAACCACTGAAATTGCTCTCTTAACATCAGCCCTGGAAACACTTGCAAGAAATGTCCTATTCCCTAAGTTTTAAGGAATTGCAGTAGGAACAAATAATTGAAAGATACATAAGTTTTCACCCATGAATCTTGAACCTTTCTAGCCGAGACTTCCTGAAAGGTGAGAAACCTGGGGTAGGCTGGACGGAGTGACTGTAAATGAGCTTTGGAGGAAGGTTTGGGAGATCCTTGTCCTGATCGCCAAGATGAAAATCTATTTAATTTAATTCCTGGGATGTTTCAGTGCTGAAATGTCATCTATTGGCAAAGCTGCCTTCTAGCTAATCTATCCATTGGAGTATGCCATCAAATCCACTCATCTCACCTGAAAAAAAGGATACAGCTCTTACACTTATCTCTCAACCAGAACTCTTTTGGAGATTTTAAACTACTCTGCCTGAATAAAATCTAAAAGTATTCATCAAAGGATCACAGCTGGTATTCGAGCTCCACAGCCGTAAACCAGGCACTGTGCCACAATGTCTGAGCCCTTGGAAAAAGAAGAGAAGTGGTTAGTTGGTCAAACTCCTCCAGGTTGAGGGTACATTTAATAGTCTTAATAAGGGAATTAAAAGCTTTTGGTCAAATAGCGAGATCTCCCTCTCAGCCCCCCTTCTTAAGCTGTATAAAAGGTACATCTTTGCATTTTTCTACAAGGCAAATGATTACAGTTGTAGGCTTTCTTTAATTGCTGACCATGTCACTGAGCTTAGCTGCTGGCCCTTTATTAAAGGAAACTTCCTAGATAGAGAAAACCTTGATGGGCACAGAGAGATCTTAAGCAGAAGCACTGTCTCTTTAAGAGTTTGGGATACTGCTCTCTTAATTAAAGACTCCTGATCTGGCAAGGAGGTGGAAGGAATGGCTGCATAAAGTGAAACAATTCACCTTCTTAGAAAGATATTCAATGAAAATGTATTACAAATCCTATGCCCTTCATTGCAGACTTGTTGAATGCTTCTGAATCTCACTTACCCACTTTTACTGGGCTCTTCAGAAGGAGCAGAGGCACTTAAAACAGTAAGAGAATGCATAATAAGCATAACACTCTGGAGGTTCTTATTTTTTCGAAGTGCAAAGCATGGTACTCACTTGGCAGCTTTTGGAGCGGCTCTTTTAGATGCAGCCAGATCCTCATAGTGCACATGTAGGCAGCAGCAGTAGCAGCAGCAAGGAAAATCCAGATTGGCACCAAACAGATTTCCATACAGGGTGTGCAAAGCACCAGCTGGCACTGCAAAGCAGCAGCAATAATACCCCAGCCGCACAGGGTCCCCTTCCTGACAACGCAGTTGTCAAAACGGAACAGGTGCTTCGGGTGGAGAAAGAACCTCCAGAAACAAAACTGCACCCGGTAATCTACAACTTGGCAAATAAGTGAGTACTCTCTTTTAACTGTTTAAACTGTTAACCCTCTCACACTATGCCCAGGCTGGGACAGACGAAAAAGACTGATGTGAGCCAGGAGGGGGTGGGCTTTATGGGTTCTTAAAATTAACTATCTTCTGTCCAGGCTGGGAGTAGCAGGAGATTAACCCATTAGTGAATTTTCATGTTGACGGGGGATGGCCAGGAAAAATATATACTGTGCTGCTGAACTCACTCTTGAAGTAATGACACCTTTACAAGTATAAAGCATTGGGGAACCTGGACCAGGAAAATCGAGAGTTCAGGCAGTGTGACTGAAACCAAATTACCATTATACAGTAGGTCTCATCTTGTAGCCTATACACAAATTCTGTTGGTTACTTGTAATAGGAATATCAGTCAACTGGCAGTCTTGGGGATGCAAAGCAAATAATTGAAAATATTAGAAAAGCCACAACAGAGTGTGAATAATCAATAACATTTGTATGTCTCATTGATTTAATTATCAAATACAAAGCAAACATTTTAAAAACAAGATTTAATTGATTCTTTAATTGGTGACGCAACCCACTATTTGTTAGAAAATTATAAACATGCTTTACTGAATTCTTATAACTTGCTTTCTTTTTGTCTGTCTCAGTTGTTGCTCCAGGGATTTGACACACTCACACTGTTTGAAGATCCTGAAGATGAGTTATTCAAAGATAGAGAGGAGTGGGCACAAATGACAAAGGAGGAAAGACTACAATCAAATCTGAATGCATTGTTGGGTTTGGAGAAGAAGCTAGAGAAGATGGTGGTGCAGCACTCAAACCAGACATCTTCGAGAGAAAATGGACTATTTGGGGGTCTCCAAGATGTTCTTGCTCAGGTGGCAGCATTGAAAAGCAATATGACTCGGATTGGGAAAATTATGAGGTTGAGTATGGACACAGCATCAAGCACAGAAGATGATATATCAAAAGGGGATGTGTTTGATGAGAAGGTTGAGGGATATAAGGTACTGAAGCGACTTTCCTTCTGGGTAATTAGAAGTTTGCCAGACATGAGGAAGTTACATGGGTACAATGGTGCGGAAAAGAAGACCATATCATGAAATTCAATGTCAAAATATTATGGAATATGTTTTAAAAAATACAGGTTAATTTGAAACTGAAACATTTTTAAATATTTTTGCCTGAAAGTATTTGAAAATGATGAAAGATTAGTGAGATGACTAGGGTGGTTAATATTATATTTTTACTAGTTTCTCTCTTTCTTGCATTGCTATAGTTAAACTTAAAGGGATTCTGTCATGATTTTTATGATATACACTGCAAATAAATGACATGTAAAATTTCATTCCTGAACCAGCAAGTGTATTTTTTTAAGTTGTAATATTGGTGTGTAAGCAGCCATCTCAGGTCATTTTGCCTGGCCGTGTGCTTTCAGAAAGAGCCAGCACTTTAGGATGGAACTGCTCTCTGGAAGGCTGTTATTTCTCCTACTCAATGTAACTGAATGTGTCACAGTGGGACCTGGATTTTATTATAGAATGTTGTTCTTAGATCTACCAGGCAGCTGTTATCTTGTGTTAGGGAGCTGCTATCTGGTTACCGTGCCATTGTTCTGTTGTTAAGGTCTCCATAGACGCAAATTGCTGAACGACCGATTTTAACGAAGTCCGACCAATCCTTCAAAATTATTGTGCGGTTAGTGGTATTTGAACAATCGAACATCTTACGATTTTTCGTCCAACATCTGTCAGGAAATTGATCGGCCAGGTTAAAAAATCTTTATCGATCCCAGTGCAATCTATCTATGTTTGCAGGGCCAAGCAGGCAGCTACCCTTTGTTTTCCTGGCAAATTGGTCTTTTTAGTAGATGGACAATTCGTACGATCGTATGATCGTTTTGAGATAATCGTGGTCTCATGATGACGATCGGATATTTTAAAAATCTTTATATCTATGGCCAGCTTTAGGCTGCTGGGTGGGGGAGGGGTTATATTACTCCAACTTGCAGTACAGCAGTAAAGAGTGACTGAAGTTTATCAGAGCACAAGTCACATGACTGAGGGCAGCTGAGGAACTGACAATATGTCTAGCCCCAAGTCAGATTTAAAAATTAATTATAAAATAATCTGTTGCTCTTTTGAGAATGGATTTCAGTGCAGCATTCTGCAGGAGCAGCACTATTAACTGATACGTTTTGGAAAAAAATTTTTTTCCCATGACAGTATCCCTTGAAGTGCTTGTTTTAAATTATATTAATGAATGCAGTCAGATGCAATGGATAAATGTAATGCATTTAGATAAAATAAATTGTGAACAGACAATCTGGGTAAAATTAACAAAATTTATCATACTGGTGAGGTTTTATTACACTAAAATAGCAGAATCCAACAGTTTGTATAGTTTTTTTCTTTTTGGATATAGAACGAATAGAAATAATAAAATTGTTTGCAGAGTGAACAAGGCTTACATAAACTATTCAGCAGAAACCAATTAAGACTGCTTCCAAACTCACCACCCCTTTGGTTGCTCCCTAGTTTTCCGGGTGCTAAGTCCGCAGCGTCCCCACACACAGAGTGCCAACATATGATACCAAGCGAAAAGGACGGCACTCCATTAAAAAAGGCAGATTTATTGCAGGATGCTGTGTTTCGGGAACAGATTCCCTTAATCATAGGCTTGCAGGGTGGATCATGCATGCGCCATATATACAAAAGATTGATGGCGACCCCTATTGGCCGTCATCACATATCACAGTTAAAATAATTATTTATTTCTGTCAATAAAAACATGCAGTGAACTGTTAACATTTCAAACTTAATAAAAAAGGGAGGTGCTCATCCTTGGGATCTCTCTGTGCTTATTTTTACTTTGATTGTTCGTTGCTGTTATTTGTATGTCTCTAACTTACATGGTCAGTTCCTTGTCTCCTATTGTATTTCTAACTTAGTGTACAATTATTAGTTGTAGGAACTTCTCCCATTATAGGTGCAGATCTGTCTGTATTCATCTTATCAGATTCTGATCAGACGAAAAAGAGCAAATATTTGATATGGAGTGGGGGCACATATATTAAAAATTAGAAATTTAACAAAAATCTATATAAATCACCTTATACTCACTCCTATAAATTGTTATATATTAACCAGTATGCATCTTGAAAATTTTTTTTGCATTTAGTGTTATCAGTATAAGTATGCAATATCGTGTCTCGTATTTAGGCCCTTCGGTATTATCGTATCTAACTTTAAAATTCAAAATGCCTCTCTTAGATTTATAGAGTGCATTAGATTCCCCCCTCTTAAAGGTGTCCTAACCTGTTCAATAACCTTGACTGCCAAATCCTGAATACCGTTAGGGGAACATAAATTAAAGTGCTTGCCTACAGGGGACCCCTTATCTTTTTTATCGATTGCCCTCATATGTTCCTTATCCTTTTTTAGACATCGAGTTGTACGTCCCACATAGTGTTTTCCGCAACATTTGCACTCCAATAAGTATATTACTCTTTTAGTATTACAGTTATAGAAGCCATAATGGGAGAAGTTCCTACAACTAATAATCGTACACTAAGTTAGGAATACAATAGGAGACAAGGAACTGATCATGTAAGTTAGATATATACAAATTACAGTGACGAACAATCAAAGTAAAAATAAGCACAGAGAGATCCCAAGGTTGAGCACCGCCCTTTTTTTTTTTTTTATTAATTTTGAAATTTTAACAGGTCACTGCATGTTTTTATTGACAGACATAAATAATTATTTTAACTGTGATATGTGATGAAGGCCAATAGGGGTTGCCATCAATCTTTTGTATATATTGTGCATGCATGATCCACCATGTAAGCCTATGATTAAGGGAATCTGTTCCCGAAATGCTTAAGGCATCCTGCAATAAATCTGCCTTTTTTAACGGAATGCCGTCCTTTTCGCTTGGGTATCTTACATAAACTATTGCTGTGATTTCGAAGACTTCTCCACTGTTGTTTTTCTGAGTTTAAAAATTCAAATAAAACCTTTAGAAAAGACAGATCTGGTTATTTTGTTTCCTTTAACAAATTAACTAAAACCTATTAACTTACTTGTTGTTGTGAATCTATGAGCAAAAATATTTTGTACAGTAAGAAATCATTCATCAACAAACAGTATTTGTGTTTCTCTCTTTAAATTGTAATATCTATGATATGGATAATAGTATGTAAGGCTATAGTAAATGGAGCGGCACTTTTACCAAACTTTACCCTATTTTGAACCCAGGTGTGGGCCCTTGCAACGGTGTGGAGGCAGGGTGTTTGAAACTGTAATCTTTAGTATTTCACAATTATGTGTGCCAGAAGTTTATTTATTGAGGACAATCTACAAAGGAGATCACCGAGATAATAAAGAGCACAATCATTGAATAATCAGTACATACAAACAGCACTGTGAGCAGAGAATTCCCTTCTGTAAAGCATGTAAAGAGCATATAAAGAACTATCTAGCCCCTAGAACCTGCACACTGTTTCCTCCCTAGGCAACAATGCCACTGGGGACCTAGCCCCTCTAACACTCCTTGGTGGAGCCCAAAACTGCTCAGCCTTGAGTCTGACTGTCTCTCCTAGAGAGACCTATGACAGATGATAGCTGCCTTTACACTAAATCCTGTACTAATATTGGTTCCACTCTTGACTGCCTTCCACCTAGGGGAGTCTCTGGCAAAGCCATTAGAAGCACATGGCTTTCCTTTATATATTTCAGTACACTGTCAACTAGGGAACACAAAAGGTCTTGAGCTGACCCAGGAAAAGAAGTACCTCTTCCTTAAACAAAGAGGCCCTTTAGCAGCCACACTTCAGGGATTTGAATACAGGTATAAAGGAGATAACATGGCTGTATGCATACTTATACACCTGTCAGCAGTGGGAGTGGCTTAAAGACTATTCCAATAACTAAATGGAATGTTCAGACAGTTTTGACCATATATCAATAATATAGGTACCAATAGCATTAACAATAAATGTTAATAAGTTGACTGCCACACAATTTCCCTAAAGTCTTTACATAACAAACTATTTTTCAACATTTTGTGCTTTTTCATGTTCAGGGCATGGAATCAACTTCGAACAACTTGTCAGCAAGGTTTCCTCTCATTTATTTTAGGCTGTGTGTGCAAAAAAAATTCTTTTGTGCAACTTTTGCGGACTAATGTACAAATTTATGTGAAATATTATAGATACTCATATGCATGACAAAATAAATACATCTTATTTATTTTTGCATACACAGCACAGTCATATAGCAGTGTGTACACTTAAGGGAGAAATAAAGCATAACAATTAATATGGCAAAAAATGCCATCTTTTATATAATGACCTTATTGCAACAGCCTAAAGTTTCAGCTTCTCAACATCAGCAATGATCCAGGATTTTAAGCCTGTCACAGGGGGTCACCATCTTGGAAATTGTCTGCAACACTCACAAGCTCAATGGGCTCTGAGCAGTTGTAAAGAAGCTAAGCTTAGGGAGGGGTTGTCGCAAATTATCAAGCAGAAACTTAGGTTTGCCTGTAATATAAGCTGATGCTACAGGGCTGATTATTAAATTCTGATGCTAGTTGCACTGGTTTCTGTGCTGCCATGTAGTAATTATCTGTATTAATTACTAATCAGCTAATCAGCATTATATTGTGATATTTCTATTCTATGAGTACTGTATATTATGCAGTGGCGTAACTAGGGAGGAAGCAGACCCCGCAGCTGCGGGGGGGCCCGGGAGGAGAGGGGGCCCGGCCGAAATTGATGTCCTCCTGGCTGATGAATGCAGCCAGCATCGCATCTGGTGTTTGATCCGTCATCCGTCCCCACTGCCACTGGCCCTACCTCCTCTCCAGGCATACTCCCGAGTTACGCCACTGCTCCCGAGTCCGCCTCATTGTTACTTCCGCCCTCTCTCTCTCTCTGCTCGTCTGACGTCTGTACTCGCCTCTCGCCCACCCTCCCTCTTCCTCTTGTGTCGTCGTGTGGACGTCGCACATTGTGACGTGAGTCACGTGACGGATGGTGCAGGTGAGGCAGGGAGAGCGGAAGAAGCAAGATTAGGCAGAGTCTGCCTGCCTGCACTGGCACCGCGTGACTGCTGGACTCGGGGCGGGCTGGTCCAACTCGGAGCTGCCTGTGCTGCTGCTGCTGTGCATGTGAGACAGAGAGTGGAGACGAGTACATACCGTACGTTTCCAACTTTCCCCCCCTGACCCAGTGTTTGTACCTGTGTGTGACTGTGGATGGTGCTGGCTGTGTCTGTCTGTACTGTATACCTAATAAAATGTGTGGGAATACGATGCTGCAGGGTCAAAGTTTTGAGGGGATTTTTTGAAAGTTTGAAAACCAAACTACAGATGGAGGAGAGAATTGGGGAATTGAAAACTGTAAAAAAAAAAAAATTGTAAAAAGTAATAAATCATAAGAAAAGAAGAGACCAGATAGAACACAAAAGGGGAGCAGTATAAAAAGTGCTATAGAGATATTTTAACAGAAAAGGAACTGAGATTAAACAGGTAAAGGGGTTTTGTAGAAAGGGAGAGAAAATCATTATTATCATTAATAACTGGTTTCCTATTAATAAAATTGGGATCATATCACTGGCCTTCATATATATTTATCTTTATTCCCTCTTAATAACATTTAGATGATAGATCAACCATCATTTTTACCGGCCAGGCCAGTAAAATACCAACCAGATGCCAACCCTACCTACAAATTGTAAGCAGCAGCCCTGCTTTATGGCAGCTGAGATTCTAGCTATCTGTATAACAGTGCATTCTGTCCCAGCAGCTGCACAGTTGGGGGGCCCATAATTTTTCTTTTGCAGGGGGGCCCTGTTACTTCTAGTTACGCCACTGATATTATGAGTTGGTACCTAGGCTCAGTAAGTGACAGCAGCACAAAGCATATGCAGTGAATCATAAGAAAAGAAGACCGGGAGCGACTGGGGCATCTTTGGAGACACATATCTTTACTACTAAAGGGCTGGGATTGCCTTGAGCTGATATGGAAGCCCAAAACATAACGTACAACAGTTCTAGCCTATGTCTACAGTTAAGCTTTAATCCCCTTTAAAGGAGAAGGAAAGCTACGGAGGCATTTTATTGCCAATAGATTAGCTGCAATAGTGCAATCTAGAATGCTATATTTATTCTGTAGAATGTTTTACCATACCTGAGTAAAAAGCTCTAGAAACTCTCTGTTTGTTTAGGATAGGAGCTGCAGTATTAACATGATGTGACATCACTTCCTGCCTGAGTCTCTCCCTGCTCTGGGCTCAGATTACAGTAGAGAAGGGAGGGGTGGGGGGAGAGGAGCAAACTGAGCATGCTCTTGCCCAGGGCAATGAGGTTTAAACTGAAGGCAGGAAGTCTGATACAGAAGCCCATGTGTACACAATAGAAGGAAAGAAATGCAGTGTTTCTTTTGACAGGGGACTCAGAGCAGCACTACTTTGGGGGTTTACTGGTATATTTAGATGGACGTTTCTGATAAGGCTTACTTGGTTTTAACCTTTCCTTCTCCTTTAAGAGGTTATTCTTGACCTGGGGAGGGGGGACGCAAGTGAAGGAGCACTAAGGGACACAAGAGCAGAAGAGCATGTTACTTAGTGCTCATTTATGGAGCACTTTGGTCCCCTAATCTGCATTGAGTGCTGAATTTTAAAAAATCCAGCGCAAATCTCCTCTTCTTCGGGGCAACTAATCTCCTCGAACTGCCTCCCCTGCCTTCCCACCGACTAGAATGTAAATTGCTGGCAGGATGGCACTCGGAACGCGAGGAAACTTCGGAAATCAAAGCATTCCGAGTGCCATCACGCCAACGTTTTACATTCTAGCAGGGGGGAAGGCAGGGGAAGCATTTCGGGGAGATTAGTAGTCCTGAAGAAGAGATTTGTCGCCGGTGGACTAATCTCCCTGAATCGCAGCGTGTCTCTGCCCTAAAGAGTGCAGTGTGTCAGGGCGCACAGCTAATCGCTGAACCCACACACCCTTTAGGCGTGTCATGTCGCTTATACCTTCTGTCTCAGAATGAAATGCAAGGAAGGCACCAGGAGGGGAGGACACTTACAGTAAAAGCTCCTCCATCTCCTCACTACTATAGTGCTGACTAATGTAGTCAGCGCTGTTTTAACCAAGGGAGTTGCAGGTCCCTGCACTCCAAACCGGAGTGCAGAGGTGTGTGGCTATTTCTCTTTCTGAACAGGCTATAAGCTATAAGGGGTTGTTCCTGCTGAATTCAATCTCGCATAGCTGGAGTAATTTTACTCCGGAGTAATAAGCTCTTGCAGCAATTTTACAGTTTGCTTTGATTAGTCAACTACAGTAAGATTGATTGTTCATATTAAAGTTTTCATTGAAGGGGTTGTTCACCTTCCAGACACTTTTTTTCAATTCAGTTGTTTTCAGATTGTGCAGCATAAATAAAGCTTCAATAGTTTTCCATTTTTTAAAACCAAGTTTCATGTTTTTCCCTCTGGTGTTTCAGTCTGGCAGCTCAGTAATCCAGGTGCAGAATCGGAACTTTTACAATTTGCTACATTAGAAGATACATTTCTCAGCAACATCTGATAAATACTAGTGTATGACATGACCAGGCACAGCTGGGAAATTGACAAAATGTCTGGCTCCATGTCAGATTTCAAAATTGAATATAAAAAAATCGGTTTGCTCTTTTGAAAAATGGAATTCAGTGCAGCAGTCTGCTTGAGTAGCGCTATTAACTGATGCGTTTTGAAAAAAACATGTTTTCCCATGACAGTATCCCTTTAAGAGAAGCCTATTGTGTAATATTTAGGCATCTGGCTGGGGTGTCTGGGCTCACCAGTGCTGTGTCTTCAAGAGCCATCCCCCCAAAGTCACCCCACCCACCACATTACCCTAACATTACTTTAGACAGGTTGCCCTGGAGTCTGAAACAGCAATATTAGGTAAATGTCTCTCACTTTTTACACACTCTGTTTTAGCTTGTGTGCATGCGCATAATTGCACACCTTAGAGGGAACGCCTTGTTTCTAGTAGTTCACAGATATGTGTTTTTTAGGGAAGTCAGACTCTATATTCAGATAGGAAAGGTATTTTTTTGAAACCACAGTCCGTGATACTCTCTATGGCTTTTCCATCTTTGTGGTGTCCCAGAGGTAGTCAAAATACAGATAGTCCTTTTGGAACAACTCCACCTCCTATTAATTTCTCTTTCCGGGCTTTCTAAGTATTGGATATAACTAATTTGAATTGCTTAATCAATTGCAACAGTACTTTAAAATTATGGAATTTTTCTTGGTCAATGTAATCGATTAGTCATTTATTTGATTAGTTGATTGGTGGCTAAATTGAGTAATAATTTCTTAATTATATCACAAAATGTATTGGTCATTTGTCTAAAAACAGTGGAATAGCTAGATATCTCTATATTTCTTTTATAAAAGAAAAAAATTAAATAACTCAAAAAAACACAAATAATAATAAAGAAAACCCAATTGCAAATAGTCTCAGAATATCACTCTACATTGTAAAGTTAATTTAAAGGCGAACTCCCCCTTTAACAGAAAAATGGTCATAACTGCCCATAAAACGCCAATTCATCCTACAGTGCTTTGTGTTTTTGTTGGCTGTCCGAAATCACGCCCTGTGAATAACATAGTGCCAGAAAATACTATTGCATTGTGCCTTACCTGAATTGCCTTGTCCAAACAATTTCTTCTACAGGGTTTTCACACAATTATATGATTTAAATGGCACAAGTAAGTTGCCATGATAATGTAAATTAGGTGTTTTCTCAGCTGTCATAAATACGTCAGCAGAGAAAACATGAACTGCTGCCACCTGCCCTATGTTTGCAAATGTACTAACATGGTTGAGATCTGCCTGTCAGCATACAGATGGGGCGAAATTTAGTGTGAAAATGCAGTTTGTGTTTCCATGATGAAATCTGTGCACTGCTAGGAAAAGCTGTTTCTGTCAGTGAAAAGGCAGCAGATGGTGTTTTCTATTTTGGCTTATTCACGGACTGTGTGCCACTAGCCAAAAAAGGGCAAGGGCATGGGGGGAGGGGAGCGCGGACAGCAGCTCTTTCAGGGAAAACCGGCAGTGGTTAAAAAGCTCCTGCTTACCTATCTAATGACAATTGCCATGGCTGGCACACATTGAGTGGTGACATCGGTAAGCAGGCATTTTAGCTGCACTGACCTCTGGCAGACAAACCAGTGTTTCACAGCTGGGAGGAATATTTATCAAACGCTGAGCACTGTTTTCCTGAGTAAAAATGTAACAATACTACAGAACTAAATTGAGCTCTGGAATTCTCCTCTGGCATGCTGTTCAACCCATAAGGAATATGCCCCATTTAAGAGCAATACACCATTTATTTACAATCACTAGATGGTGCAGTTTTATTTAAGCCTACTGAAAATTCAAGCAATATGGATTCTCCCACTTAAATATAAAAGCAAAAATTTGGAGAGCAAAATTTGTGCACAACAGGCAATATGAGAAAATAAACATACTTGTAACAGGATATATTCCCCTTTAATGAGAGATAAGTGTGGTTTTAAAACCATGTTTGTACAGAGATAATATGCCTTTTACATAATAACCATTTGCACAAAATGCTCATAGTGATAAAATCTTTTTTTACAATAAGGCTGCAATCTTGTGTAGTAAACACACATAGAAAACCCTTGACATTTGGTTTTTCTGTATTCCTAGCTTGTCTACTACAAAGAATGTAAGGTTTCCTTGCTCATGATATAAGTGTATTGACATTGTGCAATTATATGGAAACTGAGGAAGTGTCATCTGATCTTTATTTAATTTATTATAGAGAGAAAGGAGAGTCACCAGACAACAAGAAACACACAGAAAGAGGTAGAGAGACAGAAAGAGAAGTGAAAAATTTACATATATATTTATATACCAGGTAAGGGCAGAAGTCAGAATAAATCAATAATTGTAAACACAAAAAAATCATAGCAGAAGTCTGAGATCATTTGCCTTCCTAACTACTCCTTTAAACTATAAGTTAAAAAAAAAACCCTCCCGCAGAAGTTATTTCACTCAACAAACTTAATCAAAGGGAATTAAACCAGCAAACATAAGGCAGAATATACCCTCACCCCTACTAATGATCAAAGTGTATACTCTGATCTAATATGAGAACTGGGGATGAAGGTTTAAGGTAACAATGCTCTGTAGGTCAACCAAACAATTGTATAGCAAGGCAGCACAAATCATTACAGAATACCTCTACTGGTACAAGTGATACATTGTGTGCACATTCTATGATTATTAATGATTTTCAAAAAGATGTACATGGCAAAATAAAATTTGTATCTTATAATCACTTTGGCAGAGTACATATATATATATATATATATATATATATATATATATATATATATATATATATATATATATATATATATATATATATATATATATATATATATATATATATATATATATATATAGAGTGATATAATGCAGTAACCCTTTCATAATTAGGAATATGTGGAAGAAACAGTCATTAAAACTAGGGATGCACTGAATCCACTATTTTGGATTCGGCCAAACCCCATCCTTCACGAAGGATTCGGTCGAATACCGAACCGAATTTACATATGCAATTTAGGAGTGGGAAGGGGAAAATATTTTTTATTTCCTTGTTTTGTGATAAAAAGTCACGCGATTTCCCTATCCGCTCCTAATTTGCATATGCAAATTAGGATTCGGTTTGGCCGAACAGAAGGATTCAGCCAAATCCTGCTGAAAAAGGCCGAATCCTGGCTGAATACCGAACCAAATCCTGGATTCGGTGCATCCCTAATTAAAACACTAATTAGTGTGTGTGTGTGTGTGTGTGTGTGTGTGTCTCTCTCTCTTTACCCATATTCTAAATGATAGGGTATAACAAACCATATGACCATTCTTTACAATGCAAACCTAAACTTTACATCATCATTAGCCTCATCATTCTTATGTTTGTGCTAGAGACCTACAGGGCACTGCTTATCTGGGAAAGAAGATTAAGGTCAGTAAGGCATCACTGTAGATAAAGGAGGGATCTGGGAAAAAGACAAGAAGCTGCTCCTTCATCTTCAAAATATATCTGGGCATGATGCCCAATCTTGTCTCTCCTTGCATTCCCAGTAGGTGCCCTGGTAAATGTGCACCATCTCCTTGCTTACAGGATCCATCTTTCTTTCAAACCACATTGGTTTGTATGTATCCACAGGGGAACCTAAGGGATGAAAGAAAGTACATAAGATAGCAACTAACATGTAACCTGCCCATCTGCTTGGCTAAACTTGTCATTCTCTCCCACTTACCATCCTCCCCAGCTTTCTCCCTTTCTGCCTCTCTCCTCTTTCTAGTATTTCTCTGTTTTTCTTCAAGTCTCTGTTTTTCAGAATTGGCTTCATCCCAGTTTCCATTCTCCATTAGACGCTGGTCTGGCCTCTGTCGGCTGTCTGTTGGAGCAGTGCCTTCCTCAGGGGCATTCAAAGTAAGAGCAAGCTCAGTAAAGTAATACATGTACTCTGCATTCTTACTGTAGGTAGAAAAAATAATAGAATACAAAATAATAAATAAAGAGACAATACAGACAAGTATACTGAAAACAATATAGCTGATAGATACTAACGGAAGGGGGTTTCTTTTCCATAGCGGAATTCTGCTCTCTGCAGCCTTGTCTCCCCCATTTTCAGAGACAATACCAAGAGAACTCACAGGTACACACTCCATACGCTCATCCCATGTACCCATCAGAGTGTAATGCACCCGTCCAGTTGCATCCATTACTTCCCCAGAAACCTGAGTATTATGAAAATAATTTGTTAGGGTTTGTTTAAACAGAACTATTAGGATGGAAATAAGCAAATGTTACTTACCTTCCGAGCCACATCTCTGGAAAAGTAGCTATATGGAGCAAACTTAAGTTTACACTTATCCCCTGTCTTGTGATTTACAATGTCTATCTCTCCTGACTGCAAAAAGAAACAAGTAGAATTAAAGTAGAAATCAGGTGGTAGTGACAATTTAAGCAGCTGGGGTAAGACTTGTACTTTCCTGATCAATCCAGAGTTTTCCCACAATTATATTGT
Source organism: Xenopus laevis (assembly GCF_017654675.1). Classification (NCBI taxonomy): domain Eukaryota; kingdom Metazoa; phylum Chordata; class Amphibia; order Anura; family Pipidae; genus Xenopus; species Xenopus laevis. Next base: position 64,070,025 of record NC_054383.1, on the reverse strand, counting down.
GAACAGTTGTGGTGACCTTTTTCCAAGTATAATTATTCCCAGAGTTATGAAATACACAGTGTATAGTTCCTGAAGGGAAAAAATGCAGGGTCAGAGACAATAAGTACAGATTACATGAGGCTGAACACTGTTTTTCTTGCCAAAACAACCTATTATCCCCCACTACTGTTTCTCTCACACACTTCAATTTACCAAGTGGCATGATGGAAAGGTATTTGCCCCTGAACTTGCTGGTGACTGTTATCTCCTGCCTCAGGGTCCAGCCGTGGCGAGATTCTGCATAGTGTGCAGCTGCAGGGGGGTGATGACTGACCTGGAAGCAAAACTTTGTTAATCTGAGAAGAAGAAACAAATAAAAGCAAAAACATGTTGCATTAACTATATTTTGTCACATTAGCAAGATAAATTTTAAATAATATGAGCCATTTAAACTACAGTTCTCCCTTCCCTATACAGACAGTGCAGCATCCATTTCAGACCTGCTCACACAGCGAGCGGTAACCACTCTCTTCCATCCGATCTAACTCAAAAGTCTCTCCCAACAAAGGATTAAAGGGTTTGCTTGTGCGGAAGACAGTGGTGGAATATGAAGAGACGGTGAATGCAGCCACAAGACAAAGTTGCTCAAGGGAACTCTCACACTGAGCCCCCCGATCCAGCAGGGTGTGATATTCAAGGTCCTCGGTCAGTCGCTGAAGCATTGAAAGTGGCTCATTAAAATTAACCTTGTTAAGAAAAAGATTGGAAAGGGGGTATGAGAGAAAGGAACACTTCAAAAGAATTGTAAAGAAAGCAAACAAAATAATTTACAACCATACATAAAATATACTAAAAAACATAAAAAATATATAATTAATTATTTTGAAACACTCAATTTTTATTATTTAATCTAGCTGTCATCATTGCCGTTTTTCATTAAGGCCAGCCTCTGCAAGATTATTGTAATTACAACACAACTACTGCTGAATCAGTAGTGGAGGTAGTGGAGTGGAGAAGAATCTTCCGCTATCCGCCCTGTGTTATTTCAGCAACACTGAGAGGCACTTAATCCTCCTGTCATTCCACACATGGGGCTGAATTTTACCCTAAAAGACTATTCTGGGGAAGTGCGGGCAGATGAGAGCACATTGGCATATTCTCCACCAGTGTATTTATGTAAGCAGAGAAAATGACATGTCACATTAGTCAAAATATGAATGTACATTAAAAGCTATCGAAAGGTCATAGTGACCGTTTTTCTCTGATAGTGCTGTTTTTGCAAGTAATTGTTACTTGAAGTTTCTAAACCTGTAGTCGTATCTAACACTAGCGGACAATTGCTGCATGAATATGGTAGCGTCCTCATAGAGGAACGTGGGAAAGGGGGGGATCAGATAGATAATGTAGAAGCACCAGCAAATATAGTTATGACAAAATTAGAAATGCAAAAACTGTTATAATATACTGTAAAAAAAGGTTCAATTTCTGGTGTCAGAAACTCTAACTATCCTTGTTCCTTACTCACTGGCATGGGGATCTTGCTAAGCTCTTTTCCAATACAATTCTTCATGACACTCCACAAATTAAGGCTGTAGTTGGGTTTGTAAGGAATCCTAGTTCGTCTCTCTTTCCGGAGATCCTCTGAGGATGGTCGCACCTGAGGTCCACAAAACAATAATGACTTAATGAATGAAAGTTTCAGTAAACTGGTGAAAATCTATCCTAGATGATAGGTTGAATGTGATAAGCCCCATTTTCCACATCTTCTCAGTCTCTGAGCATTCTAGATTATAAAATCCACCCTTCCAGGGTTTTCAGTTACAGCGGCACTCTATATATAGATAGTCATATTGATATAGTTACAGTTAAATAGTTGGTGATATTTCTTGGCACAGTGGGCATGCACCAGAAGGCTGGATTAACAGCTTTAATACAGAAAAGCAAAGAAATCTAGAATAGCAGTTAAAGGGGGTGTTTGCAGGATTATACAGTCATATGTAAAAGTTTGGGAACCCCTCTTAATTCTTTGGAGTTTTGTTTATCATTGGCTGAGCTTTCAAAGTAGCAACTTCCTTTAAATATATAACATGCCTTATGGAAACATTAGTATTTCAGTAGTGACAAAGTTTACTGGATTAACAGAAAATATGCAATATGCATCATAACAAAATTAGACAGGTCCATACATTTGGGCACCCCAACAGCGATATTACATCAATACTTAGTTGAGCCTCCTTTTGCAAATGTAACAGCCTCTAGACGCCTCCTATAGATTTTGAGTGTCTGGATTCTGGATGGTGGTATTTTTGACCATTCGTCCATACAAAATTTCTCCAGTTCAGTTAAATTTGATGGCTGCCGAGCATGGATAGCCTGCTTCAATTCACCCCATATATTTTTGTTGATTAAAGTCGGGGGGACTGTGACGGCCATTCCAGAATATTGTACTTCTCCCTCAGCATAAATGCAGTGTGTTTAGGGTCATTGTCTTGTTGGAATATCCAACCCCTGTGCAACCTCAACTTTGTGACTGATGCTTAAACATTATCCTGAAGAATTTGTTGATATTGAGTTGAATTCATCTGACCCTGGACTTAAACAAGGGCCCCAGTCCCTGAACTAGCCACACAGCCCCACAGCATGATGGAACCTCCACCAAATTTGATAGTAAGTAGCAGGTGTTTTTCTTGGAATGAGGTGTTCTTCTTCTGCTATGCAAATGCTTTTTGTTATGACCAAATAACTAAATTTTTATCTCATCAGACCAAAGCACTTTGTTCAAAAATGACTGTGGCTTGTCTAAATGAGCTTTTGCATACAACAAGCCACTGTTTGTTGCGTGAGTGCAGAAGGGGCTTCTTTCTCATCACCCTGCCATACAGATGTTCTTTGTGCAAATTGCGCTGAATTGTAAAACTATTTACAGATACAACATCTGCACTAAGATGCTCTTGCAGGTCTTTGGGTTGTCTGTAACCATTTTCACAATCCTCTGCATATGCCACTCCTGTATTTTTCTTGGCCTGCCAGACCTGGGATTTACAGCAACTGTGCCTGTGGCCTTCCATTTCCTCATTACATTCCTTACAGTTGAACGGACAGTTAAATCTCTGAGATAGCTTTTTGTAGCCTTCCCCTAAACTATGATAGTGAACAATCTTTGTTTTTAGATCTTTTGAGAATTGCATTGAAGATCCAATGCTGTCACGCTTCAGAGGAGAGTCAAATAGAAGCACAGCTTGCAATTGGCCACCTTAAATACCTTTTCTCATGATTGATTGAATACTGTTTCACTAAAAATCTTTATTCAGAAAACCCCCCAGTACTCAGATGTTCCTGGGAAATGAAAGACCTACCACGGTTATCGTAAGTGGAGTAAATTATTATGCAGGCTGAGGGGGGGTTCCCAAACTTTTTCATATGACTGTATGCATGTATTTGACAACTCACATGTTCTTCCACGGTGTCACAACTTGCTGCACTAATGTTGCTGCCAGAACGCCTGTAATGAAACAATCTAGATTAAGTATGTTCAGCCTATATTTACCATGCTTCTATAATGTTCCTACTTAAAATCAGCTTGTGTTCTGTTGCATACAATTTAACATTAAAGGGGGTGTCAACCTAAAAGTCAAAACTTGTCCTTGGATAGAGTATTCAAAATAACTTAAATGTGGAATTCTGTTCTTGTCTATCCATGAGGATTTATACACCACACACCATGAAAAGTGCTACTATAAACTTACTAAGACAGTCCTCTGGGAATGCTCTGCACATTCTGGGTTTCGTTTTCTCTCTCAGATAATTGTACAGAATAGAGAAAAGTGTTGCATAGCTTGACTGGGTACCACTTAGTCCCACTCAGTAGTCTCTTTTAGCACAATAGTCTGGCCAACAGTACAGGGTGGAGACTTCAGTCATGTAAAGCACTAGAAAGCCCTGTGTAACCTAGACCCCTTGCAGTGGGCTTCTTCCCCTCCTGACCAATATTACACATCACGCCCAATACTGCCTCTTTGCACCTCTACCTGTTAATAAACCATAACTTGGTTTCATTTTACTTTAAAATAAATACATACACAATTTTGGTTTTGAGAGTGAGGGGGGCAAAAAAAATTAAAGACAATGTGGTAAGAAGCTGTGTAAGAATGTTTTTGAAGTTTGGGATCTGGCTAGGGAAGCAATACATATCTGGACAAAGAATAAGAAGGCAAAACCTGATAGCATGTACATTACTAGATTACATGTAGAAAAAGAAATATAAGAAAATTCTGGCCATATTTAAATAACTACAGTATAAATATTGTTGTGGCAGCTAATGATAAAAGTAAAGCTTATGAATCTGACCTGATTACCATGATCTGCTCCTTTTAAATTAACTGTAAGTACCTGCACATACTTCTGCACCTCAGATAAAATATTCATTTACCAGCCAAATTCTAAACTGCTCAAACTGACCTATGACTCATCGGCTCAGGGTTATGTTTCCTTTACTATTTGTGTTAGGGAGAAGTAATGATGTGTGTAACAAATAAACTATGGGGACTGGAGTACAAGTCAGAGGTATCCAAGGGAGATGTCACCAGCTGCCACATCTCTCCCATCATGCTGGAGTTTCAAAAGAAAGGCTAAAAGTAATTGATTTCTGAAGAGCAAAACTGGCAAAAATAAGGTATGTAAATACCTAAAAGGCAGAAGTACACAACAATCATGCATATTTTGGGTTGACACCCACTTTAAGCTCTTAAAAAAAAACTTAATTCATGTTATATGAAATTATAGAGACTTTAACAACTTTTAAATTTATACTTATGCCCAAGGCCATCCTGGGATGGACTGCTGATGATTTCAGGGGCATCAAAGAATTCATTGTCATCGTCTTCATCACTGAGGTCCCCTTTTCCTGTCACACAAGGGTCTAAGAGAGTACAAAAGAAATGTAGTCACATACATATAAAAGCCCAAAGTTCACAAAGAATGAGATGCTGTTTTCTTGCTACTGATGCTACAAAACAAAATTATACCTTTGGAAACCCCAGTGCGGGTGACAGCTGGCAAAACTGTAGCCCCACGGAATACCCTTTCCAAATGGTTGTGCTGTTTTGCTAGTTGTTCAAGTGTCTCTTCTAGGCGTAGTCGCTGGTCTCGCTCATACTGTAGTGCCCTCTGCCACCGCTTACTGTGACTTTCAGCCAGAGACATAAAGTCTCTGCAAGCCTAAAGTAAACAACAGATGATGGCTAAGGTTAAAAATATGTGAAGAAATAAGAGTATAAAATAACAATGTAAGAGCAATATTTAAATACACAACTGTTATTTTTTTTAATTATGCAGTAAATATATAAGGTACAATCATGTGCAACAATATTGGCACCTTTTTTTTCAAATTACTCTAAAATAAATTGATCAACAAAATAAGTTTGAAGTTGGCAAGTCCAGGTTAACACATGTTGCTTGTTTACAGAACTTTGATATTTAGTCACAACTTAACATGGCCTTTTATATCTGGAAAAACAAAGTTATTGGCAAAGATTTAGATTTTTAGAACACTCTTTGGTGTCACATCTCTCCACAACTTTTAATGGGATTTAGACTTGGCATTTGCTTGACACTACACCATCCCTGGGTGCTTTTTGAAACATGCTTCGGGCCACTGTGCTGCTGAAATTCCTATGATATGCGATGAAGACCCAGCCTTTTTACATTGGCTTCAATATTGGGCTTCTAATGCCTTTGTTATATTGTCATGCACATAATCAAGTCATCCAGATCCAGTTGCAGCAAAGAAATCCCAAAACATAGAGAACCTCATTCATGGATATGGATACTGTTTTTGAAGGATGCTTTTTTTTGAGAATAAAAAGATTTTGTGATTTACAAAAACTACACGTTCTGACCACATGACATTTTTCTAGAAATATGTTGGCTTTTCTGGTGTGGTTTGGCAATCTGCAGCCAGACTTGGTTTCTCTGTCAGCAGAGAGGCTTTGTGGATCTCCAAATATAGAGCACCTTATCATAGAATTGGTGATGGATAGTGCAAATATACTGCTACCTTGTGTAAGTTGTGCAGAAAAGCTACAGTGCCATGGACCTTTATTTACTTGATAAAACTGCACACACTGGACACAGAAAAAAAATTAAGGTTTCTGGTGTTGGACTTGATAGTGCTTCTTACATTTCAGGCATCTATTAATTGTATCCAGTACATTTAGAAAGTTTGTGTATAATAAGATACAATTTAGTAATTTCACCTTCAAACAAATGAAAAACATATAACAATACATTTATTATTGCCAACAAATTTCAAACACAATTGGTGCCAAGTGGAAAGGTGCCAATATTTTTGGACAGAATTGCAGCAGACAGAAGTGACAAAAATGAACAAATTAGAAAAAAAAGCATTTACATTGTATCTAAACAGGTGGCTGTGTATTCATGGGAATTGCTCTTTTCGAACTGAAATTGCCTAACGAGCAACAACTTCCAAAACCAGTCTGACTTAAAAGTTTAAATGAAACATTCGTTTAGAGTTTAAAATCTTTTGCTTGCCCACAAATAATATATTAGGTAGCAATGTAATAAAACCATAAAACTTATGAGATATTGCATAAATATGACGTTATTGCTTAATAACTGTATTATACAGTTCACTAATAATACATTTATTTTGGTGTGCCTACATTACTACATTAAAGGGCAAATCCAAAATAAAAATTTGCCTAACAAACAAAAACAACTAAGCAACTTTCCAATATACATTTATTAACAATTTCCATTGTTTTTAAATGTATGCATAAAAATAATTGCTATTAAAAGCAGCATTTGCTTAAAGGAGAACTAAACCCTAATAATGAATATGACTAAAAATATCATATTTAATGATCCAGGATGTCAAACTTGTCACAGGGGGTCACCATCTTGAAAAGTGTCTGCGACACTCACATGTTCAGTCGGTTTTGAGGAGCTGTTGAGAAGCTAAACTCACGGGATGTCACAAATTATGAAGGTTGGCCTGTAATATAAGCTGATGCTACAGGGCTGATTATTAAATTCACATGCTAGTTGCACTGGTTTCTGTGCTGCCATGTTGTAATTATCTGTATGAATTACTAATCAGTCTTATATTGTGACATTTATATTCTATGTGTACTGTGTATTTTGAGTCATTCCCTAAGCTCAGTAACTGACAGCAGCACAAAGCATGTGCAGTGAATTAGTATAAAAGAAGATTGAGAGCTACAGGAGCATCTTCAAAGGAACAGATCTTCCCCGCTAAAGGGTTGTAGTTGCCTCGGGCTGGTACACAAGCCAAAACATAATGTACAACATTTCTGGCCTACTTCTTTAGTTAAGCTTTAGTTCTCCTTTAACTCCTGGTTGTTACAATTTAAACAATTTTGCTAAAGTCTTCATCCCCCAGTACAGACAGGTCTGTTAATCAGAAGGCTTGTCTTACATTGTATCAACAGCCTGAGCTACCAGGGCAGAGAATAGAAAGGGACAGACAAACACTAATTTTAATAGCATAATATACAGTATACAAGTAACTTAAAAACCATAAAAACATTTGTAATGAATGCATATTGAAAAGTTGCTTGGAATTCTTTTTTTCTTTTATTATGCAAACAAAAATATTTTTGGGGTTGATTCCCTTTAAAGTGAGAACTAAAGAAATGTATGTTTTTTTTTTTTTTTTTATTTGTTTTTTATTTTCAACAGTTAATTACATACATTCCAGTACAGCAGCATGAAAAAATAGAATCTTAAAAGGAGCATCCCATTATACAATTGAACCCCAATCGGTTAAAATTCCCTTAAAGTGATATTGTTAATAAGTGTCTCTGTATACAGCCAGTATTGTTACAATTCACCATACCTATACATGATACCTGTGCATTATCAATTTAAAATACCTGTGTTGTTTTAAATTACTGTTGTGAATTTAACATATATTATTAATAAACTTATATCCTTCCATTTATTGGTTCTTCTTCCCCTTTAAAACCAGTGGCAATGCTAATAATACTAAATAAGAAGGAAAAATAATTAGTTAATGCCAGTGAACAATAGTGCCAGTGCCAGTGCTAAAATACCCACCAATTACTTGTAGTACTGCGGCGCATTACCCTTTTTGCTTGACCCATTTTGGCGCCTTGTTGTTTAGTGCTCGTGAATTTACTCATGATTAACAAGTGAAAGTGTTCTTTAGGGATGTTGGTTCCCTATAAAAAAAAAAAAAACCCCCCAACCCTATTTGTTCCTTCCAGAGCTCAGCTGTACCCAGTTAAAACTCACCCTCACTACATACAAAGATAAAAAGACAAACCCAGTGACCACACAGAAACATTTACAAAAGAAAAAAAAAAGAAAAAAAAAAAACCCCACAAAAATCCCCCAAAAAAGGGGGGGAGGGAGGGAATTCACTTATCTCACTTTCATGTTTAGTATTCTATCGCATATCTTCTTATCACAATTATAAACAAATAAGATTCTCCCACCAATACAGGCCCAATCTGCATATTATTAGGAGTAGAACAATAGTAGAACAATAGTACCTTCTTTCGCCCTCACATAAAAAGCAATTGTTACCACCATAAATACACTATATTATGCCACCCCCTACCTTCTACCCATGTTATATGCTATCTCTTATATAGGTGCCTCCTCAACTGACATGTTGTTTCCGCTTCCTAAAAATTCCCCATCGGATTAATATCCAGCCACGATTCCCATATTCTCTCAAACTTCCCCATACACCCTCTAGCCAGATAAGTAAGTTTAATAGACGGAAGTATTTTATTAATTAAATTAACCCATTGAATGACAGTGGGACTATTTTTACCCATCCAGTTCATTATCACCAACTTTTTAGCATAGAACAGTATAACCCTCATAAGTGTTCTAGTTTTGCTTAAGGGTACAAGATCATCCACCAGTCCCAATAAACAAATTTCCGGGGAGTGCACCTGGGGAAAACGCTAAATTATCAGCCAAATACTGTGACACATCCTTCCAAAACTGCTGCACTGGAGGACAATGCCACACCAGGTGCAGAAAAGATGCATCCAACTCCTGGCACCTTGGGCATCTGGCTTCCAATTCTCTACCCATTAACTGAAGCTTTTTAGGGGTTATATATAATTGATGGATAAATTTGTATTGGACCAGCCTGTCACGCAAAGAAATTAAATCACAATAAAGTGAGTCAATAGCCTCCTCCCACTGTTCCCCACTAAGAGCAGGAAGTACCTTTTCCCAACGCCTCTGGGCCCTACTAAATGGTGGAGGAATAGTACCTATGAGTATCTGATAAAGCCTAGAAATCAATTTATCCCTCTTTGGATCTCGAAGTATTACCTCTACTGGAGGAATATTAAACTTCACCTCCAGAGTATCAAACTGAGCTTTAAAAGCATGGCGTAGTTGGAGATATCTAAAAAACTGTAATTTTGGTTCTTTAAGTTTTATCTGCAATTGTTGAAAATTAGGGAATATTTGATTTGTCAAAATATCTCCCAAACATTTAAGACCCTTTGAATGCCAATAAACGACATCCTGAAGGGTCCCAAAGTGAGGCAGATTAGAATTCCTCCATAGTGGCAAAAAAGGAGAGATCAAAGGAGGCTTATGGCCAGTATATGCGCAAACAATCCGCCATGCTTTAAATGGAACAGATATTGTGGATGGATAATTATCATAATCACTTAACCGTCGATATGGTATATTTTTAAGTGCCTCCAAAGAGCCAACTGTGGAGGCCAGCAATAACAAACCAGGATCCTCCTCATCACTATGAAACCAACTATGAATATGGTAGAGTTGACTGGCCAAAAAGTAAAAACGTAAATGAGGTAAAGCCAAACCTCCGTTTTCGAGCGTAGCTGTTAGTGAGGTCCACGCAATACGTGGAGACTTATTAGCCCATATAAAAGGGAGTAAGATAGAGTTGATTTTACGAAAGTACCGCTCAGGGATCCATATAGGGGAATTATGCAATTTATATAATAACTTAGGCAAGTAAATCATTTTATACAGGTTGATTCTACCCCAAAGAGAAATAGGTAAACGAGACCAGACTCTAACTGCATTCCTAAATTGCTCTATGATTGGATTAATATTGTTTAAAATATACAAACTAGGGTCAACAGAAATGGTAATGCCCAAATATTTAAAACTATTAACCCATCTGAGGCCCTGGGGATTAATAAATTGAGTAGATATCTGATCCATAGGAAAAATAACAGACTTGGATTTATTTATAGTTAGCCCAGAATAGATGCCGAACCTCTCAATAATACTAATGGCCTCTTGCAAGGAAGGTCCCGAGTCTTCCAAGAATAGAAGCAAGTCGTCTGCATATAGGGCAACTTTATCCTCTAATGGACCATATTTAAATCCCACAACCTTTGGAGCCTGGCGAAGACAGGCAGCCAAAGGTTCAATTGCTATTGCAAATAAGAGTGGGGACAGTGGGCATCCTTGCCTAGTTCCCCTAGCCAGGGGAAAAAAGGAGGACACCATGCCATTGATTTTAATACATGCTGTAGGCTTAAGATACAGCATTTGAACCCATCTTAAAAAGCCCGGGCCGAATCCAAATTTCTTCATAACTGCCCACAAGTACTGCCATTCCACTGAATCGAATGCCTTATTAGCATCTAAAGACACAATAATCCTAGACCCAGCATTTGTATGTTTAGTCTGAAGATGTGTAAACACCCTCCTCAAGTTAATAGCAGTAGATTTAGTAGGCATAAAGCCAGATTGATCCCTATGTATAATAGAAGGGACTATTTTAGCTAGTCTAGTGGCCAAAATTTTAGCAAGCACCTTAGCATCCATATTTATAAGTGATATTGGCCTATATGAGTCACAGAACCCAGGGTCTTTACCCTCCTTTGCTATCAACACAATAACTGCCTCATAAAATGAAGGCGGGAGAGTCCCTCTTTCATAGGCATATATAAAGGTTTCGTGGAGATGTCTAACCAAGGGTTTCCCCTGTAATGTGTACCAAGCAGCCGGGAAACCATCCGGGCCCGGAGTCTTATTAGAAGGGAGAACCGATATAGCTTCCGCCACCTCATTTTCCAAGATAGGAGCATCCAAGTACTCCCTCTCTACCTGTGTAAGGCTAGGAAGGGTAATTGAATCCAGATAACAAGTTAGTTGGTCTTGTGAGTAATCAGCTTTTGTCCGATATAAGATCTCATAAAAATTTATAAAGACATTAAGTATATCCTCTGGGGCACTAACCATACTCCCTCCAGGATCCTGTATTTGTGCTATTAAAGTTTGTGAATCTCTGACTGAAGCCAGCCTTGCCAGTAGTTTACCCGCTTTATCACCTTGTTCAAATATTCCTTGATTAGCATATAATAAACGTTTACTAGTCAAATTAGTTTGTGCCAACTCTAAATCTCTTTGTGTCTGAACCAACACCTGATGAGTAGTCTCTGTAGGGGACTGACTATAAAACACATCTGCCTCTGTGAAGGCCATTTCCGCCTCAACAACCTCTGCTTTAGCCATTTTCTTAGCATTCGCTATACATAAAGTCTCTGCAAGCCTAAAGTAAACAACAGATGATGGCTAAGGTTAAAAATATGTGAAGAAATAAGAGAGTATAAAATAACAATGTAAGAGCAATATTTAAATACACAACTGTTATTTTTTTTAATTATGCAGTAAATATATAAGGTACAATCATGTGCAACAATATTGGCACCTTTTTTTTTCAAATTACTCTAAAATAAATTGATCAACAAAATAAGTTTGAAGTTGGCAAGTCCAGGTTAACACATGTTGCTTGTTTACAGAACTTTGATATTTAGTCACAACTTAACATGGCCTTTTATATCTGGAAAAACAAAGTTATTGGCAAAGATTTAGATTTTTAGAACACTCTTTGGTGTCACATCTCTCCACAACTTTTAATGGGATTTAGACTTGGCATTTGCTTGACACTACACCATCCCTGGGTGCTTTTTGAAACATGCTTCGGGCCACTGTGCTGCTGAAATTCCTATGATATGCGATGAAGACCCAGCCTTTTTACATTGGCTTCAATATTGGGCTTCTAATGCCTTTGTTATATTGTCATGCACATAATCAAGTCATCCAGATCCAGTTGCAGCAAAGAAATCCCAAAACATAGAGAACCTCATTCATGGATATGGATACTGTTTTTGAAGGATGCTTTTTTTTTGAGAATAAAAAGATTTTGTGATTTACAAAAACTACACGTTCTGACCACATGACATTTTTCTAGAAATATGTTGGCTTTTCTGGTGTGGTTTGGCAATCTGCAGCCAGACTTGGTTTCTCTGTCAGCAGAGAGGCTTTGTGGATCTCCAAATATAGAGCACCTTATCATAGAATTGGTGATGGATAGTGCAAATATACTGCTACCTTGTGTAAGTTGTGCAGAAAAGCTACAGTGCCATGGACCTTTATTTACTTGATAAAACTGCACACACTGGACACAGAAAAAAATTAAGGTTTCTGGTGTTGGACTTGATAGTGCTTCTTACATTTCAGGCATCTATTAATTGTATCCAGTACATTTAGAAAGTTTGTGTATAATAAGATACAATTTAGTAATTTCACCTTCAAACAAATGAAAAACATATAACAATACATTTATTATTGCCAACAAATTTCAAACACAATTGGTGCCAAGTGGAAAGGTGCCAATATTTTTGGACAGAATTGCAGCAGACAGAAGTGACAAAAATGAACAAATTAGAAAAAAAAGCATTTACATTGTATCTAAACAGGTGGCTGTGTATTCATGGGAATTGCTCTTTTCGAACTGAAATTGCCTAACGAGCAACAACTTCCAAAACCAGTCTGACTTAAAAGTTTAAATGAAACATTCGTTTAGAGTTTAAAATCTTTTGCTTGCCCACAAATAATATATTAGGTAGCAATGTAATAAAACCATAAAACTTATGAGATATTGCATAAATATGACGTTATTGCTTAATAACTGTATTATACAGTTCACTAATAATACATTTATTTTGGTGTGCCTACATTACTACATTAAAGGGCAAATCCAAAATAAAAATTTGCCTAACAAACAAAAACAACTAAGCAACTTTCCAATATACATTTATTAACAATTTTCATTGTTTTTAAATGTATGCATAAAAATAATTGCTATTAAAAGCAGCATTTGCTTAAAGGAGAACTAAACCCTAATAATGAATATGACTAAAAATATCATATTTAATGATCCAGGATGTCAAACTTGTCACAGGGGGTCACCATCTTGAAAAGTGTCTGCGACACTCACATGTTCAGTCGGTTTTGAGGAGCTGTTGAGAAGCTAAACTCACGGGATGTCACAAATTATGAAGGTTGGCCTGTAATATAAGCTGATGCTACAGGGCTGATTATTAAATTCACATGCCAGTTGCACTGGTTTCTGTGCTGCCATGTTGTAATTATCTGTATGAATTACTAATCAGTCTTATATTGTGACATTTATATTCTATGTGTACTGTGTATTTTGAGTCATTCCCTAAGCTCAGTAACTGACAGCAGCACAAAGCATGTGCAGTGAATTAGTATAAAAGAAGATTGAGAGCTACAGGAGCATCTTCAAAGGAACAGATCTTCCCCGCTAAAGGGTTGTAGTTGCCTCGGGCTGGTACACAAGCCAAAACATAATGTACAACATTTCTGGCCTACTTCTTTAGTTAAGCTTTAGTTCTCCTTTAACTCCTGGTTGTTACAATTTAAACAATTTTGCTAAAGTCTTCATCCCCCAGTACAGACAGGTCTGTTAATCAGAAGGCTTGTCTTACATTGTATCAACAGCCTGAGCTACCAGGGCAGAGAATAGAAAGGGACAGACAAACATTAATTTTAATAGCATAATATACAGTATACAAGTAACTTAAAAACCATAAAAACATTTGTAATGAATGCATATTGAAAAGTTGCTTGGAATTCTTTTTTCTTTTATTATGCAAACAAAAATATTTTTGGGGTAGATTCCCTTTAAAGTGAGAACTAAAGAAATGTATGTTTACTGAAAATGCAAACAAATACTGGCTGCAGATCAATGCACAATAGGGTGGCATATTGTGCTGTTGAAAAAATTGACTAGTAGAATTAAAAAACATGTTGATTGGCTGTCCACACCCCCCAATATCATCATGGCACTGCCGTTTGATGGCTTGCTAGTACCCTTTTCTGGCTTTTTGTAATGGTAAGAGAAACACAACTGAAAGCATGTTGTGAGTGATAAAAAGTTTGTGGCCAGCATGGCAATGACTACTTAGGCAAGGTTGCCTGAAACAAGAATACCTTTACAGAAGCTTGGAAAAATCCACAGAGAAAACTTTAAAATTACGATAAAGTGATCTTTTATAACTTTTGTATTCTGGGTCCTAAAGCAATGCTTTATCAAGCAGATAATTTCTGTAGGGAATGATGTATCACCCTAGTGTAAATTATAAATGTAAAGTATCAGAAGTCACACAGAAGTTCAATGATCTCATAAAAAGCTTTTACAGGCCATTGAACGCAAAGGTGACGTCTGATACCCTCATATTTTACAATAGGGCGCATTATCCTTTAAAATACACAAGTTATAACTAATTACATCATTAATCATAGCTTAGAAGGATATAGTTAACAGCATATTCATGAATCTTGTATATTAGATATTTATACTACAAAAGAGCCAAGATTATCCTCTAAATGATGTTCTTATAACAGGTGCTTAGTGATGTTATTTATAACTTGTGCTTAGTGATTTAATTCCTGCCACATAACTCACATGTTTTAGAATACAGTAAATGTATCCCTTGTTTAATATGAGGATATTAGAAGTCACTTGGAGTTCCATTACCAATATAAAGGCATTCTACCTTCTGCCTCATGCCTTTATTTGTTCATGGAATCCCTTGAGACTTATAATATCCTTATATTTTACAGTAGGGGGTATATTATTCCCTTTGTCACAGTCTGTTTTGGCAATTTATACCTTATATGCTTGTATGAGGTATGAGTGGTGTCACCACTTGAAATCCTTGAACATTATAAAAAGATTTAGTGGCAGACCATGGAAATGCAGAATATTTTCCACTTTAAATGTCAAACAATTTTTTGATTGTCCATGGACACGACACTAAAAATTCATTAAGTAAATCTACCCAAAATCTGTCTTGGAATATGCGGTCTATAATTTCACATTATAGCTGTATTTCAGCATCTATGAATAATTAATAATTTCATTCTGAACTCATGAGTTTTGCTTTAGAAAAAATGCTAGTTAATTAACAAGCATTCCCCACTAAATGAAAGACTGCAGCTGTAATAAATTTTTACTGGATGTATGATTATATAGTTAGATAAGTTAATTAACACATTCTTATTCTGGACATTTCTTTAAGTCTAGTTTTGCTCCATAAAAATTGACTGACATTTAATGGATAATATACATTATAGGAAATATAAATTTTAGTATTTTGAATATAAGCAAAAGTGTCAAGTCTGAAGGTACTTACTGAAACATCAAACAATTTCAAAGTTTATATTGAAATTAGGTTTGGGTGGCTATTACCAGCATACTGCCCTAGCTATGCTGAGTGAGGTTCAGCCTATAGGGTACTCCGAGCACTACTGAGTTTCCTTTCCAGAATTCCTTCAGCTTTGCATACGAATGAGAGTCTGTTCAACTAAATTGCTTGTCTTGAGGAACTACTCCACTCAAAGACTTTCTTTGTTGTTGTGCGTCATAGCTGTTTTGAATTGGTGGACTTACCTTTGTCAATGTTTCTCCTGTGCTTTTTCTACATATACAAATATCTCACTTGGCTTGCTTTTATTTGCTGTGTCCGACTGCAAAATGAACTTGGGTTCCAGCACATTCTGCTTGTGAACCAGTACCCACTGCTTTTCACAATATAATGAGGCTGGGTGCACTGTATAATATGATGGTCATGACATGAACCATTTTTTTTTTACCTAGTACTGATATAAGGCTTCCATCTTATACCTTTCTGCACTCAGTGATGGATCCATAGTAACTGGTACAGATTTTACTCCAGGACTAAAAATTCGTACAACTGTAACTGTTTGGATGTGTTCCATCATTTTAAAATTTGTGGATAGGGCCTTTAAAAGCAGGTATGCCTTACAGGCTTGCCCATCCTACACATGCACGCCTCCAAAAACATCTGCTGTCTATGGCCTTTGCCATAACCCTTCTGGAAACATGGTAATGTAGTACTATTCCTCCCAATTATAATAAGTGTGTCTTTCAATTGAAGGACTAAGCATTACGTTTAGTAGAGGGAATAGTCTGAGCATAGACATCAACAAAATTAATTAGGATTGGTTGTTGCAGTTGTAGTGACCATGGCACCTCTGTAATCCTTTACGGATAAGGATGCTGCAGACTCATTGATGGTCCAGTACATGTTCTATTCCTGACAGGCTGCTGTCCTTTTTGGATGCAGAGGAGCAAGGGTTGATTATGAAATTCTACATGAGCCACTGACACAAATGGTTGAGTGTTGATTTCTACAAAGCTGTTAACAGGAATCTTCGCAGGGCAACACCTTTTATGTACCTCCAGGTTTACTCAGAAGGGCAATCAAACATGGAGCACTTTAATTTCACACAATTAAACAATACATACATTGTATCAATGACAACTGCCACGGCTCTCAATGGTAACATATTGTTGGGCACTTGCTGCCTGTGGGAGAGTTGATTTTCATGGCGTCGGCCATCATCATTAAAGCTAACAGAAATTTCTTCCACCCAACAGGCAAAACATATATGACAATAGTGGATTTCAGATTTAAAAGTTTATTTGATTAGAGGGTAAATCCTTGTATTAAAATAACCAATTTGGGCTTTTCCTCCTGATGACTATCATCCTTCTTACTATGTGCATGTCTACAGCATACACTTCCATCATACTTGTAATTTTCCATAACTCGTTTACAGTGAACCCCCTCTGCTGGCTATTTGCTGTATCTACACAAAACCATTTTCAGCGTTTCTGAACCTTTTAAAATACATACCTTTAGCTCACGACCCAGCACAGTGTCTTTTATGACTCAATTTTGTAGCCCATGCTGTGGCAAGTGCACACCAAACTCTATCCTCGTGTGCTATGGTAGCATCCCTGGTAAGCACATGGACTTATATCTTCACTAAGCCAGCACTACAGCTGCCTGCAGATCATTGCTGCATACATTTGGGCCAGCATCTTAGTTTTGTAACAGCTGTTTAGCTTATGCATTACTTGTAATAGTTATTGTTTGCTGTGTTCATTTCAAATCATTCATGCACTCATTGCATTTTATTTCATTTGTTTCAGTTTCGCTCCTGCATAATATTTCAGTAACTTTTACAGACTTTATTATATTATATTAGTCTATTTTATTGGAGTGTGTGTGTGGGGGGGGGGGTTTATCTACATGTCAAACTACACACTTCCTCAGGGTAATACTTAATAAGGACAGAACAACATGTACAACTGAAAAAAAATCTAGTTTATAAGCACAGGGCCACCATTAGAAATCATGGGGCCCCGTACAACAAAATTTTCAGGGCCCCGCACAGTCCGGCCCTGCCCCAGGTCCCGCCCACTCCACACCACAATTAAAAGACCACATAGACATCAGTGCTAAGAAATTTAACCCCCCCCCACACAAGTTATAAAAAGCTATTGGTGGTCAGGGCCCCCCTACAAGTTAAAAAAAATAATTGGTGATCAGGGCCCCTATAATTCAAAAAAAAACAAAACAGCCAGAGCCCTCCCCATAAAAGTCACATTGGTGGCAGGGCCCTCATTACAAGTAAAAAAAAATTTGATGACGTGGAACCACTCACAATTTATAAAAAGCCATGTGATGGTGATCAGGGGCCCCCCCCAAGTAAAAAAAAATTGATGGCCTAGCCCCCCCCATGAGTTCTAAAAAGCCATTGGTGATCAGGGGCCCCCCTGCAAGTAAAAAAAAAATTGGCCAGATCCCCCCATTAAGGGCCTGGCCATGCTTCACTTACTTGATTAGCCGGGCCCCCCTGCTTTCAGCGTGCTGCCAGCTGCATAAAATATGACACAGCACCTCTGTGCACAGAAGCTTTTCTCATATTAAGGTTCCCTGTACCCTTGTGGTCCTTTAAAAATAAGTCCTGGTAAAGCTGTACAGTGATTGTATAAGGGGATCCAATCCCAATGCAGATTTACCGGGACTTATTCTTAAAGGACCAATGAGGGTACAGGAAATCTTAATATGAGCAAAGCTTCCGTGCACAGAGGTGCTGTGTCATATTTTGTGCAGCTGGCAGCACGCTGAAAGCATGGCGGTCCCCCCTTAGACACAAAACCCTGCAGGCACGGGACAACTGTTCCCCCTATGCCCCCCTGATGGCGGCCCTGTATAAGCATAATTTTTTTTATAGTAGGTGTGCCATTAGATACCCCTTTATGGAAAAAATATATTTTAAGTACTTTAGTAAACCCTCTGGCTTGTATACGGCATTTATTTTCAGTCAGGTCATCTGTAAGGGAGCTGAGCGCACAGCACATCACAAAAATGGTGACTTAAGGTATTTAGTGATATGAATATGTTATTCTGATAAAAATAAATTACCTATTAAGTATTATTTCCTTGAATATCCCTGCTTCTACTTACATTTATCATTGCATTTGATGTGATCCTGAACAGCGTGGCTCTCTCATTGACTTGCTTAATCTTTTCAGAGCTGTCTTGAGGAAGACGCAGACTTTCCAACTCACTTAGTGACCGCTGCAGAGCTGTCCCATGTTTTGCAATTAGATCATTGCATGTACCCAAATCTTCCACCTTCCCAGATAAAGCTCGTAGAGTGCTATGGACCTCTGCCTTATCTGTTTGAGAAGAGGGGTCCTCATCTCCAGAATCATCTGTGTTCATGTTAAAATAAGAGAACAGAAAAAGCAAAATTGGTAAAATTAAAAATAAAGATAATGTGTGAGTGAAAAGAAAATGGAAGGTGAAAAAACTTATAAAAAGGCAATAAACTTCAGATAAGGTTTGTGTGGCAAGTGTGTCAGCTTATGGTTTCAAAACACATCCTTATTTGTTATAAAAAATACATCTGGAAAATGCTTTACTTATTACTGGTTCTCTTTCTCCTGGCCTCTGTACTGGTGACTGAACACTAATAAGTTCATACAGAAATCAACAAGCACAAGTCAGTATTACTAGGAGTGTAGGGTAACAGCCATATTCCAAGTTGCCCCAAGTCAAGTGGTACCACTGGACTGGAGGCAAGCAATCAATTCATAAGCTGTAGTACAAATGTTTTCCAAAGTATCTGGCATGTAGAGTCCTAAAAATCAAAACTTGTAGCCCTAGACATATTGGGAACATAATTTAGAAGTCCCCTGGCATTCATTTTAAAGATCTTTTATTTTGGTACATGAGGACATGTAGGAGATGAAAAAGTTTCTATATTTAGGAACATTTGGTAGGTTAGAGTAGAAAGACACTATTTGGATATGCTGAAAAAAGGGGATTTATTTACTCACCGATAAAGCCTTTTCTCGTAGTCCCGTTATGGCAGCACAGGTGACCGATGGGTTAATGCACTCTTCCCTTCAGGAGGCAGGATGGTAAAAACAAAAGAATAGGCTCTCCTCCTAGCTTCCTCCTCTTCCAGGCATTGACCCCACCTACAACAGTTCCGACTAGCACAGCTTACACAAGGAAGAAACAGAAAAATCTAGCTTAAGGGTGGGAACTCCCTGTGCTGCCATAACGGGACTACGAGAAAAGGCTTTATCGGTGAGTAAATAAATCCCCTTTTCTCGGTACGTCCCTTGGCAGCACAGGTGACCGATGGGTTCGTCCCAAAGCTGTAGAGTGGGTGGGTTAGTACATAAGGAGAAGAAGAAGCAGGTGTGGAAGAAAGCCAGGTATAGAGAAAAGGGCGTGAGGAGCCCTAACATGGCAACTGAGGCTTTAAGGTTTACCCCACAACTGAATGAAGAACTTTGCGTCCAAAAACCGCGTCTCAAGAAGAAAAAAAACATTAAACTTGTAAAACTTCGTAAATGTATGTAATGAGGACCACGTTGCAGCCTTGCAAATCTGTTCTGCCGAGGCCTCATGTAGGTGAGCCCAGGATGTGCTGAGAGCTCTGGTTGTGTGAGCCGATGCCTTAAAAGGTGTAGGTTTGCCTTTGTTCTGGTAAATCAGAGTGATAAGACTTTTAATCCATCTTGCGATGGATGTCTTGGACGCTCGAGTTCCTTTGCGTGCCGCACCATAGAGTACAAATAGAGAGTCTGAAGACCGAAAGTCCTGAGTTCTGTGAAGATAGAATTTGAGTGCCCTGACAACATCTAGGTTGTGTAGTTGGCGTTCCTTAGACGACGTTGGCTGAGGGCAGAGTGACGGCAGATTGATCTTCTGATTGAGATGGAATGCTGATACTACCTTGGGTAGAAAGGTAGGCAATGTGCGTAAGGTTTATGACCAAGAGCCCCTAGTTCCGAGACACGTCTTGCTGAGCATATGGCTACCAGGAATGCCACCTTCCAGGGAAGTAGTTTGAGATCAATAGAGGCTAATGGCTCGAATGGCGGAAACTGTAGAGCTTGGAGCACGAAGTTTAAATCCCATGGTGGCACCGGGCATTTGTACGGGGGCTTAATATGTCCCGCAGCTTGAAGGAAAGTTTTGACGTCAGGGTGCAGCGCCAGCCGCTGTTGAAAAAATAACGAGAGGGCCGACACCTGGACTTTTAGGGAACTGAGTCCTAATCCTTTATCTAGACCCTGTTGTAGAAAATCAAGGAGAACTGGTATGTTCATTCTGAAAGGGTTCTGGTGAGAGTCCGTGCACCAACTGATATAGATTTTCCAGATACGGTGATATGCGGCTGACGTAACTCCCTTGCGGGCTTGTAGTAGAGTGGCAGTTACTTTGGGTGAAAATCCCTTTTCTAGCCAGATGGCGCTCTCAAGAGCCATGCCGTGAGCGCTAGTTTTTCCAAATCGGGGTGGTGAGACTCGCCCTGGCTGATAAGATCCGGTATGAGCGGCAGGCGCCATGGAGGAGCAATGGAGAGATGTATTAGTTCGGAAAACCACGCCCTCCTGGGCCAGAAGGGTGCGATCATGATGGCCGTGGTGCGGAACAGTAGCAGACGGCGTAGAATGGGATGGATCATTGGTATTGGAGGGAAAATATATACGAGGTCGAACTTCCATGGTGTAGTCATTGCATCTACTGAGAACGCTTGAGGGTCTCTGTACCTGGTGCAATAGCGGTTGACCTGATGATTGAAACGAGACGCCATAAGGTCGATCTGTGGCAATCCCCAGCGTTCGACAAGTGTCTGAAAAATTGTTCTCTGAAGACCCCACTCCCCTGGGTCTAGGAAGTGGCGACTGAGGAAGTCCGCTTCCCAGTTTAACTGGCCTGGGATGTAGATTGCCGTTAGTTGACACTGGTTGGCCTCTGCCCAGTGAAGTAATCGAGACACCTCCTGCCAAGCCGAGTTGCTTCGTGTGCCGCCTTGGTGATTGATATAGGCCACTGTTGTGGTGTTGTCCGACTGTATTTTCACGGGTCTGCCGCGGAGCAGTTGTGTCCAGTGTGTGATGGACAGGTAAACAGCCCTGAGCTCTAGCACGTTTATGTGTAGCTTTGCTTCGAGAGCTGACCACTGGCCTTGTACTGACCGCTGTTCGAACACCCCACCCCAGCCCAGTAGGCTGGCGTCCGTGGTGACTATGGCCCAATCTGTTGTTGAGCAGCATCTTCCCTTTAGAAGGTTGCTTGGTTGTTGCCACCATTCCAGTGATTGCTTTGTCAGTTGTGTCAGTGTGATGTTGGCTGTGAGGTCGTGGTGGACCTTGGCCCACTTGCACAGGAATTCCAGCTGTAGAGGACGCATGTGGAATCGGCCGAAGGGTACTACTTCTATGGAGGCGGTCATGAGACCTAGTAGGTGCATGCAAAATCTGGTGTTGACGTGTGCGGTGGTGGTGACCTTTCTGGCCGCTTTTGAGAGTTTTGCCTGTTTGTCTGGTGTCAGAAATACTTTGTGACAAGTAGAGTCGAGCCGGACTCCCAAAAAAACGATGGATTGAGATGGAGTCAGAGAGCTTTTGGCATGGTGTATTCTCCCCCCGTGAGCCTCTAGAATTCGGATACACTCCTTGGTGTTGGACAGGGCCTGAGAGCGAGTGGGAGCTCTGAGTAGTAAGTCGTCTAGATATGGAAGGATAAATATGCCTTTTGGCGCATGTGCGCTATCAGTGCCGCCATGACCTTTGTAAATACCCGCGGGGCTGTTGCCAGGCCGAAAGGTAGGGCGCGGAATTGATAGTGATGTCCGTCGAATGTGAATCGAAGGTATCTTTGGTCTGCTGTGTGAATGGGAATGTGCAGATATGCGTCGCGTAAGTCCACTGATGTGAAGAAATCTCCCTGTTGGACGTTGGAGATGACCGCTCTGAGTGATTCCATCTTGAATGTGGGGACATATAGGAACTTGTTTAGTGCCTTGAGATCGAGGACCGGCCTGAAGGATCCATCCTTTTTTGGTACTAGGAATAGGTTGGAATAAAAACCTAGATTTTGTTCCTTGACTGGGACGGAGACGATCACATTGGCTAATAGCATGTCCCTGATTGCCTGTTTGAGCGCTGTCCGCTTTGGGGGGGGATCTTGGGATCTTTGATGTCAGAAATCTCGAGGGGGGAATGTGGTGAAAGTGGATCTTGTAACCGGAGGAAACAATTTGGTGCACCCATCTGTCTGTGGATGTGGTGAGCCACGTCTCCCTGAAGTCTAAGAGGCGCCCCCCTACCGCCCCTGTAGACTCGGGAGGGGCTTGTATTTCAGGCTTCTCGTGACTTGTCTGAGGTCCCTTTCGAAGGTTGCCTCTGATAGTTCCATGTAGGCTTTTTGGTATTGCGGTACCCCTTAGGGTATGACGTTTGGGGTTTGGATGACTGTGGTGAGTGACGGTTGGCTGTGTAAGGACGAAAGGGACGCTTGAATGGAGTAGTTGTGGTACGTGGTTTCTTCTCTTGGGGGAGGAAGTTGCTCTTACCCCCGGTAATCTTATTGATGAGGGAATCTAATTCGGGTCCGAATAAGGAGGTCCCTGCAAACGGTAGTGCTACCAGATTTTTCTTGGATGCTAGGTCTGCGCTCCAAGTTTTCATCCAAAGGGCTCTTCGTGCCGCTATGGCCATGGCAGACGACCGTGAGAGGAGCTTTAAGATGTCTATAGATGCGTCACAAAGGAAATTAACTGCTTGAAGGATTTTTGAGAGATGTGAATGCATATCAAAAGTTTCATTTGTCATTGCCGATAGGGCTTCTTCTAGCCATAGAACCGTGGTTCTGGAGACACAGGCTGAAGCTATTGTGGGTTTAAAAGCAGTTGTGTTTGAGCCAAATATGTTTTTTAGAAGGTTTTCTGCCTTTCTATCTAGTGGGTCCTTGAAAGAGGTCCCGTCCTCCAATGGTATGGTTGTGCGTTTAGCCAGTCGGGCCACTGGAGCATCAACCTTAGGGATAGTGTCCCATGTGTCCTGATGGGCTTGATCAAAAGGATAAAGGCTGTCTAGTCTCTTATCTTTGGACAGTCGTCTGTCCGGTGTTTTCCACTCATTTTTTATGATGGTTTCTACAGTCTCGTGAACTGGGAATCGTTTTTGCGGACGTTGTGTGGTACCAAATAATTTGTCTAACGTCTTTTGCTCCTTGTGTTCTTCCTCAATGCCCAGTGTTTCAAACATGTCTGTTAGCAAGGTGTTGACTGCCTCAGTTCGTGATCTATGAGACACCTCAGTGGTATGGGTGTGGGAGCCAGTGCTCCCGCATTCACTAGTCTCATCTATATCTGGGAGCTCCCCTTCGGAAGAATAGTCATCCGTGTCCCCTTGTGGTGACTGGGGTGTTGCAGTAGCTGAAACCTTTCTGGGAGGTGGTGCCTGTTGAGGCACTTGTACTGCGGATAGTTTTTCTAATGAGGAGGACATAGTTACTAGGGCTGCTTGGAAGGGCTGAAACCAGTCAGGTATAGAGCTGGAGTCATCTCCCTGCTGAGAGGAGGTTTTGCTCTTTTTGTGTTCATGTGCAGTCTCCTTCGCCTTTGAGCGCTTAGGGGCTTTTTTAGTGGAGGCAGAGGTTGTAGCCGTAGGCCGAGTAAGTTCTAGGCCCTCTTGGCGAGGGGACCCTGATGCCTCAGAAGCCATGTTAGGCAATTAGTAAGGTAGAGAATAGAGGAATCTCTTTGTACCAACAAAGTGTTCTATATATGTATATATATATAATAGAAAAGGGGTGAGATGAGCTTTAAGCCGAACGAGAGGCGGAAAAAATGCAGCGCGTGTAGCGCTGTGCTAGTGGTACCTTTATTAGGCAGGTCAGAGTAGTCTCTGTAGTTGCGGAGCTGCGGTGGAACTCCGCTGGCTTTGTAACCACTTGCGTGATCGGTGCACGCGTTTGCTATGCTCGCCACCAAAGCTGGAGCTTTTGGATTGGGCGGAAGCGGAAGTTCTTCTACGCCTACAGCGTAAGTGACGTTGGGCGGTTAGTTGGCGCCCTTTTTCGCCTGCCCGCCACAATTCAAATGGCTGTGCCAGTTGGTAACGAATCGCTACCGTCTTTTTGGCAGTGATGTGGCGGAGGGGGTGCGGTAGCGCTGTAGCATGCCGTAGCACCTAACCCTTAGTTTGTGGCAGCGCTGAAGCATGCCTCTCTTGGTGGATCAGGTCACTGAGGGGGGTAGTAGGTAGCGCTGCAGCATACCCATATACCTCACCCCTGATGTGACAAAAGGCAGCGCAATAGCATGCCCGAACTTCTAGAAGTCTGTAGAACAACGCTGAGTAAATAAAATTAAGAGAATAAATAAATAAAAATAAAAAATGTTAGGGAGCATAGCTCCCGTGCCTCCTACCTCCAGGAAGCAGGATGGCAAAGAACTGTTGGAGGTGGGGTCAATGCCTGGAAGAGGAGGAAGCTAGGAGGAGAGCCTATTCTTTTGTTTTTACCATCCTGCCTCCTGAAGGGAAGAGTGCATTAACCCATCGGTCACCTGTGCTGCCAAGGGACGTACCGAGAAATATATGATTCTCAGGGGTCAAATTACTATTGGGGTCAGTAATGACATACATTGTTCTGATTTTGCAGTAGCTGAAGTGACAAAAATTTATATTCACTTTGCGGTTTACACAATCCCAAAGTAATAATGAATGTATGATTTAAAGGGCAGTTAACACTAACATAAAAAATTGCCTAATAAAAGAAAACATAATCCTAAACAACTTTCCAATATACACATTTAAAAATGTTAGTGCTTTTAAAGTTCTAAAAACAATCGGTATTGAAAGAAGCATTTGCTTAACTCCTAGCTACTACTTTTTTAACAATGTTGCAAAAGTCTGAAGGGAAAAAAAAGGCTTACTATAGCTCTGCTTTTGCTACAGCAGTGAACAATCAGTCAGATAATGCTTTTAACATAAAAACTTTTAAACCATTGGCATTCTTTGTGTATCATGTATGACTAATGTATATTGGAAAATTAGATAACTTTTTTTCTTGGGTGCACTCAAGTTAGGGCTCTAGCACCTAAATTATAAACTGACTTAAAGTTAAAGGATTTTTTTAGTATAAAAATAAAAACTGGGTTCTAGATAGGCTGTGCAAAATAAAAAATGTTTTCAATATAGTTAGGTAGCCAAAAATGTAATCTATAAAGGCTGGAGTGACTGGATGTCTAACATAATAGCCAGAACACTACTTCCTGCTTTGCAGCTTTCTTCATTTCCAGTGATTGCTTACCAGGTAGTAACCAATCAGTGACTTTGTCAATTGCAAACTCACTGAACAGTTATGTCCCATGTGGCCCCGCCCCCGATAAACTCAGAGTTAGGGAGCTGAAAAGCAGGAAGTTGGGTTCTGGCTATTATGTTAGACATCTGTTCACTCCAGCCTTTACAGATTCAATTTTTTTGCTAACTATATTAGAAACATTTTTTATTTTGCACATACTATCTATTTACCCAATTTTTATTTTTACACTAAATTGTTCTGAGTCTTGGTCTCATCTAATTATTATTCTTTCAGTCATAGAATAGCAGAACTTTGGTTACGATCTTTATTCTGCTGTGAGGTATGCAGGTCCCAACCGTCCAACACTAATCCTGCGTTTGCATGACCCTATTTTCTGATAAGTAGAAAGTTGCCAATAATTAACTTAGCTTGATACACTCTTAAATTTTCAACTATGTCAATGTTAAAAAATTCCTCAACTATGCCATGTTAAAATATTCCTCTATGTCTGACAACTGAATTGTACCTTACTCATATGATTCAACTGAATGTATTTATATGCTTCTAGATGTGACTGACAATACATTTCCTACTGACCAAATGTACTATAACTAGATTCTAGATTTGGAATCAAAACTATAGAGCTTTCATGCTTTTATATGGGGATGATCTTAAAGCAACAGTACTATAGATAGGTCTTACATAGATAGCTTTTGGAAAATGTTGGCTCCAGTGCCCTAAAAACAATCTGGGTGTGGTTTAAGAGGCAGAACTTGTACCAATTTAAAGTAATCAGTATAATTTTTACTGAGCAGTAGCGATTACTAATACTTTTTAAGATAAAAAACATTTATATATCAGACCTGTAATTTAATTAGACAAACATATGCAGATACATATTCAGGTTAGTCATAGACAGGTTAGTCATAGTCAGGTTAAGGTAGAGCATTTTCTCTTTTTTTTTTTAAATCAGAAGAAACAAAATGCACATAAGAGTCACTACACTAACTCACCTGACTCTGCCTGCATCTTGACAGCACGGGCCTTGGCGAGTTCTAGTGCTGTGATCCACCTTTGGCGCTCTACTTCGGAGCTAGCCTTCAAATGGTAAGTTTGTGCCCCTCCATTAGAAATTACAAAATTGCAGGAGTCTTCTACTGAGATGTTTGCTGTTGCAAGATTTATTGTCCCTCGACAGGTGTGACGCATTTCTGCTTTGGAGCTGTAAGAAGAATTACATGTTAGTGTGTACAATTATACACAAGATGCTTATTGCAGTAGTTTTAGAAACATACACCTCTAAACACCCCAGAAATAACGGATTATAAAAATAATACGTTTATATGCCATTACTATAGTAATCAATATAATATAAATATGGACAACTGACATTTATTAGTGAAAAGAAAAATCACAAAAAAGAAAAGCATAACTTGATATTTGCAGATCAGTTAAGATTTTAATTAGTTAGGGAGAGTCAAGGAAGCCTAAACTTGTTAAAAAGTTTACAAAACATTTTATGGAAGTTAACTTGCTTCTAATCATTCGAGTATGACCAGTGCCAGGGGTCTAACGTAAGAGATTAAACATGAATTTGAGTTGAATTGTCCTAAAAAGTTTGTGAATTAAATGAAAACATATTTGCAAATTATTACTGCACAGTTACATTATAACCCTTTAAGTGCCAACTGAAATTAACATTTCATTTGCCAGATTATTTTTGATTTTTTTTTTTAACAGTTTGTGCTGTCTCACTTTAAATGTATTTGTCATGATATAGGAATATATATCAGAAAAGTATTTGATTTTAGGCACAAAAATCCAACAGATGTGGAAAGCCCCATGTAGCTTAAATGCGCCAATACCAAATATGTATAGTGTCATGCAGATTTCTGACTTATACATCATACTTATACATTCTGACAGCAGTACATTATAGAATTTTGAAAGCACTACTGCAGAAATTGACATACTTTACATCCAGTAACAGTTTTATCCCAGAAAACCTTATGTTTTTGGAAAGGATACATTCTGCAGAATTCAAAATAGGTAAACGTTTCTTTCTACTACTAATGACTAAACTTTAATGACTTTCTAGGCAATTTTTATTTAAAAAATAAAAAAAAAGTATGTAAATTCCAAAAAAAATCACTTCTCATCTCCCAAATATCATTACGGATCAAGAAAAAACATCCTAAATATGAATGCCAGGGGCCATCCAGTTTGATGCCTAGTGTATAATGGATCACCAATGTATCTGGCATTTAGAGTCCCCCAAAATGGGTACATATGTCTTCAAACTCCAAACTACCATGTCCCAAAGCTTGGTAGTGAGTAATATTGATTACATTTCTTAAATTGTCTCAAAGTTTGTATTTTACCCCATTATATGCTTCACATGTGGTAACATACCAACATATAACATCCTAATTATGAACACTAGGGGTCTACTAAACAGTTTGATGATCAATATACATAGATTTATCAAGCTATGCGGCATCTAGAGGCACCCAAATGAAAATATTGCACAGAAAAGTTTCAGCAAAAACATGTAATAAAAAGAGTTGGTTAGTGAATTGGGCTTCTATAGCATGCTATAGCTGGAGATATCGGAAAACATTTTGTTAAGGACGAAGAATGACTGCTTCATCACAAAGAAGGATAGCTTACCCATTAACACTACATCATAAAGAGATATTTTATATTGTGTCGACACCTCTGGGATTCTGCTTAGGCGTCAAAGGTTGGAATAGCTGTATTGCAAGTTTTCATGCTCAAACGGTTGCCCTCATCAGTAGGGTGGCATTTTTTGTGTAGGCTATACCCCTGTATAGCAGGTTTTTAAGCTCCCCCAGTAAACCCAGTACTTGTGCTTCAAGAAGCTTTGCAGCATTAGTAAGGGATGGCACTGCCCAACTCCAAGTCACAGTTACTTGTGTAACTAGAAGGAAGGGGTTTGGGGCAGCCAATCCTCCCTAAGTGGGAGCTGTAGGGAATTAACCATTCCAAAAGAAAGACAGCATGAGACATTTAAGATTGACGATGATGGGTCTAGGGATTACAATTCGGGTTTGGGGTTTTTGCATTTGGCGTTAACTTGTGTAAATGTAACAATCAATGTTAAGGGAAGTAGCCCCCAAGTCTCTGATCTGATTTCAAAGTACCTGACTATGGGGTTAACATTGAGTTAAGAATATTTATTCAAATCTGTGTGTATCCAAAACCCTAAATATTTGAAGGTGGTCACCCATTTTTACCCGTGTGCCTGGGCGAGTGAGTTTGGAGGAGGTGCATCTATCGGAAATATGACTGATTTAGTCAATTTATTTTGAAGCCAGAGTAGATTGTGCGGTCATGAATTATAAACAAGCAGTTGTTACTGCTTGGTCAGAGTTGGCCACATACAGTAGGGTGTCATCTGTGTACATCGAAATAAGTTCCACCATATTACCCAGTTTAAGAAGATTTAAAGGGCATGTAAAGGCAAAAAATAAAATGCCATTTTTACTTTCTTTAATGAAAAAGAAACCTATCTCGAATATACTTTGATTAAAAAATGTGTACCGTTTTTATAAGAAACCTGACTGTATGCAGTGAAATGCTCCCTTCATTTACTACTATGGATAGGAATTATCAGATGGTCCCAAACTGCTCTGCAGGGAAACAATCATACTTGTGAACAGCAGGGGGAGCCCCCGCCTTACTTCCCAGCCATGCAGAACTCAAGCAGCTTTGTTTATGACGATCCCTTTGCAGCCCAGACCACACTGAGCATGTGACCCCGTGTAGCCAACTTTGAAAGCATAAATTATTTGTTTGATTAGGCTTGTGGTGCAGTGAGTTCATGTTTATATTTAGTATACAAAATACAGCACTTCTAGCCTTATTCTATTTTAGACTTTACACACCCTTTAATGCAGGCATGCCATGGGTTCCATTGCAATTGCAAATAATGAGGGGGGGGGCACCCCTACCTTGTATCTCTACTGATTGGGAAGGGATGAGACAGCTTGGAGTTAGTTCTGAACTTGGCCACTGGGAGAGCATAGAAAGCTTTAACCCAAGTAGATGGGAGGGATTCCTATCCGGTACATTGTAAGCAAGAGGTATTCTGAAGTCGAAAGTTTTTTCGTCATCAAGTAAGAAAAAATGACCCTACTAGCCTATTCCCTGAGTGGTCATGGATAGTGGATATCTTGTTAAAAAGACATCTGATTAGGGATGCACCGAAACCAGGATTCGGTTCGGGATTCGGCCTTTTTCAGCAGGATTCGGGCGAATCTATCTGTCCGGCCGAACCGGATCCTAATTTGCATAAGCAAATTAGGTGCGGAGAGGGAAATTGCGTGACTTTTTGTCACAAAACAAGAAAGTAAAAAATGTTTTACCCTTCCCACCCCCAATTTGCATATGCAAATTAGGATTTGGTTCGGTATTCGGCCGAATCTTTCATGAAGGATTCAGGGGTATGGCCAAATCCAAAATAGTGGATTTGGTGCATTACTCGCATTAATATATTAACGGATATTATTTCCTGCATATGTACTGGCTGATAAATAAAAAAAGATAGATTTAAGAAGGTTGGATGGGTTTTTAGCAAGTGAGGGAATACTAGGTTATGAAATATAGCTCATATTACAAATTGATCCAGGGACTGGTCCGATTGCCATCTTGGAGTCAGGAAGGATATATTTGCGAATAAACTGCCTCATTTCCAGAAGAAGAAGTTTTGAGTATGTAAAATTGGGGTTCTGATGAGGCAGAACATTGATATTGGATTTAACTAATGTTTACATTTTATAGAAGTAGGTATAGAGATCCATATTAAAGAAAGGCCCTTTAACCAGAAAACCCTAGGTCACAAGCATTGTAGATAACAGGTCCTATACCTGTAGTAAGAATTAGCTGCTGAATTGGGGTCCACATGCATGTTCAAGCAAAGTGACAATCACACTGAGCTAAACTGAGTCACCACACATGCCAGACTACACTGAGAAGGTGTCTACAGGCATGGGATGTAAAATATCTGAATTGACAGGGTATTGCACTGCTTATGCTTTATTTCACTTACTCTAATCTATCAGTAACTGTGCTTGCTGGTGAACATAGCGGTGCCTTGATTACCCAGGGCTACCTAATTCAGAGAGAGAGGCGAAGAAAACCCAAAGGAACTGGAGCTGCCTAACAATTAACCTATTATATGTGTCTGAGCTAAGAGAAGCAGAAGCCAGGGTGGGGGGCAAAGCAAAGAAAGGAAAGCAGTAAACATGCTGTCTGGAGTTTTCATACCAGGTAACTGCTGTGTGTAACAAAGTGCACATTTATTACAGATATTTATTTAATAAATGGAGGGGGCCTTTACAGAAAACTAGCCAGGATCGTGCCCTCACTTATTATGTACATGCGCATGACCCAACTTGGCTACTAGTGATGTAGTGCTCGTGAGGGGAGTTCATAAAATTCAGTAATATAGTTCTCCCACAATTTTTGCAAGATAGACGTCCTGTAAATAAGTTAACACAAGTACATTCAACGGTGGTATAAAGACTGCAATACAATAAAATTTGTTATTATAATTTGTTTAACTAAAACGCCATTGCCCAATGTACAGGACCTTGAATAGTATACTGTAAATGAAAAATTGTAATAGCTTTTTCCAACAGCCTAACAGTTTGGAAGCTGCTTCTAAGATCTTTAAAAATGTGTGTTACTTTTTAATTAGCATCTTGAATTTCAGTACTGCAGAGAATCTCTTGCATCAGCATCTTTGCACTAATGAACAGTAGATGGGTGTCAATTATAAACAGTGTGCAAATTTGCAGATGGGCAGTAACCCATAAGTATACTGTGTATGTGTTAATACAGTTTTGCTAATGAAGGTGAATTGCCCTTTAAGTTGAAAGTCTTGGTTCTGCCAAGACACTGGCTTATCTTATTATTAGTTACAATTTTATATTTGCTTATCTTAACAATGCTACAAATGTTTCTAAATGCAGCAGTCACATTTTCTGGGATCTCTGACAAAATCCTCTTATTTAATTAAAGGAACAGTAACAACAAAAAATATAAGTGTTTTAGGACAGAGACACACGCTGCTATTGCAGGAGATTAGTAGCCCAGCAACAAATTGCTTCTTCTTCGGGCGACTAATCACCCCAAAAAGCCTTCCCGTCGGCTAGAATATAAATCGCTGGTGGTATGGCACTGGCGGGATGGCCCGATGTTTCCTCGTGAGGCATTTTCGGAAAATGAAGCGTTCAGAGTGCCATCCCATCGGCTGAGCTGTCAAAATCTGGACTGTCTCGTGAAAAAACGGGACAGTTGGGAGGTAAGAGACAATGGTGGCTTAATTATACAGTGGAGCAAGGTGATATTTAATCCTTTCCTTAGACAGTTGGGTTGGGGAGAAAGCAGCACTCCTGGCTTTGTTGGCTACTAGTGATGTAGTGCTCGTGAGATAAGTATGAGAAAAAGGCATTGTTGCAAACATTTTTTGGAGATTATATAGTTAAAAATGCAATTTTAAAACAATATTTTTGTAGCTGCAAATTATGGACAGACAGGATGATTGTAAAGCTATATTCTCCCCTTTAACTGGAGATCAAGGAAGGTCTGAAATTAGAATCAAAATAGGCCTCGCCCCTGATATTTCAACTACACAGTGGCCCAAACATCTCCCCACCAGCCAAATAAATAGTGACTGTCTATGACAATTTACAGAAGCCCTTCTGGAATTTACCAGGACCCACAAATTGCCAGTCTGGCCCCAATTAAGAGAACGTTTTGCAATATTCATTGTGGCATGGTTACTGGAAACATAATGGAAATAAGTGATATCCCTCCCAGAATGCTCTATGAAGCAGCACAGACAGCAGTAAAAATCAGTGTCTGGTCAAATAAGTGGACTGATTAACCCCACCTGTAATTAAAAGTTGTGGTCCGGCAGTAAGTCCTCTCTTTTTCTATGTTGGCACCCATAGAGTCTCTTCAGCATAAACACTGTAGAGCCTGTACAGTGCATGTGCCAATTATGCAGGCGATATGTAGTTGATAGGGAGAGCATAGGGAACTGCCAAGTATTAACATGGCACTGCGAATACCTTACTAAATGGTTCTTTGCAAAGGAGCAGACAGTAAAATGAGCAGGAAGCAATAAAGAACCATTCCTGTAATGAACAGAGTCACCACAAGGAACCACTGGGATGGCAGATAAGACTGCACTGTGAGCCCTTAAAGGGGTGGTTCACTTAACATTAACTTATAGTACGTTATAGAATGGCCAGTTCTAAGCAACTTTTCAATTGTCCTTCATGTTTATTTTTTATTGTTCTTCTGACTCTTTACAGTATTCAAATGGGTGTCACCACATCTAAAAAACAAATGTTCTGTAAAGCTACAGATTTAGTTATTGCTACTTTTTATTACTCATCTTTCTATTCAAGTCCTCTCCTATTCATATTCCAGTCTTTTATTCAAATCCGTGCAGTGTTGCTAGGGTAATTTGTACCTTAGCAACCAGATTGCTAAAACTGCAAACTGGAGAGCTGCTGAATAAAAAGCTAAATAACTGAAAAAGCACAAATAAAAATTTAAAACTATTTGCAAATTGTCTCAGAATATCAAATATTACTCACACGCAATTGTTGATTGTAGTCAGGAAAACGTAGAAAATTTCTTAGGTACTTGTAGAACTCACCAGTTTTGAAGGGAGGTCCAGGTGCACTGCCCTGAACCCTCCGCTTTAGTGAGCGGACCACCGTATAAAGAAAAAAGGGCAGGCACTAGCAGAGACCAGTCTTCCAGGCAGGCTGGTCAAAACATATAGTAATTTATTGTAGAACTCAAGGATACAACCTCACCGCCTTATGCGTTTCATATCTCGCAGCCTATGATTCTGATATATATGAAACGCATAAGGGTAAGGTCACACTGGGTGATTTGGGGAGATTTAGTCGCCTAGCGACTAATCGCCTAGTCTTTGCGGCTAAAATGAAAAATTGCCTGCGGCATGGCACACGCGTCGCTTCGTATTCCAAAGTTGCCACAAAGATGAGGCTATTAGTCGCCAGGCGACTAAATCTCCCCAAAAATCTGTTTGTAATCCTGTGTACCTGTCCCTTATCTATGGGAAAAAATAGGCATACATTTAGAAATTTAGTGATATGGGCAAAGCAAACTCAAAAAAGAAAGAAAAAAGGTGCATATGTATTTGAATGTGTGTACTTGACAAAGGCAAACGTGTATAAGTATATTTGTGTGTGTATAGTTGTGCAAAAACCTTTGGCAACAGATCACAAAGCCAGCAGTGCTGGTGGGCATCTGAAACGGCAAGAATTGCAAAATGTGCAGCATGCAGTGAAGGAGGGAAAGTGGGGGGAGGGCCTGTGGATATGTGGCAAACAGCAGGAACGTCTTGCTCCCATTCATTCCTGAGAGGAAACCACTTTGGCTTCTGACATTGAAGTATGCAGATCACCTTTTATTCATATCTTAACCAGGAAGTACCGTAGAGCTTTTGATACCCAGACTGTAAATCTTACTATAAATGGGAGGTAAGTGGTTAAAAGATACTACCAGCATTAGTGACTTTATTGAATCATTTCATCATCATGTGATGATCATTTGGTTTACACTGTAACAGAATACAGGAGAGGTTTTGAGGTTATTTCATATGATTAACTGAAGGATCATGTACTCTCAGTAGACCAAAAGAGTTTTTATATTAGAGGCTATAGAGTTTAATCTGACCAATATTTATTTATTGTTTGAATATGAATATTAGAACTACTTGAATTACTGCAGTGAGAAGTTGGTTTTTTCCAGAACTTCTTTATGTGACTTCACTAAACTCATATTGAATAGTCTTAATAAATTAATTATGTGGAAGCATAGCTGCCTTAAATGTTATTCTGTACTTAAAATTGCTCTCATACTTTACTGTGATCTATTCCTGGGCTACAAATGATCTCTTTTATTAGAGGTCCTTTCTGGCCAGTATAACAAGAAAAAAATCAATGGGTGTGTCCCAACATGAATTTCCTAAAAATACAGTAGCAAGTTGGCAGCCAATCACCTCCAACAGGTAAGATATACTGTAGCTCACGGTCAGTTACACAGGGTCATTGGCTGCCCTAAAATCGGACGGGGATTGGTTGGAATCCTACAAAGCGCTAGGAGCACCTAGTTCTCCTGACAAGCCCGGGAAAGCAGCCAACAGAATATTGATTAAGGAAAAGTAATCAAAGCAGTGAAAAAACAAGCTTTAAATATACTTTCTTTCTATTTTACATGTGTATAATGCAATGGCCTGTACACATTTAACGGCAATGACAGTGCCACCTTTTCTGGAAAAAAATACCGTCCTTCCTATATATTTAGCTTTTTTCCCTATTAATAACTTTGGGATCACCCATAATTTTTACAGGCCAGGTGGCAACCCTAATAGTGAAACATATGTCAGTCAGTGATTTGCCCTCTGTGCAATTCCCTGCTTACTAATGGCCTCTTCTTTGAGCAGAAAGGTACCACCTGGCCACTGATGGTGCACTCAAGGGTTTTGGCATTATCACCTGGAAACATGGCAAAATTTGCTTCCAGGCTAATGGCTCTTTATGACCTTCAGGTTACAGGTGATCAAAAGCAGAGCCTTATTTACCTAATGTATAGGTCAGCACTTGTATGCATTGTTTTTCTTTAATTACGAATGATACGATATAGAAACATGTTAGCAGCATTCCATCCAATCATACCATAGCTTTATGACTTCACTGTTAGTCATACCACAAGTTATAAAGTAATCTCTGATAGTTACAAGTCAAAGAATCAACATTATCTACACAGCATTATCAGTGTTAAGTTCTAAATATAAATCGATTGTCGGAAACAGATAAAGGAAAGGGGACTTTAAACTATAAAATTCACTTAGCTTTCTCTTACTTGACTTTTAAATGTATGTGCGCGTATATATTTTGCTAAACAGTTTCAGCTAAAGTGCTTTTTCACATAGGAATTAACTTTTAGCGATTCATTTCCACAGAGCAGGGGCTTGGTATAATGCTTGCAACTCACCGATAATAAGACAGCAACCCATTGCTTAACACAAACCATCGCCTCTGGTATCCCTTGATATAATTGGTCCATTTAAAAAGCCAGCCCTCCCGGGCCGAACCCGAGGTAGACCCCGATGAACTACTTGAACTATCCCTGGTCTGGGCTGGCCCGGTTCCAGGGGGTGGAGGTGGTGGTGGCAACGGTGGCGCGCCCCCAGGTCCGGGACCAGACGGAGGGGGCGGTAAAGCCAGAGACGGAGACAGGGAACCGGAACCTGGAACGGTACCGGAAGCGACGGGAACCGTGCGTACTTCGGCCATCGGTATACACTGCAGCGACAAGCCGGAACCGGGAAACCGGAACCAGAAGACACGTCATGGACATAGACAGTGTATCCTATAGGCGGGGCCCCAGCGTTTGGGAATCGAAAGGAAGTATGAGCAGAGTTGATATCGGCAAGCGACATCTTTCTTTTGGGCGATGTGTCAGAAACGTATTCTTTTGCTTGATCATGCAAGATATTTTTCAAATTGAACATATTAGTGTAACGCACAGTAATAGTGTGACACATCTCTTCAATAAATTAGGATGCTAGAAAATGTAAAAAAAATAAAATACAGTCAAATTAGACTTGAAAAAATACATTCAAGCGATAAGCCTTAAACGAAAGAACTCACCGCAGATGGGAATAAAAAATAATATCATTGAGTTCACGCGAGATGTATGAGTTAATGGCCATGTGCAATAACACTTTATGGAGAGGGCTGTGGCCTGTGAGGTGTAATGTAAAGTTACTGGCATGTACAATTGAAATGGTAATATCATTTTTAGTGACTGGCTGAGGAATGCTGGGAATGGAAAAGATCCATGGAAATGAAAACACAATGCTTGTTTTCTTTCTTTTAATTGTTTAAAATGTTTTTTTGAAAATATTCAGCAACATACAAATGATTGTTAATTCCTATGTATGTAACAGTCCATGTAATACAGTTGCTTAATAAAAAAATAATTAAAAAAACATCACCAGCTCCTTCTTCAGTGGCTTCCACAGCTTCGACAGTTTTCCAAGGCAGCTGTCATTTCTCTTCTACCATAATCCTGTTTGGTTAAGGGGCAGTTATGAGTAGAGGCTGGAGGAACAGTTCCACTAAGTAACTTAAAGCCTGGGGGGTGGCACCACCATGGAACAGACAACCATTGGGAATTGTAAGGAGGCATGGCACAAGAGGGTTAGACAGGAGGCTAGCCAGATCATACATGTAAATCGCACAGTTGTGTAGTACCAGGGGTTATAGCTGAATACAGTATATCTAGAGACAGAGTTGGGCCATAAACTAAGGATCAAACAAATATAGCACCAAGGGATCAGAATCAAAGTCAGACAGGCCAGCTTTCAACAACCCTAACTGAATTGCAAAAACACTGTATCACCCACACACACACACACACACACACTACTTCCCACTCAGCACAACATAATCTGTTTGATCAGGCAACATGCACACAGGATATAGAAAGAAAAGAACTCACAAGTCCATGCTGTGGCCACTCTTCCATTGTGTCCAATCCCAATAGTGTGCTGGTTCCCTCATACTGGTCTCCAATCCAGTGGACATCATATGTAGGGGATTTGTTGGGTGAGAAAGCCATTCCACACACATGGGATAAAAATCACTATCCAGCTTTATTGGAATGATTAAAACAACAAACAGGCATCCTTTACAGATGTACTCCTACCCTATGACATGTTAGATCACCTGACGCGTTTCATGCCCCCTTCTGGCACTTCATCAGAGGTGAGGTCACAGGATATCCTGTGCCTTATATACCTGTGTTCATTAAAAAAATCTCAGATATAAAACAAAACTAACAAAAAACATATTTTGTTTGTTACAAGTCATATTGGTCACAACAAATATTGTCATAATATAATATAAAAGACACATTAGTTTTTACACTTCCTTGGCAGCAATATTATTCACTTATAAGTCATTAAGTATGCACATTTATGGGTTGTTATACACACATTATGGCTGAAAAAAGCAGGTTACTTCCCAGTCATTATTTAGACCATGTGGGTGCCTAGTCTTTAAAGTAAAAATCCAAAAAATTTCCCTTTGATCAATTATTTTCTTAATATCGCCTCCACGTGGTCCCAATTTGACATGTTCTATGCCCTGAAATTTAATATGTGAAAAATCACCCCCATGTCTGCGCATGATATGTTTACCAATAGCAGATGTTTGTTTGTTTGTTTGAAAAATTTGTTTCTTCTATTTTATCCAAATCTATGGGTATTAAATGCTCTCTTACCCTCTCTTTCAGTGACCTGTATGTTCTGCCCACATATTGGGCACCGCAACTACAAGTCGCTAGGTAAATGAGACCCCTTGAATCGCAATTTATATAACTTTTTATAGGATACGTCTCTCCTGATGTCATGCTCTTAACCTTTTAAATGCCACAGATCGTAGAATCTACGTTCTGTGGCAAAGGTACTTGAAATGCCACAGAACGTAGATTCTACGTTCTGCAGCATTTCCCTCCCTGCAGAAAGCGGTGCGCATTTAAAAGCTGCGCACCGCTTCTGTTCCGTTCAGAACCCCCTAGGCAACGAGCAAATAAGGTTATACTTACCGATCCGGTAAGCGATCGGTTTTGGGCAGCCAATAGGAGCAGTGGAGACGCAAGGAGCACAGTGATGACGTCTCCACTGCTCCCCCCATAAATTACACCCGGAAAGCGCCGCCCCTTCCACTCCTGCTGCGCATCTGCTACAGTTGGAGCCCCCCTGCTGCGATTCTGCTGGTTTCCTGCCGAGTTGGTCGCTTTGATTGCCTGGATTCGACTGAGTGAGCTCAACTACACCTCTCAACACCCTTTATTTCTGTTTATTTCTGTTTATAACTGTCTAAAAAAAAATTTTTTTCTTTTTTTTTTTTTTTTCTTCTCTCTTTGGCCTTAGTACACTTTTGCACTAAAACACACTTACAGGCAACTTTGCCAAGCACACACTCACACTCACACTTACTCTTACTTTTTTCTCTATACTTTTTTTCTTTACTTTTTTTTCTTTGCTTTCTTTAGTAGTTTTTCTTTATTTGTTGTTCAAACTTTATTTCTGATCTTGTATTACAATTATTTGATTGCTTTTTACTGTTTTTTGCCATTTTATCATTGGTTTGTGTTTTTTATTGCTCTTATTGGTTTATTTCCCCTTTGCATTGTTCTTTACTGCTGGTTTAGTTCCCCTTTGCATTGTTCTTTACTACTGGTTTCCCTTTGCCGTAATACTGGTGGATCTATAGTTCAGACTACCGATTTCACCCCAAAAACTTAATTTTTATTGCTTTTGGTGATTTTATTAGTTTATTCTTTGCATTGTTCTTTACTGCTGGTTTCCCCTTTGCATTGTCCTTTACTGCTGATTTAGTTCCCTAGAAAAGTTTCCCTTTGCAGTGACGCTGGTGGATCTATAGTCCAGACCACTGATTTCACTCCAATAACTGTTCATTTTCATTGCTTTTGGTGATTTTTTAGTTTATTCTTTGCATTGGTCTTTACTGCTGGTTTCCCCTTTGCATTGTCCTTTACTGCTGATTTAGTTCCCTAGAAAAGTTTCCCTTTGCAGTGACGCTGGTGGATCTATAGTCCAGACCACTGATTTCACTCCAATAACTGTTCATTTTCATTGCTTTTGGTGATTTTTTTAGTTTATTCTTTGCATTGGTCTTTACTGCTGGTTTCCCCTTTGCATTGTCCTTTACTGCTGATTTAGTTCCCTAGAAAAGTTTCCCTTTGCAGTGACGCTGGTGGATCTATAGTCCAGACCACTGATTTCACTCCAATAACAGTAATTTTCATTGCTTTTGGTGATTTTTTTAGTTTATTCTTTGCATTGTCCTTTACTGCTGATTTAGTTCCCTAGAAAAGTTTCCCTTTGCAGTGACGCTGGTGGATCTATAGTTCTGACCACCAGTTTCACTCCAATAACAGTAATTTTGCTGCATCTTGTTGATTATATTCAGTTTTTCCCTTGCATTTTTTACTACTTGCTTAGCTCCCCAAAAAAGGTTTTCTTTGCAGGGACACTAGTGCATCTAGGACCCTTGACCACTGATTTCAGTGCAATCGTTGTTGTTTTATTGCTTTGGGTAGTGTTATTGCATTTTAGTGATTGTATTCAAGAGTTTTCTTTGCACTGTTCTTTATTGCTTGTTTAGTGCCCCTAAAAAACGTTCCCTTTGCTGTGACTTAGTTTTAGTGGTCTTATTCTGCTTGATTCAGCTGATTGTCCCAGAAATTTGCTGGCTTGTGTTTTTTTGTTTTGTTCTGGTGGTTTATATTAGCAGGGGTTAATTCTTGGTCATCTTGCTGGCTT
The DNA here is from genome assembly GCF_017654675.1 of Xenopus laevis. Taxonomy (NCBI): domain Eukaryota; kingdom Metazoa; phylum Chordata; class Amphibia; order Anura; family Pipidae; genus Xenopus; species Xenopus laevis. The sequence continues at coordinate 64,029,789 of NC_054383.1, read as the reverse complement.
GTTTTTTTTTTTTTTATTCTGGTTGTTTATATTAGCAGGGGTTAATTCTTGGTCATCTTGCTGGCTTGGTTTTTTTTTTTATTCTGGTTGTTTATATTAGCAGGGGTTAATTCTTGGTCATCTTGCTGGCTTGGTTTTTTTTTTTTTTGTTCTGGTTGTTTATATTGGGAGGGGTTAACTTTTGGTCATCTTGCTAGCTTGTGTTTTTTTTTTTTGTTCTGTTTGTTTGTATTAGCAGTGCTTGGTCATATTTTGCTGGCTTTTTATTATTCTCATATTTCAAGTAGGAGCTGTCTTGCTTTCTCATTTGTTTGACTGCCTATTGATTCATAGTTTTGCAATTGTCTGTATATTTCTGGCACAATGGCCAAACGGTTTTATACCGCTGAGGAAGCGGCTAGGTTTTGCATGGACTCCAGCTCAGAGGAATTCAGCGATTCAGATTCTGAGTATGTCCCATCTGATGCCTCTACTGAGGAATCAGAGGTAGGTGATAGCAGCACTATTAGCGCAGAGGCTAGTAGTGGCGGCACACTTACTGCTGACGAGTCAGAGGCTGGTGGCAGTGTGCCAGATGCACCCATGGAGGTTGAAGAGGGTGAGGGTAGTGGTGATGCAGCAGTTGGAGCGCCTGTGTGGGGGCCTCCCTGTAATTATGCCCCAGAAATTCCCCCATTCACTGCAGTCGCGGGCGTCAAGGTGGACACCACTAACTTTCAAATCATAGATTTCTTCAATCAATTTATTACAGAGGCCATCCTACAGGACATGGTCCATTTTACAAATTTATACGCTGAGCAGTATCTTGCCAGCCACCCTTTACCAGGGTATTCAAGAGCCCATGCGTGGTATCCCACTAATGTCGGTGAAATCAAAAGATTCCTGGCACTCACATTGGCAATGGGACTCGTAGAACGTAACACCTTAGCCTCATACTGGGATACCACTACAGTCCTTTCCATCCCTCTTTTTTCAGCCGTTATGCCAAGAAACCGTTACCAAATTTTACTGCGGTTTCTTCACTTTAACGACAACGCAGCGGCTGTTCCCCCTAATGAGCCCGGTCACGACAGGCTTTACAAATTGAGGCCCCTTATAGATAGCCTGTCTCAGCGCTTCGCAGAGGTCTACACCCCCTCCCAAAATATTTGTGTGGACGAGTCCCTTTTGCTCTTCAAAGGGCGCCTTAGATTTCGCCAATACATCCCTAGTAAGCGGGCTCGCTATGGGATGAAATTTTACAAACTCTGCGAAAGCAGCACGGGCTATACTAGTTTTTTCATGTTCTATGAAGGAAAGGACTCTAATTTGGACCCCCCCGGTTGTCCCCTTGATTTGACTGCCAGTGGTAAAATTGTCTGGGAGCTCATAACTCCACTGTTGGGCCGAGGTTACCACTTATACGTGGATAACTTTTACACGAGCATCCTCTTATTTAGGACCCTTTATTGCTTGGACACCCTTGCCTGTGGCACCGTTAGGCAAAACCGCAAAGGACTGCCTAAGGAACTGGTGGACAAGAAATTGAAACGTGGAGAAGTAAATGCTCTAAGAACCGATGAGCTCCTGGCCCTAAAATTTGCAGACACAAAAAATGTTTTTATGCTTACTACTATCCACAATGAGAGTGTAGTTGTCCAACACAGACGTGGCAGGCCCGCAAAATCAAAGCCACTCTGTTGTAAAGATTATAGTAAGCATATGGGTGGCGTCGATAAAACAGACCAAATTCAAACTTACTATGACGCCACCAGAAAAACCAGGGCCTGGTACAAAAAAGCAGCAATTTACATGATTCAAATGGCCCTCTATAATTCTTATGTCGTTTACAAGGCGGCAGTACCAGGCCCCAAATTGTCTTATTACAATTTTCTGCTGCAACTGCTCCCTGCCCTTTTGTTTGGAGATGTACAGGAGGTTCCAGATGTGCCTGGCAATGACAATGTTGCCCGAATGGTGGGTAAGCATTTCATTGCCCAAATTCCACCAACACCTAATAAAAGATATGCCCAGAGAGCTTGTAAGGTTTGTCGTTCCAGGGGTGTTAGAAAAGATGTGCGGTATTTTTGTCCCAAGTGTCCTAGCAAGCCTGCTTTGTGTTTCCAACCCTGTTTTGAGGTGTACCACACTGTGGTACACTACGAGAGGGCTTGAATTCTGTGTTGTGTTGGTAGGTTAGGGCTCTCTGGGTTTGTTGGTGGTAAAAGGATTTAGTAAATCTGTATAGTAAGCTTGGCATTCTCTGTTTAGGTGGTTAGGTGTGCTGGCAAAGTGATGCACTTTTTTTTTGTGTTTTGTGCAGTGGTTTTTCAGATTCATGCACTTTTTTTTTGTGTTTTGTGCAGTGGTTTTTCAGATTCATGCACTTTTTTTTGTGTTTTGTGCAGTGGTTTTTCAGATTCATGCACTTTTTTTGTGTTTTGTGCAGTGGTTTTTCAGATTCATGCACTTTTTTTTGTGTTTTGTGCAGTGGTTTTTCAGATTCATGCACTTTTTTTTGTGTTTTGTGCAGTGGTTTTTCAGATTCATGCACTTTTTTTTTTGTGTTTTGTGCAGTGGTTTTTCAGATTCATGCACTGTTTTTTTTTGTGTTTTGTGCAGTGTTTTTTTCAGATTCAAGCCCCCCATTGAGATCAAACATTTCACGCTCTAGGTTTTTGTGCACACACTAGCAGTAATTGGTTAGGTGTGCTGTCAAAGTGAAGCTTTTTTTGGGCTGTCAAAGTGAAGCGTTTTTTGTGCAGTGGTTTTTTAGATTCAAGCCCCCAATTGAGATCATTTTGGCAGGTCCCTTCTTCATTTATAAATAGGTTATAGATATTGGTAATGAAAAAAAAAGTTTGACAAAATAAAAGTTGGCAGTTTTTTTTCTGTATAGTAATGATCTTTGATTTATGGTGTAGGATTTGGCACAGGGTGTGCAATTTTTTTGTGCTGTGTAGCAGTAAAAACAGTTGTGTGTGTATATAGGTTTGTTATTAGTCTATGCATTCAGCTTTTGTGTTGAGCTACGGTGCTTTAGGCCAGTTGTAGTGTTATGGATAGCATTTGTATTGCGCTGGTGCCATAGCGAACTGAGATGCTGGTTGGTCGAGAGGGCGCACGATAGAACTTGTGGTGCGTGATGAATACGTGGGATGATGTGCATCTCTAATGCTGATGCCACAAGTCTTTTTTTTTTACTGGCACCTCAAAAGCTCATCTATCAGCGCAGTTATCTATAGTTTTGTCTGTATTTCTGGGCAACATTTGCATTTGTTTTTGTAGATTTAGGCATCTCTGGATTTGTGGGTAGTATGTCTTCAGTTTTCTTGAATAGCAAAGGTTTTTGAGCACAGGGTGACCGAAACACTATGGTCTATCGTTTAGATTTGTTCTTAGTGTATGCATTCAGCATATTTTTCCTGATAAGTTGTGGTTGGAATAATCCATTTTTTTTGTACTTATAGCACAAAGTGAATATATAAGCAGTGTTTAGGTTAGACTAAGTTGCAGTGCTCTCTGAATACTAAGGGCTGGGACACACTGGGCGATTTGGGGAGATTTAGTCGCCTGGCGACTAATCTCCGCGACTTTTCTCCCCGAATGCCTCCCCTCGCTCTGCGCCTGGCTAAAATGAAAAATCGCCTGCGCTAATCACACGTGGCGATTCGTTTTCCGAAGTCGCCCGAAGTTTCCTGAGGCAACTTCGGGCGACTTCGGAAAATGAATCGCCGCGTGTGATTAGCGCAGGCGATTTTTCATTTTAGACAGGCGCATAGCGAAGGGAGGCATTCGGGGAGAAAAGTCGCGGCGATTAGTCGCCAGGTGACTAAATCTCCCCAAATCGCCCAGTGTGTCCCAGCCCTAACAGCACTTTGCCATACCTGTTACCAGCGGGGCACCAGCTTTCTACAAACTTCTGCTGCTGGGCATAATTTTATCTCCGCTGCTAATGCCCCAATCCTTATTGTTGCCACCTAAATTCCTAAACTTCTTAGGACACTTGCATAATTTATGGGCCAAATTTACTATGGATGTTGTTGATAAATATATCTGCAAATGTGGTACAGATTTTGTCATTGCTGAAATAGTGTAGGAAGAAGCAAACAAATTGGTATTGTAACACCACAGGACAGATGAAACTCAAAGACGCTCCACTGAATCCAAAATGGTGAGTGAAATATGTTTTGGGGTTAATATGGGGTAGTAGCAACCATATACAGATCCACAGAGTAGCCCCAAAATTCTCTAGGAGAATTCTTGGGGATAAATCTAACTTTGTACATTGTATTTTCCTTTATTTCAGACCAAAGCACAGAGTTTTACAATGGAATGCAACCACAATTCTCCACATAGTAAAGCAAGAATGGCATCTCTGAATAGTTGAAGGTGTTTATTTTCAAGAAATCTATAGTTTTTGGGGGTTATTTCATTGGTAAGGGACAGTTTAGGATGAAATATGGATACTTGCACATAAATTTACAGAACCAATATTAGACATTGTGCCTGTTTTGGGGTGTTTGGTGGCTGCGTATCTATGTCTATTTATACATATGGGGTATCATTTTATTCAGGGGAACGTGCAGATTGTTATTGAGCAGGTTTTTCTCAGTTGCCATGGAAACTTAGAGAAAAATATAACTTTTTATATCTTTTTTCCTTTATTTCAGACCAAATTGCTGACTTCTATGAATGACTGCAGCCACAATTCTCTGTGTAGAAAAGCGAGAATGGCATCTTTGAATAGCTGAAGAAGTGTACTTTTCGGATATATATGGTTTATGGGGGTTATTTTACAGGTAAGGGGCAGTTTATGATGAAAAAACTTGAGAACTGTACATAAATTTGCAGCCCCAATATTACGCATTGTGCCTGTTTTGGGGTGTTTGGGGGCTGTGTCTCTATGTGTATCCATACATATGGGGTATTGTTCTATTCAGGGGAACTTGCAGATTGTTGTTGAGCAGGTTTTTGTTAGTTGCCATGGAAACTTTGGGAGAAATCTAACTTTGGAACTCTTTTTTCCTTTATTTCAGACCAAATCGCTGACTTCTAAGAATGACTGCGGCCACAATTCTCCGTGTAGAAAAGCAAGAATGGCATCTTTGAATAGCTGAAGAAGGGTACTTTTCGGATATATAAGGTTTGTGGGGGTTATTTCACAGTTTGGGGGGTGTTTAGACTGAAAAACTGCAAGTAGTACACATAGAGCGCAGCCCCCAGATTTTCAACTGCAATTGCCCTTATGCGTTGCTCCTGTTTTGGGGTGTTTGGTGGCTGCGTCTCTATGTGTATCCATACATATGGGGTATTGTTCTATTCAGGGGAACTTGCAGATTGTTGTTGAGCAGGTTTTTGTTAGTTGTCATGGAAACTTTGGGAGAAATCTAACTTTGGAACTCTTTTTTCCTTTGTTTTAGACCAAATCGCTGACTTCTAAGAATGACTGCGGCCACAATTCTCCGTGTAGAAAAGCAAGAATGGCATCTTTGAATAGCTGAAGAAGTGTACTTTTCGGGCATATAAGGTTTGTGGGGGTTATTTCACAGTTTGGGGGGTGTTTAGACTGAAAAACTGCAAGTAGTACACATAGAGCGCAGCCCCCAGATTTTCAACTGCAATTGCCCTTATGCGTTGCTCCTGTTTTGGGGTGTTTGGTGGCTGCGTCTCTATGTGTATCCATACATATGGGGTATTGTTCTATTCAGGGGAACTTGCAGATTGTTGTTGAGCAGGTTTTTGTTAGTTGCCATGGAAACTTTGGGAGAAATCTAACTTTGGAACTCTTTTTTCCTTTGTTTTAGACCAAATTGCTGACTTCTAAGAATGACTGCGGCCACAATTCTCCGTGTAGAAAAGCAAGAATGGCATCTTTGAATAGCTGAAGAAGTGTACTTTTCGGGCATATAAGGTTTGTGGGGGTTATTTCACAGTTTGGGGGGTGTTTAGACTGAAAAACTGCAAGTAGTACACATAGAGCGCAGCCCCCAGATTTTCAACTGCAATTGCCCTTATGCGTTGCTCCTGTTTTGGGGTGTTTGGTGGCTGCGTCTCTATGTGTATCCATACATATGGGGTATTGTTCTATTCAGGGGAACTTGCAGATTGTTGTTGAGCAGGTTTTTGTTAGTTGCCATGGAAACTTTGGGAGAAATCTAACTTTGGAACTCTTTTTTCCTTTGTTTTAGACCAAATTGCTGACTTCTAAGAATGACTGCGGCCACAATTCTCCGTGTAGAAAAGCTAGAATGGCATCTTTGAATAGCTGAAGAAGTGTACTTTTCGGGCATATAAGGTTTGTGGGGGTTATTTCACAGTTTGGGGTGTGTTTAGACTGAAAAACTGCAAGTAGTACACATAGAGCGCAGCCCCCAGATTTTCAACTGCAATTGCCCTTATGCGTTGCTCCTGTTTTGGGGTGTTTGGTGGCTGCGTCTCTATGTGTATCCATACATATGGGGTATTGTTCTATTCAGGGGAACTTGCAGATTGTTGTTGAGCAGGTTTTTGTTAGTTGCCATGGAAACTTTGGGAGAAATCTAACTTTGGAACTCTTTTTTCCTTTTTTTTAGACCAAATTGCTGACTTCTAAGAATGACTGCGGCCACAATTCTCCGTGTAGAAAAGCAAGAATGGCATCTTTGAATAGCTGAAGAAGTGTACTTTTCGGGCATATAAGGTTTGTGGGGGTTATTTCACAGTTTGGGGGGTGTTTAGACTGAAAAACTGCAAGTAGTACACATAGAGCGCAGCCCCCAGATTTTCAACTGCAATTGCCCTTATGCGTTGCTCCTGTTTTGGGGTGTTTGGTGGCTGCGTCTCTATGTGTATCCATACATATGGGGTATTGTTCTATTCAGGGGAACTTGCAGATTGTTGTTGAGCAGGTTTTTGTTAGTTGCCATGGAAACTTTGGGAGAAATCTAACTTTGGAACTCTTTTTTCCTTTTTTTTAGACCAAATTGCTGACTTCTAAGAATGACTGCGGCCACAATTCTCCGTGTAGAAAAGCAAGAATGGCATCTTTGAATAGCTGAAGAAGTGTACTTTTCGGACATATAAGGTTTGTGGGGGTTATTTCACAGTTTGGGGGGTGTTTAGACTGAAAAACTGCAAGTAGTACACATAGAGCGCAGCCCCCAGATTTTCAACTGCAATTGCCCTTATGCGTTGCTCCTGTTTTGGGGTGTTTGGTGGCTGCGTCTCTATGTGTATCCATACATATGGGGTATTGTTCTATTCAGGGGAACTTGCAGATTGTTATTGAGCAGGTTTTTGTTAGTTGCCATGGAAACTTTGGGAGAAATCTAACTTTGGAACTCTCTTTTCCTTTTTTTTAGACCAAATTGCTGACTTCTAAGAATGACTGCGGCCACAATTCTCCGTGTAGAAAAGCAAGAATGGCATCTTTGAATAGCTGAAGAAGTGTACTTTTCGGACATATAAGGTTTGTGGGGGTTATTTCACAGTTTGGGGGGTGTTTAGACTGAAAAACTGCAAGTAGTACACATAGAGCGCAGCCCCCAGATTTTCAACTGCAATTGCCCTTATGCGTTGCTCCTGTTTTGGGGTGTTTGGTGGCTGCGTCTCTATGTGTATCCATACATATGGGGTATTGTTCTATTCAGGGGAACTTGCAGATTGTTGTTGAGCAGGTTTTTGTTAGTTGCCATGGAAACTTTGGGAGAAATCTAACTTTGGAACTCTTTTTTCCTTTATTTCAGACCAAATTGCTGACTTCTAAGAATGACTGCAGCCACAATTCTCCGTGTAGAAAAGCAAGAATGGCATCTTTGAATACCTGAAGAAGTGTACTTTTCGGGCATATAAGGTTTGTGGGGGTTATTTCACAGTTTGGGGGGTGTTTAGACTGAAAAACTGCAAGTAGGACACATAGAGCGCAGCCCCCAGATTTTCAACTGCAATTGGCCTTATGCGTTGCTCCTGTTTTGGGGTGTTTGGTAGCTGCGTCTCTATGTGTATCCATACATATGGGGTATTGTCCTATTCAGGGGAACTTGCAGATTGTTGTTGAGCAGGTTTTTGTTAGTTGCCATGGAAACTTTGGGAGAAATCTAACTTTGGAACTCTTTTTTCCTTTATTTCAGACCAAATCGCTGACTTCTAAGAATGACTGTGGCCACAATTCTCCGTGTAGAAAAGCCAGAATGGCATCTTTGAATACCTGAAGAAGTGTACTTTTCGGACATATAAGGTTTGTGGGGGTTATTTCACAGTTTGGGGGGTGTTTAGACTGAAAAACTGCAAGTAGTACACATAGAGCGCAGCCCCCAGATTTTCAACTGCAATTGGCCTTATGCGTTGCTCCTGTTTTGGGGTGTTTGGTGGCTGCGTCTCTATGTGTATCCATACATATGGGGTATTGTTCTATTCAGGGGAACTTGCAGATTGTTGTTGAGCAGGTTTTTGTTAGTTGCCATGGAAACTGTGGGAGAAATCTAACTTTGGAACTCTTTTTTCCTTTATTTTAGACCAAATCGCTGACTTCTAAGAATGACTGTGGCCACAATTCTCCGTGTAGAAAAGCAAGAATGGCATCTTTGAATAGCTGAAGAAGTGTACTTTTCGGGCATATAAGGTTTGTGGGGGTTATTTCACAGTTTGGGGGGTGTTTAGACTGAAAAACTGCAAGTAGTACACATAGAGCGCAGCCCCCAGATTTTCAACTGCAATTGCCCTTATGCGTTGCTCCTGTTTTGGGGTGTTTGGTGGCTGCGTCTCTATGTGTATCCATACATATGGGGTATCATTTTGTTCAGGAGAAGTTTGTCTTTCAAATTGTCTGTAATTATAGCATTTATAACGGTGTTATTTTGTCAGATTTACATTTATTCCTGCGTCTAAGTTAGCATTTTAGAAAAAAACTAAAAATGCAACAAAAAAGCTCTAAATATCACAACGCACTGGTAAAATGTATTTGAATTTTGAGTGAAAACTACAGCACCCCTAGAAACCTGAAGGTCTGTAGTTTCTAAAAATACCAAACTTGAAGGGATAATTTAGATTTACATATAAGTTATGCTGCATCAACTGTCACGTGTGCTTATCCAATTTGTTCTGGTATAAAATTCTACAAAATGCTGTTTTAGTTTGGGGGTTACTCCTGGACAAAAAAAGTGGGTTACTGATACATATTGGGTATCGTTGGACTTGGCAGGATTAGGGCTTTTACAAACACAAAAAAAATTCATGTAAAATTAACTTTTCTGTGGAAAAAAAACTCAAGATATACATAATTTTTTAACAATTTTTTTTTTTTTTACATATTTCACCCAAAATTCACATTAAATCCCCAGAAAAGTAGCAAAATTCCGCTTGCACGTCAAAGCCCATTTTAAAACGAAAAAAACAATATATAATTTTCCTAGTTTCATGGAGGTTTTTCTACAATAAAACCTTGTTAAACTGAACAAGTACAAAATGCTTAAAAACGGCTGGCATTTCGCGTAACCAAAATGGGAAATTCTGCTGGCACTTAAAGGGTTAAAGAAATTTTGAACTAGTATGTATTTACACACTTTACATCTATTTTTCCACATTTAAACGATCCTTGTTTCACTAACCAATTTTTGTTTGCTTCCATTTGTCTATTCTTAGGTCGATATAGGCTGGGTGACAAATCATTTGAAATGGTCCTACTCCTTCTGAATACATACTTCAAACCTGCCAACACTCCTTTATCTAACAAGGGATCAACCTTCAATACATCCAGTCTTTTGTCTATAATTCTCCTTATTTGATCGGCTTGATTGCTGTATTTAGTAATAAAGTATATATTAGATCCGTCTCGGTTTTTGTTCTCATTTTTATTATTAAATGTTCTCCTCTTATTATTTTGGTTATTAGCTGGGTACAAGAGCTCTTCCCTGGAGGTACTAACTGCTCTTTCATACGCTTTTTTTATTACAGTAACATCATATTTTCTCTCAACCAATTTATCCCAAAGTATCATCGCCTGTTTGTTGAAGGCATCCCACGTGGTGCATATGCGTCCAAGTTGCAAAAACTGCCCCACCGGGATCCCCCCCAACACAGGATGAGGATGGCAACTATCAGCTCTCAACAGAGTGTTTCTGGCTATTGGTTTTACATAAAGATCACATCGAATTTCACCAGCATCCGTTCCTTCCAACGTGATGTCTAAAAAGTCTATCATTTTATTATGCGTTGTATGGGTAAAACGTAAATTGTATTCATTTCGGTTGCAATATTCCAAAAATTTGATACTCTCTTCATGGGTGCCCCCCCAAATAAATATTAGATCATCTATAAATCGGTGATAGGTGATAATTCTATGTCTGTAGGGGTTCCCACATCCATAGACGTGGCACCGCTCCCACCAACCCATGACTAGGTTGGCATAGGTTGGGGCAAATTTTGCCCCCATAGCGGTTCCACGTCTCTGGAGGTAAAACACCCCATCAAACATGAATAAATTATGGGTGAGTAAATATTCAATACTTAATAAGATGAATTCCCGTGCTATATCATCATATAAATCAGAATATCGCAACCAAAACTCAACTGCTCGCAATCCTATAGTATGTTCGATACTAGTATATAATGAAGTTACATCCAACGTTAACCAACTATAACTCCCCATCCATTCAACATTTTGTACTATTTGCAGGTAATGTCCCGTGTCTCTTAGGTATGAGGGTAGAGCTTTAACAATTGGTTGTAACATCATATCAATAATATTAGACAATTTTTCATTAAGTCCATCTATGCCTGAGATAATCGGTCTCCCTTTTATGTTCTCTAAACCTTTATGAACCTTGGGTAATATGTGAAAAATTGGTATCTTTGGAGTATTAATCACTATGTCATTCAATTGATCTATACTGAATACGTTGGCTATTACACTATAGTGAAAGATTTGTTTCAGTAATGTCTGATAGTCATTGGTCGGATTATATTGTAGGGGTTCATATGTTTCACAATCATCCAATTGTCTAGAGCATTCCTTAAAATAATCGAATCGATTCATTATTACTACTGAACCACCCTTATCCGAATCTTTGATAATGATGTCCAAATTGTCCTTTAACTGTTTTAATGCCATACGTTCTGCTCTATTCAAGTTATCATGTTTCTTTTTATTTCTGGATCTAGCTTTTATATTTTGGGCTAATGTAATGAGGTCCTGTTCCACAAGTTTTTGAAACAAGTCTATATATTGTCCCCTATTAGAGGCTGGATAAAAGGAGGAGGGGGAGGGTACCCTTATAACACTAGTGGGAACATCTGTGTATCTGATTCTATCTAAATCAGTGTCTATAGAGTTGCAGTGCTCAAAAAAAGAAGAAATCTGTGTCTACCTGTTCATCACTGGTGTATTCAATAGGTGCTAATGTCTCCACTTGTGTAGAATTGGACTGTTCTCCAATGTGTTGGTGAAAAAATCTCTTTAACGTGAGTTTCCTAGTGAACTTATTTAAATCTAAAATAGTGGAAAAAAGTGAAAAATCATTATTAGGTGCAAAATTTAACCCCTTATTTTAAAAGGGAATGTTGTGCATCTGTTAAAACATGTGACGATACATTTATAATATACTTTTCTTATTACATTTTTTTGTGTTGGGCACTTCTAGTTTTTTTTGCCAGTAGTGGGCCCATCCTCCACAAATCTCTTCCTTTTAGCATTCTGTAAGAACCTGGGTTTCTCTCTCAAACTAGGCTCAGAATCCTCATCACTTGTTTTAACCATATCCGAAAATGAGACCCGGGTAGAAGACATATCAACCTGTGCAGATTTGGGTTTGGATTTCTTTTTCCCATTCCCAAAAGTTCTCTGTTTAATTTCAGATTTGGGGGATCGCGAAAATCTATCTTTATGCCATGTATACACATTATCGTTATCAAAATCTAATTTGTCCCGATTATATTTCTGCTGTTTGGATTGCATAATGTTATTCTCATTTAAATTTAATTTTGTTCTTAATTTCTTATCGCATTGCAAAAAATCATTATTCTTAGGTAAACTATTTATCTCTGTCTGTAATAAATTGATCTCAGTTTTTAATTCAGCATGTTTACTCTTTTCTCGACTCACTATTAAACCCATAAGAGACATTGAACATTATGTTAAAACCTCGTTCCATGATGTTATAAAGTCCTGGTCATGTGAGTCCACATAAAAGGAGGGGTATTTGTTAATTCTTAGTCCCCTGGGTATTCTTCCTTCATTTAAATATCGTTGCATTGTGGTAAAATCCCACCAAGTTTTCTGTTCCATCAGCATGAGTTTTTCCATGTCGTTAAACAATAGTGGCATAGGTTTTGTACCCACATCATGTTGGTCAAAAGTTCCACTTGTAAATAGAACATCCGCTGTGTTCTCCCGTGTAAGATTCAATGTATCAATGTCATTCATACAGAATATTGCTGTGTCCTGTGTTTCCATAATCTGTTGTACTGCCTGTTTCTTCATTGTATTTAGCTGTGTTAAAATGTATACATATAAACACATAAATATAAACATGTCTCTGTAAATGCAATAAATAAAAAATGTAGAGTAGATTCTCCAAATATTAATAAATTAATGAAACAAAAAGAGAGAGAAATAGAGGAACCACAAGATAGCTATAGTTTATAAAATGTGCCCTTTAATTGTTGTTCCCAGGGCATCATGTTCCTCATGAAAAATCCCAACTCTTTTTGCTTCCAAAAAATTATGCAGTGGATAAATATATCACATGTGCTTGTCATCAATCTGTATATATCATAACAATAATCGAGGGTTGCTTGGTGGAAGACATTAATCCGATATCAAATATAAAATATCAAGCACTGACGTGAGGCAAAAGCATATAGCAGAACCCCAAAACATATATAAAATGTTAGAGTCTCTCACCACGTGGCACTATTCCTCCTTGAGCGTGTTCCAGCCCTCCTTATCCGGATTTGTATAGAGTCCCGCAGCTAAGAGGGAATTAAATATTTAAGAGTTTATAAGGGGTTTGTAACCAAAGTTTCATTGGCCCCCTTCCCCCCTTGCGCTCACTCCCGGGGCCTGGTTGTATCATGTGCAGCATGTTGCGGCACAAATGGTGCCCATCAATCTCACCTCTTGTTAGTGACGCTGTGCGTGTTGAAGATTTTAACAAAGTATCCAGTCGGCGGGCATTCCTCCACCGCAGGTCCACGGCGTCCAGCGGCAAAACCACAGCACAACCGCACTGTCACTTCTCCAGCTCAGCGCGTCTCTAATCGGCTATGCCCAAGGATCGGTGCTTTCTTATAGTGTATCCTGTGGCGTGGTCTTTGACGCTTTGCTTTATCCTCCTATGCGCCTGCATCACGTGCATCACGTGTCCCCAACGTCATCTCCCGGCGTCTCAGTGCACTATGGAGTCAGCATTGAGGTACTCGTGCGTGTCACCGCCATTTCACACACAATATCCTCACTAGTATGTCCACATAAACAGCACAGCGTTATATTTTCCATTCTGTTACTGAGACATGTAGATTAAAGCCAGCTTGGGATATATAATAAGGACACTCGTGAGGCCTACATTCTAGGGCAAGTGAGAGTGGAGAATTGGATCCGACAAGGATATAGAAAGAAAAGAACTCACAAGTCCATGCTGTGGCCACTCTTCCATTGTGTCCAATCCCAATAGTGTGCTGGTTCCCTCATACTGGTCTTCAATCCAGTGGACATCATATGTAGGGGATTTATATATGTTGGGGACAATACAATAACTTGTTTCAAAAACTTGTGGAACAGGACCTCATTACATTAGCCCAAAATATAAAAGATAGATCCAGAAATAAAAAGAAACATGATAACTTGAATAGAGCAGAACATATGGCATTAAAACAGTTAAATTACAATTTGGACATCATTATCAAAGATTCGGATAAGGGTGGTTCAGTAGTAATAATGAATCGATTAGATTATTTTAAGGAATGCTCTAGACAATTGGATGATTGTGAAACATATGAACCCCTATAATATAATCCGACCAATGACATTACTGAAACAAATCTTTCACTATGGTGTAATTGCCAAAGTATTCAGTATAGATCAATTGAATGACATAGTGATTAATACTCCAAAGATACCAATTTTTCACATATTACCCAAGGTTCATAAAGGTTTAGAGAACATAAAAGGGAGACCGATTATCTCAGGCATAGATGGACTTAATGAAAAATTGTCTAATATTATTGATATGATGTTACAACCAATTGTTAAAGCTCTACCCTCATACCTAAGAGATACGGGACATTACCTGCAAATAGTACAAAATGTTGAATGGATGGGGAGTTATAGTTGGTTAACGTTGGATGTAACTTCATTATATACTAGTTCTCATATGTTTAAAAATTGTTTCACCTCCAAATTCGACCACTTCTTACTGCTTCCGTCCTTTGAAGCCTTGTATCCACAATTATATATAAGGTAAGAAAAAGGTCATACGCAGAATTGCTGCAAAAATTCCAGGTGCTCTTTTATTCCACTACATGTTTCGAGCTGGCGCTCTTTGTCAAGTGTTACAAACTCTACACAGTTGTGAACATTTAAACCATTAGCCCCTCCCCTTCCATTCATGATGCAGGTGGCAACTGCTGAGGGATCCAATTTTCTTTGCCTAGCCACCAAATAAATTCTGTCCATATTAAAACAGATCAAGTGAACAAATATTTCCAGTGAAAAAAATATAAAAAATGTAAAAAGTGTGTAAAAAGTCCCGTTTCGTGTGTCTCTCCATCGTCCTCATATACAGTATAGAAGTTCATAATTAAAAGTCCACATTTGTACCTAAAAAATGGGAAAGAGAATAAACGGTACAAAATACACTTGCGACCCTGGCACTGCCTCGTGAAAGCCTGCCTAGAGCAACCTTGCCCTTAATTATACAAAACTAGTATATACTAGTACAGGGGTCCCCAACCTTTTTTTACCCGTGAGCCACATTCAAATGTAAAAAGAGTTGGAGAGCAACACAAGCATAAAATAGTCCCTTGGGGTGCAAAATAAGGGCTGTGATTGGCTCTTTGGTAGCTCCTATGTGGACTGGCAGCCTACAAGAGGATCTACTTGGTACTATACTTAGTTTTTATGCAATTAAAACTTGCTTCCAAGCCTGGAATTCAAAAATAAGCTTCTGCTTTGAGGACACAGAGAGCAACATCCAAGGGGTTGGAGAGCAACATGTTGCTCGCGAGCTACTGGTTGGGGATCACTGTACTAGTATATAATCATTACGATTATATACTAGTATCGTAATGAAAAAGAAAGGAGAAAGAAAAGAACCTTGTTTTGTAACTGTATCAAATACTACACCTCTGTAGTTCAACCACTTCTCTCCAAATATAGTTTCAATTGGTTGTATAATTTAGAAAGGGATACCCTTAATTGTTACAGTAGTCCGAATTGAAACTATGTTGGTAATCTTTAAAATAAACTGATAACACCAGATTAACAAGTTACAATGTTGCTTATTGTTACAGTCTAGTGAATCTGACTCCTCTCTACTGGATATGGCAAATCATGTGCAACATTCACCTTCAAACACCTTTTAATAATGATTCTAATAAAGAAAAAACTTTACAATTGGTATCATTTGTTATTTTATTCCAGTTTAACCCACACGGTCGATAACCAATTGAACTAAAGATTAGGAGTTAGTTACTCCCTATTCAATCACTTATAATTTAAGGTGCCGTTTATCTTATAAGGATTCCAGTTCATTCAAAAAAATTCATTAAATTCACTCTCAATATTCTTAATCAATTTAACCAATAAAAGGTTTACTATTGTAATTCATTAATATAAAGTGACCTGTGCAATTAATTCAAAGTTGAATAATTCTAATGTGCTCTAATTAATAAAGTGCCATGTGCAATCAATTAGTTCACCATTCCATTTAGTGACTTGTGCATAAATTAATTAAAATCTAGGAGTTAATCACTATGGTCACAATTAAGAAACCTCCGGGTTATCGACCTCTTGATTAAAAGTTGAGAAAAGTGAAATTGTATAGAGGGTGGAGTTGCTCCCAAGATTATAACTATAGTTTTTTCTAAGTCCCTAGGAGCACCACAAAGATGTAGAACGACAGGACCTGTAGGGCTGCGGTCTCAATTGTACCTTTCTATCTGTTTGAAAGAGGCTATCTTAACCTACAAAACCGCAAACCCCACAGTCCTTAGAAGAGAAAATAAATAAGTAAAAGAGTCTGAGAATGTTAAAAAGATTTTTAGTTACAATCCCGCCCCACCATCCGGTGGTTTAAAGCTAAAAACAAGGAGACCGTCAGTTGCCCTTGTCTGAGTACCCATTTATTATTGTAAGAGTTAACTTTTCCTTCTAATAAAAAAAAATATATATATATATATATACTAGAATCGAACATACTATAGGATTGCGAGCAGTTGAGTTTTGGGTGCGATATTCTTATTTATATGATGATATAGCACGGGAATTCATCTTATTAAGTATTGAATATTTACTCACCCATAATTTTTTCATGTTTGATGGGGTGTTTTAACCTCCAGAGACGTAGAACCGCTATGGGGGCAAAAGTTGCCCCAAACTAGTCATGGGTTGGTGGGAGCGGTGCCACGTCTATGGATTTGGGAACCCCTACAGACATAGAATTATCACCTATCACCGATTTATAGATGATCTAATATTTATTTGGGGGGCACCCACGAAGAGAGTATCAAATTTTTGGAATATTGCAACCGAAATTAATACAATTTACGTTTTACCCATACAACTCATAATAAAATGATAGACTTTTTAGACATCACGTTGGAAGGAACGGATACTGGTGAAATTCGATGTGATCTTTATGTAAAACCAATAGCCAGAAACACTCTATTGGGGGGATCCAGGTGGGGCAGTTTTTGCGACTTGGACGCATATGCACCACGTGGGATGCCTTCAACAAACAGGCGATGATACTTTGGGATAAATTGGTTGAGAGAAAATATGATGTTACTGTTATAAAAAAAGCGTATGAAAGAGCAGTTAGTACCTCCAGGGAAGAGCTCTTGTACCCAGCTAATAACCAAAATAATAAGAGGAGAACATTTAAAAATAAAAATGAGAACAAAAACCGAGACGGATCTAATATATACTTTATTACTAAATACAGCAATCAAGCCGATCAAATAAGGAGAATTATAGGTGGTCTCAATAATGACTGGGAAGTAACCTGCTTTTTTCAGCCATAATGAGTGTATAACAACCCATAAATGTGCATACTTAATGACTTATAAGTGAATAATATTGCTGTCAAGGAAGTGTAAAAACTGATGTGTCTTTTATATTATATTATGACAATATTTGTTGTGACCAATATGACTTGTAACAAACAAAATATGTTTTTTGTTTGTTTTGTTTTATATCTGAGATTTTTTTAATGAACACAGGTATATAAGGCACAGGATATCCTGTGACCTCACCTCTGATGAAGTGCCAGAAGGGGGCATGAAACGCGTCAGGTGATCTAACATGTCATAGGGTAGGAGTACATCTGCAAAGGATGCCTGTTTGTTGTTTTAATCATTCCAATAAAGCTGGATAGTGATTTTTATCCCATGTGTGTGGAATGGCTTTCTCACCCAACAAATCCCCTACATAACATGCACACAGGGCCACAGGGACACTGAGTTAAGTTTGCAAAGGGACATGGTGCTCTTAAGCAAAAAAAGAGTCAATAAAGCAATATGAAGCTCCTGGATCAATTAGAGCCTGGAGTTGGATGGTTGCCCTGGGGAGCTGCAAAAGTAGTTGAAAAGTCATGAGAGAGGCTTAAGTAGTTTGAGTGCTCAGAATTTTGGATTAACCCTGGCCACACCATGTCAGCTACATATGGGTTAACTCCTCCCCCATGCTGTGTACAGAATGACCCTCCCAAAGCTTTTAAATAGTTGACTCACCCAAAGAAGCCATTTTTTGCCTTCTGTGCTCCAGTTACAGAAAAGGTTTTCTTTTTCTCTGGAGGTAGTGGGGCTTCACAGAGAAGGCAGCCAAGGAATCAGGGATTTTTTTCAAAAGTTTTTTCCTTGCAGTAATATGTTAATAGTTCTCCTTCACAGCGAGGGCAGAAGTAGGTACAGGGGGGGGGACTGGCAGTTGAGGGCAACAAGTTCAGCAGCGGATGCCACAGTGGTGCATCTCACCAAGTGAAACAAGCCCCTTACGTGTTTATTTGTCGTTGTTTGTCGTGATGACAAATAAACACGTACGGGGCTTGTCCCCTGCTTGAAATCGGCCAGAATGCCGGTACCTGTCTTTTAGTTTCAGAGTATATTGTGGAAGGGCCGACTTCCTATGGTCTGTGCACTGTGTGGAAAGCTTAGTGAAGGGCCTGGATGTGCACGTAACTCTTCGTGTGCATCTCACCAAGTGTCCAGCATTTCCTATGATACATTGGCCATGAAGGATGCAAGGATCTTATTTGGTAAGAAATTAGAGTAAATTATTTTTAAAACAGCTTGGGGTAAAAGTCAGTTTTTGCTTCAGTCAACCAAAAGGAGATATTCTTTTAAACAGTCAAACATAGGGAAGCCATCCTCAAGAGCAAGAAGAAACATAAGCTAGAGTTGTTCCTTTCGGAACAAAGCATAAACTTCCAAACAATCCCATCGGATAGGGGGGCAGTTGGCATTCTTCAAGCAAGGTAGGGGGAAGGTTTGTTTTTACTCATTAAACAATTCTGAAGCTGCACAGGTCCAGAGATCCTGGAAAGGAGGCAAATTAAAGAACTTTCATGATTTCTGGGCAGAATTCATCACAGACCAATGGGTTCTAGAATTTATAAGAGCAGGATAAAGACTAGAATTCAAAGCAGGTGCTCCAGATCCAGTCTTTGTTTAATCTTCAGTCCCTCTAGTAAAAGAAAAGTCTGCAGCCTAGTGTCTTCAGTGTATGTTAGAGCAGATCATTTTTGCTCCAGTTAGTGCAGATGAGCTACTGTAGGGGGTGTATTTGATCTCCTTTCTGAGAAAGAAGCCTTCAGGTAAGTGGATACCCAACTTGAATCTAAAAGTCTGAATCAACATCTTATTGTAAAGCTGGCCATAGAGATGCAGATATAGCCTTATGTCCAACGAATTCTCATTCTCTGCAATCTTCTGACCTACCACTAATCAGATCAACAATCAACCATTGATATCAAAAGATTATCGTTAGCAATCTTCTAACCTGTCCAATCGACTAAACAATGTGTATAAGAAACGGATCCGCACACACGCTGATTAATGCAGTTGGGGAATATCCCCTTTTATTCAGCCACCAAAAATGATGTTTGGTGGCTGAATAATAGGGGATATTCCCCGACTACATTAATCAGCGTGTGTGCGGATCCGTTCCTTATACACATTGGTTGATAAGGGACCCGGCCGGGTCAACGGAACGCACCACCAACTGCAGGATTGGTGAACTACAGGTGTGCGGTAGGAGAATTACATTGCAATCGAATAAACAACCAGTCCCCATGGCACGAAAAATGTCTAGATAATCCACACACGGTACGAAAATCATAAAGAACAAAAATTCATACGAATTTATCTTTGCGACTATGGCCATCTTAAGGAAGTTCTGAATTAAAGCATCAGAGACAGCGACAACATAATATGTGTAGTGCCCTTCTGGTCCAGGCATCCAGGGTTAACAACCCTATAGAGGTTGTCAATTTGTTCTCCTTGAAAACTTCCATGTCTAAAGAATCTTCTACACCAGGGTTCTCTACTACAACCAGACTCAATCAAGCTGGAGTGGGTGGCTTGAAGATTGAGTGAAGGAGCCTTAAAATTGGGGGGTTGTCCAATTGGGGGGTTGTCCAATTCCTTTTGTGTTCCAGAAAGAGTTCCACAAATAAGATGTACTGGAAGGTGTGGGAGAAATACCTGGCCTGAAAAATTTAATTCAGGAGCATGAGGTTACAGTGGTTTAGGTCATTGGGTTTCTGCAGTCTGGGCTGCAGAACATCCAAGAGCATTGATGGTAAAGGCTACACCTACCTCAGCCATAACGGCATGTAGGTGGGCGATCCATCCAACAAAAAGGTTGGTTCATTCAAAGAGAAAATTGTGTCCCAATGGGACTTGATGTCCTGACCGATAATCCATTTGAGCCCATGAAAAATATTTCCTTGTGGAATTTAACCCTGTTCCTGGTGTCCATCACATTGGTTAAAGTTGATGACCTCCAGGTCTTGATTTGTGATCATTGAAGTCTAGTTTTATTCCAGGATAGGGTGGTCATCAGATTTGTAAGGGATTTCTAAAAAGTCCTGTCATCCTTCCATGCAGAAGAGGAGATAAGTTTTCCCTCCATCATTCAGAATCTGCCTTCAGAGGAGGATACCAGATTGCTTTGTCTGGACTTAGATGTCTTTGGGGTTTATGTTCAGGCCACCAGGAAAAGCAGAATTGTTTGTAGTGCCAACTGGAAAGAGAATAGGAGAAGCTGTTCAAAAAGTACTCTGGCAAGGTGGTTAACTATAATCATCTTGGAGACATATGTTATGGAATGTAAACTTAAAAGTGAGTGCACACTTTGCTAGGGGCATTGCAGCATCTAGGGCAATGCAAATGGGCACTTCTTGGAGATGATGTGCAGAGCTGCATTGTGGTCCTTTCCTCATACCTTCATTTCACATTAAGCTTTGACCAGCTTGGGTACTTCTCATATGTAGCTAACATTGTATGGCAGGGGTTAAAAAGGAAAATTAACTCATACTTTTTGATTTTCCTTTCCTGGCCACTATCAATGACAGCAAGTTGTATCCCTCCCTAGAACAGTAGGATGTAAAGAGACAGCTTCTTACTGGATGGCTTTCTTTGGGCGACTTAACTATTTAAAAGCTTTAATAGGGTCCTTCTGTACAGAGCATGGGGGAGGCGTTAACCCATATGTAGCTGAGATAGATAGTGGCCAGGAAAGGAAAATCACAAGAAGTTTAGGGTAAGTTTCCCTTTTCTGGGAGCTTACTTGATGGTTTCATAGGTTCAGCTTCTAAAGGTCCAGATATGGAGCAAAGGGAGACCTTGGCAAAACAAGAGCTTTAGGTAGGAGTCAGGAAGATTGATAACCTCCAGCTATTTCAAACTGAAGTTCACCAAGTCTGAGATTGATCTTGATGACAAGATCAGCAAGATAATTTCCCACACAGGCAAGTTCATCTTTGAAAGTTGTAGACAGACCAATACAAGATAGATGCGGTGTGGTTTATTCTACATGGCATCAATAGCATAACCACAGAATTAAACATAGCCACATCATACTCAGTTGTCAGAGTAGGTTTATAAAAATATATTGTTAGGGTTCTATTGTTTGGTCTGCCTATATCCAGCATAGTTAACAACTATAATTATAGAAAATTCATAAAAAACATATATTTGTGAAACCTATTTAGAATATTGCACAAAGGTAAGTACCATAAAAACATATTAAACAGGATTAATGCTCCAATTAATCTGTATTTGCAATTATAGACTCCTGAAGACTCGATTTTCATTAAAAAAAACGTTACATCAAATTCATAGTTAAGACCAAGTGGTAAACGAGTATTTAAATAAAAAATCCAATGAACCTCCCTTTTCGCTAAATGGCCTATTAATTCCCTCCTCTCATACATAGCCTCACTCTTTCAATCCCTGAGAAAAAAGTTGTTACATTACATTGTGAAAAATGTCTAGTTATGTTGCTTTTTTCAACTGCTTATGGATTTTTAATTTGACTGAGTTGTACCCTTATTCTTTCTTTTAACGTCCTGTTTATGCAACCTACGTATTGCTTTTGACATTTTAAGCAAGTCACTAAATAAATCACTGTGAGATGGTTTCCTGTCCTCCGAAGACTAGGTAAGTATTAGGGGTCCAGCAGGATTCCTAGTAAGGGGGGCCAGGCAGCTGAGTTTCTTTACTGCACACCCTTAGCTGTGGGTTTGCAGTGCCATGTCTTTTGAGGGTACTTTTCTTTTTGGTAAAGAGTTGGAAGTTCTGGTTTCTAAGCTAGGAGAGGCAAAGAAGTAATTGCTTCAGGACAGACATTTTTTTTCCCCAGAGGAATTTTTTTTTGTCTGTCAAACCAGTCCAAAGGACATAGAGAAGGAAGAACACATTTTTTCATTCCATCTGTGGCAGACCAGGTAGACCTCAGACAAAGAGAAACAGGTCAGAAGAATCTCATAAAACAGATCAGTTCTGACGCTAACTTATTCAGACCAGTAGCAGGAAGACTTCGTTTTTTTTTTCACAAATGGACAAGGTTCACCAGCGATCTTCGGGTTCTGTGTATTATCAGGGAAGGGTACAGGCCTCTCACCCAGGACCTTGATTTCTTTGCACAAGAGTTCCCAGCCTATTCAGTTCCCTGTCTATTCTCTCTCAGCGAAGGGTATTCTGGATCAGGCAGGCCATGTCAACCTTGGGAGCAATGACGGGGACTATAGAATCTGTGCCGTGGGCCAGACTGCACACAATCTTCAGAGAGCAATATTGTGAAGCTGGGATGGCGCAGAGAGCATTTTGGACAATCCCATGATGCTATCTCCTCATGTAAGATACTCACTCAGTTGGTGGAAAGGCCCAAACTTGTCCAAAGGAGTTCCATGGTTCATACAGCCATGGCTCATTCTCAGCACCAATCCAACAGGCAAGAGTGGGGAGCAACTCTGGAGTAAAGTGTCTGGCAAGGCATGAGGCGTCTCTCTCCTCCAATCACCGGGAGCTCCTGGCTGTTTGGAGAGCACTCAAAGCAACAGCACATCTGACCAGATGCCAGGCAGTAAAAGTCAGAATAGACAACACCACAGTTGTGGTGCATCTGAACAGACACAGAGGGACTCACAGCCAGAGTTTACTAGAGCTGACTGAAAATTCTGTGTTGGGCAGAAATGCATCTGCAGATGCTGCAGGCTATATAAAGGGCTCAGACAACGTCAGGGCAGATTTTCTGAGCTGCAGGCCAGTTGTGCCTGGGGAATCGTCTCTCAGTCAGTCTGTTTCAAATTCTGACTCATCAGTGGGGTCTTCCAACTACAGATCTCATGACTACAAGAGAAAATGCCAGACTGAACAGATTTTATTCCTTATCTCTTCAGGACAGACCAGCAGCGGTAGATGCCATGCTGCAATGCTGGAAAGGCAGTCTGAATTACATATTTCCTCCGCTTCCAATGATAACCAGAGTACTGAGGAAGATCAAGCTGGACAAAACCAAAGTCATTTTGATGGTTACATACTGGCCCAGGAGCGCTTGGTTTTCTCTCCTGTTGGCGGAGGATGATCCACTATTCTTGGGTCCAGTAAGACTCTGCTTCACCAGGGGCCAGTGCACCATTCGCACACCAGTAGACTAGCTCTGTCAGCGTGGATCCTGAATGGCAGTCGCTAACTCAACAGGGGTTATCAACTGACATTATTTTGGTTATGGTTCACAGCAGGAAACAATAAGATCTATACTAGAGTTTGGAGAAGATTCCTGCCCTTAACTTACACTTTTTCAGGTGCAGTGTCAGCCATACTGAAAGACACAAGCAAAACTGGAACCTTAATTTGTTCCTGTTCCCCTAAGGTAATATACATTTCCACACATTTTTGTCAGCAGATGTAGTTGTGCAGCGAGTATGCAGTGTTTGGGGACCTGGACAGCAGTGCATACACCAAGAGGCAGCAATCCGTCTCCACTATGGATATGGATGCTGTAAATAGACACTGAAGAACCTGGAAGTGACATCCGCCACTTTGCCTCCATGCCAGAGCAACCCATGGCCATTATGTGCACAAGCAGGAGGCCAGTCATCTCAGCAGCTCCCTAAACTTAAAGCCAGCTTTCCTTCCCGGGGGCACAGTCATTTCAAAAGCACCCAATTCCACATTCTGTCTTATGACGGGGGCACAGTCATCTGAAAGGCGCCCGTAGATCTTTCCCAGAATTATTATTCCTGCAGTAAACCTCTTACCTTGCTGAACAATGTATCCTCATCCGGTAGGAAAAACACTGAAGGATATCTTGATGAGGGGGCCTTAATATGGAGGTATGGGAGGGTTTTTTTTTTTTTTTATGCTGGGAGGTGTTTTCCTACCCTAAGGAGGAGCTCTCTCTGTAATAAGTGCTGCCAAGGGACGTGAGGGAAAAACAAGCTACTGTGTAGCCATGGGGGCAGTCATTCAAGCTGGAAAAGAGAAAAGGCACAGGATACACAGCAGATAACAGATACGCCCTGTAGTATAAAATGGGATTCTTCAGAACATATGTTATCTATTGTCTCTACTGTGCTTGAATGGCTTCCCTCATGACTACACAGCATATTGGTCATATAAACTATAGTTGTGTTTCTAAAGCAAACACCAGTTTTACCAGTGCAGGGCAACATTACATTATATTAATTAATTATTAATTTTTTTGGTGTAACTGTTCCTTTTAGTTAAACGTAGAAATTAAATAATGTAAAGAAAAAAGTCTATTTCTGGTGAACAATCTGAAAACAACTGAATTAAAAAATAAATAAATAAAAAAAGGTTTGGCAGGTGAACAACCTTGCACATTTAGAAAGGCAATAGACATGCAGATTAGCCTATGTTGGATAAATGATCGCCTGTGCCAATCTTACGGCCTGCAACTAACCATTTCGATTAAAATAAGGTTATAAAGAGAACAAATTACACAATGCTCAGGCCATTAAGTGAGCAATCGTGCGAAAGTCATGTCGGACAAATAGTAGTGACAGTCTCCCAGTGATACAGGCAGAGATCTTATCGGTAGACAATATAAACGTTTTAACCTGTCTGATCAACTGAATAACCTATCGCCATGGTATGAAAAATGACAGGACACTCCACACACCGTCACACATCGTACCAATTTTCATTTCAATCTTGATTAAAAGGTTGAACGTGTCTTTTTTTCAACCTAACTTACTATGTTACTATGTATATGATGTTATCTTTGCGTCTATGGCCAGCTTTATATCTTTTTTTGAATTCAGGTGTGGTTTATTGAACTCAATATATAAGACATACAATGCAAGAGAACACATTGTCACATTTGGTTACACATAGAAAATAAAAGTCTTGTACAAAGGCACATTCAGAGGTATCAGCGAATCCTCACAGTAAACATGGCATCACAGCAAGTACATGGAATGCATATCAGTAAAATCCACTAGTCATGTACCCAATCCAGCCATTGAACCCAGATCTTATCAAACTTCTTAGAGCTACCCCTTTTTTTATAAATCAAGGCCTCTAAACTGCATAGAGATTTAACCTCCTGCCTCCAGTGCACTGAGGAAGGAGGAAGGGCATCTTTCCACTTCCTCGTGATGAGCTTCCTAGCCAAGAACAAACATTCTTTCACAAACAGTGCTTGCAAGAAAGTAAAGGTATCATTAAGGCCTATGCCAAAGAAGCAGGTTTTCACTGAACGTGGGATACTGGTTTCCATAATTGCATCAAGAGAATCAAGGATCTCAGACCAGTACTTAGCAAGAACCGGACAGTCCCATATCATATGGGTGAGAGAGGCATCCGAAACCTGGCACCTGGGGCATTCCGAGGATGAGTCAGGAAAGATTCGGTGCAATTTAGCTGGATAGTAGTATGCCCTATGTATTAGGTATAATTGTATCATTCTATCTCTATAGTTGACGGAAACCGTAAGAGGAGAGGCCACCAACTCATCCCACTCCTCATCTTCAAGCACCCCAACTTCACACTCCCATTTAGCCTTCAGGGATAGTAGAGGTTTATTAAAATGCACAGTGTGCAGTCCCGAATAAATCTTCGAGATAATGCCCTTTGTGGAGCCCTGTGAAAGGCAGTCCACCCAGCTATAATGAGCTAACTGAATAGGTTGCTGTCTGTTCTGATAGGACAGGCTCTGTTGCAGTTGAGTGTATCTTAACCATTGGTGCGAAGGTAAGCGAAAGTCTTCCTGCAGCTTAGCAAACGGGACCAACTCCCCTTCGTGCCAAACCTCCCCTATGGTAAGGATCCCGCACCTCGCCCAAATAGGATTCTTGCCCAGTCTAGCCACGCCCGGAAACCAAAAGTTTTCCCAGAGTGGTGTCTGGGGAAGAAGTTTATCGATCATGGCAAGTTGAGAAGCCTTCCCCCAAATTGTGCGCATGAAACTCAACACTTGATTTGGGTATTGCAGGGGCCGCGGTTTTTTAATGAGAAGCCACTGAAATGGGGGGAAGGGGCCACCTATTATTAGCCTATGTAGGTGATAGAGAGTCTGATGGAAAGATTCTCCCACCCATACCACTAGGTGACTCAGCTGTGCTGCCAAGTAGTACAGGAAGACACTTGGGAAGGAAACCCCACCGTGGAACTTGCCCCTAGTAAGTGTGCTTAAACTCAATCGAGGGCGAGTGCCCACCCAAATCAGCCTACGGAAGCTAGAGTCAATTTTGGCAAAGAAGGACTTATTAATCCAAATCGGAGCTTGGAGAAGGATATAAAGCAGTTTAGGGAGAAGGATCATCTTTATGAGCTGTATCCTACCCATTGGGCTTAACATCAAGGATTCCCATACCTTAATTTTCGGCCAGCTTTATATCTAGTTATATATTCCGCTCTGTGTCTGATTAGAAGCAGTCCTCTGTGGCATTAGACTAAAGCCTAATTTAGGCAGATCTCGGGTGTTTAGCATTAAAAATAAGTTGATTACCTGTCAATGGAGACTACCTCCAAAGTGGATCCATCATGAACAGGTAAAGGATGCTTTTACTGCCCAATATAAATTGTACTGGGAGACTAACACTGGAACGGCCCAAGATCAGATAGTCTGGGATGCAAGCAAAGCATATGCTAGGGGTACCTATATCTCCCTCATTAAAGCAGCAAGGATAACCCTGGACCATAAGCTGGCCAATTCTCGTAATAAGATGGAGAGAGCTGAATTAGACTATGTGGACCTCCCACAGAAACAGCAGGCGGAGGCCCTGGCGACAGCCCAGAGAGAGCTCAATCTGGCATACGTAGAAAAATATACCCAATGGGAGTTGCACAGGGTCTCCTCCTGGTATGACAAGGGGGACAAATGTGGCAGGCTACTGGCAATGTTAGCTAGGGAACCAACCCAACTAACTCACATACCCTTAATTCATACAAGGGATGGGCAGGAAGTTAGAGAACAACAAGCCATCTTGTCGGAGTTTGTCGAGTTCTATACTAACTTATATGGTTCGAAGCTTACTGCCTCAGTGGAAGAGGTAGGCCACTATTTAGATGGTGTCCCTATACCTAGACTCCACCATGATGAAGCTGAGAAGCTTAATGTACAGATTACCCTTGAGGAAGTCAATGGGGCTATAAACTCATTTCCCAATGGTAAGGCCCCCGGACCTGACGGACTTCCAGTGGAATGGTATAAAGCCCACATAAACACGGTGGAGCCTAAACTTTGCTCCCTCTTTACTTCTATCTTGCAAGGGACTCAGTTGCATGACAGTTGTGGACTGGCCACCATTACTTTAATACTGAAAGAAGGGAAAGCCCCTGAAAGGTGTGAGTCGTATAGACCCATCGCTCTCCTTAACGCTGATATTAAAGTGCTGGCTTAAGTGTTGGCAAACAGATTAAAGCTGGTAATAGATAACATAATACATCCAGACCAAACAGGATTTATGCCCCAAAGAGCCACAGATATCAATGTTAGGTGCCTGTTTACGAACAATTGGGCCACGCACCAAAATGGGGGAGAGAGGGTAGTGGTGTCCCTAGACACAGAAAAGGCCTTCAATACAGTGGAGTGGTCTTATTTGTGGGCAACTCTGGAGCGATTTGGACTGGGTCAAAGCAATGTACTCTGCACCTAGGGCCAGGCTCCTGGTAAATACAGTACTATCGAGGGAATTCCCACTACAGAGGGGAACTAGGCAGGGGTGCCCACTATCCCCCTACCTCTTTGCCCTGGCCATAGAGCCAGTAGCCATCCCAGTACGAGCCAATATGAACATTGTGGGTCTTAAGATGCAGAGGTTGGAGGAAAAGGTCTCAATGTACGCGGATGACATGCTGGTCTATTTATCAGATCCAAGGGAGTCAATATCAGCGCTTTTAGAGGAGGTCTCCACCTTTGGGAATCTATCGGGCCTCAAAGTAAACTGGGGGAAACCCAGGTCTTTCCCATAGACTCTGAAACCAAAAGGGACCCCCAACATGGCCCTCAGCTACAGTGGGTAACTACTTTCAAATACCTAGGAATAGTGATTCATAGGGAAGCCCCCAGATATCTGGACCTGAACTTGACGCCGGTCATATGTAGCATGAAAATCAGGTTCCAAAACTGGTCTGGTCTCCCACTGTCCTTGCCGGGCCGGATCAACCTTCTCAAAATGGTGCAGTTACCAAAACTGCTCTATGTGTTTCATAATTCACCTATCATACCCACCAAGAAATGGTTTCGAGAGCTAGATGCCTTGGTGAGGGGGTTTATTTGGGCCGGGGAGAGACCAAGGATTAAAATTGAGATGTTGCAAGCCCCAGTAAGGAAGGGGGGGGACTAGCCCTCCCTAATTTCCTTTTATATTTTTATGCCAGTCAGCTGGTGTATGCCTGGTGGTGGCTCAACCCAGACCCTAATAACCAGGCCACGGCAGCAGTGGTCTCATCATTCAAAGCTTTGGCCAACCAATTACACAGAGGGCTCCCCTCTATTTCCAAATTGACACATTCCATAAGAACAGTGACTCAGGTATTCCACAGAACTGTAATACTTCCCTACAAGGCCTTGGCCAGTTGGTCCAAATGGACCCCAATTTGGGGTAACAACAAACTTTAGTACCCTACCGGATGCTGGGTTATGGGCTGGAGCGGGGGTGAAACTCCTGGGGGACGTGGTACAGGGGGATGACCTTAAACAGTTTGCCCAGCTCAAAGATGAATTTGCACTACAGAATCATATGTTCTTCCGTTTTTTTACAATTTAGACATGCCTTCCTGGCCCAATTTCCCACTGGCACTTGCAGCATCTACCCTGGAGAAATATCTCCGCAGATCAGAACTCACTAAAGCGCTAAGTTGGTTCTACACCATATATTACTTCAGGACAGCTTTGATCCCATTCAAGTCATTTCCTTGAAGTGGTCCCAAGATCTTCAATAAACAAGGGTATGGATGGAGCACATCAAACGCAGTCTCTGCCGCAAAACATTCTTTATTGCATCAGTGTGATGCAATAAAGAATGTTTTGCGGCAGAAACTGCGTTTGATGTGCTCCATCCATACCCTTGTTTATTGAAATTGCCTTTGGGTCTCCTGGTGTGGCCTGACTGGAGAGTGAGCACGATTGCACAGGTGAAGGTGTTTGAACAAATCTGCTGAAAGTTACAGTCCCAAGATCTTCCCCATATAGAGGAGGGTGCCTGGAAAGACATATTGGACCAAATACCGGACACCTGCATTGCAGTACGGGACAGATATTTATGCTAAATTTCTAAACAGGGTCTATCCGACTCCACATAGACTGGCACAGATATACCCAGGGTGCCCGGATATCTGTATGAAATGTAACCAAGACGTGGGCACTTACCTTCACGTCTTTTGGGATTACCCCAAAATATAGCGCTTTTGGACTGAGGTATTAGGGGTTGTAGGTTCCAAGATAAGCCTGCCGATCATACGGACTTCTGCCTTTTGGGCCACTTGAAGGGACTAATGTTAAAGTCAAGTGAATGACTGTGCTTGCTACAACTCTTGCACTATGCAAAAAAAGCCATACTAATGACCTGGAAGGCTGTGGAAGCCCCAATGCAGGAATTCTGGAAGACTCACCTATAATGCAGGAGGTTGTCCAGGCAAATTTGGGATAAATGGTTGTCAGACATATAAATACAATAGTGTTCGAGAATGTAATGTATACCAAATGGAATACTTAAGATATAACTGAATGGAGTGCCCACTCTGGCTAACTTTAGCTATTTCCTTTTTTTTCCCCTCTTCTTTCCTTACTTATTGCTCCTTTTTCCTTTTTTTTTTCTTGTTAATGTGAAAATTTAACCAATAAAAAGAATCTGATAAAAAAAGTTGATTATTTAGAGTCAAGTAAGCATTACACAAACACCAAGTTTTGATCATCTTTATTAAAATAGGCGTTTTGCAGAAAGTTTTGATTTACATTTGAAATATCTAATTCAGAAAAAAAGCAAACAATCTCAGATGTGACAAAGGATGAATGTTTTTCAGTACAATAGTTTGGGTTTGAAGCCTGCCTTAATTTACAATTATCTGCTTCTGAATGTGTAAATTCTTTCATTGTTCTTTCATCACTTTAGTGATGTGAAAAGCCGGTCAGGAGAAAGCTAGAAAACTTATGTACTAGCTGAAAGATTTCCACCAATTAATCAGTTCATACTCTTTCACAAAGGGTAAAAGCTAATTGTATAAATGACCAAGCTAGGTCAAAAAAGATTTGTGCAAGCAAATGTGGGGCATGAAAAACACTTGAGACATTACAGATCATCAATGGGTATTTTCCGGACTAAAAACACTTAAGGGCATCCCATTTTAAGAGGTGACGTGATACTGATAGAAGCAGCCCATTTGATTGTTCTTTTACTTCTTACCCTTTTAATTCCAACACAATTTAATAGAATAAAAATACATGATTATGACCTAGGAGCACATCCTAAGAATACTATACATATATTTATATATATATTGCATTATACACATACAGGGACTGTAACTCCATTTCCTAATTTTTTAAAATCATTCACAGCACAATCCTGCAAATGTGCTGTGTTTTTCAAAGCTTGTGGTATCCTTTCCTTTACTGCAAATGAAGCCTCCTTCACAAAACTTTTTATAGAAGCACATCCAGTTCGGCCCAGCACCAACCCTACCAAACTTCAATAATTATGTTGACCTCTGTAGGCACTTTGCAATATCACACAAAATTCTTGAAACAATGTTAGACGCTATGAAAAACATTCTGTGCCTTGGCCCATAGAATCCAAAAAACACTTTATTTTTTTTATAGTGTGCCGTTAGTTGATCTGAATGGAAAAATGAGAAATACACAAAACATGTAAATAAAATACATACAGCTTCATAATTCACAGGTCAATCTAGCAAATTTGACATGTGTAGTTCTTACCAATCCTAAGTACTGTATATATAATATCTCCACAAGCTACAACCAGATTTAAGGGATATTTAAAAAAAAAAAAAAAAAAAAAAAAAAAGGAGGTTATTTATAAAAGGTTGAATGTTAGAACTTTGTGAATCTTTTCAAACCTCGAATGAACTCGAATGGAAAAAAATTTAATCAGCGAGTTCGGGTGAACAACCCAAAAACTCGAATTGTGATTTTGGTTAATAAAAAAAAATTTAAATTGCTTGGGCTTTAGCAGTGTTTTGCAAGCGTGTAGAGTGGATATTATTTAGGGAAAATCATCAGGGGTTACAAGCCTGCACGAATATTAATTTGGGAAAAATGTTCTCTATATTGCTCCCAAAACAGCAGGCAAGGTATTCTGCTAGACTAAACAGTGGAAAAGTTTTTTTTTAAAAAAATGTTCTTTCAGAATCTTTCACTCAAAGGTGGAAAGGCCAGAGGTTTATATTTACCCAAGCTTAGACTGCAACAAACTGGAATTTTGTGTGTCAAGGTATCTTGAGAAATGAGCCAAAGCAGTTAGTGGAGAACAAAGAGGACGAGGAAGAGAGAGCTCTGAAACCTGCAAGAGGCAATGAGCTGCCTGTACAACCAATGATGTCCTGAGAAGGAGAAAAAAAATTAATATATACAATATAAAATTTGCTGAGTTGCACAATTTAGTACTTCTCACCATGTAGGCTGACTCTGTGACATGGGATCTCCAGAGCTTAAAAGATCTTCACCCCGTTCAAGGATCTGATAAAGCAGTGTTAGTCCAAACTGTAAGAAACAAGAAAAACTTACACACAAGCTGTAAAGATCAACAAAGAGAAGGTCTATCGACACCTGTTTTACTACTCATACACAGAATCAGTCAAAACGGCATCTGTCAGACACCACAATTACAGTTACTGACTGAGAAGCTCTATGTATGGCCTGCTCGTATATTTTTCTCTGCTTGCGGCTGCGCTTGGGAAGGGGTTCTCGGGACAGTGGCAATAACAGGTCTGGGATGGTGGGACCCACCGGGTTTTTTTCTGGTTTCCCACCAGCCCAGCTTAACAGAAGAAGTAGCGTTACTACCAGGGGTGCGATTGCCGTGACCCCGGCCTGCACCCCTTTGGGGCCCGCCAGAGCCGTGATAACAGTTATCACAGGTGGCTGGGCAGGGGGAGATTTTACATCGCACACGATTCATAGGATAGGGTCCAACAGGGGCCCCAGGTGCCCATCCTGTAACAGGGCCCATCAACGAGTAGTTATGCCACAGACAGAAGACCATTATAGTAGCCTAATTAAGGCTTATGTAAATGTGGGAGAAAATAAACTAATTCCTTGCTAGACCTAATTATCTAATCTCCATGTATAGTAGCATATGATTTGAATTATTGTTTGTAAAGAACCTTTGTTTATACAAGTGAAAACTATATTCTTTAATTTTATTCAGTAGTTCACTGTGGTGGCATAGCTTCAGTAATAAAATAAATGAACAAACAATATAAATAGTACATGTGAAATTGCAAAGAAGCCAAATCTGAAACACTTGCCTTGTTCTGCAATATAGAAGACAGCTGCTGCTGTGATGTGGCACCACATAAATTCTGTAGTAAAGATGTTAACGCAGGTAAGGACAGCTGACAAAGCACAAGGGAGCAGGTAGCAGCCAGACATGGTAATGCCTTAAGGAAAAAAAGATTAGGTCAACCAACCAATTTTCCTTGCACACCAAATAGGTATTTGTGTATTACTGTTCATAGGGAACCACTACAGTTTTTCCAGTACGAACGTCCAACCAATCCTGAACATGATATAAGCATTTAATGGTTAATTTTTATTACCACTCTTCTATTCAGACCCTATCCTAATCATATAACAGACTAATTCATCCACTAGGATAAATTGAACCTGCTGAGGATAACATGAAGTCCAACAGCGATTTTAAAATAAATTGGCCCTTTAATATAATCCAATCACCAACTCAAATACAGCTTTTTCATCAGATGCAAGATAACATAAAAACTATTTTTAGAAGCCAAAACTGCCTCTCTTTGTTAAAGGAAAGATTAGTGTCTTAGATGGGAGGACCAAGTGATGAAAATGTCTCTTTCTACCATTTGTCAATACAAATATGTATGACTAAAGCTGGGTCATTCCTAGCCTAACCCAATAATTAGCCCACCAGTAGCCGTGAACTTCTATGTTGTAAGTGATCCTGGTGACAGATAACCATATTATTTTAATAACCGAGTCCCCTATAAACTACAATCTGCCTGGGTCTTGTCCAGGTGTCTGCCACTAGAGGGGCTGCGACCAGTTTCAACATAAAACTGCCATTCCTGAGTTGACACTCCATGTTTGTTGTATAATCTCGTAAATTTGTAAATCACAAACCCAGGATTATTTTTGTAATTACTCTGCTTTATTCTTTGATGTTTATGATGACAAAAGTATATTACAGTCAAAGTGACATGTTAGCTTAATAGACCACTAGGAAAGAGGCTGCCAATTACATTGGTGTCTACAGCTGGCCATAGATGTTGAGATTTTTAAAAGATACGATCCTCATCGTGAGACCACAATTTTCACGGAACGATCGTACGAATTGACCATCTACTAAAAAGACCAATTTGCCAGGAAAACAAAGGGGAGCTGCCTGCTTGTCCCTGCAAACATAGATTGCACTGTGGCCGACAAAGATTTTTTGACCTGGCCGATCAATTTCCTGACAGATGTTGGCCTGAAAAATCGTAAAATGTACAATCGTTCGAATCCCAATATCGGCACAATAATTTCGAAGGATTGGTCGGACTTTCCTAAAATCGGTCGTTCGGCAAGAAGAATTGTCGCGTCTATGGGGAGCTTAAGGCCATTCTTTCTTTTAAAATGCAGATACAAAAATCAGTAAGGACAGCATGCTTTTAATCTATATAGCACATGCCCCCAACTGTCCTCAGTCACTTGCCTAGCATTAATTATGTTATTTACCAATAGGATTAATGACATGTTCAATGAATGACGCGAGACTGTGTAAACATGCTATCTTTATTAATGATCTGTACCCATTTCTGATCTGTGCATTTACCTAATGCGATTAACTAGTGCAGGGGGTGCCCATGTGCCAAATCACACATGGTGTGGAGGATTCCTGGGAAGCTGGCTGTGCCCAAGTCTGGGGTATGAGGCAAGCCATATGCATGGTGACTTTAGCCTTTTTTTGTCAAATGGTACTTAGTGAGAAAGTGGTTTGTACCTGATCTTGTATATCCTTCTTGATAAGAAAAAGCAGATTGTGTGCCATAATGGAGAGAACAGCTGCAGCCAACTGCAAAGGCAGCAAGGGAAGTATTCTGGATATCATTCTCTTTCCTTTCCGAATACACATGATCTGCACAAACTGTTCCTCTGCTACTCTGTAGAAATAGGCAATGAAAAGAGCAGATACATTTTTTAAAAGTTCAAACAAACATTTAATACACGGGTTCATAAAACTGGGCAACCTTTTTCTCTCTGCCACTGCAAGAACCATAATATGTTTTGCAATCAAGGTCTAGGGTTTACAAATTAACACACAATCTACAGATTAACACATTTTTTTAAAAAAAAAAAAAAACAACCCACTACTGTACCTTGATAAGTGAGAACACATTGCCAAAAACACTGCATTGTCTTTGTAGCATTGGCAATGTGTTCTTTTAATTTTCATCGAATTTTATTTCAGTGTACATTTCCTGCCATTTATCACTGTCCCTTGTCAGCCCAGTACATTCAGTGGATTCCTCCACTTAGCTGCTTCACTCACTAATCTGCTCACAAAGTCTCATCTTCCATCAGGGCATTATGTCCCCAAACCATCAACCACACCTGAAGACAGTTGTGCTGCCCTGGATGTTTAATCTGGAGGAAACATGAAGGGAGACTACTTATTAGTGAACCTCTTGCCTTTTACTCTATAGATGCAATTGTTGTATGGAAACCAGACACAGTGACAGGTAAAAAAGCTGTCAAAAAAAAGGTTCTAAGAAAAAATGATCAACAGCAGTAAATAGAACAGGGTTCTTTTGCATCTCCAACACAGTGTCTATATACGTGGACTGGAGTACATAATGGAAGGCTATTATTTATTAACTAGTTTGGAGCTCAAGTATATGAATTAGAAATATCTGCAACCTGCCAAGTTACCCAACATAAAACCCTGAGTGACGTCATCATAAACCAAATTGACACCTCTGAGAATTTAGAAAGTGGAGAAGGCTACTTGGTGATTCATGGTATGACCTACAACCATATTAATATAGACATTTCATACCTGGAGACTGCCAAATTCATTATAATGCTGTATTTTACTATGGCACCTTGAGTATACAAGTATGGTGCAGTATGTTTCCATACTTGTATGTGATGCGGTTTTATACGACTAAGATATACAGTACCTATCAGTTCAAGTAGATAATACCGACACTGTGCATAATACTGTAAAGAGGGACTTTAGCTTATCAGAGCTCATTTCAGCCTGGGAAGACTTGAGAATAGCAGGTCTAATGCTTCTATTTTAACGTTAAATATGAACAAAATATATGTTATTGAAAAACAGATTTCAGCACTGGATTGCTCTATAGGAGCATCAATATTTTATTATCTCACCTTTCTCCAACTTCTTTCCCTCTTAGAGTGTCGCATAGCTGCTGCAGTTTTTGCTTTTGCTCCTCAGTCAAAACCTCATGTTCAGCCTCTTCACAACATAGTGAAAATCTTCTCTCAAAATCTTCCAAGTCCAAGAGTAAAGAAAACATCTAAGCAAAGAGAAAGAATTGTTTAATCATGTATAGGAATACTTTGTTTACAAAAACAAAAAAAACAAACCACACAGGCCTGGTGTATACACACAGAAAAAGAAATTAATTGAATAGGATTGCAAAACCTCTATATATACACACAAACATTTTTTTATATGAAATGTATTTGATATACACCAGCCATAATTTTTGGAATAAGCTCACAAAAGATTCAGCTGAATATAAAACCAAAAGTACACCGCAAAATGCATATTCCAATTGGAGTACAAACAAAATAATTCAATTGATATTAAGGGAATACATAGTAACATAGTAAGTAAGGTTGAAAAAAGACTGAGTGAAAAACCCATCTGAACCCTCTCCAATTTGCCTCAGAGGGGGAAAAATTCCTTCCCGACTCCAAAATGGCAATCAGACCAGTCCCTGGATCAACTTGTACTATGAGCTATTTCCCATAACCCTGTATTCCCTCACTTGCTAAAAAGCTATCCAACCCCTTCTTAAAGCTATCTAATATATCAGCCTGTGCAACTGATTCAGGGAGAGAATTCCACATCTTCACAGCTCTCACTGTAAAAAACCCCTTCCGAATATTTAGGCGGAACCTCTTTTCTTCTAATCGGAATGGGTGACCTCATGTCAGCTGGAAAGATCTACTGGTAAATAAAGCATTAGAGAGATTATTATATGATCCCCTTATATATTTATACATAGTTATCATATCTCCCCTTAAGCGCCTCTTCTCCAGAGTGAACATCCCCAATTTGGCCAGTCTTTCCTCATAGCTAAGATTTTCAATACCTCAATTTTCAATACCTTTTACCACCTTAGTTGCCCTTCTCTGTACCCTCTCTAATACAATAATGTCCTGTTTGAGTGATGGAGACCAAAACTGTACGGCATTTTCTAGATGGGGCCTTACAAGTGCTCTATACAGTGGAAGAATGACCCCCTCCTCCCTTGACTCTATGCCCCTTTTAATACAGCTCAAGACCTTATTTGCCCTTGATGCTGCTGACTGGCATTGCTTGCTACAGCCAAGTTTATCATCTACAAGGACTCCAAGGTCCTTTTCCATAATGGATTTGCCTAGTGCAGTCCCATTAAGGGTATAAGTGGCTTGGATATTTTTACAACCCAGGTGCATGACCTTACATTTATCAACATTGAATCTTATTTGCCACTTAGCTGCCCAGATTGCCAGTTTGTCAAGATCATGTTGCAAGGATGCCACATCCTGGATGGAATTAATTGGGCTGGATAATTTTGTGTCATCTGCAAACACTGATACATTACTTACAACACCCTCCCCTAAGTCATTAATGAACAAGTTAAATAAAAGTGGACCCAATACTGAGCCCTGAGGGACCCCACTAAGAACCTTACTACAAGTAGAGAATGTCCCATTAACAACCACCCTCTGTACCCGATCCTGTAGCCAGTTTCCTATCCACGTGCAAACGACTTCATTAAGCCCAACAGACCTTAGTTTAGAAAGCAGTCGTTTGTGGGGCACAGTATCAAACGCTTTGGCAAAATCCAAATAGATCACATCTACTGCCCCCCACTGTCCAGAATCTTACTTACCACATCATAAAATGCAATCAAATTCGTCTGACATGACCTGTCCTTCATAAAGCCTTGCTGACTGTTGCTCATAATGCCATTCATTAGGACAAAATTTTGAATGTGATCCCTTAACAAGCCTTCAAATAATTTGCCCACCACAGATGTCAAGTTTACTAGCCTATAATTGCCAGGCTGAGATCTTAATCCCTTTTTAAATATTGGAATAACATCAACTTTTCTCCAATCCATAGGCACCATACTGAGAAAATCAGAAATAAGGGCTGGTCTAAAACTGAACTAAGCTCTCAGAACCCGGGGGTGTATGCCATCAGGCCCTGGAGCCTTGTTTACATTAATTTGTATTAAAGCTTTTTGAATCATATCCTGAGTCAGCCACTGACTAGAATGAGCTGAACCATTCATGCAGTTATAAAGTGAGCCTGGGAACCCAGACTGCTATATTGTATACACTGAAGAAAAGAACTGATTTAACACATTTGCCTTTTCTGTATCTGTTACAACCATACTGGTACCATTATTTAATGGAGCAACACTCAACCTGCATCTTTTTACTATTAATATATTTAAAAAACCTTTAGGGTTAGTTTTCACTTCCACTGCAATTAACTCTTCATTTCTTTTCTTAGCCTTCCGGATTGCCGATTTACAACATTTATTACAGTGTTTATATTCATTAAATGCAGCTTCTGTCCCTACAGATTTGTAGTTTTTAAATGCCTTTCTCTTCTTTCCCACTAACTTCTTTACTTCTGTATTAAGCCACACAGGATGATTCTTAGAGCTTCTACGTTTAGTCCTTAAGGGAATAAATGGAGAACAGTAATGATTGAATATCATTTTAAAGGACAACCATTTCTGTTCTGTGTTTTTAGCTGAAAACTTATTGCTCCAATAGATGCTCTATAGGGCAGCCCTCAAGGCACTAAAATTAGCTTTTCCAAAATGGTTTTTGTTGCCCCAGTATATTTTTGTTTTTTGCACCAGACATTAAAAGATATAACATTATGGTCACTATTACCCAGGGGTTCAATGACTTGCACATTTGCTATAAGTTCTGGGTCATTTGAGATCACTAAATCAAGAATAGCATTTTTTCTGGTAGGCTCCTCAACAACCTGTGCTAAAAAATTGTCGTGCAGTAAGTTTATAAACTTGTTCCCATTAACTGATCTAGCAGTACTGTTGCTCCAGTCAATATCTGGGTAATTAAAATCCCCCATTATCATTACTTTACCTAAAATAGCAGCCTTTTCTATTTGCATTAGCTTTGTCTCTTCCTCCTCACTTACATTAGGGGGTCTATAGCATACGCCTACAATTAATTTGCTGGATTCTTTACAATTGGTGAAGAACTCCACCCATATGACTTCTGCCCCCTCATTTTCTAACAACCTCCTTCTTTATATGAGCTTTTAAATCCTGCCTAACATACAGACATACCCCTCCTCCTTTTCTATTGCCTCTGTCCCTCCGAAACAAAGTATAGCCACTGATAATTACTGCCCAGTCATGCGACTCATTCAGCCATGTTTCGGCCACACCAATCACATCATATTTTCCTACCAACACCGGCAGCTCCAGCTCTCCCATTTTACCAGTCAGACTTCTTGCATTTGTAAACATACATTTAATACTGGTACCATATTGAACATATGACATGTGGTCCTCCCTATCCTTACCAGTACCCACAGCCAAATCTCCTACCCCATTTTCCCTTTCTTTGCCCACTATCTCATCTAACCTGTCTTCCACTGAATCTTTTACTGAACCCTCCCCCCCCCCACACCTAGTTTAAAATCTCCTCCAAGCGTCTAGCCATCTTCTCTCGCAAAACAGCTGCCCCATCATCATTGAGGTGCAGCCCATCCCTAGCAAAGAGCCTGTAGCCGACTGAGAAATCAGCCCAGTTCTCCAAAAACCCAAAACCCTCCTCCCTACACCAATCTTTCAGCCACGCATTAATCTCCCTACGCTCCCGCTGTCTTCTTAGTGTTGCTCGTGGCTCAGGTAATATCTCTGAGAAAATTACCTTGGAAGTCCTCGCCCTCAGCTTTGCACCTAGTTTTTTTCAAAATCATTTTTGAGGACCTCCTCTAGCTTTGTCATTGGTACGTACCCATGTGTACCAAGACCGCTGGGGTCTTCCCCAGCCCCTCCCAATAATCTGTCCACTCGTTCCACCACATGCCGAACCCTAGCACCAGGCAAGCAGCAGACTGTTCGGCATGTAGGGGCCTTGCGACAGATTACCCTATCCACCTTTTTAATAAATGAATCCCCTAGAACCTGCCTTTCCTTCCTTGCACTTCCCCCACCACCCGTATTAGAGCCATCAGCAAAATGAGAAAGATTCATAGATACACGATTTTAATAACAAAACCACATGTACTGCGTTGGACATTTTAACCTTTTAGTGAACAAAAGTATATTCCATCTCTTTATACCAATGCCATAGAGTTTGAGGACATATTTGTGCACACTGCAAAACTATCCCAGCCCCAAAGTAGCAACAAAGCTGAAAATGCATGAGGTCAAACAGTTTGCCAATGCAGCAAAGATAGAAGTCACCAAATGGAGATCTTCCTAGTTCTCAGATGCTCCATTCACTTATGCTTCAAACTAGAACGCAGTAACTCCAAAAGTCAAACATACAAACCTTGCTAAAAACAGGAGTAAAGAATACAGACCATCACTTAGAACTAAAATTCTAGATTTAATATTTAACCTTAGTACAGTAACAGAAAGTTTGATTTTCTGGATAAGGGATCTTTCTGTAACCTGGATCACCAGATCTTCAGTCTTACTCTTGATCAACTAGAAGTTAGGCGGGATTTATTTCTTAAAAAGATTAAAACTGATGGTATGTATTTTCCAGCCTCAACTACTACAAATAAACATCTTTCATCTGCACTGATAGGAAGAAATAAAAAAAAATATCAGCACAGGCTATTTTTTTTTTTTATATTGAAAATTCTCTTCAAACACTGTGCTTTTATATTGCTATAGATTGCCTGATACATACACCCAAACGGAATTAGGCAAAAATTGGATTAAATACATACGAAACATGCAAAAAGCACACCTACCTTCTCAATAATCACAAGTGTTTGGCGTTTTTTGTCTCGCACCTGCTTCTCTCTGGTTTCCTATAAAATACCAAGAATAAGAAAAATAGGAACTGGTAATGGAGGAAAAAAGCGAATTGATAATAAACACTTACATCTTCTTCAGATCGCGATGTTGCCACTGCATCAATCATCTTTCGAGGGTTATTTACACTAGAAACTGTAAGCTTTCCAAGGGATCCTTCAAACTGCACTGGGTAGAGAAGATACAACAGGTTAAAACAGAAAATGTTCATGTTTAAACAAGTATCCAGTTATACTGGATACTTGTTTTTCACCTAAAAAACTATTTGGCAGCATGACTTCATACACAATTTTTATGGTTTAATTGCAGTTTTATCCCTGTATTATTATTCATTGCATAGCTTTGCCGTTTGATTGTTTAGCATAGAAAGACGACTACTTATTTTTTATTCATCAGTCTACTTTTCAAAAATTGTTTTCTGGGGGTCTTTGTACAGTCAGGGTCTGCCGACACATAATAGACAGGCCAGAAGAAGCTGAACGGGCAGCAAGAAAATGCAAACGTGTTATTTTCATTTGGGGGGGGGGGGTCTGTACATGCCACATACTTTGGTAAATCTTTGCATATTAGATATCAAAAACTGTTCAGTAGATCTCTGGTGTTCTTATGCCCCTGCATTCATATTCAGGATGTTTTATTTTGGTATCTATTGATAAGCGGGAGATAAGATGCTGAGATGCGGAGATATGTGGAAACTTTAAAATGGTTTTCAAAAACTTCATCAAAACCTCTACATTTTGGAAAGTTTTGTTGACTAGTAGGTTGAAGTAAAACACATTTAGCCATTTTGGATATGGGAGAATGTGTACTTTCCAAAAATGTATATTTTTTCTGGGGGAAACACTATTATTTTTTACCACACATATAAATGCAGTAAATTTGTTAATTTTACAGTATCTGAATTGAAATAAATGATAGACATATGGGGATATTTATATTTTGACACCCCTACAAGCCACATATTTAGGTAAATCTGTGCATATTGGGTATCAAACAGTAGAACAGATGCAAAACAGGCATCAAACTGTTCAGTAGACCCATGGCTTTCACATTTAGGATGCTTCATATTGGTAGCGAATGCCCTGTTGTAGGGCAAAGAAAAATATACATTTTTTGATGTGATTTG
Organism: Xenopus laevis; assembly: GCF_017654675.1. Lineage (NCBI taxonomy): Eukaryota > Metazoa > Chordata > Amphibia > Anura > Pipidae > Xenopus > Xenopus laevis. The sequence continues at coordinate 63,988,046 of NC_054383.1, read as the reverse complement.
AAAACTATAAAGTAGGTTTTTCATAGGTGTAGGCCCACAAAGAAATACGGATAATTCCACTTTACCACTATAACGCCATAGCCTACAGGCTTTGATTTATAAAACAAAGGTCCTGGGATGTGTCTTTTTTCTGTAGACAATGAACAACAGACCCTATGCTGGGTGTCTACTTTCAGTAGACAAACAAGAGACCCTGGGGTGGGTGTCTTCATACCAACAAAATAACATTTAATACTAGTGTTGGACTGGAATATCCAGGGGCCCACTTGAGCGATCCCCCAGCTGTGAGCTCCAAATCCAACCCTCTAAATAACACCCCCTGTTGCATACCGCTTACCTTAATTCCCCTTTTGCGACTGTGATCAGGGGTGGGGAAAGGAGAATTGCGCCTGCAGTTCCCGGCAGTATATTGTTAGACTTGTTTGTCGGTAGCGTGTGTGCGTATCTGACATATTACTAAATATCAACCTAAAAGTCCCATGGGCACTTCACCTGTGGAAGATTCTGTAAACTGAAAGCTTTATGGTGATTGTTTTTTTAGAAATTTTGTAATTTTTTTTTTTCAATCCATAACTTTGCAGTTTGGGAGTGTACTACTGGAAGTTTGTGACCTTTACAAGTCAAATCTACTGAATGAGCCAATACCAAATTTGTGTCATTTTTTGGAGATTTCTGACTTGTAAATACATTTGGGCAGTGACAAGTTTTTTCTAATTTTGGTTCTATACATTACCAAAAGTACAAAACCAAAATTAAGCAGATAAAAGCCCTGGAGTTGATTGGGGGGGGGGTTCTTGTATGTGGAAGATTTTGCTGAACAGGCAACATGCGGTCAAAGGAGCTCTCCGTGCAGGTGAAAAGCCATCCTTAAGGTGCAAAAATCCATCCAAGAAATTGCTACAATATTAGGAGTGGCAACATCTACAGTTTGGCACATCCTGAGAAAGAAAGAAAGCACTGGTGAACGCAGCAACGCTAAAAGACCTGGACGTCCACAGAAGACAACAGTGGTGGATGATGGCAAAATCATTTCCATGGTGAAGAGAAACCCCTTCACAACAGCCAAACAAGTGAACAAAACTCTCCAGGAAGTAGGTATATCGATATCCAAGTCTACCATAAAGAGAAGACTGCATGAAAGTAAATACAGGGGGTGCACTGCAAGGTGCAAGCCACTCATAAGCCTCAAGAATAGAAAGGCTAGATTGGACTTTGCTAAAAAAAAAAAAAATATAAAAACATAAAAAAAAGCCAGCACAGTCCTGGAAAAACATTCTTTGTACAGATGAAACCAAGATCAACCTCCACCAGAATGATGGCAAGAAAAAAGTATGAAGAAGGCATTGCACAGCTAATGATCCAAAGCATACCACATCTTCTATAAAACACCAAAAAATAGAACACAAGAAGATAGGCGCTGAGGCAGGATTAACTGCTAAATCATCAGTGGTGTGATGGCTTGGGCGTGCATGGCTGCCAGTGGCACTGGGACACTTGCGTTTATTGATGATGTGACACAGGACAGAAGCAGCTGAATGAATTCTGAGGTGTTCAGAGACATACGGTCTCTTTAAATCCAGCTAAATGCAGTCAAATTGATTGGGAGGCACTTCATAATAAAGATAGAAAATGACCCAAAACATACATCCAAAGCAACCCAGGAGTTTATTAAAACAAACAAGGGGGATATTCTTGAATGGCCAAGTCAGTTACATGCATTAAACTTGTTGAAGAATAAACTTCAGACAGAAAGGCCCACAAAAAAACAGTAACTAAAAGGCGCTGCAGTAAAGGCCTGGCAGAGCATTAAAAAGGAGGAAATCCAGAATCTGGTGATGTCCATGAGTTGAAGACATCAGGCTGTCATTGCCAGCAAAGGGTTTTCAACCAAGTATTAGAAATTAACATTTTATTTTCAGTTTTTTAATTCATCCGAGTCCCTGAAATTAAGTGATTGCATAAAAATGTGAGGAACGAAAGCATTTTTTTTAACACAATCTTTTTGTTCATCCCACTGAATTAAAGCTGAAAGTCTGCAGTTCAACTGCATCTGAATAGTTTCATTTAAAATTCATTGTGGTAATCTACGGAACCAAAATGAGAAAAAAGTTGCCTCTGCCCAAATATTTATGGACCTAACTGTAGGAGGCGCCTAAAGGCGATTACATTTGCAAAAGTAGACTCAACTAAATATTTATGTAATATCTCTGTTGGGGTGCCCAGATTTATTCACCTGACCCATTTTGTTATGATGCATATTGCATATTTTCTGTTGAAACTTTATGCCACTGCTGAAATACTGCTGTTTCCATAAGGCATGCTATATATTAAAAGGAAGGCAATGATAAAACTTTTTCCCAAACGTTTTCATATGACTGTATATACATATTTCCCACTGCTATTTACATTAGTGATATATTCAATTCAAGTACTTTCTAGCCTTAAAACAATGTTTATGCAATGTTTAAACCATCACAAACAACTCTTAACATACCTACAACTCTAGAATGATGCAGGATAGTACCGTTTTATATCTCTATAAAAATTAAATAATAAAGTGGACTGTTCCTGGTTTTAGCATCAAAGTAAATCCTCTCAAGTTACATACAATTTCATTCACCTACCCATTCCCTTCAACCCAACCAACAATTTCTACCTGTCTATGTTGGGGCTGAAGGTAGTCAGCTCAGACAATCAGGGCCGGCATCAGTGTCCCGGGCATCAAGGAGGGCCCGGCAGTGCTGCAGTTTTGAAATTCAATTCTACTGAACACCAATTTGTGTTTTTGTTTTAATCCTGTGGCCACCAATGTATTATTTTAATATTCTATAGGCTCCTGCCACCAATGTTCTGCAACCAATTTTTTTTTTTTTTTTTAACCCTGGCGTCAGTTTTTGGCGCCCCAATTTTTTTAACTTGTAAGTTCTTTTTTTTTTTTTTTTTTACAAAAAAAAACTTTTATGGGGGGCCCTGGCGCCAATTTTTTTTTTTTTTTTTAAAACTTATAAGGGGGCCCTGACCATCAATAGCTTTTTATAACTTGTGTGTGGGGGGGGGTTACTTTTTTTTTATCGCTGGTGTCTGTGTGGTCTTTTAACTGATGTGGAGTGGGCGGGGTCTAGGGCAGGGCACCCAAAAATATTGTTGTACGGGGCCCCTGTGATTTCTAATGGCAGCCCTGCAGACAATCCACATATACAGCCTTCACAGCTACTGCAGTTTCATCGGGGGAATAGATGTACACAGATGGATTGCGTGTAAGCATTTAGAGGGAAGGGGCCTCTTTGCTCTTGTCTCTAACACGTGGGGGGTGGAAATAGCCCATGTTTAAAGTAAAAGTGGTGGTAAACTGGTGTAAAATACTCTCCATATTCACAAACAGAAATCCACCTAAATACCGACTCAACCACCACTTTTAAATTTTTTAGTGAAAGAAAGACAGTTTACAGACACTTATGAATTTGTCTTAAACAACATAAAAATGGCGCAAACAACATTTAAAACGACATTTTCTCCCAGCAAAAAAACCACAAAGACTAACGGACAAATTTTCTCACTGTATAGATCATATTGAAAGTTAACACAAAAGTGAAGTACATCTTAAAACCATGAGAAAAGACTGTCATGGTTGGAGTTTCTCTGGCACTTGTAAGGGGACATAATTATGCTTAACAAGGACATTGGAGAAGACTATAGAAAGAAATTAAGGGGAGATATTTTCACACTGAAAATATGAAAAAGCAGAGGCCACCCCTTTAAACTGGAGAAACGGAATTTTCATTGCCCTCATGTGAAGAACCACCTTCATTGCTTTAATGAGGTCGTATAATGCCCTGCCAGCAGGGCCGGAACTAGGGGTAGGCATAAGAGGCAGCTGCCTAGGGCGCAACGATTGAGGGGCGCTGGGCAGCTACCGCTTCTGCCTACCCCTAGTCCTGGCTGCGCTCCTCTAACAGCACTTATGCGTGCCATCGTTGACCACTGCCGGCGGGCATGCCATGGTACAATTGCACCTCTTGCTCCCCCCGGTAGTGCCACCACTCTATGGCAGATTCTATTAATGCCTTTAAGCGTGGCCTAGATGAATTTTCGAGAAGAAATACTATCCAAGGCTACAGTTAATTTTGCACAAGTATCATATTGAGGGAATTCACTCAAAGGTTAGCCTTTGCAATAACTTTAAACAAAAAACCTTCTGTTTTATTCACAACAGAGAGTCTCCAAGAGAAGTGACTTTTAACAGTTTGTAACCGAAGCATCAGTAACTTGCAGAGTTTGTTCATTAGCCAGCTTGTTCCACTAGCAGACTGGCTACACAAGTCCTACTCTTTACAGCAAAGTAAACATTTATATATGGGATAAGTGTGTAATTGTGAAAGAACTTCAATACAGTACTTCTCACCTGGTTTGTATGTATGCTCCAATTTGGCAACTTGCGGTGTGATAAGCTTGGTTCTTTCCTTTTTTGGACCTTCTCTAGATCTATCTTGTGATACAGACAACTTGTCCAGCTTCTCAAAGTAATTCTGAAAAGCAATATATTGTGTTTATAAATTTGGTGTACAATTGCTCCATAGTCACCAAAAGTATAACAAATTGTTTGCAAATTATTTCCATTATAGCGATGGTTGGTAATCAGCCTAGAATCACATAGGTCTTTTATGACGCTATATATGCTTAAAGGGGTTGTTCACCTTGAAACAACTAGTTGTTTTCAGATAGATCATCAGAAATAACTTTTTCCAATTACTTTCTATTTTCTATGTGTCACCGTTTTTCTAATATCGAGGTGTAAAGTATAATTTTTCACCTTCTAAAGAAGCTCGGGGGGGGGGGGGGTTGCCGACCCTGTAAACTGATCTAAATTGAAACATTTAGTTAATACATTACTTATCTTTGTCCCTGCAAAAGAGAATCTCTGGGTTTCATTAAAGGCAACTATTAAGCTGGCCATAGATGTTGAGATTTTTAAAAGATCAGATCCTGATTGTGAGACCACGATCGTACGAATTTACCATCAACTAAAAAGACCAATTTGCCAGGAAAACAAAGGGGAGCTGCCTGCTTGGCCCTGCAAACATAGATAGATTGTACTGGGACCGACAAAGATTTTTTGACCTGGCCGATCAATTTCCTGACAGATGTTGGCTGAAAAATCGTAAGACGTACGATCGTTCGAATCCCACTAACTGCACGATAATTTCGAAGGATCGGTCGGGCTTCCCTAAAATCGGTCGTTCGCCAAGAAGAATCGTCGCGTCTATGGGGAGCTTTAGAATTAATACAATAGTTGCAAAATGACCAGAGATGGCTGCCTACACAGCATTAGTACAACTAAAAAAAAAATTCACTTATTGGTTTAGGAATAAAATTTTATATGGTAGAGTGAATTATTTGCAGTGTAAACAGTGTAATTTAGAAATAAAAAACCACCACCATAAAAATCACAACAGAACACGTTCAATGTAAAAATCAGAGCTATGGAGATGCAGTCTGAATCGTGGAGTCTGAGTCGGGAGCAATTTTGAGTATCAGAAGTTTGATTCGCCAACAATGTACAAACTCAGACTCATAACTTTAAAATACAAGCAATGAAAACAAGAATACTTTAGTTAATTTTGGATTGTTTTTAGCAGCTTTTCTACAACTATAAGCCATCTCAAATTATGCGGTTTAACTTTGATTTTGTTTTAGAATTACCAAAGGATATGGTTTATATTTTTAAGCGTTAGCAGTGATAAAATGCCTTGTATGTTGTGACAATTCAATCAACACGGAAAATAAGTTAGTATATCAAAGGAACAGTAACACCAAAAAACTAAAGCTTTTAAAGCAATTAACAGCATATACCGTAGCATGCACTGGTAATAGCTGTGTGTTTGCTTCAGAAAGACTACAGTAGTTTATACAAATAAGCTGCTGTGAAGCAATGGGGGCAGCCATTCAAGCTGGAAGCAAAAAGAGTGCAGAGCAACAGTACATTATATTTTCATTACTTTGATACACTTTCACTTTTTGATTTTAGACAAATCATAAACTGAGGAGTCAGGAGGATTTATGTACCGACTCAGCAGCACTGCATATAACCGAGAAACATGAAGGTGTTGCCGATATAGTACATCCAGTGCTGGAATTGGGCAAGGATACGGCAGGTTGGCATCTCACTACTTTTTTTTTTTATTTCCATCCCCTGGTGGGATGCATCAATTTAGAATACTGGAGCTTTTTCACAGTCTGTGAGTGTATCTGAAATCGTTCCCTGTCCCAGTGGAAACAGAGCCACCCCTCAGCCAATGTTTGCTAATCTCAGGACACAAGAGGAAGGAAGGAGTGATCTTCTGTTTTCAGACTTCTCTCTTCTCCCAGACCCTCCAATCATCTGTCTCAGAGCTCTGATAGGACATATTGTGCTGTGTAGGTAACTGATGGGTAGCATGCACTAGCTTGAATGTCCCGCTTCACTGGGTTCTGGGGAGAAGAATTGTGTTCCTGATGAGAACTACTACAGCTTTATCATTCCTACTTGGCCTGTTTTCTCTGTTTCTCACATAGTAACTTTTTCTTGCCTTGATTACATGAAATTGCCACTGTCCCATTCTGCTACGAGTTCTGGGGTATTCTAAATGGAATTGCCACTGTGCCATCCTGCTTTGTGTTCTGTGGGTATTATACATGGGATTTGTGAGTTCTGGGGGTATTAAACATTGCCACTGTGACATACTGCTGTGAAATCTGGGGGGAATTGTAGGCTAGGTCGAATACAAAATAATTACTAAAGAACTTTTAAAAAGAAGGATAACAAACCTTTTAAAGGGATACTGTCATGGGATTTTTTTTTTCCCAAAATGAATCAGTTAATAGTGCTGTTCCAGCAGAATTCTGCGCTGAAATCCATTTCTCAAAAGAGCAAACAGATTTTTTTATATTTAATTTTAAAATCTGACATGGGGCTAGACATTTTGTCAATTTCCCAGCTGCCCCAAGTCATGTGACGTGTGCCTGCACTTCAGGAGAGAAATGCTTTCTGGCAGGCTGCTGTTTTTCCTTCTCAATGTAACTGAATGTGTCTCAGTGGGTTTTTACTATTGAGTGTTGTTCTTAGATCGACCAGGCAGCTGTTATCTTGTGTTAGGGAGCTGCTATCTGGTTACCTTCCCATTGTTCTTTTGTTTGGCTGCTGGGGGGAAAAAGGGAGGGGGTGATATCACTCCAACTTGCAGTACAGCAGTAAAGAGTGATTGAAGTTTATCAGAGCACAAGTCACATGACTTGGGGCAGCTGGGAAATTGACAATATGTCTAGCCCCATGTCAGATTTCAAAATTGAATATAAAAAAAATCAGTTTTCTCTTTTGAGAAATGGATTTCAGTGCAGAATTCTGCTGGAGCAGCACTATTAACTGATTCATTTTAAAAAAAAATTTTTTCCCCATGACAGTATCCCTTTAAGTTAAAATAGCATAGTGCAGGATTAAAATAAACTCACAATATTCCTACATTAATGTTGAAAGTAATTTTGGGAAATCATCAACAGCTTTGGTGTCTGCTCCCTTAGATGCATACCCAAAGTGAACGCAATTAGCAACAACAGTTTGCTGCAATAGTCTGCAATTATCAGCAATAGTTTATTTATTCTTTCCACAATATGGAAAGACAAGTTAGAATATGCATTTAAACCAGATTAAGAATTATAATATCCATTAAACTATAACAAATGATAAACAGATCAAGTATGTGGTTCTTTTCAGATGCCGTTCAGATTTTCTTTAAAGAAAGTATAATGTTACCTGATAGTAGTAGTCATCATGGTATGGGTCAGTGCTCTGAAGCTGAAGAAGTTGAATACGGCACACCCATTCCTTTTCCCGTTGCAGCATTAGTCCTGCATAGGGGTCTCTTCGATTAAGTTCCATTTGTGCAGGTCTGCAAGTTCGTTCCCCACCAGAGCCATTAACACCTCGATGCTGGCTAAAAGCAAAACGTTATCACAACATATACATTAACGAAAACTGCAAGTTTACAGAACAGAAACATCTGTACTTACATAGTTATTTGGGTTGGAAAAAAAAAATACAAAAGTCTGTGAAGGCCAACCGTTCCAAATGAGCCCCAGTACACATGTATGATGTACATAAACAGACCTGTATATACAGATACTTGCACTGCACTAACAGTAGATGTTAAGATCACTATATCCTTGGATATTATGCTTGTTAAAGAAATCATCCAAGACATCCTTTAAGGTATAATAGAATCTACCAGCACGTGGAAGGACATTACACAACCTCTCTGCCCTCACCACAAAGAACTGCCTATGCTGCTTCAAAAGAAGATTCATTTCCTCAAGTCTAGAGGGATGGCTTCTCATTTTTTTCATTTTTTTTTTTTTTAAGAGAGAAAAGTTCCCACACTGTGTCAAGAATTTGTAAAGTAATCATGGTGCCATGCAAGGCCCATTAGTCCAGATAATATATATTCCTTGAATATATACTTCTCATATTTTAATTCTTCCATTACTTTTCCCAGTCTATTAATACAGGATTTTTAAAATGATATTAAAGCTTTAATTGTACTGCCAGTTAAGGTGACTATAGATGTAACAAGTATGATCTTTCCTGCGACCAAAGACCACCAAATTAAAATTTTTCAGCCAGCCCAATCAATGAGCCGACCGATATCAAAAAGTCTACTGTCTATATCGGTCAGCTTGTCTCCTGCCATACCCACACCGAATATTGTACGAAAATTTGTTTTATACGATATTATCAGTGGCTAATTATTACTCTGTTTCATTCAATAATCCGATTGCCACTTACTTGCGGTTCTGTTGGCGCTGGTAAAGCATACGACGGTGCTGTGGGTGCAGGTGAGTTGTGTCTGGGCGGAACTGCTGCTGTGACCTAAGACTTAAAAAAAAAACAAAAAAAACAAAACAGTTCTGAACTGCATGCTCACTCTGCACATATAACTTCTTCATCCAAAAGCACACTAACCTCATATTTTTAATGTGAGCTCCTGGAGCAGAAGGAACTCCAAAGAAAGGGCGGAATCCACCGCCAACTGGCGCCACCATCTGCCCAACATGGCCTTGCAAGAGTTTAGGAGCAACAGAGGCAAGTGTTGGGCCATGTAGTCCAGGACGGGAAAACTGGCTGGGAGACATCTGAGCAGCAACTGTCTGCTAGTTAAAAACAACAAATATGATAAAGCATTAAATAAAACAAAATAACAAGAAAAAGGCAAAGGCTATGACAATTAAAAGCAATTGTTGAAAGAATAAAAAAAACCAAAAAAATATTGATTCGGCCTTTTTCAGCAAGATTCGCCAAATCCTTCTGCCTACCCGAACCATATTCTAATTTGCATATGCAAATTAGGGGTGGGGAGGGAAATTACCTGACTTTCTCACAAGTAAAAAATGTTTTCCTATTCCCACCCCTAATTTGCATATGCAAATTAGGATTCGGATTGGTATTCGCTCAATCTTTCCCGAAGGATTCGCATACAAATGCAGAAACTGTGCTGGATAAGGAGCCACCACTCTAAACATGTTGTTTAAATTGGCTTCTTTTGGGATGAAAGGAGTAGGACAAGTACTAGATGTTTAACTGGTCCAACGTCTCTCTCTTGATAAATAAGACTACATTTTGTAGAGCCTTATTGCATGGCAATATGCAATAAAATTTACAGACACCAAGAAAGTTTTAGTGGATTACCTGAGCCCCTCCTAAGAGCTGTGCTCGTTGAAGCGGGGATAGGGCAGAAGGGAATGGATGCCTTAGGATGGAAGCCGGGTTGTTCTGCAAAGAGAATTATTAAACCATGCATATGAGATACAGACTGATAAACATACCATGATGGAAACAGAGCATTTTAATTACCTTGGAGACCATGTGCATATGGATGTTTTCTCCACCATCATATTTATGCTAGTGGAGAAAACACCAAACTCCACTTAAATCACTGTGCATAGACAGGCACAGCATCGGCCTGTTAGTAAACAGACAGGTGGATTTTGGTGTGAAAAAGCATTTTTTCTAGTTGTGAAAAAGACAGGTAGTAAGTCCAAACTGTTTAACTTACATGAGGACCACTGAATGCAGATGAAGCACGAATGTGGATTGGGTTAGGACATAAAACCTATTTAAAGAAAAATACATTCTGTTAAGTTCGATCTTCATATATTTTTATGCTTATTCACAGAAATTTCCAAAAGAATACAACTGCTATGGACAGTAGCGTGGTGTGGAAAATTTGTCTGAAACTATGCTATTAAGGTACGAGTCCAAATGGATTTTCAAGTTTAAGAATCTGATACCCGAGAGAATGCAGTGAACCATTCCTTACATCGCTATGGAAATTAAAATGTGTTTAGTATGGTTTTTATACTAAAATTGTTTTCATTTGAACATTAACATTTCGGACATGTGAGTAAAATAGAATGAACCAGGAATCCGGTAATTAGAATTTATACAACAAGATGGGTATAAAAGGAAAAAAAACACTGCCTCTGATGCAGTGCCCAGTGGCACATTATGAGGGTGGTATTCAAAATGGGAGGCTACACTGCACCAATACAACGCTAGAAGGGAGAAACGGTGTATGATTTATTTAATATACCAGACCTTGCACAGAGTTTTCACTTGCAGATAGTAGGTGCTTTAATTGATAGTTTTGAAAAATTGTCTACTCTCTTACAACATATACCATATAAATTAACATTCTATGACTCCATTACATACCAATATATGAAATAATGAATTTCAATTAAAAACAGGTAACTCAAATACTGTTTAAAAAAAACAAACAAAAAAAACAGACCAAAAGATTATAAAGTAGGACTAATAAAAAAGCACTCATGTTCATTTTGTAAAAACCGAGAGATCTAATAATTGTATATACTTCCTCTGTTAAATATATATAGTCCCTCCTTCCATATTTTAGTGTCTGGCAAAATATATGTTTAAATGGGTTGTTCACCATCCAAACACTTTTTTCAGTTCAATTTTTTATTTTTTACCATTTCTTAAAAATCAGTCTTCAAAAGTTTATAGTGAAATGTTCCTGTCTCTGGTGTTTCAGTCTGGCAGCTCAGTAATTTAGACTCTAAACTAACAATTTTGCAACAATTAGTTGATACATTTTTCAGCAGCATCTGTGGAGTATTAGCAACTATTGTATCAATTCTAACAGCTGCCTTTAATGAAACTCAGGGATTCTGCTCAGCAGGGACAAACAGAAGAAATGTATCAATTTAGAACAGTTTACAGGGTTGGCGGCCCCCCTCCCAGAGCTGCTTTAGAAGGTCAACAATTACACTTTACACACTTCAATATTAGAAAAACGGTCACATAGAAAATAAAAGGCAATTGGAAAAAGTCTGTATTTATGGTGAACTATATAAAACAAACCTAACTGAAAAAGTGTTGGAAGGTGAAATTTTAATGATCCGTCTCTGGTATTTCAGTCTTGCAGATCAGTGATCCAGGTTCAGATTCTGAACTGTTACAATTTTGCAAAATTCCAGCATCTCTGCAGTATTCACAACTATTTTATAAATTATAGCAGCTGCCTTTAATGAAACAAAAGATAGCCTTTAATGAAACTTCTGCTCAGGGATTTTGCTCAGCAGGGACAATGATAAGAAATGTATCATTTTAGAACAGTTTACATAGTAGGCGACCACTCCAGAGCTGCTTTACAAAGACATAAGTAAATTGTATAGGTCAAAGAGTCTATTAAAGGGGTTGTTCACCTTGGCATTCATTTTTAGAATGATGTAGAGAGCGATATTCTGAAACAATTTGAAATTGATTTTAATGTTTCATTATTTGTGATTTGAGTTATTTAGCTTTTTAATTTAGCAGCTCTCTAGTTTGCAATTTCAGCCAATTTGTTGCTAAGGCCCAAATTATCCTAGCAACCATGCACTGACTTGAATAAAAGTCTGGAATATGAATAGGAGAGTGCCTGAATAGAAATAAGAGTAATAAAAAGTAGCAATAAATTGTAGCCTTAAAGAGCATTTGTTTTTAAGATGGAGTCAGTGACCCCATCGTGAAAGCTTGAAAGTGTCAGAAGAAAATAAGCAAATTAAAAAAAAAAAAAGTGTGTGTGTGTGTGTGTGTGTGTGTGTGTGTGTGTGTGTGTGTGTGTCCACTACAAAAGAGCCAGCTGAATACCAGACCAAATTGCAAACTAGCCAAGTCACGGAGAGGAAAAAACCCTCCGATATCAAGTAGTGATGGGGGAATTTGTCCTATTTCGCCTCGCCACGAATTTCACAAATTTTCCTGGAAACTGGCGACAAAATGGGTGCCGGTGTCAAAGTTGACGCCAACACCTATTAAAATCTATGGGCGTCCTTTAGTAGTCGCCGGTGAATTTTCGTGGGAATTCACCACAAATTCACACCTGACGAATAAATTCGCTCATCACTAATATTAAGTCAGGGGATAAATGACAAAAAAAAAAAAAAAAAACAACCCATAACCGGGGGTTCAAATTCAGTTCAACAATGCACTCAGATTGGCCAAATGCAAATCCTGCAAAACAAAATTTGCAGGCAAATTAATTCTGAACTGAATTGGGGATTCAATGCATCCCTACTATAACACTAGAGTATAAGCACACACGTGCACACTTACTCAGCATACCTGTGTGTGACTAAAATTGGGGGAAGCTCCATGCTTTGGGGGTGTTCCAATAGGAACTGCTCGTACTGGCGGACTTCCAATGACAGGAGAGGTAGAGCGGCGAGGCAAGGCTCTTTCAGAGGCATCCCTTTCTGTATCATCTCGACCAGGAGGTGCAACTGTAGCCAATCCATATTCATGCAAAATTGATAGGGGGGTCATGTCCTTGCAAAAAACAAAGAAAACACTTGTTTTTAGGATACTCGTGATTTTTTTTTTTTTATAAGCTTGCTAAAACTTGCATCATACAAACAGGTTCTGACAAATATACAATTAAGTCCAAAAATATTGGCACCTCTGCAAAAAATTCATCTACTATACAGTGATCTAGGCTTTTCAGCATAATTCAAAATATCCAGGGAGTTTGACTACAGAATTATGGATGGCTAAACTCTTGAAAACATTACATACGGTGGACACAAGGACATTAGGGTCTCTTGGAGATGGACTTGTAGCCTTGGGTCTGTCCAAGTTTTCCTAAAATTTTCTGTCTTGCCTAATAAAAAAGTTATCTGCTTTTACTTCTTTTCTCCATGTTCAGTGCATTGTACAAGTCAATTCAAACTGGTTGAATACGTTACTGGTGGTTATTGCAAATGCATGTTTGCTGTGATGCTGCTGTCATAAGGCAACTTTACTGGCTTCTATCTGTGCACTAATTTGAGCAATTGGACCAGTTAAAGATATGGACACCAGAAATGAGACCAGCTGAGATGAGACAGTCAGGTTGGCAAAACAGTCAGGTAACTTCAAATAATAATTGCTTACAAAAACGGCAAAAAACGATCAACATGACCTATGGGTAACTTTTAGGGGCAGATTATTCAAAGATTGAAGTGAAAATTCTAATTTAAAAAAATTTAAAAAAAAATATCGAATTTCAAGCTAATTTTGTGTACTTCGACTAGGGAATAGTCCAAATTCGATTTAAAAAATACAATTGAAATTTATCATGTGCTGTCTTTAAAAATTCGACTTCGACCATTCACCATCTAAAAACCTGCCAAATTTCTGTTTTAGCCTAATGGGGACCTCCTAGAAACCATTTGGAGTCAATTGGTGGAAAAATCTAAGTTTTCTTTTTTAAAAAAACTTCAAATCTCACAATTCGAATGCACAATTACTTAGATTCACATGATTCGAATTCGGATGAATACCGACCCGCAAAAAAAAAATTTAATAAAACAAATTTTAGTTGGTCTTTTTTAATTCGAATCTCAAAGTTTTTTAAATTCGAAATTCGACCCTTGATAAATCTGCCCCTTAATGTACATTCATATTTTAAAAAGTATTTTTTTTTATTTAGTGTCAGTATAATTGTAAGTGCTAATTTGCATTTTTTTCATCGGGTCTAAATTGCCTTCCTCATTAGGGATGGGCGAATTTTTTCTCCTCGTTTCGCCGAAAAAATGACGCCCATAGACTTGTATGGAGACGTGCGACAAAAAAAAGACGCGCGACAAAATAATTTTGCCGCGCGACATTTTTTTTGACGCCCATAGACTTTAATGGGCGTCTGCGACATTTCGCCGGCGGCAAATTTTTGGCGAAGCGAAACGGGTCAAATTCGCCCATCCCTGTTCCTCATGCTTTTTTGCTGTACTCCGAGCTTCCTGATTATTTTGCTGTTGGCCTCTCAGGTTACTGGCGAATGAGAGTGTTGTAAAAACAGCCGGCTAATATGAATTCCAAGCAACAATAAGTCCAAAAACAACTGTGTGTGGACTCAATTAAATGGCAGAAGCGAAAATCCCTTTTTAAAAGGGAAGAGGCAGAACAGGCTGTTTCAGCCATCATTAGTGCAACTCAACCCAGTAAATTAAAATATAATTTTATTTTTTCTCAGCAGCTTTCCTACCAACACCAGTTGCCTCACTATTTGATTACCAAGAGCCGTCTCCTAGCCACATCCCTTTATTACAGGTGACGACTCATTTCAGACACTGCACTGGTTTCTGCATAAGTGAATACAACATCCCTCCCCCCCCCCTTTCAGAGCCTTCTGGGAGAAACATCTTTCCTTTAAGATTTTCTGGATATTCTGCCATAATGTGAAAATCATAAAACTGTACATAATTTGAAAAACAATTTCAAATTATTTCACTAATGTATTTATTTAGAGGTGGGCTCAGCCACCTGTTATTACACATGCACAGCAATATTCTCAAGCTTTGATGCAGTTTTGCTCCATTGAGATAGCCCTGTTGTATACAACTGGGCCAGTAACTATTCTCTTCCACTGCTCCCATTACAGCTTTTGTCAGGTATGTACTGCCTGCCTTGCAGCCTGCCACTGAGCAGCACTTCTCCAGTGCAGCCTGTATTAAGCAATCCCCTGAATTTTTCTTCCCTTTATCCTGGAATGTGTGCCTCAGGGAGTATAAATTGATGTTAGTAATACAGTAGGTTTCACATTGCACCAGAACTTCCTCTATAGTAAATTTTATTTTGCTATGGTGCAGTATGAGACATTGGGGCAGACAGGGGGCTTAATTATGAACATTGGGCAAACCTGCCTCAGTACAGTAACCCTGTCAATCAGATATATTTTTTTAACCTGGAACAGATTAGTTAAAGAATTGCCGATTGGTCGTTACTTGATGCATTAAATTTTGCCTGGTTTTCAAACGCGAGCACCTCAGTCTACATATTACATTTTTACATGCTTCACCACAGCAAAATATAAAATCAAGTTCCTACCAAGCCCTATCTGCACAAAATTATGAGTAGACCAAGACAATGTAGCATCTGGCCAGTTTTTAAATGATGATGCTCGCGCACGCAATAAAGGGCAAGTCAACCCCAAAATAAAAATGTACCCAGAAAACATACTTCTAAGCAACTTTTCAATAAACATTTATTAAACATTTTCAGTGCTTTCAAAGTTATTTAAATGAGAGAAGTGAGAGAATATAGGGTATCGAACATTTGAGGTGATTAAAAAAATAAATAGTTTTATAAAAATGAATACATTTAGGAAAGTACTGCAACTTGGATTCTATTTTGGATTCATCAACATCGGTTTTTTCCAAAAATTTATAATTTTCAAGGGTAAACACAGATTATTGGAGCAGTGCTTTTGAAATGTGCTAGTGTACTGCTGGAGTTTTGCATCTATATGACAAATCTCCATACAACAATACATATTTGGTATTCTTGCATACAAGGGACATGGGACTTTCCAAATCAGTTAAATTTTCGTGCATAACAAAATAATGCTTCTTCATCTGGGCCAGTTATACTCCTCGCATCTGTTGAGAAAGGGGGCCTGGCACTTCCACACTTCTATTTCTATCTATCACATTGGTGCCTCTCCCTCAACCCCTACAACCCTAACAAAGCACTTCAAGCACTTGAGGGTCTAAGCATCTATGCCTATAGACAGCACTCAGATATGACTATTTTACCGGACACTTTATTGACCCCACACAAAGCATGGATTGCAGCTATGAAAATCTTAAACTCCCCATGGCCACCTCTGTCACCCCACCTCCCACTCTGGGCCAACTCTCTCTTACCCCAGGTAAAAGAACTACAAGATTTCCTCTACTGGCCACGATTGGACATTAAAAAACTCTGACCTGATGTCTGGCCCTGAGTTTCCTGAGTTGAAAAGGAAAGTCTCGGGCCAAAAGGTACAGATCTACCAGCACCTCGAACTCGGACAGCAATTTCAAGCTCAGTTTCATACGCTCTCCCCTACAGTGTCCCCTACAGAGGATGCTCTCTACTCCCCATCCTTAGCCAAACTTGTTTCTATACTCTATGTTTCTATATAGAGAGATTCTGGGAAGAATCAAACAACCTTTTGACCAAGCTTACCACCTGTGGGAGGAAGCTACAGACAATCCCTATACTTTCCTAATCTCAAATTGGAAATTTGGTAGGAGACAAGTTGATCTCTGCCCACGGTGAAATTCTCCTGGAGACAACTTTCTCCATATGGCCTGGTCCTGTCCACCCCATTTTAGACTTATGATCCAAAGTAATGGAGACCTTAGAGAACAAACTAGGCACGCCACAAATGGTGAACCCAAAAGTCTGCTTGCTAGGGGTGATAGATGAGTTACTGCTCACTAATGCAGCCAGAATCCAGTTACGTACACTTATGTTTTATGCCAAGAAAAATGTGGTTACACACTGGCTGGGGAGAACCCTCCCCACCCTAACCTTCTGGTTGATAGACAACAGCCTTCCTCCTAAAATGAACCTACGAGACAAGAGGGACTTATGATAAATTTGGCAAGATTTGGGGGGGACTGGACCACCTGGATACCTAAATCATCACCCTAAATTAGATGCAACCTGATTTATACCATTAGCAACATCCATATCTACACCAACAATTGTAACCCTGGGTGACTTTTCTCCTGTCTGTATGTGTTTGCACTAGATCGGACACCAATCAAATTTCACGCTACCAGATATTGTATTGTACTTGTCAGTTTGTGTTGTTAAAACCAATAAAAATTTACCTTAAAAAAATAAAAATAATGCTTCTTATATATGTGTTTATATTTTTTTTTTTTAGACATTTACATAGTAACATTGTAAGCTAGGTTGAAAAAACACACACACGTCCATCAAGTTCAACCTTTTAACTTTTTTTTTTAACCTACCTAACTGCCAGTTGACCCAGAGGAAGGCAAAAAACCCCATCTGAATCCTCTCCAATTTGCCTCAGAAGGGGAAAAAATTCCTTCCTGACTCCAAAATGGCAATCGGACTAGTCCCTGGATGAACCTGTACTATAAACTATTTTCCATAACCCTGTATCCTCACTTGCTAAAAAGCCATCCAACCCCTTCTTAAAGCTATCTAATGTATCAGCCAGTAAAACTGATTTAGGGAGAGAATTCCACATCGCCACAGCTCACTGTAAAAAACCCCTTCCGAATATTTAGGCGGAACCTCTTTTCTTCTAATCAGAATGCTGGAAAGACCTACTGGTAAATAAAGCATTAGAGGGATTATAATATGATCCCCTTATATATTTATACATAGTTATATCACCCCTTAAGCGCCTCTTCTCCAGCGTGAACATCCCCATTTTGTCCAGTCTTTCCTCATAGTCAAGATTTCCCATGCCTTTTACCAGCTTAGTTACTCTTCTCTGGACCTTCTCTAATACAATAATGCCCTGTCCTGAGTGATGGGAGACCAAAACTGTACAGCATATTCTGGATGTGGCCTTACCAGTCCTCTATAAAGTGGAAGAATGACCGCTTCCTGCCAGGAATCAACGCCCCTTTTAGTACAGCTCAATACCTTATTTGCCCTTGATGCTGCTGACTGGCATTGCTTGCTACAGCCAAGTTTATCATCTATAAGGACTGCAAGGTTTACTTTTTAATTACTAAAAGCCTATATCTTTTTACAGAAGTGTTGTTACATATATTTGAGAATATTATTATTTTCGTCATATCTGTCCAACTGGGCAATTGATTTTCTGGATAGTTCCTCTTTTTTATGAATATGTTGCAAACAGTATCCCTTTAGTTTGTGTATACCTCCATAAGTAGCGGCCCTCTGATAGGTCTTATTGTTCTGGATGTGTCCCAGATGCTGGAATTCATGCCAGCAGAAAACTAAAAGAAAGAAGAAAAAAAAAGAAACTTTACATGCAATACAGGAATTTTAACTTTTTTTCATAATGAATTCAAATAGATGCAGGGTTTCCACAGATGACACTCAATCTTTGCCTGTCATTGTGTATTAGCCAGGAAGTATGTTCATGAAACTGCCACCTACCTCCCACTGACTTTAGAAATCAACAGAAGTTGTGGGTGATACAAAAAAAAATATATATAGATTTGTATGTACAGGTATGGGATCAGTTATCCGGAAACCCGTTATCCAGAAAGCTCCGAATTGTGGAATGGCTCTCATAGACTCCATTTTATCCAAATTTTTAAAAACAACATGAGCAAAATAAATAGATTTGTTAATGTATTGTCTAAAGGTGGCCATAGACGCACAGATATCACCGTACAAAACTAAATTTTCGTACCATAGTCTGTGCGTGTATGGTGGAAAAAGAGCTGACAGATATCAGCAGAAGATTTTGATATCAGCTCATCAATCAAAATTTTGATCGGTAGCTTTTGAGGGCACCCAAATATCGGCCATTGTTAGTGCTGAATAGTCAGATACAGGTAGAATTCTATTGTTTCTACCTTTATATCTGACGATTCAGCTCTACACGGGTGTATTGAAACGAACGATCTTTCTTGGAAAGATCTTTTCCAAGAACGATCGGGATTGTTACGTCTATGGCCACCTTAAGAGTTCACTCCAGAAGGCCCCAGATAAAAACGAAACAATATTAATATACAGTAATACAGCTACATTAGTACATATCCATGAATACTCAATTTCCCCTCTTAAACATGTTACTAAAAGGTTCACACAGATTTACCAGCTTTTTAATAGTTAATACAATAGTGAATACATCAGGCTCACAAAATGGGCAGATTTCTATCCACATCCATAAAATTGTATATCAAAAGATTTTTCCTTTTACATACAATTACACAGGGAGCAAATACTATTGACTTAAGACCCAAAGGAGTTTCGCATATGAATGGCATATTAACACACCTATTTTACTACATTAAACCACTATGCTATATCAGGATATTGGTTAATACAAAGCCCACTCAATTAATACATAGGCCACAAATTAAGAATACATTCTTCTATACTATGCCTATACCTAGATTAGAAGTATTAACTTCTATTGACACTAGTCAATCACAAGCAGATAAAAATAAATTGTGCAGTAGGTTGGGGGAAACAAATTACTATTTTGAGGTCTGACCTGTGTAAGTGAACCCTGTGGCAGGGCTGGTTCCTCATTCTCCCTCACCAGCTGGTTTAAACTCTGCTCCAGTTCCTCCTGCTGGTCCCCCAGTAGGTCATTAATTGGGGAAGAAGTGACTCTAGCCAGAATGTGGGTAGCGGGTAACTTTTCCTCCATTTCTGCCAAGCGTTCATGTTCTTCTCGCCAATCATCATCTACGCAGAAAGTATTTTTTACAGTAGAATTAAACAATTGATTAATGAATGCATCATCAACTGTGATTTTTTTCCCTCCAAAGAAGTCATATTAGTCAAGAGCTTTGCAATATATATGAAAGTGAAATAAAAAAACTGGGCTGACCGGGTGAAAATGGACACCTGGCAACCCTATGGTTAACAGAGCAAACAAAATTATATGCATCTTAAAGTATTGAAAATAACTGGCCTTAAAACAAAAGGTGCTGTGGGCTAAGTGCAATTCCAGCATGATGCAACAAAAATTGACGCAGTTGTGCTTCAACTTACACACACACAAAAAACTTTTTAAAATTACTCTACAGTGCCCAGAATAACATACAGTTCTATCTGCATTCAGTCTCATGGTTTCTAAATCACAAGCAATCCAGCTGTAGCCAGGTCTAGCATTAAGCTCCACCCTCTTATTTAAAAGCTCAGATCTTGAAGAGGCTCCTGCTGTACATGCTTGATTGATTTCCATTGGAGTAGTACAAACATGCACAGTAGACACCTCTGTAACAGTCTTCACAGTCAAAGAGAAAAGGAGAGCTAAGAAGAGAAAAGCAGAGCTTTACGCTAGGCAAGGAACTAGCTGAAATGAACTGCAGTTTTCAGCTTGCGATCAACACATGACTTAAAAAAAAAGACGTGTGTGCTCTATTGCTTCGGTGCAGCTGCTCTGTGGTGATTAATGCAGCCCAATATGGGAACCCTGGAGCTACCAGCTGGTTCAGAAGTGGCAGTAGCACTAGGGTAACCCTGTGTCAATAAGCAAAACTTAATAGGAGAAAGGCAGCAGATCACAGCATCCCAGAGAGTTTGATAACATGTCTAGGATGTCACCGTTCTGATATCTTTAGGTGGGGAAAAGGGATCTTGTAGAAATGCAAAAGAATATTTTAATAAAATAGCTATGAGATCACTGGTACTACAATGTAGGATGCAGCTAGGGTTGCCACTTGGCCGGTAATCCCAATGTTATTAATAGGGAAAAAAGATAAATATAAAGGAGGCAATCCTAGATCTTAATTCTACTTGAATCAGAATGCTCAGAAGTTCTAAATAATAACCTAAACATGTTTAAATGTCGGCTTAGTAAAATATTTAACTTATCACAGAAATGGAAAGTGTGGTTCACAAAGTACAGCTGTCCAACCAAATGTCACAACTGTTGCCAGTTTTTTTTTTTTTTTTAATTAAAGGGATACCGTCGTGGAAAAACATGTATTTTACAAAATGTATCAGTTCCTGATGTTCCTGCATTGAAATCCGTTTTTCAAAACAAGAAATGGATTTTTTTTATATCTAATTTTAAAATTTGCTATGGGGCTAGATATTTTGACATTTCCCAGCTGCCCTGAGGTCATGTGACTTGTGCTCTGATAAACTTCAGTCACACTTTACTGCAGGTTGGCGTGATGTCATTACCCCTCCCGCCTACAAGCTGCTGTAATGTAAATAGAGCCTTGTCTGCTGAGCCTGTCAATTGAACAATAGGCAGGAATCAAGATAAGCTCTCACTGAAACCACTTCAGAAGGACTGAAATAAGATAGTCCTGTGATCACTGCCCCCACTTACGTTTAAAATCTCTCTCTCTCTCTCTTTAGGGTAAGGCCACACTAAGCGATAGCGCGGCGATTTGACTCGCGGCGACTTTTCGCCGCGACATTTAATCCGCAATCGCTGGCGAAACTTTGGCGCTGGCGTCTATGGGGAATCGCGCAAAATCGCCAGCGTAAAAACACACGCGGCGATCTTTTTTCTATTGTCGCTCGAAATCGCCTAGCGAGGCGATTTCAAGCGACAATAGAAAAAAGATCGCCGCGTGTGTTTTTACGCAGCGATTCCCCATAGACGCCAGCGCCAAAGTTTCGCCAGCGATTGCCGTTTAAAAGTCGCGGCGAAAAGTCGCGGCGAGTCAAATCGCCGCGCTATCGCTTAGTGTGGCCTTACCCTTAAGAGGAAGTCTAGGAAGGGTTAAAATAGCTCATGAAAAGGATGCCGTAAGTAGTTAATGTAAAAAGAAGTATTGCAGGCAGGAAAGGAGCAAGGTCTGTGTGAGGTGGATAGCAGAGGGAACTCACAGCTCCTTTACCTCATCTAGTAACCAGTAAAACAAACTAGGAAGGCAGCAAGGAGAGAAAGTTCCCCCCTCCAAAGGAATGCAGAGATCAAACTTACAGAACGGCAGGAGCTTTGATAGTCATCTGTGGGAGGAGGGGCTGCTAGCTGTAGAGAAGGCAGGACGTAGGAAAGTGAAAGTAATTGCTTCACTGCAAACCATGTGACCGCTCTCCTCCAGACATCACATGCATGGGCAGAGAGGGGAGGGGGAGTGTACAGCTAGATTCTCATGTCGTAGTGCGACCTGGCTTTTCATTACAGAGTGGCTGCCTCCAAGCACACAGGTAATGCTGTGCCTGCTGTTAGAGCAGCACAGGATGAATTTGTAATGAGCAGAAATGGAAGCCCCCATGACAAAATACAAACTAAAATAACTTATGCATGGATTTGTGGATTAACATTTTATTTGCCAGACAGTGTTTATGGATGTGTGTTTTTTATAAAAATGCAAAAATTTTTTTTTTTAAAATGACGACAGATTCCCTTTAACTATTTCCAACAGTTCTCCACTTAACTCAAAGGTGGACAACCCCTTTAACTTTTATTATGATGTAGAGAGTGATATTCTGGTTTTTGAATTATCTAGCTTTTTATTAAGCAGTTCTTAAGTTTGCAATTTTAGCAATCTGGTTGATAGGGTCCAAATTATCCTAGCAACTATACATCAATTTACATAAGACACTGGAATATGAATAGGAGAGGCCCTGAAAAGAAAGAGGAGTAATCAAAACTAGCAGTAATTATAAATGTGTAGCTTTACAGAGAATTTTTTCTTTAGATGGGGGTCAGTGACCCGTATTTGAAAGGGTCAGAAGAAGGCGGTATCAGGACAACCTAAGCCTGTCTGGACAGTACCTGGTCATTAATCCCTGGAAACAAAATGAATTTCTGCATTTATGGTTTTACCTGCAGGTACGTGAAAAAAGTTAATCAGCGGCTGGTCACTATGAGTTACTTATCTAATTTGTCCAACATTGTTATATGAGCCCCAGTGATTATAAAATATGATAATCACTTCAAGGATTGCACTTAGCAACATTTTATCTCACATGTTAAAGAGTAGCAATGTAACATAGCCTAAATACAGTCATGTGAAAAAGTTTGGGAATCCCTCTCAGCCTGCATAATAATTTACTCCACTTTCAACAAAAAAAAGAGAACAGTGATATATGTCTTTCATTTCCCAGGAACATCTGGGGTGTTTTCTGAACAAAGATTTTTTGTGAAGCAGTATTCAGTTGTATGAAATTAAATCCATTCTGAAAAACTGGCTGAAACAAAAACAAGATTGTTCAGTGTCATGGTTTAGGGGAAGGCTACAAAAAGCTAAGAGGTTTAAACTGTCAGATTCAACTAAAAGTAATGTAATCAGGAAATGGAAGGCCACGGGCACAGTTGCTGTAAAACACAGGTCTGGTAGGCCAAGAAAAATACAGGAGCGGCATTTGCGGAGGATTGTGAGAATGGTTACAGACAACCCAAAGATCACCTCCAAAAACATCTTGCTGCAGATAGTGTATCTGTACATCGTTCTATAATTCAGCACAATTTGCACAAAGAACAACTATATGGCACGATGATGAGAAAGAAGCCCTTTCTGCACTCACGCCAAAAAGAGTCGCTGGTTGTATGCAATAGCTCATTTAGAGAAGCCACAGTCATTTTGGAACAAAGGGCTTTGGACTGAGGAGACAAAAATTTGGTTATTTGGTCATAACAAATAGCCCTTTGCATGGCATTCAAGAAAAACACCTACTACCTACTGTCCAATTTGGTGGAGGTTCCATCATGCTGTGGGGCAGTTTGGCTAATTCAGGGACTGGGACCCATGTTAAAGTCGAGGGTCAGATAAATTCAACCAATATCAACAAATTTTTCAGGATAATGTTAAAGCATCAGTCACAAAGTTGAAGTTACACAGGGGTTGGATATTCCAACAAGACAATGACCCTAAACACACTTTGAAATCTACAAAGGCATTTATGCAGAGGGAAAGTACAATATTCTGGAATGGCCGTCACAGTGCCCGACTGAGTTATTTGGTCATAACAAAAAGTGCTTTGCATGGAGAAGAACACCACATTCCAAGAAAAACACCCGCTACCTACTGTCAAAGTTGATGGAGGTTCCATCATGCTGTGGAGCCGTGTGGCTAGTTCAGGGACTGGGGCCCTTGTTAAAGTTGAGGGTTGGATGAATTCAACTGAATCTCAACAAATTATTCAGAATAATGTTCAAGCGTCAATCACAAAGTTGAAGTTACACAGGGGTTGGATATTCCAACAAGACAATGACCCTAAACACACTTTGAAATCTACAAAGGCATTTATGCAGAGGGAAAAGTACAATATTCTGGAATGGCCGTCACAGTGCCCGACTTGAATATCATTGGAAATCTATGGGATGATTTGAAGCAGGCTGTCCATGCTCAGCATGTAATGTAGGAAAACTCAGCACTAATTTAAATAATCAAGCAGCACCAATAAAAAAATGGACCTACTTGTCCACATGTAACTTGTAGTAAAAGGCAGGTTCAGTGCGCTAATGTTAGAGTGCTTATACGTTTCCATATTCAAAAAATCTAAATTAGACTGCAGTTTGGCAATTAACAGATTAGCCCTGTTCCTTTGACTCTAAATCACAGGTAATGATTCAAACACTAGTATCATTAGCACTGGAATCATCCAGCACACAAGACACTATAGCAGTGATCCCCAACCAGTAGCTCGTGAGCAACATGTTGCTCTCCAACCCCTTGGATGTTGCTCTCAGTGGCCTCAAAGTAGGTGATTATTTTTGAATTCCAGGCTTGAGGCAAGTTTTAATTGCATAAAAACCAAGAATAATGCCAAGTAGAGCCTCCTGAAGGCTGCCAGTCCACATAGGGGCTACCAAATAGCCAATCACAGCCCTAATTTGGCACCTCAAAGGACTTTTACATGCTTGTGTTGCTCCCCAACTCTTTTTACATTTGCATGTGGCTCACGGGTAAAAAAAAAGGTTGGGGACCCCTGCACTATAGCATTAGGAGACCCAGGCAAATCTTACCAACTTGCAATTTCACTTCAGTAATAAAAATATGGGCTAATTTTTACAATATTGTTTGATTCAGCTGCACACAGTACATGAAAGCTAAAACTGTAGTAATCTGTCTGGCTCATGATCCTATCTGTCGTATCAGTAGTCATGTCACTTCATATTGATTCAGTCGCTCACCCACTGCTCCAGCTCCAAAAGTGTCATCATTGAACTGATCAATGTCCTCATCTTCCTCCAAGTCAGGAAACCCATCACCATCAACTAGAGACTGAAGAAAAACAAACAGCAAAAATTATTCAAAAGAATAGATTGTGGATCTAAAATATTTATCTGAAAATAAAGGTATAAATGTAAACAATATGAAGTAAAATGTATGGTGTGCCAAAGCCAGTGCATTCTCACAAAAAAAAATCTCAAGGGGATCACAAAAGAAAGTTTCTAAATAGAATGGATTAAAGATTCTGTACAGTTTATAAGATAGTCAAGTTATCTTCACTATCCTTTCTCAAAATCTGTTGGGTGTCAGATTTTCATTAACAGATCTCTTTTAGGGGGACTTCCTTTTCTAGCAGATGCAATAGAGCTAAATTAAAATAACGGATTCCAGTGCAAACAAAATGTAACAAAAAAAAACTGACTTTAGCAGAAATCCTGCATATAGAGAAACATGATTTCTGGTGTTTTCAATAGAGTGAGCTCTAATACATCGTCTAGGCATTTTTGGGATAGTTCCCCTTTAAGCAGCTGAACTGCAAAAAATCTAGGTTTAAAAAAAATATATATATTTTTGGATGTTCAGTGTTTATGCACTGAAGGATATCCATCAAGATCAATATTTTTAGTTACCCCTCACATATAATACCTCAAACATATGTATATAACTTTCCCACAACAGATTACCAAACAGATCTATTTTTGCCAGGTTGAGAAATCAGTTTTTTAAATCCGCTTTCTTCCAAATCAATCATACAAGATAAAAGATAGTCTGAAAAGTAGCCTGGATGAAGCTGTATTCCATCAGGCTAAATAGGCCTCTATATTGGCACAAAAATTTTTAAGCAGGTTTAATGCAGCCACGACTTGTTTGAGGTGAGACATCTGTGAAACAATGGAGATTAAGCACATTTGAGACCCAGCAACAATGATGTGTATATTTATGGAGCCACGCACTCAAAAACTTTTTAGTATTGATTTTAAAAAATTAGTTTATTTCCCACTGACTTTTTTTTTCCATTCCTTCCATCTCTGATGTGCCACACATGGTAGAGTAAATGCAAATAGTTAACTTTTAAACTATTAAAAAATATTTACTATTTTTATTCAGTTTTTAATTGAAAAATGTAATGCCCTAATCTATACTGACACATTCATAAAACAGATAGGTACATGTCAGTATTACCAAGTAGGAAAGGTGACAAATTTCTTTTCTGTAAAACTGCCCCCAATGCTCCCTCAGCACAGCCTGGGGCACACATACAGTCACTTTGACATAGCTTAGAATCAGGGATCCCCAACCTTTTGAAGCCTTGAGTAACATTCAGAAGTAAAAGGAGTTGGGGAGCAACACAAGCATGAAAAATGTTCTTGGGGTGCCAAATAAGTGCTGTTGATTGGCCATTTGGTAGCCCCTATGTGGATTGACAACCTACACTGAGGTTTTGTTTGGCAGTACACCTGATTTTTATACAACCAAAACTTGCCTGCAAGCCTGGAATTCAAAAATAAGCACCTGCTTTGAGGCCACTGGGAGCAACATCCAAGGTGTTGGAGAGCAACATGTTGCTCACGAGCTACTGGTTGGGGATCACTGGCTTAGATGCTAGGGAGCATAGGATCTGTATGATCACTGATTCTGGGCTGGAGACTGTACCATTCTTTATTAGCCTGGAGTACCATTTACATTTGTAGCTATGGAAGATCACACCGCCTTCAGTCCAGCATGAAGTAACAAAGGTTCTCTCCCCTTTGGCTCTCTGAAGGACGTATCTTAAAGAAGCAAACCCTTAATAAAGAAAAACCCTACCCTACATATAACCCCCCCCCCCCCAAGTTGTGCTTCTGTTTGACTCTCCTCTGAAGAGTGACAGCATAGGATCCTCAAAGAAACTCTCAAATGATCTGAAAACAAAGATTGTTCAGTATCATGGTTTTGGGGAAGGCTACAAAAAGCTATCTCAGAGGTTTAAAACGTCAGTTTCAGCTGTAAGGAATGTAATCAGGAAATGGAAGGCCACATGCACAGTTGCTGTAAAACACAGGTCTGGCAGGCCAAGAAAAATTCAGGAGCCGTCCATGCGGTGGATTGTGAGAATGGCTACAGACAACCCAAAGATCACCTCCAAAGAGGTAAACAACTGTATGGCAGGGTGATGAGAAAGAAGCCCTTTCTGCACTCACGCCACAGAGTCGCTTGTTGTATGCAAAAGTTCATTTAGACAAGCCACAGTAATTTTGGAACAAAGTGCTTTGAACTAATGAGACACTTGAGTTATTTGGTCATAACAAAAAGTGCTTTGCATGGAGAAGAACACGACATTCCAAGAAAAACACCCGCTACCTACTGTCAAAGTTGATGGAGGTTCCATCATGCTGTGGAGCTGTGTGGCTAGTTCAGGGACTGGGGCCCTTGTTAAAGTTGAGGGTTGGATGAATTCAACTGAATCTCAACAAATTATTCAGAATAATGTTCAAGTGTCAATCACAAATTTGAAGTTACGCAGGGATTGGATATTCCAACAAAACAATGACCCTAAACACACTTTGTAACTCTACAAAGGTATTTATGCAGAGGGAGAAGAACAATATTCTGGAATGGCCATCACAGTACCATGACTTTAATATCATCGAAAATCTATGGGATGATTTGATGCAGGCTGTCCATGCTCAGAAGCCAACAAATTGGTCAAAAATTCCACCATCCAGAATCTCATCAAAGGCTTTAGGCGGCGTCTAGAGGCTGTTACATTTGCAAAAGTAGGCTCAACTAAGTATTGCTGTAATATCTCTGTTGGGGTGTCCATTTTGTGATGATGCATACTTTCTGTTAATCCAATAAACTTTATGTCACTGCTGAAATACTACCGTTTCCATAAGGCATGTGCTTTATTAAAATGAAGGTGGTACTTCAAGCTCAACCAATGATAAGCAAAACTCCAAAGAATTAAGAGGGATTCCCAAACTTTCTAAAATTGTATTTGTTTACTGAAATTCTATTTCCAAGTAACTCTTTATGGCTTCATTCATCAATATTGGGCAATACCCAGCCTTCTAGGTCACTGGACACGAAAAGGTTAAAGCAAGTCACTGATTATTGCACTTCCAGCTGCTTGTTACTTTGAGCTAGCAACCCCTGATAGCCACACCTAGTCTTTCACTCACCTTGCACACAGGTTAGACTACCTCAAAACCACCCTAAACAGCAAACAACACCCACAAAACTTGCTGCTACCAATCTGGAGAGATACTTTCAGTTGTTATACAACACACACATGATTCCACATCCACTAAAGGGTTAACTAACATTTATATTCAGCATGCAGAGGGCTAAGGCTCACAAGTACACACCTTCGGGCTAGGGTCATTTAGAGCATCAAAGTAAAACGTATTAAATGTTATATTTACTTTTATAAAACTTATCGGATCCTAACGAATGGGAACGGGCGGTCAGATCGCGGGACCGCATCAACTGGGATTTTTTGTCCCATCTGATCGAAATCTGGCCGACTTTCGTCCAGATCTCGATCGGGGAAGCCCGTTGGGGGCCCCATACATGGGCCAATAAGCTGCCGACTCGGTCTGTCGGCAGCTTTTATCGGCCCGTGTATGGCCACCTTTGGAAGAAGGCAGTACAGATTGTGATTCCTTTACACAATGTTGATTCCAGCCCTTACCAAGCAGAGGCCTGTTAACTGTGTTTCTGGTAGAAATGGTTTTTCAGGATACCTTGGCCTGCTTTACTAAATTTTACAGGCCTGTAGCGCGACGACATATAGGCCTCCACTCCCTAGCCCCATAGTCTTAGTAACAAAGCTAAAATGTAGGGAGGGAGGTTGCTGGCATTAAGAGTGACTTGCTTAAATAGAAATTATTGTAAGGAAATTTCTCTATTTCCAAATCACCAACATTGGGATCTACCCAAGCTAGAAAATGGGGGACAGCAGAGGCTGCATAGAATGTACAGTATTAGAGGACATTCAATGAATGACTTAATAATTTTCCTCCCAAATCTCGCCTCATGGAAATGCAGAATATCATGTGTGCAATGCCGCAAAAAGGAAGATGTCAAAGTCCATCTTGCCGCTTCACAGATGGCCTCTGGCGGCCCACCATTGCCCTGGTAGAACATGCTGTAAAGGCCTTTGAGACCTCCCTGCCTGCCAATTGGTATGCTAAAACAATACAGGTGACAATCCACTGGCTAACCACCACTTTAGATGGAGTCATGTACCATAACCTAGTATGCTCTTGATAACGGGAAATAGCCCAAACCAAATACGGAGTATGGTAGAGCCTCTCTTGCTCAGACTTGGGTTCTAGGCAAAATAATGGTAGAACAATCTTCAAAATATGCACAGAACTGCAAGATTAGTTTTAGCCAAAAACTAAACACACATACTATGATATTTGCGGAGAGTAAACGAACTGCTAATGTGATTTCTACTTACAACATTTCAAGGCATATGTAGCAGAGTGAAGTGCTACAGGCTGACCGGCTGGGTGTGATTCGCCTCAGGTGGCTTATCAGTAGCCCTTAAAACCCAGTCTCTCAGGGGCTCTGCCTGGGGGAGACAGAAAGATGTCTGGGAACCTATGTGCCTGTGCACACAGCCACCTACATTGAGATCTATAATTATGCTAATATATATAATATAACTAATATTGGTGCTGAAAGTAATTTTTGTTCACAGTTTTTGAAAGAAAACTGCCTTTGTTTAACCTGTTTGCTGCCAGTGGAGATAAAAGCCATTTTTCAAGACTTTTACTGTCCTGAAACTTACTCTGTGGGAATCTGAATAGCCTATTGGTACTATGGTTGTATCCCTTCTAGTACACTGAGAACATGAACTAAATTACCAAATTATAATCAGGATTTCAAGGAGGGCAAAGAGTGTAAAGCATTTCCACACATAATATAGCTGTGCAGAGGTAGAGGCTTTCCTGGATTTTAACAGTTAAGATACAAGCTCATCTTGACAATCCCTCTTCAACGACTTTTGCCTTTCAATTTTGAGGCCATCAAGTACATATGCCACACATCCTCAGAGTAGAGTGGCCCTCGTGCAAGTAGATTCTGCCAGACTGGAAGTCTCATGGGCATGTCCATCAGCCAATGTCATAACAGCGCGCACCAAGGACATCTCGTCAATGAGAAATTATGGTTACTACTAGGAACCTCTCCCAATCCATCTTTTTGGGCAGTCTCCATGTCATAGAGAAGGGAGAAAACACATAGGTGAATATCTCGCTCCAATCCTGAAGTAAAGCATCTACCCCCAATTGAAGACCTGCAAGGATTACTTGAAAAGAATTTCCAACATTTGCGATTCAGATCTGTCCCTGATACAGACTCTTTGAACATAACCACCACTTAACTTCAGGTCTTCTGAAAGGTGAGGAGACAATTCAAATTCAAGGGACAAAGATACCATGATATGATAAATTTTTTAAGGGGCCTCAAATGCCACCTTGCCATTTGGATAGCAGAATACATCAGACCCAGCACGGACATGCACATATTAATATAAACCTTGGTTTGACTGGCTAGGGACAACACCTGTTTCACGGTTTGAGATTTTCTCAAGTGAAAGTGGGACCAGACTCTCTGTTGTAGTCAAACAACAGAATAATCTGGGAGAAGTGAAAAAGCCAAAAGGTATGCACATAAACTGTACATGCTAATTCCCCACAGCAAACACTTTCTTCCTGGTTCGTAAACTGGAACTTCAAATAAGCACGTTTTGAGTGGAGGTCTATTAAGAAATGATCTTGAAAGACCTGACAAAATTATGGAGGCTAAAGAATTCATCTTGAAACCACCAAAAGGAAAAAACTGGTTCAGGGGGTTTGAGTCAAACACAGGCAAGAAGGCTCCTGAACATTTCCACACCAAAAATAGCTTTCAGTAGAAGGAGTAAGCAAGCTATTGACAATTGACAAATACCTGGCAGTCCTTAAGGTCGCAAATACAATGCCACATAAGAAAGAAAACTAAGTATGCTTCAGATGCAACAAACCTAGGAGAATGGAGAAGGTGACAAATAAAACTAAACATTAGAAATTAAAGGGGGACGGTCACCTTTAAATTAACTTTTAGTATGATGCAATCAGGTATATTCAGTGACAATTTGCAATTGGTCGTCAATCTATTTTTTGCAGAAGGAGCAAATAAAAAACAAAAAAAACACTATATAAAAAAAGACCAATTGCAAAGTTGACAGAATTAGGAAATTCTATAACCGTTGTCCCTAACCAGTGGCTTGCTCACCAAACCCTTGGGTATTGCTCCTATTCACCTAAAAGCAGGTACTTATTTTTGAATTCCTGACTTAGAGGCAAGTATTGGTTGCAAAAAACCCAGGTGTACTGCTAAACAGAGGCTCCTACATGCTATCAGTCCATATAGAGGCTACCAAACAGTCAATCATAGCCCTTATTTGGCACCCAAGGTGTTGCTCCCCAACTCTTTTTACATTTGAATGTGGCTCACAAGTAAAAAGGGTTGGGGACCCCTGTTCTTTAAAATACTAAAAGTTAACACAAATGTAAGCCACCACTTAGAATAGAAAGTAATTGTAAAAACAGTCTGTCTGGTATACTATCTAAAAACAACTGAACTGAAAAAAATGTGTTCAGAAGTTGAACAATTTAAAATTAATTATTATCAATGTACGCAATTAAAATTAATTGCATGCTGTAGTTGAATATATTATTATATACCATAAATATCACAAGAGTCCCTTTAAATTCTAACAATCTCCCTTGTTTGTCTACCCCCATAGCCCAATAAATTGAAAAAAATGAGTGCAAGCATAAATAAAATTAAGCACATTTGTATTTTGCTGCACCAAACAGTCAAAGCCCATTTAAAGATGCCCATATAAAGATGCCCTTATAATCCCTATGCAAATGTATTTAGCACTGTCAATTTCCCAGCTGCCCCAAGTCATGTGACTTGTGCTCTGATAAACTTCAATCACTCTTTACTGCTGTACTGCAAGTTGGAGTGATATCACCCCCTCCCTTTTCCCCCCACAGCAGCCAAACAAAAGAACAATGGGAAAGTAACCAGATAACAGCTCCCTAACACAAGATAACAGCTGCCTGGTAGATCTAAGAACAGCACTCAATAGTAAAAACCCATGTCCCACTGAGACACATTCAGTTACATTGAGAAGGAAAAACAGCAGCCTGCCAGAAAGCATTTCTCTCCTAAGGTGCAGGCACAAGTCACATGACCAGGGGCAGCTGGGAAATTGACAAAATGTCTAGCCCCATCTCAGATTTCAAAATTGAATATAAAAAAATCTGTTTGCTCTTTTGAGAATTGGATTTCAGTGCAGAATTCTGCTGGAACAGCGCTATTGATGGATTCATTATGAAAAAAAAAAATTTCCCATGACAGTATCCCTTAAAGTTTCAGCTTCTAAGTAGCAGCTCTCATATAAACCAGGTGCAACTGAGAGGGAAAAGTGATAAGATTTAACAGTGAAAATAAACCACACCCAAGTAAGAGAAATAGAGACATTAAAGTTTAACGCAACATTTTTCTGTTTCACTCTAGCAGCTCAGTGATCCAGGTGCAGACTCTGAACAATTACAATATGCTACATTAGTTGATATATTTATCTCAATTCTAACAGCTGGGAAATTATGCTGAGCACGGCCAAAGCCAAGAAACATATCAAATAAAGTTATTAGAATAGTGCAGAGTTGGTGATCCCCCTCATAGATTTCCTACATGGAAAAAGGGGAAGGTGACAAATGAAACTAAACATTAGAAATTAAAGGGGAAGGTCAAAAACAGTCTATGTCTGGTGTACTATCTGAAATGAAAAAAGGTGTCCAGAAGTTGAGCAATTTAAAATTAAAATGAATTACCAGCATTCTATGCAGTGGAATATAGTATTAAAACTATACCATAAATACCACAACTGAATCCCTTTAAAGGAGAAATCAACCTGTGGGGAAAAACCCCTCCTTCCCTTCTCCCCCCAGGTTAACTCCCCCCCCCCCGGGAAGTGCCCCATACTCCATACTTACCCCTCACCACAGATTCTTCGAGCGAAGTTCCACGCGTCCATCTTCCGGCTCCTCTGTAAGCTGACTGAGAGGTCGACAATTTCCGTGTAATTCTGCGCATTCGTAGTTGTCGCAAATCGGCAAACTGCTCCAACTGCCCATGCACAGAAATATGATCTCTCAGTCAGCTTACAGAGGAGCCGGAAGATGGACACGTACAAATTAGATGGAAGAATCTGCATCAAGGGGTAAGTATTGAGTATAGGGCATCTCCCCAGGGGGAGGAGGGAGGTCTACCTGGGGGGGGGGGTACGGGGTTTTTTCCCCACAGGTTGATTTCTCCTTTAAGTTCTAACAATCTCCCTGGTTTGTCTATCCCCATAGACATAGCCCAATATATTGAAAATTTGAACAGTAGCTGTCTGCAAGTTTGGATGTATGGCTCGGAATCTTAGGCTGTATCTGTACTAGTAAACCTGAAGTTCTGGGTGCATAGCTCGCAAGAGAAATTAAGAAAAAAACACTGGCCTAAATAAATTTTAAACTTTTTCCTCCCCAATTAATAGAGAAGGAAAGTTGGGGGGGACGCTTAAGGCCAGTGTTACAGTTATCTGAAAACTGCATCAGGCC
This sequence comes from Xenopus laevis, assembly GCF_017654675.1. NCBI lineage: Eukaryota > Metazoa > Chordata > Amphibia > Anura > Pipidae > Xenopus > Xenopus laevis. Next base: position 63,954,282 of record NC_054383.1, on the reverse strand, counting down.
AGGGCACTTACGTAGGTGTACCACATCACAATCTTCTCCCACTTCTTTAATCATACCTGCAGGTCAGGCTGGGTGCACATGTGCAATAGAGTGAAAATCCATAAAGAAAGGAAGAAGATGAAGATGGCGTCATTGCGCACCTACAGTCTTGCTCAGAGTTGGTGCAGTTTTCAGCAAACAGACATACTGGCATAGGAATGGTCTCAGGTATGAGATTATATACACTAAGGGGGTGCTAACATTTTGGCACCCAATGGTGATTATATATTTCTTTATCCTTTAATAACATTGGCATCACACCATTTTTACAAGCCAGTAAAATGTCAGGTATATAATATTTCTGTATATGAATATACACACAGATTATATATCTATTTATCTATATTGGACAGCACTCCAAACACATTTCAGACACAGTTAATTATTAGGTATGTTTCTGTTTAGAGCATATCAATAATTTGCAAGCATAGAACTCCTCAAAGAGTTTAATTGCTGTAAATTCTAAACGGGATGCTTTTTTTTTCCAGAGAAATAACTATAACCCGCGCAAACAACAATACACTTCATAAAGTTGCTTTAACTTTGCTCTGTACCATACCTCCATATCGCCTAACAATTCCGATTTTCTTAACACAGCCCACGGTCCCGGATCGTTATTTAAAAGTCCCGCAGCGCCGTTAACGTCTAGCTTCTTGACTCCAGCCGGATAGCTAATCCAGACGTCAGAATTCTCATCTCGCGCGACTCTTATGTCACAATACACGTATATATGCGCCGGAACCCTGTACGTAGCCGTCTTAGGGGAATGACGAACTAAGATGGAATTCTTTGGCGGCACATGATAAATTACCAGTAACACGTGGTAGTCGGTGCTAGACAAGAGTTCCTCCCGTACACTGTTTTTACACACACAATTTTTATTTTGTCTTATTGCAGTTGTTACTTTTGTAACAACATAAAAACATTTTATGGTGGTTGGCAGTCATCATGCGCCTTATTATACCAGAGCCTTAGCTCAAAATTTTTGACAAAGACAATGTAATTGTTTTTCCTGCTCACTAGAACTCTCTCACAGAGAACCTAAAGTACAATTCACTTTTTTTTTGTCTCTGCTTAGTTTTGTGTCAGTTTAGTTAACGAAAATAAACACTTTCCTGGCTGTCTTTTGCCAATGTGACCATAAAGAAACTTTCAAACTAGGTTCATATTACTTTAATCGAGGACTATCATCCTATGAAACAATTCCAAGTCCATCTTATTGTTAATCATCATCGTCATATTCATCATCATTTATTTATATAGCGCAGACAAGATACACAGTGCTTTACCTTAGTAAAACGGAACAAATCGAGGATAACAAACAAGGGTTCCAGAGTACAATAGGATTAGAGAGCCCTACAAATTAGAGTTTTTTGATTGATTAATTAAGGTACATTGAATAAGCTTCTTTAAAGGGGAAGGAAACCTAGTCGGCGCAAAAACCCTCCCGTGTGTTGCCCACCCTTCCTCCTCCCCCCTGGCCTACCCGTCCCGCTGGGCAAATGCCCCTAACTTGTTACTTACCCTTCTGCGCAGGTCCAGTCCAGGGAGTTCACAGATGACATCTTCTTCCACGCAATCTTCTTCCTGCTTTGAACAGCGTTTTGGCGCATGCGCAGTAGGAGCATTTCGCCGGTACGGATCTACTGCGCATGCGCCAAAAGTCACGAAGTTTCGTGACTTTTGGCGCATGCGCAGTAGATCGTACCGTCGAAATGCTCCTACTGCGCATGCGCCGGTCAAAGCAGGAAGAAGATTGCGTGGAAGAAGATGTCGTCTGTGAACTCCCTGGACTGGACCTGCGCAGAAGGGTAAGTAACAAGTTAGTGGCATTTGCGCAGCGGGACGGGTAGGCCAGGGGGGAGGAGGGAGGGTGGGCAACACACGGGAGGGGGGAGGGTTTTTGCGCCAACTAGGTTTCCTTCCCCTTTAAACAGGTGGTCTTGAAAGTTTGTAAAGAAGGAGAAAGTCTGAAAGCTAGAGGCAGAGAGTTCCAGAGAAAAGCAGAAGCCCCAGAGAAGTCTTGTAGACGAGAATGGGCAGAAGTGATGAGAGGAGACCCGAGGCAAAGATCAGAAGCAGAGCGAAGGTTGCACGAAGGAGAGTATTTGGAGATCATAGATGAAATATAGGGAGGGGCTTCATTATTAAGGGCCTTGAATGTCAGTGTTAGTAATTTGAATTTGATTCTAGAGGAGATTGGGAGCCAGTAAAGGGACATGCATATGGGAGCAGCTGATGTTGAGCGGTGAGATAGATGAATGAGTCTAGCAGCAGCATTTAGCACAGATTGGAGTTGTGAAAGGCGACTTGGAATACCTGCAAAGATTAGGTTGCAGTAAACAAGGCGGTAGATGATGAGAGACTGAATCAGTGTTTTAGTTGATTCTGAACTGAGATATGGTCGTATTCGGACAATGTTTCAAAGTTGAATACGACAACATTTAGCAAGTGTTTGAATGTGTGGTGAAAAAGACAGATGCGAATCTAGGATAACTCCTAGGCAGCGTGCCTGTGTGGTGGAATGAAAGGTGGTGTTGTTTACTGTGAGTGATATCTGAGGGACTGGGGAAGTTCTTGGAGGAAATATAATGAGTTCTGTTTTTGAAAGTTTCAGGTAACGCTGTGACATCCAGGAGGAGACAGCAGAGAGACAGTCTGTAACTTGGGAAAAGAACAGAATTAGAAAGATCGAGTTGGGTGTCATCAGCATAAAGATGATACTGAAGTCAAAACGACTGAATAAGTTTTCTTAGCGAAGTTGTATAGAGCGAGAACAGCAGAGGGCCTAGAACAGAGCCTTAAGGAACTCCGACAGAGAGAGGGAACGTAGTAGAAGTAGAGTTAGAGAAGGCAACTTTAAAGGAACGGTCAGACAGATAAGATGTAAACCATGAAAGAGCAATGTCACAAATGCTAGCTGAGTATAGAATGTCTAGGAGGAGTGTGTGGTCAACTGTGTCTAAGGCTGCAGAGAGATCTAGAAGGATTAGTATGGCATAGTGACCTTTAGACTTTGCCAGTAGAAGATCATTGGTTACTTTGGTGAGTGCAGTTTCAGTTGAGTGTGTTGGGCGGAAGGCAGATTGCAGGGGATCGAGAAGGGAGTTGTGAGTAAGATGCTGGATCAGGCATTTGTAAACAAGCTTTTCTAGTAATTTGGATGCAAATGGAAGAAGGGAAACCGGACGATAGTTAGCAGGAGAGCTAGGATCAAGGAAGGTTTTTTGAGCATAGGAGTGATTAGTGCTTGTTTGTATAAGTGTAACAACTCACCGTGGTGGTCTAGTGGGGTTGGTGGCAGGGACGCCCTCCGCGCCAATCTTCTCTGCCGCAGGCGCCTGTTCCTTAGGGCGCGCGCGGCGCACCTCTTTGTATTTGAAGACGCCAGCGCGCAATGGCGCGAAGTTTAAAAGGCTCATTTGGGCTACAGGACTTTGCCCGTTATAGGATCTTGTTTCCTGGTGCTTTCCTGGTGGAAAACAGGATGCAGAGGTGTATTGTACTGAGTTCCGCCGGTGGGCTGTAGAAACTGGCTGGAACAACATGGTTCTTTGTAGCCAATTTCGGTTAGGGCTCTCTGATGCTGTAAAAGACAGCCTAGTAAACTACCCTCTATCTAATAATCTGGATGATCTCATGTCTCTAGCCATCCAAGTAGATAGAAGACAGAGGGAGAGAAGGGTACCTCCGTTCCGACTGTGTTTGCTAATGTTAAGTCATCTAACCCCTCAGTGCCTCTACCTCAGGAGGAACCTATTCAATTGGGTATCACTCATCTAACTCCTGAGGAAAAGGCCCGCAGGCAGTCTCTGGGGCTGTGTATTTACTGTGGGGAAAAGGGTCATTTTCTCAACCAATGTTCTAAGAGGACCGGGAAACTTCAAAGCCTAAATGGAGAAGGGGAGCTCCATTTGGGTCAAGAAGTTTCCTCTCCCCAATTTTCCTCTAAGATCATGGTTCCTGTTAAGTTAACTGGGCCTATGGGCTCCGTTAAGGTTTCTGCTTTTGTGGATTCAGAGGCGGCGGGGGATTTCGTGGATGCTGCCTTTGCAGTGAGGTTTAATATTCCTCTAATACCCCTTATTCCTCCTATGAAAATCTAAGCTGTTGACAAAAGCCCTTTGAGGTTAGGTTTGGTAACACAAAAGTCTGTGGCCTTGTCCTTGTGCATTAACAACTTGCTCTTCAAGGAGTTATCCTTCTACGTTATCAAGGGTTCTTCTTCTACTCTAATTTTAGGGTTACCTTGGTTACAGTTACATAACGCACATATTGACTGGGTAACTGGGGAGATTCTTCAATGGGGTCAAACATGTAAGGGCTCTTGCATAAGTGTTCCTCAATTGGTGGCAGTCACATCCCTGGAGGGTTTACCCGCGGCTTATGCTGATTTCAATGATGTATTCTCTAAAAAGGCCGCGGAAACATTACCCCCACATAGGCGTTATGACTGCCCAATTGACCTCATTCCTGGGTCTACTCCCCCTAGAGGGAGAACTTATCCTCTTTCATTGCCCGAAGCCCAAGCAATGAAAGAGTACATCAGTGAAAATCTTGAAAGAGATTTTATTAGACCCTCTAGTTCCCCTGCTGGTGCTGGGTTCTTTTTCGTGGGCAAGGATGGAGGTCTTCGTCCATGTATTGATTATAGTGGCCTAAATAAAATTAACATCAAAACCCGCTATCCCCTTCCGCTGATTTCAGAGTTATTTGATCAGGTCAAGAATGCTACCATCTATTCTAAACTTGACCTTAGGGGTGCATATAACCTCATTCGTATCAGGGAAGGGGATGAGTGGAAAACAGCCTTTAACACCAGGGATGGCCACTACGAATATTTAGTTATGCCATTTGGTCTTTACAACGCCCCCGCAGTGTTCCAAGAATTTGTCAATCACATCTCCCGGGACCTGCTGGGGTTATTCGTAGTGGTATATCTTAACGATATTCTAATTTTTTCCTTTAACTTGGGTGACCATAAGAAATATGTCTGGGAGGTTTTGCTCAGGTTAAGAAAAAATAACTTATTTGCGAAACTCTAGAAATGGACTTTTAAGGTTTCTTCTGTCCAATTTTTGGAGTTCAATATCTCCGGTAAGGGTCTAGAAATGGATCCCAAGAAGGTTAAGGCCGTATTGGACTGGGCCCAGCCTCTTTCTTTACGTGCAATCCAAAGGTTCTTAGATTTTGCTAATTATTACCATCAATTTATAAAAAACTTTTCTATGGTGGTGTCTCCAATTACGGATCTAACCAAAAAGGGTGCGGATCCAAGTATGTGGCCTCCCGACGCTATTCAAGCCTTCGAATTCCTTAAGAAGGAATTTGTGTCTGCTCCCATCCTCCGTCACCCTGATACTACTCTTCCTTTTATTGTAGAGGTTGACGCCACAGAAGTCGGGGCAGGGGCAGTTCTTTCTCAAAGGCATCCGATAACCAACAAGGTGCATCCATGTGCATTCTTCTCTAAAGAATTCTCACCGGCCGAAGCCAATTATGATATTGGTAATAGAGAATTGTTGGCTATCAGATGGGCCTTTGAGGAATGGCGATACTTGTTAGAGGGGGCTAAACATGCCATAAATCTGACCACAAAAACCTGTTATACATCGAGTCTGCTAAACAGTTGAATCCTAGGCAGGCTAGATGGGCTTCATTTTTCACTCGGTTTAATTTTTCTCCCACTTTCAGGCCTGGTTCCAAAAACATTTAAGGCAGACGCACTTTCTAGGAGTTTTGAATCGAATCCGTCTGAACGGATGGGAGTGTGTTCCCATCATTCCTAGTGAATTGATTGTGGCAGCCCTGGGGTCAGATCTTGCCACACTACTGTCCCCAGTACAATCTTCTGCCCCGATAGATACTGCTCCTGGGAGATTATTTGTACCAGTGGATTTAAGGGAAAAGGTTCTGGGTGAGGCTCATAATTCTAAATTGGCGGGACATCCTGGTATTTCAAAAACCTTATATTTATTGTCTCGTAATGTATGGTGGCCTTCATTTAGACAGGATGTAAAACATTTTGTTAATTCTTGCCCTGTTTGTCAGAGATCAAAGTCTTCTAGGAACCTGTCACAGGGATTATTACAGCCATTACCTATTCCTGACAGACCCTGGTCCCATCTGTCTATGGATTTTATCATTGACCTCCCTTCATCTCATGGGAAAACTGTGATTTGGGTGGTAGTGGATAGGTTCAGCAAAATGAGTCATTTCATTTCCCTCCCACACCTCCCATCTGCTAAAACTCTGGCTGAGTTATTTATTTCTAATATATTTAAGTTACATGGTTTTCTGGTCAATATTGTTTCTGATAGAGGGGTACAGTTCATTTCTAAATCTTGGCGAGCATTCTGCTCTTTGGTTGGTATTGAGTTGTCATTCTCTACCGCATATCACCCTCAAACTGAAAGGGTTAATCAGTCCCTTGAACAATTCTAAAGCTCCCCATAGACTCGACGATTCTTCTTGCCGAACGACCGATTTTAGGGAAATCCGACCAATCCTTCGAAATTATCGTGCGGTTAGTGGGATTCGAACGATCGTACATCTTACGATTTTTCGGCTGATATCTGTCAGGAAATTGATCGGCCAGGTCAAAAAATCTTTGTCGGTCCCAGTGCAATCAATCTATGTTTGCAGAGCCAAGCAGGCAGCTCCCCTTTGTTTTCCTGGCAAATTGGTCTTTTAGTTGATGGTCAATTCGTACAATCATACGATCGTTCTGAGAAAATCGTGGTCTCACGATGAGGATCGGATCTTTTAAAAATCTCAACATCTATGGCTAGCTTTAAGGTATTACGTGTCTGACAACCAATCCTCATGGGCTGAATTATTACCCTTGGCAGAATTTGTTTACAATAATGCAACACATACTTCTACTGGTCAATCTCCGTCTTTTATTGTTAATGGTTTGCATCCCAAAGCATTTTCTTTTTCTGGTTCATTATCCTCTGTACCCTCTGTTAATTCCTCTGTCAAACAATTCGCTAATATCTGGTCGGGGGTGCACGACTCTCTTTCTGCAGCTATGGCTGTTCAAAAGAGGGTAGCTGATAGGTCTCGTAGAGAGGCACCCAAATATCAGGTGGGAGACTCAGTATGGTTGTCCACAAAAAACATCAAACTTAAAGTTCCCTCACTCAAGTTGGGGCCCAGGTTTATTGGTCCATATCCCATTACTGAAATAATCAATCCTTCTTCTGTTCGTCTCAAACTACCTGATAATTTCAAGATTTCTAATTCATTTCTTGTCTCTCTCCTAAAACCAGCCACACAGTCCTTTCCTTCCCCAGTGTTGGTAGAGGGTCAGCCTGAATTTGTTGTCCAAGAACTCCTTGTTTCTCGCCTTGTGCAGGGTAAGTTGCAATAGAATTCTTGGGTTCCTTTTTGTGACATTAGGGCTGATTGTCTCAGGAAACAATCCCACCTTAAATTTCCTGAGAGACCTGGGGGTCCGGTGGCCGGGGGGGGTAATGTAACAACTCACCGTGGTGGACTAGTGGGGGGACGGCAGGGACGCCTGCGGCCTCCTCGGCGGGGACGCCCGCTGCGCCAATCTTCTCTGCCGCAGGCGCCGGTTCCTTAGGACGCGCAGGCGCAGCGCGCAATGGCGCGAAATTTTAAAAGTTTAAAAGGCTCATTTGGGCTACAGGACTTTGGCCGTTATAGGATCTTGTTTCCTGGTGCTTCTGAGCTTAGTGCTATTCTGATTGTGATTCATGTTGTGACCTCTGCCTGGCTTTTGACAATTCTGACATCTATATCCTGACCCTTGCTTGCCTGACTCAGTTTTGTATTCTGTCTGATCTGACTACAATTCTGCCTACGCCTTGTACCGTGACCCTCTGCCCAAAAGACTTTACAGTTGTGCCCCTTAGCTTGTTCAGAACCCCTCGCTTTGCACCTCTACTTTATAAGACCTGGCGGCATCCAATTAGCCGAGGGCTCATCCTGAGGTGAAATGCGGCTGTTAAAAGTGGAAACAAGAGCCGAGAACAGGGTGCTTTGCAACGGTTCTGAATTTAGGGTGCCAACCGTGACAATAAGGATGAAAAAGTACCAGTAGAGAGTGAAAGGTTAAATAGGTGGGTAAGTGCAAGAGAGAGTGTATCAGATATTGGATAGAGGAGGCAAGAGGGTATGGGGACAAGGGAGCAAGTTGTGGGTTTTGAGCAGGCTAGAAGTTTGCTAACTTCATCCAGGGCCGGAACTAGGGGTAGGCAGAAGAGGCACCTGCCTAGGCGCAAAGAAAAGGGGTCGGTGGACAGGTACCTCACTTTTGCCTACCCCTAGTTGATGTTCCCTGCTCCTCCCACTCCTCCAGTGCTCCTCCCCGCCTTCCTCCCCTCAAGCGCTTTACCCCATCTCCCCAGTCACTTTCCCCCCTCCCTCCCCTCAGTCACTTTCCCCGCCTCTCACCACTCCCCTCGGTCGCTTTGTTCTGCCTCCAGCCCTGTAACACTCTCCCCTCCGGCGCATGTGTGCGCACAATGTTTTCAGGAGCACGCACGCCCGCTCGAGCGATCACGGAGGGGAGCATGGAGGGGAGCGCGGTGGCCACCCGGGTCGCCTAGGGCGCCCGGTTGGCTTGGCCCGCCACTGACTTCATCTAATGTTGCAGGGGTGAAGGAGTGTAACGTGGATGTGAGTGGACTGCACGTTAGTCTGAGATTGTTGTCAGATGGTATGTTCAGCCTAATAAAATCAATTTTTTCATTAAAGAAATCAGCAAGATCTTGTGCAGTTACATTCAGGGCCGCCATCAGGGGGGGACAAGCGTACCGGGCCCGGGCATGAAGGGGGGCCTGGCAGCGCTGCATTTTTTGAAGATCCGGGCCCCCCTTACGAGCACCCGAGCCGTACGTCTTGCCTCTTGCGTTGCCGAATGCGGAAGTGCCCGAGGCGATGCGCCGAAAAAAGCCGAAGTCACGGAAAAAGCCGAAGTCCCGAAGCGCCGAAAAGACTCGAAGTCACGAAGCGCCGAAAAGACCCGAAGTCACGAACACAGCCGAAGCCGAAGTCCTGAAGCAGCGCAAAGACCCGAAGTTACGAAAACAGCCGAAATTGAAGTCCTGAAGCAGCGAAAAGGCCCGAAGTCACGAAAGGAGGCGAAGTTGAAGTACTGAAGCCATGAGTTCAATTCTACTGAACACCAGTTTGTGTGTTTTTTTTTTTTTAAATCCCCTGGCCACCAATGTATTATTTTAATATTCTATAGGCCCCTGCCACCAATCTTTTTTTTAAAACATTTTTTTTTGGGGCCCCAATTTTTTTTTTTAACTCGTAAGGGGCCCCTTGCCACCATTGTTTTTTTTTAAAAAAAATCAAATTTTTTTTTTGGCGGCCCCAAATTTCTTTTTTACATTTTTTTTGGGGTCCCAATTTGTTTTTAACTTGTAAGGGGGCCCCTGCCACCAGTTTTTTTTTTTCAAAAAAAAAAATTTTTTTACATTTTTTTTGGGGTCCCAATTTGTTTTTAACTTATAAGGGGGCCCCTGCCGCCGCCAATGTTTTTTTTTTTCCAAAAAAAATTTTTTATTTTTAAATTTTTTTTGGGGCCCCAATTTGTTTTTAACTTATAAGGGGGCCCCTGCCACCAATGTTTGGTTTTTTTTTTAGTGTTTTTTAACATTTTTTTTTGTTGGGGCCTCAAGTTTTTTTTAACTTATAAGGGGGCCCCTGCCACCAATGTTTTTTTTTAATTTTTTTTTTTGGGGCCCCAATTTTTAATAAGGGGGCCCTGATCATCAATAGCTTTTTACAACTTGTGTGGGGGGGGTTCCTTTTTTAGCGCTGATGTCTGTGTGGTCTTTTAACTGCGATGTGGAGTGGGCGGGATATGGGGTGGAGCTTGGTCGTCAGTGTGGGCGGGGCCCAGGGGCCCCAAAAATTTTGTTGTACGGGGCCCCGTGATTTCTAATGGCGGCCCTGGTTACATTAATGGGTGGAGGGGGGCATAGGAGTGAGTTAAATGTGGCAAACAGTTGCTGCAGTTTAGAGGACAGAGTGGAGGGACGTATTGTTCTTTAGCTAATGATAGAGCTCGATTGTAGCAGGAGAGCATGAATTTGAAGTGGATGAATTCAGGATCAGTTTGTGACTTTCTCCACCATCGCTCAGCTGATCTATTACGTCTTCTGAGGTACCGTGATACACTATTGTGCCAGGGTTGGGGTTTAGCTGGTCATCTGCAACAGGTGGTAGAAGGAGCAAGGGAGCCAAAAGCTGTTGAAAGAGCATTGTTGTAGTAAAGAAAAGCTGTCCTATTTGGACAGGAAAGGTTGTTAACATGAGAGATGGATTGTGCTGATACTGTTGATAATTGTTGTGGATCAAAGGCGTTAGGTTTCTGTATGTGTGGGTAGAGAGAGATGGTTGTGATAGTGCAGGTGAAAGTGTTATCTGAAAGGAGAATAGGTGGTGATCAGAAAGGGGGTAAGGAGAGTTAGGGAAGCTGGCCATAGATGCAAAGATCCGATCGTTCGAATCCTCGAGCAATCAGACTTCTCCATCTCCCGACCAGCCAATAACCATTCAGATCAAAGTTGTCACGGCCGGCACCCGATACCAGAACAAATGCCAAGCACCCTGGTCTTGGCTTCACCAGTAGTGTGACCACCGTTGGGCTTCGGGAGGAGGAGGAGCCCTCAGCATACTTGGGTGCCACCTGGACTTAACGAGGGGTGCAAGGCGAGATGTTCTGGCTGGCGAAGGGGCACGGCTGTTAGCAAAGTCTTTTGGGCCGAAGGTCACGGTACAAAAGGATTAGGCAGAAGGATGGTCAGACAGGCTGGGTCGAGGCAGGCGGATATCAGAATCGTCAGGCAGGCAAGGGTCAAACCGGGTTGTCAATCAAGGGGTTAAGCAGGAGAGATGTCGTAGGCAGGCCAAGGTCAGGATACAGAGTTCAGAGTAGTCAGGATACAGGCAGGGTCAAACACAGGTCATCAGACAGACAAGATTCAGATCAGATGCACTAGGCTCAGGAAACCACAAGAAACAAGTTCTATCACGGGCACTGGCTGGGAGTATGAATGGGCCTTATATACATTCAAAATTGGCGCCAAAACGAGCGTCAATACGCGCTGGCGCAATCACGGCAGCGTGCCTGTACCTTTAAGAGGCGCGCAGGCACGCCACGCGCGCCCTAGGAGAATCAAGATGGCGCCGAACCCTGGAGGGGGGGTAATGTAATAAAATTACCTACGCGGCGGGCGTCCCCGCTGGTGGTGCGGCTGCCGACCCCGCCGCGTAGTTAATTTTATTACATTACCCCCCTCCAGGGGGGGCCACCGGACCCCCAGGCTTCCCAGGAAACTTTTGGTGGAATTGCTTCCTGAGACGGTCAGCCCTGACGTCATCAACTGAGACCCAGGAGTTCTCTTCAGGGCCAAAGCCTTTCCATCTGGTCAGATATTGTAATTTACCACGCACAAGGCGGGAATCAAGGAACTCCTGGATCTCAAATTCAGGCTGACCTTCAACTAGCATAGGGGGAGGAACAGAAACAAAACGAACGTGGTTAGCAGGTTTTAACAAAGAAACATGAAATGAGTCTGAAATCTTGAAATTGGCAGGTAACTTAAGACGAACACAAGAAGGGTTGATAATTTCAGAAATGGGGTATGGACCAATGAATCTAGGCCCCAGTTTGAGAGAGGGAACCTTCAGTTTAATATTCCTGGTAGAGAGCCACACAGAGTCTCCCACTTTATATTGGGGTGCTTCTCTACGGGTTCTGTCAGCAGCCTTCTTCTGAGCTGAGGAAGCTGCTGACAGAGAGTCGTGAACCTGCGACCAAACCTTAGAAAAGCGGTCAAAACAATAATTAGCCGAGGGAACAGGGGAACCAGAACCAGAAAATGAAAATGCTTTGGGGTGCAACCCATTAACTACAAAAAAAGGGGACACCCCTGAGGAGGAATGGGTCACATTATTGTACGCAAATTCTGCCCAGGGTAAAAGTTCTGCCCATGTGGACTGGTTATCCGAAACATAACACCTGAGGTATTGCTCAAGGGACTGGTTTACCCTTTCAGTTTGACCGTTGGTTTGGGGGTGATAAGCAGACGAAAAGGATAATTCAACCCCAACCAGAGAACAGAAAGCACGCCAAAACTTAGATACAAACTGAACCCCCCTGTCAGAAACAATGTTCTCAGGAAAACCATGTAACTTAAAAATATGAGTGACAAATAGATCAGCCAAGGATTTAGCAGAAGGTAGGTGTGGAAGGGGTACAAAATGGCTCATCTTGCTAAACCTATCCACCACCACCCAGATCACAGTTTTCCCCTGTGAAGGAGGTAACTCAACAATAAAATCCATCGAAAGATGGGTCCATGGTTTCTCTGGGATTGGTAAGGGAAGTAGCAAACCCTGGGAAGACTTCCGAGAGGATTTAGACCTTTGGCAGACTGGACAAGAATTTACAAAGGCCTGAGTATCTTGTTTGAATGAAGGCCACCAAACATGACGGGATAACAGAGACAATGGGGCTCATTTATCAACACTGGGCAAATTTGCCCATGGGCAGTTACCCATAGCAACCAATCAGTGAATAGCTTTTTAAAGCCAGTTGCAAGTAGAACAATGAATGCAGCAATTTGATTGGTTGCCATGGGCAAATTTGCCCAGTGTTGATAAATGACCCCCACTGTCTTGGCAATACCTGGATGTCCTGCCATTTTAGAATCATGAACCTCCCTCAATACTTGCTCCCTTAACTCCTGTGGTACAAACCATTTCCCCGAAGGGGTATCAGTAGGAGCAGAAGATTGAAGAGGGAGCGATAAAGAGGAAAGGTCAGATTCAAGGGTTGCTATGATCATTTCTCTGGGAATAATGGGAGTACACTCAGAGTCAGAAGAAATGGATTCAAAACTCCTAGAGAGTGCATCCGCCTTGGTGTTTTTAGTCCCAGGCCTGAAAGTCAAAGAAAAATTAAACCTTGTGAAAAATAGAGCCCACCTAGCCTGCCTCGGATTAAGGCGTTTAGCAGACTCTATATACAGTATAGTAGATTTTTGTGGCCAGTATAGACCGTCACCAGATGTTTAGCACCCTCCAGGAGATGCCGCCATTCCTCAAAGGCCCACTTAACTGTCAACAACTCCCTGTTACCTATATCGTAATTCACCTCAGCAGGTGAGAATTTCCTGGAGAAAAAGGCACAGGGATGTAATTTGTTGGTAGTCGGGTGCCTTTGAGAAAGGACTGCCCCAGCTCCTACCTCAGAGGCATCAACCTCAACAACAAAAGTTAGTGCAGTATCGGGGTGGCTGAGAATGGGGGCTGAACTGAATGCCTTTTTGAGGAATTCAAATGCTTGAACGGCTTCAGGGGGCCACATGCTGGGGTCAGCACCCTTTTTAGTCAGATTAGTGATGGGTGCCACAACGAGGGAAAAATTTTTGATAAACTGCCGATAATAATTAGCAAAACCAAGAAATCTTTGGGTTGCACGTAACGAAAGGGGTTGGGTCCAATCCAGGACTGCTCTCACCTTGCCTGGATGCATTTCTAGACCCTTGCTGGAAATGTTAAACCCCAAAAACTGAACAGAAGAAACCCCAAAAGTACATTTCTCTAGTTTCGCATAAAGATTATTCCCCCTTAGCCTTTGTAAGACTTCACAAACATGATTTTGATGTTCCTTCATGTTGGAGGAAAAAATAAGAATATCGTCTAGGTAGACCACTACGAAAGATCCCCAGCAGGTCCCTGAAGATGTCATTGACAAACTCCTGGAAACACTGCGGGGGCGTTACAAAAGACCAAAAGGCATAACAAGATACTCGTAGTGGCCATCCCTGTTGTTAAATGCAGTCTTCCACTCATCCCCTTCCCTGATTCCGAATCAAGTTATAAGCCCCCCTAAGATCAAGCTTGGTAAAGACTTTTGCATTTTTAACTTGATCGAAAAGTTCAGAAATTAGAGGAGAGGATAGCGATTTTTTATGGTTAATCTTATTGAGCCCCCTATAATCAATACAGGGGCGAAGACCACCATCTTTTTTCCCAATGAAAAAGAAGGCCCGCCCCCGCAGTTGAACTAGAAGGTCTGATGAAACCCCTTTCTAGGTTCTCCTTTATATTACTCTTTCATTGCCTGGGCTTCGGGCAATGAAAGAGGATAGGTTCTACCACGAGGAGGAGTTGACCCAGGGACCAGATCTATTGGGCAGTCATACTGCCGGTGTGGGGGTAAGGTTTCTGCTGCCTTTTTAGAGAAGACATCAGCGAATTCTGCATATGCAGCAGGTAACCCTTCAAGTGATGTAGTTGCAACTACAGAGGGAAAACATACCCCACCACACATAGTACCCCATTGAACCACCTCCCTAGAGACCCAGTCAATTAGAGGGTTATGCCTCTGGAGCCACGGTAACCCCAAAATAAGAGGAGAGGAAGCACCCTCTATGAGGTAAAAAGCTATCTCCTCACAATGCAAATTATTAACACACATGGAAAGAGTTACCATCTCCTTAGAGATTACACCTGACCCTAAGGGTCTTCTGTCCACAGCCATTATTCTCATGGGGGCACTTAGAGGAACTACAGGGATACAGAATTTAGCTGCAAAAGCAGTATCCAGAAATTACCCTCCGCCCCTGAGTCCACAAATGCGGACAGTTTGACAGAGCCCGGTAGGCCAAGTTAGTTTAACTGGTAACAAAACTTTAGAGGCAGATTGGGGAGAGGAAACTCCTGCACCCAAATGGAGCTCCCCTTCTCCATTTAGACTTCGGAGTTTCCCGGCCTCTTAGAACATTGGTTCAGAAAATGTCCCCTCTCACCACAGTACATACAGAGACCCAGGGAATGCCTGCGTGCCTTTTCCTCAGGAATTAGGTGGGATATGCCTAATTGCATAGGCTCCTCCTGAGGTAGAGGCATAAAGGAGTTAGGAGATTTTACATTGGTCACCACATTGGATCTTATATTAGTAGGGACATGAGACCATCCAGGTTAGAAGGCAGGGGGTAATTAATCAGACTATCCTTTACAGAATCGGATAACCCCAACCGGAATTGACTCCTTAGAGCCAAATCATTCCACCCAGTTTCCACTGCCCACCGGCGGAATTCGGTGCAGTACACCTCCGCATCCCTTTTCCCTTGGCGCAACTTACGAATCGCGGTATCGGCAGATGATGCACGATCCGGGTCATCGTAAAGAATGGCCATGCTGTTAAAGAAGGTGTCTAGGGAATAACGAGCAGGGTCTGAAGAAGGCAGCCTGAGGACCCAAATTTGGGGGTCACCCAAAAGCAGGGTCATTATGAACCTTACTTTCTCCTCATCAGATTGAAAAGAATGAGGAAATAAACTAAGGTACAGCTTACAAGCCTCTTTGAAAACAAAAAATTTAGTGCGATCCCCACTGAACCTTTCGGGGAACACAATCTTGGGTTCATGGGGTTTAGATGAGTTACCCCAACTGGCAGAAGAACCAACAGGAGGTGCAGGAACAGGATTAGGCGGCTGCTGCGAAGGCCCCAACTGGCGTGTCAGATTGTGGAACCCTTGAAGCAAATAATTCTGTTTTTGCTCTTGCTCCTCCATACGTTGCAGCAAGGTAGTGAGCAACATCTCAGTGGAAGTTTGAGGTGTAGCAGAGGCAGCAGCAGCTTCGTGACCGTCGTCCTCCAGGGCCCGTGATAATGTCACGACCGGCACCCGATACCAGAACAAATGCCAAGCACCCTGGTCTCGGCTCGGCTTCACCAGTAGTGTGACCACCGTTGGGCAGAAGGATGGTCAGACAGGCTGGGTCGAGGCAGGCGGATATCAGAATCGTCAGGCAGGCAAGGGTCAAACCGGGTTGTCAATCAAGGGGTTAAGCAGGAGAGATGTCGTAGGCAGGCCAAGGTCAGGATACAGAGTTCAGAGTAGTCAGGATACAGGCAGGGTCAAACACAGGTTATCAGACAGACAAGATTCAGATCAGATGCACTAGGCTCAGGAAACCACAAGAAACAAGTTCTATCACTGGCACTGGCTGGGAGTATGAATGGACCTTATATACATTCAAAATTGGCGACAAAACAAGCGTCAATACGCGCTGGCGCAATCACGCCAGAGTGCCTGTACCTTTAAGAGGCGCGCAGGCGTGCCGCGCGCACCCTAGGAGAATAAGAGGGCGCCGAAGAGCCACGCGGCGGGCGTCCCCGCTGGTGGAGCGGCGGCCGACCCCGCCGCGTAGGTAATTTTATTACAAAAGTCTTACCATTCAGATCAAATAAAATAGTTAAGAACAGCCAATGTTAAGATCAGCCAATGTTCTGCCCCTGATAGCAATCGTACGATAGTTATATCCGACAAAGCTAGTCTCCCACTGAATTTCGTACGATCGGCAATACACGCAGAGATATTATCGTCAGCCGACAGAAATTTTCTAACCTGTCCGATCGACCAAACAACCGATCTCCACCGGACGAAAAATGTCAGGACTCTCCACACACGGTCCGAAAATTGTACGAATCCTCGATTCGTGCGATCGAATCTTTGCGTCTATGGCCTGCTTAAGGTTGGATGGGTGGCACGAGTGGCTGAATATAAGATCAAGAGCATGACCCTCGGGGGCGTGGCCTGGACGCTGAACAAGATGGCGGCGTGAACCACTAGCTCCTCCGTTAAGGCCCGCTGAGAGCATTCATTAGCACCCTAATTCAAACTAAAAACACTCCCTACGATCCCCGCAAGCACCACAGAGTTCCCTGCTACCTGTACACGATGTCAACCGGCAGTCTGCACGTTTCTGGGGGACGAACGCTGGAGACGCGTCTTCTTGCTCGGCAGTGAGGCTGGTGATAGCGGTGGAGAGTGGTGGGATCCCCGGATACAGTGCGGTTCAGTGGATACTGAGCCGGAGGTTAGTGGAGTCGCTGACTTGACCGCGACCACGGCCCTGCTCCGACCTTAGCCCCGCAGCCGTTGCCTGCGCACGTGGTGCGGCCCTGGATGACCTGCTACTCATCGCGTCTCCAGGCCCAGATCCGTTGCGCACTTATTTGATGCGTGTCAGACCCCTTCTGAGTATCACGGCCCACTGGCTTGCCTGACACTGGGGCTCCCTTACACCCTCACCATTGTTAAGGGGCAGTGAGGAGCTGCATACCTCCAACGTAACCCATAGCAAGTCATAGTACTTGCAGAGCTCTTACCCTGTGCACAGATATTTACCCTCCGCCATTGGAGGAGTGGGGACATTTTGGAAGGGGATTACTCCTCATTACCCTCAAGACACAAGCTGGCATTTTAACCCCTATTAAGGGGCCCTGTCTGCAGTTTTACCCCGGGCAACTAGAAGGCATTCCTACACATAGGGGAACGGCAGGATTACTTGTTGGGGCAGAGGACCCGCTCCCAGAACCCCACTTCAACTACAGGCTAACTTATTCACAAGTCACCAGCTCTTACCGAGAACCGGGCTGCTCCGGAGGTCGGTTACGGAGACATTTTCCCCATAGCTAACAGTAACTATTACGGCATCTGTTTGAAACTTTCATATCCTATGCCACTCTCCGCACTTGCTCACCGAATCGCCCCCTGACCAAATACAGGTCTTCCACAGCTTCCAAACTCCCCTGTCATATTACAGGCCGGCTGACGGACCGGCTCAGGGACTGACAGCGATTTTGAGGGTTCTCAGGAGTCCAACGGCCCTAAATTCTTGGAGGGTCTACTATTATACTACGGGACTTACCCCCCCCCGTCAAACATTTTCACTATCTTTGAGATCCGAACACCATGACGGGAGGTAGACAGAAGCCCACAAATACCCCTGCTGAGTGGACTTCGGACTTTTTCAAAAGCAGATCTGCAACTGCGAAAGCTGCAAAAAATACCGGCCCCGCTATGGAACAAGAGTCGGATGCCCCATGCACCAAGAAGGATATAAACGAACTCAAATCTCTCCTCCTTTGCTTCAAGGACGAGATACAAAATGACATAAGGAACTCTCTGGCTGAGGTTAAAACTGACCAAAGGGTCCTACAGCTAGAACAAACTCAAGACTCCATTCAGGAATCCTCTGCTAACATGGAAGTTTTGCTCCAGGACCTCCAAACTCAAGTGAGAGACCTTCAGGAAGCACATGAAGACCTAGAGAATCGTACTAGACGGAACAATTTACGTCTTAGAGATATACCTGAATCTGTGCATATCGACACCTTCCTACCCAAATTTTTCAAGGCGCTTACTCCGGGCATAGAAGACAGATTTTTATTACTGGACAGAGCACACAGAGCACTCCGGGCTCGGCCAAAACCTAATATGCCCCCCAGGGATGTGATTGTCCGATTTCATTATTATCAGACCAAGGAAACTATCATGAGAGCGTCTCGCACAGCTCAGGTGGAGCTCGATGGGATATACCCCAAAATCTATGCCGACCTAGCCTCGTCAACTCTGCAGAAAAGGAAGGACCTCAAACCTTTGACGGATGTCCTTCGCCAGAGGAACATCCCCTACAGATGGGGCTTTCCCTTCAGGCTCACTTATCAACAGAACGGCCTTACATATACTGTCAGACATCCCAACGACATAGAGGATGCCCTTCACTACCTCCAGGAACCGCTTGAGGCTCCCTTGGAAGCGGCGACACCAGATCCGGCGGCAGTGGTTCCAATGGCTTGACCCGTTGCGGCATTTCATTAATGTTCTTTACATCCAACCATACGGCGCTATTGCAGACCTGTTTCTGGATAAGAACAGTCATTACCGAACTGATCTGTACCCTACTTTTTACGCTACTATGCGAAGGTCTGTGCCTAGTACCAGGAGGACTTTTTGTGTCGGAGGACTCCTACTGTAACCGAGACAGATACTAGTTCCCCCATATTACTATGTTGATACAAGCAACACACTCAGAAGAGTTGACCTCATTCTATATGCCGTTTGCTCTGAGTTTTAGTTATAGTTAAAATGCAGTTAATCAGTACATTAACCTATCTATGCAAGGCTTTAGGTCTGTGGATCTAGGATTATGTGTAGCTTTATATTTTGAATTAGGAATTTTCTGATATATATATAGTTGGCGGGCCTGACGGACAAGCTTTCTTTTAAGGCTCTGATCCGTGACCCCCCGCATTTGAAGGATTTCCCAGTGGGGTGCACTTTTACTGCCCCCCCCTCTAGGAACCCCTAAATAGTCTCCAATTTAGTGAGATTATATTATTCTGTGTTTATTTTTTAAGTTAATTTTATACATTTGCTTAGTGGACTCACGTCCCGTGACAAACCTTAAAAATTTTTGTCTAAATTTTGAACGTATTTTTTGTCCCATTGTCTTCTCCCCTCCCTGCTACCTCTTTCTCTAATCTATTCTATACTGTATTTTCTTCTCAAACAGGTCTTTTTGAACACTACTCAGACTGCTATAATGGCGACTATGGTGGGCCCACGGACCGCTCCCGGCACTCATCCCTTTGATTTAAAGATATGCTCCCACAATGTTAATGGTCTGAATGTTCCACAGAAACGTACAATGGCCTTTTCAGATTATGCCAAACAGAAAATAGATATCTTGCTGCTGCAGGAGACACACTTTAGCAACTCCTCTACACCCAAGTATATTTCGAAACACTACCCACAGACATACCTAGCCAGTTCTTCAACTAAAACCAAAGGGGTAGCAATCCTAATAGCCAAGAATGTGAAATTCCTTCTCAAACAGCAATTTTTGGACCCTGACGGTCGTTATGTAATATTGACGGGCCTCCTACAGAACCATCTCACTACGTTAGCATCAGTCTATGCCTCTAATTCTTCCAAAAAAGTCTTTTTCAAAAAAATTTTCAACAAACTAGCACAGCTTTCGGAGGGTAGGCTGATTGTAGGGGGAGATTTTAATACAACGTTGAATAATAATCTGGACAGGTCTCGAGATGTGCGGGCGGGAACGCTCCCTAATATTCAAATTCATGATTCCACATACCTAACCAGATGCCTAAATACCGACAACTTGGTGGATGTCTGGAGGGAAAAACATCCTATTGATAGGGATTATTCGTACTACTCCTCCGTCCATGCCTCTTACTCCAGAATTGACTTTATCTTCACTAAATCCACACTTGTGGACTATGTATGTACTGCTAAGATTCATGATATTACATGGTCTGATCACGGCTTGGTGGAAGCTGTTTTTGCCAATTGGGATGAGGTGAGAGGGCATGGATGTTGGAGACTGAATGAATCCCTGCTATTGGACAAAGATATTTGTGCTGAGGTCTCCACAACACTGAGGGATTATTTTAACACGAATACCCTAGAGGACACCTCAGTTGCGATCAGATGGGATGCCCATAAAGCAGTGGTCCGGGGGATACTCATCAAACATGCCGCAATTAGGAAAAAAAGTAGGGAGACGAAAACCCAGCAACTCTCACAGAGGCTGCACGATTTAGCTATAGCCCATAAACGCAATCCAACCCCCACCACAGGACACGAGAACTCAGCTGATTCAAGTCCTTTCGGACAAAGCGGCCTACGCTTTGGGAAGGACTAAACACTTGTACTACGAATATGCAAACAAACCACACACGTTGCTAGCCCGCAAACTGAGAGCTCTACATGCCTCCCAGGCCATACATGCAATACGCACCCCTACAGGGACGATAACTAGAGATACTAAGAGAATACTTCACACATTCCAGACCTTTTACACAGACTTATATGCTGCAGATAAGGCTCCTAAAGCGTCACAGGCACTAGAGTCAGAAATCGTGAAGCAATGGATCCCTCCCGACATCACATCTGAGGATAAGGAGCTGCTAGCAGCGCCAATAGCCAAGGAGGAGATAGAGAGGGTAATTAAAGACTCTAAATCTGGCAAAGCACCTGGCCCAGACGGTTATACGACTAAATATTATAAATCCTTTGTGAATCAGTTGACCCCCTTCTTGAGAGAGCTTTTCCAATCTTTCTTTGAAGGCTCTCCCCCGACGACACACATGCAAACAGCCACCATAGTTATGATACTAAAACCTGGAAAAGACCCGGACAATTGCGACAGCTACAGGCCTATATCGCTTATCAACACAGACATTAAAATGTTTGCAAAAATATTGGCTAACAGGTTATCTATAATTCTTCCCCACCTTATACACCACGATCAAGTGGGTTTTGTGCCGGGACGTCAAGCAGCAGATAATATCCGTAAAACGATAGACCTTATTTGCCGGGCCCCTAAACAGACCGCCTCCTCCCTGCTGTTATCGTTAGATGCACAAAAAGTGTTTGACAGATTGGATTGGAGATATATGTTTGCGGTGCTCAGCAAATTGCAGTTACCTACACCATTCCTTACGGGGATTGAACAACTTTACACCACACCCTCGGCTCAAGTGCTTAGTATGGGACTTCTTTCCGACCGCTTTGCTATCAAAGGAGGGACTCGCCAGGGTTGCCCCATGTCTCCCCTGATATTTGCCCTCTCCCTGGAGCCGTTAGCTCATGCCATCAGACAAAACCCTAATATTAAGGGCATCCGAATTGGAGAAGGGGAATATAAAATCAGTCTTTTTGCCGATGATATCATCCTTACGCTGACAGCCCCACAAACCACGCTTCCCAACTTATTACAAACTCTAACACAGTTCCAACTCATCTCAGGATACAAAATAAACCCTACCAAATCGCACGCATTGCCTCTACATATGTCCAAGCCAGAACTCAAACTATTGCAACTTAACTTTGACTATAGATGGGAGACAGACTCATTAGAGTATTTAGGAGTGTACCTTACTCCTTCTTTTGATACCCTGTACAAGGCCAATTACCCTAGACTACTTGATAATCTAAAGAGAGATCTGGACAAATGGCACTCATATCACCTCTCCTGGTTTGGTAGGATAGCGGCTGTTAAAATGACACTATTACCTCGGATACTTTACCTCTTTAGAACATTGCCGATACACTTCCCCGAAAAGGTAGCTTCCTCACTTCAAAAAGCTATATCGAACTTCATTTGGGGAGGTAAGAAGCCCAGAATTAAGGCTGCTGTCATGACCAAACCGAAATCATTGGGAGGCTTGGGAGTACCCCATCTATATAGATATTACCTTGCTAGTAGGTTTGAAGCAATGGTACACATACATGCATCAACTGAGGAACCCTGGAAAACCATCGAAAATCATTATTCAGCCCCGCTACAGCTCGCCCATTTATTTTGGATCCCTAAGACAGCTAGGGACTCCCCTCCAGATCTCCTTCCCCCGTCACAGCAAGCACTAGATCTTTGGGACTCCATAGCGTTTAAGATGAAATTGAGCAGCACTACCACAAAATACAGGACTATTTTTAACAATAAAGCCTTTCCCCCAGGTAACACTCCCATGGAGTTTCAAATATGGATATCTGCGAATCTGACAACCCTACTAGATTTCGTTACTGGCGAGACAGTTAAATCTTTTCAACAACTTCATGAAGAATGTAGTATTCCCCATGCACAATTTTATCGATATTTGCAGATAAGGCATTATGTGGTAACTGCTTGCAAGTCCCAGACCTCTCACACCCTTACATATTTTGAAAGGATGTGTCACAATCACTCATACCCAACACACCTTATCTCACTTCTGTATATGAACCTCGCGACAGACAATACAGACACACGTCAGCCTTACATGCTAAAGTGGGAGGAGGATTTAGACCTCACAATTTCTGATAAGTCCTGGACAGAAATCTGGGAAACGGCCAAACGAACTTCAATCTGTGCAGCCTCTAGTGAGAGAGCTTATAAAATAATATTTCGTTGGTACTACACCCCTACGCGCATTGCTAAACTAAGCGGTAACCCGGATCACTCACAGTGCTTTAGGGGATGTGGAGAGCGGGGTTCCTTCCTGCACACCTGGTGGACCTGTACAGTAGCTCAGGTATTCTGGAGAATGGTGGCAACTTTGCTCTCTGAAGTTCTACATTGCGTTATACAACCTTCCCCACACACTTTTCTCTTGGGGATGAAGATCAGAGCCATACGATTGAAACAAACACGTAAATTAGCTACTCATATCCTGACAGCAGCAAGATCTTTATTGGCAGCAAACTGGAAAAAACCTACGATTCCAGGCTTGCAAATGCTGGTATCAAAGGTAAATTGGATTAGAGCGATGGAATCCATACGAAACAGACTTCATGATAGAAGTTATGAGGGGGAGCTGGAGTGGTCTCAACATCTGGAGACTTTGCAACTTCGAGGTATCGTGCACTAATTTGAATTCCCTACGTCCCCAGACTTAGTCGGACCTGTCTCTTTTTCTATTTTTCTTTTTCTCTGTCTACATTTCTACTAAAACTTCTTTCATTTCCATGAGGATTCATTGTTTCGTTATTATGCTATCCGTTTTCAGGATGTGGTGCATAAGGGTTGACTAAGCTACTTGAGGTGTTATATTCTGTTGTGTGACATCTGATACAGTCCCTTGAATACTTTCTTGCATCATTATTGTACCTGTTACCTTTTTTTTTTTTTTTTGGAAATGAAGGTCAATAAAACATTGAATTACAAAAAAAAAAGAGCATGACCCTCGATGTGGATAGGTGAGTCGGTCCACTGAGAGAGACCAAATGAAGTTGTTAGAGAGAGGCGTCTAGAGGTGGCAGGAGAAGCAGAGTTGTCAGTGGGGATGCTGAAGTCAGCTAAAATGAGGGCAGGTGTCTTACTGGAGAGACAGTATGAAAGCCAAGCAGCAAAATGATCCAAGAAAGTAGAGTATGGACCAGGGGGACAATATATGTCAGCAACACGCAGAGAGATTGGAGAAAACAAACGTATGCTGTGGACTTCAAAAGAAGTGAAGGAGATAGAAGTTGGTGTGGTTCAATTTTGAAACCTACATTTGGGGGAGAGAAGAAATCCTACCCCACTGCCACGACGGCCATCTGGTCTAGGGGTGTGACTTAGTGGGAAGCCTCCATAGCAGAGGGCAGCAGATGAAGTAGTGTCTGTCGGAGAGAGCCATGTTTCAGTGAGAAGGTGAAGAGATTTTGATATAAAGAGATCGTGGACTGCTGTGAGTTTATTGCAGACTGGCCGTACATTCCAGAGAGCACATGAGAAAGGCAGAGAGGGTGCTGGCTTTATGTGAATAAGGTTTGCAGGTGCAAAGTGCATGCAAAATAAACTTTACATAAACTATATTAATTATATATTGTTTCTTTCATTCTTTCGGAATCCACCATTAGAAAGACATGCCATTTTGTGGAAGATATTTTCAAGGCAACCTTCCAAAAAACGACTGTGCCAAAATGGAAATAAATAATAAAAAATGAAAACCAATTGCAAATTGAGAGTGAATATCACTCTCTACATCATACTAAAAGTTATCGTGCAGAAATAAAAGTGAATTATGTGCTTCAGGCAAAGAGATGGTGCAAAAATTTGAAAATACAAAGATGCCCATGACGCTGGTTCAATGCCTGAATATAGGTCCCAAATATTGATGTTCCTGGGTGTTCCTAAATTCATGATTAATCATTCTCTGGACTTTCTGACTCTTGCCATTGACTTTTATTCTGCCTTTGAACTTTTTCCTGAACCTGACCATGTTTATTCCTAACCCTCTTGGATACCGCAAATCGGATTTTAACCCTTGGACTTCCTCCTTGGTCTGGACTCTTCTGCTATTGGAGCCGCAAAGCCCCTGACAATCTTTAAGTAATCTTTATTTTTTTTTTGTACTCTGAGGGTCCAGGGTTTTTTTGTGCATAGTAGAGCTAGATTTTTTATAATCTGGAGACAAAACAGAGATAATTTAGAGAAGGTAATTAGATTATATACTTAGACTTCCTTCTGTCAGTCTTACCACATGACAATTAAGATCTATGTTCTTATATAAACTCTGTGGACTTTGTGTATATTTATTGTATGTATTCTGTTACTGGTTCTCCCTGTGTGTATTGTACTTTTATATATTGTACAATGCTGTGGGTCCTTACAGCACTTTACAAATAAAATTATACATACATTCATGACAAGGGCTGTAATAAAATGGATTATAACGCAGGAAAACTTTTTTTAAAAGTTATATACTAGTGTTCCTCCAGCAGAATTCAGTACTAGAATGCTTTTTTTGAAACAGTTTTTCATATTCAATTATAACATTTGATGTGAGGCTAGCCATCTCCTTACTTTCCTTAGTGCCCTCATCCATCTGACTGTGCGCTAATAAACTTCATCTGCTTTAGTTGTTTTAGGAAGAGCATTTCTAACAATCATTTCCCTCAGATTAGGTGGTTGTCTATAAAACAAGAGAGGTAGTTCCGGGAATATTTATTTTAGTCTGGTATCTTTATGGAGCATGGGTTGCAGGTTTCTGGCTATTTTACTAATAATGTTCAGTTGTGGGTTGTAGGTAACTACAATAGGTACCCTGGTGTTTTCTGTCTTTTTTTTGTATTCCAAGAGTGTGTCTCTGGGTATTTTAGTTGCTCTGTGGATTTGATCATCAATAACTTGTGGATGGTATCCCTGATTAACAAAATGTGGTATGTGTGGCTCAGTAAGGCAGCTGAGTTCAGCTACCTGAGCGCAGGTGAGTCAGCTGCGGATGGAGTTCAGCAGCACAGTCTTATTATAAAATTCTGAACTCTGAAAATACTGTTTTTCTATTGTTGTATGAAAAGCATCTAGAGTGCCGCTGGGCAAAGAGCTGCACAGTTCATATTTGGCAGAATTAATTATACATCATCCCTAATCACAAAGGCTAGACATTGTACTACATAGACTTTGGGGGTCATTTACAACCACAATTGCCATTTTTTTCCATAATGCAGCTTTTTCCCCATGATGCAGGTGCACTTGCAGTTGCCAGGGGGGGATGTACCTGACATTCACATTTGTTCATGTTTATTGCTATGCAGTAGTGATGTGCGGGCTGGTTTACCAGCCGGTCGGGCGGGTTCGGGCCACTTTGCACGCCCATTTGCCGACATCCGGCTTACTTTTTTAAAGACGCACTGTTCGCCTTTTGTGACATCATCGGCACGGGTCTATGCAGCACAGGGGACATTAGAGGGTGCCCTCTATTCCAGACCAGATTAGTATCCTATGATGTAGTGCTGCAGAGCAGAGCTGGCAAATTTCCATCTAGTTTGTTACAGAGCAGTAAGCATTGTTCCCCACAGTATCAATTATTTGAAATTGTAATTTAAAAGTAGAGTCACATGTGAAGTAATTTTTGATGGGGAATTTCTTGTATTCAGTACAATTAATGCAGGGAAAAGTTTCTGCATTTTGGATTCTGTAGGAACCGTTGTTTATACACTTTTTATGGCCCTATATCTGCCTTGACCAATTTATCCCGTATGTTATTTCCCCTTTTGTAGGCTATGAGGGGGGGTTTCACCAAATTGGGGTATATGCGTTAAACAATTTTGTAATAAGTGCCAATGTTTATGAATGATTTTTGAAACATATCTACTAGCAGTTGTAAATTTGCTCGCAAAGACCATCCGCTGTCCTTCTTTTTTAGTGGTCGCGTTCGGTTGCTCTCTATCCTTATCTTTTACTACGTTTAGTCCTTCCTCCAATATTCTATTGGGGTATCCTCTCTTTAGAAATCTTTAGAAATCGATGTGTCATCTGTGTCAGTCGTGTATTGCAAACTTCTGTGTCACTAGCTATGCATTTGACTCTTGTATACTGTGTGGAAGGCAAAGATTTCTTTAAAGATAACGGATGGAAACTTTGTGTAATGTGCAATAAATTGTTCCTATCTGTTTCTTTTCTATACAGGTCTGACTCCAGTTTCACACCCTTTCTAATTAGCCTTACATCAAGAAAATTTAACTTCTCTGTGTCTGATGTACATGTAAATTTCAGCACTGCAACAGTGGATGTCAGCTCTTGTGAGAATATCCGGGTTATCTCAGTGAACGCCAGAGACCGCAGGATCTGCAGAGAACGCTGGCAGGTTACCATTATCGGAGCAAGAGAGAGAGAGAGAGAGAGAGAGAGAGAGAGAGGGAGAGAGAGAGGCAACCTCCAAGGGAAACCGCGTGGGAATCCACGGCCCCTGATAGCTCGGCATCCACCAGCTCTTCTTTTTTAGAAGAACCTCTACAGGACACCGCAAGAAAATGCGGAGAGGCAACAGGAGAAGCACCCGACGGGCGGAGACATCAGGAGAGACGCATACATTACCCAGCAGCACCTGTGGAACGACAGACACGTTAGTATACAATCTGTCTGATATGATTTTGTCTCCTACACAGTTATCCGCATTACAGAAGGGCCTTTCATTTTGTCCCACCTATTGCTGTGACACTTTTAATCTGGACATAGAGTTACAAAGATTTTTTGCAACCTAAGACTGAAAAGCCATTTTTCTAAAATGCCAGTGAATACACGAGTATAGCAACAGTGGTCTTGGCCAATTGTCCCTTAAAAATGTGGGTTTACGCAATACTAGCAAATACATACCGCCCTCCACTGACAATGTGGTTGAGGCTTATGTTAAGCTGGTAACCAAGGATGTTGACAAATTAAAAAACAGATACTACGAAACTGTCACGGTCAGCACCCAACACCAGAACAAATGCCAAGCACCCTGGTCTTGGCTCGTGCTTCACCTGTAGTGTGACCGCCTTTGGCCTCGGGAGGAGCCCTCAGCTACTTGGATGCCACAAGGACTTAAACGAGAGGTGCAAGGCTATAGGTTCTGGATAGGCAGAGGGGCACGACTGTAAAACAAAGAGAAGTTAAATTTTCTTGATGTAAGGCTAATTAGAAAGGGTGTGAAACTGGAGTCAGACCTGTATGGAAAAGAAACAGATAGGAACAATTTATCAAAGTTTCCATCCGTTATCTTTAAAGAAATCTTTGCCTTCCACACAGTATACAAGAGTCAAACGCATAGTTAGTGACACAGAAGTTTGCAATACACGACTGACACAGATGACAGATCGATTTCTACAGAGAGGATACCCCAATAGAATATTGGAGGAAGGACTAGACGTAGTAAAAGATAAGGATAGTGAGCAACTTCTAAAGGTGGCCATACACGGGCCGATAAAAGCTGCCGACAGACCGTGTCGGCAGCTTATTGGCCCGTGTATGGGGGCCCCCGACGGGCTTCCCCGATCGAGATCTGGCCGAAAGTCGGCCAGATCTCGATCGGATGGGATTAAAAATCCCGTCGGATCGCGGCCGCATCTGTTAGTTGATGCGGTCCCGCGATCCGACCGCCCGTTTGGCGAACGCTAGGATCCGATCGTTGGGCCCTAGGGCCCACGATCGGATCAGCCCGATATTGCCCACCTCAAGGTGGGCATATCGGAGGGAGATCCGCTCGTTTGGCGACATCGCCAAACGAGCGGATCTATCCGTGTATGGCCACCTTAAGACCGAACGCGACCAATAAAAAAAAGGACAGCGGATGGTCTTTGCGAGCAAATTTACAACTGCTAGTAGATATGTTTCAAAAATCATTCATATACATTGGCACTTATTACAAAATTGTTTAACACATATACCCCAATTTGGTGAACCCCCCCTCATTGCCTACAAAAGGGGAAATAACATACGGGATAAATTGGTCAAGGCAGATATAGGGCCACAAAAAGTGTATAAACAACGTTTCCTACAGAATCCAAAATGCAGAACTTTTCCCTGCCTTAATTGTACTCAATGTAATTCAGTGATTAAAGGTAACTATTTCTACCACCCTCACAAAAATCAAAAATTACTTCACATCTGACTCTACTTATGTGATATATCTATTAAAATGTCCATGCAGTTTAATTTACGTGGGGGAGACTACCCAAAAGATCAATGATCGGATCTCAAAACATAAATCATAAACCATGCGTAGGGAGATTACAACTTTGCCAGTCCCCCAACACTTCCACCAGACTAAACATGCCATTAGCCAATTAAAATTTCAAATAATTGATACTGTGGAGATACCAAGAAGGGGTGGAGACAGATTACTACAACTAAAATATGTGAAATGTATTGGATACATACACTCGACACGATTTCGCCACGAGGGTTGAATAGAGATTACACACCTGCAATGTTCATCTTTAAGTAAGTAGGGAAATATGAACATAAGATGATTTAATGTTTGATTACTTTTGTATCTTTCATACTCATGTTTTACTTATTCATTTTTCTTTTAATCTTTAAGTTTACTAACTGATCTACAAACAATACTTAGTGCTGACTGCGTAATGTGCACAAAGGTATGAGACCCAGTGCAATGTAAATCGTGACAGCATCTCAGGTAATATAAGATCAGAATATGTTTATATAACTATATAATATTTGACTGTCCTAAGAAGATTGTTATGGACTCAACATATGGACTAATAATCACGCATGGTTAATGTGTGAATGCACAATATAGCATGTCAATTAATGATGTTACAGAGGAAGGGGAGGAGATTGTGACTACACCCCCCTTGATGTTGTATATAACTGTTTGGTGAAAGTAATCCCATTAGGCTTGATAAAGGGTCCAGTAGGGTCCGAAACGTTGCCCCTTTTCTGTTCATATATGGGCTAATAAAACACTACGGATTTTTGCATCAATTAGAGTGTGCTGCTGGATTTCTTCCCAATATCTATTTTGTCATTACAATCTAGCTTGGTATGCACTAGTTAGTTACACCATTATATATTGTGTCCAAGTTTTTTTTAATAATTTATTCTTTAAGTAACTTTACATATAACTGTGTCTGTTACATAGAAGTTATAAATTTGTGAGACAGATTCCTAAGATTTACAGAATGGAGCTTGTAATATAATGATATCCTTTTGTGCACAAAACAGATTTTAGTCTCATTCTTTTTTTTAAAAGAGTATTTTGTAAATTTTTATCTGTGTATAGGTCACAAAGACTTATGTACCCTGAAAGACAAACATTCTTGGTACTAGGGATACACAGAATGCATACCTTCCAACATTTGAAAAAAGAAAAGAGTGCAGTGAAATTTTTTGGCCATGACAATTTTATGACCCTCCCTAATTACCATTTTACAAAATTTGGCAAGTTATGAAAGTTTGAACACATTTCTGGGAGTTTTAGTGCAATGTTTTATGTGTTATAACAGTATTGCTAATGAAAGTGAATTGCCCTTTAAGCTGCTTGTCTCAGTTCTTCCAAGAGACTTGCTCATCTTAAATAGTTACAATTGTTTCTTTGCTTATCTTAAAACCTTGTTGGCGGTAGGTGTGTGAAGAAGGGAATTCTGTAGCCTTGCCGGATTATTTTTAGAACCCAGGTGTCTGTTATATGTGATTGCCAATTCCTTAGAAATTTTTGAAGTCTGCCCCCCTACCGTCTGACTGTGCTTTTTGAAATTCGGTTGTTCTGTTGCCATGCTGATTTACCGCGTCTGGTGGTCTGTTCCATTGGGGAGGCCCTGAAGTTGGTCCGAAAGGATGATTGGTTCTGGTCTGTGAGTTCCAGCTTCTCCTTGTTGAGGACCTGGGGAAGTCAAAATTCGTTCTCTTTCCTGTAGGTAAGAATGCACTCTTCGCTCCAGTGACGATTTGTTTTAAATCTGGAACAAATAGGGATTCACCCATGTATTTTAATGCTAATAATCATAATTTGGATGATGTGAGCCCTTCCTTTAGGCATGAAAGTGAGCGATATGCTGTCGTGTGTGGAAATGGCACGCGTCTGATGACGTCATCGCAACCTTTTCCTTTATGCACGGAAGTGGCCATTTGCCTTTTTCTCGCACGCACGATTGCATTGCCTAGCAACGCCTAGTGCACATAATTGTCCCGGTAATTTTTACCTCTGAAGCTGTGAGCTCTCCAATCCCGGGTCCCTCTTGCCTGCCATTTATAGCAGCCCAGCCCATCACTCTGTAAATCATTCCATGTGTATACGTGAGGCAATTCCCCAGGCATTCTCTTATAGTTACCTGGTTCTGAGATTGTTGCAGCTCTGCGTGTCTTACTAGTTACACCCTGTATGGGCAGCTCTGTGTACCCTAGGGTTTTTCCTGTAGTAGACCACTATGTGAGTAGCTCTGCATACTCTAGTAGGTCTCTTCCTGAGAATATCTGTGTTCCATAGTCCTCCTGATTTCTTGTATTGTCACATAGTTCTAGTTATCCATTTTTAGTTTCTAGTGGAAAAAAGAGTGAACTGAAGAAAAAACAAATTAGTCCAGTAGGTCAGTTTTTTCTGTCCTGCCTCCAGAGGTGAATCAAGACAAAACACAACGACATCTGCCCTGACAGTAGGGCCGCTAGAGAAAAGCACTCTCAGACACAGCAACATGGTTAGAGTGCTATGCACACACCTTGCAGCAGGCCAGCCTGGACTGCTAATCTCCTTCCCCCTCCAGCTTTACCAGCACAATCTCCTTCTGTAGAAGCTTATTCTTCCCTGAATGATTTAATGGGGTCCATAACTTAAAGTTGCTGGACTACCACTACTGGGTAACTACAAGGAATTAAAATTGACTTGTCACTATTACACAACACAAGTGCATTGCCTTTAGTCTAAAACAACATCCAGACTAAGAAGAAACAGTTCAAGTTAGAAATAGAAAAATTGAACAACCTAAAAAGTAAGCTCCGATGGAGTAAAATGCACATAGTGGCCCTACCTGACTCTACATAGAAAATGGATAGATACACTGGACTAGGAAACCTTCCCCTGCACATTTGTAGTTGAAATGGCACACTAAGTTCCCACTGCTGAATGCTCCATCACAGGGACTGTGAAGGAGCTGTAAAAAGAGCCCCATTGTGCACAATGGTACACCCATCACACTGTGCCTGTGCACACTGTAGGTCATCATCCTTCTCTAGGGGACACATTTGACTGGACAAATACTCCTATTTATTAAGCACCCAGGGCTGGGGTGGACCTGCCGTTCCTGGGTATTCTCTGGGTGTTTCTTTGCGGAAAGAAAGGGCACCCCGTTTGAGCTTGTTATGACTGACCATTATAGTCACTTTAATGTCTTACATAACATATCGGTAAACCTGCTTATAACCATTATCAACTTCTATATTCCACCTCCATCTAAATCATGGATTTTTTTTAAACCCACTCATTCCAATCCAGAATTCATAAGACATTGGTAACTTCTGATACCAACTCCGTCCTATAATCTATTCTTAACTTGAGCTTTTGTCCACAGACAAAGCTCAAGTTAAACAAGCAGAGATAAACTTAACATAAGTAAAACAGGTACATGCAAAAAACACCTTCCCAGAAAAAGCTACAGTGCGCTAATCTTGTCCGAATGCTTTTAAGAGGGAGGAAACTACTACCTGCTGGGCCTAATTGTGCTGTGAGTCACTCAACAATATTATCCAGAGCATCCAAAATGTGTGTCACTTAAAATACCAGATGATGTATTGATAGTTGGAGGTAGGTGGAAAAAACAATTTTAAAATCTGTACACAGTGAGTCTAACTACTCACTAGATAAAGCAATTGAAACACGGCAAACATATACACTCCACTCATCAAATATCCATTTAAATATGCATATAAGAGGAAGAATTATAGCATAGATTGTATTCTACTTGGACAACTTTGCAAATCCGAAGCAATCACGTCGGCGATTCGTATTCTTGCCGGCGGGAAGGCAGTGCAGGGAGATTAGTTGCCCAAAGTAGAGGAGATTTGTCTCCCCGTCTGCCACCACAGTTGCCTGCAGAGGAGGAGATTTGTCTCGGGCAACTAATCTCCTTATGTCATTGGCCTTAGGGAGAACGGTTATCTTGTTAATTAATTGTTCTGTTGATTGGATGTGGGAGGAAAAAGCAGGTTGACATCACTCCAACTTGCAGTGCAGCAGTAAAAACAGATATAAGTTTATCAAGGCACAAAGCTGAGGGTTAGCTCACACGAGGCGATTAGGGGAGATTTTGTCGCCTGGCGACTTATCGCATCGTCTTCTAGATGAAAAGTCGCCTGCGCTAAAGACGCACGGCGCAACGTTTTCCGAAGTCGCCCGGTTTCCTCGCGAGGCAACTTCAGGCGACTTCTGAAAACACAGCGCCGTATGTGCTTTTTCATTGTAGTGGATGGGAAGACACAAGGAGGCAATTCGGGGAGATTGTCGCTCAGAAGACGAGGCGCTTATTCACCAGGCGACAATCTCCATGAATCTCCTCGTGTGAACTAACCCTTAAGGTGGCCATAGACGTAACAATTACGATCTTTCTTTGAAAAGATCTATACAAAAAAGTTTGTTCGTTTCAATACACATGTAGAGCTCAATCATCAGATATACTAGTAGAAACAATAGAATTCTACCTGTATCTGACGATTCAGCACTAACAATGGCCGATGTTTGGGTGCCTTCAAAGGCATCCGATCAAAGTTTTCTGTCCAGCCCAATCAACGAGCCGACCAATATCGAAGTCTTCTGCCAATATTGGCATGTTTCCCATCAAACGCACCGAATATCGTACGAAAATTTGTTTCATACAATATTATCATTGCGTCTATGGCCACCATTAGTAAGTAAGGAAAGTAAGAAAATGGCTTGCCCTGTATCAAATTTCAAAATTAAATATATAAAAAAAAATTGTTTGCTCTGTACATTTTGGTACAGAATTCTACTCAAGGTGCATTATTAACTAATATGTTTAAAAAATAAAATGTTTCCAATCACAGGATCACTTTTAACTAGCAGAATAAGAAAGTATTAAAAAAAGTCCAGGTTTACACTTAATTTTATTTTGACCTTACCTATACCGTACAAAAATATTTAAATGCCAACAATCCTTACAAAATAATAACAAGTAACATTTCTAAGCTTTCAAATCTGTTTTCCAATATGGTCAGTCACATATAGTCCCCACCCCTAACCAAAAATGCCATACTGTAAATGCCTTTGAAACAAAGGAATTATTGTACTACATTACATTCTCTTTTTTTCAAGAGAAACAGCATAATAAATGTAACAGTGGTCAATAAATATACATTATATACAGGATAATAAACTGTTTTTTTTATCCTTTTGTATGTAATCACAAAGCATTTTACTTTTATTCCTTTTCTCATATCCTGAAATATTTCAATTATTGCGCTTCCAAAAATCACTTCATTTATTTTACTTCCTCTTCCCTTCTTGCTTTATTCTATTCTCCATTCACTTTTTCTTACTCTCCCCTTTAACTCACAACCAACCCTTTCTTAGCAGTACATTCTCTCTCTACATCGCCATTGTCAATCTTATTTTATTTATCCAATTCACAATCCCCTCCCTTTTTTTTGCAGGTAGAACCATACATGGACAGATTCTGGCTGCTTTTCTACTCTTGCAAACAAATTGACCCATGTATCAGGACAGGACAATATTGATTAGGAAAGTTGGGAAATCCCATTGTGTTGTATTGTATGGGCTCTTTACTGTATATAATACATGGCCTTGTGAACAAAGGATCATTAAGTCCATTTGTGCCAATATCTGTATCTGTCTCTGCATTTATTAGGTTAGCTAAATAAACACATATAAAAAAAGCAAAAGTCAACAATAATAAGAGCATATCTCCTGATGCCCATTACATAAATGCAATGTTGTTAAAATATTCACTTGTAACATGTTCCCTTTATCTTTTACAGAAAAAAACCCTGTTTTTATCCCTTTAACTGCCAGCAACATATACAATACAGTTTTTATTCACAATACATTTTCAGGTATAGTTAGTCGAGATAGTAATCCAACAGGTGTACACTGCTTTATAGATAACACAAATATTATACAGGGTGAATAAGAAAATATTACACAGGAAAAATAAAATACATGATTCGGTGATACAGAAAAACAGTTCATGGGGGAATACAATATATTTTGTTAACGCAAAAACTGTTTGCAAAAAAACGTTGGCAAAAACATTTGCAAAAACCATTGTGAAAGTTAGCAACCAAGATTTTGAGAACAAATGGCTTTTGCAAACATGCGTGATGTATGTAATAAAATGTCGCAATCTCAAAGCGTTAGATTTAACAAAACTCCAAAATAGGTCTTAATGCTAAACTTTCCTTAGCGATAATGAGTGATGTAATATTTGCCACAGAATGATTGTAAATTGTGAGCAGTGCTAAACATTTGCAAAAATTCGATTTTAAAGATTGCCTGCGATTTTAATTACACTCCCCCTTATATGTTGACAAAATTATCAAGCATATAATATAATGTAGCCATGTAAACAAAAAACATGAAAATAGCATTAACTTTAATGCATTAATTACATGTTGATAAACAATTACATTAATTATATTAAAGTTGATAAACATATCACCAAGTCTTTCCTTGGCTCCTTGATATGTATCACACTGCCTGCAATTGTACAATTGTTGTGTACATAACACAATGTAATATTTCCACAATGCCTGCAGAAATGTTTTGAGATTTATATCAAAATAATGTTTTTAATGAATCAAAGCCACTCAATGGCTTTTTCAACAATATTATATGTTTGGTTTTAAACAAATAAACCAAATACATTTCCATTTCACACTTCTCATAGAACAGAGAGAATTATTTGCAGATGAAACAAAGGCTAATGAGCTTTGCAAACATAAACAGAATATCACATCCACCTATACGTTCCACCTATGCATTTTGGAGACACAAAGGTATGATACCAGCATATCATTTAAGTGTTCCGAGAACACTTTCAAGCATACATTAATTTACATTTTGTTTTCAAGTAAAATGTTACTTGAAAACAAGAGTAAAAATTGCCACTTAGACACATACAGGTTGACTATGCTTTTTAAAAGTGGCAAACAGAGAATGGTGATGTAAACACCTTCTCCCCCTCACTTGTTGCTTGGTTTGCCACTTTGAAAGGCAGGTTGCTGCTGAGTTTGGCCATATAAATACAACACACACATTGCCAGCTTGGACTGCATTGATCTAGTACTAGGCGAGCACTTATGTAAAGCACTCAAATAAGGCAGCCATCAAACTGCATATATACAAGAGGTAAACCCAACAGCCAATAAAGTAATGGAGGTGGTGAGTTGGGGAAAAGCTAGAATAATAGATCATGTAATAGATCATGTACAGTGCAAAGTCAGCACAAAGGTTTTGTTTCCCCATAAAAGTATTGCTTTTTGAACCTGTGCACAAAATTATCTTTACATTTAAAAGTAACGCTCTAAAATACATTTCTACTAAATGTATTGTAATATTAAAATAAGAATTTGTTTTAATCTAAATTAACATGTGTGAGTAATGGGCTGATCAGTTTGTGATTTGATGATCACAATCACAAAAGTCTCATGAAAGACTAGATTTGGGAATTAAGGGGGTTATTTATCAAAGGTCAAGTTGTGTTTTCTCAAAACATTCAAGTTTTTGGAGGGTTGTTTCATTAAAAAAATAAACTCACATTTTTTGAGATTTATTATGCCTGAAGCTGCTAAAAGCCAGAATCCAAAAATACTCCAGCTAAAACCTGTCAAGGCAGTGGTCCCTTTTCAAGATGTTTTTTTGCCTTCATGATTTTCAGGCTTTTTACTGTGGTTTGTGCTTGAAAATTTCAAGGTATTCAAAGTTTTTAAGCCTATAAATTCAAGGTATTTGAGTTTTTTCCCTGATTGCGTTCAGTCCAGTTCTTTTGACATTTGGGGTTTTTCATAAATAAGCAAACATTAAAGTTGTGAGTTTATTCAAGGTAGAAAAAAAACTCACAAACTCGATCTTTGATAAATAATCCCCTACATTTTCAATCTTGGCTACAAAATAGTGGACAAATTGTTTCCAGGTTCTAAACAGCTATTTAGATTAATATCCAGATTTCTTTTTTTGGCCAGCATAGGTCTACTAAAAACCAAAATGACTAATAAGATTCGAAAAATCACATTTGCCATTGTTCAAATTTGCACCTACACTCCTGTACAAACAAATGTGTAGATGTACTGGAAACACCTATAAGGTTTTTCGTTAACTTGCTGTGTTTTTTATTGGGCAATAAAAGAACACACTTCAAAACCTATATGACAATACATATAAATATTACTTTATTCCGCATTAAAGCAGAAAACATTTTGCTTGATCGGTTAATGTAACCATGGTGAGCATATTTGATGCTCTGTTACACCTAGTGACTCAGGTCAATCTCCTGTCACACCCCAGTCTTGCAGCTGTCTTAAAACTCTATCCAGATATTGAGAGTCTGGAAAGCCCTTTCCTGTAAAGTTTGAGCCAAATTCTGTCTTGAGGGGAAATCTAGAGGTGGAAACAGAATCTGGTACTCCAGGCTCTTTTGATGGAATAACTGGGAAAAGGATGCGTCGTTCCCAGGCTTGAATGAGGAGACGCAGGACCTGTCATTAACAGAAAGCAGGAGGTTTAGAGAGAAGTAAAAATAAAATGAGTAATAAATGATAACCAATATAATGCAGTAAAAGCATTAGAGAAGAAACGAAAAGAGCAAATGGGCTTTATTCTTAGCATTTACTAGATAATTACTTAGAAATTAACACCTTTATCCATTCAAGTGAAAAGAGCATGAATTTTACACTTTTTTCCTAAATTTTGCACTTTTTTTGGTCAGGCCAATATGTAACAAAGCGAATTGCAATGAACTGAAAAAAATAATTTGATGTTTCTGTATATGTTTTGTGTTATAAATCTATTTTGAATAGATTGAATGAAGTGGATGAAAAATTAGAAAATTTGGTGTACTGCTCAAATGGAACCTGAGCACTAACAAACTAATGAAACATATCTCAAAAGAATGACAAACTGTATTTTTCTACTAGAAGAGTTTCACAAAAGTTCAACTTTTTATCTAACACAGTGATCCCCAACCAGGGGCTCATGAGCAACATGTTGGATGTTGCTCATAGTGGCCTCAAAACAGGTGCTTATTTTTGAATTCCTAGCTTGGATGCAAGTTTTGGTTGCAAAAAAACAGGTGTACTGCCAAAATGAGACTTCTGTAGGTTGACAGTGCACATTGGGGATACCAAATGGCCAATCACAGCACTTAATTGGCATCCACAAGAACATTTTTCTTGTTTATGTTGCTCCCCAAATCTGAATGTTGCTCACGGTAAATAAGGTTGGAGACCCCTAACCTAACAGATAGTTGATACAGAGAAGGGAAGAAAAACCTGAAACTGTCTCCAATTTATCTCTAAAGGGGCAATCAGACTAGTTCATGGAACAGCACTGTGATAATAAATATCAGTACCCATTTATTTGTGTTTGCTGAAAAGACATCCAAACCTTAAGCTTAAATGCAGTGTTTGTTAACCTTGACTCCTCAGGTATTACTGAACTCCTAGCATGTATTAACCTTTGATTATACAAAGAGTAATGATGGAAGTTGTAGTCCAACAACATCTGGGGACCCAAGTATACGAAACAGGGAGCTAATGTATGTGCAACTTCAGGGTTTTAATTCTACAACATTACAGATGCAGTGGTATCACTTTCGTAAAAAGGATGCTAGATTAAAGGGCATGTTAACACAAAATTTAAAACATAGTATAATAATTCTGTACATTGTTATGAACTTAATGGCATAAAATTGCTATATTTTGGGAATGAAAATACTTTATAAGTCCTCCAGAAATCAAGCTATTCTTTGTATGTATTTTAAGGAAGTTCCAACATGGCAGGTGGGATTTTGCAGCTGATAAACCTATGCGTTGTTCACTTTTCTGTTAACTTTTAGTATGTTGTAGGTCTACTTTTAGTACGATTTCCCATTATGATCTACATCCATAAAAGCTTTGTTAGCATTCTGCTCCATGGAAAATATTACTTCAGTATTAATTTATACATTTGATATAAAAGATTTATGCAAAAATCAACATTTAAACTATTTCTTATGTAACCATAGCATAATAAATATCTGAATGAAAATAATTAAATATGAGGGTAATTTAGACAAGCTGTTTGTTGACAGTGTCTTGATATCTACTGATCATCAGCTAAAGGTCTACTGGTATCTACCGATCTACCTTTTGGGGACCCCCGATGTAGGGAGTGATATTCTGAAACAATCTTCAATTGGTTTGCAATTTTTATTATTTGTGGTTTGTGAGTTATTTGGTTTTTGTATTCAGGAGCTCTCCAGTTTGCACTTTCTACAATCTGGTTGCTAGGGTCCAAATTTTTTCTAGTAACTATGAACTGATTTGAATAAAAGACTGGAATATAAATAGGTGAGTATAAAAATGAGTGAAAAATCGTAGCAAGAACAATACATGTTTAGCCTTATGGTTTTATGCGTAATAGATCTTGCCAGACTAACTTAATTTCTTTTTATGAGAAGGTAAGTAGAGACCTTGATTCTAGGATGGCAGTGGATGTGATTTACTTAGACTTTGCTAAAGTATTTGATACAGTGCCACACAAAAGTTACTGGTTAAATTAAGGAATGTTGGCCTGGAACATAGTATTTGTACCTGGATAGAGAACTGGCTAAAATTATAGACTACAAAGAGTGGTGGTAAATGGAACATTTTCTAATTGGACCAGTGTTGTTAGTGGAGTACCGCAGGGCTCTGTACTAGATCCCTTGCTTTTCAACTTGTTTATTAATGACCTGGAGGTGGGCATTGAAAGTACTGTTTCTATTTTTGCAGATGATACTAAATTGTGCAGAACTATAGGTTCCATGCAGGATGCTGCCACTTTGCAGAGTGATTTGTCTAAGTTGGAAAACTGGGCAGCAAACTGGAAAATGAGGTTCAATGTTGATAAGTGCAAGGTTATGCACTTTGGCAAAAATAATATAAATGCAAGTTATACACTAAATGGCAGTGTGTTGGGAGTTTCCTTAAATGAGAATGATCTAGGGGTTTTTGTAGATAACAAATATTCTAATTCTGGGCAGGGGACCTTTTTACCCATAAAGTGGATCACCGTACCAGAGGCCACCCCTTTACACTAGAAGAAAAGAACTTTCATTTGAAGCAACGAAGGGGGTTCTTCACAGTCAGGACAGTGAGGTTGTGGAATGCACTGCCAGGTGATGTTGTGATGGGTGATTCAGTTAATGCCTTTAAGAATGGCTTGGATGATTTTTTGGACAGACATAATATCAAAGGCTATTGTGATACTAAGCTCTATAGTTAGTATAGGTATGCCTATATAGAATTTATGTTAAAGTATGGAGGGGTGTGTATGGATGCTGGGTTTTCATTTGGAGGGGTTGAACTTGATGGATTTTGTCTTTTTTCAACCCAATTTAACTATATAACTATGTACAGAACATTTGTTTTTTTAGATGGGGTCAGTGACCCTGCACTTGAAAGCTGGAAGTCAGAAGAAAAAAGTCAATAATTAAAAGCTAAAAAATAAAGAAGACCAATTGAAAAGTTGCTTAGAATTGGTCATTCTATAACATACTAAATGTTAACTTAAAGGTGAACAACCCCTTTAACCTGGAAAGGTTGAAATACATATACGTTTTTTGGCATATACTTCTGTTCTAAAACGTATAATTCAACATAATGGCATAATGCTAACTAGTTTTGGTCAAAATTTCCCCTATATATTAACACAAGATTTACATTTAAATCTGTGGTATAGTTAAATATGTTATGGTTAATAGTGTAAAATGTTTTTCTGTACACAGACGAGGCAATCTTCGGATACATTTTTGAAATCTGGTATAAAACTTGCCTTCCTCCCTTTATCTGTGTTAGGGAAGTAACAGTGCAGAGGAAAATCAGGAGCTATGAACTTCATTCCGGGATTTGGTTGCCCTGGACCCTAAGGAACAAAAAGAGTTAGAGCCAGAATCAATCAGATATATGTAGATTGTAAGGTAAAAGTCAAGTCAATTGTAGGAGTATAGTAGTAATAGTATACCACCCTATGTGGCTTAATATAGGAGTAAAGAAGTTAATATGAAAGAAAAGAAAGGCCTTTAAAAACTACAAGTCTGTTGGGACAGAAGCTGCATTTAATGATTATAAACACTATAATAAATGTTGTAAATCCGCAACCCGGAAGGCAAAGAAAGGAAATGAAGAGTGCATTGCGGCAGAGGCTAAGACTAACCCCCAAATTTTTATTTAATACATTAATAGTAAAAAGATGCAGGTTGAGAGTGTTGCTCCATTATATAATGGTACCAGCATGGTTGTAACAGATACAGAAAAGGCAAATGTGCTAAATCAGTTCTTTTCTTCAGTGAATACAATATAGGAGTCTGAGTTCCCAGGCTCACTTCATAGCTGCACTGATGGCTCAGCTCAATCTAGTCAGTGGCTGACTCATGATATGATCCATAAAGCTTTAATAAAAATTATTGTGAAAAAGGCTCCAGGGCCTGATGGCATACATCCCCAAGTTCTAAGAGAGCTTAGTTCAGTTTTAGACCAACCCTATTTCTGATTTTCTCAGATTCACGTTCATCTGGTATGGTACCTATGGATTGGAGAAAAGCTGATGTCAATATTTCAATATTTAAAAAGGGATTACGATTTTAGCCTGGCAATTATAGTCCAGTAAATTTGCCATCTGTGATGGGCAAATTATTTGAAGGCTTATTATTGTTATTGACTTAGGGGAGGGTATTGTAAGTAATGTATCAGTGTTTGCAGATGACACAAAACTATCCAGCCCAATTAATTCCATCCAGAATGTGTCATCCTTGCAACAGGATGTTGACAAACTGGCAATCTGGGCAGCTAAGTGGCAAATGAGATTCAATATTCATAAATGTAAAGTCATGCACCTGGGATGTAAAAAATATCCAAGCCACTTATACCCTTAATGGGACTGCACTAGGCAAATCCATTATAGAGAAGGACCTTGGAGTCATTGTAGATGATTAACTTGGCTGTAGCAAGCAATGGCAGTCTGCAGCATCAAGGGTAAATAAGGGTTTTAAACTGTATTAAAAGGGGCATTGATTCTCGGCTGGAAGCGGTCATTCTTCCACTTTATAGAGCACAGGACATTATTGTATTAGAGAGGGTACAGAGAAGGGCAACTAAGATGGTAAAAGGTAAGGAAAATATTAGCTATGAAGAAAGACTGGCCAAATTGGGGATGTTCACACTGGAGAAGAGGCGTTTAAGGGGTGATAGGATAACTATGTATAAATATATAAGGGGATCATATAATAACCTCTCTAATGCTTTATTTACCAGTAGGTCTTTCCAGCTGACACAAAGTCACCTATTGTAAGGTTCCTGTAACCGCAGCGTGTTCTCGGCATTCTGCCGTCCGCGCGGGCGTCTTTGCGCGGGCGCGCGTCCGTTCAATTGCTTCACTCACTCAGGTGGTGAGAGAACTCCGGGGAGATTATCTGCATGTGCAGCAACAGTTGCAAGGTTTACAGATGTCTGCAATTCCTCCAGCCGCTTACACTTCTGGGCAGTCGGTAGCTGCCGCCGGAGAAGCGGCTTCTTCCTCTTCTTCCCATGAACCCAAGGTAGCTATGCCTGACAAGTTTTCTGGAGACCGAAAGACTTTTAGAACTTTCATTAATAGTTGCCGTCTTTTATTTACATTGAAACCACAGTCTCATGCTACTGATCAAGTCCGGGTGGGAGTCATGATTTCTCTGCTTCAGGGGCAGCCTCAAGCATGGGCTCATCGCCAACTGGAGCAGAACAGTCCTCTCTTAGCAACGACGGATTCCTTTATTCAAGCTCTGTCTAAGATTTATGAGGACCCTCACCAAATAGAAACAGCCGAGGCAACCCTACGAAACCTTCGCCAGCACCGTCACCCAGTGGAGGAGTATGTGGCCGAGTTTCGTTGTTGGGCCCCAGATACCCTCTGGAATGATAGAGCCCTTCGACATCAATTTCGTTTGGGACTATCCGACACCCTGAGGGATGAGTTGGCAAGGGTTGGTCTACCTTCTTCGCTGGAAGGAGTGATTTCCCTCGCTGTTCAGATTGACAAAAGGCTCAGGGAGAGGCGCCAAGAAAGAGGTGTCAGCTCTTCTTCTCCGGAATGGGTGCTTCCTACTGCTCCTCCTCCGGTCTTCCCAGTCTCTTCTCCTTCTGACCCAGAACCCATGCAACTCGGTGTGGTTCGTAAGACACTTTCAGCGGAAGAAAGACTTCGGCGCAGACGCCTAAATCTATGCCTATACTGTGGCCTGGCGGGGCATTTGCTTAAGAATTGTCCCACACGACCTGATGTTAAAGTTCCTTCGTCCCAGACGTATAAGTTGCCTTGCTTTCCATCACTGCAATCTTATATTCTACTTCACCTTTCGTTTCAGTGGAATCGAAGAAGAGTTGAAGTGGATGCCGTGGTGGATTCGGGAGCCTGTGGTTGCTTTATCAATCAGGCATTCGCAAGTCTTCATCTAATTCCACTCATTCCAAAGGTCCAGCCAGTTCCTGTCAAGATGTCGGATGGAAATTTTGTTTCTTCTGGACCGGTATCCTTGGAGACCCCTCATATGTTGACTTTTTCTGTTCAGGGGCATTTTGAGTTATTAAAATTTGATGTTATGGAAAATCTTCTCTTCCCTGTCATTCTTGGAATTCCTTGGTTAAGAAGTCACAATCCCTGTATTGATTGGCAGTCTGGGACACTTATTTTCAATTCTAACTACTGCCGTGAAAATTGTCTTCCATCCTCGCAAGTTTTAGGCCTTACCACTGTCGATGATGAAATTCTTCAGTTGGTCCCTCGTGTTTATCATGATTTTTCAGATGTCTTCAGCAAGAAAGCAGCAAATTCTCTTCCTCCTCACAGGAGTTACGATTGTCCTATCGATTTACTCCCCGGTGCAG
The DNA here is from genome assembly GCF_017654675.1 of Xenopus laevis. NCBI lineage: Eukaryota > Metazoa > Chordata > Amphibia > Anura > Pipidae > Xenopus > Xenopus laevis. The sequence goes on along the minus strand of NC_054383.1, from coordinate 63,910,560 downwards.
CCATTCCTTTCGGAAGAATTTATCCTTTATCTGAACCTGAGCTGGCTACTTTAAAGGATTACATCGATGAAAACCTTGCTAAGGGTTTTATTCAACATTCCACTTCCCCAGCTGGAGCAGGCATCTTCTTTCGTTGAGAAAAAAGACCATTCTTTAAGACCATGCATCGATTTCCGAGAACTCAACAAAGTGACTGTCAAGAATCGTTACCCTTTACCCCTCATTCCTGATCTTTTTCAAAGACTTTGTTGTGCTAAGATCTTTTCAAAGTTTGATCTCAGAGGAGCCTATAACTTGGTTCATATTCGTGAGGGAGATGAATGGAAGACTGCTTTCCGTTCTCGTTATGGTCACTTTGAATATACCGTTATGCCGTTTGGTCTCTGCAACGCCCCTGCCACTTTTCAACACTTTGTCAACGACATCTTTCATGATTTGTTGGACCAATTCGTCATTGTTTATCTAGATGATATTTTAATTTTTTCTAATTCTTTGGAAGAACACCGTCTTCATGTGAAGGAAGTGTTATTGCGCCTTAGACAACATCAACTGTATGCCAAGGCCTCCAAATGTGAGTTTGAAAAGACCAGCATTGAATTTTTGGGCTTTTTAGTTTCCGACCAAGGTTTCAAGATGGATTCCAAGAAAGTCGAGGCAGTTGTTAACTGGCCCCCTCCTGTGGATCGTAAGGGCGTTCAACGCTTTGTAGGATTTGCCAATTTCTACAGAAGATTCATTAAAGGCTTTTCTACTATTATCAAGTCTCTCACCGATCTTACAAGCAATAAGATTAAATTTTTTTGGTCTCCTGCTGCTCAACAAGCTTTTGAGTGCCTAAAGAAGCTGTTTGTCTCTGCCCCTATTCTTGTTCATGCTGATGTATCCAAACCCTTTATTCTTGAAGTCGATGCCTCGGAGGTGGCCATTGGAGCAATTCTTTCCCAACGCACAGGTCCTAAGGATATTTTACACCCAGTAGCCTTCTTTTCTAAAAAATTGTCTCCTACTGAAAGGAATTATGACGTAGGGGATCGTGAACTGTTAGCCATTAAAGGGGCCTTGGAAGAATGGCGACATCTTTTGGAGGGGGCTGTGCATCCAATGATCATTTTTACTGACCATCAGAACCTGGAATATTTACGCACAGCAAAAAGATTAAATCCTCGTCAGGCAAGATGGGCACTTTTCTTCTCCCGTTTCCAATTTCATATCACATATAAGCCAGGTTCTAAGAATATGAAGGCGGATGCTCTTTCTAGAATTTTTCCTGTAGAAAAGAATAATTTGTTGCCCGACACAATTCTTCTGCCTGGGCATTTTTTACTGTTACAATCTTCTTTTATTGAAAGTTTAAGAAACACTCCTCAGTCTCTAGCAGATTATCCTGGGGTTAATGACTTGTCTCTTCAAGATAATCTTCTTTTACGAAACAACAAGCTGGTTGTCCCACCTAATCTTCGTCTAGAGGCTCTTAAACTTATTCATGACCATCCATTGGCTGGACATTCTGGGATTCGAAGATCTTTAGATTTGGCAAGACGATTTTTTTGGTGGCCTTCTTTAGTAAAGGAATGTGTCTCGTTTGTACGTTCCTGTGAGTCCTGTGCTAGGTCTAAACCATCTTGCAACAAACCTGTAGGGTTACTTCGCCCATTACCATTACCTGAGAGACCGTGGAGTTCTATTTCGATGGATTTCATTGTGGAACTTCCTCCTTCTAACAATTATAACACTATTTTTGTGGTAGTAGATCGTCTCACTAAGATGGCTCACTTTATCCCTCTTCTTCGGTTACCTTCGGCAGCAGTTACCGCAGAGGTGTTTATTAAAGAGATCGTGAGGTTACATGGTCTACCCAAAGAAGTTGTCTCCGATCGAGGGTCACAGTTCACTTCAAGGTTTTGGACTGCTTTATGTAAGTCTCTAGGTATTTCATTATCCCGGTCTTCTGCCTATCATCCACAGACTAACGGTCAAACCGAAAGAACCAATCAGACTCTAGAACAATATATTCGTACATTTTCTTCATATCTCCAAGATAATTGGATTTCACTTCTTCCTTGTGCAGAGTTCTGTTATAATAACTCAATACATTCTTCTACGGGTCAAACACCATTTTTCTCTAACGTGGGTTTCCATCTTATTATGTTTCCTGATATCTTGCCTGAAATAACTCTTCCTTCGCTTCAGGATCGCTTGGAATTTCTAAAACAGAACTCTGAGACCTTGAAGACACACATCAGCAAGGCCCAACAGAATTTTAAGATGTTCGCAGATCGAAGACGAGGAAAGGATCCTGAATTTAAGGTGGGTGATAGAGTTTGGCTCTCTACCTTGAATCTACACCTTTCTAACCCTTCTAAGAAGCTGGCTCCAAAATTTCTGGGACCCTTTTCTGTTAAAAGAGTTGTCAATCCTGTTTCGTTTGAACTTGATTTACCAAAATCTTTGAAGATTTATCCTGTGTTCCATTCTGCATTACTCAAGGGGTTTTTTCCTAATACTTTTCCTGGTCGTATTCCTCCTCCTCCTCCTGAGGTTTCTTGTCAAGGTGAAGCAGAATTTGAAGTTGAGAAGATCCTGAATTCGAGGCTTCGGCGCAGGATATTACAATACCTTGTCAAGTGGAAGGGATTTCCTAACGAAGAAAACTCCTGGGAACCAGTGGAGAATGTTCATGCTCCGAGGTTGGTGTCAGCTTTCCATAGGAGTCATCCAGAGAAGCCTGCTAAGGACGTCCTGAGGCCGCCCCTCAGGGGGGGGGCAATGTAAGGTTCCTGTAACCGCAGTGTGTTCTCGGCATTCTGCCGTCTGCGCGGGCGTCTTTGCGCGGGCGCGCGTCCGTTCATTCGGGCGCGCTAACACTGCGTCTTTACGCTTTGGCGCCAAACTTGTCCCTGTAAATAGACGTCAGCAAGAGCAAACAGTGCTTGGTGATTTTTCCCTTGCTTATACTCGTTTTTGTGTCTCCTGTTTACGCTTGGATTTGCTTTTCTCGTTACCAACCTCGGCCTGACTTTGGACTTCGATTCTCTTCTGCCTGCCTACCGACCCTCTGCCTGTTTATCGATACGATTATCTTCTGCCTGCCTCTGACCTCGGCCTGTCCCTGACTACGTTTGACTTGCTGCCTGCCTACTGACCCCTTGCCTGAAATTCGACCACGCTTTTGTATCTTGCACTCGTCTCATCGTGTCAAACCCGGCGAGCTGTACACTAACAGCAGTTTTAACTGCTCTTCCTACTCTAGTCTCCAAAAGAGCCTGACACCTATTCCATTTAGAAGAAAAGAGGTTGCGCCTAAATATTCAGAAGGAGTTTTTTTACAGTGAGAGCTGTGAAGATGTGGAATTCTCTCCCTGAATCAGTTGTACTGACTGATAAATTAGATAGCTTTAAGAAGGGGTTGGATGGCTGGTGTCAACAGTGAAAAGTCATATGCATGGTTTTCATTACTGGTCCCTATAAGCCCCCATAGTTTGGTAAATCTATGCATATTGGGCATCAAACTGTCCAGTAGCCCTTGGTACCTGATGCTATGTGAGAGATAAGATACTAGACAATGGAAGCTCTGATGCGATTTCCAGGTATTTCATCAAAACTGTAAATTTTGGGAAACATTGTCACAGTTTGGAGTAGAAAGTCAGTTACCCATTTTAGAATCAGCTGAATGCATACATTCCAAAAATATATGGTTTTGGGGGGTCAACATATCTGTTTGTGTTCTTACCCTGCAACATATATGGTAAATTTGTTGAATATTCAGTAGCTGAATTTACTTCCGGGAAGATTTGTATGCGCTATCTTCATTTTGCCAGATACTTTAGTAATCCTATGCACAATGGGAATCAAACTGGTAAGTGGACCCCTAGCACTCATATTTTAGGATATTTCTTGGTAACTAATGCTATGTGGGAGATACTGTAAGATGCTAAGAAGCTTTGAGGCAATTTTCAGCTATTCCATCAAAACTGAATTTTGGGAAAGTATCACAACTCAATAGTTTGGAGTAGAAAGACATGGTTAACCATTTTGGATTCAGCTGGATGTGTACTTTCCAAAAATATTTGGTTTTGGGGGGGTCAATTTTTTTTTTTTTGTGTCTTTACTACACAAATAATGCTGTAAATGTTATGATTATTCGGTAGTGACTTCCAGGACAAGTTGTATGCGCTAACTTCAATTTGGTCTCTCTAAACACCAGATACTGTGGTAATCCTATGCACAATGGGCATCAAACGGTAAAGTGGACCCCTGGCATTCATATTTGGGATGTTTTTTCAGTATGAACTTGCAAAATGAAAGTTTTGGTGTGATTTTTCTGAATTTAATAATTTTTTATAGAAACCACTAAGATCAGAAAAGCTTTGATGTTTTGGTAATTAGGAGAAGAAAGACATGGTCGCCCATTTTGGATTCAACAGCATCTGTATTTTTCAAATATATATGGTTTCATGGGGTGAACTAACTGTTCCAGGATTTATTGGCTTTGGAATCCAAAGTATTTATTGCTGGGAGTTTTTGATCTATAGATGTCAGAAATCTTCGTAAAACTATACACCTGTGGTATTGGCTAGTGATGAGCCAAGTTTCACTGCAAAAAGGACGCCCATATATTCCAATGGGTGAAAAAAAAATGTATGCGCCACACATAAAAAAAATTAAATTTGATGCCCATAGACTTCAATGTATTTTGGCAAATTTTCACCATTTCGCAAAGCAAAACGGGTCAGATTCGCACATCACTAGCAGCCACATTCGGAACACTTGAGGCTTTCCAAATCAGTTGAAATTTTTGTGCATAAAATAAAATTTCTGGTAGAAATCACTATATTGTCAAAAATGGCAATTTTTCAATTTTTTTGTATTCAGTGCTCTAAATCTTGTTCCAGAAGTGGAACGTTTAGATTTAGAAAGTTCAGGTTCTCCTGAAAAAAACCAAAAAAAAAAAACTATTTATAGTTTAAACTAGGTAAACTTATAATCCCTTACAGGTAATGCCCTTAAAATGAAAGAGGACAAAATGTTCAAAAAAACGTCTGGCGCTAAATGCAAATGAAATGAGAACTTCTACTGGCACTTAAAGGGTTAAACATTAAGGGCTACACTACATGGGAGATTTTGATCATATTTTGTGGATCCGATTGTATCTGATCTTGTCATGCAACACCATGCAACAGCACAAGATTTTACAGGAGCCTCCAAAATCTGATCCACATAACTATAATTTTAAATCAGATGGTATGTTTTGTTCATGCATTTATATCAGACATTCATTGTACTTCAACGAGAAAGTTGGTCAGGCACCACATCAGTTTAATTTCATTAGATGAAGACACAGCATGCAGTGTTCGCTTCAGACAGTCGTGTCACTGGACATTGGAACGGGCTGAAGAGAAAAGCTTAACTTTTTTGTAATGAAGCCACACTTTCCTGAGTACTGTCTGTTTCTTGACCTGCCCTTGAACTTCTGGACTGTTAACAGACTCTTGCTTCCTGTGTACTGAGCACCCTCAATGCATATATATATTTGAAGTTCAATTAGTACACTTATATTAGTTTGTGCTGAACATACTTTTTGTATATTAAATGTCTGTGGTTATTGCTATTTTTTGCATTGCACAAGAAAATTAAATCACTTTCACTTTATTTTGTTCTCAGTTTCTTTTTTGCAGAATCACTGAGTAGAAAGACAAATTACCACACAGTCCACAGAGAAGTGCACAATACATAATAATAAGCAATAAGTCATGAGCTTATACTGGTTTAAAAAGGGAAACTGTGTTGTGGGTTTAAGGCAAAAAACTATAAAATGTCTATTTCAAGCTTCTTTCATTCTTACCTGAATGCCAGGAGAGATGTGGTAAATAATGCGGATGGTTTGGCAGTCTGCGTGACCCGGAAGAGAGTACGGAATCAGATGGTAACACATTTTTCCAGGGGGTTGAGAACCAATTTTTGAACCATAGAGAGTTTGGCAAGATGGACATCTTAGCATTCCATCCTAAGAGTAATATAAAGACAATTATCCTCATAACTTACAATACAAAACATACAATATCCCTGTTTGTATTTATTGTTGTAGAGTGCAGGCATGAGGGCAACAATGACGTTACAGTAATGACTTTCTCCCTCTGCTGGTTCATTCGCATCTGTCACAAGAAACACTATTGTACACTTTCCCTTTATCATATTCCTGCAATTCCTCACTGTCACAGAATGCTGAAATCCCTGCCTACCGAATAGTTCTCTGAAATGCTAAATACACCCATCATGTTCCTGTGATTAAGCCAAATTGCAGTGAGTAATGTTAGTGAAGGGGGTTGCATTTCTGGGAGATTCGTCACCCAAGGTAGCACAGATTTAACTGTGAGTGCCAATTTTCTTACCCCCAATAACTTCCTGCCCACTGAAGCCTTATTACTGACCCTTACAACCACTCCCAGATCCCTGTTGCCTTTCTCGTTAACCCACAACAATTCCCTGCCTATTGGTGCTATGCTATTCTCCACCAGGCCCGGACTGGCAATCTGTTGGTTCTGGCAAACGCCAGAGGGACTGCTGTAAATTGCCATGGACAGTCACTATTGGGATGGTGAGTGGTTGTTAGGGCCTCTTTGTATCTGAAAAGCCAGGGATTATTTTGATTCGTAGTCTAGACCTATTCTCCACCCATTAACGCATTACCAACTGGGCCCCTTACCCTTTCATCCATTATCTGCACACAGAACCCTTCCAATAACACATGTTTTGTACCTCACCCTTCTAACACAACACCCTGCACAGTAGTTCCTTCTACCCTGCACCAATATGTGGCTGCCTCTGCCTTGCTTCTCCCTCCAATCTACTAAAATTCAATTTCCAGAACAGTTTGTTGCCCGCTGCTCATCCCCACAACACCCTGCTTATCCCATAACTCCCTACACAATACTGCTTCTCCCAATCTCACCAGCACCTGAGCAGCATCTTGATTCTCACCCCCACCAACACAGTGCCATGCCCATTGATGGCTCATAGTGACACATATTCTTCGAGTTGGCAAGTGAAACCTGCCTGATCCAAAAAAGGGAGGAATCTGTTCAACTCTACTTCATTCTGTGCTATGAGGTGTTAGAGCTAAGCACTAAGGTGCATCTATTCCATAAGCAATATATACAATATATATTTAGTCACTCCTGATGATTAGGTGCCCTAACAGAGATAGCTGCAGTAACTAATCCTGTAGTCAGGGGGTGAAGTTGCTGTTAAAGGATTTCAGCATTTCTAGTTACATTTCATCTTCATCAAACTAGACCCAGTATCATACTGAAACATTAAAGTCGTTTAAAATACTGGAAAATAACCAATCAATATGTTTTGATGTTGGTCTGCATCTGCTAATACAGGTGGGATCTTAGATGCCTCGTTACATGTAATTTCCATAATGAATCCATTAGGTCCACATTCAATCACGTGTGAGGTTTTGGGCAGGCTAAAGTCATACAACCTCTTACTTTTACACAGTAAACAGCAAATGGAAGACAGATACTTGGAGGGTTTCTGTGGTCCTAATGACAACTTCCATAATAATTAGCCCCACTTCACCTGTACTGTCAATTGTCTAGATCTGTGCTGTCCAGCTACAGACCTGAGGCTCCATATACTTCTTTGTATTACCTCATACATTTGATATAAGTCAGGTCACAAACCTGGTTAGTTAAATAGTCTTCCCATAACACAGATGGTTGTGGAACAATGATTTTCATTAAATGATATGTAGTCATACAGCAAGGGTAATTTATTTATATATGTTATATAATGTTCAAAAGGTCTGAGCTGGAGCAAGTAGTAGAATTTAAACAACTCTTCACAATGTAGTCACCAATAATTAAAAGGCTAATGTTGAGGAATATATCATTTTTAAACTTAAGGGGTAATATAGCCCCTTGTTCAGCATGAATTCAAAAAGATAATGGAACTCATGTTGTATAAGGTGTATAGTAACCCTTTAGAGGAGAAAAATAACGCTTGACCAAAATGTATGGCAACTAGGGGGCATCAGTATTAAAAAAAATCCTATGATCCAAATTGGCCACATCTCAACAGGTGAACTAGTCAAAAACGTAAATAACTTTTACATATAAAAGATAATATAGCTATATCTACATCTGATATGAATTCAGAATTAACACATTTGTGTGACAAAATGATCTCTTAATTCAATTCCTGACACTCAAAAACTTCCATGAGATATGTTTTTTTACATGTATTAATGCTAGTGATACTTTAAATGCTTTAAATTTTTCTTTATTGCTTATGACTACCTACCTTGTACAATTGGGCCAGACAGCGCACATGATGGCTATGAGAGCAACGATATAACTTGCCCACCTTCCCATCTGCTAGAGGTTTCAGACACAAAACACAATCCTACAAGCAATTGAATAGAAACATTAAAGAGTGTGACAAATGCTAAGCTTCAAAGTTTGATATGTGTTGATATGAAAAAGAGAAATATTTAATGACAAAATATAGAATTTTCTAGAAAACACAAGTTTAGCAGTATAATACATTTAGTTGAAGTATTTTTCATTATTCTATTTTTTGTAATTACAAAATATCTATATAGCAAGCGTTAAAAATTAAATCTCTTTTACTTTCTAGCTATTAGGCTAGCCCCACCAGCTACTACTATAGCACCCCCCCCCCCTCCCCAGGAAGGCCAGCCTCATAGTTTAAAGAGAAGGCTAAAGATCTAGTAAGGAAGATCTAGGCTTGTGAGGTTACTATGACAGAAACTGGATTATTGTCTGCTACACACAAATATCTAGATATATTGGTGGGACCCACAGGGTGGGGACACAAAGTTACTTCTTGGGTGGGTTGTAGGCCTAGAATCATCTGCCCCAGCCCCCTTCAATTTGCATCCCTGGATCAACACCACCTACAACATTAATTTATATGCTTGTGCACCCCCTCTGGTGACATCAGAGATAAGTGGGTCAGCCATGGGGCCACCAGCATGGTGCGTGGGGGTATATAAGGGATTGCAGCATGGCAGGTCGGACCAGGTCCAGGTCCAGGTTGGAAGCGGGTGGATTACAATCTTTGCAGGTCAAAAACTCTTGACCTGTGCATGACTAAAGCCTAAATCACTGGGGGGTGCCAACAGTGCAGCTCCTGCCGTGAGCCAAGGTGAGAACCTTGCCTCAGGGTGGCAAGGAGCGGCTAGTTACCAGGCGAGGAAAAGAACACGTCTGGTAACTTTAAGAGCTGAATTTCCATTTTTTAAAATGGAAATTTAGCTCTGCTAGTGCTCTCCACACTTTAAAAAAATGCGAGCACGCGTTGGCTGGGGGGAATCGAAGACAGAGAAGCAACAGAAGAAGAATGCTCCATGGTGATTGGTGAGAAGTACCCTGGGAAGGATTGTCTGCCCCTAGTATCAGGTAAGTGATTACAATTACTGAGGGAAATCTAAAAATTGGCACCTCCCAGCAATTAAGACTTTATCACCCCCCCCAGAGATTTAGGGGCAAATTCACTAAGATTCGTAGTTGCGCCAGGCGTAACTTCGCCGCACTTCGCCACACTTCGCCAGGCGTAGTTTCGCCAGCGCTTCGCAAATTCACTAAAATCCGAAGTTGTGCTCAGGGGTAGCGTAAGGTTGCGAAGTTGCGCTAGCGTTGATTTGCTAAGTAAAGCGAAGTTACGCTAGCGAAGGCTAATTTGCATACGGCGCGAAATTCAAATTTCAATGGAGGAATACGTATCAGCACTACAAATGGCTAGAAAACCTTCAAATCATCAAATAAAATTTTTATTTTGCCCTACACATGTGCCCACTGTCTAGGTAAGTTGCCATGAGTCAGGAAATGTAGGGGGGAAGGAGGGGAGCCCCTAAAAATTTTTCGATCTTTTTCAGCCTATCACCCATAATGTAGAAAACACGCCAGCGTTTTTTGGGACTTAGAAAAATTTTTGCCTTTTTTTGAAACAATCCCTATCTACTCTATTGCGCTTCGCCAGGTCTGAGGTGGCGAAGGAAGTCTAGCGTAAAAGGTAGCGTTCAGTACACTGCGCGCGTTAGTGAATTTGCGTAGTTACGTCGCTAGCGAAACTTCGCCAGGCGTAAGGGTGCGAAGTAACACTAGCGAAACTACGCCAGCGTTCGTTAGTGAATTTGCGCAGTAACGAAAATGACAAACGCTAGCGAAGTAACGCTAGCGAAGTAACGCTAGCGAAGTAACGCTAGCGTTCGGCGCTTAGTGAATTTGCCCCTTAGACTTTCCTTCTCCATTAAAGAATTACTGCAGTATTCAGTGTTTATTATTGGGCTACATCACTGCTTTTTAAGCTTGGTTTCCCAGATGTTGGTGGGCTAAAAGGGCTAAAATTACAATTCAAAATATTATTATATTGGATCCGTTATCCGAAAACCCGTGGTCCAGAGAGCTCCTAATTATGGAAAGTCTGTCTCCCATAAACTCCATTTTATCTATATAATCAACTTTTTTAAAAATGATTTCCTTTTTCTCTGTAATAATAAAACAGTAGCTTGTACTCGGTCCCAACGAAGATAAAAGTAATCCTTATTGAACCAGCCTATTGGGTTTATTTAATGTTTACATGAGTTTCTAGTAATGGAGAGCCAAATTATGGAAAGATCCATTATCTGGAAAACCCCAGGTTCCATACCTCTATTTTAAAATCACACACAGGTACATTAAAGACTGATTAAGTGTCAGTCCAGCAAAGATAGTGAATTTATCTGAATATTATCCCCAAAAAAATTGGATTCAGCATTGTTACGGTTACCCTGTATATAAAAACACAATTTTGGTTGGCATTGCTGCCTTGTATGCTGTGTTACAGTATGTTCTCCAAACAGGTTCAATTATAATGGTAGGTTCTATATTTTGCACCATGCTCCATAACCATTGCACCTCATACTATAAGCAGCAAAATTTCTTGAAAAAAAAACAAAACATCAAGATCATGGCAAGTAATCCAACAATCGGTGGAAAATGCAAAAGAAGGCAATTTCACTCGATTAAGCCGCATTGCTGCAAGTAATAGATTTTACTTGCAGTGATCTTAGTGTTATACCATGAAAAGTCTTTTTCTGGACAATCTGTGGTTCCGCGATTTACTCATGAAGACAAATCTTACAGTGTGCCATCAAACTAAAGTCAGATTTTACAGGTCACCAATTTATTCTAGGTATTTAAAGAAACTGTCTCTCACCTCCATTAAAGGAATCTTCACTTTCTGCAAAAACTGCTTGATTATTTCTTCTGGCTTCTTGCCTGAAAGAAAAGGAAGAGCATAAGAACAACGGAAAAGGGTATTTCTATAGACCTAGAGGTCTCCACCCACGGTAGTTTGGACAGTGTCAGTACCCTGAAGAACATTGCCAAGCACCCCAGGGCACTATTTAATCAGAAGCCAGCACTGAATGAAAGGGGTTGTTCACCTTTGAGATAACTTTTGGTATGATGTAGAGCAGTGCTGTCCAACTCCTGTGGTATTGAGGGTCAGAATTTTTCTGGCCTACGTGGTAGAGGGCTGATAATGGAAGCTAGTGCTGTACTGACCATGTTTTAAATTGAAAATTGTAAGTCATATTAAAAAAACCTTATATACATACTGTATGCCTCCTCCTCCACTGTGGATAACACAGCACCCCCAGCACATGATTAAACATCTAAGGGCACACGAACGAGAATTTCCAAATGCTAACAATACCCCAGAACAAACCCTACCAGGCTCACATCCCTCAAGGAGCAAAGGGCAGACAGAGTATGACATACACAGAGTATAGTGCAGACAGAGTGTGGCACACACAAGCAGAGTAGGGCAGGCAGAGCGTGGCACACACAAGCAGAGTATGGCACAAAAAGGGAGCATAGGGCAGGCAGAGTATGGCACACACAGGGAGCATAGGACAGGCAGAGTATGGCATGCAAAGGTAGCATAGAAAGGCAAAATAAAACACAAGACAGGGAAACCTCAGGACCACTCTAAGATGAATTTTTCATACTGGGCTACATACAGTGACACAATGCTGGTGCCCCAAAAGCAGTTTGTATGAGGTATGAACAATGCAGAGGGAATTACAGGTGTGAACAATGCAGGGGGGATTACAGTATGAATTTGAGGTGTAAACAATGCAGAGGCCAGTTAATCTCAGTACGGACATCTTTAAAATCTTATACCAGGTAAGCAGGCACAGCAGGCAGACTTTCATGTGGGGGCCACACAAAGGGGAATTATATTGTACAGAATTATATTCTGAGACAATTTGCAATTAGTTTTCATTTGTTATTATTTGTGGATTTGGAGTTATTTAGCTTTATATTTAGCAGCTCTCCAGTTGGCAATTTCAGGAATCTGGTTGATTGAATCCAAATTACTCTAGCAACCATGCACTGATTTGAATAAGAGGCTGGAATAAAAAAATGAGAGGGCCTGAATAGAAAGATGAGTAATAACAATACATTTGTAGCTTTGCAGAGCATGTGTTTTTAGATTGGGTCAGTTACCCCCATTTGAAAGCTGGAAAAAGTTTAAAGAAAACAATAAAGAACTATAAAAAGTAAGTACCAACTGAATAGTTGCTTTGACCATTTTATATCATACTAAAAGGGAACCACCACTTTAAGGACAGTAAAACAGATGTAGTACTGATTGTTAATGGCACACGCGGCACTTCGTATTCCGAAGTCGTCCGAAGTTTCCTCATGAGGCAAATTCGGAATACGAAGCGCCGCGTGTGCCATGCCGCAGGAGACTTTTCATTATAGCCGGCGCAAGACAGAGGGAAGGTGTTCGGGGAGATTGATCGCCGCAAAGACGAGGCGATTAGTCTCCAGGCGACTAAATCTCCCCGAATCGCCCAGTGTGCCCCTACCCTTAAGAATAGCCAAAGCAATGAAGCCATAATTTAAAAGGAGCAGAAATTAATACTCACCTTTCTTGTTATATACTTTCCGACAAGTCCCCAATACACCTGGTACAGGTTTGATGTCTTTATTTCGTATACGTGGGGGGGATAACACAGGAGAACTTGAAATAGAAAGGCAAACAGGAAACCCTGCTGAACTCATTAAAAGGCCACCAATACCTGAAATACAAACAGATTTATAACTATGTGATTCAAATCAAGGTTTTGATTTTAAGTCTGATCATATATCACAAATCAAAACCATTGATATAAACCATTGTTGCCCAGTTACCTGCAAGTGCAGGCTTGATAATTCCCGAACCTTTCATGTTGCAAAGAGGTACTGGGAGGATTCTGTTAAAAGAAATCACAGAAAAATAAGTAAATAAATAAATAAATATATATAAGGTATTAATTGACATTCATTTAAGCTGTCAAAGCCATCAAAGTAAGCATCTTTACCTTTCTTTTCCTTTGGCTACATCTGTACGTTGGGAATTACTCTTCTGGACTCCTATAGTCTTCGTGTTTAATTGTTGTACTGGCCAGCTAGATGATTTTATACTGTGTACTAAAATGCACTGAGGACAAGTGCAAGGTGAACTTTGAATAACCAACGGAATTCCATGGTTGTTTTCTACTATGCGTTTCTGATCATCTGATTTATAGAAAGATGTATCCAATATGTACTTAGCATCATCAAATCTGGAATCAGATTTACCATATCTAAGTTGATTGTGACTATGTCTATAATTAGACCTATTCAATACAGGGTTAGAAACCTCAGTTCCAGAGTGAGGCCTAATTAGTTCAATACAAGAGTCATTTGGTGTAGAACCTAACCTAACCAATTCAGGCTTCTGATCAACTGGTCTAAAGTCAGACCTGGATAAGCCAGGTTCAGTGTTCAATCCTACTAAAAAAGGATTATAATTAGATTCAGAATTTACTTTATCTACTCTACAGTCTGCCATTTTATAGTCTGACCTGAGCATTCTGGGCTTTAAGACATTTCTAGAGTCAGAAACAAATGGTTCAGACACTTTGTTAGGTCCACCCACTGAAACTCTGACCATTTCTCTACTAGAAATCATACTTTTTCCTTCAGAATTCACTAGTATTGGGTTCAAGTTAGGACGTATGGGTCTGGGACTGAATGCTCTGGACTGATTATTAGATTGTTCATGATCAGAGTTAAAGAGTCTTGCTGTAGCGTGCATATGGTTAGTGTTGGAAGTCACAAATATACCATTACCATTTATGACATCGTTACAAGGCACTGGACCAGAACAGACATTCGCCTGTCCATTACTAAAGTTTAAAGGTAAATGGCTATGGTTCATTACTTCAGTTTTGAGATTTGCAATTCCATAAATACTCAGGTTATTTTCCCCACTGGTTTCATTCACTAGAACCTGGTTAGTGTTTAGAAGGCTTGAGTTCACCCTTTCTTGATTTGACCTGTATGGTTCACTTGAGCTGGCTTTCCCATGTCCAAAACTAGGTCCAATGCTGGGATTCCCTTGTGTTAAGTTAAAAAATGTTTCTTTTTCACAGTTTCTGATCCTATTCGAAAATCCAGTTGCAAAATTGGATTTTGCTATTCCATATTTTTTCTCTGATGAAGGATAAGAGGCATGGGTCCGGACTCGAACCCTTACCCTCTTTTGTGATGCAAAGTCCAAGTGGGTCATTGTTTGGAAGCAAATATGGGAGCCAGTGCAGGATTCTCCAAGATGAACTCCTAGCTGCTTTCTTTCAAGTGCCTGATGGATCAGAGCTGATAATCTTGTTTCTAATGGGACCCATTGTGTTGGATTAACTTCTCTTTCCCATGTGACACCTTGTCCTGGTGCACTGGATATAGGGAAAATCACTCTTCTAACCGGAAACAAAATCCCTGCAGAGAATAAGGGAACAGGCAAAGGTTATAATTTTTCCACAATTTTTCATTAATAAAAATATTTCTGTGTTTAAATGTGCTTCAGATTAGTGCAGTTTTCTGTAAGATTTAAAACTGCTGAGAGGCCGTTTCTTTTGATTTGCTAAGCTTGTGCTAAAAATTGGCTGGCTTCACTTCCATGCATGCTCTCAAAATGAAATGTGCGGGTGATTCTTAAATGATAAGTAAACCGTTAAAATAAGATAATGTAAATTTAATGAGGGTGATATTCTATGAACTTTTGCAGTGTACATTTGTTTTTGTTTTTAAATAATAGGATACAAGTACTGTTAATATGAATACATTTTGTAAAGTGTTGGTCTGATGTTCTTCTGGTTAGGAAAGTTTTGAGAAAGGTTTCTAATTTTTTTTTCTAACCATAAGAAAATCAGACCAGCCCTCTTTCTTTCTCCTGACAACTTCCTTGACTACTTGGTGGTCAGAAAGTTTGGAAACTGACCATCAGGTGTCGCTGTGCACATGTTAACAGTACATGTATCCCTTAATATCTCAGAATTAAAAAAAAAACAAAAACATGAATGTACATGTAATGGGACAGTTCTCGACAGAGATTTTGAATACAGAGGCACTCCCAGAATATATGTACTATTGTGCCTGTGGCCACAACAGTCGCCAGCATAGTGGATGCTTTAGTGTACATGTGGGCCATCAATTGTGGGGTGAGGTACCTACTCAAAAACAACACCGAGCTGTTTTCCAAATGGTTGGCATACTTTGTGGCTTGTTTGACACCTCTAAATGCTGCTTCCCAGTTCTTTATATCTAGCTGAATATGGAGATCTTTTTCCACATTTAAACATGGGTTTCCCTTTTTGGGGGGGTCGTCAACAGTTATCAACAGATTGTGGAGTGAACGAAAGGCAAAAGATTGAGGTTTCTTTTTAATCCATACCCAGAGTAGATCTCAGACTGTCTGGAGCTGCGTTGGGTATCTGTGGGGTGCTCGCTCGGGGTTGTCCCAAAGCAAACATTCCAGATGTTGTGGCAGGGTGCCTTGTATTTCAATTTGCAGATATCGTTTGGTAGAGAAGTACTTAATTGCTTCTAAAATAGAGTATTTATGTATATTAGGCACTCCCAGGCCACACTTATCAATGGGCCGGTATAGTGGGTCATTAGCAATTCTTTTAATTCTTTAATACTTTTAAGAAGCATTACATGAGAGTAAAGGAATTGACCTTAGTAAGAAAAGTAATATGCTTCTTACCCATCTAAGACATGTAAGTAAAGAAAGTTTGAGAAACATCTTATTGTGGTTGCATTTGTGGAGGGTATGGAACAATCTGGTTAGTTTAATTCCCAGGTAGTCAAGGTAATCTGTACGCCAGTCAAAGGCATAGGACTGCTTCAGGACAAACAGCGCCTCCAGGCTAATATCTATAGGTAGGGCTTGCATTTTGTCAGTATTCATTTTGTAGTAAAAGACTGCTGCAAAGTCCTATAAGATTTGGATAATATGTGGGATTAAGATTTGCAGGTCTGTTGTGGCTATTATCAGGTCATCCACATAAAGCCCTATCTTGTGTTGTGGCATGGATAGTTTTGGCTGTTTCTCCACAGGATAAACATAGGACAGTTTCTCCATCAGTAGTGGTGTCAGGGAGAGCTTGGGGGACATCAATTTCCATGGCCGCTCAATGTATTTAAAGTATATGGGGAGTCGCTACAATCTGCCTCTCTCTGTATAATGTTTTTAGGATCTGGAGGCGTAGTACTTGGAAGTTACGGTACCGTTATTTAAAACGTGCTATACACACACGCACGCCCCAAATAAGCTACTGGCTTTTCAACAGTGTGTTTTAGCTGTCATTGAGATTTCTGATACCACCCATGCCTCTTCCTATTTATGTCAGTTTAAATTGCCAGACACAGCAGATACAATCAGTTTTCATAATAAAAACCCAAGAGCATTTTGATAAACACCTGTATTAGCCATAAGGGCTGTGACAACGTTTTCAGTTTTTACAAACGAATTTCTGTACAGGACTCCGATGGATAATTGCTATTAACTGCTGCATTTAGATAAACAAAATAATTATCTGTGAGGGAATCCAGAGATATATAGGAGACAAACTGCCGAAAGCAGGTGTAGCAGTGACAGGTGGGCCCCTGGTAAGAAATAGCAATTACAAAAATAAGAGATGCTGCCTGTAATGGTTATATATGCCTTAGTTAGGCAATGTGTTCCCATATTGCTCTAAAGAAAACAGTGACAGGTGATATGCGAGTTTTAAATGTCAATATATTTTGCCTTAGCACAACAGCAGTTGAAATGCCATATGTATCGTAGAGAGCAAGTTCCGATAGTCTGAAACTATAGGGTATGTTTTTTTAGCTTCTGATGGAGTGTCGGGAGCCACGAAACGTGTAAAGTGGGTAGCCCACATTAGAGGCATTCTGATGTGATTTTTAATGATTACTTAATAGATTTTAATTTTTTAACTCATGGATACTGGCTTCCCTGGTGCTTTTTATAGTCAAGCAGTGCAGTGATAAAACAGAAGATAGCACCACTATTTTTACAATAAGGTAACAATATCTTAGATACAGATTTAGTCTTTATGAAAATGTACAAATATTATTGAACTGTCATATGAAGGGGGCAGGTGTAGCAATCTAGAAGACTGATATTAATTGTGGGAAGTCTTTGCTAGACATGAGCAGTATTTCCATAACAGAGTATAATAGCCAGGGTCCCTTCTGGCTGTGAGAAAAGTCCATTTTCCCAGGACATTATTAACGCTACTTATTGTCTGTGAACCCCCCACCCTCCTTATGCCTTTCCCCACCCCCTCTCTCTTCAGTTCGCCTTTCTCTTTCAGGGCATCTGTCTGTCTTCTATTCAAACCCCAGCTGCTTTCCCTCCACACCAGATTCCTTTATGTCCCCCCAGCGACTGGGACCTTGAGGTCAAACTTCCCCTCCCCCGAATTGATGACGACCGATGGAGACCTGTATGTCCTTTAAAGAAGGATAGTAATGAATACAACTTACACGCAGCATTAAAAAAAATTACTTTTAATGTTTTTCTATTTGCCATATCATAAAGAGTAAAGCTAATGTTTACTCACAGCTCTTGTGTAATAAACAATCGCACAGCACAGGTTCCTAAGATACTGGGTCATAAAGGGATATTGAGTTATTTAGATGTGTACAAGGGCCTTTTTTTAAATTCTCAATGGAATTTATATCCCATTAATACAGATCAAATTTTTTCACTGCTTTTTTTTTTTAAATACAGCAACACTTTGCATTGATCTATTCTAGTTTTTAAAAAGTTAGCTACAGAATAAGTAAGGGAAATACAAGTGATGTGTAGATGACGACTAATAGCAGCCTATAAATATACCTATCTTGAGGTGGGCGGTATCGGGCTGTTCCGATTGTGGGCCTAGGGCCCAACGATTGGTTCACAACGAGGTGAATACGGATGGTCGGATCGAGGGCCACATAAATGATTTAAGCTGTCAGTAGATTATATTGGCCTGTGTATGGAGACACCTTTACTTCTTTATCCACAGATCAGGTGGATACCAGGCATGGGTGCTTACTTATATCACTAGCAATGCATGTTAACATAAAACACAATGGATTATATTTTTAGAGCACCACACTAGCATTTGAAAATCTATATTAATATGCTTTAAGTTTCCCAATCTGTTTGCACAGCACAATAGCTATTGTACACTGTCATAGATGTAAAATGTGTTAAATTAATTGTATTCCAGAACTTGCAACTTAATATGCTAGTTGGTTATGCTAGTATGACTCATAAAAAAGTACAGTAACTATGAATAATGAATAATCTTGAAAACTATTCTCCACTAATGCTTCTTCAAAATTGTTACAACCTCCATATACCCCTACAAGTTAATCCAGAGAAAGACAAAGACCACAGCCAGTAAGCAGACAATAAAGCCTCAAAGAGGAATGAAATGCTACCAACCCCCCCCCCCCACCACCACCACCAAAAAAGTCAATTGAATCCATTCCTCCTTTGTTTTCTTTTGGTCAGTCCATAATGAATATATGATCTGGCAGTATTTGGTTATGTTTTATCAAAATGGAAGCCAGTGTCTTACCACTGTAAGTGTATTCCAGAATAGAGTCCTGCAGCGGGTCGGTTACCAGCGGGTTACCCGTAAAAACCTGCGGTACCTTGCGGGTTGCGGATAGAAGTTCCGGGTGTGGGTATAGACGTGGGTCGGCAGTTCTGCGGGTCTTCTCAATAGAGATATTTACTTTTCTGGTCACGTCTACTTCCGATGACGTCACCAGGGCCGTTCCTGCCACGAGGCAAGGTGAGCACCTTGCCTTAGACGGCAGTAAACGGCCAGTTACAAGGAGCGGCAAAAAACTGGCTAGTGCAGAAAGCACAGTACGCACTGATTGCACCAGCGATACCGCCCCTTTTGACCCGCTCCTAAACTTTTAAGCGCGGAGCGGGAGAGGGGGCGGCAGCAGCCCACAGATCGCCCCTGGACGTCACTTCCGGTTTACAATGACAGCACTTCCTGTTTCACTCCTTTTTTTCTGGTCATGGCTACTTCCGATGATGTAATTTCCGGTTTGCAATGACAGCACTTCCTGATTCTTGATGGTCAGCGGGTTGCGGATAAGGTACTTGGGGGTCGGGTTGCGGGTCCAAGCGGGTAAGAATTCGGTTTGCTGGTCCGGGTTGCAGGTTTCAGGTACGGGTACGGGTCCCAAAAAATGGACCCGCGCAGGACTCTATTCCAGAACTCCGCCCTTATTGCAAACAATCTTTCAGATTCACTAGGCCTAGAACCTGGACAATACAAGTTTCCACTACACAAGATCTTCATTGTATTCAGCTTCAGTGTTGCACTGCGTTTAGCGATTCACTGCGGAACTAGGTGTACTATCCGATAACTATAGGACTGCATTTGTGTGATGGAAAGCATGAAAGATGCACCACATGAAGAACACCCACGTGTTAACCAAGTGATCTACTATCTAGCTTATTTGTTTTTGCTTTATTCTGTAGTTTAACTTGTTTTAACCTGTGGCCTGTCAGCAGACTTGCATCTCTGCCTGCCACCTGCCCTGATGTCTGGTTTGTTACTTAGCATGCCTCTCTGCTTATGCCTGCCTGAAGTCTGGCTCAGTATTTGTTTGCGCAACAAGCTGGTCACCTTAAAGGTCATCATATATCATGTATTGTTTCCCCTACCCTAAGTGCAGGCAAAGAACCCCCCCCCCCACACACACACACATCTAGTGCTCTGCTGCCTGCAGTGGAAGGGAGCTCGGATGCAGATGGCTATGTTGGGGCACAGCATACATAATCAGTGAGTCTCTTAGTTCACAAATTATGAGCATGATGTATGATTGGCGATAATGCTGTAATTCATGTACCCCAACATGGCCGCCCACACCAGCAGCTCACTGCCAGTGGGTGTGGCATAGCGATAGCGAGGTTGGTTTTCTTTGTAAAATACTTTTGTTTCCCCAACCAGAGTGCAGGCTCTATTAGCCCTCAACTCCAGGAAACAAGTTTTGTACAATTTGTGCCCTTCAAAACTAACTTTATATATGATGGAGACAACAGTATTTGTATCAAAATCAGTGATACCTAAATTTGCACCAAAGTTTGTGACCCACTGACAGGAGAAAACATCTTACAGTCTCCAAATTTCTAAATTACACTCAATCCAAATACTCACTCCATGCATCAGTGGCCTTGTGCCTTTATACGACAAGGGAACATCCTTATGGCTTCCTATAGGTTTAGTTTTTACAATAGTGTGTTCTGTATTTTCTATACATAAGGAAAACTTAATTGCATTTGCTGTGGTTATCTGAATTGTGCTGTTTAGAAGGGGTGCATACATTTTAAACTGATTTCCATGCAGCTGGGACTGAACTGTTACATTAGTGAATAATAAAGGAACAGCTGTTCTGTCTAGGACCCCTGCCCTGACCTCAAACAGAAATGACTTTCCATGAACACTGCATAGAAATCCAGATACATTTCTGGATGGATTTATAACCAGCATCTATAAAAGTCGAAGTCAGAACTCAAGGTATTCACCTCTGTTACAGACAAAAGATTCCACTTATGTTTCACAAGCTGCACCTCTCTGCATATAAGCCTTTTCCCCCTGTATTACTGCTTTTACATTTTCTGCCGGAAAAAAAAGTGTATCTTTATGTACTAAATGCAGGTATGGGACCTGTTATCCACAATGGTTGGGACTTGGGGAAATCCAGAGTAGGGATATTTTCACATTTCACTTTTTCATTTGGATCTCCATACCTTAAGTATGCTAAAAAATAATTTAAACATTAAATAAACCCAATGGGAATGTTTTGCTACCAGTGTGGATTAACTGTTTCTTTGTTGGTATCAAGAACAGTGAGTCCTCGAGTTACGTAAACCCAACTTACATACAACTCACATAAACGGGGGCAATTACAGTAACATACTATGGTTTGCTTGACTTTTATTAGCATTTAGCTTTAATAAACCACCTGCCCAAATCCCCTCTATGTGTTGTCTACCAGAGCCGGGTCAACCTGACCAGGTGCCCTAGGCAACCTGGTGGGCCACGGCGCCGGCTCTGTGCTCGCTTGACTGCACCGGCGCGCATGCGCGAGATTACGCTCCGCCGCGCATGCGCAAAATGTGTCCGCGCATGCGCAGAATAGCATTTATGCGCAAGCCACCAGTGGCAGTCGGGGAGAGACGGGACCGGACACGGGGTAGGTGACAGAGCAGGTACGTGCCTGGCGCCCCCTCAGCTTTGCGCCCTAGGCACGTGCCTACTCTGCCTACCCCTAGTTCCGGCCCTGTTGTCTACTGCGGAGCAGAGAAAGGTAAAAATAAATATGCACAGAAAGGTAAAAATAAATACTATGTTAAAACATCTGTCTAAGTTGCATTCAATAAGTAAATGTATATGTTTTAACTTACATACAAATTAAATTGAAGAACAAACTTACAGACCCTGTCTCATACTTAACCCAGGGACTGCCCGTACAAGGTTCTGTTTTGTTATTACAGAGAAAAAGTAGATAATTTTAAAAAATTTTTAATTATTATCTTAAAACTGAGTCTATGGGTAATGGCCTTCCCGTAATTTTCTGGATAAAGGGTTTCCCGATAATGGATTCTCTACCTGAACAAAATTAGGAAAGCTTCAACTTTCTTGATGTTATGCCCTAATAAAACAAATTCAGAGACAATAGTCACATAAAAAAAAACTTAGATGTAGTATAGCTTAGTATACTTAAAACACCTTTGAGATGTATAATGCCTAGTCTTTCAATTAAAAATATACATAATTCATTTTGCCATTTTAAAGCACTAATGGAATACTGTGTTTTTGTTTTTTTTTACTAAACTCACAACCCTTCTCTCCTTATAAACAGAGTAAATTATTCAGAGGGAGATAAAGTGATGTGAATAAACAAACCCTTATCTAAAATATTTGTTATGGCAATAGCACATGGGGAAAAACACCTAATCATTGCACTGAATGAGGGTTGCCACCTGGCTGGCATTTTACCGGCCTGGCCAGTAAAAATTATGGTTGATCCCAATGTTATTAATAGGGAAAAAAGATAAATATATAGGAAGGCCGGTAGTTTTTTCTAGAAAAGGTGGCAACACTACTCACATTACATTAAAAATGCCTGCAGGTAGGCAACAAGTAACCCCCTGTGCCATTGCCCTTAGGCCTTGGATCTGATCTGTTTATTTGATGACTATTTTCTTTTGAAGCTTTTGCTACACATCTGCATGCCGTAAATCGTAAATGCTTAAATACGCAATAGGGGTAATTTATTAGAAGGCAGTGTGCAAAGTGCAAAATTGGCAGCAGCCAGCCATTTTTGGCACTTTGCACACTGTATTCCTGCTAAAAGCCTTAGGGTTGGCTAAGTTGTACTAAAATAAGTAGAGCTATGAATGCTAAACTGTGTGTTGCCACATGGTGTACATTTCATAAACTGGTGTCAGCTTAACTCTGGAGAGGTAACCCATACCAGAAAATCTAAATTTTGCTTTCAATTGTCTTTCTGAGGTGGATTTACTGATAATTATATGGAATTATCTGTATCTACTGGTTGCTATAGGTTACTAATCCATAGTAAATATACACCAATTTCTTAAATCCCCAGGACTGTATATCCACTTCATTGTAACATAGAGCTCCATATAACAATAAATGTACATAACATGGATATACAATAAAAAATGTACAGAGTATCCACACATCTTTGACACAAACACAACTAGTGCACATAGCACTTCTGTGAAACACTGAATGGTGGACAAGTATCGTAAATGGTCCAGCCACATTTCACTAAGTGCCATATGTACAGTCAGTACATCCTACTTTGGGATCAATATGCCACAACTCCTACCTCATCATCATCATTTATTTATATAGCGCTGTCAAGATACGCAGTGCTTTACCTGTCAGTGAATGCATCTCTGACCAGCCCAAAAGAGGCAGATGCATAAAGCACTATACTAGATGGTAAAAAAAAAAATATTATAATAAAAAAATAGCCTTGGTGGCATTCAAATAATAAAAGCTATTGCCCAGAACTGTGTTTTAAAAGATTCTAGGAAAGAAAACATTGCAAATGGTCTTTTCCCTGTGATGAAGAAACAAACATTAAGGGTTACAGGTGCTATCTAAACTAAAATATATGGTCCAAATTACCGTAGCAACCATGCATTGCTTTGAATAAGAGACTTCAATATGAATAATAGAGGGTCTGAATAGAAATATAAGCAATAAAAAGTTGCAATAAAAATAAATGTGTAGCCTTACAGAACATTTGTTTTTAGATGGGGCCAGTGACCCCCATTTGAAAGCTGGAAAAAGTCAGAAGAAGGCAAATCATTAAAAACCTATACAAAATAAATAATGAAAAGTTGCTTAAAAATGGTCATTCTATAACATCCTAAAAGGTAAACTGCCCCTTTAACACAAAAGGCTGTCACGACCATTATGCATAAACCTTCCTATATACAATGCAGGAGTCGAGAAAAATAAACACACAATGACAAGAAACACTATAAACAAGTTTACTAGTAATCCCCTTCCCCCTTTTATTCATTAACATTTTGGAAATAATCACAGCTCCAGTTGCTAGCTCCCCAACAGTTTGTTATATAAAAAAGGTAAGCGCACATTTAAACAACTGCCATTTGTAATTGATAATATAGAGCATCTATTTGCATCAACAAGCGAAAATTCCGTAACTCGAACATTTCGAAGCGCCATGAGCGATATATACCTCTATATATCTATATATGTATACCTCTATATACATGTACACCTGTCCCACATCCATCACATTGTTATACTATTCATAGTAGCCAGACCAGCTATCCCAAAATAAAGTGGTCACTATTATTACTTACCAGTATCCAATTTAAACTGGTTCATCGAAATGAGGTCCAGGATGTAGGAGGTCAAACGTGGATCTGCTTCTCCCAGACTAACAGAGGTTGCACGCGGCGTCTCCTGTATCACCTGCTCCACGTAGGATGTAACCTGTGGACTGTAAGGTTTCCAAAATGTCTCGTCCTGCCATTCCCAAACCACCACTGTTCCCCGGTCCAACATCTTTAGTGTGGTAGTTACTGAGAGATCCACAGAAGAATATTTCTCGCCCTCTTTGCCAAATGGGACTTTACAACAACGAGTTCTTCCGGCCGTCAAACCCTAGCGTGTTGCCAGACTAATGACGGGCCCATACTTTTAGAAATAAAGGCTTACGCAAGCTAGCATTGACGTTTTGCCCATACTCTAAGTTCTTCTCAAATCTCACACTCATATCTGCTCACAAGCCTCTGAACCAGAATTTCCGGGTCTGGAGCAATAAATGTTTGATATATCCTTCATTTGTAACCCACACGGTCTGCCTGAGACGCGTTCTCTCTTGTCTCGGTGAGCGTCATTTGTATAGTGTCTACTGTGCCACGGGCTGCTGAATCTTAGACATTCTATTAAACTCTACAAGGAGTGGGGGAAGGCGACAGACGAGGGTCTGACTTTTTCAAAACCTTTTCACTAAAAGCCCCCTCCTCCTCCCGGGCTCCAGGACAAATCTTGCCAAGCCTTTTGTGTATTCTGTCTCCTACTGGTCAATAGCTCCTCCTAAACGGTTTTTTTCACATTAGTTTTACTACTTTTGCTCTTTATATAAACCCTTTCTCTGATTTCTTTCTTTTTATTAATATTCTTTTCCTCCCTTACCCATCAACACTTTTTATTTTGAAATGGTGAAGTTGTCACTTTTTCTGACTTTCACACAGTCCCACAGCTCACTACTCACTGTCACACATTCAAACACATTCTTTCATTTGTCTTTTTTTTTTTTTTTTTTTAAAGAAAACCCTTTCATTCTTAACTGTTCCAGGCCATTTTTTGTTTTCTGTAACCTTTTCTCCAAACCCTGTGACTCCCTTTCATGTCCTCCCCCATTTCTTTCAGGCTTGTAGAATATTTTAGCTAAGTGGAGTTTTGCAGATCCTTAATGAGTTGGGGGCAGTGTGACCTCTTATCACCAGCACAGAGCCCAGAACTTCCCCCACTTTCCCATCATCTTTCCATTGTCAATATTCTGTGCCTTTTGAGACACATAAATTAGAAATTGCTGTTTAAACCCTTGGGAAAACTCAAACTGAATTGTGTCAGCTGGGAGTGTATTTATGTACAAGGTCTGACTGACTAAACCAGAGTATTAACAATATTATAGGTCTTTAAGGTAAGTACAGTAAGATGACATAAATAAGTATTTGCATTTATCAAAGTGAAGCAGAAGGTAAAACATTATTTGTTGAACTTTTTAGATTAACTTTCAGTATGATGTAGAGAGAGAGCGAGAGAGAGAGAGAGAGAGAGATTCTGAGACAATGTGCAACTGTTTTTGTTTTTTTATTATTTGTGGTTTTTGAGTTATTTAGCTTTTCATTTAGCAGCTCTCCGGTTTGCAATTTCTGGTTTCTAGGACCCACATTACCCTAGCAGCAATGCATTGATTTGAATAAGAGACTGGAATATGAATAGGAAATGACCTGAATAGAAAGATGAGTAATAAAAGTAAACATTAAATTTGTAGCCTTACCCCCATTTGAAAGTTGTCAGAGAGAGTCAGAAGAAGAAGACACATTAAAACAAATGAAAAAAGAAAATAAAGGCCAATTAAAAAGTCATTCTATAATTTTCTAACAGTTTGCTTAAAGGTGAACCACCCCTTCTTTATATAGCCAATTTTTCTGTAATCTAAATTATTGTTTCTACATCATTAATCTAATGACACATTGTGGTTTTCTTCCAGCAGATAAAATGCCAATGTGCTTCTTTCCACAGCATGGTAAACAGCAAAGAAAGGAATGGCATCCATCTGCAAGTCTGTGCATTGGGAGTTTAAGTGTGCATGTTTGGCCCTTAAATGCACACTTGATTGTTTTCAGGCAAAACCATCCATGAGCGTGCTGACAGGTGGATGCCATCCCTGTCCGTGCTAAAAACAGATGTGCAGGTCAGGAGTGCATGTCAGGAGTGCATGTCAGGAGTGCTTTGATATTTTCATCACTGGTGGGAAAATAAGATTTGTGTCATTAGCATAATGAAGTAAAAGCAAAGTGATCATTTTCGGCCAAAATCCACACCATCTGCACGCTGACAAGAGGGTGCCACTGCTGTAAGTGGTACCAGCAATGGAGCTGTATTTGGCTTGTGTGTCAGAATTTTGCAGGTGCTGTATCTGGCTTTAGAGCAAAGGCTTGCAAATGCTGCATCTAGCTTTTGTGGCTAGTGTTACATGCCCTGGCATCTGGATTTTGGGAATTCAAAGCCAAATGATGTGAGTAATGTAATTTAATAGCATAGATTCTAGAGAAGGGGATGGCATTTTCTATAGTTTTGACACCTATGGTAGCCCTACATAGACCCCCCTCCCTCCTCCCCCCAGCCTAACTGCTACCCCGGGCAAATGCCCCTAAGTTTTTACTTACCCCTCGGTGCAGATTCTGTCCAGCAGAGTTCACGGGCGCCATCTTCAGCCGATTCGGTAATCTTCGGGTCTTCTCCCGATGCATTGTCAATTTCTGTGAGTTTCGGCACATGCACAGTTGTCACAAAACAGAAAATTGCTCCAAAAGTGCCATATCTGCGCATGTGCAGTTGGAGCAATTTTCTGTTTCGTAACTGTGCATGTGACAAAACTCACGTAAATTGCCAAAGCGTTGGGAGAAGACCCAAAGATTACCGAAGCGGCTGAAGATGGCGTTAGTGAACTCAGCTGGAGAGAATCTGCACTGAGGGGTAAGTAAAGACTTAGGGGCATTTGTCCGGGGTAGCATATAGGCTGTGGGGGAGGCATGGGGGTCTATGTAGGGTAGGGGTTTTTTAACTGTAACTATAATAATCTAGCTAATTGTATCTGGGAACTGAGGTTTCCTAATTGCTCCAGCACAAAACAAAAACTGCAGTACTGTGTTGGCCAGTAGCAAAAATAACAAATAAAAAACAAACAAATACAAAAAGTATTGTAGAAAAGATACCTATACTGGCTAACAATAAAAATACATTTCAAGCTTTTGGGGCACCAAGGCCCCTTAGTCAGGCAAAATACCAATAAAAGCTAGAAAGGCACAGCTTATATACTGTTAGATCAGTAAAAGGTATTCATGGGCAATAAATTAGGAAGTTAAAGATAGATAGAGATTAAGGGGGTTATTTATCAAAGTCCCAATTTATCTCAATGGCGGCTGCTACAAACTCCACCGCAACCCGGTCGTGTTTTTAACGCTTATTTATTATTACATTTTCCAGAAAATCACCTTTTGCGGGAAAAGCTCAGATTGTCACGATATTTTTCAGAGTTTTCACCCGAAAGCTCCGAAAACATTGTGAAATTGCCCGAAACCCCCGACACAACCAAAAATCAATGGGACTGTTCCCATTGACTTTTATGCTACCTCGACAGGTTTGAAATGCCGTGTTTTTATATTCTGGCTTTTTAGACCTCGGGGTTTAATAAATTCCAAAAAATTTGTGATTTTTTTAAAAGTCTGATTTTATTAAAAAAATCACAAATTTTTCAGTTTTCGGGGAATTTCAGGTATTCGGAGCTTAGTAAATAACCCCCTAAAAGTAGAAGTAATACAATGAATTAGGGTGGGTTGTAAATAGTCCAGGAGTCTGGATTCAGTCAGGTCACATAGTCTGACCTGTATTATGTATTATCTCTACATTTAATCTCCATCTATTTGTAACTTCCTAATTTATTGCCCACGAATACCTTTCACTGATCTAACAGTATGTATGCTGTGCCTTTCTAGCTTTCATTTGTATTTTGCCTGACGAAGGGGCCTTGGTGCTCCGAAAGCTTGCAGTGTATTTTTATTGTTAGCTAATATAGGTATAATTTCTACAATACTTTTTGTATTTGTTTGTTTTTTTATTTACTAATTGCTCCATCAACTACAGCACATTAAATGGGTTTATTCATATTATCTGGATGGCAATTGGCACTGGTGGACGAAGTTTAAAATAGACCACATAATTACCACTACAACTATAAAGATGTTAGACGTCAAGATTTCAATAATGTTACATTAAAATCCTTGCTGTATATACATATTTACTACTTGCCTTTTGGAATCAACCAATGGACAAAATTTATCTGCAGAATCAGACCTATACATCTAATATCGCCTGGTATTGAAATTGGGAGCTTTTAACAGTGGATTCTATGACTCACTAATTTATATCTAAATGGGATTATATATATATATACTAGGGGCCCCTTGATCTAATCTGCATTGTCATTATTTTTATAGGTTAGGGTGTTTTTAATAATGCTGGCTAAAGGTATAATTGTTTTTTAATTGTAATTGACTTTTTCTTTAAAGGAGAAGGAAAGTCGTTTCACACTTGGGGGTGCCAAACGTTAGGCACCCGCAAGTGAATGTATATACTTACCTGAAACCCCGGGCCAGTGCTCCAATCAGCAGAAAAATGCACCGGCCCGGGTTATTCCAGCGAGCACCTCGGATCTCTCCTCTTCCAGCTTCTTTTTTCTTAAAATTTCCCAGGGCAGTTGCATGCGCAGTAAAATGGAAAAGCCAATTTTTTAGTAAAAGTTCAGCTTTTCACTCTAATGTGCATGCACAGCCGCAAGAAGAAGCCAGAAGAGGATTGCTCTGTGGTGCTCACTGGAATAACCCCGGGCTGGTGCAGTTTTCTTCTGATAGGACCACTAGCCCAGGGTTTCAAGTAAGTAAATACGTTCACTTTGGGGTGCCTAACATTTGGCACCCCCTAGTGTGAAATTACTTTCCTTTCCCTTTAACAATAAATACTGTATGCATGTTAAGTTAAGTCTAAGCATCTGGAGGTTTAGGTCCTTAATGTGTCTTGGTGTTGTTTAATAAAAGCCAGTGAGTTACTTTTTCTGCTGCTTGATTTGGGGATGATTTAATTGACCCATGCGGTGGAGTTTTATATGATCAGTAATTCTTTACTTTTTGGAAGAGCAGCATACACCTTTTTTTAGTTATATATTAATATTTCTAGCCATAAACAGGAAGGAAGAAATAGAAGTGAAAATGTAAAAACAGTGTTGAAGTAGGAAAAGGAAGGAAAAAAATTAACATAACAATACTTTGAAATGAAGATTTGTATGATAACCGTGTGTGGATTGTCCTGACATTTTTCGTACAATCGGTTGTTCAGTCGATTGGACAGGTTAAAAGATTTATATCGGGTACCGATAATATCTCTTCATCTATTGCCTATCTGACGACATCAATGGCAGACTTTCGTTTGATTGATGTCTGTCAACTAATGGCCTGAGCATCGTTTGATTTGTTCTCTTTGCTATTTTATTTTAATCTAAATGGTTAGTTGCTTGTCGGAAGATTGGAACGGATGTCCGTTCGTCCAATATAACCTAATAATCAGCACATCTATGGCCAGCTTTAATCTGTTCCTACCCACATTGTGACCCCGTTTTGAAGCCTTTTCTGTTACTTGGTTTGTGCCTGTCTGCCTTTTTGAATAACTCTCCCTTCTCCCTCAGTGCACTTTTAACTTTCCTCTGTTCCCCCTCCATTGCACCCACCATCTTGGATCTTCAGATGTAATGAACATGGTGCTGTGTACCTAAATGCGCATGCACCAATTTTCTGCCTTCCACTAGATCTGAGCATGCTTGAGATTATCATGCGCTGTAACAAATAGAAAAATTTACAGCACACAAGCTTGTATTCACACTAGCCATTTGGTGTGTATATGCCTCTTCTGCGTTTCACTTGTCACCATAGCAACCATCTTTGTTGCTATTTCTCCTTGTCTGTGAAAGCATGCTCACAAATACTTGATACTGTGCATGCACCAGTCTTGGTCTTGGTGGAGGAGCATTGAATTATGGATATTTCCATTAAAGAACTTAGCATTTCTTTTTGTATGTGGCTACAGATCAGGAAAACAGACTTAAAGCGATACTGTCATGGGAAAACATGTTTTTTTCAAAATGCATCTGATAAACTTCAGTTACTCTTTACTGCTGTACTGCTGTCACGACTGGCACCCAATACCAGAACAAGTGCCAAGAACCCTGGTCTCGGCTTCACCAGTAGTGTGACCACCGCTGGGCTTCGGGAGGAGCCCTCAGCTTACTTGGGTGCCACCTGGACTTAACGAGGGGTACAAGGCGACATGTTCTGGCTGGCAAAGGGGCACGGCTGTTAGCAAAGTCTTTTGGGCCAAAGGTCACGGTACAAAAGGATTAGGCAGAAGGATGGTCAGACAGGCTGGGTCGAGGCAGGTGGATATCAGATTCGTCAGGCAGGCAAGGGTCAAACCGGGTTGTCAATCAAGGGGTTAAGCTGGAAGAGTTGTCGTAGGCAGGCAAGGGTCTGGATACGGAATGCAGAGTAGTCAAGAACAGGCTGGGTCAAACACGGGTAATCAAACAAACAGGATTCAGATCAGATGCACAAGGCTCAGGAAACCACTAGAAACCAAGTTCTATCATGGGCATCTGTCTGCAGTCAGAATGGGCTTTATTGAGGAAAGAATTCGCGTCAAAATCGTGCACATTCGCGCCAAAACGCACTGGGGCAAACACGCCAGCGTGTTTGCGCTGATAAACAACATGCAGGCGCGCCCTAAGGAAGGCGAGATGGCGCAGGAAGAGGCCACACGGCGGTGCGGCGGGCGTCCCTGCCACCCCACTAGACCACCAGGGCAGGTAGGTTTTATTACAACTGCAAGTTGGAGTAATATCACCCCCTCCCTTTACCCCCCCCCCAGCAGCCTAACAAAAAAACAATGGGAAGGTAACAAGATAACAGCTCCCTAACACAAGATAACAGCTGCCTGGTAGATCTAAGAACAACACTCAATAGTAAAAGCCAAGTCCCCCTGAGACTGATTCAGTTACATTAAGTAGGAGAGATAACAGCCTGCCAGAAAGTAGTTCCATCCTAGTAGCACTATTAACTGATGCGTTTTGAAAAAAACATGTTTTCCCGTGACAGTATCCCTTTAAGTGCACCGATGACACCACTGGAGGTATGCTTCTAGAGGGGATTAATTCTTTAGTACCCTTTGCTTGTCCTTTAAATATGAAACCAAAATTCTATGTTTTATTAAAACATCCATCGTTGTCGGAGCAGCAACACAAACATGCAAACCGGGTTTCAATATAGAGTTTATGAAAGGGTATAGATTTTATAAATCTCAGTTATTAATTATATCTTCCTTGCCAAATGTGTTCTGGGAGACAGGAAGCATGCTCTGACACAAAATGCTGCTTCGGGATATCACTTTGGTACCAAAAACGCTTGGCTTCCATTCATGGCCCAAGCTGGCTCTATGTTATTCTCCATGTCTAAGCCTTGTTCCTGTATTTGCTTCATTTTTTGACCTTGTACTTGTTCTTGACTGTGACTCATGACCTTGACTGTACCTTGTTATTGGAATTATCTCTGCTGTGCTGAAAGTTCTATGGCCCCAAAAGGCAATATGCGAAGACTGGTGTCAGAAGGGGTCTCTTGCTTCACTAAAGAAGGTGTCCTCAGCAGTCCCAGAGCTCCTGCTTAACAGTGAGTTACAATTAGCGTGGGCCTATATAGAGCTCTCATGCTGCTGCTGTTCCAGGCACCTCTAAATGTATTTGAAGCACTTCCTTAATAATTCAAGATCGTAAAGGCTCAGCAAGTTCATCTATTGCAGGCTTAGCAGCCCATTTTGATGCTCTCCAGAGTGCTACTACACCACTGGTGTTACACATGCAGTGGTGTCTCATGCTGCTGAAGTCAAGATTCCAGCACCAGTGCATTATGGGGGGAGATTCAGACACCTAACACAGATGTTTGAATCATTGTAAGATTCAACAGTTTCACACAGAGAGGTTGCCTACTTCATTGCAATGCTTTCTGGGCTAGCCCCTGGCTTCTTCATTATGGGAATGGGACAAACCTCGTCAAAAATTCCACTGATTTTGTGTCTACCTTTGAGAGATCTTCAGTGGTTGTGGTTGCAAGATCAATGACTGATGATGTTAGCTGCTATTTTCATGGAATAATGATGCATTAGTAGCTGCTTTTTGATAAGGTCTAAACAAATGTTTTAAAGATGAGTTGTCCGAGTTGTCTGCCTTCACACTTGGAAGAACTGTGACACTAGAATGAAAGAGAGGCAGTAACAGAAGCCATGTATCTGTAAGCCTGTTCTAGTTCCAATACTCATTTTTGACTTTTTGGGTCACCCCCTCCAAGTTGAAGAACCCATGCAGCTTGAAGCTACTTGTCTGTCCTCAGAGAAAAAAACTCCTAGAAGATCCACTGGACTATGCCAATATTGTGGTAAGAGTGGTCAGTTCTGTCTAGTTAAGCCCAATTGTATTTCATCTCCTGTTCTCCTGGTTCTTGTGTATTCCATAACTAATAGTCCAACCTTTCTTACTTTGTGCTATGACAAGTTCTGTTATGTCTCATTTGAAATCCTGGCAGGGAAGGAGGGACTAAAACACTGATTTTACGAATTTTAACCACTACTCCACAGCTTACAGACAACATGCAGGAACTACATAACCCAAAATGCATTGCACTGTGATGTTCCTTTCCTTATTAAAATCGTGTGCAGGGAATTGTGGGGTTTGGAGGATGTAGGCTGAGGACAGCTGGCTGTTGATACCAAGTAGCAGTAGTCAGCCAGCTCAGCAAAGTAGTCAGAGAGATCAGCAGGAGAGCAGGGGGCTAGGCTTAGGGAACTGTCAGAAACAGTTTAAAATCAGTGTAAGACTAGCCCACCGGGATACCAGGAAAACTCCCGGTGAGCTCAGGTGTCAGTGGGCCCTCATGCTGCTAAACATTTGGCCTATTTCATGGTCATTCTTTATTTCTATGAGAACAAAAAGGCTAAATAGAGTATAGAATGTAAAAAAAAATGAGTGAGGAGATGAAGAATAATAGTACTGAGAGTGGACAACACTGTTGAAAAGTCTGCATATTTTTTAAATGATGTATATTGCAAAGTTGCTTGAAATTCTGTTTACTTTTCAAAAAGCGTTAGTTATGTTTTTTGGAGTTCCCCTTTAAGTATGTGAGTGTATTACAGGATATGACACTCCTTTTGCAGAGGAGATGCATTCTTATTTAAGCATTCCAGTGTAAAAGAAAGTCAAAGTCCTGTTAATGCCTGTACAGTAATTATTTATATTTGCTATATTCACAGTATTCTCACTTTTTGAGGTCAAGAAGTTGAATATTATATATGCTAAAAGGGGACTAAAGCAATTTATTGAAGATGTTAGCTTTTCATTTTCTTCCCTACCTTTTGGGATAATTACAAACTTAATGCAGTGCAATTTTCTATTTAATAAAGGAGTCCTTCACATTTTCTGTATATTGAAAGTAAATGTAATTCAAATAAAATTACCATTATTCATTGATTAAGCAAATGTAATTACTAAGTAAATGTAATTACTGTTGACAGCAATATCTGTCTGGCTGATTACTTTCTCGGCACATGAAATTTGTTTGTGATCCTAAAAAGTGGTGTAACAAAATAGGAAGCAGACCCCACAACCATTTAAAAGAAAAGTAGTATATTTGTTTTTTGGTATGTTAATGGTGTTTTACCTTCCCATTGTCCTATTGTTGGTCTGCTGGGAGGAAAAGGAGGGGTGATATCACTCCAGCTTGCAGTACAGCAGTAAAGAGTGACTGAAGTTTATCAGAGCACAAGTCACATGACTGGGAGCAGCTGGGAATCTGACAATATGTCTAGCCCCATGTCAGATTTCAAAATTAAATATAAAAAACTCTGTTTCCTCTTTTGAAAAATGGATTCAGTGCATGATTCTGCTGGAGCAACATTATTATTTTTGAAAAATAATACATGACGGTATCCCTTTAAGGAAAGGGGCAGGAGAAAAATGGAAGCCTACAAAGAGGTCACATTTCTAGACCTATTTGCAGTCTGCACTGTCTGCTTTTCTCAAGAAGTGTATGCACACTCCGTAAGATCATCTGAATGCATCAGTCTGTGCATGCACGTCCACTCAGTTTCCCACCGTTTAGAGGACCAAACACTGTTTAAATTAATATTTTATTATTCTCATACAGCCTTTGCCTTTCTGAGGATATTGAAAGTGTAGTTCATTGCCAGTTTGAGCCTGCAGGATTAGTGGAGGAGCATCTTAAACGGAGGGGTTGGGTAGGATCTATTGTACACATTACTTAATATAATAGTAATATCATAGCACACCCACCACTCTATGCCCACTTTTCAATATTGGTTCGATAGCTGGGCAAAAGGAGCAGTTTATTTATAAAGGGAAGGCTGATTTGTTTGCTCTTTTCATTGAGAACAGGAAGTAGAACGTAGAAGTATGTTCAGCACAAGCTATATCCATTGAACTGATGTTGAAAAAGGGGTGTACTGCCCCTTTAATAATGAGAGATCAGTTAGAAAATCAAACACATCATTCAACAAAAGGCAGTGGACATAGGCATCACAAACAAAGGGTTAGTACCGATACCCCAATCATTATATAAAGAGAGACTGTGGGTTAAGGCTTTGCAAGCACATCAGGAGTACTGTGGGAACACTTAAGGCACATTGCACACATTAAGGGGCCCATTTACTAAGGGTTGAAGTGAATTTTCGAATTGAAAAACGTAGAATTTTGATGTAATTTTTGGGTACTTCGACCATGGAATAGGCCAAAATTTGATTTGTATTGAAAAAACGTAAACTTCGAAAATTTAAGTACTGTCTCTTTAAAGAACTTCGACACTTCGCCACCTTAAACCTGCCGAATTGCTGTTTAGCCTATGGGGGACCTCCTATAAACTTTGGCTAAGTTTAGAGTAGTCAAAGTATTTTTTTGTAAAATCGTTCGATTCGAACAACAGGCAGCAGCACACCGAGTGTGCAGGGAGAAGGCCAGCGCACGCGGGTTTCGTGCCAACCACAACTGCCCCATAGATGATCACCACCAGGACCAGTACGGCTGCATCAAGAAGTGACTGGAGGAGAAGAAGAAGCTGGCTGTCAATCTTGCTGGCAGAGCAGAGCGCGGCAGACATAGGGTGGCCAGGAGAGATAGCCAGGGAGAAGAAATAAACTGCTGCAGGAGGGATGGTCGCCGTGTCGCCGTTTCTGAAGAGGACAGGAAGTGGAGTTTCAGAAAGTTATTTTTTAATAAAGGCTTTGCAATTTAAAATTTTAAAGTGTGTTGGTGTTTATATTTTGATGTATACTAACGAATTTTGTAAATAAAAATTTTGACGTTACTGGTCCTTTAACCGATTGATCGAACAATTTTTACTTAGATCAAAAACCCCGTTTTTTTCGAACTATCAAATTCGATGGTCGAATTTTGAAATTTTTTAACTTCGAAATTCGACCCTTAGTAAATGTGCCAGGAAATGTGGATTTCACACTTGGATAGTTTTTTAAAAAAAATAATATCTCTGGTTCAGGCAAGAAAGGGTTGAATGTTGTCATTATGTAAGAAACTTCAAAAGGCAGTGGTACACACACACAAAAGTACTCTTATTTGCTTCAGAGATTCTATGCATACTACAACAGACAGCAGCTGCAGCATAGATATTGGAAATTTGCTCTTACATTAATTTATTTTATTTAGTCCAAAAGGCAGCACATGCCTGGATAATAGCAATCTAGCCCCAAATCTGGTAGATCAGAAAAGAACACCCTCATTAAATGTTTATTTCAAAGCTTACATAGGAAAACACACATAATGCAAAACACTTTATTATGGTGGGAAATTTGTACTACCTTTCGGACTAAAAAAAAGGAAAATTTCAGGTAAGAAAATATTTACAATTTTCTTTACATCATACAGTCAGCACACGGGATGTAGCAAGCTAAGCATCTTGGGTGGGATCATAGAACTTTGAGAACCATTTCCAAAATTCTGCTGCCAAAGGCTGCATTCCGAGAGGCTGCTACGTCCAATTTTATTGCTTGGCAAAAGTATGCACACATGACCAAGTTGCTGCTCGACAGATGTCTTCAATGCATACCCTTTGCCCAAGAAGTAGACATAGCCCTTGTAGTGCGTGCCTTCAAATGTTCAGTGGGATCTTTCCCATCTAATTAATAAGCTAAACAAATAGTTTTTTTATTGCAAGCAGCAATTGTTGGTTTAGAGGCCTTGAGCCCAATTCTTTTTATAGGCAAACAGAACAAAAATATGTTTTTTCAATGTACACAGAGATACACCTATGTCTATCAAATTTTGTAGCTTAAAGGGTTTGTTCACCTTCCAAACACTTTTTTCAGTTCAGTTGTTTGTTCACTTTGGTACAAAAAATGTAGTGTTCTTAAGACCACTAAGACCAGGGAAAAATACAGTGAAATCATTAACTGCTCCCAAGGCTTAAAGTTCCCAGATTCTACTCATCAAGGTCAATGCTACCAAAAAGCTGTATTCCAAGAGAGACATCTGATGGGTATTGATTGTATAGGCTTGAAAGTGTGTGCACAAAGTGCTGAAAGCACAAGATTAAGATCCAGTGACACCACAACTACAGATACTTTAGGTTTCAGTCTGAAGACTTTATGAGTGGCTGAACTGTTATGTTCTTGTGAAGAATTGCAGAAAAGGCTTCATGGTGTTTGGTTTTAGGACTTTGGAAAAACCCTCATGTATGAACTGAAGAAAACATGTAGCGTTTCTTGCAAATAACTTCCTTTTTGTACACCATTTTTGATTCTGCACACTCTGCTATATATTGTACTTTATATATCAGATGGTGAAGATTTCTTTGGAAAAATAAGAGTTTCTACAACTTCATCCAAAATACCATGACCTAAAAGGCTTTCCATGTCAAGTTACAAGCTGTGAGACTCAGCCTGCTGGGGTCCAGATGTTTTACATCCCCTTGAAGAACATCTTCCCTGTTGCAAAGTGTCTAAAAGGTTCCTCTGGACAAATCCATCAGATCAAAGAATCACATACTCCTGGACAAGAATGAAGCAATCATGACAGATGCCTGATGCTGATGCTGCCTGATTTCCTGCAATAAGCTCTGAATCTGTGCTGTCCAACTTCTGTGGTACTGAGGGCAGGATTTTTTCTGGCCTACGTCGTACAGGGCCAATAATGAAAGCCAGTGTGATCACTCCCCTTTTAAAACACACCCATGTTATCACAAGAAATGTTAAGATGATACCCACATTAATGGAGGTAACACATAAAAAAAAACAAATGGTTGGTGTACAGTGCAGGAATATCACTCATGTGTACAAAGTTTATGTAATAGTAAAACATACCCTTAAAATCATATGCCTCACAGCAAACCCCAGAACACGATTAAACACCTTGGGGACCCCCTAACAAGTATTTTCAAATGCTAACAAACCCACATCAGGTTCACCTCCCACATGGCACACACAGGCAGCTTAGGGCAGAATATGGCACACACAGGTAGGGTAGAGCAGGCAGTGTATGGCACAAACATGCAGCATAGAACAAGCAGAGTATGGCACACACAGGCAGCATAGGGTAGGCGGAACATGGTACACACAGGCAGCACATAACAGGCAGAGTATGGCAAACACAAGCAGCATAGGGCAAGCAGAGTATGGCACATTAAGATGAACAGTATGTACTTTAAATGTACTCTAGATCAAAGCATCTAGGTACATTGGATTGTCCAATTTCCTCCGTGAACAATATAATGGTAGCTTCTTCAGACACAAGGCCATCAGATTCACCTGAGGAACACCACACTTCTGCAACAATTGGTTGAAAACTTGAGGATGAAGCTCCCATTTTCCTGAATTAAAGGACTTCCTGCTGAGGGCATCTACTTCAGAATTGTTCTCTCCTATGATGTGAACAGCTCTGTCCAATTCATAACTGTCCTGCATTCTATCATCAAAAGTGTGGACCTGGTATCTCTCTACCGATTCAGTTAGGACAATTTCACCACATTGTCTGATTCTGCCTGATTCTTTATTAGGCGAGCAAACTGAGCAGACCACTCTTGAGTTCACACAGAGATTGCATCACCCCCAAGCGATAATGTTAAAACCGCCTGTATTTCACACCTGGCACAGCAAAGTTTCGGACCTTAC
Source organism: Xenopus laevis (assembly GCF_017654675.1). NCBI lineage: Eukaryota > Metazoa > Chordata > Amphibia > Anura > Pipidae > Xenopus > Xenopus laevis. Next base: position 63,872,054 of record NC_054383.1, on the reverse strand, counting down.
TGGTCCTTTATCAAGCTGATAAAGTATACATCAACATATAAATAGCTTCCTTATATAGCCAATTTGCAATGCCCTCTAGTGGTTACAATGCAATTAAATACATTGTATTAAAAAACATATAGCAGGGTTTCACACCAATAAATAATGCCACAATACATCTGTTTATAACACAGGAGCTAAAGCCAAAGCCTTCCTCCAAGCCTTCTGAACTGTGTTTGATGCCCCCGGTCGTATTGCTAATGCCTCTTCCCAACTCCTACAGATCCGGCAAGGGAATCACAGTGCCAGTGAGTATTCCATTGACTTTAGAACTTTGATGGCTGAAACTAACTGGATTTATGAGGCTTATGGCAAGGCTTGTCAAACAGACTTAAAGATGACTTAGTCTCCAGGGATCTCCAGGGAGCAATTGGAAGACCTGATTGCTCTCGCCATCAAGGTAGACATATGCAGGCCCGGACTGGCAATCTGTAGGTTCTGTCAAATGCCAGAGGGGCAGCTGTAAGATGCCATAGACAGTCACTATGTAGTGGGCTGCTGGGGGGCTGTTTGGGCCTCTGTGTACTTGAAATGCACATGGCTCCAGGAGCATCTGATAAGTAGTGTAGCAGAAGCTTCCAGCCTGTTCTGGCACCGCGGTTTCAGAGACCGATCCTTCCCGTTCCTTCTTCGCCACCTCCTGTCGATCCCATGGAACCTATGCAGATCGGAAGGGCGCATCTTTCCAAACAAGAGAAACTTCGGAGATGTTCAGCTGGACTGTGCGGTAAAGCCCATTTTGCCAACAACTGTCTCTCAAAGTCGGGAAGATCCGCCTCGATAGTATTGGGGAATCTTATCTGGGTGGCATCCAGGTCTGAACACCCCGTCACTATTTAAACTGATCATAAGAACTTGGACTTCATCCAGACTCTCAAGAGACTAAAGTTTTGACAGGTGCTGTGGGCAAGAGAGCATTGCTTCCCTATTTCCACAATTGCCCAACTGGATTCTATCTGTCCAATTCTCTGCTCCTGCTAATACACCCATAGGTATGGTAGTTACGGCACCTGAATTCCACATCCCCATCCTCCAACAAAGCCACTGTTCCAAGCAAGCCAGGCATCCTGGTACCAAGAAAAGTTTGGAGCTTGTAAGTCGGCTCATCTGGTGGCCAACTCTTGGAAGGATGTTAAAGACTTTGTGGCGGCCTGTGCTATCTGTGCCTCTTCTAAACCTAGTCATTCTAGTCCATGCGATCTATTGCAACCTTTAGCCATTCCTTCCCATCCTTGGACTCACTTAGCTATGGACTTTATTGGCGAACTGCCACCTTCCAAAGGAAACATCGTTATATGGGTAGTTGTTGACTTCCCTCTGCAGTAGAGCTCTTTATTCAATATATCTTCCGACTTCATGGCTTTCCAGTGGAGATTGTGTCGACAGAGGTTCCCAATTTGTGTCCAAGTTCTGGGTATTGCTTTCCAATTCTCCTTGGCCTACCACCCTCAAACCAAAGGGGCAGCTGAGAGAGTAAACCAAGCACTGGAGCAGTTCCTGAGAAGTTACATATCTCTCTGTCAGGACGATTAGTCCAATCTACTTCCCTGGGCAGAATTCGCTCATAACAACACTTGTCATGTTTCCACTGGTTGGTCACCCTTCCTGAGCAACATCCTCAAGCCTTCCCTCAGCACTTCCTCTTGTCTGATGTCCCACCAGCGGATGATCATGTGGCCCACATGTCCACCATTGGGTCTGCTGCCAAAGCAAATTTGGAAAAAAGTGTTGTCCCACAAGGTCTATGCTGATCGATGACAAAAATCTTCTCCTATATATAAAGTAGGGGACAAAGTTTGACTGTCAACAAGAAACATTCATCTTAAAGTTCCTTCCCCCAAGTTTCCCCTTGCTTCGACCCTGACTATGATCCTTGCTGCCTGTCTACTGAACTTCTGCCTGAGTTTTGACTACATTTACTCCTGACCCCTTTGGCTACCGTGAACTTGGATTTAACCCTAGAGCTTCCGCCTTGGTCCGGATTTCTTCGTACTTGGAGCGGGAAGGCTCCTGACAGGTGGCCACTCTGAGTTGCCAATAGTTTAAAGATTGAAAGTTATCCCAATCTAACCATCTACCTTGAATCACCTGATCTGCCAAATGTACCCCCATCCTTGGGCTGATGCATCCAAAGTTATTACCACAAACTGTGAAGGGCAAAAGGATCTGCCCACCGAGAGTACCTAAGGATTCAGCCACAAACTGATCTCCCGCTTTAGTGTGGCAGTAATTCTGAATCTACCTATCCAATTGACTGAGAACTTCTTCTTCCAGAGGCCTCATGTGAGCTCTTGCCAAGGGAACTGCCTCTTTGGAAGCTGTCATAAGGCCTAGAACTCGCATGGCCAGAACTGAAAAGAGACCTCTGGTCTTTGGGAAGAAACACTTTCATCAGCTATAAGTTTAACACCAGACCTAATCTTACAAAGGTAGACGGTAGTTAATTTGATTTCTCTAAGTTTATAATGCAGCCATGATCCAATAGAACAGAAAGATCTCACTTTTGGCCAGATTCACTGATAAAAATTAAAAAAAGTTATCTTATGATTTATCACGTGAAATCTAATGGACGGAATTAAATTTGAGGAGAAAAAAGTTTGCTCCAATTCAGTTACAGTTTTTTCTATAGACCTTAATAGAGTTTTTTGTGTGATAAAAAGTGAGATGTTTTTCTGAATTGAACTGCAAAGCGAATTGAATCTCTTCCATGGGTTTTCACATGATAAACCCTTTCCTCACTGAATTGAATCTGAATTGAAGGAGAAGCCGCTTTAGTAGCCAGTCATCCAGACAAGGGGCCACAAACACTACTGCTGTCTGAGGACTGTTGCCAGAGCTAAACTCACCTTGGTGAATAGTTACTCTGGGTGCTGATGAAATCCCAAAGGGAAGCACCTATTACTGGAGATTAAGAAGACAGGAATCCAGAAAGACTGCAATTCCGAGAAACTTCTTGCTGGCTGAATGGGTAGCAAATAGGCATCTATTGTGACCATAAGATCACCTTCTTGGATAATTTTTATGCCTGATTAGTTGCCAAACTGAATCTCTCTTTTCTTATAAACTAAACTGGATGAGGTACTTCAAATATATCACCTGGCAAAATTGACCATCTGCCTTGGGAACCAAAAAACTTCCTGTTTCATCTGATTTACCTTGACTCTATGCAGATATATACATAAAAAACCCTTTTTAAATAATACTTCAAACCCAAGAGTCTGTTGTTGTTTTTGACCATATAGAAAAAAGGCCAGTATACAGTACTTCTCCCTGACTTCTGGAAGAATTCTTTTGGTTTTAATTGAGAGGAGTCCTTCCTGGATCCCACATCTCATAATGGGTTTCTTGCCCTAACAAATCTTCCACGGTTACCAAAGTCTCCTGTGTCTCTGTCCCTGAATGACCTTCTGTAAGAAGAGGACTGAGAAGGGGACTTGAATAAGGGAAAAAAATATATTTTCTGAATTGTCAGCTTGGCTTGTGGAATGTTTTTCCCCTTCCCATCCTATAGGCCACACTTTTCATCAACTCATCCAGAGATGACCCAAAGAGATGACCACGCTCAAAGAGCATCAAGAATAAGGTTTGTTGATGCCAAGTCCGCAGACCAGGCCATAAGCCACAAAGCCTTTCTACCGGCCACGGAGAGAGCTATAGTTCTAGCTCCCAGTTTCAAAGTGTCAATCATCCCATTGCATAAAATATCAGTAGAGTAGCCAGTTTTATCAGATGCAGCATGTCCAACAAGTCATCTATGAATGTATCAGCATCTATTTCTTCTTTTTTACAAGACTTTGAGACTGAAACCGCAGCCAAAGATGGTTTACAAATATTGGACCAGCAATGTAATATTTTTAGAGAGCACACTCAGCTAGAGTCCTGCAGCGGGTTGGGTACCCATGAATTACACGCAAAAAAAATGGGTAATCAGTGGGTTGCGAACTTTCTGGTGCGGGTATAGACGCAGGTTATCGGTTTCGTGGGTTTGAGGGTCGTAGGTCGGGTTGCGGGTCATATTAATAGCGAGTTTTACTCCTTTACATATGTTTTAAAAACTTTTTTACTGACCACATCTACTTCAAATGATGTCACTTCCGGTATACAATGACAGAACAGCGGGTCACGGATCAGGTTGCAGGTAAGGCCGGGAAGCGGGACCAATTGAGTAAAATGCGGGTTGCGGGTCGCAGGTCTGGATTGGGTTGGGTTTCAAAAATTGGTTCTCCGCAGGACTCTATACTCAGCCCTGTAATCCATGTGATCTTTTATCTTTTTTTTTATGCTAAGAAATCGTGACCACAGACACATCCACTTTAGGGGCTGTCCCACACCTGAGCTTCCTTAGCATTTACAGGAAATATTGATTTGAATCTCTAGGATTCTCTGGATTTCTGGATCTTGCCACTACTTTTACATTAGTTGTTTAATGAGAGGGTGTAAAGAAAACACTCATATGAAATATTCTACTTTGGACTTAGCATGAGGTGATGAGGAAGAAGAGGAAGATAAAGAAATCATCAAAATCTGAAGAGTCAACTGTTTCCATTAAACGATTAGTTAAAAAAACAGCCGAAGAAGTGTTAACAGTGGTTTTCATTAAACCAAAAAAATCATCCTCTTAATTCTAATTATTAGAAGCGTGAGAACAGCTAGCACAAGTGTCATGAGGAAAAGCTTCTGGAAGAGGTTGGCCATAACTATTACTTACAGTATGTTATGCCTAGATTACTCATGTTATGTCTTTTCTGATATCAGCCATCTAGGAAAGAAAAGAACACTCCTATTAATAGGGATGTAGCGAACTGTTCGCCGGCGAACTAGTTCGCGCGAACTTCGACTGTTCGCGTCCGCCGCAAGTTCGCGAACGTCGCGCGACGTTCGCCAATAGGCGTTCGCGTCAAAATCGTTCAACCATTCGACCATTCGGTCGCTAAAATCGAACGATTTTCGTTCGATTCGAACGAAAATCGTTCGATCGAACGATTAAAATCCTTCGATCGTTCGAATCGAACGATTTTCGGATGTTCGAAGTTCGCGAACAGTTCGCGAACTGTTCGCATTTTTTGCCGGTGTTCGCGAACGGCGTTCGCGAACACATACTCGGCGGTTCGCTACATCCCTACCTATTAATAACAAATTAACATTGCACCAGGAAAGTGCCAAAATGTATGTACCTTAGCAGACTTAAGCTGGCCATAGACGCAAAGATCCTTGAATCGTACAATTTTCAGACCGTGTGTGGAGAGTCCCGTCATTTTTCGTCCGGTGGAGATCGGTCGTTTGGTCAATCGGACAGGTTAAAAGATTTCTGTCGGCTGCGGATAATATGCATGTATTGCTGATCGTACAATTTTCAGAGGGAGACTGTCACTAGTTTTTGTCGGACATAGCTTTCGTACGATTGCTGTCAGGGACAGAACATCGGCTGATCTGTTCTTTTGTACTTTATTTTATCGGAATGGTTAGTGGCAGGTTGGGAGATGGGAAAGTCTGATCGTGCGTTGATTTGTACGATCGGATCTTTGCATCTGTGGCCAGCTTTAGAGGTATTCCCAACAGCCTGCAGGAACCATATGGAGAATGCAGGCACCTTATCTTATTCCTAAATGAATAAATAGGCACCTGAAGAGAAGCACGCCCCCTAAGAGTGCATGAAAGTGTCTCATTACTGCCTTTTGCTTTTTTTCTCTGCCACACAGCATTGTAATCTCCTCCAGCTCTGACAAAGCATGGGTCAAATCACATCATCAAGTTCACTTCTCATCAGCAAGAACAACGAGTCAGTGTACAGACAAGAGGTGAAATGGCTAATGGACTGGTGCGAAGTCAACAATTTTTCTATGAACACAAACAAAACAAAGGAAATAGTTGTTGACTTCAGGAGAACACGTGATGATCACCCTCCTCTATACATTAACAAATCTCCGGTGGAAATCGTCAAGAGTACCAAATTCCTTGGGGTACATCTGGCAGAGAAACAAACAATTGAGGAAACGGCACACAGAGTTGAATGCAAAAGGGGATTTACCCCTATGGATTTATTGTGTCAAACAAGCACAACGTTTCGGGGGCAGGCCCCTTCGTCAGGTGATGGCAGAGAACCTCTCCAGGACCCTTAACACCAGCTCTACAGTGAAGAAGGCACAGCAGCGTCTCCACTTTCTGCAGGAGCTGAAAAAAGCCTACCTCCCACCATCTATCCTCACTATCTTTTACAGAGGATCTATTGAAAGCATTTTATGCTGCTGTATCACTACATGGTATGGAAACTGTTCTGCATCAGATCACAAGATCCTGCAGCAGGTGGTGAGGACAGCGGAAAAGATCATTGGAGTCTTGCTTCCCGCCAGTATTTTCCACACTCACTGTCTCCAGAAGGCTACCAGCATTGTCAGGGATATCACCCACTCTGCACATGATCTCTTTACCCCTGCCATCCAGTAAAAGATACCGCAGTATTTGGGGGTTTGACCATCAGGCATCTCAACTCCAAAGGACTGAACTGAATATATTCATAAGGAACTGTACAAACCTCTGAAATACTCTCCATAAATGTATGTCTACCTTGCCCAGCAAGACCATGTACCTGCAAGGGTTGTTCACTTCAAAAACTCTCATTTAGATGCACCCAGTATAGTCTTATAGTCTTATGTATAGCACCATGGGTTCTGGAGGACCGTTATTTTGTTTCTACCATGTACTGTATATGGCTGAAATGACAATAAAATCCACTTGACTTGACTTGAAATGACTTGAAATGTCACACAGGAGATAAGATGCTGCAAAGTGGATGTTTTGAGACGAATGTCAGAATTTTATTAAAAACAATAACTTCAGGAAAGCTTTGTGGTCAAGTAGTTTAGAGTAGACATGTTTAACCATTTTGGAATTGGGAGAATGTGTACTTTCTGGGGTGAACTTACTTTTTTGTAGCTTTACATCACATAAATAGCAATAAATATTTTGATTTTGCAGTAGCTAAAATAACAGAAATGCTAGGTCATCATGGTTAACTTCATTTTGGGGCCCTAACATGCCACATACTTTGGTAAATTTATGCACAATGGAATAAAACTGCTCAGTGGAGTCCTACCATTGTTAGGGTGTTTAGTCGTGGTACATAATGATATATAGGAGATGCTGCAAAGTGGAAGCTTCTCAGAATATATATTGAAACCACTAACTTTATTCTGGTATAGACTATATAGACTAGTATACTGTATACTAGAAAATATATTTACCTGTGAGGTTTCGGGTCTGCGTTCTTGCAGGCGCGGGCGCGTTAGTGCGCGTCGGCGCGTGACGCTGGGCGCCGGCGACGGTCGCCGACGCAAAGACGCGGACGCGAGCGCCTGAGACGAACGTGATGTCAGCACGGCGACGCCGGCAGAATGACGCCAGTTGGCGCCAAATTGTCATTATTTAAACCTGGTTCTGATGGAGATGCATTGCCTGGTTATTAAGTTATCTAACTGAAACCCTAGCATCTCTTCTCTTGTGATTTCCTGTTGTTGACCTTCGCCTGTTCCCGGATTACGATTTCTGCTGCCTGTCTCGACCCTTCGGCCTGTCTCTCCGTTTACGAACCTTGCTGCCTGCCTTTTGACCTCGGACCTCCTGACCACGACTCTGCCTAATCCTCTTGTACCTTTGCTAATCGTCTCATTGGCTACTCTCCACAACCCTGCTCCCTGTTCCACTCCAGGTGGGTAGCGGTTGTGTGAGGCGCTTGTGGGTTCACTATCTACGGCTCAAGCTCCTTCTACGACTGGATTATACTGGTAAGCTTGACAGTATAACCAGGCCAGATGGATCCAGCTGAGGGAGCGTCTCCATTTGCCGTTTTGACCCAGCAGCTGTCCTCCCTTACGCAAGCAGTTCGGGAGTTGCAAAGTGGCTATTCACAGTTGCAGGAGCATATCAGAGCTCACCCGCCAGCTGTCCTTCCTTCCACGGCCGCTCCTCCTCCAGCTCTTACGGAGGTTCAGGTGATCACCTCGGAAATCTCCGAACCTAAAGTTGCCTTTCCGGAAAAGTTCGCTGGGGATCGGAAGGTGTTCCGGAACTTCAGGAGCAATTGTAAGCTATTATTTTCTCTTAAACCCCACACGTATCCCACTGAGCAAATCCGGGTTGGGGTCATCATTTCTTTTCTCACGGGCGAACCACAGACCTGGGCGTTCCGCCTCATGGATCGCCAGAGTCCTGTACTAACCTCGGTGGATTCCTTTTTTGATGCAATGGCGGTTATCTTCGACGATCCTCACAGAGCCACCACTGCTGAGGCTGCCCTGCGCGCTCTGAAGCAAGGGGACCGTCCTGCGGAAGATTATACGCTGGAATTCCGGCAATGGGCGGATGATACGGAGTGGAACCCAGCTGCTTTAAAAAATCAGTTCCGTTTTGGACTTTCTTCTGAGCTAAAGAATGAGTTAGCTCGTACGGGCATCCCTGATAGCTTGGAAGATCTCATCCTCATCTCCATACAACTAGATCGAAGGCTCAGGGAACGCCGGGAAGAAGAAAAGGCTGAGAAAGCAGGTCTTCTTCCTCAGACTTGGTTGTTACCGTCCGCTCCTCCTCCTGTCCGAATGCCCTCCATAAGTTCTCCGGTTGCTTCTTCGTCCACCTTCAACGTGGCTCCAGAGCCCATGCAGATTGGTGCTATCAGGTCTGCATTAAAACCTGAGGAGCGCATTAGACGTCGCAGACTTAACCTCTGCCTCTATTGCGGACAAGCTGGTCATCTGCTTCGTGGTTGCCCGACCCGTCCAACGGGTAAGAGGATTTTTGAAAAAGACTTTTCTGGGTGTCATGTTCCTGTGCCTCTCCTGACTATCTCTTTGTCTTTACAGTGGGGAGACAAGAGGGTCGAACTCCAAGCAATCCTTGACTCTGGGGCAAGCGGTTGTTTCTTGGACAATAGAGTGGTGTTACAATTCCAGATCCCGCTCCAGTCTAAGAAGAACCCTATAGCTCTTCGTGTGGCAGATGGTTCTCTGATTACTTCTGGCCCTGTGGTGCAAAAGACTATCTCACTTTTCGTTTTGTTAAATAAAGGGCATGCTGAATTCATGAATTTCGATGTGGTTTCTTCTCCTTTGTTCCCTATCATCCTGGGATTACCGTGGTTGCAGAAACACAATCCGTCTATCAACTGGGCTACCGGTGAAGTAACTTTTCCTTCTAACTTTTGTCGTTCCCAATGCATCCTCCCTTCTAATGGTGTGTGCTCCTTATCTCCTGTCTCCGAGACCCAAAATCTTCTTCCTCAGGCATATTGGGAATTTTTGGACGTCTTCAATAAAAAAGGGGCCGACAGGTTACCTCCTCATCGTATTTATGATTGTCCTATTAACCTTCTTCCAGGGGCTCAAATTCCTTTTGGACGAGTGTATCCATTATCTGAGTCTGAACTTTCGGAGCTTCGTTCTTATTTGGATGAAAATTTGGCTAAAGGATTCATTAGGCAGTCTTCCTCTCCGGCAGGAGCTGGAATTTTCTTCATTGAAAAGAAGGATCATTCTTTAAGGCCGTGTATTGACTACCGGGATCTGAACAAAATTACAGTCAAGAATCGGTGCCCACTTCCTCTCATTCCAGAACTTTTCCAACGCCTGTCTGAGGCTAAAAATTTTTCCAAATTGGATCTTCGGGGTGCATATAACCTAGTCAGAATAAGGGAAGGGGATGAATGGAAGACGGCCTTTCGCAACTCGTTACGGACATTTTGAATATTTGGTCATGCCCTTTGGTCTTTGTAACGCCCCTGCAACTTTTCAGCACTTCGTCAATGATGTCTTCAGGGACTTTCTTGATATTTTCGTCATTATTTATTTAGATGACATTCTCATTTTTTCTAATTCTTTGGAAGAGCACAGGTTAAATTTGAAGAAGGTCCTGACTCGCCTACGCACTCATCAGCTTTATGCCAAGATCGAAAAATGTGTGTTTGAACAAACTTCTGTAGATTTTTTGGGTTTCTTCATTTCTCCTCAGGGAATTCAGATGGACTCCAGGAAGATTTCTGCAATTCTTGATTGGCCGATTCCATCATCTAAAAAAGCTGTCCAACGTTTCATCGGTTTTGCAAATTTTTACAGGAAATTTATTAAGAACTTTTCTCAAGTCATTCTTCCAATCACTGAGCTGACTCGTAGCAATCAAAAGTTTTGTTGGTCATCTCAGGCTCAGGGGGCTTTTGAGAAACTGAAGAAACTTTTCACTTCTGGTCCAATTCTTCACCATCCAGATGTTTCTCTTCCTTTCACCTTGGAAGTTGACGCCTCGGAACTCGCAGTGGGTGCTGTCCTGTCACAGAGAACTGGGGTTCAAGACGATCTTCATCCTGTTGCTTTTTTTTCCCGTAAATTGGCCAAAAGCGAGTGTAACTATGATGTAGCTGACCGTGAATTACTTGCTATTAAGCTGGCGCTGGAAGAGTGGAGGTATCTTCTTGAAGGATCTAAACATCCGATTCTTATCTTTACAGATCATAGAAATCTGGAGTATCTACGCTCTGCTAAAAGGTTGAGACCTAGACAAGCAAGGTGGGCTTTGTTCTTCATGCGATTTAATTTTCATCTTACTTATCGACCTGGGTCAAAGAATGTTAAGGCAGATGCCTTATCCCGAATGTTTTCTCCTGAAGATGAGGTTCCTCTGGTTCCTGAGACGATTTTAAGCACTGATAATTTCCTCTTGTTGCAGTCTACTTTGGTAGATGGAATTAAAGATGCATCTTTAAACGTTTCCGAATCGTCACTTGTTCCCAAGGATGGGTTTCTTCTTCATCAAGGCAAGATTTTTGTTCCTGAACAAATGCGTCTAGAGGTCCTTAAGAACATTCATGACTCATCCAGGTGTCAAAAAGACTATCATTCTGGCCAAGAGATTGTTTTGGTGGCCTGGGATGGCTAAAGACTGTTTCAAGTTTGTCTCTTCATGTGAGGTTTGCACCAGATCCAAGGACTCTCATTCTAGACCTATTGGCCTTCTTCAACCTTTACCAGTGCCTTCTCGTCCGTGGGGGTCAGTTTCTTTGGACTTTATTTCAGAGTTACCATTATCATGTGATTGTTCCACCATTGCTGTTTTTGTTGACCGTCTAACTAAGATGGCTCATTTTAAGGCTTTACCAAGACTTCCTTCTGCCTCTGAGACTGCTGATACCTTTATTAAGGAAGTAGTAAGGCTCCATGGTCTTCCAGATGAGGTGGTGTCCGATCGAGGTCCACAGTTCACATCGCAGTTTTGGAAATCTTTGTGTGGAGCACTCAAGATTTCGGTGTCCCTGTCTTCCGCTTTTCATCCCCAATCCAATGGCCAGACCGAGCGAACCAACCAGACCCTGGAGCAGTATTTAAGATGTTATTCCTCGTACCTCCAAGATGACTGGGTTAATCTGCTTCCTCTTGCGGAGTTCGCTTACAACAATGCTCATCATTCCTCCATCCGACAATCCCCTTTCTTCGCAAACTATGGTCTTCATCCAGTCACCTTTCCCTCTGCCATTGTTTCTGATATTTTGGTTCCTGCAGTTAAGGACCGATTAACTTTCTTATCTAATAATTTTCAGAAACTTCAAGAGAACATGAAGCGGGCTCAACAAGGTTTCAAAGCATATGCTGATCGACGACGAAGAGGGGATCCAAAATTCAAGGTGGGTGACCTGGTGTGGCTGTCAACTGTTAACCTCAAGCTTTCCTGTCCCAGTAGGAAGCTGGGTCAACGTTTCTTAGGCCCTTTTCCCATCATTCGTCAAATCAATGCTGTGGCGTTCCAGCTTAAACTTCCAGCATCCTGGCACATTCATCCAGTGTTTCATACAGCACTTTTGAAACCGGCCTCAACGTTTCGATTTCCTGGACGTACGGCTCCTCCTCCGCTTCCTGTCGTGGTGGATGGTCAGGAAGAATTCGAGGTTGAAGAGATCTTGGATTCCAGGTTGAGAGGTAAACTTCTTCAGTACCTAGTTAAATGGAAAGGCTTTGGTCCGGAAGAGAATTCGTGGGAACCAGTGTCTAACATTCACGCTTCTGATTTGTTGGAAAAATTCCATGGAACCTATCCTGGTAAACCTTCTGGTGGTCGCGTCCTGAGGCCGCTCCTTGATGGGGGGCAATGTGAGGATTCGGGTCTGCGTTCTTGCCAGCGCAGACGCGGGCGCGTTAGTGCGCGTCGGCGTGTGACGCTGGGCGCTGGCGACGGTCGCGGGCGCGGAGGCGCCGGCGACGGTCGCCGATGCAAAGACGCGGACGCGAGCGCCTGAGACGGACGTGACGTCAGCACGGCGACGCCGGCAGAATGACGCCAGTTGGCGCCAAATTGTCATTATTTAAACCTGGTTCTGATGGAGATGCATTGCCTGGTTATTAAGTTATCTAACTGAAACCCTAGCATCTCTTCTCTTGTGATTTCCTGTTGTTGACCTTCGCCTGTTCCCGGATTACGATTTCTGCTGCCTGTCTCGACCCTTCGGCCTGTCTCTCCGTTTACGAACCTTGCTGCCTACCTTTTGACCTCGGACCTCCTGACCACGACTCTGCCTAATCCTCTTGTACCTTTGCTAATTGTCTCATTGGCTACTCTCCACAACCCTGCTCCCTGTTCCACTCCAGGTGGGTAGCGGTTGTGTGAGGCGCTTGTGGGTTCACTATCTACGGCTCAAGCTCCTTCTACGACTGGATTATACTGGTAAGCTTGACATTTACCCATGTTGTATTCCAGAGAATATACACTTTACAATAAAGTGCTGATACAACTACAGTTGCCAGCTAGCCGGTATGGTACTGGCCTGGCCAGTAACAATTATGCTTTATATTATTAATAGGGGAAAAACATAAATATATGGGAAGGTTAAAACACTAATTAAAGAAGAAAAAGATTATTGTGCTGAACACAAATCCAAATGGAGGCATCTCCCAGTAGTGTAGAATCCGCAGCTTCATACACACCAACGAGGAAGAGCTTTTTGAATCTTTGCAACTATACCACTGGTGATACAGTATGGGAGTTTTCTCTTGTGTGCTCTCTTTCTCTTTTTAAGCAAATAAATATATAGGAAGGCTGATATCTTTTCCCATAAAAGGTGGCAGCTCTAGATACAACCCACAAGTGAGCAGGTCCTGCAATGCAAAGACACACCAGAAAACAGTGCAAACAACCGCATAGACCCAAGCCTGCTACAGTCCATGCAAGGCTAGAACTAAACTTGCAATCACACACAAACTAATGGCTACTGAACCAACAATAGCTGGTGCCAAGTTCAGTTTCTACACATGCAAACTGCTGATGCTATGCTACTTGCAAGTGGTGTACCCAGGGCCTCCATCAGGGGGGGGACAAGTGTCCTGGGCCCGGGCATGAAGGGGGGCCCGGCAGTACTGCAGTTTTGAAAAGAGTTGGGCCCCCCTTGAGAGCGCCAAAGCCGTGCGTGCGGCCAACCTGAACAGCCGAAATGCGGAAGTGCTAAAGGACCCGAAGCCACGTAAACAACCGAAGTAGAACTCCTGAATCGTCGAAAACAGCCGAAATTTAAGTCCTGAAGCTCTGAAAAGACCCAAAGTCACGAAAAGTAGGCGAAGTTGAAGTGTTGAAGCCACAAGTTCAATTCTACTGAACACCAATGTGGGTTTTTTTTTTATCCCCTGGCCACCAATGTATTATTTTAATATTATATAGGCACCTGCCACCAATGTTTTTTTGAAAAGAAATTATAACATGTAAGGGGGGCCCTGGCGCCAATGTTTTTTTTAAAAAATATTTTTTTTGGGGCCCCAATTTTTTTTAACTTGTAAGGGGGGCCCTGGCGCCAATGTTTTTTTAAAAAATATATATTTTTTAAAATTCTTTTGAAATGTTAACTATATTTTTATTTGTGCTGGGTCAAGGGTGCACCTGAGACTGGGAGAATATAGAAATCAAGCAAGGCATTTTTATGCTTGGTAAGGTTCATCATGTGCCAGTGGCACCACTGCAGCACACCTGACCCAGCTTAGAAAGCACGAGTGCCTGGATCTGCATGAATGTGGTGGCAGATTCTACTAATGCCTTTAAAAGTGGTTTGGATGATATCTTGAACAAGCATAATATCTAGGCTATTGGGATCGTAGTATCTACAGTTAGCATAGGAATTGGTATATATATATATATATATATATATATATATATATATATATATATATATATATATATATATATATATATACAGCATGTGAATATATAGATTGTCCTATAACTATGTAACTTCTGTGTCAAATGGTGTGCTACCAACTATTTAGTAAAGGGTGTCAAAAACTTTGTCAGTATAATGTTTTACAGCACTCCTCTAACATACCTCCCAACACTTTGGAAATAAAAAGAGGGTGATTTTTTGACCACACCCATTTTTGTGGCCACACCCCCTAATTACCATGTTAATTTTACAAAATTTGGCAGGTTATGAAAGTATGAACATATTTCTGTGTTTTTTTTCCACTTATTACAGTTTTGCTAATATAGGTGGATTGCCCTTTAAGCTGTGAGTCTAACTTTTCCTAAGGGACCTGTTTTCTTATATTGTTATTATATTATATTATTTATTTGCTTATCTAGAATTTGTTAAAAAAGTATCTTATCTTCTGCTGTGGCTGTTCTTGGCTCTCTGCCAAAAGCCAATTAAGTTAGAAACTTTGTTTCTTTTTCTGGCTGTTCAGTGCAGAGAAAAACGGGACTTTCAAGTACAAATAAGGGACTGCGGGTTGAGCTGTCAACAGAGGAATTGTCCCTCTAAAAATGGGACAGTTGGGAGGTATGCTCTAATATTCATAAAATTGTTTTAGTATTTATCAAGCTGAATTACAGTATGACATACTTCACATTCCCATATATCACATCCTATACTGCCACCGTGTGGTCAATTTTAAAACAATGTGCCAGGAATGTATCCTTCTAATACCATTCACATTTTCAATTGCTAAATGCAGTCTACCAGACCATCATTGCCCTCTTCAAAAGGTCCATTTATCTGGCAAAAGGTCATCTCAGTTTAATTCTATCATCTATAAATATAATAAATGGCATACTCTAAAATCTAATAATAGGTCATGTTCGCAGTTCAAATCATGGAGTTTCAATGTCTCTAAACTTCTAAAAACATTTGGACTCTTGGGTTTCTTGTCTCTGACTGGCCAACATGGAGCAGGGGGTAATTGCAATAATACATACATAGTTGCAATACAGATTAAGTGTGTTTAGTGACAAGGAGACAAAAGGATGGAGGTCCCTACCCCGTGGAGCTTACAATTTAAATGGGAGGGTAACTTACAGACACAAATTTGAGGAATATTAAGTGCTGTAGGTTACCATGGGTGCCACTGCCATATAAGTGCCAGTATCCAAGTTCAGGTGTTAAGCAAGTGCTCCAAGAGGTTGTCTTTGAATTTAGTTCTGAAGACATTGGGAGGATTCTTTTTCTGGGGAAATTCAGGAAAGGCATTCCAAATATAAGGAGCAGCAAGACAGAAAGGTTTGATGCGGGAAACAGCAATAGTATTGGGGGGTTTAACAAGCAGTTGCTCTGAGAGGAGCGGAGGATTTGGCCAAGAACATATAGAGAGAGAGAGATGAGGTGTAGTTGGGCACAGAGGAGTGAATGGCTTTGAAGGCTATGAGGAGGAAATTGTACGTTATTCTTTGTTTTATGGGAAGCCATGATAAGCACTTCAGCAGTGGAGGTGCCTTTTCTCTTTTGGATGAGAGGATAATTCTGGCAGCAGTATTTAATACAGACTGTATAGAGGAGAGATGGGAGTTAGGAAGGCTAGTTAGTAGAAGGTTACAGTAATCTAGTCAGGATAGGATAAGAGCATGTGTTCTGTCCTCCCTACGTATTACCCTGGGGCAGTGTGTAGTCTGACATGCAGCTAAACCTCCCCACACTGCAATAAAGAGACTGAGAACTGAAGTCTGTAGATTTTACTGGATGGCAAGGGGAATAGGTGAAACTCTAATAAATAACAGAAAATATAATAAGTATGTTTGCAATGAACAATATACAAACATGTAAAGGTGAACATATAACTGCAGCATCAAACACTAGTTGGCATGAAATGTCTATGCAGCAATATCTCTGGGAGTGCTGGCAGCTGTGGAGGTGATTTCGTGCAACTTTGAGTCTATTTGCTTACCAGTAGGTTTCACCGTGGAAATGATGCCCATAGACTTGTATGGTGGCGTGCAAAAAAAGACATGCATCAAAAAAAAAAAATTTGCCGTGCGGCAAAATTTTTTTGTCGCCCATAGACTTTAATGGGCGGCATCAACATTTTTTTTGCCGAAACGGGTCAAATTCGCCCATCCCTGCTTACCAGCGATGCTACCATGAGGAGGAAATTAAACTGTGTGCTTCCACAGCATGGCTTGTAAAATGGAGTCTTAGCTCCCACAAGGCACTGTGCTGGGTCACATGGTAAACTACATGGTACCCGGATAAATCCAAATGCAGTTCTGCAATGAGCCATGTTGTGGTGCAGAATAAACATGAAATGGCCTTGTGCAATTACAACAAGTGTCCAGCGGAGGGAGCTCCCAGCAAATGAATTGTGAAATAGGATAGCCTGGTAGAAGCTTATGCTGGAGACATGACAGCATGTAAGAAAAAGTGACAGGTTTTGATAGTGGTGTTAGTATGATCAGAGAAAGGAGTCAAAGATTATCCCAGAAAGCATGCTGAATTGACAGGATTAATGAGCATGGCACCAATAGAGATAGTAAATGGGGGAATAGTATTGGGTTTATGTGGAAAGATGTTTAGTACAGTTTTTGTTTTGTTTTGGTTAGGTTTGATGCGGCGCTGGTTCAGCCAGTTGGAGATTGCTTGGAGGCAGTTACAGATCTGTCCCTTGGTGGCAGAGCCTTGTGGCACACAAGACAGTGAATGATTGGTTAGAAAGGTAAGAAGAGAGCCAAGATGCAGCCTGGTTATGGATACCAAGGGAATAGAGAATATACATCAGGAGAGTTGTCAGCCAAAGTAATTGCAGATGATAGGTCAAGGAGGATTCAGCTAGAAAAGTGACCTTTGGCTTTGGCAACCTGGAGATCATTTGTAACTCTGCACAAATCAGTCTCAGAAGAGCAGACTGGAAACTAGTTTGCAGAAGTTCAAACAGATTATGGGTGTATACAAAGTTAGTTATACGGGAGAACAGAAACATTTTGTAAGTTTAGAGGAGTTTAGAGGCAGATTAATACAGGATGGAAGGAGGAGCTGATTTGCATTAGTAGTAGGAATCTGATTATATATGGACTCTACTTTGCCATCAAAGAAATCAGAAAAGTCTTGAGGAGAGTGTGTCAGGTTGACCAACACTGTTTATGAGGGACGGAGAAGAGTACTGAACATAGAAATAAGGTGTCATGGGTTGGATTTGGGATTGTTTATAAGGGTAATGTAGTATTCTTGCTGGGCTTTCAACAAGACTGAATTGAGGAATGACAGTAGAAATTTATAATGAATAAAGTCTGCTTGTGTACAGGATTTCTTCCACGTAGGTTCAGCAGATCTTGTACAGGAACATAAGAACCTGGTTTGTGAATTCAGCCAGTGTCATGGGTTTAGAGTACGAGTATGGTTAGCCTGTAAGGGGGCAAATGAGCCAATGGTGGAGGCTAGTATGTGATTATACTCACTTACCAGAGTATCTGGATCAGACACCTCCCTAAAGAGAGACTGAATGAAGGCCGAGAGGAAGATGTATTCTGTATTCTGAAATAAGACTGTGGGGGAAGGAGCAGATGGGGAAGGAGAGTGAGAGATGGAAAATGATGATCAGAAAGGGGGAAGGGGGTTAATGTTAAAACCAGAAAGTGGCCCACCCTTATAGGTAGGGGTGTTTGACAACAGCTGGAGCTCAAAGGAAGAGGTTAGGTGGAGAAAATGAGAGGGCCAGGGTTACATAGCATCATTGATATGGAAGTAATCCCCAAGGATGATTGGAGGGGAGGGTCTGTAAATAACAGCCACCCGTAAAGAGAGAGTATGGATCTGAAGGGCATGCACCTCAAAAGAGTTGAATGAGGAGTCTGGAGGAATAGGAATAGATTTGAACCTACAACGAGAGGAGGGGAGAATTCCAATGCGGCTTTCAATGGTTCGGGGGTGTGAGAGTAAGTCCAGCCTCAACAGTGGTATCATGCTGTGAAAGCCAGGTTTCCATTAGTGCAAGAACACTAAATGATTTAGAGCAAAAATTATTTAGAGCAATAAATATGAATTTGTTAGTTAAAAAGCGGATGTTAAGAATGACATAAGAAAACAGAAGACACGAAGAGGGAAGAGTTGGAATCTGAATAAGATTAGAGAGAGTAGAGGAACAAGAAGATTTAAGCAAAGAGGCAGGAAACCAGGATGAGTATAAGTTGGTATGGAGCAGGGCCCAAGGTTTGGAGAAGACATGACCTGCAGCCAGCAAAAGTAGAAAAATGATTGAGAAGATGTGGGAAG
Source organism: Xenopus laevis (assembly GCF_017654675.1). Classification (NCBI taxonomy): domain Eukaryota; kingdom Metazoa; phylum Chordata; class Amphibia; order Anura; family Pipidae; genus Xenopus; species Xenopus laevis. The sequence continues at coordinate 63,853,528 of NC_054383.1, read as the reverse complement.
AGGATTTGAAGTGGCTGCACATCCGTGTATTGTTAGTAACAGGAGGGAGGACAAAGGTGTTGTAAGCAGTTGTAAAGTGTATAAGAGCTGGAGTATGTGGATGGGAGCAGGGATGAAGATATGTGAATAGAATACTGACAGACAATAGGAGGGTTAAAGGAAGTAACCACTTTTAGGGAGTACTGTGCATGCAAACAGTACAAATGTGATTAGCTTTGCCATTGCTGTACTAATAGCAGATGGGTAAGATCAGCAGAAGTACCTCACAACGTCTTCTATGATTTTAATCAGTCCATTTATTGTAGTAAAATAGTTCTTCATGTTGAACTGCTGCACACAGGTCTGGGGAATCACAACTGATTCTAATTGATAAAGCACCAAACTGATCACTAGCTGTGACAGAGAATGAGAGCAGAGCAAGACTGCCGATAAATACAGAGATAAAGTGACTTACAAAATTTGTTTGGAGAGGAGTAAAATGTCCACACTACAAGACTACAGGGAGAACACAGACATCGGGTCCACAGCAGTGATGGAAGTGAATGCAATAGCAAATTTACCAATAAAAGTACAAAAAATACAGACAACAGGGCCACAGCAGTGAGGGAAGAAAATGCAATAGAAAATGGGCTATGCCACGGTTTAAGGTTTTTTTTAAAATTTATGTGAACAAAGCACCAGGGCCAAATGGTATACACCCTTGGGTGTGGAGAGAGCTTAGTTCAGTTTTAGACTGGCCTCTATTTCTAAGTTTTGCTTTTGTCTGGTATGGTATCTTTGGAATGGAGGAAACTAAGGTAATTCCTATATTTAAAAATGAATTACACTCAGCTTGGCAAATATAGCCCAGTAACTTTAAGCTTGTTAATTGAGCACATTCACAATTATGCTCTGGAGAATTACTTTATGATCAATAATCAGCTTGGCTTTATGATGGATAAGACATGTCAGACAAATTTGATTGCATTTTATGATGAGATTAGTAAGCAGCTGGACAGTGGGGGAGCAGTAGATGTGATCTATTTGGATTTTGCCAAAGCGTTTGATACAATGTTCCACAAATGACTAAACTAAGGTCTGTTGGTCATAAGTGTTGTTTGTACATGGATAGGAATCTGGCTACATCAGATCAGTTACACAAGGTGGCTGTTAATGGTACATTCTCTACTTGGAGTAAGGTTCTTAGTGGGGTCCCCCAGGGTTTTGAATTGGTCCATTTTATGTAATGAATTAACAAAACTAGGCAGCCCAATTAATTCCATCCAGCATGTGGAATCCTTACAGCAGGATCTAGACAAACTGGCAATTTGGGCAGCTGTTTGTGTTAATAAATGTAAGGTCATATAAAAATATCCAAGGTACTTCTACCCTTAATGGGACTGCACTAGGCATATCCGTAACGGAAAAAAAACCTTGACCTTCTTATAGATAATAAACTTGACTGTAGCAAGCAATACCAGTCATCAGATGCAAGGGCAAATAAGGTTTTCAGCTGTATTAAAAGGTTCACAGAAGGGGGTTATTCTTTCATTTTACAGAGTGCTCGTACAGGCCCCGTCTGGAATATTCCATGCAGTTTTGATCTCCAGTGCTCAATCTGGATATTTTGCATTAGAGAGGATCCAGAGAAGGGCAACTAAGCTGGTAAAGGATGTATAAGGTCTCAGTCATAAAGAGCTGTGAAGTTGGTACATGGTATGGCAAGTCTCAGTTATTAAGAAAGACTGACTCTTGACTCTGCTATTCGCTGCCTGCCCTGATCTTTTGCCTGGAAAGGACTACGAAATTTCTTAACTCTTTTGATACCACGAATTGGACTTTCGACATACATCCTTGGTCCCGACTTCCACCTTACAAGAGCCGCTAGGCCCTGACAGTGACGGAGAGTAATCATGGGCACAATTTGAAATTTAGGGAGAAGTTAATGGGAAACAACACACTGTCCTTTGGTCAGAAGGACATGGAAATATGGATGTTCTCAGCAAGACTTGTTAGAAAGGAGAGTTTTATTAAAAGATAATAAACTACCTGACAATTTCAAAATCTCTAACTCTTTTTATGTTTCCCTTTTAAAACCAGCTTCACAAGTCCGTCAACAGTCTGTTCCTCCCCCAGTGTTGGTTGAAGGTCAGTCTGAGTTCAAAGTCCAAGAGCTCCTCGATTCTCACCTAGTGCGAGGTAAGCTTCAATATTTAGTTAAATGGAAGGGCTACGTCCCTGAGGAGAACTCTTGGGTTCCAGTTAGTGACATCAGAGCTGACCGTCTCAGGAAACAGTTCCACCTAAAGTTTCCTAAGAGACCTGGGGGTCCAGTGGCCCCCCCAAAGAGGGGGGGTAATGTAATAAAAGTTACTAACCCTGGTGGTCTAGTTGGGGAACGCCAGGGACGCCTGCCGCCCCCTCGGCGGGGAGGCCCGCCACGCAATCCTCTTCCGTCTTCCTAAAGCGCGCGCACCACGCGTGTTTCCTTTTTAAAGGCGCATGCGCACTGATGTAATGATGTCAGCGCGCAACTGGCACGAAATTCAAACGTTTAAAGGGACATTCAGGTTTAGAATCGTTGCCCGTTATAGGAGTTTATTCCTGGTGCTTCTGAGCTTTAAGCTAAACCTGTATTGAACCTGTTAGTGATTCCTTTTGTGACCCCTGCCTGGCTTTGACGATTCTACTCTCTGTATCCTGACCCTTGCCTGTTTACCGACTCAGATTCTGTTTAACCCTCTGATTGACTTCCTGGTTTGACCCTTGCCTGCCTGACTACGCATATTCTCTGCCTGCCTCGACCCAGCCTGATCTGACTACTCTATTGCCTAACGCCTTGTACTACGACCTTCTGCCTAACAGTCGTGCCCCCTCTGCCTATCCAGAACCTCTTGCCTTGCACCTCTCGTTTAAGTCCTGGTGGCATCCAAGTTGCTGTTGGCTCCTCCCGAAGCCAACGGAGGTCACACTACAGGTGAAGCACGAGTCGAGACCAGGGTGTTTGGCATTTGTTCTGGTGTTGGGTGCCGACCGTGACAACTGGTTAGGTGGATCACTGCCCTACATTATAGCCACCTGATGGTGCTTTCTCTAACTACAATATATACTACAGCCTACAGATGGTGATTTCTCCAATTGCATATTCTTCAATTACATTCTACTTTATAACCAACAGATAGCGATGTCTCCTCTTGCAACTCCTGTTTTGATACTCGAGTTAACCAATATGTTGTGTTAATAAAAATGTGGTTACATGTATGTATAGTTAATAAATTACTTTTTTATATTTATGGCCATTTTATATTGAAATGTTATTTGTAATTGATTTTAGCTAATTGATTCATGCTAATGGCATGTTGTTTGTGACTGTAACAGGGGGCTCATTTTTAAATCTTCAATTACATTTTTCACTGAGGGTGCTTCCATCATTTACAACATAAGTTGACCCTCTCTAGAGTATTTGGGACTTATGGGTAAAGTAAGCTGAACCCCTGATCTATCCTTTATGGTGTAATTTCCTTTGGTTTCCACTTGACTGATGTTACATTTATCCAATGGGAATGACTTCTGTCATAATTGAATTCCATCCCCATTTACTTCCCCATTTCAACTGATAAAGAGCACATTCAAGAGCCTACTCTATACAGCAGACTCTTGAAAAAGTTGGGACACAACGAAACGCGTTAAAAAACAGATTTAACATACTTTATTGATTAGTGTTTATGTTTATTTGACTAGTGAATTAACCGTATGGCAATGCCCTTTGATCCTTCCCAGGAGTACATAGGGAGCTAGCACTCAATTGTTATTAGCAGAATAAAAATATGGAACAAGGCCATCTTGGGCATGGGAAGCTTACTGCTACACAGGTGTTTTGTTACTATGTAAGTCATGTGAGTTAGTGACAGCTGTCAAGGACAGCGATAGAGATAGTAATCTGACAGGCTAGGTAATAGGCAAATACTTTGACAAGCTGACCTAAGCAGGTGAGGTTATCTTTGGCCAGCAGATTAAGAAATCCCCAGTGGCAAGGCAGTGTACTAAGCTGCCAGTCCTCTTGGAGCCATCATTGTGAAGAGAAGCCAGCCCAGGATGGATTTTTTGCTAAATACACACTGGGTCCCTCTCATGCCAGAGTTAAAAAAAAAGCCTAAGAACTCAATTTCACATATTCACTTCTTTCAAACCAGCTCACATTTTGTCCAATGGACAAGAATCTAAAATAACTGAAATTCTGTTAATGGGTAAGTATTGGTGACAGCAGGTGTGGTCTTACTTCCCCATGAAGCAGGAAAAAAACCTGCTGGCACCACACTTCACTGACACCCTTTTTTGGAACTTTCTGCAGATAAAAACAGACAGGAAACCTGCACATTTTAGAGCCACGGCCAGAGAAAATGAAGAGTAAAAGAATACTTTTGGTCAATTTCACCCAGTCTTCTCCTAAACTAGCCCATGTTCTGTCCATAAATAGAGACAAATCTGTCTCTTGTGTACACAAAAACATTTGCACAATCTGGTGCCATGGTGAAAAAATCCTCACCATACATTTCACATATCTGGTTGCCAGAATAAAAGAAGCCCTAAAAATTCAAAAGCTGGCCCTTGTTTGCACAAAAAACACTCAAGAGCGAAGTGGGCTTTTCTAGCAAAAATTCGCCAAAATGACAAATTGCATCGACATCTCCAATTGACTAAAAGGCAAAGAGGACATTTCACGAGTGAAAAAGCTTAACACTAGAGAATTTTTTCGCCGTTTCGCCAGGTGAATTTTCTCTCAGGCGAACAATCAATACTCCACAACCATTTGAAGCTAATGCCAGCTTTGTTTTAGGGTGGGCCCATGTCTAGGACAATAGAAGATCTCTTTTGTTTTTATTTTTCTTCCTTGGACATTTTAATAATATGTGGCAACATTTATAACACTGGGTGTGACATGTATAATGGAAATAGCTTTTACTTAATAATGCATTGTTGTATATTACATGTGGCAAGAAGTGGGTAGAGCTTCTGCACCTACTCTGTGTAACTTAATTGTCCAGACTGGATCCTCCAGATACTGTCACCACATCAGCCCTTACGCAAGCGGTGAACCTACAAGTAGATTTGTTTTATGGTAATTTGTTTATCTTTCGCCATCCTATGCCTTTTGGCTGGATAGAGTTGACAAAGAGGCCCCCTAGCCTGTAGCAAAGGGGGGTCTGAAAACCCTTGCCTTCTGCGGGCCTTTGGCTCATGAAGTCTGGGTTAAAGGGGCCTGCCTTAGTCCTTGGATGAAGGCAGGACTGAAGACTCTATTTTATTCAGGGCCTTTTGGCCAGGTGACCTAAATTTGGACTTCCAATCCAAGGGGGTGGCAAATGTTAGGGCACCCCCAAGGATAGTAATGACTTACCTGATACCTGCTCCAGTTATAAGAAAACTGTACTGGCCCTGGGCACTTTCTAGCAATCGATCCTCCTTCTTGCTCATACGTAAGTGACCTGGCCAGTGCTGTTTTCTGCTAATAGCAACACTGGTCCAGGCTATCTGGTAAATCATTACAATCTTTGGGGGTGCCCTAACATTTGGCACCCCCCTTTGATTGGAATTTCTTTCTTCTTTAAGGCAAAATCATTTAGCCCCCCCGTTTTTGCACTGTATGTTTTTAAATGAAATTGCATTTTTTGGAAGCACTGCTCAGAGCTTCAATAAGGTCAAGCAGTGAAGGGAAGACTAACATACTTAACAAAATTCTCTTTTCCTGAAGTTCCTCCATGGCAGCAATTAATGGGTTAATTTCCCTATTATGAGATTGGACAGGCAACCAATTACAGAAGATCTAAGAACTCACCCCCAACCCCCTTTCTTCGTCTTTGTTTGTAGTCCGAGGGGTGGGAGTATTTGCTGCCATGAGGAATTCCAAGAAAAGAGAATTACAGTAAGTAGTATGATAGGAATTCTTCCTTTCCTGGACTCCCTCATGGCAACAACTAATGGGAACTGAAACACATACACCACAAACATATGCAATAACTAAGTGTACTGAGTAGAAGCCATATCAAGCGAAAAAGAAAATTATCAGCAGAATTCACTTCCAGCTTATAATGCTTCAGAAAAGTCCTGGCTGACTGCCTTGCAGATAACGGTAGTAGGAACCTTCTTCTTTGCTGCCCAGGATGTTGCCAGTGCTCTGACAGAATGTGCCATAATCCCTGTTGGAATCTCCATCTTCTGCTCTAAATAAGCTATCTTTATAACAGAGCTAGCCATCTTGCTAAAGTAGCTTTTGTAGCCGGATGACCCTTCCTTATTCCTGCTCGGATGACAAAAAGAATCTCTGATTTCCTGCAGGAGGCTGATCTTTCAATGTATATCTTCATGCTCCTCAATGGACCCAAAAGACGAAGAGAATTAGAATCCCCATCTTCCTGATCTAAGAAAGCTGGCAAGACAATTTCTCTATTCAGATGAATTAAGAAACAACCTTAGGAAGTACTGAAGGAAATGGCCTCAAGATTCTGCTTGCCGATGCCAAAACTATTAGGAAGACTTCAGAGTTAAGAAATAATTGGAAACTTGCTCCAAGGGCTTGAATGGTGTATTTGAAAATCCCTGCAGTACCAGGGGAAGACACTATAGGCAGTTATTCTAAGTAGGTGTCACGGATATGGTACTTCTAGCTGCATGTGACTTTAGGTGTGGCTATCAGGGCTCACTAACTCAGTCTCTCACACACCTTGCACACAGGTTAGACTAGCATAACAGCACCCCAAACACCAACCAACACCCATAAAACTCATTTGCTGCCACCATCTATCATTAACAGGCGATAGAAACCTAATGTGAATATTCTCCTATTCTCTCTAACAGTTCACACTACACCAATGCATTAAACACTCCTTCACTATAGTCAGTTAGTTCCAACTGATTCAAGTACTCGAGCACACCAAGGCTTAATCAGCATACAGACAGACTAGTGTTTCTATTCAGCATGCAGAGGTTTAAGGCTCACAGTTACACTCTTTCAGGCTAGGTTCGTTTAGAACACCAAAGACAAACTTATAAAGGTATCTCTTTAATATTATAAAAGGTTGTCACACTTACCGACCCAGGAGGAACCGTTGATGTTGAAGAAGACAACCCTTACAGCCCCCTCACAAGTACAACCCCCAATTAGGCACGGAGGGAGGCTAGTGAAGGTGAGGTATGGGAGCCTGTGAACTGGATACTCTGATGTTGTAGGAAAACTTCAGGTGCTGGGTAACGTGACTGCAGGGAGCACAGAGAAATACGAGATTAGTAGTGTAACAGCGAGGAGCAGGAATCTGTAGTCACAGAAGAGAAGTCCTCAGCAAGCACCATGGCGTCAGCAGTAACAGGTCCTGACGTAGCGTCCAGCAGGAATGATTTTTGACTTAAGTGAAGACGTTAGGCCACGTAACCTCACCACACTGAGAGATCAGGGAGATGTTCCAGTAGGCAAATTGGAGAACACAAGGCTGGATAGATACCCAGGGGTTAAAGTCGGTGCGTGGTCGATCAGGCAAACAAGGTTGGCAACGGTAAATCAAAGTCCATGCATAAGTGCCAAGGGTTAATGTAGTAGGGTAGTCAGATAACAGGCAGGGTCGGCAACGATGAATCAGTCCAAACGAAGTACCAGTGGTTAATGCAGCAGAGACAGAAGCAGAGTCAAAAGCCAAGTTCAATAGAATTCAAATAGTCACTTACTCAGAGTGTAGCTAGGAAACCACGATGTCCGAGCACCTGAGAGTCCTCTGCGCTGGGCTAAATGGTGTAGCCTACGTCATCCTGCTGCGCCGCCTGAATCCCTGGAGCCGGCACCGCGACGCCCTGTGATGACATCACTGAGACGCACCGTGCTGCTGCTGGAACGCACAGGATGCGCTGGAGCGCACAGAACGCGCTGCCCGGTGAGGTGAGTACCTGACAAAGGTATAACAGTGCAATTAACAAAAAGATGTTACAAAAAGAGATACATTCAATAATACAATTACAAACAGTTTATAAAATAAAAGGGAGAACATGGAAAACCTATACATGACTCCAAAGGTATATAATTCCTGGTCCTGGAGGCAAGGGGAAACAAATGGGATAACTTCCAATCGCAATTGGTCCTCCAATTCTTAGTCTAAACTAGTCACATAATATTGATTATAAGTTTTCCCTGTAGTATTGTAACTTGTACATTTTACGACCCCCTATAAACTCCTCTCCAAACAAACTTTGTAAGTCAGGTTATCTCTGTATTCATCTTGAGCCTTGCTCTGCTCTCACTCTCTGTAACAGCTGGGTGATCAGTTTGGTGTTTGATCAATTAGAATCAGTTGTAATTCCCCAGACCTGTGTGCAGCAGATCCCAGCTTTTACTCTCCCTATTTATTAAGACCTCTTTAGGGGAGAGCATTTGCTGGGGTCAGCATTTGTAAGGGTGCTTCATTTCGAAGTGATTCATTTACAAGTGATCTGGAAGAGTTTAACAAGGAGTGCTACAAGGAGAGACAACACAGAGCACTCCATTAAGGACATAACACTGCTACCTGCTAGAAACTGCAATGGCAAAGTTAATAATTGCTCTGTTTGCATTCACGGTGCTCCCTAAGGTAGTTACTTCTTTTAACTGTTCCATTGTCTGTCAGTATTCTATTTACATATCTTCTTCTCTACTCCCTTCCACATACTCCAGCTCTTATACACTTTACAACTACTTGCAACACCTTTGTCCTCCAGTTACTAACAAGACCCTCTATACTTAATTTTTCAGGATTCATTGAGATCTGGCATAGTGCCGAGAGACTGGCAAATTGCTAATGTGGTGCCACTATTCAAAAAAGGATCCCTTGCTCAGCCTCAAAACTGTAGGCCAGTTAGTCTGACGTCAGTGTTAGGAAAGCTTTTCGAAGGGTTAATAAAGGATAAGATACTGGACTTCATAATACTATGAGTTTGTGCCAGCATGGTTTTATACGTTATAGATCTTGCCAGACTAACTTAATTTCTTTTTATGAGAAGGTAAGTAGAGACCTCGATTCTGGGATGGCAGTGGATGTGATTTACTTAGACTTTGCTAAAGCATTTGATACAGTGCCACACAAAAGGTTACTGTTGGCCTGGAACATAGTATTTGTACCTCGATAGAGAACTGGCTAAAAGATAGAATACAATGAGTGGTGGTAAATGGAACATTTTCTAAATGGACCAGTGTTGTTAGTGGAGTACCGCAGGGCTCTGTACTAGGTCCTTTACTTTTCAACTTGTTTATTAATGACCTGGAGGTGGGCATTGAAAGTACTGTTTCTATTTTTGCAGATGATACTAAATTGTGCAGAACTATAGGTTCCATGCAGGATGCTGCCACTTTGCAGAGTGAATTGTTCAAGTTGGAAAACTGGGCAGCAAACTCGAAAATGAGGTTCAATGTTGATAAATGCAAGGTTATGCACTTTGGCAAAAATAATATAAATGCAAGTTATATACTAAATGGCAGTGTGTTGGGAGTTTCCTTAAATGAGAAGGATCTAGGGTTTTTTTTAGATAACAAGTTGTCTAATTCTGGGCAGTGTCATTTTGTGGCTACTAAAGCAAATAAAGTTCTGTCTTGCATAAAAAAGGGCATCAACTCAAGGGATGAAAACATAATTATGCCTCATTATAGGTCCCTGGTGAGGCCTCATCTGGAGTATGCAGTGCAGTTATGGACTCCAGTCCTTAAGACGGATATAAATGAGCTGGAGAGAGTGCAGAGACGCACAACTAAATTGGTTAGAGGGATGGAAGACTTGAATTATGAGGATAGACTGTCAAGGTTGAGGTTGTTTTCTCTGGAAAAAAGGCGTTTGCGAGGGGACATGATTACACTTTACAAGTACATTAGAGGACATTATAGACAAATAGCAGGGGACCTTTTTACCCATAAAGTGGATCACCGTACCAGAGGCCATCCCTTTAGACTAGAAGAAAAGAACTTTCATTTGAAGCAACATAGGGGGTTCTTCACAGTCAGGACAGTGAGGTTGTGGAATGTACTCCTGGGTGGTGATGTGATGGCTGATTCAGTTAATGCCTTTAAGAATGGCTTGGATAATTTTTTGGACAGACATAATATCAAAGGCTATTGTGATACTAAGCTCTATAGTTAGTATAGGTATGGGTATATAGAATTAATGTAAAAGTAGGGAGAGGTGTACGTATGGATGCTGGGTTTTCATTTGGAGGGGTTAAACTTGATGGACTTTGTCTTTTTTCAACCCAATTTAACTATGTAACTATGTAACTATGTAAGACCCAGATATGTCGTCACTTCAAATCCTCTTCGCAGATCTTTTCCCTCTTTTCCCTACTTTTGCTAGCTGCAGGGGATATCTCTCCAAACCCTGGACCCTGCTCTATACCAACATATATTCAACCTCGTTTTCCTGCCAACTTGCGCAAATCTTCTCGTTGCTCTACGTTCTCTAACCTTATTCAGATTCTGACTCTTCCTTCTTCCTGTCTTCCCTTTTCTTGTGCGCTTCTTAACATCCGCTCTTTAACTAACAAATCCAGATTAATCCATGATCATTTTTGCTCTAATTCACTTAGTCTTCTTGCACTAACAGAAACCTGGCTCTCACAGAATGATACCGCCATTGAGGCTGCACTCTCTCATGGCGGTCTATCTTTCTCTCACACCCGCCGAACCATTGGATGTGGTGGGGGAGTTGGAATTCTCCTCTCCTCTCGCTGTCGGTTCAAACCTATTCCTATTCCTCCAGCCTTCTCATATAACTCTTTTGAGGTGCATGCCATTCACATTTTCCGCCCTCTCTCTCTGTGGGTGTAGCTGTCATTTACAGACCCCCATCAACATCCTCATCTACTGCCTTCCTTTCTGACTTTGACACCTGGCTTTCTTTCTTCCTCTGCACTGACAGCCCTGCAATCATTCTTGGGGATTTTAACTTCCACATTGATGATGCTTCACAACCCTGGCCCTCTTGTTTTCTCTGCCTAACCTCCTCCTTTGAATTCCAGCAGTGGAAAAAAAACCCTACTCATAAGGATGGCCACTTTCTGGATCTAGTGTTTACTAAAAAAAACTCTCTCTCTCTGGTTTTAACAGTGAACCCTTCCCCCTTTCCGATCACAATTTGGTTACATTTTCCATCTCTCACTCTCCGTGCCCAAATGCTTCTTCCCCCACTGTCTTAGTTCGGGATACACGTAACATTGACCTTCTTGCTGAACGTATGTGGAATAAATCCTGTACGCAAGCAGACTTTATTCACTATAAATTTCTATTGTCCTGCCTCAATTCTGCCTTTTCAAAAGCCAAGCAAGAGTACTATAGGACCCTTATAAACAATCACAAATCCAACCCACGATGCCTGTTTTCTTTATTCAATACTCTTCTCCATCCCTCATCAACAGTATCAGTCAACCAGACACACTCTACTCAGGACTTTGCTGATTTCTTTAAAGACAAAGTAGAGTCCATCCGCAATCAGATCCCTACCTCTACTAATGTAAACCAGCTCCTCCTTCCTAAGCCCCCTTCTGCATGTCTTAATTCCTTCCCTCCGGTAACAATGTCTGAAGTCACCAAGCTTCTGTTGTTCTCCCCACTCATAACTTGCCCCCTTGACCCTATGTCCTCTTCTCTGCTCAAACACTGTATTGCAGAGCTTATACCACTACTTACTCACATCTTCAATTCTTCTCTAGCTTCTGGAACCTTCCCTTCTTCTTTCAAACAGGCTTGTGTAAAGCCTATTCTTAAAAAGTCCACGCTTGACCCATCCTGTCTATCAAATTACCGTCCTGTCTCCCTTCTACCACTTGCCTCTAAACTCCTAGAGTGTATTATGTTCTCCCGTATTACTAACTTTCTACACACCCATGATCTGTTGGACCCTCTGCAATCTGGTTTCCAGTCTGATCACTCTACTGAGACTGCTTTGTGCAGAGTTACAAATGATCTTCAGGTTGCCAAAGACAAAGGTCACTTCTCCATCCTTCTCCTCCTTGACCGATCATCTTGCATTTGATACAGTTGATCACTCTCTCCTGATGCAGATTCTGTATTCGCTTGGCATCCATAACCAGGCTGCATCTTGGCTCTCTTCTTACCTTTCTAATAGATCATTCACGGTCTCCTATGATAACAAAACCTCATCTCCAGTTCCAGTCAATGTGGGGGTGCCGTAAGGCTCTGTACTTGGTCCGCTGTTGTTCTCCCTGTACACGCTGTCTGTATGCTGATGATACCCAAATATATTTATCCACCCCTTCATTAACAGCTGAAACAGAGGCTCACATCTCTAACTGCCTTCTGGCTATCTCAAATTGGATGAACCAGCGCCACCTCAAACTCAACCGAACAAAAACTGAACTTATCATTTTTCCACCTAAGCCTTGTCCTACTCCCCTATTTACCATCTCTATTGATGGCATGCTCATTAATCCTGTCAACTCAGCACGCTGTCTGGGGGTAATCTTTGACTCCTCTCTCTCCTTCCCTGATCATATTAACACCACTGTCAAAACCTGTCACTTTTTCTTATGCAATATTGGCAAAATCCGTCCCTTCCTTTCATCTGATACATCCAAGACGCTCATGCATGCTCTCATCCTATCTAGACTAGATTACTGTAACCTTCTACTAACTGGCCTCCCTAACTTTCATCTCTCCCCTCTACAGTCTGTATTAAACACTGCTGCCAGAATTATCCTCCTCTCATCCAAAAGGGTACAGGCCCCTCCGTTTCCTATAAAACAAAGAATAACTTACAAACTCCTCATCAAAACATTCAAAGCCCTTCATTACTCTGCACCTAACTACATCTCATCTCTTGTTTCTCCATATGTTCCTGCCTGAAACCTCCGCTTCTCTCAGAGCAACCGCTTGGTTGTACCCCTCACTACTACTGCCGTTTCCCGTATCAAACCCTCTTGCGACTCCTTATATTTGGATTGCCGTTCCTGAATCTCTCAGGAGAGAATCCTCCTTCTGTGTTTTTAAAACAAAACTCAAAGACTATCTCTGGGAGCACCTGGATAACACCTGAACTGGCACTTATATAACAAACTGTAACCCACAGCACCTTAATACCCCTCTGAATTCCGTCTGTATGTTACCCTCTCATTTAGACTGTAAGCCCCACGGGGTAGGGTCCTCTAGTCTTTTGTTTCCTTGACACTGAGCACTTAATCTGTATTGTAATTATATTTTTTATATTTATGTGAATTATATTTCTAATAATCCACTTATCGTTACTTTATCAGTGATTTCAGGGCATCAGGTAACTGCACCTCCCTCAGGAATGCAAGGGGCGTGGCCTAGCAGGACACAGATTGAGTTTTTATGACCTCCTGTGAGTAGGAACTGGACCAAGAATATAATGACCATAACTCCTTATAGGAACATAGGAGAGAGATGATATTATATTCATTGGTTATTAATTCTCTCTTGGATTCCATAGATACTAAACATCAATACTGTGTGACCTACCCCTGCCTAGATATTCACATCTGATAAGCAGAGTTCCAAACCTAGTCATGTTTGGACTCATCTGAAAGCTGAAATTACCTTGGACTTATCACCAGGTTTTTATATACTGTTGGTACAACAGGTATGGGTTCTGTGAGGATAAATATGTTTTAGGATGTGTTATGCATGACCTTCAATTCACCTATGAGGGAGGTTTGCTGGGAACTTTAAGCTCTCCCTCCTTGGACTTTCCCCCCTCCACATGGAATGGCTCTTATCAGCCAGGGTTTGGAGAAGGGCATAATAGGTTGTGACCCTGTTACAAATGGCTGACTCCAGACACTATGTGATTTAGGTACTGGCAAAAATGTTTTCTCATGAAACCTTGGCCTGTTTTATTAACTATTACAGGCCTGTATCATGACAGTAGGGTTGCCACCTTAAGGGTTGAAGTGGCAACTCTAATTCTAAGGAATCGTGGGAACTGATGTGGCGGATGGCATAGCATGCCACTAACAGGAAATAAAGGTTGTTTCTTTCTCTTACAAAAGTAGGAGGTGCAAGCAGAGGAAAGACAGATTGTGATTTGACTGACGGTTGCATAGGAGCAATTTCTGATTGAGTTACACCACCTCTGCTCGATGCTCTTACAAGGCAGCTATGTGAGGTGTCAATGTGCTTGCATGTAGTCTCGCGTAATGAGATTTGTGGCATCTAATTTTCTGAAACACAGGAGGTGGGAAGATTGCAGTAAACATCTTTGCAGAAAGTGTATGTATTGATTAGGGACTATTGACTGTGTTAGAGAAGTGGGACTGCAAGGCACAGAAGAATGCTGCCTATGCCAAAGCATCAAATATGGGGTTGCCTTGCAGAACAGCAATTGCCCAGGACACTAGTGCTTAGTGCATGAGTGCTAACAGCCTAAATTTTACATCCAGCAGTGCTTTTATTTTGGGACAATGAATAAGCCTTTTGGGACAGTTATTTGAGAGCAGATAGAAAGACTTGCTCTAATTGAGAAAGCATTACTGATTTGATATAGCTACAACCAGTGCTTGAATTGGGGCGGGATGCGGCGGGATGGAATCCAGCTACTTCTTTTTTCACAGTAATTGCCATCCCGTTAGGCGGGATGGCACATTTTTGAATACCGGAGTGGTTTTCCCCAAGCTGGACTGAGCTTTTTTTTTTTTTTTTAAGCTCCGTCTACAGGAGGGCTGACTAGGCTGAGCAGGACAGGGAGGCGGGAACAGGGGAAGGCTAGAGATTGGTGAGGGGCAGTGGTGCAATGCTATCCCACGCATCAGAGTGCGCCTGTGCAAGTAGACTCAGTGTGCGAGTCTCTCACCTCAAACCATTGCGCCGCCTGTAGTAGCTGCTTAGCCTGATCCGCTGCACAAACGGCCGCTAGTACGAACTGATTAATCATAACCTGGTGCCGCAGATCCTCCATGTTCACCGACACCCCGGTTGACCCCCCGCCGCACTCCCCTCCCGGCCGCCTGCCTTGCTATGTCCTCCGCCACCTGACCCAGCGCATCACTCACACCAAGGGCGACGCGATGTGAAAACACATCGCCTCGCGTGTATATCAGCCCGATCGATACCGTGCAAGGCATCGCGCTCAAGTACGGGGTGACGGTAAGGACAACCCCGGGATGGGGCCTACGCACAGGCAGGAGAGGTGGTGGAATGGATAAGGGGTGTCCTAACAAGTCTCCTTTCACCAGGGATGGCCAATGTTGTTGTTACACAGTGGCTATGGCCAGGCTGCGTGGCGAGAACACTGGGAATTGTAGTTAAAAAAAGTGAATGTATCCTTGTATGTACAGAAGCATTATCTATGAGCTAATTAGAAGCCCTTTACCCAGGCTCCCTGACCAGTGCTTTGCTACTCTTCAGCTAACATGACCGCTAACAACCTTAGACTGAACCCCTTCTACTATACTAAGCTCTATATACCAACCCACCCTTACTGTCTGTTAACCATTCAAGCACTAAACACCAAATGGAATCTGTCATAGAGTTCCTCTATCTATATGCTAGTACATTAATGGTAAACCATTCCTTTAACAGGGTTGTTCACATTCAAAACACTTTTTTTCAGTTCCTGTGCTATCCCACAGTCACACTCCCTTCCCAGAGACTATTATCCACTGTTACTATAGGCACCATCTCTCCCTACTATACCTGCTGTCCCACAGTCACACTCCCTTCCCAGAGACTATTATCCACTGTTACTATAGGCACCATCTCTCCCTACTATACCTGCTATCCCACAGTCACACTCCCTTCCCAGAGACTATTATCCACTGTTACTATAGACACCATCTCTCCCTACTATACCTGCTATCCCACAGTCACACTCCCTTCCCAGAGACTATTATCCACTGTTACTATAGGCACCATCTCTCCCTACTATACCTGCTATCCCACAGTCACACTCCCTTCCCAGAGACTATTATCCCACTGTTACTATAGGCACCATCTCTCCCTACTATACCTGCTATCCCACAGTCACACTCCCTTCCCAGAGACTATTATCCCACTGTTACTATAGGCACCATCTCTCCCTACTATACCTGCTATCCCACAGTCACACTCCCTTCCCAGAGACTATTATCCCACTGTTACTATAGACTTCAGTTGCTTATTCAAAGCAATGCATGGTTGCTAGGGTAATTTTGGCCGTAGCAACCATCATACATAAAGTCCTTAAAAATGTTTGCCCTGTTTTAAAGCTTCTTTGTATTGTATATATGAAGTATGCATAGGTGACAATCACGATATTCGAATCTCCCGTCCACACACTAACTGATGGAAAGCAGATTCTTTGCACCGGACTCCTGGCTAATAGAAATTGGTGTCTGTTGCTGCCAGGGCTACTCTGCAGATTCCCTCTCTCCCCCCTGAACTGATAAGTGCAGCAGTATAATTGTAAGCAGTTTTTATTACTTGTACTGCCTGCTGGCACTTCGCCCCCTAACTCTTCCCTTAAATCATTTCTTCCACACATTGACTTTTAAATCTTTCCATGCCTTCTGTAAATCTGTCACTGCTATGATTTCTGGGGGTATTTATAGATGATATTGCCACTGTGACACCCTCTATGACTTTTGGGGGTATTTATATGTGATATTGCCTCTGTGCTATGGGTTCTGGGGGTACATGCTAATACTGATTTAGTCCTGATTTATATCCTGAGCTAGTGGGGGCGTGGCCATAAAAGGAGGCGTGACCTTAAAAAATTTTGGCCGCCATTTCTCCTCGGTCATGGCTTTCTTCAGTGGGCGGGGCTACACGTGGCACACCCCCTCCATGCCTTTACCTTTTTGTTCCCAATTCAAGCACTGGCTACAACTACTAAAGGGCATCTATCATAGTAAAATGTTTCCCTGACCTTAAGTGCAGGTTAAAGGAACAGAAACATTAAAAACATTTATATAAGTAATCCACTGTACCCTACTCCAATAACAGCTTTATCCTGCAAAAAGTTTATTACATTCAATGCTTCACAAATACAGTTATAAAACTCTGCTTCTGGGTGTCTTCCCAATAAGGCTAAAGGACGACATCTCCTCCTAGCCAGACTTCTAAAACAGAAGCTAGTTCTTGCTGTTATACTGAAGATTTTATAGTCCCTTTGTATAATACCTTGGCTTGCTTTAGCCTGTAAGTGCTGCGAGTGGTAAAGACAGCAAGCAGGTTACCAATAAATCTAACACACAGGACTCCATAAAGTAAATGTTTACAATACTTCCCCTCTTGCATTCCCTCCCGGCTCATGTTCCTTCCCTGCTAGCGTTAATTACACAGAGGAAGAATCAATGCTGATACCACACACACCCTTTCCTGTAACCTTATCCAAACTAAAGGCAAGGTAGAAAATCTGCTTTAAAGGAACAAGAACTAACTTCTGGTTTAGAAGTCTGACTAGGAGGAGATGTGGAGCTCTGCACCATGGTTCATACACAGTTCATGTCGCCATTTCGCCTTATTGGGAAGACATCCAGAAGCAGGGGCGTAACTACTAGGAATGCAGGGGTGGGATCGCACCCAGGCCCACACCCCTTTGGGGCCCTCCAGACAGAGGGGGGGCACCTGCACCCGGGCCCGCCGTCGCTTGTAAAATATAATGATACAATGATATAAAGTTACAGAGGAGTTCCACAACCATATAAAAACCCAAGTCCAAAGGCTGTGTTTTTATACGTCATGGAACTTCAAGGTGACTTCTAATATTCTCAAATTTTGCAACATTATTTATTATAATACATAAGTTTCAGTGAGTCATGTGACAGAAATGATACCACTAAGCTCCAATTATAACTGGACATCACTAAGCACCGTTTATAAGGATATAATTTACAGGATTTTCATGGCGCTTGTATATTATATAGTGAATAAAGTACGTCCTATTGTAAAATATAAAGATATTATAAGTCACTGAGGAATTCCATGACCATATAAAAGCACGAGGCCGAAGTTCTTTTATACAGGTCATGGAACTCCAAGGTTATGTCTAATATACAAGGTTACGTCTATTTCTCTGCTCAGGTAGTCCGCTAACCAGTTGTCTACCCCTGGTATGTGGACCGCTGATAGCGCTGGAACGTTGTTCTCTGCCCACACCAGAATGGTGCTGGCTTCCTTTAGGGCCGTCGGGCTTCTGGTGCCCCCTTTGTGGTCTATGTATGCTACTGCTGTTACGTTGTCGGACTGTATCCGTACCGCCTTCCCTAAGAGTAAGGGTGTGAAGGCTTCCAGAGAGTATCGAATCGCTCGGAGCTCTAACAGATTGATGGGGAGCAGTCTTTCCTCCTGGTCCCAAAGGCCTTGAACTGTGGTTTGGCCTAGTACACCTCCCCATCCCCGAAGGCTGGCGTCCGTTGTAAGAGCTGTCCAGTGATGGGGAGGGAAGGGTCTTCCCCCGTTGTCTGATAGGGTTGTGTCCACCAGTCGAGGGAGAGTTGTACCATCCTCGAATGAGGATCCGAAAATCTAGGTCGGTCCGATCCCTTCGTTGTTGCAGCAGGATGGTGTGCTGAAGGCGTCTGGTGTGAAACTGTGCATAAGGAATGGCTGGAAAGGATGTGACCATCGTCCCGAGTGTCTGCATGGCTGTTCAGAGAGGGACACCCTTGGCTCTCCTGAGCTACCGGACCCGTTCCTGTAGGGTTCTTATCTTGTTTAGTGGTAGGAAGGCTCTCCCTGTCCTGGAATCCAAGATCAGACCCAAGTATTCTATGGTATGTAAAGAAATAAACAAAAGGAACACCAAGAGCCCCAATAGTGTAATATGTATTGGTAAGGGATAATGAAATAAGAGTAGATAACATACTCACAAACCAAGGTTACCAATAGGCAACCACTGTAAAGGCAGGTGGGGAGATTGTCCTGACCCCACTCAGGATTATGAAGTCGCTCTCTGTAGATAGAAAAGGGGTATCAACCCTCCACCCAGGGTGGACTTAGTATTGTATAAAAAGAACAGAGGCGCCAAAAGAATAAAAGGATATAAACGAGTTTAAAAACCAAAACTTGGTAATCAGAGGAGGCAGTAGTGGACTTACCTCCTCCAAGCAGACACAAAACGACTGTAATTAAGCAGTCAAAATTTATTAACGAACTCCAAACGCGTTTCACGGGCTCAGACCCGCTTCTTCAGGCAATAAACATAGGAGTTACAGCTGTGAATTTCAGAGACCAAAGTGACAAATAGTATGCTGTATGCTTATTCATCAAAACAAAAGCTTAAAACATTATCTAAAACATATATTAAACATATTACAATTTTTAATATATGTTTTAGATAATGTTTTTATTATTCTGTATAAGCAACCTGTTTTTGCTCCATATGGTTATTATTCAGGCATCATGCACTATGGCACTCCATTTTAATAACCTGCCCTGATATAAATTTAAATTTATTTATTTATTTATTTATTTTTCTTTTTTTCTTTTATTCTTCTCCAATTTTATAGCCGCTTGCCCACATCAATATGATCAACACTCCCCTATTTCTTATATGTGTACCCTCACGCACTTTTATGTACCTATTTCACTACTCTGTCCCATCCAACATGGCGGCTAAGTAACCCCCACACTGCCCCTCCCAACATGGTGACTATTTACTTCCTATAATATAGTATTGAACCTTTTGCCTTAACCCCGCCCCCATGATGCACTCCTTATGATGCACTTCCTGTTTGTAAGATGCTGGTTCCCCTCCAAACTCTCACTATAAAAGACACTCAGGCGTCCTTCGCCGGCACAGAGGCGCTAAGTGTGTATACTACTGCCAGATGGTGAGTCTTGTTATTTATTACCACACACCACTCTATGCCTTATCTGTTTTGTTAGTTATGACTTTATATTAACTTTGCAGCCCCACTATGTTTTTGCTCACTGCACTTCCCTTTTACCCTATTTACTGCACTTCACTTGTATAATTGTTGCATCCTCCAATACCTATCAACCTTTACTTTGGTATATCCCAAAACCCCCCCCCCCATTTTTTTAATAGCTAACCAATCCCTGCAACATACCTTTATCCCAGAATAATGACTACCATACATATTTTTGTAATACTAAAAAAGCTTTTGTTTTAATGAATAAGCATACAGCATACTATTTGTCACTTTGGTCTCTGGAATTCACAGCTGTAACTCCTATGTTTATTGCCTGAAGAAGCGGGTCTGAGCCCGTGAAACGCATTGCACTGATTGGAGTTCGTTAATAAATTTTGACTGCTTAATTACAGTCGTTTTGTGTTTGCTTGGAGGAGGTAAGTCCACTACTGCCTCCTCTGATTACCAAGTTTTGGTTTTTAAACTCGTTTATATCCTTTTATTCTTTTGGCGATGGGACTTGTTGTAGTTGATCATCGAACCTAATCCCGTCAAGGTCTGTAGGATCTGGGATGTGCGGCTATGGCGGCTGATGGGCCTTTGACTAGCAGGTTGTCCAAATAGGGGATGATGGGTATTCCTCTGAGTCTGAGCTCCTCCAGTGCTGCCGCCATCACTTTGGTGAAGGTGCGGGTTGCTGATGACAGACCGAATGGGAGAGCTACGAACTGCCAATGTTGTCCGTTCACAAAGAATCTGAGAAACTTGTGATGGGCCGGGTGAATGGGTGTATGGAGATACGCGTCTCTGATGTCTATGACTGACATGAACTCGTTGTCTTCCATGGACGCCAGAACTGACTGGATTGATTCCATCTTGAGGTCCTTTAGGTCTAAAACTGGTCTCAAGGAGCCGTCATTTTTGGGAACCAAGAAGAGGCTGGCGTAATATCCTTTGTGTGAGGCCCTGGTCGAATTGTACCTGCTGTCGCAAGGTCTTGGATGAGGAACGAGGAATGTTTTTGTTGTGATTCTGTTTGGATAGCCTGGACATGAAGAATCTGTGGGGTGGTCTTTGTATGAGTTCTATCAAAAGTCCTTGTGATACCACCCGAAGGACCCACTGGTCCTTTATTTTGCTTTGCCACACCTCCCGAAAGGATTGGAGTCGGCCTTCAAGGGGGATCCCTTCGGGGGTGGGCACTCCTTCATGCTGAGTTGGACTTGTCCTGAGAGGGCTTGGGGGGTGCCTTAGCGGCCGACCAACTGGATCTCTGCTTATTTTGGAAGCGCTAGCAGAAGTTGTTGTTGGTTCTATCCGTCTGGACCTTCGGCCCTGTCGGAAGGGACGAAAAAAGGGTCTGCTCTTGAAGGTTGCTCGCTTGGTTCTGGTTTGTGGGAGAAGGTTACTTTTGCCGCCTGTGGCCTGAGATATTATTTTATCAAGCTCAGCTCTGAAGAGAAGTTTTCCTTGAAAGGGAAGGCTGACTAGGGATCAGCTGTCCAAGACCGACAGTGGAAACAGTGTCTTCAATGTTAAGTGTGCTTAGCACCACCTGTATAATGCCTTCTACCTCTCTTTGAGTTCTAGGAGTGTCTAGGTCTGGATCTGAGTCGTCCTCTGAGAGCAGCTGCCCTTCCTCATCTGAAGGATGGAGTTATTCCCTCGGGGAATCTGGAGGTGAGGGTGTGGGGCGTTTGGTGCCGCAAGGCGGTTATCTATCCTGGTTGTATGAGAAAGGCGCTTGAGGACCTTGTCTAAGGTCTCGGGATGCGGGCCAGGTTTTGGATGCCTGCAAGTGAGAGGGAAAGTGCCCTAACCAGCTCGGAATCAGAAGTACTAGCCGGAAGCATCCGAAGCTGAGTGAACTTACAATTTGTGCAGGCTAGAAAGGAAACCTGTGCCTGAGGGTGTGTATGAGCTGAGGACTTGGAGGTCCTGGGCTCTTCTGTTTTGTCTGCCATAATGCTCCTTCCACCCTTGGTTTATTTATTTTTTTAATAAAATGGAGGCAGGGGATCCCAGCCTAAGATGCAGGGAGTAGTGGCAGGCTTAGTCTCTTACGTAGTCTGTGGAGACAGAAGAGAAAAGGCAGAGGGGGAAGAGTATTAGCAACACGTTGCCCTCAGCCTAATGCTGCATAATAGTGAGGGAGATAATTGCCTGTAAGCAAGGACAGAGTGACAGGATGCCCATGTGTAAGCACAGGGTATGGCAGCGCACACACAGTCGCTAGTAAGCTGCCATATCACTATGGGGACCAACAATGGAGGGATAGCCAGGTAGACCCGGAGCCTAAGCCTAAGGGGGTTGAATGGTGAGTGGTACTCACCTATGCAGCCAGCTGTACCGTGTCCGTCTTTCTTTTGCTCCCTGGAAAAAAAAACACACCAAAAAAGAATATATGTGTAAGAGTACACACACACATATCTACAGAATAGGTGTATGTCGCTGCTGCAGATCTCCGTAGAGCGGGAAGACAGCGCAGGGAGTAAGGAGCGAGCCTGCAGTCCTCCAGGGAGCGGGAAGGCTATAGGGCAGAGGGGTATCAGCTGGAGAGGCCCTTGAGTGGATCAGTGGCCCCTCAATGTGGCATGATCTTGACTGGAGTCCTGATCAAATGCTCCAGCCACAGGAAAAAATGTGTCCTCTCCTTCTGAGGACACTAAACGAAACTGAAGGCAGTAGGAGGAGGCAGGTGATGAAGCCCAGAGCAGGAGGAGGAGCCACATTTAACAAGTTAGTGCCCATTCTCCAGCTGCAGGATCTTCATCCTCACGGTGCCTGTGTCCCCCAACTAGGCAAGAGAAAAAGGACCTGGTTTCTTCAGCAATTAAAGGTAGCCTCAGCTAGCCCTACTTCAGCTGTTCTAGAAACTTAAGACGTTCACCAGGGGTCCCTATCTCTCAGATCCAGGGGCGGTAAAACACCTGCCAGGGCTGGGGCCGGTATTACAAATTTACCGGCAATGTAGCTGTTGGTAATTTGTAATACCCTTTACGAAAGCCCTTGCCCTCCAGTATAAACGTACATTTCCTTTGGCTTCTGCAATGTGGCCCGCCCCTTTTGCGGTGCTACCCAGTGGCCCCACCCCTTTTTGTGTTGCTGGCCACCAGCTCCGCCCCCTTTTCATCACGGTCCGCCCCTTTATTATCTGCCCCCACCACTGACAGGTATTTTTTTTTTTTTTTTTAAAAGGTGGTAACCCTAGGCGCTTCTTGCATTAATGTTTGCAATGCCACCCCCCTGCCCCTCACAATTATCTTTTAATAAGCGGAAATTCTGCTCTTTAAGTTCCAGGAGTGGCTTTTGCCAACCCTTGTTAACTTCTGGGGAAACGCTGCCTGAGGCAAGTTACTCACCTTGCCTCTTGGCAGAAAGGCCCCTGCTCAGATCAGATACCAGGTCTAATTTTCCAAAAAAGCCAGTCTCAAAACCAGCCAAAAGCCACTTCAAAAGTAGCCCAATAAGTGCATTGAAAAAAATCTAAAATATGATAGAAAATATGTGAAAACATGCCTCCGTGTCGGCATTGAAACACATGCTGTATTGCAGGCTGTATTACAGACAGGTTGGGACTGAGAGACTAGAACTGCAACAAATAGATAAATAGCTTTCTACTCACATTGCATTCTGGGTATTGTAGATTTACATAAACCTTTGCAGTAGGCAATTGTTAAATAAAAACTACATTACCCAACATGCACTGGGACGGCATACCAGCTACACTAGGGGGGGGGACTGGCTAGTTTTCAAAGTACAAACCAGTCAAAAGCCCCCAAAAATAGTGCAAATCCATACCTTGACTAGTTTGTATTTCGGAAACCACCTGGGCTTTAAATTAGTTGCCAAATTTGGCGCGAATTTTTTTTTTTAGCAATTCTGCTCTTGTGCTGCTGAGTAGATTGGAAGAGAGAATACACAGGCAGCAACAAGCATGCTTGCCTCTGATTGGCGCCTGCTGCACACATAGGTCTGAGCAGTAGGAGAGGGATCGGGCTACAGCAGAAAACAACAAGGAAATGACTGAAGCTTCCTGTGGCTGCAGAGGAAATCGGATTGATTATTTCAGCAACAGTAAGACTAAAGTAAAGCATTTATATTTTTAAAGTTGCTTGTCTATCAGAATCCCTTAATTTAATAGGAATACTTTACATCCCATTTAATAGACTTGCCCTGTTTGGTTAAGCAATACTATTTTGGCTCAAACATGTTGCTAGCTAGCATTGTGCTTCCCACACTGGGAGGGAGCATAGCACTAACTAGGAGCAATGGGATGGGTTCCCCCAACCAGAATGCAGGCACTGTTAGGCTACACTGGGATAAACAACTCTGGTATGTTAGATGGGATTATAAAAATTGTGTCCTATTAGACTGCGGACATTATTTACTGTACAAAAATCTCAAAGATGGTAGTCTGTGTTGTTTAAAGTATAAGAAATGGTCAAGTCTACAAAACAGTAATCAGGTTGCCGTATTTATTAGTGTAAAATGTCTCTGTGTTATCCAATATATCAAATATAGAATATCAATTTGAAATTTTACTATGTGTAATGAACTTGAAAGAAAAAATGTTTTTTTGTTGTTGCAGTTCACTTTTTATTATGAAGAAGATAACAGACCCAAGTAAACAAAAGATGGCTATTCCGAAAAAGAATTCACAGCTGCAGAAAAAAGTTAAAACTTTAATAAGTATTAGTTTAATGATTTTCTAAATAGTTTTTAAGCAAATTCCTGTTTATATGCTGTGTGTTTTAACTCAATATTGCATCCACATTTTGCCCACCGGTGTGTTTGAGTAGACGAAGAATGGTTACATACAGGAGAGACCTGGATAATTATGTATGGGCACCATCCAACCTGTAATCGTTCTTCAAAGACAACTTGTCTCTGCAGAACAGAGTGGCACTTCTCTTTGGTCAATGTGTAGTTTATCCTATGCAAGTATACAACTTCAGAACAGGCAAAACAGACTTGCACTTTAATATTTCCACCATCATGTTTGCTTGTATATTTTAAGCATTGTGATTTAAAAGGTAAACTACACCCTAACAATAGTTGAAATAAATGTACTCTGAATACTTCTCCGAGCACTTATATAATTTACCTGACATTATTATTGTAATGGGTTTTCAGATATTTGCAGTTATAAACTAAGGCTAGATTTTCAGCTCAACACCCTTTTTCACAGTTATAGTATCACTTACCCTAATAATTGTGCTGCCTATGTCATCCGTAAACCTTAAGGTCTAGGACTCCAAATATTTTATAAACCACTATAAATGTTCGCATTCCTACATTTTAGCTTTTATACCTCTCCCAGAACCAACTCAAAGGTCCTCCAGACAATTATAGCTATTCTTAATGATGAACTAATTCCAAAACTATTCTAGGCAGTTCAGCTAAATTTTAAACTGACAAAAAGTTGTGTATCCCCAACACAATATGTTTTGTTTTGGGGAGCACAATTGATGCAGCAAAAAGGTCTGGTCTCTCTTCCTTTACAATAAAGTTTCACAGTTATTAGAGCAGGTTTTGTCTTTTATGAGTCAGACCCAGTGCTGTGGAGTTGGTACCTAAATCCTTCAACTCCTCAGTTTATGGTATGGTTTATTTTTCAATTGTTTTTGGTTTATGTAGTTTAACTTTAATTTTGGTTTAGAATTACCAAAAAGGATATGGTTTATATTTTTGAGCTTTGGCAGTGATAAAATGACTTGCTTGTATGTTGTACTTAATTTCTTTCAACCAACATGGAAAATACATTAGGAACAGTAATGCCAAAAACTGAAAGGGTATCAAAGTAATTAAAATATAATGTACTGTTGCTCTGCACTGGTAAATCTGACATGTTTGTTTGGGAAAACAAGCTATAGGTTATATAAACAAGATGGTGTGTAATGATGGAGGCAGCCATTAAAGTTGGAAAAAAGGAGAACAGGCCTAGTACATACAGGTTGAACAGCTCCCCTATGGCTACGCAGCAGCTTTGTGAGATAAACTATAGTAGTCTTTCTGATGTAAACACACAGCTTTTTCCAGTGTAGATCAAGTCATACATTATATTTTAATTACTTTGATACACATTCATTTTTTGGTGTTACTGTTCCTAATGTAATTTCCATGTTGCTTGAAAGATGTTAAGTACAACATAAAAGGCATTTGCACAAAATTGTAAAATGTATTGATTTTACTATATTGTACATGTGCAAGCCCAAACCTACATATGGGATTAGAAGAAAGATGGTGGCACTTCTTTAGATCCCCTGACGAGCCTGGGAAAATAACTTGCCTAAAGGTGGCATACACTATAAGATCCGCTCGTATGGCAAGGTCGCCAAATGAGCGGATCTTAACCCAATATGCCCACTAACGGCTGGGCAATATTGGATGAATCCGAATGTTCGGCTCTGGGGCCGAACGATAGGATTACAATAGTACGAATGGGCTCAGATGGGTCGCAGGACTGCATCAACTAGCAGATACGGTTCTGGATCGTACAAAACCCCCCCCCCCAAACTTGACCGATCGATAGCTGCCTAATTTTTGGCCTGATATCGATCAGGAGGACCCGTTGGGAGCCCCCACACATGGGCAGATAAGATGCCGATATCGGCATCTTTAATCTGCCCGTGTATGGCCACTTTAACATTTTTGCACTCCCCAATGATGTAGCCATTCCTTGTCCTTTAACATAGGTATTGCTTAAATACTGACTCAATTCATATTATTCATTAGTAGGACATATGGCACCATTTGAATTCATTAAGTGTGTCCACAAGCCATTTAATCAAATTGAGTATTAAGATGTTTGATTTAAACTTATCGGACATATTGAAATATTTGTTCGGTATGATTTCATTTTTTTTTTCTTGGTATCAGTCATTTGCATTTTTTACTTGTAGATGTTGAATATATGCACTCTTCCCCCCCCCCCTCATTGATATTGGGTTTAGCATTTATCATGCATCATCTGGTATAATAAATATATGCAGCATCATGCTAATGAGGAGTGCTATCTAATTATGTATTGATTTGATATTACATAGTATCTTTGTTAGGTTTTATTTATATATGTACACCACATTCCCATAATGCTCATTGTCGCTTTAATGTAATAAGTTTGCCACATTAATTTTAGGTGAGAAAACAGAATCAGCAGAGTACAGGACTGAAGGCAAAATCCAGCAAAATACAAGGTATTGGCCCTATTTGTTTGTATAGGTATTCGCAGCAAATTATGGGAAGGCCACCTCCCAAAAGCTTCATTTTAAGCAAATTATAGTAATTTTAAAAAATTATTTCATTTGACTCTATAATAATAAAACAGTAAACATTTTTATTAAAAGGTTTAAACATCCTTTGACAGGCTATTTTTTTTACACAAAGACAAAGGGTGTTTAAACCTTTTACTAAAATAACGATGGTACTCACTGTTTTGATATCCTTCTCAAGATGAAAGTCTCTGGGGCATGGGCACCAAGACTCCCTATATGATCTTAACTAATCTGCAAGTATCCATATTGTTGTCATATCAATCCTACTGATTACATGTTAAATGTTTTATTTCCTTTTTAAACATACATCACACTTACATACAACAATAAGTACATACGCAGTCTAATCCATGTAAAGTTGAAACGGTGGATATAATGGACAAGCTGTCGCCAAGCATAATACAATAAAGTTGTTAAAAGGTAGGGGCGGACACTCCCACATACCATTGTACGATACTGCTAAGGGCTAGGTTGGGACCCTCTAGAGTATTAAGGAGAGTCAAGACTCGCCGGAGTGAGTGGGAAGGATTGATCTTAACTGGGACTCACTACTAAGGAATCGGGTCAATGTCATTCCATGCGCCCCAAATTTTATCAAATTTCATTGGTGCCCCCCTAGCCTCATAGGTGAGTTTATAGAGCGGTATTACACTATTAACTAATTGTATCCAAGTTTTGAGAGAGGGTGGGAGATTACCCATCCAGTGGAGGGCTACAGTTTTTTTTTGCATAAAAAAGTAGGATACGGAAACAAATTCGGGCATATTTGGGTGGGATTATCTCTTCTAAGACCCCCAGAAGGCAAATATTGGGATTAATTACTCTTGGGAAGTCCTGGTTATCCGCTAGATACTTTACGACTTGTGTCCAGAAGCTCAGAATGTGATGGCATTCCCAGATTAAATGGAATTGATGACACCTGGGGCATGAGTCACTAGGGATTTGGCCCATCTGTTTAAGTCGTTTGGGGTATACGTAAACATGGTGCATAATTTTGTACTGTATTAGTTTGTCTTTCAACAAGATCAGGCCAGTGTATACGTGCTCTATTGCTTCCTCCCAGTCATCTTGCTCAAGGCCTACAATTTTGGAAGTCCACCAATCTTGTGCTAATTGAAAAGGCTTGGGGCCGGATAGAAGGAGTTGGTGGTAAAGCAGGGACATTAGTTTTGTTGGGTTGGTATCATGAAGAGTTTCTTCTATGGTAAGGCAAGACTGTTGGGGGGGGGGGGTAAGAGTACTAAATTGGGTATAAAAGGTATGTCGTAGTTGGAGGTACTTAAAGAGTAGAAATTTGCATTGGATGGCATATTCGTTGAAGTGCGGGATAAGTAGGGAAGGTGTGATTATCAAGGAGGTCCTTCAGGCATTTGATACCCTGGTTTGGCCATCTAAAGTGAATTTCCCCGGAGTGGGAGGTGGGGGGGATAATGGGGGTGGTGCATAGCCCAGGATCTTGAGGGCTACCAGCCAAGCCTTATGTGGGGTAGTTAGCGTAGATGGTAAAGGGCCAGAATCCTTGGGGTTTCCGATAAGGGAATTTGCGAAGGCTCTCCCATGAGGTTAGCAAGAGAGCTTGCAGTTGCGAGTTTGGGTTGTATGGGTCAGGGTTAAAACACCAGTGAAGGTAATATATTTGTGAAGCTAAGTAATACCAATGAAAGTTGGGAGGGCCAATCCTCCCTCCCCGCATGGGGCGCACAACTTGGTCCAAGCTATTCTGGGTGTTTTATTGTTCCAGAGAAAGGGGATCAGAATTTGATTTATGTCTATGAAGTAGTTTTTGGGGATAAATACAGGTGCATTGTGGAGGAGATAGAGAATTTTGGGGGGGTTGATCATTTTGATGACATTGACCCTACCCCAGATAGATAAGGGCAGTTTAGTCCAGCGGTTTAACGTGTTGGTCAGATTGCATGAGGTTTAAGGCAGTATATTTGGTGAGGTTTGAATGGATTCACACCTAGATATTTGAATTGAGTAGCCCACTCCAGATGGGTCCCATTTGGAAAAGACTGGGGTTGGTCAGGTTCTATGGGGAATAAAACAGATTTTTCCCAGTTGACTCGCAGACCGGAGAATCTGCAAAATTGATTGACCAAGTCAAGGAGGGTAGTGAGGGAGTCGTTAGGATCAGCTAAATATTTAAGGAGGTCATCTGCAAAGAGGGAGTTTTTTTTCTTGTATAGTGCCATCGGTTAAGCCTTTGATGAGAGGAAAGTGTCTAGTCAATATTGGTAATGGTTCTATTGCTAGGGGAATAGAAATGGAGAAAGGGAATGTTAAATGTTTTTAGTAGACTTAAGGTATGGTGATCCAGATAATAGAAAGATCCCTTATCTACAAAAACCCCAGTCCCAAGCATCCTATACATGTATGTATTTTGAACTGCCTATGAAACTAAAAATACATTGAGTGCTGCAAATATAATATGATAAAACTATTTTAAAAATCCCCCTTTTACTTTAAAAGGCAAATTAAAGGACGTAGGGCAGAAATGTTGCACATTATGTTTGGGCTTCTTCTACACCAGCTTAAAGCAACCACAAACCTTTAACAGGGAAGATCTGTGCCACCAATTATGCTCTAGTAGCTCGCTTTCTATGGTATTTATGCTCTCTGTGCTGCTGTCAGTTAGTGAGCATAGGGGCCAACTCACTATTTTTTTTTAATTTTTTTTTTTGCTTCACAATATGCGACAACCCCCCAGAGAACACACATCACGTGAGTGCTGCTGACACTTGCTAACAAAATCCAAGATAGGGAACTCCTGTGACAACTGTGAAAAGCTGAATTATTACTAATATAGAGATGCTGAACTTTTAGGCTAGTGCACTAAGTTTAGTATATAAAATATGACATTATTTTGACTACTTGTATCTGGATTAAACCAGCCATAAATATGTGATAAATGTGACACTAGGCAGTCTAACTTCGCAGTGACAACATCCTTTTTCCTTTCTCACCCCAGCAGCCTATCAACAGAACATTGGGAATGTAACAAACTCCCTGACACATGCATTGCTAAAAATGCTTCCAGTAGTATTGTTTTGCCACCAATATGGCTTCATGCAGCTTAGTGTGGATCAAGTAGAAGGTCAATACGAATTATTTATTTAAAAATGACTTTTGGAGACGGCCTAACTGTACTTTTGAGCTTTGTGGATAACTGATTGGATTTGATTTAAACCATGAAACTATGCATGCAGTCCCTTCTAATTAGTCTTTGCTTCCTACTCTTTGCTTTCATGGCAGATTTTTTGGACATCATTTTTTTTATTCTGTATATAGGGCTGAAAGAATTAGATGGAAGATCTGTGCAAGGGACTAAGGCTAAAATTTACAAACCTCTTGCGAACAGTATTGTAGAGCATATAGAAATGTGCCTTGAAACTGCTACACTGTAAGTAAATTTTTTTGTGAGTGCTTACCTAATAATGTATATATGCATCAGTACAATTATACATGTGTATTTTATTTTTAAATTGGCAATTTTTTTTTTTTTTTTTAAATCAGCAGTCATAGTGGATTTACATTGGAAAATGTAATAGTTGGCATATGTATATTTTTGTATTTTATTTTTTCTTCTGTTTTTGCATGTAAACAATAACAATACCCATTTTCTCAAATAGCACAATTGGTCAAGTTTTACAAAAGAAGATTATTATTTTCCCTCCTTACATTTTTAAGAACAATGTCTCAGATATCCCATTCTCTTTAGCAACAAACCCATCTATGACCATTCATGCCCCCATATATAATAGAAGTAACCCATACAACCAATAAGACGTTTTCTCTTAAACAGGTGACCAATAAACACTACCTGCTGTTTGGTTACTATTGGTGATTAGCCTGGAAGCAAACTTTGCACCTTTTAAACATTACTCCAATTTTATTTGAGTATTTTTTACAGCGATGTGGCAGTGGCAACACAAAATTTGAGATATTATCAAAAATGAGAGAAATTTAAAAAAAATTATTACAGTTGCTTGTAGGCTTTCAAGCACCTGATGATTTTTAATAAAGATGTTCTGTGTTGCGTAATTTTGTAGTACATTGCTGAGACATTTAACTGAAATTGATAAGATATATAGTGCTCAATAAATAAGCTAATTGTAATAAGCCCCCTGTTGGGTTTGGCCAGGAGACACTCATTAGTAAAAGTACTTAAATAAAATCTTTAAGGCGATGCTCATGGCTGGCATCTAGGAATCAACAACAGGGTGTAGACACATACAGCCAAAGCATAAAATCTTTGCTACTAATATCAGTGGTATCACACACACACACTTCTTGTTCGTGCCATAGGAACTACTTGACTGACAGAAGGAAAATGTGTGTCTGTCATGGCTATTCGGCAGATTCCACCCCCCCCCCCTCAATTGCAATTTTTATTACTTGTACCTGTGAGTTTTTTTGGGTAGTAATACATGAAATTGTGTTTGATGGGTTTGCCACTCAGCCCATGAGAACCCTTTTGGATTTCTAAACCTCGGCAAGGGCTAATCAGCGTGCAGCATAGGTTTTTTTTTTTTGTTTTTTTTTTTTTTAAGCCCAAACTGACCTTCCTTGCCAGATCAATTTGGTTCCTGGAATGACTAGTGTTGTGAGCGTAGTGAGAAATCTACCTTCTTATTGTGAATATTACTTGTAAAACTCAACTTATTACTCTGTAATCTTTCTGCATAGCCTTGACCCAGCCTGTCTGACCTTCCCTAGCTTCTGACTAATTGTGTAACTCTCACATGCAAAACAGTTATGCAGCTGTGTGTGCAGCTCTCTCGGTGCTGCTGAATATTAGATCCTCTTAGAGCAGTTGCTCTCTCTGTGACTTCCCTGTTGCCAGACTAACAGCTCCTTCTCACAGTTCAGTTTTCCGACTGAGCGCCATATAATCAGAGAGGGAGATAAGAGTACTCAGAAGTGCCTTAAGCACATTAACCCCTTCTTAACAAATGGTAAATAGAGGATCTAGGGGATTTGTATATTTGTACTGTGCCATCCAGCTATGAGTTCTGGGGGTATTTATATATGGAATTGCCACTTTAACATCCTGCTATGAGTTCTGCCACTGTCATCCTGGGTCATTGATACCCCTCCTCCCCACTGGACACAATGACCGTGACATCTTCGGCATAGGCAGTGACCCTCCAGGCTCTCCGGGGTGCCAGGGAACCCAAGCCAAAGCATCACCATAAAGCTGTCATATTGGGGGATCTATGGCGAAGACAAACAGCAGGGAGCTCAAAGGGTAACCTTGCCTGATACCAGAAGAGACCGAAAAGGACTTACCTGACTAGCCATTCATAAGAGGGAAGTTTTCAGCCCTGCAATACAAAACTTTAAGCCAATTGATAAACCTCCCTGGGAGACTGAATCTGCGAAGGAGCAACCAGAGATATTTGTGGTTGATCCTATCGAAGGCCTTAGACTGCTCTAGCGTCAGCAGGTACTTTCCCCATTCACAGACCCTGCATCGCTCCAAAGCCTCCCAGATGCCAAGGGCATCAGAAAATGTGCTATAGCTTTTAATGGAGCAGTGCTGCGAGGGGCCAAGTAATCTCCCTGTGAGAAGAGAGATAATTAAACAAGACTTGTACCAGAATCTTCCTGTACATATTGAGATGGGATATGGTGTGCCAATTCTCAATTCTGGTCTGATCAAACCCTTGGAGAACAAGATTAAGGATGAGTGTCTTATGGAGAGAGTAAGCCCTCTTCCAGGAAGCTATTGAATACCTCCGAGACAAGGTGCCAAGGTGTCTCAAAACTCCTTATAAAACTTGACCATAAGACAGTCAGGCCCTGGCGACTTTTTAAGGTTAAAGGCTATCAATAACCGTCATAACTTCATCAACCTCAATCACCAAATCATCAAACGGTATGCATTACCTCGCTGAATAGGGGTCTCGTCCAGGAAGGAAGACATCCTAGCCTGGCTGAGTTTTAGCTCCATCAAGAGTCCAGCATAAAAGTTTTCAACAACTCCGAAACCAAAGTCTCAAGCACCCCGGCCTCGTTTTGCAAGCCATGTACAGAAACTTCTTCCCTACAGTTCTGGTGAGTGGTAGGGCCCGTAATCCCTTTCCAGAACCAGGGAAGAGTACATGTCATACTGGTACTCCTTCATCAGAGCCTTAACTCCCCATGATCACCGCCATCAGACACCAGTCTGTCAAACGCCTTCTTCCCTGATGGTGGTGGCATCCTTAAACTGGCCCTCCACTGTTTCTACAGCTGTTATTGCCCTTCCCCAGAGGTCCCAGCAGGGTAAGTTTGTTTTAATGAACAGCTCACAAGTCTCTATCCCAGACACACTGACAGAGACCAGAGAACACAGGGAGCTGGCTTACCTCGAGGGGAGTCCTGAGTAGCAGGAACAGTTGGGCCTGCAGGAGTTCGTAATGCAGGGAAATCCTCCTCTGCAAATACAAATGATGGTGTTGCTTGTTCTTTACAGCTTTCTTCCTGATTTAAACGTACTCCCTCAGATAAATGTTCTCAATTTTATCCACAGAGAAACAATTTGTGGGGGTTCAGGGTTGCTGACTCCAGGGCCTTAATCTCGGTGAGGATCTGCTGTACCTGGAGGAGGTGTTGCACTTTCATCACTGGAGGACACAGAGATGGATCACTGTTTCATTTTCAGATTGTCCTTGTCCCACTGCCTCTTCTCCTTACTCTCCTTAAATGTTTCCTGGTTGTCAAAGGTCTCCTTTACAGGGGCAATCCTCTGCCCCAGCAGAGATCATTCTACCTCCAGATCTTCAAGCTTCTCCTGGAGGACAGCAATCTCCTGCTTCTTCTTGGGTCTGGTACTGCTGGTCATCCTGCAGCACTTTCTTTTCTTGCTCTTTATCTGGGCTATAAGGGACTATGTCTCCGCTTTTTTTGTTCATGTAAGCCCTGATGCAGGCAGCCATTTTCACTTGGAAGTCCTGGTCTTCTGGCTTCAGTGCTGGTAATCATGCTGCAAACTCCTCTGCTGAGCCATCTACAGTAGGTGTTTCTCCTGGCCCTCTGCTTCCAATCCATGATAGCTCTTAGTAGCCAATCCACCAGGCCTAGATCTGGATTAAGCCTGGGGCTGGCCTGACAGAGCAAGCCCAGACCGAAGCATGGGCTTTAGGATGAAATCTGGAGGGTGCGTGAGGTAAAGCAGGCCCAAACACTCAACATAGAATTGCCAATGTACCATCCTGCTATGGGTTCTAGGGGTATATGGAAGTCTGAAAAAAACTAAATTCACAAAACTCTCTGTTTCTCAAAAGTAAAGAAATTAAACTTCATTTACCTGGTATATAGCTTCCATGTTCTATCAATTACTGCTAGTGAGCAGAACATTGGTGCCAGGTGTGCTTCAGGTCTCATAATCCATACCCACCAAGCAGCCATTTGTTGTATTATTGCATTAATAATCTTAATATGTTCTCCTGGGTTTGCAGATTTTAAACAAATCTTGCCTCCTTTGCTATGGTTTGGTTTTCCTGAAAATTTGGTAAAAGTACTGGTAGAATGGGTCGAGTCTGAATGGTCTGGGCAAAAAGTGGGTTACGCACACTGCAAATACTTTTTCTCTGAGGCCCCCAACCAAAATCATCTTCTGCTGTCTATGCCCAGGATCCTGTGATATATAATTTAAAACTAACCATTTCCACTTACCATTTTCAGTATAGTAACCACTACTACTAAACTGACCTTCCTTTAAACAAGATAGGGTTGTCTATATATTTCATTTTATTTATGATTGCTAATTGTGTCATTCATAATTGATCTCACCATTCTAATATTAATTTTTATTTTTTCAGGCATTTTGTTCTGTATCTGTAAATTGCATAAGTTTGTGAAGTTAATTAAAAAAACAGTAAATGGTCTCTGGGGGTCTGTGCATTTCGCCTCTTTGGGTAAAGCCAGACGAGGAGATTCGGGGAAATTTTGTTGCCTGGCGTCTTTTGCGCGACTATCTCCCCGAACTGCCACAGCATCTTTTCCCCATAGGCTACAGCGCAAAATCGCCTGTGCAAATGCACACGCGGCGATGCGTTTTCAATAGTCGCCCAAAATTGCAACTTTGGGCGACTATTGAAAACGCATCACCGTGTGTGCATTAGCGCAGGCGATTTTGCGCTGTAGCCTATGGGGAAAAGACGCTGAGGCAGTTCGGGGAGATAGTTGCGCAAAAGACGTGGCGATAAGTCGCCAGGCGACAAAATCTCCCCGAATCTGGCCTTACCCTTACCCTGAAAAGTTTTCACAGTGTAATGCAAGCTGCTCCTCACCTTGTTCCATTGTGAAGTAATGGATTTTGGGACTTAAAGGTCCTCTGCTTTCCAGACAACTGCTTTCCAAGATGGAAAGCAGAGGTACTTCAAGCCCCAGAATTCATATTTTTTAATTTTGCAAATTCAGACAATGTGTATGTAGATTTTTAATTAATCTTATAAAGTGTATTTTCCCTTTAATCTTGTCTAATAAATTGCAGTGTGCTTCAAATATATCACATTTATCACAAAATGTTTAAAAGTTATAAACTGCATATAAATATACATGCAGATTTGCATAAATACATAGAGGAAAGTAACAATGACATTTTTTTTTAATTTTTTGCAGCTCAGTCAGCCGTGACCTTCGTACATCTCAGTATGTTCAAGATTCCCAGAGGTGCCTCAAGCAGAAGTAAGATAGCAAGTGATCTGCTGCAAGCATAAACAAATCAAATCGGATGCATTTTTTGTTTTCTTATTTGACACTAGTCACAGTAAAAGGTTTGTTCCATATGGGACCTTTTATCCAGAATGCTCGGTAACCAATCTGTGAAAACAAAGAGAGCTGCAAAGCAGGAAGTAGGGATGCACCGAATCCACTATTTTGCCCCGAATCCTTTGTGAAAGATTCAGCCGAATCCGAACCCTAATTTGCGTATGCAAAATAGGGATGGGAAGGGGAAAACATTTTTACTTCCTTGTTTTGTGATGAAAAATCACGTGATTTCCCTCCCCACCCCTAATTTGCATATGCAAATTAGAATTCGGGTTCGGCTGGCCAGAAGGATTCGGCCGAATCCCGAACCGAATCCTGGATTCGGTGCATCCCTAGCAGGAAGAAATGTTATGTTAGACATCCAGTCACTCCAGCCTTTATACATTGTTGGCTAACTAATTATATTAGAAACATTTTTTATTTTGTACAGCTCTGTACTATTTACACGGTTTTTATTTTTACCCTAAACAATTCCTAGAAAATAATTTAAGCATTAAATAAACCAAATAGGCTGGTTTTGCTTTCAATAAGGATTAATTTATAGCTTAGTTTCGATAAAATACAAGCCTCCTGTAATTTTGCTGTACAGAAACCTTATTGCCTTGAGCAAGTCATATACCTGCAGCCTAGTGATGGGAAAACTTGATTTTACAAAGTTATATCTGGGAACTTTTAAAGGAATTATGTCATAAGAAAACATGTTTTTTACAAAATGCATCAGTTAATAGTACTCCTTCAGCAGAATTTTGCATCCGTTATTCAAAAGAGCAAACATATTTTTCTATATTTCATTTTGAAATCTGACATTGGGCTAGACATGTTGTCAGTTTCCCTTAGGGATGCAACAAATCCACTATTTTGGATTCAGCCGAACCCCAGAATCCTTTGAGAAAGATTCGGCCGAATACAGAACCGAATCCTAATTTGCATATGCAAATTAAGGGTGGGAAGGGGAAAACATTTTTTACTTCCTTGTTTTGTGACCATGTCCCTCCCCACCCCTAATTTGCAGATGCACATTAGGATTCAGTTCGGCTTGGCAGAAGGATTCGGCCAAATCCTGGATTCGGTGCATTCCTAGTTTCCCTGGTTCCCTCAACCATGTGAATTGTGCTCAGATAAACTTCAGTCACTCTTTACTGCCCCCAGCAGCCCATCAGCAGAACAAATGGAAGGCAACCGATAACAGCTTCCTGCATTGCTAAAAATATTCCTATGCCCCACCTAGTGGTAGATATGAGAGCACCACTCAATAATCAAAATTCAAGTCCTACTTTGGCTCCTTTTACAGTGAATAAGAGAAACATTAGCCTGTCTGAAAGCAGTTCCATTGTGAAGGGCTGGCTCTTTCTGTAAGCACATGACCAGACAAAATGACCTGAGACCAATATTACAATATTGGTCACCGATATTACAAATAAAAAAAACATTTACTGGGTCCAGAATAAAATTTTAAATGGTAGAATGATTTACTTGCAGTGTACACTGTGTAATTTAGTACAGGTATGGGATCAGTTATCCTGAAAGCTCTGAATTACAGAAAGGCCATATCCATTTTAATGAAATAAGTACCTTGTACTTGATCTCAACAAATATAGAATTAATCCTTATTGGAGCGCACGGCCTAGGGGCGCCCCCCAAACGAATTCGGCGCTGATTAGGGTAATTTGGAACCTAGCCACCAGATTGCTGAAATTGCAAACTTGTAGAGATGCTAAATAACTATAAAACCCAAATAATAAAAATGAAAAACAATTGTAAATTGACTCGGAATAGCACTCTCTATGTCCGGAGTCCCCAACCTTTTTTACCTCTGAGTTGGGGGCCAACATAAGTATAAAGAATGTGTAAGGTAAGTGTACATAAGGTTGTGTAATTGTTTTGGTAATGAGTGCGTCTTTTTCTTTTGACAAATATGTGTTTAAAAAAAAATCAGAACCACAGTTGTCCCCATATTATTTGGGAAAACCCTATGGGACATATGAAAAAGGTGAATTCTCAATTGGGAAAAAAATCCACCCTATTGTTGTTTTAGGGTGGTTTTATCAAACATTGGTTTGATAAAATACTAGATGCTCAGCTGACAAACACGTCTACCTTAAAGAAATGTAGTTATATTTACAATATATAAATAGTATATGTTAAAATAATTTTTAATCTTGGTATTGCTAATTTTAATTATTTATCTAGACTTTACTAGAGCTAGCTTCAAAAAAATCCAGATTCACACCTATGTGTTGAAGTTGTATCAAGAGTGGTTTATTGAGCCCATATATACATCACAAAAGGGCACTCCATTATCGTGCATTTACTAGAGCTAGCAACATAAACCACATTTAATTTTTTTTTCTAAAATTGTGGCACTTTTTAGTCTATTATTCTGTCTAGTCATTGCTTGTTACATTTTTAAACTGGTTCTTTTTTTTATGCAGACTCCTCTGTCACTGTAAAAAAATGAAAGCTCCCATAACGAAAATGAGCATTTTGAAAAATCTAAAGAAAGATATTTGTGGTGAACTCCAGAGGATGGAAGCAAGTGAAGAAACCATAAAATGTTTGAAGGTAACTCAAAACTGCTCAATGAGTAGTGTTATAGTTAAAATACCACACTTACGACATAATCTCATTTGGTTATACAGACATTATCTAAACTGCTACAATATATGTTTACTTTTTAAAGACATACATGATTACACAGATTGAGAGGAAACCATGATAGTCTACCTCTGACATCTAGAATCTATTTTCAACCCCTTGTAGGCTGACATTTAACCTTTTTGTTCAGTGAAGTGATGGATTCTGTCCAGTTAGTGTTAGTGAGAGAATCTTGTGATACTTCAAAAAAATGCTCAGTCTGTATACTTAGGCTAAGGCCACACTAGGCGATAGCGCCGCGATTTGACTCGCTATGGGGAATCGCGAAAAATCGCCAGCGTAAAAACACACGCGGCGATCTTTTTTCTATTGTCGCTCGAAATCGCCTAGCGAGGCAATTTCGAGCGACAGTAGAGAAAAGATCGCCGCGTGTGTTTTTACGCTGGCGATTTTTCGCGATTCCCCATAGACGCCAGCGCAAAAGGTTCCCCAGCGATTGCGGCTTAAAAGTCGCGGCGAAAAGTCGCCGCGAGTCAAATCGCCTAGTGTGGCCTTAGCCTTATATGTTCACTATTATCTAACATCAACATTTGTTCTATTTGATTTAACCAGTGTTCAACAATACTATGTGAAAATAATGTTGTTCCAGTACCCCAGCATTGCATTTAATGTACATTTTAAGTCAATTCAGTAGTTGCACCTCTTGTTGCTTTTTAGAATTATCAGAACGCTCCTTCAGATGATCTGGTTACCTTAGTATGAAACTGCTAATGGAAGGGGGAGGTCCAAAGAAGGGGGCGGGAGAGCTGAAGATGACAAAGGCAGGGATAGTCAGCCATACCTGCACCATGGTGTGTGATGATGTTGAGGAATTATGGTCTATTTGGCTTTTTCCCAACGTACATTCAGCATTTTCAGTGATTTTAAAGTTATATTGCCAATACAATTGCTGCTGAACTCTTAGGGGATTATATATCAAAGGTCAAGTTTCCGAGAGAGCTTTCAGTAAAAACTTGAATTATTGGGTTAAAAAAACTAATTAAAATTTTTCGGGTTTAAAAAAAAAAAAAAAAAATTTGTTTAATGCCCTGAAACTGGAAATAGTTAGAATGCGAAAATACTCCAGCTAAAACCTGTCAAAGACATGTAGAAGTAAATGGCAAAACATTTTAATTGTGCGTTTATTCTAGGTGTAAAAAAACTCACAATCTCAACCTTTGATAAAAACCCCTTTAATATTAAAGCATTGTATCGTAGTTGAATCTCTAAAAGTAAAGACTGCATTTCCCAAAATTCTTTGCATGTGCCATATGTAAAATATCCGAGAAGGAGAATCGCCGAAGTAAGCAAGGCATTGTTGAATTTGAAGTGTTAAAAAAGGAGAGTTGATTTCTGCTTCATTGTAGTCTGGTAGGTTATTTTTAAAATTGTACTGCAATTCAATTTACGCATAACATTTATACTTTATAAAATCATTAAAAAATTGAATGTATATTAGAAAGTTACTATAAAAAAAGTAATTTATAAAGCACAGATATACTCTGCAACATGCTTTAATGTTATTTGCTATTGATTTATTTAAACCAAAAAGCAATACACCGGGGGGCGTGTCTAGCTGGCCAGCCGAGTGGACGCACTTTGTCGGCACTCCCGGGGCCCCACTCTGATCCACTGGCTCCACTGTGGCAGGG
The DNA here is from genome assembly GCF_017654675.1 of Xenopus laevis. Lineage (NCBI taxonomy): Eukaryota > Metazoa > Chordata > Amphibia > Anura > Pipidae > Xenopus > Xenopus laevis. Next base: position 63,813,399 of record NC_054383.1, on the reverse strand, counting down.
TGTCGCTGCACCTGCCGCAGCAATCCGGACAGTGGGGAGGTAGTCCCGCTGCAATCTCGGGGGGGAAAACAAGCGCTCTAGCTCCATCCACGGCGGAGATATACTTGCGGCCTAGTTCCTCCGCAAAGCAGGGGACTCGCGTGATCGTGAGGCCGACCGGAAGCACGGATCTCCCCGCTGCGGAGCGCTACTGAGGCAACTGTGGGCGTTGTGGGTAGGAGACGCACTGTGGGTAGGAGACCCCTGGTGACCCCGGGAGTGCCCTATATTTAATCATTCCACAATGAAACTACTCCCAGCTCCTATATTTCAGCTCCAGCACACCTCCATTGCTGCTGTGAAAGTTGGGCACTGTACCACACACTACAGCTCTCTCAAGTGAATCGAAGACCCGGGAGAACCTCCACAGAGGTAAAATAGAGGGGGGTGACCCCGGGGGTGCCCAATACTCATACCTCCAGCTTAAGCCTGTCCTCCACTCAGCCTGTGACTCAGCCCACGCACTGCAGGCTTATAGCATACTTCCCAAGGCCACAGAGACCAGCACTCAAGGCCCCTTTGATGCACTACCTGAATATACCTATCCCCTACGGAAGCCCCAACAATTATTAACCCTTCAAGGACAGTCTATTTCCTCTTATATGGCAACCAGTTCTAAACTATGATCAAATGGGGACCGGACAAGACGTAGTAATGTTCGTTTGATTGGAGTGCCAGAGAGGGAGGAAGGGAATCACCCGGAGTCCTTTGTGGAAAGAATCCTGAAAGAATGGCCGGGTGCAGACTCCCTAACCCCTGCATTTTCCTTGGAGCGGGCACACAGGATACGTCTAGGCCTCCAATACCCGGTGCCCCGCCCAGGCCTCTGATAGCACGTATTCATAACTGCAAGGATCGGGACAAGCTACTGGCAGTGGCACGCGCTAAAGGTCAGATCCAGCTGAATAACTCCAAGGTAACTATATACCCGGACTTCTCCGCTGAATTCCAAAAGATGAGGGCACGGTTTCTGGATGTAAAGATAAGGCTTCGGCAGAGAGAAATCCCATACTCCATGATGTACCCTTCCCGACTACGGATACAGATGACCTCGGGTGTTAAATTCTTCGACAACCTGGCAGAGGCCTGCTCGTGGTTGGATTCATTGGGCCGACGGCATGTGGAGGCTTGAGATCTCCTCATTTTTCCTCCCTTTTTTTTTTTTTTTTGGCTTCCAGTTCTATGTAGCAGTTGGCGGCCAAGACAGCATGGTGTGGTAACTATATTCCCCTAATTTGTTTTTTTTCTGAATCGCCAATAGGCCTTTACTCTCTGTTAGAGGAAGTCACTTAGTCAAATTGCCTTCGCTCAGCGACTCCAGAGTAAGGGTTGGCGTATAATGCTGTGGTAGCCTAACTTTGACTAACATCCCTAAGCTGCCTTGGTTCTCTTTGCAATTACCTGTGTACTATTGTCTCATCTACTTGGGTTACGGCCCTAGGACAAGCCCTTGACAATGGGAATACTTACTGTGACCCAATGTATCAGTCAGGCTACCCTGCAATCCTATTATATGGGGAAGCTTATTTGATTTACTGGAACCCTGCTGCTTGTCTTTGTCGCCGTTGCAAGTCATTACTATGCCATTAGGATGCCCTATATGACCCTCGGACAGTTAAGTCTCATGATAGATTGCCAGGGCGGAGCTGCACTTGATGAACATTTCAACACTCCCCTCATTTATTCAGGGTAACTACTCAATTGTGAGCTAGAACTACTCTGATTTATTTGTTTTGGGAAAAGTGGCACCTAAGTTTAGGATAGGAGCGACGGGGTGGGAAAGGGTGTTAGGGGTAAGCATTGCTGTGTTCGTTTTGCTTGATAATAACTACAAATTGATGCTGATGTTTTGTTTTTTTTACAATGGGTATGTTATGTGAAACAAAGTATTTATGTTGTTAGTAACCAACCAGTGCCACTCTATCAGGAGCCAACAGGTAAAACAAACCACCAACCACCATGGGGAGTAACGTAAAACTAATTTCCTGGAATGCTAGGGGACTTAATGATCCTATCAAGATACACATACTCGGTGTACACGGGAGGAGTCTCTATATTAATCAACAAAAAAGTTATATTCTCCTTATTGCACATTAGAGTAGACCCCAAAGGCAGGTTTATTTTTTTGCACTGTAAACTTTTTTCAAAGGAATTTTTGATAGCCAATATCTATATCCCCCCCCCCCCATTTACGGATGACATACTTTTGGAATTTACGAGCTACTGCCTGCAATTCCCTCAATCCACGATTCTAATCGCAGGTGATTTTAACTCCACCCCAGAACCAGCCATGGATAGATGGAGGCGGAATGGCTCCGGAGGAACAGGTGTAAATCATAATCTTAATAATTTCCTGCACTCCTTTAATCTACTAGAAATGTGGTGAATATTCCACTCCTCCACACGGCAATACTTCTGCTGCTCCAAGTCTCATCTTTGCTTGTCTAGAATAGACCTAGTACTAATGTCCAGAGAAATGCTACCACTCATTCACCGAATTGAATATCTCCCAAGAGGAATCTCAGATCATGCCCCACTAGAGATAGTATGGTCATGGGGAAATCCGTCCTCTAGCAGAGGGTGGCGTCTTAATCCAGCATGGCTGAGTATTTTGGGGAAAACTGAAGAAATCCGCAACTCTTTACAGGAATATCTCGCACTTAATACTTCCCCTGACGAAGGTCTGATAAATTGGGATGCTTTTAAGGCCCACGTGAGAGGAACATATATAAGAGAGATCAACGTGCTCAAGACAAAAACTAAAATCAAAGAGGTCCAGTTGCAGGAATTGGTGACTCGTGCTGAACAAGAGGTGGTCGCAACCCGCACGCCTGATGCCCATCTAAAACTGCAACGGGAACAGGACAACTACCACCAATATTTGGAATCCATCAGCCAAAGGAAATTACTGTTTCTGAAACATAATATATTTGAGCAGGGGGCTAGGACTGGGAAAATGTTGGCACACTTGGTCAGAGCAGACTCTTTCCCCCCCCCCAATAATCCCATTGATTTGGAGATGTCACTGATAACCCCAAAGAAATCAGTGATATTTTTGGGTCGTACTATGAGCACTTGTATAAATCCCAGCTAGCACCATATAGACACCAACTGCCGCATTACTGGAATTGAATTGCCAACTTTAAATCCTGATCAGAGAGCTGCATTGGACACTGAGATCACAGTTGACGAGATTGAACTAGCTGTTGGGGCATTCCCCAATGGAAAGTCACCAGGCAGAGATGGATTGCCCATCGAACTTTATGAAACCTATGCTACAACTCTCGCTCCCAAGTTACTAGCTGTATACTCTGCAGCGCTAGATAGTGGAGAATTTCCGCCATCAATTCGAGAGGCATCAATTATTGTTCTCCCAAAACCTGGTAAGAATCAACAGGAATGTGGCTCATACAGACCCATCTCACTTTTGAATTGTGACGCCAAAATTCTTGCCAAGATCTTAGCTCGGAGACTTATGCTAGCGATAGAAAGCATTATTGGACCAGTCTGGATTTTCGCCTGGCAAAAGCACAGCTGTGAATCTACAGAGGCTATACACAAACTTGTCCACGAATCATGACAACAAAGGAAATAGACTGTTAGTGGCGCTGGACATTGCTAAAGCCTTCGACACAGTCGAATGGGCATACTTGTGGCAGGTGATGGACAAAATGGGGATTGGTCCGAAGTTCCTAGCTCTTACCCAGCTGCTATATACGAAGCCTTCAGCACTGGTAACTATCAACGGTATGTCCTCTCCTCACTTTGCTCTTACACGGGGAACAAGACAAGGCTGCCCTCTATCCCCACTCCTATTTGCTATGGCAATCGAACCTCTAGCGGTCGTTATAAGGAACGATCCAGAAATAGTTGGATGGAAACTTGGGCCTATCCAGGAGAAAATTCAACTGTACGCGGATGACTCCCTTGTCTACCTGGCGGATAGCGGTAAATCATTGGAACGACTGACGAAGGTTCTCACCGCTTTCGGTAATTTTTCGGGCCCGAAGGTCAATATATCCAAATCTAGTGTGCTTCCAGTGGATTCCAGACCTGAATCGAATGCTCCCCTTACCCCCTGCATTGACTGTGGTCTCGAAATTTAAATACCTGGGGGTAGAAGTTTCACTACCAACGTCAACCTATTGGGACCTGAATGTGTCCCCATTACTGGGCCAGGTGGAATCCAAATTTAAGCAATGGGCCTCACTTCCACTTACTCCGCAAGGCAGAATTAGTCTGATAAAAATGACCGTTCTCCCTAAGATTCTATATATACTATCACACTCTCCTATAGTCATCCCATCAAGCTATTTTCGAGCTTTGGATAAACTAATGGGACCTTTTATATGGGGAGCAGGACGACCCAATTAAGACTTGGAATCCTAAAGAGATCAGCTTTGCATGGGGGGGCGGCTTTGCCGGACTTTGAGCTTTATTTTTTAGCTACCCAACTTGCTCACATCAAACCATGGATCACTGCAAACCCACGCTGCCTATCTGCAACTCTTTTAGAGTCAACCGGGGATGCCAACTATGCAAAGGTTGCTAAGTAATCAGACAGGTAGTCATACCAGCAAAGAACACCCATTAATTCTACTAGGTCAAAAAATGTGGCTACGCCCAATCTTTGTGCCTTACACTCCTATATGGAACAACTGTCTACTCAAAGAATTCCAAAGCATAGAATCTGCAGGGCCATGGTCTAGCAAAGGAATAACGACTATTAATCATATTATCTCTGACAATTCACTCAAGCCGTTTGTGGTACTTCAACAGGAGTTCGGAATTTCAGAATCTTCCTGGTTACTGTATGACCAGGTTAAATACGCATTCCTTGCTGACCCCTTTAAGTTGGGTAAACCCCCCTTTTGTAGAATATTAGAGCTGCAAGACAACCAACCCTTAATTTCCAACTTATATGACGTGCTGAGATTTTGTAAACATGATAGACTTAGTCCCAATCTACTTGCAACCTGGCAGAAAGATATTCCTACATTGACAGCCGAGGAATGGCAAGATGCTCTAGAAACCCCTAGATTTGTCTCGCCCAATGCTGATCATAAAATGATTCAGAGATACATAATTCATAGAGCATACTTCACACCGGTGCGGCTGAACAGCATGAATCCACAACTTCCCCCAACCTGCACCTGGTGTAAGGTAAATACCGGCTCTTTTATACACATGTTATGGGAATGCCCCAACCTGCATCTTTATTGGCGAGAGGTATTCAATACTATTTCAAATGCAGTATCGGTGGAAATACGACCCACCCCAGAAATGGCTATACTAAACATAGGCGAAAGTTTCCAATATAACAAATATCAATTGACTACAATTAGACAAAGTCTTTTCCAGGCCCGTAGACATATAACAATGAGATGGAAAAGTCCTGAGGCCCCGACTCACGAAGGTTGGTTGGAACAGATGAAGCTCTACATTGATAGGATGCAATATTTGTTCACTAAAAGAGACTCCTCTGGAAAATTTGACTTAATATGGGGAAACTGGCACTCTTCCTAGTAGATAGGTAGATATGAAAAGGCTCTTTACTCTTTAAAACCCCCACTGTAAGAGGTTACGTATCACGGACTCCCATTTTAGTTGATTGATGATGTTTTATTTTGGTGTATCTGTTTCACAAGTTATATGTACAATGATATAAGTATGACATGTGAATGACTACAGACTAATTTAGTTTCGAAAACTGAATGTACCTTGCAAAATGTTTAATACCTTAAATACAATGTCGGTATGTACAACTGTATGTTATGTTCTATCTTTGCAATAAAGGTAATGATGTTAAAAAAAAAAAAAAGCAATACACAAATTCTATTGTATTCAGTACAGGTATGGGATCTATTATCCAGAATGCTTGTGATTTGGGGTTTCAAAGATAAGGAACCTTTACATAATGTGGACCTCCATAACATTTCTAGAAAACATTTAACGATAAAACCAATTGAATTGTTTTGCCACCAAATATGGATTCAAGCAGCTTAGTTAGGATCAAGTACAAGGTATTGTTTTATTACAGGAAAGGAAATCACTATTAAAAATGAATTGCTTAAAATGGACTGGGAGATGGCCTTCCTGTAATTCAGAGCTTTCTGGATAACGGGTTTACACATGAGTTCTCTTGTATTGGTAAAATACAGATCTTAATAAATCAGGAATTCATACCATTAAAAGTTATTCAGATATTTTCCCAGCTCAATCTGGATTTCTTAAAATCATACAATTCCAGGTTATTCAAACATTTTCCCAGCTGAATACCAATTTAATATCAATTGTAATTAATCTGTTAAACGCATTCTTTTGTTACTGAAGCCACATTTTTTTTGAATTTCAAACACCTTTTAACACCTTTTCTCACTTTTTACACTTTCATATGATAACCTTATAACAGTGATGTCTGTAATCTTTTCTCCATCTGATGTTTAACTGCACCCCCTCCCATATACTGGGATGGAGAGAGATGGAAATCCATAAAAGCTAGAGTTCTGTGTAATCTTGCTTTTTATCCTGTGTCTAAGGTAATCTGTAAACTATCTGAAGAGCATTGCCGCTCTTTCCCAGTATATTTCATATTCCTCAACTACCCTGAGGAGCAGGTCTGGTTTGAGAATCAAAATAGGCCCTTGAATTTCAGGTATCCAGAGGCCCCAACAGGCCACACAGAGGGCCAAACAGCCTTCTCCCCACCATCCCACTAAATAGTGAGTGTCTATGGCATCTAGCAGCAGCCCCTCTGACATTTGCCAGAACCCACTGATTGCCAGTCAGGGCCTGCTGAGGAGCCTTTTACAGATTAGTTGATTATAGTGTTGTCTCCTGAAACGGATTGTTAGACTTACTTTGGTATAATAATGTTTTTAAGGGGCTTGTTTGCAACGGCAATTTGAATTTGACCTCATGAAGCATTAAACTAAATACTAGGCAGTTAACCAGTAACATAAAATATTTAAAAAAAAAAAAAAAAAATTCTACTTAACCAAGGCAGTTTCAACTTTAAATTCGCAAAATCTTTATTATGAAATTACTTACTGATTCTCTGCTTGTGCTCCTCCTCAGAAAGGGCGACAATCCATCATGCAACGCTCGATTTCTCCTCACTGGCTATCTCTTATAGAACGCAGGTAGGAGAAATCGAGCACCGCACAATGGATTGTTGCCGTTTCTGAAGAGGAGTGCAAGCAGATAATCGGTAAGTAATTTCATAATAAAAACTTTGCAAATTAAAAGTTAAAACTATCTTTGTGGTTTTTTTCCGTTAAGTAGAAACCAATTTTTTTAAAATATTGTTTTTATGTTACTGGTCTTTTAAAATTCTATTAGAAACAGTTACTAATTATCTAATATAGGGAGTATTCTGTTTGCTTATGTGTGTAACTGATCTAACTATCCTTTTTCCTGGCAGGATAACACAGAGAAAGCATTGGATGCCACCAATAGAATAAACGAGCAAATTGTTGACCTTGAACAAAGATTGGGCTCACTGACTGAGGTAACAACATATATATTTTTAAAATGTTATGGAATACAAGTAATACTAGTCTAACTGAAATGATATGAATAACTAGTGCATTTATTAACAGGCCACAAATTCTGACACTCTTCTGCTTCCAAGTGCCTCCTTCCAAGCTCCAACAATGCAAGTAAGTGATGATACTTAATTACCATTCATCATCATTTAATATGATAGTTTGATTTCATACTGTAAGAAAACAGGCAACATGATTTGCAGATAAAAAGGCTGTTACAGGCACACCTACTTGATGATAATTGCTACAGGTAGCATTCCCAGATACTTGTTTATAATTGTGGAAATGCATATTCTATGACCAGCACATATTGGCACATGAACAATAAAAGCACAGTAATGCTTCATAGTATAAGTTATCCCTCTGAGTTTACTAGAGAAGTTAGAGATAACTGCACCAAACTTCAATACCTGCACACCTATAAACCTTGAGCAGTACAGAGGAAAATGTTGCGAATCACTTCTCAATGACAACATCGAGACGCATCCACTAATTGACCTGTAGTAGCTGCCGGGAAATGTGTATTGCATTCAGTGGGAAGTAATCATCAGCGTCACACAGTATTATGCTACTAATGATGATTGGAAACAATAAAAATGACTTGTGTACCTTATCTTTCTTGAAGGAATATATTTGTATGCTGAAGAATCCAAAACTATTGTTGAAAGATCTACAATTGATTGAATCAAGTCGCTTGTCAACAAATATGAGAGGCCTGATTGAAAAGTCTTATGGTGAAGCAGAAAGCTTGTAAGCAGAAACTGCATTTACTGCATTAATAAAGCTCAGATATCAACCTTACTTTAAAATCGAATTTATTAAAAGTATGCATCTTTTTGTCCTTTATCAAAGATAATGAAGCCTGGCAAAGTACTTTGTAGAGATATGGTCTGTTGATTTTGATTCTTTATTGCTCACACAAAGGGGCAGATTTATCAAAGTTCGATGTTAAAAAAAACCAAAAAACTTTGAATTCAAAAAGACCAACGGAATGGTGGTCGAAGTTTTTTGAGGTCGAAGTAGGCCTACTTCGAATTGTACAATTTGAAGTAGCGCTACTTTTGATCTACTTCGATTCAAAGTTTTTTTTTACTTCGACCTTCGAACTCCCAAACTCCCCCAATTGCCTCCATACTGGTTCTAGGAGGTCCCCCATAGGCTAAAACAGCACCTCGGCAGCTTTTAGGTGGCGAATGGTCGAAGTTTTAAAGAGACAGTACTTCAAAAAAAAATTCAAATTTCAAAGTTTTTTCAAATTGATGTATGACTATTCCCAAGTCAAAGTACACAAAAAATAGGTCGAAATTCAAAGTTTTTCACTTTGAAACTTCACCTCGACCTTTGATAAATCTGCCCCAAAATGTTCAAAAACACTCTTCTTATTCATACTTTTGCTTCCATGATGATATAAAGTAATGAATCTGCAAGTGCACTTACTCATAGGCTGAACATTAAACAATGCAAACACAGTATTTAAAAGAGAAATGGCCAATGGGAGACAAGTGGGCGGAGCTACCCGATGTGTCACTCAAAAAGAACATACAAGTCCTAAGATCCAATGGAAGGGACACACATCCCAGGCCAGAACACTACATGAATTATCTTAATTAACAGAATACAGAAAATTGTTTATAATATGTAAAGTACAAAGTAAAAAGGGAAAAGAGGAATGACTATTATACATGGCAGGAAACCTCAATCAAAATTTAAACCAAAGGGGTGCCTTGTACCTAGGTGTGCCTCAATTTTTAATGAGCTACTCATACCTCCTGACCAGGTGGTAGCTCCAGGGTTCCCTTCGCAGTCAGTATCAATAGGCACATCACACTTGCACGTAAAGAGTCGTGCGCAGAGATTACTTGCACAGGGAACACCAGAAATAATGCCAGCTGGACTTCAGTGCAATTATCTCTGATTTTGGGCAAAACACATGCAGATGCATCCATTATGGCGAATTAGACACAGTTGTGGTAAGCTCTGCACAATGTGTATAAGAAACGGATCCGCACACACACTGATTAATGGAGTCGGGGAATATCCCCTTTTATTCAGCCACCAAACAGCAACGTTTTGGGGGGGAACACCCACACACCCACCCTTCATCAGGATACAATTATTTGTGCTGTAACCCATTTAAACCCAACTTCTGCACAAATAATTGTATCCTGATGAAGGGTGGGTGTTCCCCCCCCGAAACGTTGATGTTTGGTGGCTGAATAAAAGGGGATATTCCCCGACTGCATTCATCAGTGTGTGTGCGGATCCGTTTCTTATACACATTGGTTGCTAAGGGACCCGGCCGGGTCAACGGAAGGAACGCACCACCAACTGCAGGATTGGTGAACTACAGGTGTGCGGTAGGAGAAATAAATTGTAATTATGCTCTGCACAATTACATCAAGTGAATCATCCAAATGCATCCAAAAGGATGCCAGAATAATAGCGAAAAACTGTGGATTATGGGGGAAAAAACATGATTGTACTTAAATTGCACTTTGCTTAATGTGCCTACTGAGTGAATGTACCCTAAAATCTTTGTATAAAGATAGATCTGCAGAATGAATTCTTCCAACCCAGCCTCCTTATCAATGCCCACCAATTCAATTTAGTCACTTTTTTATATTCTGCTTTTATTGGGTCCTCTTTAATTTGCTTATAAATTATTTAAGGTGGGCATTGTGAACAATGTATCAGTTTATGAGTGATAATTAATTCCATCCTGACAGTGAGGACAATGTGACAATCTTGCCAGTTTAGTGGCAATTAACATTCAGTGTTGATACATAGTAAGTTAGTTTACATAATAAGTTAGGTTGAAAAAACACACGCCCATCAAGTTCAACCTTTTAACTCTATTTTAACCTGCCTAACTACTAGTTGATCCAGAGGAAGGCAAAAAAACCCCATTTGAAGCCTCTCCAATTTTTCCTCAAAAAAAATTCCCTGGATCAATGTGTACTATGAGCTATCTTCCATAACCCTGTATTCCCTCACTCACTTGCTAAATCCCACCCCTTCTTAAAGCTATGTAATGTATCAGCCGGTACAACTGATTCAGGGAGAAAATTCCACATCTTCACAGCTCTCACTGTAAAAAAAAAACAACAAAAAAACCCTTTCGAATATTTAGGTGGAACCTCCTTTCTTCTAATCGGAATGGGTGACCTTGTGTCTGCTGGAAAGAACTACTGGTAAATAAAGTATTAGAGAGATTATTATATGATCCCCTTATATATTTATACATAGTTATCACATCACCCCTTAAGCGCCTCTTCTTCAGCGTGAACATCCCCACTTTGGCCAGTCTTTCCTCATAGCTAAGATTTTCCATACCTTTTGCCAGCTTAGTTGCCTTTCTCTGTACCCTCTCTAATTCAATGATATTCTGTTTGAGCACTGGAGACCAAAACTGTACATCATATTCTCGATGGGGTCTTACCAGTGCTCTATACAGTGGCAGAATGACCCCTCTTAATACAGCTCAAGACCTTATTTGCCCTTCATGCTGCTGACTGGCATAGTTTGCTGCAGCCAAGTTTATCATCTACAAGGGCTCTGAGGTCTGTACCTGATCCTGTAGTCATTATGGATTTGCCTAGTGCAGTCCTATTAAGGGTTTAAGTGGCTTGGATATTTTTACATCCCAGGTGCATGATTTTACATTTATCAACATTGAATCTTATTTGCCACTTAGCTGCCCAGATCACCAGTTTGTCAAGATCCTGTTGCAAGGAATTAATTGCGCTTGATAGTTTTGTGTCATCTGCAAACACTGATACATTACTTACAATACCCTCCACTAAGTCATTAATGAACAAATTAAATAAAAGTGGACCCAATACATTTGCCAATGCCAATACTGCACTGTAGGACAAGAACCAATCAGCAGCTAGCAGGACCTGATAGGAAACTGAAGCCTGTCTTTGACTGCAGGGCTGTGATTGGCTGTCCCCGTCATACTGTACTTCTGGCAGGGACCGTTGGGACACGCCCACCCCTCATTTGAAACACAGACAGGGACCAGTGAACATCTATAGGGAGCTCCAATAAAGGAACTATTTTTAAAGATAATATTAATTTTTAGCGCCATATAACAGCAACACCATATATTACTTATAATTGCCTACAAAATTAGGGGTTTTCCATTTATCCTATGTCTCCTTTAATTAAGCCCAAAAGACCTTTGTTTAGAAAGCAGTTGTTTGTGGGTCACGGTATCAAACGCTTTGGCAAAATCCAAATAGATCACATCTACTGCTCCCCCACTGTCCAGCATCTTACTTACCTCATCATAAAATGCAATCAAATTTGCCTGACATGACCTATCCTTCATAAAGCCATGCCGATTGCTGCTCATAATGCCATTCACTAGGACAAAATTTTGGATGTGAACAAGCCTTCAAATAATTTGCCCACCACAGATGTCAAACTTACTGGCCGATAACTGCCAGGCTGAGATTGTAACCCCTTTTTAAATATTGGAATGACATCATCTTTTCTCCAATCCATAGGTACCATACCAGAAAGCGAAACTGAGAAAATCAGAAATATGGGCCAGTCTATAACTGAACTAAGCTCTTTTAGAACCTGGGTGTGTATGCCTTGATTTTTTTTTAAGTTTTTATTTTGCATTTTAAACAAAAACAAAAAAATAAACAAAAAACAGCACATATATGCTTGACACTTATTCAGCTTCGTTTACAATTATTTTATATGTACAGTGGTGATTTCAAGAAATAGTGAGCAGATAACATTATATATTTCAGAGCACTTTTTATAAGTCATTCATGCGGAAGGGATGCATGAGGGGATCTAACCAAGGGTCCCATATTTTCCCAAATTTCCCAGATGTTCCCATAGCATTGTATGTCAGTTTGATTAAGGGTAATGTACCATTTATTAAGTCAATCCATTGCTGTAGTAAGGGAGACTTGGGGCTCAACCATTTCATAATTACTAGTTTTTTTGCGTAGAAGAGGATCGACCTTAGGAGTGTTCTTGATTTTTGTAGGGACACTACCTCATCTATAATACCTAATAAGCAAATCTCTGGGGACCTGATTCCTGGAAAGGATAGGAATATATTGGTGTATTGTATGACTTCTGCCCAGTATGCTGCTACTCTAGGGCAGTCCCATATCAAATGGAGGAAACCAGCTTCTTCCCTGCCTCACTTTACACAAGTGGCTCGTCTAGTCTACCCATAGCTTTGAGCCTCAATGGGTTAATATAAATTTGGTGAATCATTTTAAATTGAATCATTCTATCCCTGAGTGATATTATGCAGGGGTATACGTTATCTATTCCCATTGGTCCTCCTCTAGAGAAGGGATAAGTGACCTGACATTTTTGTTTGGCTTTATTGAATGGGGGAGGTTGTGAAGATTGAATTATAGTGTACAGCTGAGATAGCAGTTTGTGTGGTCTGGAGTCCAAAGTCTGGCTTCCCATGCCAGCAATGTGGGTGTAATTTGAAAAGAACTGAACTGCGCATCAGTTGGAAGTATCGGAATAATTTGTATATCTTGACGATTCAGTTTGGCTTTTAATTGCTCCAGTGAGACAAAACTATTCTCTATAATCAAATCCTCAATGTGTCTTATACACATTTGTGGCCAGTAATTAAAGTCTGCTAGATTCCTCATATGGGGCAAGTAAGAATTTCTCCAAAGAGGAGTTTTGCCAGAAACTTTAGGTATGGGGGTCCCTGCTTTGGGTTGTAGCCTTGCCCATACTTTAATGGGGGTAGTATTTACTCCTGGCAACTGAGGGAGGTCACATATCCATCTATAGGGCGAGTTATGGATGGCCTCCAGAGATCCCAGAATTGAGGCCTGTACATCTGTTAAAGAGTTACTGTCATCTGGGTTAAACCAGTTGTGAATGTAGGATAATTGGGAGGCAAAATAATAATGTTGCAAATGGGGGAGGGCAAGTCCTCCTTTGTCTTTAGGAGCGGTTAGGGTAGACCATGACATTCTTGCGGCCTTGTTGGCCCATATGAAGGAGATTAGCTCACTATTTATTTTTTTAAAGAAAAGGTTAGTGATATAGAGAGGTGAGTTCCATAACGGGTATAATAATCTAGGTAAATACAGCATTTTGAATAAATTAACTCTACCCCACAAAGTTAGAGGTAGTGGAATTGCCATTTTGAACCTTGTAAGGATGGGTTCCAAATTCTCAGCTACATATAAGGAGGTGTCTGCCGTAACAATGATACCCAAGTAGCGGAATCTAGTTACTATCGTGAGTGCCGAGGTCTCTTCCATGGCAACCAGGTTCCCCTGGAGAAATAGTATTGATTGGTTCTTATTTATCCGTAGGCCACTTATTGCCCCAAACCTTTCTAATACTTCCAATGCTGCCCTTAGTGAAGGACCATCATCTGCATATAAAGCCACTTTTTCATCTACTTTACCAATTGATATACATTTAACCAAGGGAGTTTGTCTCAGAATTGTTGCTAGCGGTTCGATAGCTAGGGCAAATAACAGGGGCGACATGGGGCAACCCTGTTTAGTTCTTTTACCCAAGTCAAATACCCCTAATAGAGTGTTGTTTACCCGGATTTGGGCTGTGGGGTTCTTATAACAGTTTTATCCATGTGATTAAGTTCAGGCCAAACCCAAATTTCTCAAGTATCTGCCAGAGGTATGGCCAACTGACCGAGTCAAAGGCCTTTGTTATATCCAGCGAGGCAGCAGATCCGTTGGATTGTTGTTGATTGGCTAGTTGAATGTGTGTGAACAATCTTCTTAAATGAATGGCCATAGTCTTATGAGGCATAAAGCCTGTCTGATCCAGATGAATGAGTGATGTTATAACCTTAATTAATCTATTCGCCAGTAATTTAGCAAGTATTTTAGCGTCAGTGTTAATCAGCAATATAGGCCTATAGTATTCACATGAATACGGGTCTTTCCCTTCTTTAAGTATCGGTGTAATTATTGCATTATAACATGAGGAGGGACCCTGGTGCCTTGTTTACATTAATTTTTATTAAAGCTTTTTGAATTATATCCTGAGTCAGCGACTGACTAGATTGAGCTGAGCCATCAGTGCAGCTATGAAGTGAGCCTGGGAACTCAGACTCCTCTATTGTATACACTGAAGAAAAGAACTGATTTAGCACATTTGCCTTTTCTGTATCTGAAACAACCATACAGGTACCATTATTTAAAGGAGCAACACTCTTAACCTGGATCTTTTTGCTATTAATATATTTAAAAAACTTTTTGGTGTTAGTCTTAACTGCAGCTGCAATACAATCCTCATTTCCTTTTTTTGCCTTCCGGATTACTGTTTTAAAACATTTATTATACTGTTTCATTAAATGCAACTTCTGTCCCAACAGACTTGTAGTTTTTAAATGCCTTTCTCTTCTTTCCTGTTAACTTCTGTACCTCTGTATTAAGCCACATAGGGTGTTTCTTTGTGCTTCTACATTTAGTTGCAGATTGCCTAGTCACCCTGCACATTTGTTTTCCTTTAGCATAAATAAAAGTAGAACAGAAAAGTGAACGGAATAAGGAAAAAGGAGTTGGATGAGGTGTGAATAAGGAAAGAATAGTGGTACATAGGGATAGAAGAAAGAGAGGGAATATGTTGTAGAGAATGGGAGTGGGGGAATTCTGGGTGAACCATGGGGAAAGGTTAAAGGTGGCAAAAAAAAGGTTAAAAAAACATTTGGATGAGATCTGTCACCCAGACATTAAAAACTGTAATAATAAAGTCCTTTTTCAACTTTTTTTGAAATTAAAACTAAAAATCTCATCTGTCAATCATATATTGCCTATGTTTAGTCTCCAGTTAAATTTGCCTGCTCTGACCTAGGCGTGGTGCAATAATAGTTTATAGAAAGTTTTTTGGGACTGTAGTAGTAGTACAGCTTGCAGCACCTAAAATATGCAAATGGTGCACTGTGGAATTTACAATTAAAAAATCTTGTTTTATTTTAAATAAATAAAATTGGAGCACTATAAAAAGATATTGTTTGAATATACCGTAAAGCAGTCACTGCAGCTTTTGTAAATTGCATATCTAGAGTAGTTTCCTTATCTTTTAGCATATTGTGTTAATGTTGGTTAAGTATCTGAACTCTGTGGTGCTTGATTTCTGCTTTTATTTTCCATCCAAAACTGTCCAGCGCAGTAGTAGTAGATCCATAGCCTAGTTGGCAGGACTATTTAGCAAAACAGTTGTGATTGGCTGATAAGCTTCACTAATGATGTTTTGGAGATAAAAATGATTGATGAAAATCAGCTACTGTTATAGCAGGAGGTATAACACATAGAATATATGAAGTAGAGGTAGCCAGAGCAATATTTAAAAAAGTCAAACAAACAAATCTGTTATAGTTAGAAAATTATTCAGTTTGTTGCAACGGATGAAAGCAATGTTAATTAGTATGCATATTTTATAGAGGAAGAAGGAGTTTGAAGCTGCTAATTTATTTTTGTATGATTTTCTGTACAATTATTTCATTTAGAACCACAAATCACTGACAAAGACTTGTAAATCAAGAGAAATATGTAAAATTCAAGTAATATGTCTTCTTTGACCAAGGAAATATGGAATATGTTTTTGTTTATGATAGTTAAACATTGATTAGCATTCCAGCATGGTTTTTATTGCTTGCCCCCTCTTTCCCCGATGGATCACTTGGCTCATACATGCAGATGAAAGGAAGTTTCTGGTTGCATCTCAATCCATCTAACAAACCACGACCTGCAAAAGAACACCCTGTTAAGTCTAAGCATAGGTTCATTGTTTCACATTATAACTATTGTGTGACGTACAAACTATGTAGGGCTAAGTCGAATGATCACATCAAGTGAGCCACATTGGCAGTTTCCAATATAATACAGTCAGCCAGTCAGTAAAATAACCATGTCAGGGTGCAAGATTAGACCATTAACATGGATGGCCAAATACCAATTATCCAGCTGGTCAATGTTTTGACTAGGTCATCAGATCCCATGACAGATGAAATAAAGGTGTGGCTTCTGTTATTGTCCGTAAGTGACGCCCCACATATATTAATAGGAGGTTCTGGTTATAAGGATTTTAGGTCAGTACCTGTCAATTGTGATTCGAATTGAATAGCTAGACTGTTAGAGGACAAAGTAACATCAAAAAAATGAAATTTTTTAAAGTAAGAAGAATATAATGCAGTGTTGCCCTGCACTGGTTTGCTTCAGAAACTCTACTATTGTTTATATAAATAAGCTGCTGTGTAGCCATGGGGGCATCCATTCAAAGGAGAAAAGGCTCAAGTTAAGGTGGCCATACACGGGCCGATAAAAGATGCCGACAGACGGAGTCGGCAGCTTATTGGCCCGTGTATGGGGCCCCCCGACGGGCTTCCCCGATTGAGATCTGGCTGAAAGTGGCTGACACATCATCTCGAGAATCTGGTAAACAATTGCCTGATTTGGCACACACCTGTTGGCATGTAATCAGGAGATGTGTTCTGCCTCCTGTGAAACTATGGCTGGTCCTGATAGAGCATTGTGGAAAATGTCTGGATGCAAACGCACACCCTGGCCTTCCTAAAGAAACGACACCCTGGTGCCCAGTGATGGAAGTATAGGCCACCTCACTTGAAATATATTGCTTTAATTTTATTGCAGCATGCATATTTTATTGCATGCTGCAATAAATTTTAAAGAAAGAGTTTCACCCTGCCAGCATTACCTTGTGTGCCAGTGATTTTATTTGCTGGACCTGAGAGAGCACCATGTGGTGGGCCATCTGATTGGTAGTATGGCGAATACCCAAATTGTGATTGGCAAATACCCAAGTTGTGATTGGCGATTCACTCAGCCACCAGAACAACAGGATAATTTCTAGGAGCTGACATTGCATGCACGCCGGATTGGCTTTTAATAGAGATGATGCCAGGGTGGATGCACACAACTAGGCTTTGAAAGAGGAAGACCAGTGTGGTAACATTTACCTTGATAAAGTCTGGTGATTTGTGGACAAAAATCACATGGGGATTTTGCATGGGCAAAATACTTATAGTGTATATCAGCACAAGTTGAAGTATGTGCAAAGAGGTTGAGAATATGCCACACTAGCAACCCCCTTTCCTTTTAGTAAATTGATCTCGTGGCCCAAGAACAGACATAAGTAGGGTTTCCTTAATGGTAGTGTGCGATACGGAACCTGTACTATTGACTGATGGCTGAGATAACACCACTAATTTTATGCCTATCTTTATTTGGAAATTTAGTCCTTGTTACTGTTAAACCCTCTTAAGATTTGAAGGGATATAGAAACCCCAATATTCAACAACATTTTTGGTCACTCACAATATATGCTTGACTTATAGTATCTAACTTCGGATTTTTTTCTGTGGCCAGCACATCAGATATTCTGGTCATTTTCTTAATAAACACATAGTGCAGGGTGAATCCTCTTCTTCTTTCCATGATGTAATTGTCAATCTATAAATTATTTGCCACTTTTTTGTGCAATCCCTTTATCGTGCCATAACCTTAAGAAACTACAATTTAATGGAATAATATAGTGCGAAAAATGGAACCCAAATACTGCTGTGGTCAGCAGCAATAATTGCCCTAAGGAAATATTAATTGATACATACATTTTGGGTTCTATACAGTTTATTACACACAAATATAAAATATATCTGTGTGTTAATAAATTGTATAGGAAACAATACTTATTTATTTACCATAACCATAAGATTGGTCTTTCTTTAAGTCCCAATTTCTTTGACTATTTCACCTATGACATTTTTTTAGTTATATTTTTCTGTTTTTGCAACGGTCGGCTGAGCAACTAAGCATTTGACACCAAAAGTCACGTATCACCTCCAAGGTTGAAGCTCAGGCATAATCTTCCTCCAAATAATCCTAGTAAATTGCCATTCCATGGGAACTTCAAAAAGTCATGTTTTAATCCATCTGTCCAAGACTTAATTCCCTTTGTCGAAAATAAAAACAGAAAAGAAAATCACATATAATAGAACATCATAGATGCCCCATTGCCTATAGGAATAAACCTAAAAGAAAAATTTACAAACAAGTCAGAAGTAATAAATGGGAGTAGCCATAAACCCGTAATTCCAAAGTTTAACAAGATACAAGAATATTGTCATTTGCAATCCACAAGTGCAGTGTGTAAAGTGCACTTTTGGGTATAATTGGCAAGTTTTTTTTACCCACACTGCACCATTTCTTACATAATTCCAGGGTAACTGTGATTGCTGGAGGCCAGTTCGTCTGACACAACTGAATCCTGATGTGTCAAAATTCATGCAATGTTTTTGCATTTTGAAGTTTTTTTTGGCATTCAGCTTTAAAATGATGTACCTGATAGTTTCTTTAGGCTCAACTGCACTGCGGTGATAGGAACCCTGGAGCTACTTCCACATTTGAATTAAATTTTCATGACTGCAAATTGCAGTCATAAATTAACCCACTGTGTTTAGTATACAATTATCACACGGCAATTATACATTTTATAAGCCTCAAAATACTTCCAGTAACCCATAAAACATTATTAATACCTTGATCTTTTAGATATATAACATTCTTATATTACTTAAATTCTTAATTATTATGGCTATATGAGCTTTTTTAATATAGAAGTATATTTTATGGGGCATATTATGATTTTTCACAACTTAAGAAAAACACAAAAGTGAATATACTCAAGTATGTTTCTCTTTAACTTTCAGTAGTTAAGATTTATGAAGAAAAAGCTTGTGAAAATTCGCATAGAAGCTGCCAGAATACTTTCTCCACTTTATTATAGGAGAACTAAAGCTTAACTAAAGAAGTGGGATAAAAATTTTGTTTATTGAGTTAAAAATGTCGTTCCTTTGGCTGGCACAGAAGCTCATTCTGTACCAGCCCAAGGCAACCACAGCCCTTTAGCAGGTAAGATCCTTGCCTCGAAATAGGCCCCAGTAGCTCCCCATATTCTTTTCTGCTGATTTGCTGCACATGCTCTGTGCTGCTGTCACTTACTGAGTTTAGGGATTGTAGCCCTGTAGCATCAGCTTATATTACAGACCAACCTCATTTTCTGCTTGATCATTTGCGACAAACTCTAAGCTTAGTTTCTCAACAGCTGCTCAGAGCCCACGATCATGTGAGTGTCTCAGACACTTTCCAAGATGGTAAACCCCTGTGACAACGTTGAAGTCCTGGATCATTGCTGATATTGAGAATCTGAAACTTTAGGCTGATGCAATAAGTTCAGTGTATAAAATATGACGTTTTTAGCCACATTGATTTTTAGGGTTTAAAGGGGTTGTTCACTTTTTCAATTACTCTAGCAAACAAGCACTGATTTGAATAAGAGATGAGTAATAACAATACATTTGTAGCTTTACAGAGAATTTGTTCTAAGATGGGGTCAGTGACCCCCACTTGAAATCTGAGTTAGAAGAAAAAGCCAAATAAATTTTAAAAACCAAAAAAAAATAATGAAGACCAATTGAAAAGTTGCGTAGAATTCGACATTCTATAACATGCTAAAAGTTAACTTAATGGTGAACCAACACTTTAAAACAGTTGGGATGTTTAGCCTCATTGAAAGTGACTGTGTTATGACTATTCTGAGTTCTTTCTTCAATATGCTTTTGCTTAAGAAATTTAAAAAAAAAACACATAGCTGTGGGAAAAAGTAACATTGAGACTCTATTTCCAGCGAATATCAAATTTGTAAACTGCCTCACTGTGAGAGGCATCTCCCCAAAAACTGTGGATGACAACAAATCTGCTTTCCTCTGCCCTTGCCCTAAAGTTTCTAATTTCTAGCAGTTTCAGGTCTTCAACTCAATTATCATTCCTCTTCCCCTGGGCAACACCTAGAGGGGGGGGTAACCAGTGACCCCCTGGACACGGTCATCACGGGGACCCCAAAAAGCAGCAGAAATATGAAAAACACTGCCTTATGGGGTGATATTTGCAATTGTTTCATTTTCTTTACAAAAAAATACATTCTGTGTGCAAACACATTCACAATACATTTTTTTTGGACTCTCAGGGTACTTTTGGCCATATAAACTGATACAAAATCAAGTTTTGCACAGAAGGATATTCTAATCACTAACTACATTCTGTAAATGTAAACACAAAACCATAAATCACTATGTGCTGTTTCCACACCTATGATAATGGCTATTCTAAATAAAATCTACTTTATTGACTCATTTGTACCTTCAAAGAATTATTTCACTAATTTCATCTAGTGCAATTTATGTGAAATTTATTTTCCAATCTATGATTGCAATAAAAAATGGAAAAACTCAATATAAAAAATATTCAATAATCTCTTGTGCAGCTGCTACAATGTTTTATATCAGTAGCTTTTGCTACAAAAGAAGAATTGTATCAAGCAATCAAAAGAGCGCTGAGAGCTTTTATATGAAAAATTACAATATTATTTGCTTTTATTAACTATCAACTTAAAATGGTTGTTTTTTACTCCAAATATCAAGAAAGATTGAATTCAGTAGTCCTCCATTATAAACATCATGCATGATTCCACCAGAAGGATGCATTCATTCCTATGGATTGGAGGAAAACTGATGTCATTCCTAAATTCAAAAAGGGATTATCATCTCAGGAGCCGGTGCTCCTATCAGTAGAAAACTGCACCGGGCCGGGGTTATTCCAGCGAGCACCATGTTTCTCTTCCGGCTTCTTCTTTCTTCAAATTTCCCAGGGCAGAAGAATGAGCAGTAGAATGAAAAAGTAGAATGAAAAAGCCGACTTTTTAGTTAAAGTTTGGCTTTTAACTCTAATGCATGTGCAGCCGCGAGAAGAAAGAAGAACCCGAAAGAGGAGCGCTCAGTGGTGCTTAACCCCGGGCGGTGCAGTTTTCTGCTGATAGGAGCACCGGCCTGGGGTTTTAGGTAAGTAAATATATTCACTTGGGGGTGCCTAACATTTGGCACCCCCAAGTGCTAAATGACTTCTCCTTTAAGGGACCACAGTCAAATTTTTGAATAGCAGTATGTCTGCCCTAAGTTGCAATTTGTCCATTTCTAATAACAGCACTGATTGGGAACATTTTGGTGGTTAGATTTACTTGAATAAATAAAGATGATTATGATTATTTAGTTCACCTTCTCATTATTTCCTCCTGTCCAGAACTTTTGTCCACGTGAATTTCGGGATTGGGCGAGGACCATAAGGAAATTATTATGAGCATCACTCATGACACTGGTGAGATGAGACCGCTTGAAATGAGACTGACAGTGCTTCTGTGTGAGACAAAAGAGGAAAACCAAGAGAAAAAATTAGCTTTACTCTAGTATAGCAGAGGGGGTTAGGGTTCATAAAAAACATTTGGTTTGAGAAGAAAGAATCAATTAAATCAGAGGCAATATGTAAACAAATATGAGTAAGCGTTTAGTTTAGTCTTGCTGACATGTTTACAGCCCCTGCTAGTTTTGGGTCTGTAAACATGTGACAACAAAAAGTTACTACTCAGCAGCAAATAATTTAAAGGTCTGTTCCTCAGTCCTTCAGGAAGATTATCCAGAGGTTATTAGAAGAAAAGGGTTCTGCCTAAATATTCGAAAGGAGTTTTTTTACAGGGAGAGTTGTGAAGATGTGGAATTCTATCCCTGAATCAGTTGTACTGGCTGATACATTAGATAGCTTTAAGAAGGGTTTGGATGGCTTTTTAGCAAGTGAGGGAATGCAGGGTTATGGAAGATAGCTCATAGTAGAAGTTGATGCAGGGACTAGTACGATTGCCATCTTGGAGTCAGGAAGGAATTTTTTCCCCTCTGAGGCAAATTGGAGAAGCTTCAGATGGTTTTTTTTTTTTGCCTTCCTCTGGATCAACTGGCAGTTAGGCAGTTACAAAAAAGTTAAAAGGTTGAACTTGATGGGCATGTGTCTTTTTTTCAACCTAACTTACTATGCTTATGCCACACATAAATTGAAATCACGCAATCCAGATTCCGACTGGAGCTTTGTCCCCTTGGCCACCTCATGTAATTGGGCTGTTAGAAATGTATACAGTAACTATATATTCTGTGCATAATAACACTGTGCCCCTGGAATCGGTATTGGTATTTTCAGTAAAAGACATGCATTTAAAAATAATGAATACCAATTGATGCAGGCAATCTGGTTCCACCATTGGCATGTTGATAGCTCTATGTATATGTTTAACAAATTATAACAATATAAAAGGGGTCATTTACAAACGCAAGTGCAGTGTGCAAAGGGAAATCTTGAGTTCAACTTGTCATGTTTTTTCCCCACAATCCAGTGTTTTCCCCACAATCCAGTGTTTTCCCCATAATTCCAGTTACGAGATGGAGATGCAATTGTGACCAATGCGTTAAATGATGTGCAACTGTGCTTGCTTTTTCGACACATATACAATTGAAAAGAAAATTTTTGTTGTCATGATTTCATTTCCAGCACTTGCCAAACGAAGTTTGTTCACAATTCTTTTGGCATACAGTAAGTGCAGGTCACTTTGGGAACCCTGGAGCTGCTACCACCTCCAACAAATTCAAACTTCTACCAGATTCCCAGTAGTTCAACATGTTTCACATTTATTAACACTTTCTTGACCATCAGGAAAACTTTGTATTAAACTGACACATTTATCAAATCAGATCAATGTATCAATCATCAGTAATTTGTTTGACTGCTTTGAGCATTAAACTGAATGGTTGATATACAGTATCTTACAACACTAGTGTATATTTGGTATAATCATGATTATACCAGAGTATGCAATATACTTTTATTTTGCTAAAGCATTTGATACAATATTACATAGAAGGTGGTTTTAAACATAACTTTACTTGAATAAAGAAAAGAAAGATAGATTACAAAATAGTTTGATGACGAATGGAACATTTTCTCATGGATCAGTGTTGTTATTAGAGTACTGCAGAGATCTGTCCTTGGACCTTTTTAAGAAAATGTGTTTAATAATTGTCATTGTAAGTTCTATCTATATTTTTGCTGATGACACTAACTTGTGCAAAATGTAGAATGTTAAGGTTTTACTATTACATGTAATCACACATATTTATTAAGCACCAACATAATCCACAAGGGCTGTACAATAATTTGGCGTATAAATTGAATATGTAGATTACAGACAAAGTTAAGACCAAGGTAAAGCTAGACCTGCTGAAAACCTAAAACAGAGCTAAAATCTAAAACGCGCTGCAGAGAGATATGATTAAACTGGACAAATGAGTAGCAAGCTGATGGATACTTTTTAAATGACCCCCAGCACATATATCCACACACATACATATACAGACCTATCAATACATATATAAAATGTTTATATATGCAAGGTCCTTCACTTCTTGAACAAGCACAATATCCAGGGCTACAGTAACCTCAAGATCTACAGATGATTTAATATATTATGTACACATATTTAAATATATACTGTATATATGAGTGTATCAATAGGTCTTTAGATGTGTGTGTGTGCACTAGGGATGGTTTGGATGACTTAAACTTCATGAACTGTAGTCTTTTTCAACCCAAATGTAACTATGGGTGTAACTATAATAGCTAAATAACAAAAGGAAAAAAAAAACTATACTGGTGCGTGATTTAGCACAAGAGGAAAAAGATTCTTTCTCACACTTTTTTTTCCTCACAAATAATTTTTAGCATTCATTCCAACATTATCTGTATTTACATCAGCATAACATATTGTTGCTGAGTAACAGTCTACTCTAACTAAAATAGGTGAGGCTGTCAAACCTGTATAACACAGTGTCACCATTTACAAGCATACAAAGTTTGCATACATAATTGATTTATATCCTGATGACTCACAATTTTATACACTTATTTAGGGGAGGGGGTGCTTTTCAGCACACTTTGCATAGCCATTCATCATGTGTACCATTTTTTTAAAACTATTTTGTGTTAGTGCTCAAATGAATGTCTACTTTGTCCATTAAAAGTCATATTAATTTTTGTTTATTGCCCTATGAGCACCGTCCCTTTGCTTGGTCTCATATGACTTCACAATTGTTAAGTTATTGCTGTTATTGTTAATGACTATGACTTATTTGATATTTAGGTGTGCAATCTTGCTATCCATTTTTGAATAACAGTAAGCATTGTTCTTTCTTGATTAAAATTGCCAAATATTATTTTATCATAAACATTTTAGCATTTTTTATACCGAGTATAGCCAGGGCTGTACATTTTGTGGGATTAAGAACATTGAGCACATATTAAAATAGAAGGACAAAAAAGAGAAATGATGACCAAACAAAATATATATTCTATTCTATATATTCTAATTTATTCAAAGTAGGCCTACACATACACACTGCACTTCTGTTTGTTGTATTCTGTTGTTGTAACAGTTGAAATTAAAAAAAGGTTAAAACTTTTAAAAGTTTATAAGTTGTGTTATGTTTTGCGGCTCCAGACTATTTTTTTTTAGTGGAAGAGGGGACAAAATGGCTCTTTGGATATGGATAGTTAAGGTTGCTGACCCTTGGTATATGCAAAAATAAAAATTTTGCCTAATGAAAGAAAATCTAATACAAAGCAACTTTATTTGTAAATGTGATTGAAATTGATTGCAGTATTTTGTAGAAGACGTTAGCATTGTAGGCTTCTGTTATACTGTAGGGAACCACCAGGGCAAAAAAAAAAATACAAGATTTGATCTACAGAAAAAATGTTTTCTTTAATTTACAAAAAGGAATTGAGTGTCTCAAAAGTGCCAATACCAGAAATGTATCGTTTTATGGAGATTTCTGACTTCTATAGATCTAAAACTCCAAGCAGTAAATTACCGAATTTTCAAAGCTCTACCCTGAAAAGGTATCAAGAAAAAACATCCTAAATAATGTCAGGGGTCCACTGAACAGTTTGATACCCATTGTGCATAGGATTACCAAAGTATCTGGCGCTTACAGACCCCAAAATGAAGTTAGCGCATATAAATTGTCCTGGAAGTCACTTCAGCTACTAAATAATTAACACATTTACTGCAGGGTAAAAACAAAAAAGATAATTTGACCCCCCAAATTATGTTTTTGGAAATCCAGCTAAATCTAAAATGGGTATCGTTAATATTTTGGATTTGCACACTCCATAAATAATTATATTATTTACACAGTGGTATTTGTAAAAAATAATTTTTATATAAATACGTTGTCAATGCATACAGCAAAAAAGATTTTCTCTACAAATAGGGTAAGTCATGCATGTAACATATTCTTTGAAATATTTTGAAATTACATACCACCAATCTGTAACACGAAATTCAAGCACTACATAAGTGCAGACACCCTTGTCAGAGAATGAGAATCACCCTGATGTTTCGGAGTAAAAGCCTTTATCAAAGGGAATACTAGTGTATTACCATTTCCTAACAGCATAAATACCTTAGTAAGCAAAACACAGTTGCGACCCATGGGCTGCTGCCGCCTGAGTTTAGCATCTAGCGGGTCAAATGGGGCTGCAGCACTAGCGCAACAAGTGAGTACTGTGCTTTCCGCACTAGCAGAGCCAAATTTCCTGTTTAAAAACCGGAAATTTCGGCTCTTAAAGTTACAGGAGGCGGCTTTTTGCCGCCCCTTATAACTGGCTGTTCACTATGACTATGACTGTTCACTATGTGACGTCACATCCACGTGCGTCATTTCCGCGGACCATATGTCAAACAGAGTGGCGCAAGCTTTGCCCTTAGCCTGTCTCCCTCACACACCTTCCACATTTGTACTTCCACTTTGTTCCGATTAGCCATATACCTTGTTTCTTAGGGGGGTCACTTAGCGCATGGACCAGCTGGTCCCTCAAGCTTGTAGCTCGATTGTATGCCATCATTGGTGGTTCTGTTAGTCCATCTGTAAAATATGCCAATGTTTGTATACAATATCCTTCACATATCCAGACTGTGCCGAATATGTACTTACAAATTGTAATCTCTCTAATTTCTTTTTCCTTTTGGGAATATGGATATGTGAAGGATATTACTACTAAGAGTAACTGACAGCGTCCAGGCTATTGGATGAAAGGAGTGTCCATTATGGGAAGGTTGCTGGGCTGCAGCATACACAAAGGTGCAGTGTTGTATTTGCGCATTGCTAGGGAGACAGGCTAAGGGCTAAGCTTGCGTCACTTTGCTGGACGTATGGTCTGCGGTAATGACGCACGTTAAGTCACATACCCAGAAGTGAATTGTGCACGCCAAACCTGAGAGCTTGGGTTTAGCTCACTAAGGTATTTATGCTGTTGGCAAATGGTAATACACTAGAATTCCCCTTGATAAAGGCTTTTACGCCGAAACGTCAGAGTGATTCTCATTCTATGACTATATATATATATATATATATATATATATATATATATATATATATATATATATATATATATTTCAAAAGTACACAGTCTGAAGAATCCAAAATGTGTAAAATACATCTTTCTACAGTAAACTATGCAACTGCAAAGCCATAGTGAACAAAGTGTTTTTTATGCAATTTCTGAAAATTGTCACAAAGCTTGAATTTTGCCCCATTATACACTCCACATTTCGTAACATACCAGCATAAAACATCCTAAATATGAAAGCCAGGGGTCTACTGAAAGATGCGATGCCCAATATGCATAGATTTAACAAACTATGTGGTGTACAGAAACCCCCAAGTGAAAACAGAGCATATGAATTTTCTTGAATTTTTTTGAACTTTATCAAAGGTCAAATTAACTTAAATGGTATCTTATTTAAGAAAAAACTTGAATGGCAAAAACCTGATTCTGCAAGTTCAAGATGTGAAACCCAAAAACTCTGGAATTATTTGAGTTTTTGGGCAAAGCCTTCAGAAAAAGACTCGTACATAATGGCACAGGATCTCTAACAGAGTTTAACAGGGGTTGTATGGTGAAAGATCCAGCCAGAACCAAGTCTTGTGAAACTGTCCAAGCTGTTGAATCTGTGGGAACACAGAAAGAGCCCATTCTGTTCCCTGCCAAGCTGCTAGAGATTTAGAAGGAGAAAGGTGCCACTGGTTACTGGCAAGGATACAAGCGTGGGGCCCCAATTTGAAGACACGTCTTGTGCATTTACCTGCTACATGGGAGCGGCTGCTAAGTTCCAAAGGGAGAGGTACTTTTGGAAAAGGTAGCGCTACCTGGGGTATAAGAGCTCTAGGGAATGGACATTCTATTTGAACTGAATTGTGTGGTTATTAACCCCTTCCAGAGGATTGGGACTTTGATAATAAAAAGGACTAGAGAAACAGTAAGGTACCTATTAGTGAGTTAGGTAGTGTCCCACGTGTCCCCAGAACAGGAGTTCATTGTGTATTAGATTGCCCAAGTTCACTATTGTGTTTATATAAAGTTTATATCTGTTTCATTTGCAAACTGTGTGTTTTATTTGTCCTAGTGGAAGTTCCCTCAGTGTTCCCTAGATGGAGGCACTGCACTGTAAATCCCAGTTCCCAGTACTTTTCATACACAAAAGGGACTCAGGGCCCCTGAATTGCCAAGGGTTAATTGTGATTTAAAGAGACATTACCCAAATAAGGGTTACACTTAGTTGAGCCTCCTTTTGCAAATGTAACAGCCTCTAGACGCCTCCTATAGCCTTTGATAAGTGTCTGGATGGCGGTATTTTTGACCATTCGTCCATACATAATCTCTCCAGTTCAGTTAAATTTGATGGCTGCCGAGCATGGACAGCCTGCTTCAAATCATCCCATAGATTTTCGATGATATTCAAGTCGGGGGACTGTGACGGCCATTCCAGAATATTGTACTTCTCCTTCTGCATAAATGCCTCTGTAGATTTCGAAGTGTGGGTCATTGTCTTGTTGGAATATCCAACCCCTGTGTAACTTCAACTTTATGACTGATGCTTGAACATTATCCTGAAATTTTTTTTGATATTGGGTTGAAGTAATCCGACCCTGGACTAACAAGGGCCCCAGTCCCTGAACTAGCCACACAGCCCGACAGCATAATGGAATCTCCTCCAAATTTGACAGTAGGTAGCAGGTGTTTTTCTTGGAATGTGGTGTTCTTCTTCTGCCATGCAAAGCACTTTTTGTTATGACCAATTAACAAAATTTTTGTCATCAGTCCAAAGCACTTTGTTCCAAAATGAATGTGGCTTGTCTAAATTAACTTTTGCATACAGAAAGGGATGCTTTCTCATCACCCTGCCATACAGATGATCTTTGTGCAAATTGCGCTGAATTGTAGAACGATGTACATATACACCATATGCAGCAAGATGTTCTTTGGAGGTGATCTTTGGGTTGTCTGTAACCATTCTCACAATCCTCTGCATATGCCGCTACTGTATTTTTCTTGGTCTGCCAGACCTGGGTTTTACAGCAACTGTGCCTATGGCCTTCCATTTCCTGATTACATTCCTTACAGTTGAAACTGACAGTTTAAACCTCTGAGATAGCTTTTTGTAGCCTTCCCATAAACCATAATACCAAACAATCTTTGTTTTCAGATCTTTTGAGAGTTGCTTTGAGGATCCCATGCTGTCACACTTCAGATGAGAGTCAAACAGAATCACAACTTGCAATTGGCCACCTTACTGTAAATACTGTACCTTTTCTCATGATTGGACACACCTGCCTATGAAGTTCAAGTCTTAATGAGTTAATTCAACAAATTTGGTGTTGCCAGTAATCTGTATTGAGCAGTTACATGCATTCAAATTTGCAAAATTACAAGGGTACCCAAATTTTTGCACAGCCAGTTTTTCAAATATGATCTCATACAACTGAATACTGCTTCACTAAAAATAATTTGTTCAGAAAACACCCCAGTACTGATGGTGAAGGAGAAGGTGTGAGCAAGAGGGTGGGAGGTGAAGGCTAAAGGTGGCCACAAACAGGCTAACATAGAGCTAATTTTTAATCCTGAGATCTTAAAAGTAATAACTAACGAGTTTGATGTTCTAGAAAAATTACTCTAAATGAGTTTTAGTTACTTTGTTTTTGAGATAATCAGGTTTAGCGTTTTGTGGCGTTTACCCAAAGTGGTGGGATTAATTTTCAACAGGGCAAGTAAATGTGCCAAATCAGGACACATATTCGTCAATGTCGACCTGCTTTATTTGTCACAGCACTGAAAGGCAGGCAGGTGACCCAAGTATATTATATAGCGAGAAGCAGATATGTAATTATATTCTACAATGATAAAAAAAAAACTGTGGGTGCTGCACATGTATGGACAGATTTAAAATTGACCCATTTTCACCCCAACACATTGTACAGTATGCAGAGTAGGTACTGCCCCTAGCACATTAAATATAATAGTATTTAATGGGTACCGGCACACCAAGTATATTTTATACCTATGGAAGTAGATTGTGGGACCGCAACAATGTTAATCAGTGAAAAACAGTGGATACTTTAATCCCAAGCACATACAGTAATTGGCAGTGATGCCCTATGCACATGATAACAGCTTGGGGATTATAATTAAAGTATAGTTTGCCACGGTCAAACTGTTGCGCCACCAAAGTACATGGGTACTGTTACACACAATGCAACATGAATCACAGGCCCACAACAATATCATTTATATACTTACAAAAATATAGAACACTATTCATATTCAACTGTGTTGTTCAGTACTTTCTGCTTTTCCTTTATATGTCAGTGTCTTTTCTCACTTCAAAGGAATTCACATCTATCAGTCGCCTTTTCTCAATCCACTCCTCTCGAATCAATGTTTTCTATATTTATTTGCTGACCTCTCTCTAGGGGTGCTTCGCCAATGAGGCAAGTTGAGGCTGTCGCCTCAGGCGGCAGCGCCCCACTAGGTACCAGGGGCAGCAAAAATGCTGCTCCTGGTACTTTAAGAGCGAATTTCCGGGGGAGGGGGGGAAGCAGCAACTGCTGCTGCCTCAGGCAGCGGAGGGGCCAGGATTGCCCCTGCCTCTCTGTGTATTCCAGTGTCTCTTAACTTTCTATCATCCCACTTTATTCCATTTCTCTTTTTTTTCTTTTCTATTTAATTTTTTTCCTACTGTCCCACCATGTTTTTTCTCCCTTATAATATTCTATTTCCAAAAACAAAAGGAAACAGCTTCCTTACTGCTGGTACAGAGGCTGTCTCTGGTTGGTGGGGGGTATGCTAATGGCAATCATTAGGTTGCTGAATTTGAGGTGGGTGGACAGTTACTGCGTGCCTGGCTACTTTAAACATTGCTGACCAAGTGTCATGTATTTGTTATGATTCCCAGCACAAGGAGTGGATATTGTATGGACACGAGAAAAGTTTAGAGTTCAACCACCAGCTAATCGGAGCGGCAATCTGAGGACAAGAGCGGCAGCACCGAAACTGTATCAGCCATGAAAGGAGATACTTGATCTCAAATGTTTAAAGTAAGCAGGCACGCAATAATTGTCCCATCATAATATCTCAATCGGCTGCAAGTAACATGGCCGGGGGTGCTTCAACAATGAGGCAAGTTGAGGCTGTCGCCTCAGGCGGCAGTGCCCCACTAGGTACCAGGGGCAGCAAAAGAGCGAATTTCTGGGGGAGGGGGGGCAGCAGCAATTGCTGCTGCCTCAGGCGGTGGAGGGGCCAGGATCGCCCCTGAACATGGCGCCCACCTGGAGATAGAGCTTGAGACAACAGTGTCAGGAAGGTTTGGGAAGGCTTACCCTCCACATGCCTTACTGAAAATCCACCCACAATATGTGAGACACCTCACAGACATACATTTCGATTTATGTCTCACATAAATTCTGTTTGTGAGTACATAACAATCTAAGATAAGCCCAATATACTGGCTGTTCTTTAGGCTACAATAGTTCCACCACTGTAACAGTCATCTGAATAAACTTTTAGATGATTGTAAGCTCCAGTGTTCTCCTAGTAATATATAAACTAGGACCTAGTTGCAATATTGCACTAGTCAGCAATCTCTTAATGATGTGGCTCGCTATAGATCTACTACCACACAATGGGCATAACTACATTATTTAGCCACTGCAGGGACTGTATAATTTAGTGTGTAGGCCTTATAAGTTATCTTTAGTTCAACTACAGTTCTACATAATTTAACAATGTAATTCAGCCACTCCTGAGTAATTGGGAATGTGCAAACTATGTCTATTATTATTAACATGCATTTGTAAAGCTCCAACATATTCTACAGCACTGTACAATAAATGGGTGTATTCATTAAACTTACAGATTTACATACAAAGCAACCAACAGCCATTACAAGAGGTGAAGAGGGCCCTGCCTAAAATAGCTTACAATATAAAAAAAATGTAGTACAACTTATAGGTCTTGCTGATTAGGGATCACTTCTGGTGCATATCATATATAGAAATAGAGAAACAGTATTTTGACAATATTTTAGAATATTGCATTATCCATATTGTACTTAACTAGCTTCCCATCTCCTAAAAATTGAAATCCCATTATACAGCCATTTTACCACTCTTGACAAAGCCACCATCGTGGTTAAACAGATATCGAGTGAGCCAGGCTTACACATTGTACTACATAGACGTTGTTAGTAGTATTGTTAGTAGCAAATAATAGGGGGTATACTGGCACTCAAATATTCCACAAGGGCTACAAAAATCAGTATAAAAATATGTTTATTGAAAATTACATTAAAAGATTAATATCTCGACTGGCTCTATGTGTTTCATGCTTACAGGGGCAATTAATCATGACTAACATCACATTACAGGTTTGACTGTAAGTTTGAAAGAAACCTTCTTCTCCTCTTGTACTAGAGCATAATCAGTCCCAAGTACTCATGATTTGCTGAATTACATTGTTTCATCTATTATCTATTAGTTTAACTAGATCTAACTATATCACTGTGAGACCGCTCATAAGGCCTTATACAGACTTCACGCATCACTCCCTAGTTATATTGCATGCTTTTCTTCAAACTTTGTATCAGTTTTGTGCCAACAGAATAATTCTGTCAATACAACATTATATCTGTCATCTATTTGTTACGATTTCTAATTAAGAATTAATTTAAACAGTGGAAAGAAAGGCCAGTAAATTGATTTCAAATAAACACTATTAATGGTTAACAAATGTGCTCACTTCTTATTAGTTTAGTAATTGTGAAAATGACAGCTTGAGACTTATGGGACTGTTAATTTTGTTGACATAATAGATTCTGTTATCTTCCTTCCTGTAATTAGCATCTATTTTGTCATTTAAATTTAGCAAATTAGAATAAGTTATTAATTGTGTAGCTTAGCATATGCCAGCCATTTACAAGTTTATATATTTGTTCCTTTTTTATATAATTCATTGTGTAATTAACTTTATACATCACAGGTTTTGTTACATGGATTTTATACATTTTAGAGACAAAATACAGTTTGAGAGACGTTTTAAGTTACAGAATGCTGTCTTTGATATTATAATATCCTTGTGTACACAATTATTTTGTTCCCATTCTCTACTTAAAATATGGCTATTGTATATTTTTTAAAAGTGTGCACTGCTAAAATTACATATGTACACTAAGATAAATTAATTTGGTGACCAAAAATGTATTGGGAATATGGAATACAGAATGTATTTTTTGTAAACAAAAACATCACCCTATACTTTTTCCCTCACCTCAACACCTGTGCTTTCAAATATGAGATGATAATAAAAAAATTGTGAACAATTTCTCCCCTTATACTTTTTCTGAGACAACTTTCCATTGCATTTTAACGTATTATAGTTCTGCTTGCTGTCAAGAACAACTGACATAGGGTTGACTGGAAATTGAAGAGTCTGTAGTGCTTAGAAGGGTTAGTACAAACATAACAAACATAACATTTGAACTACTGTCCTAAATATATTTCGTAATGGTTTAAGTTGTTTTACCTCTGCCTCATTCCAGACCAGTTCTCGAGATACATACAAGTGGCACTGACCCATGTGGAAGATCCATCCATCCATACAAGGACCCTGACAAAAATATTCAGCTTTCACCTCTTCCTTGGAAAATATCTCATGTTTTTCCTTATGCTCTTCTGATGAGTCCACATTAATATCTATGAAAGGAAGGTGGATTCCATGCTTTTTGACTTTTTCGTGGCTCCCAAACAAATGCCCTAAAGATGATGTTGAAATATTTGGTCATCATTTATAATAAAGCAACTTCTTTAATATGTTTTACATGTGAGAAATATACCATACCTAGACATCTCTGAAGAGACACCAGTAAGATCAAAATAGACAGAGACTTTGTCAAATGCATAATAACAACACTGCAATAAAAAGGAGCAAAACACGGTTTTAGAATAACTGTATAATAACTGTAAATAAAGAATGAATAAAAATGAATATTAGTCATGTGCAAAATTATGAGAAACCACATGAAAATAATTTTATTACTTAAAGCAGTATCTACATTTGAGCAGAAAGGAGAAGATAGCATACGTACCTTAATGTCTTGTCAATTCACACTGTGTTTGCAAAGGTTTGAACTCTGTAAACCATTTATATCTGTTTAGCAAGTGTGTAATACTAGCAGTAAAATCCCACACCCTTTGCACAAATATGTTTATAATATCTCACCCTTCACCTTAGTGAGAAACAAAGGGGTATGTGGGTGTGTAGTTTTTTTACTAACATACCAAGTACCACAATGTCCACAGGTATCTTACTGAATTATGATCATAGCACAGTATATATTACGATGGATGAAGTTATACTTTTGAGTTTGTGATAGTTTTTAGATTTATCATTGTGTTAAAAAGTACTGTATGTAAAAACACCAAAACTATGCAGTTTGCAATGACATTTCTGCATGTTGCTAGAGGCATCTGATGCTGCTAATATTTATAATAATATACACAACAGTATACAAAATACACTCAGTGTGGGCAATGCTTGAGAAGGTTTTGGTATCTGCTGTGTGTGTGATAGATTTTATATGCAGTTTATAAGGACACCTTAACCTGGATAGTATCATGCAGTATTGACGATACACTCCTAAAAATCCTAATTACTATATCAATCACAACCTGAACTTTACAAACTTCCCTAGTGTGACCTGGGAAGAAGCAACCTTTCTAAATCAACCCATAACATAGCAAGAAGTGACAGAATCTATCTCTCTCAACTTCATTAGAAAACACTGGTAATGGTAACTGATGGACTACCAATGGTGGTATCATGCTGACAGTAAAGTGGTTAAGCTCAGCACATTTGCTCCGAAGAAAGAAAGATCCTTAGTTATAAGCCAATACATGGATTACAGAAATACGGTCTCATTAATGATATATCAGTTATGAAATCATGTGCTTCCTAATGATACCAAACTACGCTATCTTAATGCCACCAGTTAGGAGGAATGGTTTCTGAAGGAATGGAGTATCAGTCACCCCTAATGTTTCATATCATTCATCAGAATGGCCATATTCTGCTGCTGATATTTTGTTCTGGGAAGTATTATTACCATATCCCAGAAACTGGTTTGAAACTGATTTGAAACACTAGTTTATGACAGGTTTATTACAGCTTTCTGTGTACTCCTACCTTATGCTTTGGCAGATTGATGCACGTGCTCCCCTAGGCTATAGCCTAGGGGCCTAGTGTGATCTGTGGCTCATCTAGCTTTTTTCAATTATTATTTCGATTTTCTTTTAATATTTATTTTTATGCCACTGGTGCACACTGAACCTGACCGGTGGACAGGTGCACACATGCATGGATCTGCACGCACCTGGACCATGCAGTAGCCTAGAAGGGGGCCTATGTACAGTATGTAGCCTAGTGGCCCCACATCTCATCAATCAGTCATTGAATTATGTATAGCTAATGAAATATCTCAGCATGAGAATAAGGGTAATGGTACTCATTGAGAGCTCATGATAAATCTGCTCTACTATGGGAGACTAATCTCCACTGCAAAAGTTTTCCCAGTAGCAATAATGTAAATTGTCAGTGGGAGTTGCCACACTGGGAAGCTTTGGGCTACAATTCCCAGCTTTCTGTGCATTCATACCTTATGCACAGCTAATGAGAAGAAATACAGAGAGGATTTGATTGTTTTTCAGAAAAATAAATGAGTCCACGTAAAAAGAGATTAACAGGACAGACTGGTATATGGGTGGCTTACTTGGGTAAAAGGCCCCTAGATCTGGATTGAGATTTTCTGAGAAACCTACCTCCCTAAACACTATTAACAGCTTGTGTAATCTGAATCTGATACAAGCACTAATATTGACACTAGTACTTTGTATTACTAGTTCTAGTACTGGATGAGTTGAGTCTCAAAAGGCAAACCACTGAGACATCCTCTAAGGCTGGAACTACACGGTTCGCGTCTTTGCGCTCTGACGCAAGGAGAGGAAGCGCAGACGTCACATTGGATGCGCCGAATCTAAGGTAAGTAATACAATTGTCGCATCTACAAAATGATTGCATCCGACACGACCGTCGGATGCGAACTGTCTTCATCCTACAGTCGTGGCGTGTCAGATGCAATCAGTTTGTAGATGTGACATTTCTATTATTTACCTTAGATTCAGCACATCCGACATGACGCCTGTGCTTCCTCTCGTCGTGTTATATTGCAAGGATGCACACTGTGTAGTTCCAGCTTAAAACAACCCAGCAAGAGACGGTTATTTTCAATATTTCTAATCACACTCTTACCCAGCAAGAAATGGTTTTGCTCTACAAAGCTTTGTCATATGTGCCCATACACCATGCAGACTCCGTTGAAACCATACAAGATGTATTCAAGTTTACTAATCTAAAGCTTAGAAAATCCTGTTTAGATGCATGTACCGTAAACTTCCTGGTGATCCCACAACAAAATTCAAATCTGAACTTGACTCTACAGATGGGAAGTGTTTCAGGTTTGGTGGAAACTACCAACCCCCCCCCCACCAACCATAAGGTACCTATTACATATATGTAGAAAATCCACCACCAGCCCCCAGTCGTCCTATAATTTCAGCTATTGGAACACATTTTCAGCTGGTATGTTGACCATTTTTTATAGCTGAAGTAAAATGCATGGACTCCTACTTATAAGACCTCCCAATAATCTGTCCATAAGCATAACCATCCAAATAGTATCTTACTACCTTCTTTTCACCACCCTTTAAAGCATGTGATATCACTATTCCCGCTTTGTCCTCTACATGCATAAGCCCCTGTACAGCAGATGACAAATAACACTTACGTGTTTTTGTGATAAATATCACCAGGTAAAACATTATGCTTATATAAGACAACCCAATTTGAGTGTGCAATGTGCCTCAGATGCACTGTTGATATGCAGAATGTGAAATGTACCGATATATAGAGTGCAGAAGTGTGTTTTGTAGTCACAGTTTGACTTTTCAGTTTAGGTTTTTTACAACAGAATATGTCTTAGAAGTCTGTAGGAGCCAAACCTCTAAGGCACATTCGTTTATAAAAAAACTGAAAAGCCCCTTGCTAACATCAAAAATGAACACGCTTCTCACTATTAAAAAACTAAGGCTACAGACACACATGTGGATACTTGCTGCATTTTCAAAGTGCTTTGCAGCGTAAATGTGTTAGCATAGCATGCCATTGCCAAAAGTTGAAACCGCAAGCACCGAAAAGGCAGCAAGTATCCACATGTGTGTTCGTAGCCTAAAGCTAAAACTTCCTCAGGTTTGCACAATTACTAAGGAAGAGATATGATATGAGCTCAGCCTTATACTGTAAATATAATCCTGTGTCTTCCAGAAGCACCATGAACTGTCCAACTGGTGTCTAGTAGCCCTAAAAATATGTCTATAGACCTGAACTTAAATCACGTGTTTATGTTCTTCTGTTGATATTGTGGTGAACTGCACCATCTGTTGGCTGACACAAACTTAACATAAAAGAACAGTCCTATAAAAATCAAAAGGGATATACAGTATGTTGTGCAGGGTAAAAGAATGCATAACTTATGTTTTAGAAATAATTTATTTCAATAAATGAGAGTTTAAATGGGTGGTTTAAGTATATAAAATGGCTAATTCTAAGTAACTTTTTTCTTTTTTATAGTTTTTGAATTATTTGCCTTCTTTTTCTGATGCTTTTCAAACGGGGGTCACTGACTCCATCTAAAAAAAACAGCTCCGTAAGACTGCAAATGTTTTGTAATTGCTATTTTTTATAACATCTTTCTGTTCAGACTTTCTATACATATTCCAGTCCAGTAATTTAGACCCAAACACCCAGCCAACCCTTTAGGGCTATGGCACGTGACATAATTCCAGGCGTTTTGTCGTGATTGATTAATGGCTCAATGGATGGGAGACAAATGCTCATAATTGTTCTATAAAAATGTTAATCTCTGTTTTAATTTAGAGTTGCCACAATTTATTTTTAAACTGTCAGTTGCCACCACTTTTGTCCAATGCCCTTTTAACAACTACTTGGCAAAGCTCTGTTTGCAGAGTTTGTTTTTTTGATTTGGCTGTCCTAACAAACTCAACCTCTATAGCAGGGGTCCCAAACCGTTTTTACCAGTGAATTTCACTCAAATGTTTGAGGATGCCAATTAAGGGCAGTGATAAGCTAATTTATAGCCCCATGTGCACTGCTAGCCTGCAGGAGGCACTGCTGGTGTAAACATGTGTCTTTATGCCTCCAAAATGTGAATTTAAGTCTGGAATTTCAAAATAAGGAACTTATTATGAGATCATTGGGAGCAACATTAATGGGAGAGGAGAGCAACCAGTTGCTCAAAAGCCAGTGGCTGGGGATCACTGCTGTATAGTAACAGCCTTTGCTTTGAAGATCAAAGATCGGTACTCTCTTAAGTGCAGAAAAGAAAATGGGCTGAAACTCTGGGGAGACAGCATTGCCCACATACAAGTCTGTTAATGTTAATCAGTAAATGAAAATCTGTCACATATTTTTATGGTAAGTCGTACTGACACAGAGCACAATGTTTTTAGATAACACAAAAGACATTGCCATGTCCTGGTCTGCATTGCTTCACTACTGACGTGCAGATGTTGAAGGACATGGTTTGGAGGCACTGATGCCAGAATGTACTTTCTTCCATTGGACTTGCATAGCATAGCAGGTGAGGTTGAAAAACAGATGTGTCCATGAAGTTCAACCTTCATTTTATCTAAGGGAAAGTGCCTAACTGCTATATAAAAATGTGAAGAACCCCCTTCTGAAGTTTTTTCAAATTGCCACAAGGGGAAAAAATCCTTCCTGACCTTTTTTTGGCTTTTTAAAGATTTCTTTCTTAAGAAAATACATTTAAAACAGCAATGATTTAATATATTAAATAGCAGTCATTTCTGTTGTTTGTAGCTGAAAACCTAATGTTCCTCATGATCTTAGGGTGCTACAGTTTGATTTCCTGTTTGTTGTTGACCAAATGTACTTTCTAAATCAAATAAATATTGTGCAAAGTTAGTCACATGAAAAGATGAAAAGTTTATTAGTGAAAAAACATCATAGCAAATCACATCTAAGCATAAACCTTAAAAAAAAAAAAAAAAAAACCTCAAAACATTATACCAAACATACCACAAGGAAGTGTCCTCCCTCGTTCAGCATACCTCATGTCAGCCACGCCCTACTGATGGGTTTCACCATTGGGTGCTTCATCAGAAGAGGCAGTGTCGGACTGGGATACCAGGGGTCCACCAGAAATGCTTAGGCTGAGGGCCCACTTTTCAAACTACTTCTCCTCACTCAACCTCTTTATTCTTCTAGTCTTTTTTTCTCTACATACTATACTCTATTCTTCCATTATTAAACCTCTTTGTTCCCATAAAAAATGGGGAATGGCCATGAAATAGGCCAAAGGGTTCGAAGCAAGAGGCCCCACCTGGGCCCATTGGGAGTTTTCCTGGTAACCAGGTGGGCCAGTCCGACACTGAGAGGAGGCATTCTCTCCACTAAATGCTTTAAGCGAGTAACTTTGCATGAGATTTGATTTATTGCTATATGTTACAGACAGTGCTTAGTACTCACTTGTGAACAAAATATAACCAAAATGGTAATTTAGTATTTTATTATGTGTTCTCTCAAACAGACCACCTCCGATCTCACAGATTGAAACTGATTAGGTTAGTTTAGGACGTCAGCAAGTTTTTTCAACCTTGTACTTGGTCCAAACTATGATATAATTAATCCTTTTTGGAAGCAAAACCAGCCGTCGGGTTTACATAACGTTTACATGATTTTCTAGTAGACTTAATGTGTGAAGATTCAAATTATGGAAAGATCCATTAGCCGGAAAACCCCAGGTCCCGAGCATTCTGGATAACAGGTCCCATACCTGTATCACCCAAATAAGTCTTAGTAAAGTATGTTTGAGACTTATTGGCAGTGTGAAAATGTGTTCCTTCAAATCTGGAAACCATTTACAGACCACATCTGAAAGACTGATTTTCTATAGCATACAATAGAAGAGTGTATGCCACCTTTAAGCATTGGTACCTTACCCTCACTAAATTAAAATAAATCTGGACGACCACCACCTGGCGCTGGGAGAATATCTTATTAATATACGGCATATGTTCCAAAATTCACCCCTTTTGGTCAAAAGTAAAGATAATTACTGGAAAAATCTCAAAGGGGTCCTCCATGCGAAAAACAGATTTTTTGCATAATTAAAGAAAATGTAATGCTATGAAACTATCCAATATACATAAAAAAGTTTTTAGTGGTTTTAAAGGTATTTATAAACGTAAAAACGTAACTGAAGTTAAAAGCAGAGTTTGTTTATCTCTTTGGTTTCTTACACACAGGAGCTTCTTTCATTCATTCCACTACATGGGATGTGATGGATATATTATTGATCCAATCAATATCTGGGTAATTAAATTCCACCCTTATTAAAGGAGAACTAAAGCTTAACTAAAGAAGTTGGGCAGAAATGTTGTACATTATGTTTTGAGCTTCTGTATCAGTCCAAGACAATTACAGCAGTAAAGATCTGTGCCTCCAAATATAGCCCTGTAGCTGCCCATCTTGCTTTGTGCTGCTGTCAGTTTCTGAGTTTAGGGACCGACTCACAACATACTAAATATATATAAGGCTCATTAATAAATAATTTGGATTATTGGTACATGGCAGCCAACAATTCTTCACACACTAGTCTAATAAAAATACAATAAACTTATATAATAAGAATAACTTAATTGCATGCTAATAGATGATTTCAATTAGCTATTACTTATTTTAAACAACAACCACCTTCCATTCTTCCACGTGTTTGTATGAAAAAAAAAACAAACAAACTGTTCATTCTTGTCAATCTGTTTATTTCAACACCATTTACCAGATGTGTAAAGATATAAGGCTCATTACAGGTCATGCTGCCAGATGGATGATGTAAAAACAATTACTATTTTAAGATTAGACTATACATGGAATGAAATATGCAGTTGCCTTTTTGAAGGTACAAATAGCAAGTACATCTTGTTAGACTTCAGAATAGGGCTTCATTAGAACAACAAACTATTGCAATGTTGGCACAATATTGCATACCAACACCTTCTATGAGAACAGCTATATATTTTCTGAGCAAAATGTATACAAACATAGTTAACATAGTAGCATTACAGGTGTATGAGGGGCAGTTTCTGATTTCACAAGCTGGACTAGTTCACCCAATGTAGATCCGATGGAAGTCATTTGCTCCAAAAGCTGCATTGCACTTGGGACATTTTCGCTGCCTTGTGTCATAGCGAGTCTTAACACACTCGAAGCAGAACACATGAAAACATTTTGTCAGAACGGCATCCATCTTACGAGAGTTGCAGCACGGGCATGTAAGTCTGGCCTGATATAAAAGTGGTCATAAATTAAAACATTTAATTAACAAAGTACATTTTACTGAAACATTTCCCTCCACCTCCCCCCTGTGCACCTCATTATACGTTTATTGACTGCATAATTTAGCTGAAATATACATGTGTATCTAAGGAGAAAGGTAGTACATATTCCCCCTTTCCATTGAGAAACTTAAAGGCAGCTACATTATATACATAAATGTGATGCATTAACAAACAATAATGGAAAAAAAAGTAGCAGGATAATATCCGACACAATGCTTGTGTAAAGGCTAAAGCGATTTTAAAATATAGATTGCAAAATGGCTGAAAGGGCTATAAAGAAGAAAAGAACTATGTTGCATGGGATAATTCAATTGTTGCTACAAAATGGCAACTACTTAGAGCATTTCACTTCACATTAACATCATTGGGATGCATTGAGAGTCACACCAGACCCATAATTATGAGCCTACCTGAAGTATGCTAATACATACATTCAAATAGTAGTACAATGCACTTTTAACGGAAGGGCATTATGTGGAGCCCTACTGCATGTCAACACAGATCTGCATTCTTACACAAGATACAGTTACAGGGAAGCTTAATTAGTGGAGAAAGAAAAATAGGGTCAATAAAGGAGGCCTAGTGTTGGGTATTGTTCTCCAAGTTTGAAAGGCAGGTTTAAAGGAAAAGTAACAACAAAAAAATTAAATAGATTTAAAGGAATCACAATATAGTGTAATGTTGCCCTCCACTGGTGTGTTTGCTGTAGACATACAACTATAGTTTATATCCGTGCTGTCCAACTTCTTTGGTAGCGAGGCCGGAATTTTTCTGGCCTACATGGTGGAGGCCCAATAATGGAAGCCAGTATTAACCACGCACTGTTTTTAAAACACACCCACTTCAAACCACACCCATGTTACCACAAGACCATGTCCACATTAATGGTGGTAGCACACCAGAAAAACAAATGGTTGGTGCTCACTGCAGGGATCTAACATCACTCATATGTGAAAAAAGTTAAATCATATTAAAGGGCACCAATCATAACTAAAATCATTTACTAAGTAAATACACTATGTGAAAGTTCAAGAAATCCGATTTTCAAAACAGTTAGAATAGTTTGTATAATGTAAATCATCAGCTCACTATTCCTTCTGCAAGATCTCCCCTATCTTCACTGCAATTCTAGCTGAGGCAGGCATCTTGGATTTCACTGCCTCCTCCTACCTATATCTTTAACAACCAACAACAGCTCTGAAATATCGCACATGCTCAGTTGAAATTCCTTGGTTGCTTAGCAACCCGTCTGAGCTATTTTCACATCCGCCAAACCTCTGTGTTAGCTGCTGTTCAGTAGTGCTGCCACCTGTCTGGAAGTTAGTGTGTGCCCTTCATTTGCATAATAACATCACCAGCAGGGGACAAGATAGGGAAATCTTGTGATACTTCTAGTGGAGGAGTTTACTAAAACAAGGCATTCTGGGTAGAATACTCAATGCAATGCTACAATCTGAGCATGCTCCTCAAATTTGCCTCAGTGAAAGAACCCATTTGACAAAGTAAGGGATTTTTTTTAAAACCTGCAGTTTTTTTTCTCAAAAAAAGATATATGTAGTTTGATTAAACTTATTTAGGTGGTACTGGTCATATTGTTAATATGTGTTTGATTTTGGCATACCCTTAAAATCAGTATGCCTCATCCTCCCCTGTTGATAACACAGCACCCCTTTTCCCTAGCACGTTGATAACACAGCACCCCTTTCCCCTAGCACATGATTAAACACCTTAGGGGCCTCTAACAATAATTTTATAAATGCTAACAAACCCCCAGAACAAACCCCTACCAGGCTTATGTTCCACAGGCAGAGCAGGGCACACACAGGCAGAGTATGGCACACCCAAGGACCTGAAGACAGGCAGAGTATAACACACCCAAAGAGAATAGGGCAGGCAGAGTATAGCGCACCCAGGAAGCATAGAGTGGGCAGAGTATGGCACACACGCACAGGCAGACTATGGCACACACAGGAAGCATAGGGCAGGCAGTCTGGGGTCTCAGGTGTAGATAGTACAGGGCTTTAGGGGTGTGAACAATAGAGGTGTTATAAATGTGAATATAGGGGATTACAATCTGAATTTGAAGTTTAAACAATGCAGGGGCCAGTTAATCTCTGTAGTGATACCTTTTAAAGTTTACACGTGGTAAGCAAATACAGCAGGCAGACTTTCATGTGAGAGGGCCACACAAAGGAGGTTGAGGGCCGCAAGTTGGACAGCCCTGGTTTATATGAACAAGCTGCTGTGTAGCCATGGGGAAGGCCATTTCGCGCACAAGATACACAGTAGATTGTAGATTTCTGAAGAATCCCATTTTATACTACAGAGCTTTATCTGTTTTCTGCTGTGTATCCTGTGCCTTTTCTCATTTTTCAGCTTTGAATGGCTGCCCCCATGGCCACACAGCACCTTGTTTATAGGTAGAGTTTTTGAAGCAAACACACCAGTTGTACCAGCTCAGCACAACAGTACATTATATTTCTATTCTTTAAGACACTTTCATTTGGTCCCTTTTTGCCAAGGACAGGATTTCAGTAGCTAGAGATAAATCTTTTTAGGACTCTGCACTCACAATAACTTGCAAAAGATGATCTGTCATATACACACACACACATATTAGGTACCCTTGGACCCCCCCCCCCAGCATCTGCAGGGTCTGTTGTCCCTATGTTTATGTGCATGGTTGATATGCCAACTAAAATATAACTCTACCTTGTATTCTTTGATTTCCTCCATCAAAATCTTATCACAAGTTGGCACCAGATCAGGTTTCTTTGTAGATTCTAATTTCTTTCGAAGGCGAGAGATATCTTCCTGTATGCACAATTAAGGAGACAGACATGTTCAGTT
This sequence comes from Xenopus laevis, assembly GCF_017654675.1. Taxonomy (NCBI): domain Eukaryota; kingdom Metazoa; phylum Chordata; class Amphibia; order Anura; family Pipidae; genus Xenopus; species Xenopus laevis. The sequence continues at coordinate 63,769,149 of NC_054383.1, read as the reverse complement.
AGCAACTGCCACACGCATATATGTATGTATATTACTGTATTCTGCATTTTGAATGCTGCTCCTGTTTGTTAACTTGTATTGTAGTCTGTAGATTTTAAAGCCTTTTTAGCTTGAGGATATAGCATAGTAAGTTATAATGAAAAAAGGCATTTCCATAAAGTTTAAACTTTTAAGTCAAAACAAAACCTGCCTAACTACTAGTTGATCCAGAGAAAGGCAAAACCCTTTCTGAAGCCTCTATAATTTGCTTCAGAGGGGGAAAACGTTCTTCCGGACTCCAAGATTGCATTCGGACCAGTCCCTGGATGATCTTGTAAATTTCTTCACTTGCCATAAAGCCATCCAACCCTTATTGAAGCTATTGGATGTATCTGCCAGTACAAATGATCCATGGATCAAGAGCTTCACAGCTCTCACTGTAAAAAAACCCTTTACAAATATTTAGGTGAAACTCTTCTAATTGGAATGGGAACCTTTATGTCTGCAGAAAGGTCCTTCTGTTAATAAAGCGAGAGATATCACCTATATTTTCGTGCCATGTATATAATTTGGGCAAACAACCTTTACAAGAGTAGACATGTATACACAGTTTTTATTTCACTTTTCTAATTATTCATTTTTAACATTTTCTTTAGTGTTTTTTGTTTTTACAAAAAACTGTTGGGATCCAGTATTTTGACCACTAATCATGCTATCAGAGCAGTTATTTTGTTATTTCACTGATTTGCATAATTTTTGTGATTTTATTGCCTGCATTATTGTTAATTACATGTTTTTAGCATACCTTGAAGTTTGCTAGTTTGGTGTAAGAAAAATGTCTTTCCCCATGTTAAATTTGTCAGAATGTATATTTTCCAAAAATGTATGGTTTCCTGGGGGCCTTTGTACGGTTAGGGTGATTTACGACATATAATATGCTGGCAGGGTGCTTTATTTGCAGCAGTTGAGTAAGCAGCCAACAAAATTCACATACGTTATAAATTTTTATGCGGTGGTCCACACAAATTACAAAAATTTCAGGAGATTTTCAGAAATGTCAGAAAAATAGCAAATTTTAGGAAAATATTGCAGTTTGGTGTAGAAAGACGTGTTTACCTGGATTGGATTTGTCAGAATGTGTATTTTCCAAAAATAGTATGTACGGTTTCCTGTGGGTCTTTGTACAGGTAGGGGGTATTATGAAGCATAATATGCTGGCTGGGTGTTTTATTTGCAGCAGCTGATTTGGTAGCTATAGAGGCCACATAGTATATCTTTGCATATAGGCCATTAAACTGTTCAGTAGACCGTTAGTGTTCATATTATTATTGATATGGTTTGTAGAGATGCACCGAACCCACTATTTGGGATTCGGCCAAATCCTCAAATTCTTTGTGAAAGATTCAGCTGAATACAGAACTGAATCTGAATATTAATTTGCATATGCAAATTAGGGGTGAAAAAGGAAAAAGTGGGGGGTCTTTACTTCCTTGTTTTGTGATGACAAGTGGTTTACCTTCCTGACCATAATTTGCATATGCAAATTAGGATTCGGTTCTGCCAGGCACAAGGATTCGGCCGAATCTTGCTGAAAAAGGCAGAATCCGAATCCTGCTGAAAAAGACCAAATCCCGAACCGAATCCTGGCTTCAGTGCATCCCTAAAGAATTCTTGGTGTCTTTGTACAGTTATGGGGTATTATGACACATAATATGCTGGCTTGGTGTCTTATTTGCAGCAGCCGAGAAATTTCATTTGCACTATTTTTATTAGGGGGCATTACATACCATATATACTCGAGTATAAGCCGAGCAAAATGTGCTGAAAAAGTCTACCTCGGCTTATACTCGAGTCAGTGGGCAGTAGCTGAGATTGCAGTCACTTTTAATCATTCCTATACCAACAGTTCGCTTGGGGAGAGACTGCAATATCACACAGCGCCCTCTGTTGGTTATATGAAAGAATAACAGTGACTGCAATATCACACAGCGCCATCTGTTGGTTATATGAAAGAATAACAGTGACTGCAATATCACACAGCACCCTCTGTTGGTTATATGAAAGAATAACAGTGCGCCCTCTGCTGGTTATATGAAAGAATAACAGTGACTGCAATATCACACAGCGCCATCTGTTGGTTATATGAAAGAATAACAGTGACTGCAATATCACACAGCGCCCTCTGTTGGTTATATGAAGGATTAATAGTGATGGCAATATCACACAGCACCCTCTGCACATGGTAGTGGGACAGTGGGACAATGCACACAGTAATCCATTTGGCAATTCTCTGTCACCATCAACTTTGCAAAGAAGTCCGGTTGATCGCTGGGGGGGGGTCACTTTGGAGGAATGTGCGCTGCTGGGAGACAGGGCTGTAGTTGTGTCTAGGCTTATACTCGAGTCAATAAGTTTTCCCAGGTAAAATTAGGTACCTCGGCTTATACTCGGGTCGGTTTATACTCGAGTATATACGGTAGTCAAAGTAAACTTTATATTCATCTCAGCAGTTTAAGAATACACAGTGAGACGTACTGTTGTACACATACAATACACATGAAAATTTAGTATAAGCTTCATCATACTGATATATAAAACTCTAAAAACTCTAATCCATTAAATATTCTGCATAGTTTCTGAAATAATCAAGTTTATCTTCAATATTCCTCTCAGCATCTGTTTCTCTTCATTCTGTCTTCGTGTAGCAGTTGGGTGTCAGATATTTAGTGACAGTTAGATCCAATATATCTTATAGGGGGGGGGGCTTCCTTTCCTAGCAGATCAAATAACTGTACAAACAAAATCTAACAAAAAACTGCCTTTTGAACAAATTCTGAATGTAGAGATCCATGACATCTGGTGATTTTAATAGAGTGAGCTCTGATACATCTTCTAGGTAAAAGGCACCTCACTATAAGATATATTGGATCTAATTGTCAATGAATATCTGACACTCAACTCCTGCTTGGAATGAAGAGAAACAGATGCTGAACTTCTTATTTCAGTATTCTGAAGCTTGTATTAAATTTTTATTTTCATGATAGTTTCCCTTTAATATTTATGGTGATTTGCCTTTGTGTGTAATGAGTTGTGTTCTGAGAAAAATGTGGCAAATTACAAAATGTTTAGGATTTCCAAAAATGTCAAAGTGCTAAATTTAGGAAAACTTTGCAGTTCAGTAGTTTGGTATAGAAAGACATCTACCCATGTTGGATTCATCAGAATGTGTAATTTTCAAAAGTATTTGGTCTTCTGGGGGTCTTTGTACAGTTAGGGGGTCTTACAACACATAATACATGGGTGGGATGTTTTGTGTGGAGAAGTCAAGGTGGCAGCTAAGAAAATTAATTTATATTAATTATTATTATATTACTACAGACCACATACTTTGCCAAATCTATACATATTATAGCCTTCAAACTATTCCTTACACCCCCAACATTCATAAGGAGATTTTGTATACTCACCGTTAAATCTCTTTCTCTTCAGTCGCTTGGGGGACACAGGGACAGTGGGTATAGCTGGTACTTCTAGGAGGGCAGGACACAACAATAAGGAAAGACTAGCCACTCCTCCACCGGCTATACCCCCGGCAGGCAGAGCTTAGCTTCCAGTTTGTTCCAAAGTCAATAGGATATAACCTTAATTTTTAAACTGATCACAGTAATACAACATAAAAACTGTAACATGTCTGTTGAAAAACAAGGACCTCATGCAGGGAGGGAAGCCCTGTGTCCCCCAAGCGACTGAAGAGAAAGAGATTTAACGGTGAGTACACAAAATCTTCTTTTCTCTAGGTCTGCTTGGGGGGACACAAGGACAGTGGGGACGTACCAAAGCTGTCCCCTAGAAACCTGGGGCTGACATCAGTCCGAATGGAAGGCTCGTGTAATGACGATTTTGGAAGGCAAATATCAAGTATTTCTGATGTGAAGGGACAATTGGAACGTGCCAGTATACGTCCGTTGTGTCGAGGGACCTCAAGAATTGTCCCGGGAACATCGTTGTTTGAGATGCAGAATGAGACAACCAAGAGGTCTGAATAGTATCCTCTGAAGCATTCTCTGGCAGGAACAGTATAATTACCTCTGAGGGGAATTGGGTGGAGACGACAACTGGAAAAGCACTACTGGTTCCTGTGGTAGTTGGGACTTTAAGAAACGGGGAGGAGGTGATGAAAACTATGGTGATGATAACCTTAAGTTAACACCTCGTGAATTCAGGTGTCCTGAGTAAGTGTGAGCTCGGCGTTTGCGAAAAAGTCACAGTCTCCCCCCCAATTGGTTTCATGCCTGCCCCCAATCCCCGTCATACTGAGATGGTCTTGTCTCCCGCTTAGGGAGTGTGCTTGCGGTTCCAAGATCAGTTTACCTTTAAAGAGGATGGAGGTCAGTGACTTTTTGGAAGAGGAATCTGCTGACCAAAGCTTCATCCAGAGTGATCTGCGTTCTGCCACCGAAAGTGCCGATGATCTGCTTATGACCTGTACAGCATCCAGAGAAGCCCCACACATATAGTCATTTGCTTCCTTGATTTGGGTGACTCATTAAGCAAGTTCATGGTGGGGAGCGCCGGAGTCAATGGCACCATGGCTAAGACTGGGCATAAGGAAGTCCCAGAGGCTGAAAGAACGGATCGTAGTAGGCTTGTCCATTGAATTCTTAAAGTAGGAGGTGTTAGAGACGGGAAGAGCCGTATCTTTTGGAAAGCCGGGAAACGGTACATCCACTAAGGGTGGCCTAAACCACTTTTATGCAAGCTCCTTTGGGAAAAGGTAAAACCTTTTGGAAGAGTTGAGTTTAAAAAACGCCTCTCAGGGGTGTCCCATTCTTGTTGAATGATCAACCAGAGTGAGACGGAAAAACTGGAGAAGTCTTTCTGTGACACTTTAAACAGGCTTTTAGAAGAGTCTGATAAGACGTCCGGTTCTGAAGCGTCTCTAGTACAGAATTGATAAGAGAAAACGCTAACTCTTAAGAGATCTTAGGTGACTCATCTCCCTCTTGGTTTGAATATGATGAAGTTTACATTCAGAGTGATCACAATCTTCGCCTGAACCAGGATGGGTTGAGGAAAGTCTAGGAGGAGAAGCGCTGTCCTCATCAGAGGGTGAAAAGGGCTTGTCAACTTTTCCCCAGGACCCGTAGGGAGAAAAAACCTACCAAGTCCTCATCATTTCCCTATTAGTCAAGTTCACCAATTACAAAAGGAGTTTCCAAGCCATGTCAAACCAGGCTGTCAAGAAAATAGTCCTTTGGCTAGCCTCTTTGACTATTAGAGATTGCCCACTTATATAAGTGTAGGAAGAGCCAAACACTTCAATGATTAGATCCCTCAGTCCATCACATTGCCATGTGACAGTTCTCAATACCAAGCAAGCTTCCCGTTTTGAAGACTTGCCCTCTAGAGCGGTCGGGATATTAAGTGACTCCTCTTCCTCTTAGGCTTATCTAGGGAATTTGTCAATCTTTGGGATCCCTGAAGCTAACTGTGCTGCCCACTATGGGGTGGGTTGGTCTCTATGGGAGTCCCTGTTGGGAGAGGAAGGTTCCCCTTGAGAGGCCTGATCCTGCGGTAGAAGCAGGATCTAAAGAATTAGATCTCCACGCAGGCGGTTTGCATTTACCGCAGAGGTTCTTTATGGCCTGCTGGCAAGCGTTTGCGGCACAGGCAACAACCAGAATATCCATTGGGGCTGCAGGAGCTATCCTGGAAAAAAAGTGTCACTTGTGCCTTCAGACACGGTGGCAGTAGGTGCTTGTGCCGCAGGTATGGCTAGTGACCCCTGGTAGTAGCAGTACCTAATAAGGTCTGCTCTAGCTTTTACAGCCTGTAGCTTTGGCTAAGCTTCTTGTGGCTTGTAGCACCCCCCATACCCACCCCTATTAATTAATAGTGGCCCTATGCTTTTAACTGCACCATATTTATACATTTTTGTCAAAAATGGGCGTTGGTTTGGGCAATCACTCTCTCTTAAAAGCTGCAATTCAGCAGCGGGGGAGGTTTTAGCCCTCTAGAAACCAAGGTTCAGCAGACTTTTACTTTTTACTTTACTATTGCTATTATGCAGAGAGACACAGGATCCTCAATACTATGACTGGTAGGTAAACAAGTTAGGGACCGCCATATGGGGTTTACCTTGACGTGGTATGGTGGCTTTTCAACTTTATGATCATAACTTTGCAATTAAAAACCCCTGTCTTTGTTAACACATGCATTTGCATATCTACTGAATTACTGAATTACTTAGACAGGGGCCCAGGGAATGTGCACTGACCCATTTGGATATGCCAGTAGCACTTCCCTTATACTTATATATTTTTACTTAGCAATGCGGGTGCTCCCACAACCCCCCTTGTGTATTTGCTTTTACAGCCTGTAGCTTTGGCTAAGCTTCTTGTGGCTTGTAGCACCCCCCATACCCACCCCTATTAATTAATAGTGGCCCTATGTTTTTAACTGCACCATATTTATACATTTTTGTCAAAAATGGGCGTTGGTTTGGGCAATCACTCTCTCTTAAAAGCTGCAATTCAGCAGCGGGGGAGGTTTTAGCCCTCCAGAAACCAAGGTTCAGCAGACTTTTACTTTTTACTTTACTATTGCTATTATGCAGAGAGACACAGGATCCTCAATACTATGACTGGTAGGTAAACAAGTTAGGGACCGCCATATGGGGTTTACCTTGACGTGGTATGGTGGCTTTTCAACTTTATGATCATAACTTTGCAACTAAAAACCCCTGTCTTTGTTAACACATGCATTTGCATATCTACTGAATTACTGAATTACTTAGACAGGGGCCCAGGGAATGTGCACTGACCCATTTGGATATGCCAGTAGCACTTCCCTTATACTTATATATTTTTACTTAGCAATGCGGGTGCTCCCACAACCCCCCTTGTGTATTTGCTTTTACAGCCTGTAGCTTTGGCTAAGCTTCTTGTGGCTTGTAGCACCCCCCATACCCACCCCTATTAATTAATAGTGGCCCTATGCTTTTAACTGCACCATATTTATACATTTTTGTCAAAAATGGGCGTTGGTTTGGGCAATCACTCTCTCTTAAAAGCTGCAATTCAGCAGCGGGGGAGGTTTTAGCCCTCCAGAAACCAAGGTTCAGCAGACTTTTACTTTTTACTTTACTATTGCTATTATGCAGAGAGACACAGGATCCTCAATACTATGACTGGTAGGTAAACAAGTTAGGGACCGCCATATGGGGTTTACCTTGACGTGGTATGGTGGCTTTTCAACTTTATGATCATAACTTTGCAACTAAAAACCCCTGTCTTTGTTAACACATGCATTTGCATATCTACTGAATTACTGAATTACTTAGACAGGGGCCCAGGGAATGTGCACTGACCCATTTGGATATGCCAGTAGCACTTCCCTTATACTTATATATTTTTACTTAGCAATGCGGGTGCTCCCACAACCCCCCTTGTGTATTTGCTTTTACAGCCTGTAGCTTTGGCTAAGCTTCTTGTGGCTTGTAGCACCCCCCATACCCACCCCTATTAATTAATAGTGGCCCTATGCTTTTAACTGCACCATATTTATACATTTTTGTCAAAAATGGGCGTTGGTTTGGGCAATCACTCTCTCTTAAAAGCTGCAATTCAGCAGCGGGGGAGGTTTTAGCCCTCCAGAAACCAAGGTTCAGCAGACTTTTACTTTTTACTTTACTATTGCTATTATGCAGAGAGACACAGGATCCTCAATACTATGACTGGTAGGTAAACAAGTTAGGGACCGCCATATGGGGTTTACCTTGACGTGGTATGGTGGCTTTTCAACTTTATGATCATAACTTTGCAACTAAAAACCCCTGTCTTTGTTAACACATGCATTTGCATATCTACTGAATTACTGAATTACTTAGACAGGGGCCCAGGGAATGTGCACTGACCCATTTGGATATGCCAGTAGCACTTCCCTTATACTTATATATTTTTACTTAGCAATGCGGGTGCTCCCACAACCCCCCTTGTGTATTTGCTTTTACAGCCTGTAGCTTTGGCTAAGCTTCTTGTGGCTTGTAGCACCCCCCATACCCACCCCTATTAATTAATAGTGGCCCTATGCTTTTAACTGCACCATATTTATACATTTTTGTCAAAAATGGGCGTTGGTTTGGGCAATCACTCTCTCTTAAAAGCTGCAATTCAGCAGCGGGGGAGGTTTTAGCCCTCCAGAAACCAAGGTTCAGCAGACTTTTACTTTACTATTGCTATTATGCAGAGAGACACAGGATCCTCAATACTATGACTGGTAGGTAAACAAGTTAGGGACCGCCATATGGGGTTTACCTTGACGTGGTATGGTGGCTTTTCAACTTTATGATCATAACTTTGCAACTAAAAACCCCTGTCTTTGTTAACACATGCATTTGCATATCTACTGAATTACTGAATTACTTAGACAGGGGCCCAGGGAATGTGCACTGACCCATTTGGATATGCCAGTAGCACTTCCCTTATACTTATATATTTTTACTTAGCAATGCGGGTGCTCCCACAACCCCCCTTGTGTATCTGCTCTAGCTGTGCACTAACGTGTAGAGGCTATGTGCCAGTGAAAGGGGGGGGGGGTAAGTATCCCCAGAGGTGTCTGTAACTGATAGCAGCACCAGCTAACCTCTAATCTGCCCCAGTGCGTTCGGTCTGAAACCGCTGGCTGTGACTGCACTATGCATGTGCTATGTTTGTGCTCCAGAGGCTATGGACCTATTCCAAGATGGCCGTCGTGTGTAATAGCGCGCCCCTGTTCACACAAGAAACGGGGCGCGTGACAGCGAGGAAAAAAGGGTGCCAATGCAGAAGTACGCAGAGGATGCGTCTGCTCCCCTTGTTGCTAGGCCATTGAAGGTTCTTTTACCATCCGGCTGCTTCCCGTGCCCACCGGCTCAAAGTGCGTGGGATGTGAGAGGCGTCCAACAGGGCGCATGACAGCGAGGAAAAAGGGGCCAAATGCAGGAGTACGCAGAGCATGCATCTGCTCCCCTTGTCGCTAGGCCGGTGAAGGTTCCTCACCATTCGGCTGCTTGCCGTCCCCACCGGCTCTCACCGCTGGCTGTGCTGAAGTGATGGGAGCCGAGTAATGATAGGAGAGTGGCGCCAATTATAAGGGACCCGACCCAGAGTGGGGGAGAAGGGTAGCCTTAGAAGCTTGTAGAGAAGCTGGTGGCGTTTGTCTTTGTCACTACTCACATGAAAAGCAAAGCCTTTTCCAATGTGCTATAGGACTTCCCTCAGGCAGCTCTACTCTACTGGCCAGCTTCCTCTCCATCTGAAGGGGAAAGAGGTGGCATTCAGGCTGGGTGGTCTGTGTTCAAGAACACCAAAGACCCAGGAGACAGGTCCCCCGCTGGGGAATGCCAGTGTGGATCCTCTACTCAGTGCAGAGGTCCTGGACATTCCCTGGTGTCAAATAAATGACAGTCTAATTAATAAAACAATAAAGAGTAGACAAAAAATGTCCTATCCTCCTGAGGACACAACACAAACTGGAAGCGAAGCTCCGGCTGCCGGGGGTATAGCCGGTGGAGGAGGGGCTAGTCTTTCCTTATTGTTGTGCCTTGCCCTCCTAGAAGTACCAGCTATGCCCACTGTCCCTGTGTCCCCCAAACAGACATAGAGAAATTTAGGGTATTTTGAAAAATGTGAAAAACTGACAGGTGATTTCAGAAATGTCATAAAAACACTCAACTTTAGCAAAGCTTTGCGGTTTGGTAGTTAGGAGGAGATGTAGGGAAACAGCGGATACGAAAACCTGACCTGAGCTCTTTTGTAATTAAATGCATCCTTCTCTCGACTTGCAGTATTCTCAATTATTTCCCCTCGCAGATCTTGCAGCTTCTTTTGAGACAGCTCCAGCTGAGATCTCAGTTCTTCCGCTTGCTGAGAGGACTCTGTAGCCTTAACAACAGACAATACATATTCATATGTTAAGATAGTGGTAACAACACGTCATAAAAACATAGATAACAGGCCAGTACTATGGTGATCAAAAAAACCCTTTCTCCTCTGGCAGTCATTTTCAGTCAGGGGAACCAGAGATTTTAGGGCACCCAGATTTTAGATTTTCACATAATTGATGATAGTTTTCTTTTTCTTTAAGTATATCCAATGCAGGTTTTAGCTGAGCCATAGGAATTGTTTTATATTTCGGAGGTCATAAAAATAGTCTCTTCTTTGTGAGGGCCATTTGGCAGCTAACCTGCTGCAATGCTTTAGAACTGCTTAAATAAACAGTAACACCAAAAAAATTTAAGTGTTTTAAAGTAATTAAAATATAATGCACTCTTGCCTGCACTGGTAAAACTGATGTGTTTGCTTCAGAAACACTATTATGGTTTATATAAACAAGCTGCAGTGCAGCCCTGGGGCAGCCATTCAGTTTGAAAAAAGGAGAAAAGGCATAGGTTAAATAATAGATAACTGAAAAGTTCCTATTGTATTCTACAGAGCTTATCTGTTATCTGCTATGTAAACAAGAGTCTTTTCTCCATTAAATGGCTACCCCCATCGATACACAGCAGCTTATTTATATAAACTATATTAGTCTTTCTGAAACCAACAACAATTTTTTTTACCAGTGAAGGAAGACAGTACATTATAAATGAATTACTTTATAAAACTTTCATTTTTTGTTATTACATTTCCTTTAACTTCAGTGCTTTTTTTCATATACTTTGGTGCCATGAGAATTGCTAAGAGTACACCAGACATGAAAAGGTGACCCACCTTACGCTTGCACAGATCCAGGGCCTGGGTTCTGAGAGTAAGTTCTTTCTCTCCCGTGTTGATACTAGTCTGAAGTAAATGTTCCTTCTCTTCCAGCTTCCTTAAAACCTGAAGCTGGGCATCCACCTAAGAACATTTAGAAAAAAAAGCTTACAGATATTAACATGCAGACAAGGCTGCAGCATGCAGAAAACTTTTAAGAAAAAGGGGGCGGCAGCAACCCCAAGCTGCCTCAGGCGGCGGAGGGGCCAGGATCACCCCTGAGCACAACAGGTGGCTTTACTTAGGTTTATCTACAAAAATCAACTTGCTCAAAATTCCACACACACACACACTACTATGACAAAAAATGTTTTTCTTAGCAGCAACTTAAAGATGTTCTGTGTACAAGCTTGTTTATACCTGTGTGCGCAGTGTAAGTAGTTGGTCTGCCAGCTCCTCCTTTTCTTCCTTGAGCAGCTTATGGATCTGGTTTGATTTGATTCTCTCAGACATAAGTTTAAAGTTTGCATCATCCTTCTCTCTCAGTTGCTGCATAAGACGGATATTTTGCTCCTGCATGTCTTCAAATGCCTGACCTGTGACATCCATTTCTGAAAGCAAGGCCTCTTCCTCCTAAGATATGAACAAATACGATAGTTACATAGATAAATTGGGTTGAAAAAAGACAAAGTCCATCAAGTTCAACCCCTCCAAATGAAAACCCAGCATCCATAAACACACCCCTCCCTACTTTCACATAAATTCTATATACCCATACCTATACTAACTATAGAGCTTCGTATCACAATAGCCTTTGATATTATGCCTGTCCAAAAAATCATCCAAGCCATTCTTAAAGGCATTAACTGAATTAGCCATCACAAAATCACCCGGCAGTGCATTCCACAACCTCATTATCCTGGCTGTGAAGAACCCCCTACGTTGCTTCAAATTAAAGTTCTTGTCTTCTAGTCTAAAGGATGGTATTAGAATTTAGGGATACAAATATCTACTTGTATGTATCTACAGAAAAAACAGAGAACAAATGTCTTCCTGAGAAACCTGGTATTATTTTATAGGACTAGTAATTTCTTTTAATTGATTTGACCTTGCCAGTGTGAATATGTTTATGATTAGGCGATGTGTGTGAATATTCTGAGCTTTAGTTTGTTTTAAAGGAGAAGGAAAGCTCCAAGACAGTGTATTGCCAACAGATTAGCCACAATAGTGCAAGCTAGAATGCTACATTTATTCTGCAGAATGCTTTACCATACCTGAGTAAACAGCTCTAGACACTGTCTCTGTTTGTTTAGGATAGAAGCTGCCATATAAGCTTGGTGTGACATCACTTCCTGCCAGAGTCTCTCCCTGTTCACTTACAGCTCTGAGCTCAGATTACAGTAGGGGTGGGAGGAGGGAGGGGGAGAGGAGCACACTGAGCATGCTCAAGCCCTGCCCTGGAGGTTTATGCTGAAAACAGGAAGTCTGATAAAGAAGCCCATGTGTACACAATAAAAGGAAAGAAATGCTGTGTTTCTTTTGACAGAGGACTCAGAGCAGCATTACTTTGAGGGTTTACTGGTGTATTTATATAGACCTTTCAGATAAAGCTTACTTAATTTTAGCCTTTCCTTCTCCTTTAACATCGTAATGGGAGCAAAATATTGTACTGTTGATCTAATAATAGTGTTATATATATTGGTACGTCAGTCAGGATTTGGGAAAAAATATGCATATGCAAAATATGCATACTACTGGGGACACACAGCCTGGTTGTTATATATATGGTAAAAAGCAGAACATTGCCGTGGGCCGAGCAAGCTCTGTGAACTAAGTCAGTAAATTCTCTGACCTTATTTTTTCCCAAGCTCAAAAAATATTACATAAAGGTCTACATTACATTATTTATAATTCTGCTTCTCACCTGCTTAGCCACTGATAGTCGTTTTTGAAGAACCTCCGTCTGTTCCTCAGCTGCTCTCATTCTACGTAAGGCATCTTCATCTGCCATTTTCTTGCTGTCTCTGCGTTCCCTTTCTTCCAGCTCTCTTAGACGAAGACGAAGCTCCTCCAGCTAAGAGACATTATAAAGCCAAGAGTTAAAAAAAATGCAAGCAATCCCAAAGAAATATGCACAAACTCTTGGGGCACCATTACCTCCGCTTTACTTTTTCTCTCAGCTGCCATCAGCTGTACTTTGTCTCTTTGTTCCTTTGGTGCTGATCTATACATATCCAACAGAAGTTTCATGTCTCGCAGAGACTCCTGTACTCGCCTGAAAAACAAGTGATACAGTCCTTAACAAGAATAATTTGCCAGGAGGTGACTGTCCTGGCAAAGTAACATACTGGAAGTGTATGAACAATCTGTTATAATTATTTGAAAATAGAACCATTAAAACCATTGCCATAAAGTGCAAGAAATACCACTATGCTACAAGTAAGTGTGAAGGTTATTTCTGCTTTTCTGTCATACAGACACTAGGAATATACAGTAATATTATTGCATTATTTTTTAATTTTTTTTTTTATATTTATTTTGTTACATAGATTGTTGCTAGGATTGCTGATGGATACCTATACTATGTATTTTAAATATGTTTAGTTCTATATTGTACCACTAGGAGGCAATGTGTTATATGGGTATTTAATAAAGTTGTAATTAGCAGCAATTGATACTATGTCAGCTTGAGAATGGTTGGTCGGATGGTCCGAAACGTTGCTGGAGATGCTGTATGAAATAATAAAGGCGGTTTTATCTTAACAAGATGGGAGTGCTGCTATCTTTTGACTTTGAAGTAAATACAATCACCTGGGGGTGCCTTACATTTGGAAAGTGGAAAAATACTTTCCTTCTCCTTCAAGGTTTTTTAGAGGTCTATATCTTGTTACAGAAGTAGATATTACAACATAAAAGTACATTTAGAAAGTTTAGGTTTTCCTGAAAAAATAATATATAATTTCCTAACATGTTCAAAAAAAGGAGATTTTGTGTACTCACCGTTAAATCTTTTTCTCTTCAGTCACTTGGGGGACACAGGGACAATGGGGTATAGCTAGTACCATTAGGAGGCAGGACACAACTACAAAAAAGACAACTGGCTCCTCCCCCACTGGCTATACCCCCAGCAGGCTGGAGAAGAGCTCAGTTTGTACCAGAGTCAACAGGATATGACATAACGCAATGAAAACTTTTCAAAAAAGCCAATAACTGCTAACAAGAAAACACGGTTAACTTGTCTGACGGAAGTGAAAACCTCAACCCAGGGAGGGAAGCCCTGTGTCCCCCAAGTGACTGAAGAGAAAAAGATTTAACGGTGAGTACACAAAATCTCCTTTTCTCAAAGTCAGCTTGGGGGACACAGCGACAATGGGGACGTACCAAAGCTGTCCCCTAACAACCGGGTGGGAAAAAAGAGGTTTAAGTGGTGTCAGCCACCGCGGCCTGAAGCACTTTTCTGCCAAAGCGAGTGTCAGATGCCGCAAAGGTGTCAAAATGATAGAATTTTGCAAATGAATGGACAGAGGTCCAAGTCGCTGCTTTGCATAGCTGGTCAGCTGATGCCTGGTTTCTGAAGGCCCAAGACGTACTCACACCCTTGGTCGAATGGGCAGTGACCCTGGACGGAGGTGAGCGACCCCGGGCTCTGTATGCGCCTTGTATAGCTTGTTTGATCCAGCGAGAAATGGATTGTTTGGTAGCCGATGCGCCTCGACGGGAGCCTGAGGGAAGTACCAGCAGGGAATCGGACTTGCGGAAGTCTTGAACTCTGAAGAGGTAAAACTTTAAGGCCCGCACTGGGTCCAGAGTGTGCAGTGCCCGTTCCTTCTGATTCGCTGGAGACGGGCAGATGGAAGGAACCACGATCTCTTGGTTTATATGAAAATCCGAGACCACTTTAGGTAGGAAGGATGGTATGGTACGAAGGACCGCTCTGTCTTGATGGAAGACGAGGTAAGGCGACTTGTAGGAGAGAGCGCCGAGCTCAGAAACCCGTCTTGCTGTAGCAATAGCCTGGAGGAAAACTGTTTTCCAGGTCAGGAACTGAATGGGCACCGATCCCAGGGGTTCAAAGGGAGGAAGTTGAAGTGCCCGGAGCACTAACGTGAGGTCCCAGGTAGGTGCGGGAGCCCTGACAGGCGGAGTCACATGAGCCACTCCTTGCATGAAGGTTTTAACGTCAGGAAGCAGGGCAAGTCTTTTCTGGAAAAGCACTGAGAGAGCTGAGATTTGAGGGAACCCAAAGACAGTCCTAGCGATAGGCCTTCCTGCAGGAACTCCAGTAAGGTTGGTAGAGAAAATAGCTGGAAGCTAACCTTGCGAGTGAAACACCATTGGCGGTAGGTGGACCAGACCCTGTGATATGCCCTGGCTGAAACCGGTTTCCGAGCCGCACACATGGTGCGTGCCACGGCTCGAGAAAATCCCTTTTGAGTCAGAATCTTGGTCTCAAGAGCCACGCCGTCAAATTGAGGTAGGTCGGGTTTGGATGTAAAATCGGACCCTGAGTGAGAAGGTCTGGAAGAGGAGGCAGAGGCCACGGTTCTGCGACGGAGAGGTTGAGAAGGTCCGTGAACCAAGCTCGTCGAGGCCACCTCGGTGCTATGAGGATGAGGGTGGACCGTTCCCGCTGGAGCTTTCTGATCGTCCTGGGGATTAGAGGAGTGGGCGGAAAGGCATACGCCAGCTGAAAAGGCCAGTCGGCTGTCAGAGCGTCCACGTTTAGGGCTAGTGGGTCTCTGTAACGAGCTAGGAAGTGTGGTACCTTTCTGTTGTGCCTGGTCGCCATGAGGTCCACCTCTGGAATGCCCCATCTTGAAGTTATCTCTTGAAATACTTCGTCCTTTAGGGACCACTCGCCTGGATCCAGGGATTGCCTGCTTAGGAAGTCGGCTTCCCAGTTCAGTAGTCCCGGTATGAAGATGGCGGACAGCTGTACGCTGTGAGCCTCGGCCCACTGGAATATGATTTTTATCTCGCTTAGAGCCGCCCTGCTCCTTGTGTCGCCCTGGTGGTTGATGTAGGCCACCGCCGTGGAATTGTCCGACTGTATTTTCACCGCCTGCCCCGTGAGGGCCTGCTGCCAATGGATGAGGCCTAGGCGAATTGCGCGGATCTCGAGCAGATTGATCTGCAACTTCTTTTCGGTGAGGTTCCACTGCCCTTGGGCCGACCTGCCTTCGAGCACCGCTCCCCAGCCGAAGAGGCTTGCGTCGGTCGTGAGAATGCGCCAACTGGGGTCCCCGAGGCGCTTTCCCTTTGAGAGGTGAGTGGAGTTGAGCCACCACAGAAGGGACGTCCGAGTTTGAGGAGAGAGGATTATCTCTTGTAGTAAGGACTTCCGTCTCCAGGTGCTGAGGATGTTCCACTGGAGCTCCCGGAGATGAAATTGGGCGAAGGAAACCTATAGTGGAAACCATGACACCCAGCACCTTCATGCAGAACCTTACTGGATGCTGTGGCTTCTGCAGCAGTGACCGAACCAATGCTTGGAGATGAACAATCTTCTCCTGAGGGAGGGAGATCCTCTGAGTCAGAGTGTTGAAGTTCATGCCCAGAAAGTTCATGGATTGACTGGGGATTAGGGAGGATTTGTGTAGGTTGAGAACCCAACCTAATTCCCGAAGCTTCTCCATGGAGACCTGGAGTGACCGATGGGCCTCCTGGGGGGAAGGCGCTTTGATCAAAAGGTCGTCCAGGTACGGGGTGATCGAGACCCCCTCGTTGCGGATCAGTGCAGTGGCAGCCGCCATGATCTTCGTGAAGACCCGGGGAGCTGACGTGAGTCCGAATGGTAAACTTGTGAATTGGTAGTGGAAGCGCAAGAATCTCTGATGAGGAGGGAAAATGGGAACATGAAGGTAAGCGTCTTTTATGTCGAGAGACATGAGGAATTGCCCTGGGGACATCGCTGCAATGACAGACCGGAGGGATTCCATTTTGAATTTCCTTGGACGAATGAGCTTGTTCAGTTCTTTTAAGTCTAGGATCGGCCGGACTGAGCCGTCATTTTTGGGAACTATGAACAGGTTTGAGTAGTAGCCCCTGAAGTGTTCGTCCGGGGGGACGGGAATAACCACTCCTGCTAGGAGAAGGTTGGAGACGGCTCTCTGAAAAGCTGCACGCTTGCCTGGTTCTTGAGGAAGTCTTGACATGAAGAATCGGTGAGGTGGGATAGATGAAAACTCTACATGGTAGCCTTGAGTAACCACCTCGTGAATCCAGGTGTCCGGAACAAGAGATACCCACGTGTTTGCAAAGTGGGACAATCTCCCCCCTATAAAGTTCGGGGCGGGGAGTACGGCGTCATGCAGAAGCAGTCTTGTCGGTGGGCTTGGAAGAGTGCTTTCGGTTCTGCCAGGGAGTTCGATGTTTGTTGCCGAAACGCCCTTTGTTTGCAAAGGACTGTCTTGGAGGAGAGGATCTCGCGCTCTTGGTCTGAGAGCCACGAAAAAACTTGTTCTTTCGAAAGGAGGGACGTGCCTTGGGTTGGGGGAGAAGAGTGCTTTTGCCCCCGGTAGCTTGACTAATGATCTTGTCAAGATCAGGTCCGAAGAGGAGCTTCCCCTTGAACGGGATGGAGGTCAGGGACTTCTTAGAGGATAGGTCCGCTGACCATAGTTTCATCCATAAGGATCTGCGGGCTGCCACCGAGAGAGCGGAGGCTCTGCGGATAGCTTGAGTGGCGTCAAGCGAGGCTTCACACATGTAGTCATTGGCTTCTTTGATTTGAGATGCCAGCTGTGAGAGTTCGTGACGTGGTGCTCCGTCTGAAATGGCGGTGATAAGAGTGTCAGACCAGGATTGAACAGCTCGGCTAACCCATGCCGTCGCTAGGACCGGCCTCAGCGAGGATCCGGAAGCTGCGAATGATGAGCGTAGTAAACTCTCTAACTTCTTGTCCATAGAGTCCTTGAAGGAGGACGCGTCAGGGACTGGTAAGGCCGTGTTCTTAGAGAGGCGGGATACTGGGGCGTCCAAGGATGGAGGAGCAGCCCATTTTTCAGTAAGTTCAGGTGGAAAAGGATACAACTTCAGGAAACGACGGTTTGTTTGAAAACGTCTCTCGGGTGTGTCCCACTCTTGTTGGATAATTTGTTCAAGCTGGTTGTGGGAAGGAAACATCGGTGAAGTCTTGTTGCGTCGCTTGAAGAGAGACTTGAAAGACTCCGCACGGACCTCCGGTTCCTGGAGGTGGAGGGTTTCTAGTACCGAGGAGATAAGGGAGTCCACGGTGTCAGAAGAGATTTTAGGATCATCGTGGTCCGAATCAGAAAAACATTCCCCGTCTGAATGATCCTGTTCATCCCCAGAATCAGGAGGTGAAAAAATCCTCGGTGGAGAATCGCTATCGTCTTCGGACGGGGAGGGGGCCCTGCGTTTGGAGGGTCTAGGTTTATGACTGTCAAGGCGAGAAAGCAATTTGTCTAGCGACTGTGCTAGTTTTGGAATGCCTGTGGCCAATTGGGCCGCCCACTCAGGTGCTGCCTGTACTCGGCGTGGAGAAGCTTCAGGGCTGGATGCTAAGGGATCCCCCTGGGCAGCCTGATTCACCAGAGGTGGAGAAGGTGGTGAGGGTTCAGAAACCTGCTGTGGAGAGCACTGGTTGCATAGGGCTGATTTGTGCCCTGTGGGCAAATGTTTGCGGCATTTGGCACAAGACAGAAAAGTGACCAGGGCTGTGGTTGCCCCCCTAAAGAAGAGGTTGGCACTGGGTCCATCAGACATAGTGGAAAAATATATGGGGAATACCTGGGAGAATAACCCAGTAGAATATAGCCTGACACTTAGCTGAGCAGTAGGAGAGAATCGAGTTGTCAATTCTGCAGTGGTGCCTTGTGTCTCTGCTGCCAGAGTATCGTAGTCTGGGAGCAGCGTCTGTGCGTGGCTAATCCCGTGTGCGCGATCTAAAATGGCGGCCGCGAGTGTGAAGGGCGCGCCCAAGATCACGCGAGAGGCCAGGGACCGCAGGAATATACTTCCGCAATACCAAAATGGCGTCCGGCTAAACTGCGCCTACGGAGCGCATCCAACCGCGTCTGAGCGGCTTGGAGAGAGAGAGCTCTCTGCGGCTGGCGAGTCCCCTGTGTGTAGGAGCCGCGAATGGAACCGCGTCTGTAGGAGGCCCCTGCGCTGATATCAGGGAATCCCTCCCTGCTCGCTGTGGCTGCCCCCAGAGATTGAGGGGGAGACACGGCGTAGGAAAAAACCCCTCCCCATACCTCTTCAATGAGGTTGTTAGGGGGTGAAGGGGGTCCAATCTGCCCTCCATAGTTAGGGGAGGGAGACGGGAAGGGGGAGAGGGAGCCCACTGGGACTTACCTGTCCTGTAGACCGCTCTCCCAGTTCTGTCTGCCGGCCAGCCTGGTCTCCTCCTGTGAAGGAAGGAGAGGAATTGGCTGAGTGGTCTGTGTAAAACACCTGTGACCCCAGAGACAGATCCCACGTTGGAAGGCGCCAATGAGGTACTTTACACAGTGTAAAGGTTCAAGCAACCCCCTGGTGTCAGCAAGGCTGACTAGACAATAAGTATAAAATAAAAAATTCTTCTGTCCTAACCTCCTGAGGACACAACTAAAACGGAGCTCTTCTCCAGCCTGCTGGGGGTATAGCCAGTGGGGGAGGAGCCAGTTGTCTTTTTTGTAGTTGTGTCCTGCCTCCTAATGGTACTAGCTATACCCCATTGTCCCTGTGTCCCCCAAGCTGACTTTGAGAAAAACATCTGGTACAGAACACAAATGGAGTGTGAAACTTGACTAGCACTAAAACGGTTCATGTATCAAGACATGTAGATGCTCAAATCAGAGAATGTTAGTAGGCACAGTCCGCAACAGGGCCCTGTACTTACTGCCTGCCCTATGGCAGGGGTTAAGGACAAGGCTGCGCTTCACCTACTAAGAACTCATGCCAAATGTTTTTTATAATCCTAACAAAAGTACAGAGCACAGTCAGACATTGAAGGCAAGGGCTCTTGCACTTGTATTTGAGGTGTCCGTTAATTAATACAAAACTCTTCACACTTACTTTAGGTCTGCCTTCATCTGTTTGACTGTATCTGCGTCCTTGCGCTTGGTGTCTGCCTCATGCTTTGGTTTCTCCTTTGAAGAATCACCTCTCTCTTTTTCTCTTCCACGGTCTCTTTCACGTTCCCTTTCCCTCTCTCTTCTATCCCGTTGTGGTTGTTGCAGTGGTGGCTGTACCTCCTCCTCCTCCCTCTTTGGAACAATCTCTGGCTGAGGAGGAGCAGGAGCATTTGCGAATGTATCTTCAGGTTCAGTCTTGATTTCAGCTGTCTCTTCACGAGTCTCCTCAGTGCTGGACTGCGATGGCAGAAGGAAAAGACTACTGCTACTGCGAGAACGCATCTAGAAGAAACAATTAATGTGTTATAAATCTCTCTTTCCCATATGATACCCTGGTGTACACTCACTTACTTTGCTTATATCCCCTTGGATCTCTCTCAGACGTCTCTTATACCGTAACACCTCTCCTTTAAGTTGATGATTATGATTCTGCAGACTACTGATTAAATGTCTCATTTCTCGGTTAATTGGCCCTGAAGCAAATAAAGCAAACTATTAATACTTTGACAAAATAATAATAAAGAGCCCTCTCTAATATTGCACATACCTGCTTGCTCATTCGCTGCCAGGGTCTGCTCAAATTCTATCCTCAGCATTTCATATTCTTTGCGCACCTGAGCAAGGGTGTCCTCCAACTGGATAACTTCAGTGCGTACTTTTTTCTGGAGGGATATTTCATCACGCTACAGAAATAAGTAAATAAATGATTAACGCTCCCTCTTTCTTTGTTTTGATGTGCATCAAAATGATTTTTTACCAGATGCATCAAAAGAGCAGGGAGGGCAATGAGTGGCTCCTGGGATGCAATTCCCCCATGGGCCTTAGACAACAGCAGACATGTGAAAATCATGTGTTTGCGGGTATCTTCTTCCTGCCCCCAACCTACGTGGGAGAGTAGCGTCATCATGGCTTTACTTTGCATCCTCCAACAACTTCAGATCAACTGCATGCCTGCACTCAGGTTAGTGTTATTTACACAAATACACTTAAATACAATTTTTTTTTTAAGGTTGGAGGGGGTTTGCACACAGAAGTCACTTGCAAACCACACAGACAAACACTTTTAAAATAAATTACATTTTTTAAATCATGTGGCCTTTTCTTGCTCTAAAAAAACACTTAACTGTGTGACTAATTTGAAATTATTTAATCACAGATCTCACTATGCAGAAGAAAAATTTATTGCTTTGATTTTGTAGTGTTACTTGTTTGTTCGACATGAAAATGGTATTTAATATTATCGATTTGGGAGTCTTATGACACAAATGTTTAGGATCCTATTTTACAGCAGTCATAGTGTCAAAAAAGAAAACAGGAAATTGTTTATACATACCGTCACTTCCATGGCAGCATTCACCAATGGGTTAATTCCCCCCTGCAGGCCAGTGGACAGGACCTCCCCCTAATAGTTCTGCTTCCTCACTTAACCCTTAGCTGTCCCATTCTAGGGTGGGAAACTCCCTGGTGAATGCTGCCATGGAAGTGACCAGAAAACAGAAATTACAGTATGTATAAACAATTACCTGTTTTACCCTAGTCACCCATGGTCAGCATTCACCAATGGGAAATCCCCAAGCCTAAAATAGAGGGCGGGAAACCATATGCATTTAACAGAACTTTTTAATCAGCAGAAAAAACTACAGACTGCAACACTTTCCTCAAATTTGCCTCTTGGGAGGACAAAACATCCAATTTATAATGCTTGCTTATGCCGCCCAGGAACTTGCCAATGCCCTGGTAGAATGAGCGTTCAGCCCTTTTGGGATATTCCTTCCTGCCACATTGTATGCTTTTGCAATAGCTGCCACAATCCAGGAGCTAATAGTTCTCTTCATTGGAGCTTGCCCTTTCCTGAATCCATTGGGAACTATGAACAATTGCTCAGACTTTCTCCAAGTCTTTGTTCTTTCCAAGTAAATTTTAATGGCTCTCTCTAAGTCTAGAGAGTGTGCCACACTGCTTCTTAAGCGAATGTAGGAACAGGGAAAAAGGAAGGCAAGATAACTTCAAAATTCATATGGAACTTTGAGATTACTTTCGGCAGGAACCCAAATGCGTGTTTCAACACCACTCTGTCTTCCAAAATCACTGTATGTGGTTCTGATGCCGCAAAAGCTGCTATCTCTCCCACTTTACAGACTGAAGTTACTGCCACCAAAAGTAAGACTTTCAATGTCCACACTGATGACTCTTCTAATGGCTCAAATGGAGACTCAGTCAGGACCTTTAATACCAAGTGGAAGACAACCTCTCTTTATTGGTTTAACTCTCATCAGGGCATTAAAGACCCTTTTCACCAATGGTTAATCTGCCCAAGCTTTCCCAGTTAGAGCTGAAATTGCAGAGACTTGGCGCTTCAGTGTACTATAATGTAATTTTTTCTCAAACCCCGAAAACAAAAATTCTACCACTGCTGTGGGAGATTGAGACAAGGGGTCCTCCTTGTTTTCAGTGACAAACTCCACAAACTTTCCCCACACTTTATAATATTGCTGGTAAGTACTATTTTTCCTTGATTTCAGAAGTGAGTCTATGACTTCCCCCTTCAGCGAGAAACATTTCAGTCTCTCCCTCTCAACCGCCAAGCCATCAAAGACAGACGACTGTGCCCCTGGATCTGTATGTATCCCTGCAACAACCAGCTTGGAAAATTCTGAATCCTCCTAGGCTTCTCTAAGGCCAATCTCTGGAGAAGAGGAAACGATGGCCTCCTGGTCCAGAAGGGAATTACTGCGATGGCTTCCGCTCTTTCTCTTTTTATCTTCTTCAACACTCTCCAAATTAAAGGAAACCGAAGAAAGATATAAATTAAGCCTTCCGACAAATTCTGTCTTAGGCCATCTATTGCCCATGCATCCTTGCAGGGGAACCTTGAAAGAAACAAAAAGACATTTTCTGTTCTGGTTGACTCCACTTTATCACAATTTTTCTGAAAATGTCGTCGTGCAAACTCCACTCCCCCGGATCTAACACTTACTGGCTGAGGAAGTCTGCTTTCCAATTCTATTTTCCTGGGAGATGGATAGCGGTCAAACCTTCCAGCCAACTTTCTGCCAACTGAAATAGTGGCTTTACTTCTTCTAGCAGAGCTACACTCCTGGTGCCTCCTTACTTTACTACATAGGCGACTGCCGTTGTGTTGTCTATCATAATCTTTACCTGCTTGCCTTTTAACAGGTGGGAAAACAAAACAAGATATTTCCTTGTTGCTCTTAGTTCCAACATATTTAACGACAAGTTTTCTCCTCTCCATGTGCCTTTGTGGGCTCCCCATCCCACACTTGAGGCATCGGTGGTCACCACCACCCAATCTGGTTCTTGCAGAGGTATTCCTATTGCCAAATTTTCTTGGTTGTACCACCAGCTGCAAGGGCCTTAAGTGCCACAATGCACACCTCACTATCTGAATTCTTGCCGACATGGATCGCAGTACTTTCAGGCACTGATGCACAGAGACTGTTTTCTGCATTTCGAAATATTTTACTAGCTCGATCATCTTCGGACCGAATTCCGATCTGTTTGGAAGACAGCTCCCAAATATTGAAGGTCTCAGTGGGAACCAAATTGCTCTTTTCTTGGTTCACTACACATCCATGGGTTAGCAAAAACTTTTTTATCCTAGTCATATGAACTTCGGCTTCTGCCTTTGAATTTGCCACCACCAGGATAACGTCCAGATAATGATACACTGCTAACCCTTCTTTCCCCAATTCTGCTAATAAGTAACTAATACTTTTGTGTCTTGGGGACTGGGCTAGACCAAAGGGCAGGCATTTGAACACATGTATGTTGTCTATCAAAAACCTTAGATACTTTCTGTGTACTTTAGGTCTATGCTTGTCAGCCAATCTCCCACTGAGACTGCTTGCATAATGGATAACGATTCCAATTTGAACTTTCTTGCTTGCAGAAATAGGTTTTGCTTCCTCATGTCTAGCACTGGCCTTAATGCTCCAGTCGCTTTTTTTACCAGAAAAAGTCTTGGATAAAAACTTGTGCGTCTTTCCTGAGGAATGACTGCTTCTATTGCTCTTAACTTGGAACAACTGATCTAAGTATTCTTGAGCTATCTTCTTGTTCGACTCCGTCCCCCGGACGACAGACTATGAAAAAAAATTTCTTTTGGGTACGGACTCGAATTCCAGGAAAAAACCTGACTCTACCACCTTCTGTACCCATGCATCCTGGATGGTTGTGGCCACCCACCATGTTCTGGGCCCTGCCACTCTCATTGCTGACTGGAAGTAGATGGAGTGGAGGAAAAAAAACCCGGGTCTCTTTGAATACCCCTGAGCACTTGAACTACCTGATCTCCAGGAAGACTGCCTGGAGTACTCCCTACCAGGCTTGTACCTTTGTTGTAGCGGGACTCATAGCTGGCTTTCTTGGCTTGGTTTTCTTGAGGCAGGAACACACTTTTTCCTCCCGATACTTTCTTTATGATAGCATTAATCTTTTCTCCAAACAACATATCTCCTTCGAAAGGTAACTGACACAGGTTAGCTTTTGATGGCGTATCAGTTGCCCAAGACTTCAGCCATATTCTATAGGGTAAGTCAGAGTCTGCCTAACTGCCTTTATCAATGGGTCAATAACTGCCAGATCAAATGTGAACTCTTCTGACTAAATTTCTCCTTCCTCTGACCCTGCCGGAGACAGGACATTTGAATCAGTTGACAAATCTCCCTCTGACACATCCGAAAAAGACTATTTGTCTTCCATGATAATGTCTTGGCCTTTTCTTAGAGCTTGATACCTCTTGAAATCCTTGTATGACTGCCTGTTTTATTACCGAGGCTAAGGACTCCGCAAACAATTCTCCTGTGATAAAGAAGTTCCAGGTTCCTGTTGTTTTTCCCCGAAGCTGTTGATTTTTCCAGAGACATCCTTTTTCGCATCTGCTGCAGGACAACAACAACAACGTTACTAGTTGAGCCTCCTGTCCTTGCAATATTTTCTCTCTCATCATACTTTACCTTTTCCCTTTAGCGTGAGAGGCTTTCCCTGTCATACCAGGTTCCATTGGTGAACTAATTGAGAGCAGAGAAAAATTAATCAACTTCCTCTCCTTGGAATGTACAAAAAGGAAACTTCCGTTGATCTTGATGCAACACATACCTGTAACCGGTGCTCTGAATACTTAGCTTCAATGAGTGGCAAATGCCACCAACAGGAAGTGCATACTGCTTAAATAGAGGAGGCAGCCCTCTGGATAGTTGAATTAATTCTCCTCCACCAACTGCCCAGCTTATAATATGCCTGCCAATCCCCGCTTCCAGCAGTCCTCTACGCTTCAAGCACTACTTGCCATCAACCATGATGGCTGCCTGGGAACTTCCATGGATGGCGTACTTCCCCTCCACGTCTTCATTCCCACAGAGTGTGCACAAACGACACACCCAGCCAACTTGTCCTCCTGGCGCACCTCTCTTCAATCTTCTAGCTCTCACCTAACCCGCTAAAGGGGAGGAACAGCTCTCTATGCTCCAAGCATCATTCCAAGTGCCACACTCCTCTGCAAACCCCCTGACCCGCAAGCGGGAGGAGAGTCCTGGACATGTAAGTTTGAGCCCCAGCTGACCCCCAAAGGGGAGCTTCTAGGCCCTTTCCATCCTATTGGTAGCTTTGTTTCTTATTAAACCAGCTATCCTCTCCCTGTCCTGGACAGGACAAAAATGACTAAGGGTTAAGGGAGGAAGCAGAACTTTTGAACTATTAGGGGGAGGTTCTGTCCCTGGACTGCAGGGAAAATTAACCCATTGGTGAATGCTTACCATAGGTGACTAGGGAAAAACAGCTTTGCAGTTTGGAGTAGAAAGACGTGCTAAAAAAAACTGCTGGAACTGCAAATTAAATGCAAAATTGTCTGGTACTTAAAGGAGAAGGCACCCAAAGTAATTGTATATACTTAACTGAAACCCCAGGCCGGTGCTCCTATCAGCAGAAAACTGCACTGGTCCGGGGGTTAATCCAACAAGCACCAAGGAGCATTCGGCTTCCTTCTTCTTCTCTCTTCAAATTTCCCGGGGCAGAAGCATGCACAGTAGAATGAAATAGCAAATTACTGTGCATGCGCCCCCACGTGAAGAAAGAAGACGGAAGCAACCGCTCCGTGGTGCTCGCTGGAAGAACCCCCGGACCAGTTCAGTTTTCTGCTGATTGGAGCACCGGCCCCGGTTTCATGTAAGTATATACAATCAATTGGGGGTGCCTAACTTTTTTCACCCCCAAGTAAACTCACCCTTTCCTTCTCCTTCAAAGGGTTAAAGGAACCATAACACCAAAAACAAGTCTTTTAAAGTATTTCAAATATAATGTAATTTTGTGCTGCACTAGTAAAACTGGTGTGTTTGTTCCAGAAACTCGACTATATCTTATATAAACAAGCTGCTGTGTAGCCATGGGAGCAGCTATTCAAGGCTGAAAATGGAGAAAAAGCACAGAATACACAACAGATAAGCCATGTAGTAGACAATGGGATTCTTTAGAATCTGTTATCTGTTATCTACTGTGTATCCTGTGCTTGAATGACTGTCCCATGGCTACACAGTAGTTGTTTATATAAACTATAGTTGTGTTTCTGAAGCATAACACACCTGTTTTACCAGTGGAGGGAAATACTACATTATATGGTCACTTTTAAAATGTTTTTAATGTTTTGGTGTTACTGTTCCTTTAAAGAACAATTTGCATATGAGAAACTAGTAAACGAATGGGAAAACACATTTTTGAAATTCTACAATTAACAAAACACAAAATACAACCAGTAGTAAAGTTACAAAAACAGTGTTCAGTCTGCCCAACCTCAGGAAGAAGGTACAATTAGACTGGGACAATAAATCAAAATGGCAAAGAATGTGCAGCTATTACCAGAAGTAAATCTAATACATATACCAGATACTATATCATTCTGGATTGCAAGTTTGATAAAACAAGAGAGCTTCCATCTTAACTGTTTAAAGAACTATTTTATCCCCATTCTACAGTGCTAATTGAAGAAATCAGCTCTGATGCATACTGCACATTTTGCAGATATATGTTTGGCATTGCAATGCAAACTAATTACTAGGCAGTCCTACAGCATGGAAATTAGATAGGAATTTGGTTTTAAGACACATATATAATGAACACATCTTATATGTTATTTATTGAGCTGCAATCCACATAGCTGCACAGAACCGTGACTGTGGTCTCGCTTTTTACACTAGCCCTAAGTTTTAAGTTTGAAAGAGCTAACTTAACCCTAAAAAAACACAAACCAACGGCCCCTTAGAATGAAAAATAGATTGAAGTAAAGGAAGGGAAGAACGGAGCAAGCAGCGCCATATTGCCACCTGTTTGTATCTATAACTGGACCAAAGCTTAAACTTAAAACTTAGAGTTAGTATAAAAATCGAGAACACAGTCACGGTTACCCTGTCTGCCTCCATCTTTGTGGTGTCCCAGGGATTTAGAAAATAATAGGCAGCAGCTTTTGGGACAACTCCATTATTCTCCATTTTTCCATTTTCTACACTTTTTCTGAACCTTGAGCATATGGCCTTTTTTAACCAATTCAAAATTTTTAATTTTGGAATCCAGATTAATCATGTCATCACATTTTTTAATTTTTCTGAGGAATCTTATTAATTCTATCACCGCACTAGCACTTTATATTAATCAATTTCTAATTAATTTAATGATCACTCAATTTACGTAATATAATGGTGTCCTATTCTAATTAACTTATGGAATGAATTGGGAACTGTAATTAATTTATATATTATGCACAGCACTTTAGAAATGATATCCCTTTATTAATTAAGGGAACGATGGGATTAAGCTCCATCCTCCGGAGGAAGGACACTTGAATATTAATTTAAGTGGGCATGGCCATCAGGCTTACCCACACACACTATATATTCCTATTCAGTTTGTTCCAAAGCTGTGAACGGAAACTTGAACTTGAACCGGAACAGGTAGAATCGTTAACCTGAGGATTATATAATAAGCAACTAAACAGCAGCTTGCCTAAGGGCGGGAAGCCCTGTGTCCCCTGTGTGACTGCAGAGAAAAAGATTTAACAGTGAGTATCAAAAATCTTGTTTTCTCTGTCATTTTAGGGGGGACACAGGGAACAATGGGGACTTAAAGCAGTCCCCAACTACAGCACGGTGCGAGCAAGCTTAGTAGATTGTTTGTATTTGTATTTAAGTACGGATTGCAACACCTTCTGCACGAGGGGGGCCTTGGCGGAGGAAATGTGTCAACCCTGTCGATTTGTAAATGAATGAACAGACGACCAGGTAGCCTCTTTGCAGATATGTTTCAAGGAAGCTAAGTTACACCATGCCCAGGAAGTTCCTGGTGAAGTGGGCTTTGATTCCTTCAGGTGGTGCTCCTTTCTTTGCACCGGGGTTTGATTGACTATTTAATCCATCTAGATATGGACGCTTTTGAGGCTGTCTGACCCCTGCGAGGGCCAGATGGAGGAATAACCGAGACTGTGATGTTCGGAAGGATTTTGATCGTCCTATGTACCATCGTAGAGACCCGAGTACATACAGTTTGTGTGGTTGGCGTTCCTTGTCATTTTAAGATCCCTGACATAGGGAAGGAACAATGATTTCTTGGTTTGCGTGGGCTGTGAATACCACCCTGGAAAGAAAACTCAGAATTGTGCGCAGTACAGCTTTGTCCTTATGGAGGATAAGGTACGAAGGATCCCCTGACAGAGCACAAGGTTCAGCCTCTCTCCTGGTGGAAGATATTGCCATGAGGAACGCCACCTTCCATGATATGCATGTAGCAACAACCGAATTCAGCCGTTCAATTGGTAAGTTGAGGTCCAACCCAGCTACTGGATGGTGGAATGGAGGAGCAATGTGGGCAACTCCTTGTAAGATGAGCGTATTACGTCCTCATTCGCTAATTGAGACTGAAAAAGAGTGACAGGGCCGATACTTGAAGTTTGAGAGAGCTAAGAGTAAGTCCCAACTGTAGTCCTTGTTATAGAAATGACTGTATCCGTGGAATGTCTGGTTCAGGGAAGGGAAATCAGATTCGTTACACCCTTTGAAATACGAATACCACACCTACCGATATGATTTCGATGCTGAAGGCTTACAAGCTTTCCACATAGTGGCAATTACCTCTTCCGTTAGTCCTCGACTCTGCCAGATGGATGCCTTAACAGCCATCCCATCAAAACAAGTAGTCTGGGATTGTGATGTACTATCGGTCCCTGTTGGGAAAGGTCTGGTCCAGACACCAGCTGCCTTTGTTGGTTGAGGTAAGGTTAGGGGTCAAGACAGCGATCCCCTTTTCTATGTTGCTAGAATGCTGGCTTGAAGTGGATGGGAATGTCTCTGTGCAAATGGAACTGCCTCTATGGCAGAAACTATTGTTTCCTGCACTTGCATTGCCCTGTGTATCGTCGTCTTGTGCTGTTGAATAAGGAGCTGACTTGATCTTTGATTCTGCTCTGTTTGCCCCAGGGCAGGCTTGCAGTCTGAGCTGTTGTGTCGAAATTTAATCCTAGGAATATCATACTGTGATAGAAGTCCTGAAGAAGTAAAATTGCCCTTTTCAAGTCTCTTTGGCTCTCCCTTCAGATCCAGCCTTGAAGAGGAGGTTGTCCATGTAAGATATCACAGAGATACCCTCAGTCTCAGTGTGGCTGCTGTCACCTCTATTAACTTGGTGAGTACCCTGGGAGTGGACGCTAGTCCAGTGGGAGTGGCACATTTAATAGTGCCTGTTCGGGAAGGCAAAATTAAAGTTAATTGCGAGGAGGGGGCCATATTGGGGCATGGAGGTATGAGTCCTTGATGTCCACGGGCATCATTAGCTGTCCCTGCTCCATCCCTCGAATCACTAAGCGCAATGCCTCCATTTTGAACCACACTGATCTATTGATCTTGTTGAGACCCTTGGGATCGAGCACTTGTCTGACTGAACCGTCCACCGGCACATCTACTGCCGAGGGATTGGGCCAATTCCTAGAAAAAAAGGGGGTATTGATTTGGTGAATTTCATAGTAGCATGAATTTGCGCTCAGACGAGTGTCATTCGTGCTGAATTAAACTGGGTAATTGTTCCTGTTCTGGGAAACAAAGGTAAACTGTAGTTTTTTGTTCTTGTAGTACCCCTTTAATGATGCTTTCAACATCGTGTAGGTTATCTGACCGTCTCCTGATGCTCATCTTCATCTGCGGATGAGCCACCAGAAGAATAAACGTCAGCCTCTGAATGAGATGAGGAGTGTTCAGGAGATGACTCCTCATAGTTAGAAGGGCTGGCATTGTCACCCTTTTGCCTCCTCTGCCTGTTGGCACTTACCACCCTGTTTGTGGCCAATGTTAGCTAGGGCTTTGCCCAATTAGTACGCAATGGCAGGTATCCCTGCAGAGAGGCCAGAGACTGGGAAGGCTGCACTGCCCAGATAATAGGAGGGGTGGTTTGGCTGTTGAACCAGCCTGGTTCTGAGAACTGCCCTGCAGTACATTTAGCACAAGGGTTTCTGCATAACTTATGGAAGCACTGGCTGCCCTCTGCCTGTGCTGATCTTTGGCTCTCACCACTTAACACAGGCCATAATTTTTCCCTTGTGCTGCAGAGGGAACTTCTCTCCCCCGCTCTGGAAAGTAATGCCACAGACCTAACTTCTGCCAGTTATGCTAAAATATTAACGCTCATTGGTAGTAAAGCGTTGGCGCTCGCATATCTTCTGTAGAGGTTGGCTGGCACTTTAGGCATTGGCAGACCTACCGGATGGGGCCCGCAACCTAGCAGAGGTGTCAGAAGTGAGTAGCAAGTTAAAGGGGACCTGGTTCTCCATGGCCACGGCCAGCTCCACGGTGTGCTGCGTGTGAGTCCTGAAGGGCCCCGGGGCCCCACAGGCAAAATGCAATGCCGGACTCCTCTATTTGGCTTAGCTGAGATGCGGATCTAACAGCACAGTACACACTATGGTCATTGGAACATAGTCGCAACACAGCACTGTTTTAGCAATGTGTTGGGAGTTTTGATCCACAATGTACTGCCCATCCACTGACCCCCAAACCTGACCTGAATCCACTTCACTAGTGATGGGTCAATTGACCCAAAAGCCAGTGATCCCAGGGTTGGGCACTGGTTGAGCGGGTTTACGGGCTGAAACACTGCATGCACAATGAACTCACATTAAGCTAATAATTGGTGCAACCCTCCATGGGTCTTTGCCCATCCACAGAAGTACTTGAGCCAGAATGACAACTGCAAGTAGGGAGCAGAAGCACTTATTAGTGTGTATGTTTGTGAATGTGCAAGTGTGTGTGAGTGTGTATGTGTTTGTGTATGTGTGAATGGTTATGTGTGAGTGTGTATGTGTGCATATGTAATGACTCTGGCTACTACAATATAAGCACCCAGTATGTGCCATGGAGACCCGTGAAAACCTTATATTTTATTTCTACTGCAAACTACCAAACTGCAAAGCTATGCTAAACATAACGCTTTTTATGAAATTTCTGAAATATCAGGCAGCAGCATAGGATAGCTATGTGCATTCTGGGAACAGACACACAGGCATGGAGATGGGAGGGGTTTTCCAAGCTACAACAGAGCTCAGCCTGTCAGTCAGTGCTGTGACCATTTCCTGTAAGAGAATGAACAGACACGCCCATCTCTCATTTCAGCCTAGCTTCTGACCTGAAAGGGTCTTATTACAGCTCTGATGTAATGACACTTTTAGCAGGTAAAATGCAATCAAAACTTTTTTTTTCTGCGTCATTACATTGTTTGAGGAAAGATTAATCACATATCTGAATATGAAGGTTATGCAAAATGTCCCCTTTAAGGGGCGATATGGTAACTATGTATAAATATAAAAGGGGATCATATAATAATCTCTTTAATGCTTTATTTACCAGTAGGTTTTTCCAGCTGACACAAGGTCAGACATTCTGATTAGAAGAAAAGCGGTTCCATCTAAATATTTGGAAGGGGTTTTTTTACAGTGAGAGCTGTGAAGATGTGGAATTCTCTCCCTGAATCAGTCATACAGGCTGATACATTAGATAGCTTTAAAAAGGGGTTGGATGGCTTTTTAGCAAGTGAGGGAATACAGGGTTATGGAAGATAGCTCATAATGCAAGTTGATCCAGGGACTAGTCCAATTGTCATTTTGGAGTCAGGAAGGAATTTTTCCCCCTCTGAACAAATTGGAGAGGCTTCAGATGGGTTTTTTTTGCCTTCCTCTGGATCAACTAGCAGTTAGGCAGGTTAAAATAGAGTTCAAACTTGATGGACTTGTGTCTTTTTTCAAACAAACATCTATGTACTAAGTGACAATGCATATACTGAAAGTAATGTTAAGTTTAAAAAGTTGACCTCAATAAGCTCTAGCTGGCGCTGATGATTGGACCGTGTTCCATGTAGAAGAGAACGAGCCTCATCAAGCTGAGTCTTTAGCTGTAATGACTCATTGTACAATACAGAGAATTGAGACTGCATGCAACGATACTCCGGAGACAACCGCACATTCTCTTCAACTGCACTGGCTAACTCAGCCTGCAACAAAAACCAATGACATGACATCAGAAATTAAATCCACATGGACAAATGAGGATAAGGACAACCATTTTCCTATAGCATTATAGCATATAGCACATGCTTACAAAAAAAGTAGCACAAAGCTACACAATTTAATTACCTATTGCAAGGATTTCTTGGTAGACAGACTCATGTGCAACATTTTCTGATTTTTCTGTACTGTGTGTATAAATCACTATCTTACTAACCACACTTGGCAAAGGTAAGTAAAATGGCATGGTGGTGTTGCTACTTTTTTCCCTGGGTCAGTGCATTATTTTTATTGTAAGAACATTACTAAAATCTGGCAATAAATATTTTACAATAAATAAGTAATGATAAAAAAAAAAGATACAAATCAATCTCTATATAGTGCTAATGACTAAAGTTTATGTATCCTGTCCTCCATACCTCCTCTATTTGAGTGGTAGAATTCCTTCTAGAACCATACATTTCAATTGATCTTCATTATGACTCATATCAAGAAAAAATTTGATACTGGGACATGGGAACCAGCAATACCATCTCTTCGTTGGTGGCTAGACTGGAGTGGGTGTGTTTAGTAATCTGGGCTAAGATTTCAGAGAGGTTGTTCATTGATTTTATTTTTTTTTTTTTTTGGAGGGGGGGTTTACATGACTTTTAACACAAAACAGAGCGGCTGGATTAATTCTGTCTATGTAAGGAGTCTGAAAATCTAGGGACTAGATTAATAGCATTTTTTCAAAAAATGGTAAAAAAAATTGTAATGGATTGTAATTAGAGACTTTCTTATGTTAACCCAAGGATGTATTTAATTATTAATTTCATCATCATCATCATTTATTTATATAGCGCTGTCAAGATACGCAGTTTGTAGCGTTAAGCGTTTGTAGAGAACTTTGTATTTCAAGGCTTTACTAACTTATTAAAACATTTACAATTATTTCATCTTTGTTAAAGCAGTGTTACAAGTGCACCACGCATTGTTAGCTTTGTTCAAAAATCTGTCACGGTCAATCTCACACTTTATTGGCCAGAATTTGCAAGATATATATACTTGATTCTTTGTGCCACACTCCCGTGGGTACAGGTAAGAGATTATAATCACTGGGGGATGTAACATTTTTGCATCCCATAGCGATTTTAGCTTTTGATAGTGTCTATTGATAACATAATAGCACATATGCCTCCAAATAGGAAGTAATGATTGCAACTTGACAGTGTAGACAAGAGTCAAACATCAAAATAGGAATGAGATAGGAAAAATGTAGTTACCTGTAGTTCCTGGTTTTCTGAAGTGACTTCTTGTAAATCCTGCCTCAGTTTTTCAAGCTCTTGCAGTCTATTTACAGCCAGCTCTTTATTTAAATCAACTTCAGAGGTCATTTCTTCAAACTGGGACAGATAGAAAAGAATATATAAACTTGTGATAGAATTGCAGTATATGCAGATCTACACAGCACTTCAGGAAGAGGCACACAAAAAGAAAACAGATAAAACACCAGTTTGGAACAAAAGTGCAGAAAAAAAGGCAGACAAATGCAGTGCAACATACCTTGCGTGAGTTTATAGTGATTGTTCCCCCATAGAGACTGCTTCCTGCTCCATAAACTTTATAGCCTTTTGAGTTTACCTGTCAATCAGCAAATCAAATAAGTTTAAAAGCTTTCATAAAAGCAAGTTATACTTTTTAGGTTCTCTCTCTTACCCTCTCAAGAACTTCAGATAAATGTCTGTTTAAACGCTGTTCCCTTTTCCGAATCTTATCAATATCCCACTGCAGATCTTCAATGTGACCATCTAGAACTAAAACTCGAGATTCAGCACTCTCTAATCGTGACTGCATCTGAAGAAACTTAGGGAAAAAACAAAACACATACATAAGGAGTAAAATCTGTGTGTGTGTATATATATATATATATATATATATATATATATATATATATATATATATATTTTTTTATACAGGCATGGTATAAGTATATATATATATATATATATATATATATATATATATTTTTTTTTTTTTTTTGGAGAAAAAAAAATTAAATGTGACTCCTTAGACAATTATCTTAATTATCTCTCCACAATCATTGTTCTTTGCCTTAGGATTTTAGTGCTGTATGTTTTTATATGGCACTGAAATCAGTCAAATGCAAACTTAAACCTACTTAAAGGACCAGTAACATCAAAAAATTTTATTTAAGAAATCCATTCTATATGTTAAAAATAATGGCCATGCCCTACTACATTAATATAATATACCTAGCATTTTTCTAAAAAAGTTGTCAGAATACCTATTCTCCATTGCCATGGAAAACGGCGAAAAGGCGACCACTTTGTGTCCCCGACGCTGTTCCGCCGCACAGAACCGAAAGTAAGTAACCGGAAGTTAAAATACAGCCAGTGAGTAACGTAGTGGGAGCCAGAGCGAGAGGCACAGCATCAGGCAGTGATGAGTGAAACTCCAGCTGGAGAGAAAGGCTGAGGCTCCAAGGGGGAGGCAGGCAATCTAAAGGAACGGCTAGGTAAACGAGCAGGGAGAGAGAGAATTGCAGGGGGAGGCAGGCAATCTAAACGAGCGGCTGGGTAAATGAGCGGTGAGAGAGAGAAATGCAGGGGGATGCAGGGAATCTAACGGAACGGCTGGGTAAACGAACAGTGAGAGAGAGAAATGCAGGGGGAGGCAGGCAATCTAAACGAACCGCTGGGTAAAGTAGCGGGGAGAGAGAGAAATGTAGGGGGAAGCCGGGAATCGAACAGAACAGCAAGAGAAGATAGAAATGCTGGGGGAAAGAGAGGAAACCAATGAGGGCTGTGTGGAGTACAACACTGGGGGCTAAAGTGTCACAAAACCGGAAGTGACATCACAAACCAGGAAGTCGGGTGCGAGCACGTAAGGAAGAAGAAGGAGAACAAGCAAGAAGATGGCGGAGACCCTGTGGACGTCGTGGGACCCTGCCGGTTTTAGTTTTTTCTGATGTCTTACCCAAACAGCAGGAAAGATCAGCATATTGGAGGTAAGTAATGTATATGCATTTTTTTTTTCTAAAAATAAAAAATGGTGTTACTGGTCCTTTAACAGTTTTGTCTCTTTACAACGCGAGGTCTACGTTTAGGGATGTTGTCTCATTATGATCTACATCCATAAAAGCATTGTTAGCATTCTGTTCCATGGAAAATATTACTTAAATACCGATTAATGGGAAAATGTTTATTGCTATATTTAACAAACACCTATTTCTTATGTAACCTTAACATAACAAATATCTAAATTAAAAGCAGGAAACAGGAGGGTGATTTAGAGAAGCTGTTTGTTGACAGTGTGACAGTATGAGATCTATTGATCACCACTACTGGTACACCCAGATCTACCTTTTGGGCACCCATGTCTTACATCTAGCATGGAGCTGTTATCAGGTTACCTTCCCTTCGTTCTGTTGTTAGGCTGCTGGGGGGGGGGGTGATATCACTCCAACTTGCAGTACAGCAATGTCAGACTTCAAAATTAAATTTAAAAAATCAGGTTGCTCTTTTGAAAACAGATTTCAGTTCAGAAGTCTATTAACTAATGATTAACAATAACACTGATGATTTTTGAAAAAAACACTGTTCCCATGACAGTATCCCTTTAAACTTTAAATTTAGTATTGACACAAAGTACTCATTGGAGTAGTGACAAGTTTGGATTAAGATTAAAATTAAGATAAAAGGGTCATTTAATTATATGATTACTCATTTTCACCCAGAAAAGAATTGTGGGCTTGGAGTCATTTAAATAGAACAATATGGTAAAAGCAATTGGGTGGTAGATAATATAAGGTGTATCTAACCAAAGTAAGTCTATGAGCTACTACAATATCAATTGAGTGGTAATTTCAATCTGATATATGCAGCTAAAAAAAACAAAAGACCCACTGACCTCTTGGGACATATTCTGCTGTTTCTCTTGCAACAAGTTACTAATCTCCTGCAGCCGAACATTCTCATTTGAGAGCATGGAGTTTAAATCCCTGATGGCCTCTTCCATCTGAGATGGATCTAAAGAAAGTTGGAAGTAACAGGAGACAGAATGAAGGTACTGAAATCAACAATCACTATAGATGTAGAAGTGCGCTAGCATCCTAATGGCAAAGTTCTATATAAACCTCAAAAAGAATAGAAGGGAACAAAAATTATACAAATTTAAGATTGCTTCTCACCAGTGCTGTTCAGTTTCTTAGAAAGATGGTCCAGCTGGTCATGCAGTCGGTCATACACAAGAACAATACGAGAGACTGCACGGCGTGAAGATTCTACACGTTCTTGTAGCTGCGATTCAATTTCTTCACTGCTGCTGCTGGCCAAAGTGGCCAAAAAAGAAAGAGGAGCTTCCCAGAGTCCTTCACCTACAATGAGGTACCCAGTCAAAGATTGTTTGGATTTTAGGTTAGAGGTTCAATTCAAATAAATAAAAATAATTAATTTACATTTCAGTTTCTGTGTAAACATTTCACTGAAAACTGATTTAGTTAGTGGTTACATCCTTTTCAGAAGAAGAATCAAGCTCTTCCTCTTGTTCACCACCATCCCATCCCAACTGCTTACCCCTTTCATTTTCCTTGCGTTCTGGATTACTGTCAGAGTCTGGCTCTGGCTCTGGAAGAACCAATGCTTTGCGTTCTGTCAGAAACTCCCCCAAGTCTTGATCCAAGTCATAACGACCCAAGAGAATGCCAATATTTTCATCAAACTGCAATAAAAGAAGATTTTAGGTGAATGAAAATAAAAATTATTTACATTACTAAAGAAATCATGAGGCCTTATGTCTTCATGACCCATGTCATATTCTCATGCTTAAGGTGGGTTAGGGGGCGTGGTCTAACCACCGTGACAGCACGCACATTCAGGAGCTATGCTGTAAAAAGAGCAATTAACCCTGCTATACTGATAATCACAACACAAAAGAGCTGGGGGGCCATTCCTGCCAGGCTTTACCCGAGAGAGAACTAATTGGTCAATACCAGGCACATAAACACACATCTGAGGCGGCTACTCGCTTGTAAAAATTCACTTGCGAGACTCCACAAGATGGCGGCGGCAAGGCCCAGCACACTAAAAGCTCTAACTCCTGCACAAGCGCTAGTAACGGGCAACCTCAGGAGGCACAATCTCCATAAGCAGTGCCCCACGGCGTGGCATGACTGACCCCTAACATGATGTTACTTTGTTGATTTTCTGTTATGATTTCTCCAGTTGTGGGTGAGGTAGAAGGAGGGGGGAAAGTTATGTTGTTGGGATGGTTTGTGGTGCACTGTTAAGAAAGGGGACCTGTCACCCTAAGAAATAATTTCAAATTCTTTTCTATCATGTTAGTTGAGCAAAATAAACTTTATTTACACTGTATTTATTATTTAAATTTCGTTTCCTTCTGTCTTGGAATTATACAATCACAGCAAGCAGGCAGCAGCCATTTTGTGGACACGGTTATTAAGGGAAATTGTGTATCACCCCAAAATCTTGTGTATGAACCAGAATGGGGGACCTAATGTCCATGTGCAGTGCCCTACACAATTATAGAGCCTGAGGAGGGAAGGGGGAATGTGAGGAGAGCAGTGACATGTAGGAAGTGCTGAATGGAAAGTGAAAGTAATTGACTGCCCCTCCTCTATGCCACGGGCATAGAGGCGGGGCAGGTAATATTTGATTGACAGTTTAGATATTTAAACACTTTTATAACAGGTATGGATGTTTTAATGAAAAAATTTTTTGGGGGTTTCATATTAAATTTGCAAAGGACTTTCATTATGCAGCTTTTTATGTGTAGGTGACGGGTCCACTTTAAAGCACAGATTTTTAACTGTTGTTTTCCCAGTTAAACAGTTTGCTCAATAGAACGCAATGACCCCTAGTGGTACAGAGATTACACATACCCGCACAACCCAACTTATTTATTCAAATGGCTATCAATATCACTAGCTGGAATGTAAGAGGTGTGTATTGTGGTATGGAAACACCCTACAAAGCCCCCTGCGAGGGTCACACGTCTTAGTAAAATGATGGACTCTTTGGCACCCATAGACGCCTGGAGGACGGCCAACCCATGTCCGACCAAGCCCCACTGCAGCTCAAAGTAGTACTCCCACAAAAACCCGAAAGGCCCCGCCCCTCTATCAATCCAGTGTGGATCCTAGACAACTACAACCAGGTGGAGGGTGTTATCAATGACTTCCTGACCCTGAACAAAAGCTGCGGGTGGTGCTCCCCATTTGGCACTCCCTCAAGGTGTTTGTATGCAACTCCATAGTTACAGAAATAGCTGAGTACAAGAAGCAATCCCACTTAGCCTGCGAGGCCCTTGAGGAACAGGTGTTGAGATGGGATGCCCTGATGGCTGTAACTCCTTCCCCTACCCACCTCAAAAAGCTGCAGAATGCGCAGGAAAGATATGCGCAAAAGCTAAAGTCAACTGAATTTAATCAACACTATTTCAGCAAAATAAATGTGTACAAATATGGGGAAAAAGCCAGAGGCATGCTAATTGAGTTCTATGCTGACCTGTACACTAGCAGGCTAACAGCAGAGGAGAACGAGACCACATGGTTTCTAGACTCTCTGACGTGGCCATAGACACACAGATAATATCGTACAAAACGAATTTTCGTCCGATATTCGTTGCGTGTATGGTGGAAAAAGAGCCGACCGATATCGGCAGAAGACTTGGATATCGGTCGGCTCGTCGATCGGGCTGGACGGAAAATTTTGATCGGGTGCCTTTGAAGGGACCCAAACATCGCCCATTGTTAGTGCTGAATCGTCAGATACAGGTAGAATTCTATTGTTTCTTCCCGTATATCTACCTGTATATCTGCCGATTCAGCTCTACACGTGTGTATTGAAACGAACGATCTTTCTTGGAAAGATCTTTTCCAAGAAAGATCGTAATTGTTACGTCTATGGCCACCTTACTCAAGAATACAAGGAATATCTCGAATTAGAGCTCACTAATCTGGAAATAAAGGAGGCCATAGACTACTTCCCCCTAGGCAAAGGAGCAGGGGCTCTGATTGCCTGCCAAACAAAATCTATAAAAGGACCCCAAAGACCATGGTCCCACAGCTATTAAAAATGTACAAGGAAGCCATAGACTGCAGCAAACTTCCACAATCCCTATATGAGGCAGCAGTAGTTCTCTTCTCTAAATCAGGGAAGGACCCCCAACTATATAAATCTTTCTACCCCATATCACTTCTAACTGCAGATTTGAAAATTTATGCTAAAATACTCGCCAAGAAGCTGGGCAAATTAATAACGCAGATAGTTCACCCAGACCAAATAGGATTTGCCCCAGCGAAGACAACAAGCCTAAATATGAGAAGGCTGTATCTTACAGGATTTGAAAAAGAAACAGGGCTGAACGGCACTCAAACG
The DNA here is from genome assembly GCF_017654675.1 of Xenopus laevis. Taxonomy (NCBI): domain Eukaryota; kingdom Metazoa; phylum Chordata; class Amphibia; order Anura; family Pipidae; genus Xenopus; species Xenopus laevis. The sequence continues at coordinate 63,729,410 of NC_054383.1, read as the reverse complement.
GAGGACTGGGGCTGGTGCACCCGGACCACATTTACTATTTTGTAAGTCATTTACAATATATTCTGGGGCACCATGTTTTTCTGCTGTATCTTAACCTCTCCACCCAACATGATAACCCAGGTAGTATAGCAGTGGCAGCCTTGGACATAGCCAAGGCATTTGATACAGTGGAGTGGCCCTACCAGTGGCAGATTATGACAGCCTTTGGTATTGGCCCGGAATTTATAAAAATAGCCCAACTCCTCTACGAAAACCCCAAAGTATCCTTTCTTTAAACACACCAAGCTTCCCACTTAGTAGAGGAAGCTCAACTTTTGCCCTGGCGATCAAGCCCTTTGCCTGGGCGTTACGTGAACAATCACAGATAAGGGGCTATGAATGGGGCAACCACATAGAGAAAATCCAGCTATATGCTGATGATACCCTGGTGTACCTAGGAGATAGGGGGCGGCGGCTGGAAACACGGATTAAACTCACGCAAGAATTTGGCTCATTGTCAGTCCTCAAAACCAACACCGGTGTCCAAGTCGGTCTTGTTCCTGGTTGATAAGCAACAGGAGGTAGATTGCCCCTTGCAAATTGTAAGCTCATTCACATACCTGGGCATATATCACTCTACCACTCCCACGATTTCAGACACTCAATGTGACTCATTGACCCAATGGACCCAAAGTAAATTCAAACAATGGGAGTCCCTCCCAATTGGTCCAGCAGGGAGAATACAACTGATTAAAATGTTTATCCTGCCAAAGTGTCTCTACACACTATGGCACGCACCTGTCCCTTTACCTAAGAAAGTGCTCAAGGGAGTGAACAGCCTCCTTGGCAAATTTATATGGGGTCCTTCGAGGCCACGGCTACGACTCACCAACCTAATGAGACCTAGGGAAGGCAGGGGTATGGCAGAACCAGATCTATACATATATTACTTAGCAGCCCAGCTCACCCATATCCTGCCAATGATGCATCAGGTGGTGTCACCTCCGCTCCACCAACTCTGGACAATGGTGATGAAAAACCCAAGAGTAATCTGGCCAGCGCTAATGATAAAAAAGCCACAAAATGTCTTGACACCCCTGCTCACACACCAGAGCAATATACTACGTGTGGCACACAAGCTAGTAGGAAATGACAAATACTTACCGCAAAACCCCAATATGGCACAATGCTGAGTTTCCAGCACTAGCCTCACTTAACCCACCTAAAGGATGGCATAATCTTAATATAACTGCACTGGAGGATGTATGGGCTAATGATCAATTTATATCATTGCAACAGCTGGCTATCTAAGTGGGTACCTGGCTGGGGAAAGGGGGTTGCGAGAAACTGTTTAACAATTGACTTGTGGGTGATAAAGCAGAGATATATACAAAACACTCTGTTGCAAAAACTTTGTTCCAGGCCAGAAGACTGCTTACTCTTCACTGGAAGGATCCTTTACCACCCACACACCTGAAATGGAGGAGAGCTATGGACAATCTGGCAATCCTGGAGCGAACAATAACGGATAAAAGAGGACAACTACCCAAATATACTGTATACTGATCTGGGGATACTGGAGTGCAGCTAACCAGAATGGGAATGAGCTAACAGACTAAAAGGGATGCATGTGGGGGAGGGGATGAAAGCCAGAAATGTCTGTGACCTAGCACGATTAAATCCATAGTGTTCCAAGAGCAGGTTCACTATTGACCTATGTGTTATACCTGTATAATTGATCACTACTGATACTGTTCCAAAAATGTTCAATAAAGCTTCCTTTTGAGCAAAAAAAATAAAAAATCAATGGGTAAACCTCAAAGATGCACCCAAGCTAACCTAAACAGAAGTACTCTGCAAGAAAGAGTGAAAAAAATCTGAAAGCAAAGATTGAAGGACATTTACATGGCTTAGTAGGCTGTGATTTCTGCTTAAAGCTGGCCATAGACACAACGATCCGATCGTACGAATCGTGTGTGGAGAGTCCCAACATTTTTCGTCCGGCGGAGATCGGTCGTTTGGTCGATCGGACAGGTTAGAAAATTTCTGTTGTCTTCAGTGGGAGACTGTCACTAGCTTTGTCGTACGATTGCTGTCAGGGGCAGAACATCGGCTGATCTGTTCTTTAACTACTTTATTTGGTCGGAATGGTAAGACTTTGATCTGAATGGTTAGTGGCAGGACGGGAGATGGGAAAGTCCGATCGTACGTCCGATCGTGATCAGATCTTTGCGTCTATGGCCATCTTAAGAGAGTGTTTCAAAGTACCATCTGCCAGAATGCCTAAAGTGTTGTACATGCCACTTAAGTTTTTTGAAGTGTGTTAGGCTTAAAGGAACAGTAACGTCAAAAGATAAGTGTTTTAAAGTAATGAAAATATAATGCAGTGTTGCCCTGCGCTGGTAAAACTGCTGTGTTTGCTTAAGAAGTGGTGTTATCAATGTGGCTGGAGGTCAAGAAGGTACTTGATCAGGTCTTAGCAACACAAATCCCTTTAGATTCATTTACCTTTCTATTAGGCAGACCGTTTATTGGTATACCGGAATCTGGCCAAAAGTTGGCCAACCATATTTTGACGGCCGCCCGGATAGCAGTAGTGGCTAAATGGAAGTCCCTTAGCTGCCCAAGAGATCATTAATAGAGTGAATGCCAACAGGCTATTTGAGGTGAATATAGCCTACCTGCAAAATACTACACCCCAGCATCTTAATATCTGGGAATTAAGGGGTTTTGTTTCTATTTGCCCCTCTCTAGCGGAGGGAGCACCCCCACCGTCCCCAGCGGTATCCTAGATTTGGGCTATTTACTAGCCAGCTGTCTGCACGCTGCTTGTATTCAATTAAGCTTTCTACAATGATAGTAGATTACCGACACAAAATTATCAGCTACACATAATACTATTTTTGCTGCCAACTTGACAATAGCATTTTCCGTGCTCCGGGCCGCGGTGGGGGATGCTCCTTCTATGTTACTTTTTTTGGTCTGACACTTGCTGCTTGCCGGTATCTCTGTACAATGTTCAATATGTAAAACGCGGTATGCTGGGAACGGATCCCTGTGGAGTCCCCAATGATTATATTTATTTATTCTATCCATAGACATCGTACAAGCTTTTTCTTTTTTGACATTTATTTTTCTATCTTTGTATTTTTCTTACTTATTCATTTTACTACTTGTGTTATGTATATCTTTATTTGTGGAAAACTTTTCAATAAAAATATAAGTTACAAAAAAAAAAAATAAAAAAAAATAAAAGGTGTTATCTGTTATCCATTAGTTAACCTGTGCAATGTAGCCGTTTTTCAATTTTCGCCATTGCTCCACAGCAGCTTGTTTATATGAACTATAGTAGTGTTTCTGAAGCAAACAGATCAGTTTTACCAGTGCAGGGCACTGGTACATGACAGTACATGATATTTTCATTACTTTGAAACACTTACATTTGTTTGTGTTACTGTTCCTTTAACAAATATGTTTTGGTTGTGCATTAAATGGATTACATGCCCTTGATCAACTTTTGCCTATTGTTTTAATCACAATAAATGTTCAACTACACATGGAAATGAAAGCCAATAAAGTTTTGGTCCTTCTAATGTAGATAATTACATTACCAGTTTCCAGATAAACAGAAAACCATTATCTGTGCACTGGTAATCTAGCCCTGAGCCCTATTACCTGCCAAAACACTATCTGATACGAATTGCAAGCAAAGAGAAATGAATTAGAAATGTATTTTCTGCACTAGAACATAGAGAGCTTGTTAAAGGGGTGGTTCACCTTTAAAGTAACTTTTAGTATGTTATAGAATAGCTAAATCTAAGCAACTTTTCAATTGGTTTTCATTATTTAATTGTTATAGTTTTTTAGTTGTCTTTTTCTTCTGATTATTTGCAGCTTTTAAATGGGCGTCGCTGAAACCTTCTAAAAAAACGAATGCTCTGTAAGGCTACAAATGTATTGTTACTTTTTATTACTCATCTTTCTATTTGGGCCTCTCCTATTCATATTCCAGTCTCTTATTCAAATCAATGCATGGTTGCTAAGGGAATTTGGGCCCTAGTTACCAGATTGCTTAAAATGCAAATTGAAGAGCTACTGAATAAAAAGCTAAATAACTCAAAAACCTTCAATAATAAACAGTGAAAACAAATTGCAAATTATCTCAGAATATCACTCTCTATGTCATACTAAAAGTTATCTCAAAGGTGAACAACCCCTTTAAATCATCAAGTCTCAGTAATGTTTTCCTAAGTGGTTACTAACTTTTCTGCTCATAATTTCTTAATTTGGTGCTTGAAGTTTTGCCATTGAAGCCTGCTCAAGACAATATTTCTCTTTCAAATTAATAAAGCGGTTTTTAATTTGGTACCAGTTTTTTCCCCTCCTCTTACTTTTCTATACTGTACTGAATGTGTCCAGAGACTTGACTTCAGTGAAATCCAAGGAGCATTATTTCCTTCTAGTAAATCTTTCAGCACCACTGACAATCACCTTTCGTCCTCATGTCCAGACTCTATTGGTCTTTAGAATTCCTCTTTGGCAAAGAAATTCTGTGCTGTTTCAGCACTGGCAATACACTCTCTCTACATTACACTTTAAGTAAAATGGCACAAGTATCAAAAAAAAAAAACAAAGTATCAGGAAAAAAAGATGGAGAGAGAACCACAATGCTTGCTTGAATGAAGTGATGCATACCTGACTCCAATATCGGTTTACGATGAGGAGAGAAGCATCATCTGTTGCTTGCCGTCTTTCTAAAGTCTCAATACGATCTCGCAGTTCATCTTCTATGGCCTGTCTCTGGTCTAACATTCCAGCCAACTTCTTATTTTTCAGTTGAAGGGTCCGCAAATCCTGCTCCTCCTACAAATTAATGGAGTATTAGAGATTATACTATGTTACACAGAGATCTATCTATCTTGATAAAGGTCTATACAAACACGAAAACATTGACACACAGATATAGAGATCTATCTTGTCCAAAAGAGCCACAGCAATCAACTCATAAAAGCATGTTTATTAACCCCTTCGCTGTCAGATGATTTGGGATTTGGCTTCTTGCAGTACTTTTATTGCCAGGCCATTTTTGAATATTTTGTGCTCTTTCATTTTTGAGGGCTACACTGGGGAGGACGTAATATTTATTTCTCCTAGGAAAACTTGTTTTTTTTCCAGGAAAACCTAAGCTTTCAAAATATGTTAGAAAACATAGCAAATCCCATGCTTTTTCAGCTTTGAATAGCTGCTCCCATGGCTACACAGAAGCTTGTTTATGTAAACTAAAGTTGTGTTTCTGAAGCACACAAGTTTTACCAGTGCAGGGCCATGGTACATTGTATTGTCATTCCTTTAAAAGACTTGCATTCTTTGGTGCTTCTGTTCCTATAAGGAAAAATTATATATATATATATATATATATATATATATATATATATATATATATATATATATATATATATATATATATATATATATATATATTTATTTATTTATTTTGGTTTTTTTTTTTCTCTCTCAGCAGAACCAAAATGTTAACCTAAATATTTTCTTCACTTTTTTTTAAGCCCCATGAGTGCTGCAAGTTTTGCATTTTATCTATTGCTGTTAGATCCTGGGCTATTGGTATTTAAGTTCGGAGTGCATCTCTAGAACAGCCTAATTGAATGAATGCGGTTTTTCTGTTTCAATAGAATGAATGCGGTTTTTATGAGAAAAATAAATGTATAACTATAAAAAGGTTATGGTTTCTCTTTGAGCACCATCAACATACCAATACTACTGGCAGCATCAGAGATCTGGCACAGCCCTTGACTGTGCAGTTTCATGGGATTTAAGACAGAAACAGGGGCAAATTTCTACCCTCTTCTAGAAACCCAAAGCAAACTTTATTGCTCTGATATCATGTCTTTATTGTGTGTCCAGACTGCCTGTCTCCCCATGGTTAACTGCTTGGGCTTCAGGGGTTATCTGCTAAGTGTGAATGGGGTTTGTGCAATGTAGTTTTTTTTAATTTCCTAAATCTGGGAGGAATACCTCATATACATGTATAGTGAGTAATTATATGGATGCTTAGGGATGAAAACTGCTAAGAAGTCAACCTTATATTATTGGTTGATATACAATATGTGTTCTGCAGATAGAAAGTATTTTAGTATTCTAGAGATACTTTGGCGATGGTCTCCTATCCTCATAACTGTAGGACAGCCCACATGAACTAAAGTTAATGGCACATGGAGAAATGCAATGCATTCTTATCCAGCACACCATTCCAATGAATGACCATTGCTGCAAATATATTAGTGCTTTGTAAATGCCTTTTTACAATAATAATAATAATAATAATAATAATTATTTTAAAAATAGGCACACAGTTTTATTTTCAAATGTTGGTACACTATGAATTGTAGGCAGGCAAATTAAAAGGATATTTTGTGTACTCACGGTTAAATCTCTCTCTTCAGTCACTTGGGGGACTCAGGGACAATGGGTATAGCTAGCACCACTAGGAGGCAGGACACAATAAAATAAAGAAACTAGTTCCTCCTCCATCTGCTATACCCCTCCTCTGCAGTCAGAATTAGCTCAGTTCATACCAAATTAAGAGCAGAAGGTTACTAACTAATAAAAAACAGATGGTTCAATATGCCAACCATGTCTGAAGCCAAGTGAAGGCCTGAATCCAAGGAGGGAAGCCCTGGGTCCCCCAAGCGACTGAAACGAAAGAGACTAGTACATAAAATCTCCTTTTCTCCAGGTCTGCTTGGTACACAGGGACTTACCAAAGCTGTGCCCTGAATATAAGGGCGGGTAATAGAAGCTTACGTGGAACTAGCCATTGCGGCTTGGAGTACCTTCCTGTCGTAACAGGTGACAGATGCCACAAAGTTGTCAAACTGGTAAAATTTGGCAAAGGTATGAATGGATGTCCACGTTATAGCCCTGCACAGCTGTTCCGCTGAGGCTTGGTTCCGAAAAGTCCAGGACGTACTTATTCCCCTCGTGGAGTGAGCCCTGAGTTTGACTGAGGGGGACGTCCCTGTGCCGTGTAGGCCCTTTGAATGGCCTGTTTGATCCAACCGGAGACGGTTGTCTTAGTAGCTGGGGTGCCCTGGAGGGGCCCGCAGCGAGTACAAAGAGGGAGTCCGATTTGCAGATATCTGACTCATGCATGTAAAACTTGAGAGCCCTAACGGGATCCAGAGAATGAAGTATCTCCTCCTTGGAGTTGGCAGGTGATGGGCAGAAGGTCTGTATGGTAATTTCTTGATTTAGATGGAAGGTGGATACCACCTTAGGTAGAAAGGATGGAGTAGTGCGAAGGACCGCCCTGTCATGATGAAAGTTCAGGAAGGGAGATCTGCAAGATAGAGCTGAAAGTTCTGATAGCCTTCGAGTTGATGCTATGGCCAGTAGAAATACCGTCTTCCATGTGAGCCACAGAAGTGACACTGAATCCATCTGCTCAAAAGGAGGTTGTTGCAAAGATCGCAGAACATGTGTTAAGTCCCATGTGGGCACTGGTGCGCAGACAGGAGGCTTCACGTGCGCAACCCCCTGTAAGAAGGTCTTGACGTCAGGTAGTAGAGCCAGAAGTCTTTGTAATAGAATGGAGAGTGCCGAAACTTGGGATCCCAAAGACAGTCCCATGGATAGTCCTTCCTGCAAAAAGACCAAATAGAATGGGAATGTAAAATTTTAGGAATTCAGCTACGTGGTTTTGACAACACCGTTGGTAAGTGGACCATACAGGTTTGCGGGCGGCCCGCATAGTGTGAATCACAGCATCAGAAAATCCCTTTTTCCTTAGGATCGTGGTCTCAGTAGCCACACCATCAAGTTGAGGCTGGCTGGGCAAGGATGCTGAAGGCCTTGAGAAAGGAGGTCTGGAGCGAGAGGTAGAGTCCATGGTTTCTCCACCGACAGGTTGACTAGAACCGAGAACCAGGTGCGATGAGGCCATCTTTGAGCTATGAGGATAAGAATGGTGTGTTCCCTCTGTAGCTTCCCTTGGGGAGAAGAGGAAGAGGAGGGAAGGCGTATGCCAACTGGAAGTAATAGGTAGAGGTCAGCACATCCGCTGCCGATGCAAGGGGGTCCCTGTAACGAGCGAAGAAGAGTGTTATCTTCCGATTGTGGCGGGATGCCATGAGATCCACCTCCGGCATTCCCCATCTTTGGGTGATCATGTGAAAAAGATCCTCCTTTAGAGACCACTCGCCCGGGTCGAGAGTTTCTCTGCTGAGAAAATCCGTTTCCCAGTTGGGGAGTCCCGGGATGTAAATTGCTGAGAGTTGGGACTGGTGCTTCTCTGCCCAGTGAAGGATAAGGCCAACTTTGTTTAACGATTTTCTGCTTCTTGTGCTGCCATAGTGGTTTATATATGCTACTGCTGTGGCATTTTTGGATTGAACCTTTATCACCTGTCCCATTAGCTCCCTTTGCCAGTGGGCTAGGGCAAGACAGATTGCCCAGATCTCTAGTAGGTTGATGTGAAGTCATGCTCTACTGTCCCTCTAGTACTGTTCCCAAGCTAGATAGACTTGGGCCCATCGGGTTCCGCGAGGGGTCTGCCCCGGGTCAGGTGACTGGTTTGTATCTACAAGTGTAGAGATGCTCGAGTCCTGTGTGATATGTGAATTTCATGATGCAGGGATTTGCGTTTCTAGACCGGAAGAATGTTCCATTGCCGTTCCCTGAGGTGATGCTGTGCAAATGGCACTGCTTCTATTGTTGAGACCATGACTCCTAAGACCTTCATGTGAAACTTAGCTGTGTGAGTCGATTTCGATAAAAGGGACCGCACAAGTGTCCGTAAGTTTTCAACCCTGTCTGGTGGAAGGGAGACTGTCTAAGACTGTGTGTTGAAGGACATTCCTAGGAAAACCATCGATTGGCTCGGGGTAAACGAAGACTTGTCTAGATTAAGGTGACCCGCAGTGCCTGTTGGGCCTCTGCGAAGGTCCCCTATAGTGATTCCGCGGCATAGGGTGTCCGACCATGATTGGACAGCTCTACTTACCCAAGCTGAGATTAAGACCGGGCTAAGGGAAGTACCAGAAGCGGAAAAGAGAGAGCATAGGAGACCCTTTACTTTCTTATCCATTGAATCCTTAAAGGAAGCTGCATCTGGGACTGGCAGGGCTGTGTTCTTAGAGAAACGTGACACCGGAGCATCCACTGAAGAAGTGGAGAAGTCCACTTTTCAGTGAGTTCAGGTGGGAAAGGATATAGACTGAGGAAGCGACAATTTGCCTGGAAACGTCTCTCTGGCTTGTTCCACTCCTTGTATGATTTGTTCTAGCTGGGGCGTGGGAAGGGAAAGAGGGGGAAGATCTACTCTGCGCTTGAAAAGGCAGGAAGAAGTACTGGAACTACTTCCGGGTTCCTGTAGGTGTAAGGTTTTCAGTACTGAAGCAATAAGGGAATCGATTGCTTCGGAGGATATCTTCGGTGCAATGCTTCGGTGAATCTCCCTCCTCTTGATCTGAACTGTGGGACAGTTCTATGTCGGAAAGTGGCTGCTCATACCCTGAGTCTAGAATTAGGGGGGGAGGGGTCGTTAGACATCCTCAGAGGGAGAAGGGGCCCTGCGCTTAGGGGGTTTGAGCTCAGGATTGTCTAGACAGGCCAGGAGTTTGTCTAGGGAAAAAGCTAATTTAGGAATGTCCGAGGCTGGCTAATTGTGACGCCCATTCGGGAGGTTGTGGTCCCTGTGAGGAGGGGTCTCTGGCCTGGCCAGTGGTTCTGCCTGGGCGGCCTGACTCAGACCGAGTCCTAAGTTTTCCAGAACGGAACACAGTGGATCTTTGTGACCAGGTGGCAGATGTTTGCGGCATTTGGCACAAGCTAGATATTTTACAGAAACAGCAGCTGCTACCATGGGAAAAAGGTTGTCACTTGAACTTTCAGACATGGTGTGCCTGTGGTATGAAAGGAACCAGCTCCAAAGGGAGAGGAAGTCCCCTGGAAGAGAAGTTAATTAATAATAACCTCCAGGAGGTACTGCTGAGCCCAGGGAGAAGGGTGTAGCAGGGGTTAATTGTACCCAATAAGGGGAGGGGAAGTATATGCTGATACGAACAAAGCAGTTGCTTTAAATTCCAGGACTGGAGGTAAGTTTTGGTTGTATAAAAAACAGGTGTACTGCCAAACAGACCCTACTATATGCTGGCAATTCACATAGGAGCTACCAAATAGCCAATCACAGCCCTTATTTGGCACCCTAGTAACATTTTTCATGCCTGTGTTGCTCCCCAATTCTTTTTACATCTGAATGTTGCTCTCAGGTAAAAAAGGTTGGGGACTCCTGCCCTAGGGAAACAAGGAGGGAGGATGGTCTGTGCCAGAGCACTTACTGACCCCGGTGACAATATGGTATAAGGTGGAAAATATGGTATAAGGTGGACAATGGAGACAGTCTACTCAGTGTAGATGTCCAGTCCCTGTTGATGTGATGAGCAATAAACAGTAAAGATAGGAGAAAAATAATAAATGATAAAATAATAAAAGAGATATTAACGCCTGAGAAGGAGCTGAGAATGTCCTTACCTCCTGAGGACACAACGAAACTGGGCTAATTTTGCCTGTAGAGGAGGGATAAAGCAGGCGGAGGAGGGACTCGTTTATTTCACTGTGTCCTGCCTCCTAGTGGTGCCAGCTATACCAATTGTCCCTGTGTCCCCCAAGCAGACCTTGAGAAATCAGATTTCTAAAGGTTATGCCACATGCTGCAAAGTTTTTATGCTATCGTATTGGATAGCAAGTGGCAGCTGTAATCAAGATGCCGCATTAGCTATAGCAATAAAAACATTCATCACAGATCCATCACAACCAAAAAATAAAAAAGGAGGATTGCACACTCTCAAAATATATAGAAAATATTTAAATATCATAATGTAATATGTCCTATGTGATTTTCTTTTTGAAAGAGTCTGCAACTGTCCCATTTTAATTTATGTTATTTGTCTCTGGAGAAATTTATGGTTGGCCTCCCTTGGATTAGCACCTCACCATTGTACATTTGGCTCTTTAGCCCTATTAAGCCATCACAAACAAAAGCCATAAGTGCATTTACCGTTGAAGAGACGCTTCCTAGTTTAATCGTCTCTACGGTGGTTCCAGAATCTTCCACTGCAGCCTTCTTTTCAGGGGGTCCTAAAGAACCTACATCCCCCGCCACGCGCTTGCTTCCAGGCCCTGACATCTCTGTGCACTTTTCAGTGTTATTTCAGACTCCCTAAAAAGGGCAAAATGTAAACAAAGAAAGAAATTCACATGCAAATAAATTATATACAAATATATTCGAACTATTACTTTGTACACTGTGCAGGCCACTATTCAGACTGATAATATGCTTATGAATGGTCTACCAAATTTAGGATAATGCTATGAAAATAAATGCAATTCCTGCATGGAATGTTTAGTAACCTAGTGTTATTCTAAAGTCATTAAAGGGGGTTTGCTCCAAAAAAAATGATCTTTTGAATACTTTAATAAACTGTAATTCTAAGCAACTTCTCATTACACAATTATTAAATATTTTCAGTGTTTCCAGAATTATCTATAAATGGACTTGCATTTAAAAAACATATTTGATTATCAATTTATGTTCTCTGACCCAATTTAACAGGGTCTCCTGTCTGTTTCTTTAATCAGATGTGGCTTGAATCATTGTTTCAAGAATCAAGAATATGTAAGCAACCAGACAGACACAGATTTTAATAGGTATTACATCTACAAATAACCTCAGAACTATTGAAAATATGCAAGTACACTATATAGCTGATTAGAACTGCATTTTCTTTGACTGTATAAAATCTAGTTTTTAGATGGCTGACCCCTTAAATTCGTCTGGAATAATGTTTATGGTGCAGTACAAACTAAGCCATAACAGAATGTGTCTTTGAACCTATCATTATAGAACCAGACAAAAAATGGTTACAGTAGGTCAGTCTGTGACAATATTTAACTACAGAACCATCATCAATGGGGGGGCAGTCGTTTTGGGTCTTACAGGGGATGCCGTCGTTTTAGGGTGGCCGCTGTGCTGAACTTACTTTGATTACCAAGCCCCCTGCTTTCAGTAAACTGCAGGCTGGCGGGGGAAGTAACCCTCTAATCCACGTAAATGCACATGTCCAACAGCCCTGGATCATAACTTCCACCTTCCACAAAGATATTAAGGCCAAGCTTCCGCCTCCTGTCTTTCAGAAAATCAGGACGCCGCAAGTCTCATCACGCGAGACTGGCATCACGACTTCACGTAAAGCGCAGGAACGTATGGCTTGGTTGACACGTAGGGGCGACGAACAGACGCTGTGTCACTCATTCGCAAGCGGCTCGCATCCGGTGGTCGGCCCAATCACAATGCTTTTCCTCAGCTCGCCCGTCCCGTTTTGTTATTTTTGTGAAATTTTTGTGGCCGTCACAGTACCTGAGGCGAGGCCATTAGTGAAAAAAGTAAATATATTATACGCAAACTAGGGCCTGGTGAAATTGTCATCTTTTTAGGATTTGTTCAATGAGCATCCTAGTTTTTTGTGCTAACAAGGGGCAGAACAATGGCTAATTTATAAGGGTAGTGTCTAGTTCCTATAGTTGTAAAGGACCGTCCTCTCTATTTATAAGGGTAGTGTCTAGTTCCTATAGTTGTAAAGGACCGTCCCCTCTAGAGCAGTGATCCCCAACCAGTGGCACGTCATGATGCTCACTGACACCTTATGTTGCTCCCAGTGGCCTTAACCCTTTCCCTGCCAGCCGTTTTGTCCTAGATGCGAACATCTACTGCCAAGCAGTTTTTAGATATTTTGCACTCTTTCACTTTAAGGGCCTTTCCTGGGGTGGTCTTTTAGTTAACCCAGGAAAACAATATATTGTTTTTTTCAGGACAACCTGAACTTTCACAATATGCAAGAATTTTGGTGTAATTCTACTTCTCTAAAAAAATATTGGATTCTAAGTGTCAAATAAAATGAAAAAAATCATGTTGCACGAAGAACAATCACATATATCAGAAACATCATTCATTTTACGTACGAGAACACAGCTGATTTAGAAAGGTCTATGTCTCCTGAACGCGACAATACCAAATATATATAGTTTTATGGAGATTTCTCACTTGTATAGCTCAAAATCTACAAGCAGTACACAACCAAATTTCCAAAGCAGCACTCCCCAAACGGCATACTTTTGATTTCAAGGCCAAACATTCCACTAACAGTAGGTTTACCCAAGAAAACTACCCATTACTAGAAAGAACAGATTCTGGTGAATCAAAAATGGGTAGAAATATCTTTGTACTCCAAACCACCAAGTTGCAATTGTTTCCTAAAGTTATAGTGTTTTATAGAAATTGGTGAATTTTTTGAAAAATGACCTCAAAGCTTCCACTCTACAGCAACATATCTCCCACACATCATTAGGTATCAATGTAAAACACCCCAAATATAAAATCCTGGGTCCACTGAACAGTTTGATGCCCAATATGAATAGATGTACCCAAGCACGTGGCATAGGAGGCCCCAAAAGGAAGACCCCCCGTTTGTTCTGTAATTTCAGATACTGCAAAATCAACACATTTACATCGTTTTGGGGGGCGGCAAAGGTAGAAAACAGTACGTTCACCCCAGAAAACCATATATTTTCGGAAAGTACACATTCCCCTGAATCTAAATTGGGTATGCATGTCTTTCTACGCCAAAGTACCAAGCCGCAAATCATTCCTAAATTTGGTGATTTTGGGGACATTTCCAAAAATGACTTCAAAATTTCGACCCTGCAGCATCGTATTACCCACATACTTTTAGGTATCAAGACAAATCACCCCAAATATGAAAGCCTGGGGTCCTCTGAACAGTTTGATGCCCAATATGTATAGGTGTACCCAAGCACGTGGCGTATAGGGGCCCCAAAACGAAGACCCCCATATGGTCTGTCATTTCAGGTACTGCAAAATCAACACATTTACATTGTTTTGAGGGGGGCAAATGTAGAAAAAAGTAAGTTCACCCCAGAAAACCATATATTTTCGGAAAGTACACATTCCCACGGATCTAAATTGGGTATGCATGTCTTTGTACTCCAAAGTACCAAGCCGCAAACCATTCCTAAATTTGGTGATTTTGGGGACATTTCCAAAAATGACTTCAAAATTTCGACCCTGCAGCATCGTATTACCCACATACTTTTAGGTATCAAGACAAATCACCCCAAATATGAAAGCCTGGGGTCCTCTGAACAGTTTGATGCCCAATATGTATAGGTGTACCCAAGCATGTGGCATATAGGGGCCCTAAAAGGAAGACCCCCATATAGTCTGACATTTCAGGTACTGCAAAATCAACACATTTACATTGTTTTGGGGGGGCAAAAGTAGAAAACAGTAAGTTCACCCCAGAAAACCATATATTTTCGGAAAGTACACATTCCCACGAATTCAAATTGGGTATGCATGTCTTTCTACGCCAAAGTACCAAGCCGCAAATCATTCCTAAATTTGGTGATTTTGGTGACATTTCCAAAAATCACCTCAAAATATCTACCCTGCAGCATCGTATTACCCACATACTTTTAGGTATCAAGAGAAATCACCCCAAATATGAAAGCCTAGGGTCCTCTGAACAGTTTGATGCCCAATATGTATAGGTGTACCCAAGCACGTGGCATACAGGGGCCCCAAAAGGAAGACCCCCATATAGTCTGTCATTTCAGGTACTGCAAAATCAACACATTTACATCGTTAGGGGGGGGGCAAAAGTAGAAAACAGTAAGTTCACCCCAGAAAACCATATATTTTCGGAAAGTACACATTCCAACGAATCCAAATTGGGTATGCATGTCTTTCTACGCCAAAGTACCAAGCCGCAAACCATTCCTAAATTTGGTGCTTTAGGTGACATTTCCAAAAATCACCTCAAAATATCTACCCTGCAGCATCGTATTACCCACATACTTTTAGGTATCAAGACAAATCACCCCAAATATGAAAGCCTAGGGTCCTCTGAACAGTTTGATGCCCGATATGTATAGGTGTACCCAAGCACGTGGCATACAGGGGCCCCAAAAGGAAGACCCCCATATAGTCTGTCATTTCAGGTACTGCAAAATCAACACATTTACATCGATTTGGGGGGGGCAAAAGTAGAAAACAGTAAGTTCACCACAGAAAACCATATATTTTCGGAAAGTACACATTCCAACGAATCCAAATTGGGTATGCATGTCTTTCTACGCCAAAGTACCAAGCCGCAAATCATTCCTAAATTTGGTGATTTAGGTGACATTTCCAAAAATCACCTCAAAATATCTACCCTGCAGCATCTTATTACACACATACTTTTAGGTATCAAGACAAATCACCCCAAATATGAAAGCCTAGGGTCCTCTGAACAGTTTGATGCCCAATATGTATAGGTGCACCCAAGCATGTGGCATATAGGGGCCCTAAAATGAAGACCCCCATATAGTCTGTCATTTCAGGTACTGCAAAATCAACACATTTACATCGATTTGGGGGGGGCAAAAGTAGAAAACAGTAAGTTCACCCCAGAAAACCATATATTTTCGGAAAGTACACATTCCAACGAATCCAAATTGGGTATGCATGTCTTTCTACGCCAAAGTACCAAGCCGCAAATCATTCCTAAATTTGGTGATTTAGGTGACATTTCCAAAAATCACCTCAAAATATCTACCCTGCAGCATCGTATTACACACATACTTTTAGGTATCAAGACAAATCACCCCAAATATGAAAGCCTAGGGTCCTCTGAACAGTTTGATGCCCAATATGTATAGGTGTACCCAAGCATGTGGCATATAGGGGCCCTAAAATGAAGACCCCCATATAGTCTGTCATTTCAGGTACTGCAAAATCAACACATTTACATCGATTTGGGGGGGGCAAAAGTAGAAAACAGTAAGTTCACCCCAGAAAACCATATATTTTCGGAAAGTACACATTCCAACGAATCCAAATTGGGTATGCATGTCTTTCTACGCCAAAGTACCAAGCCGCAAATCATTCCTAAATTTGGTGATTTAGGTGACATTTCCAAAAATCACCTCAAAATATCTACTCTGCAGCATCGTATTACCCACATACTTTTAGGTATCAAGAGAAATCATCCCAAATATGAAAGCCTAGGGTCCTCTGAACAGTTTGATGCCCAATATGTATAGGTGTACCCAAGCACGTGGCATATAGGGGCCCTAAAAGGAAGACCCCCCCTTGTATGTTCTGTCATTTCAGGTACTGCAAAATCAACACATTTACATCGTTTTGGGGGGGGCAAAGGTAGCAAAAAGTAAGTTCACCCCAGAAAACCATATATTTTCGGAAAGTACACATTCCCACGAATCTAAATTGGGTATGCATGTCTTTCTACTACAAAGTACCAAGCCGCAAACCATTCCTAAATTTGGTGATTTTGGGGACATTTCCAAAAATGACTTCAAAATTTCGACCCTGCAGCATCGTATTACCCACATACTTTTAGGTATCAAGACAAATCACCCCAAATATGAAAGCCTGGGGTCCTCTGAACAGTTTGATGCCCAATATGTATAGGTGTACCCAAGCACGTGGCGTATAGGGGCCCCAAAACGAAGACCCCCATATGGTCTGTCATTTCAGGTACTGCAAAATCAACACATTTACATTGTTTTGAGGGGGGCAAATGTAGAAAAAAGTAAGTTCACCCCAGAAAACCATATATTTTCGGAAAGTACACATTCCCACGGATCTAAATTGGGTATGCATGTCTTTGTACTCCAAAGTACCAAGCCGCAAACCATTCCTAAATTTGGTGATTTTGGGGACATTTCCAAAAATGACTTCAAAATTTCGACCCTGCAGCATCGTATTACCCACATACTTTTAGGTATCAAGACAAATCACCCCAAATATGAAAGCCTGGGGTCCTCTGAACAGTTTGATGCCCAATATGTATAGGTGTACCCAAGCACGTGGCGTATAGGGGCCCCAAAACGAAGACCCCCATATGGTCTGTCATTTCAGGTACTGCAAAATCAACACATTTACATTGTTTTGAGGGGGGAAAATGTAGAAAAAAGTAAGTTCACCCCAGAAAACCATATATTTTCGGAAAGTACACATTCCCACGGATCTAAATTGGGTATGCATGTCTTTGTACTCCAAAGTACCAAGCCGCAAACCATTCCTAAATTTGGTGATTTTGGGGACATTTCCAAAAATTACTTCAAAATTTCGACCCTGCAGCATTGTATTACCCACATACTTTTAGGTATCAAGACAAATCACCCCAAATATGAAAGCCTGGGGTCCTCTGAACAGTTTGATGCCCAATATGTATAGGTGTACCCAAGCACGTGGCGTATAGGGGCCCCAAAACAAAGACCCCCATATGGTCTGTCATTTCAGGTACTGCAAAATCAACACATTTACATTGTTTTGGGGGGGGCAAAGGTAGAAAAAAGTGCGTTCACCCCATAAAACCATATATTTTTGGAAAGTACACATTCCTGCGAATCCAAATTGGGTATGCATGTCTTTGTACTCCAAAGTACCAAGTCGCAAGCCTTTCCTAAATTTGGCGATAAAAGCAACTGTTTTTACATTTCTGAAAATCGCCTAAAAATATTGCAATTGGCCGCATTTATCTCACCCAATTTCTTACATACAATTGTAAAACACCATAAATATTGATGCCAAGGGTCTACTGAACAGTTTGATGCCCAATATGCATAGATATACCAAGGCAGCTGGCATGTGCGGACCCCAAATAAAATAGTGAATATGAGTTTTCTCCGCTGCCCATTCGCCTTCTGTGAACATAGACCCTTGACTTCATATTATTTGCCTCAAGACCCTCCTAACAGCAATGACCCCCCAAAACCATACATTTTTGGAAAGTACACATTCTGCCGATTCCAACAAAGATAACGACGTCTTTCTACACGAAACTACCAAACTGCAAAGCTTTTCTAAACATATAGGTTTTTACAACATTTCTGAAAATCGCCTAAAAATGTTGCAGTTTGCCGCATTTATCGGACACAATGTTTTACGTACAAAGAAAAATCTCTCTAAATATGGACGTCAGAGGTCTAATAAATAGTTTGATGCCCAATATGTATAGATTTACCAAAGTATGTGTTGTGTATGGACCCCAAATGAAAAACGTAACTATGAATTTTCACGCTAGCCAACTAAGCTGCAGAAAAGAGAACCCTAACTGTACGTTATGTGCCGTAAGACCCCCAAACTGTAAAAAGACCCCCAGAAACCCATATATTTTTGGAAAGCACATATTTTGGCGGATCAAACTAAGTAAAATCTATCTTTCTATACCAAAGCACCAAACAGCAAAACGATACTAAAGATACATAGGGAACAATAATGCAGGGATAAAATTGCAATAAAACCACAAAAATAGCGTAAATCAATGAAATAACAAAATAATTGTTCTGACAGCGTAATTAGTGGCCGAAATCGATTATCCAATAGTCACGCTGCCAAAATAACACGTTTTTAGGCAAAAAAAACAAAAGATAACAGTATAATGAATTCGTAAAAAAAAAAAAAAACACCTGTTTGTGTATACATATTTGTGCACTAATAAAAGTTATCTGAGTGTGCAAATACATGTAAATAAGTGTAAATAAGTGTAAATAACTGTACAAAAGGGACCAAGTGTGCTAAAATTAAAAAAAAAAAATTAAAAAAATTCCAATCTTTACTAAAATGCATAAATGTACTGTAAGTATGTGTAGGTGCAGGTAAGTGTGTAAAAAAACGTGCACTTACCGTTTTTGGAGCAGGAGAATCGCTGTCTTCTTTGGAGGAGTCCTGGCAGCGTGTCTGCAGAGTTGCTGCGCAGCAGGAAGTGCGTGGGCGGCTCTGCAGGCAGGAAGAAGGTGAGTGTAGTAGCAGACGCTCCATGCGATGCGTCTGCTACTTTGAAGTCGGATCTGCGACAATCGAGTCGCAGATCCGACTTGACAGCCCCCCAGCCTCGTTGCCTAGGGGGCTGTCTTCTCTCCCCACTCTCTGCGGAGGCGGCAAAAGCCGCCGAAGCAGAGAGAGCGCTCAGCTGCTAAAGAACGTACAATGTACGTTCTTGGCAGCCTGAGCATTTGCCTGCCAGCACGTACGCCGTACGTGCTTGGCAGGCAAAGGGTTAAAGGAATTGTTCAGTGTAAAAATAAAAACTGGGTAAATAGACAGGCTGTGCAAAATAAAAAATTTTTTTAATATAGTTAGTTAGGCAAAAATTTAATGTATAAAGGCTGGAGTGATTTGATGTATAACATGTCAGTCAGATCACTACTTCCTGCTTTTCAGCTCTCTTGGTTTACACTGACTGGTTACCCTAGCTACCAGGCAGTAACCAATCAGAGACTTGAGGGGGGGCACATGGGTCATATCTGTTGCTTTTGAATCTGAGCTGAGGATCAATTACAAACTCACTGAACAGAAATGTACCATGTGCCCCCCCTTCAAGTCGCTGACTAGCTCAGAGTTATAGAGCTGAAAAGCAGGAAGTTGGATTCTGGCTGTTTTATTAGACATCTGTTCACTCCAGCCTTTATACATTACATTTTTGGCTAACTCACTATATTAGAAACATTTTTTATTTTGCACAGCCTATCTATTTACCCAGTTTTTATTTTCACACTGAACTATTCCTTTAAAGCAGGTGCTTATTTCTTAATTGCAGTCTTGGAGGCAAGTTTTGGTTATATAAGAACCAGGGTAGCGGCTAGTTCCTATCCTAGGAAAGGACCTGATGTCACGTTCATGTGATCCTACCATGTGACCGCTCCACTGCGGCTTACCTATTCGTGAGCTGCAAATTCAAACATGGGAAAGTGGTAATGGGTTCTAGTGGCGGGCTGCGGACTCTTGATAGGACCTGCAACTAAATTCCCAGGGTTGCCAACTTGTGTTGTAGGTTTAGTGTCAGGTAGACTGTATTCAATATTTAGACACCCAAATGCAGCTACAAGATTGTTGTTAGAGCTGGGGGGGGTTTTTTTGCCATTACTCTCGCACAATTACGGTGCAACAATGGCAAGATAAAAATGAAAGGCAAGACATACTGACACGGCTATAATAATATTATATTCATTAACCATAAACAGGTTTGCTTTTCTGCCATGCACTGAAAGTCTCCCTTAATGGAGAATAATGTAATGGACAACTTTGGAACAATAAATTGTATAGAAACTGTTGCCTTGGTGTTTCATGAGCTGACGGAAAATGTGGAGCGCCCAGTCAAGTAATAGAACATGGGATAACGGTCATGAGAGGGACTTCTATTTAAGGAGAGGAGCATTGCCCCTAAACCTTTTTAAAGGACCAGTAACACCAAGTTAGCTTAACACTTAATTCCCCCCAAACTTCTATATAAGTCAGGCTTACTCTCCACTTTTCTTTTTAAATCTTGAGCTTCAATCTGACTTCCAAAGTGCTTCATAACAGAATGTGAAAAGGTGATGGCCGCTTGAATTCCTCTGTGTGCTGAACCAGAAGTCAGCTTCACATGGGTGACCTAAAGCACCTAAGCTTTTTTTTTAAGCATCTGCAGTTCAAATGTCTGTTTCTTTTCCTTCAGACAGCTTTGGGGGTAATATTGTGAGCATATATATATTAAAGGAACAGTTCAGTGTAAAATTAAAACACTGGGTAAATAGATAGACTGTGCAAAATAAAAAAATGTTTTAAATATAGTTAGCCAAAAATGTAATGTATAAAGGCTGGAGTGATTGGATGTCGAACAGAACAGAACCCAACTTCCTGCTTTTCAGCTCTCCAACTCTGAGTTAAGGTGACCAAACATGGCCAGATTAAAGATGCTGATATGGATCCTTTAGACCGATTTGGCAGTTTATCTGCCCGTGTGTGGGGACTCCCAACAGGTCCCCCTAATCGATATCAGGCCAAAAATTGGGCAAATACAGATTGAGCAAGTTTGATTTTTTTCTTTGATCCAGGATCGCATCTGCTAGTTGATGTGGTCCTGTCACCCATCGGCGCCCATTCACAGATTGTAATCTGATCATTTGGCCCCAGGTCCGAATGTTCGGATTAACCTGATATCACCCAGCCGTTAGTGGGCATATCGGGTTAAGATTCACTTGTTCGGTGACCTCTAATAGTGTATGGCCACCTTTAGTCAGCGACTCTCTCTGGACAAGAGTAATTTAAGTGCTTCAGTGAGTGCTTCAGAACAGACCCCTGCAGCTTTCACTGTGAGCAGAAAAACCTCTGTACCTATGTGTCTCTCAAAAGCTCACTGACAGCTGCTAACACTGGGGGGGGTACGGCAGGGCCCTGAGACAGTAATCCCGGTGGGCCCCTGACCCCCAGCCCGACCCTGACAACATATGTAAGGGCACAGCCTGCCGCTAGACATGGCAAGTCAAATGTTGTAATAACTAAGCTGGTATGCAAGAATATGATAGAAAAAATGTTATTTCAGATACTGGAGAATACAACTACCAGCATCCCCCCTGCTAGTGCAGGAATATGTGGAAGTGCCACAGTAGGATCAAACTTTTTGTTTTCTATGTGACATTTGGTACTAAAGTTACACTTCCTACGCTTAATGCAGAACCCCCTGTACCCCCCCAGTGGTGGCCCCCGTTACTGCCTCAGAGATCTCTGTATGTCTCTAGCCATTGCTAAACTACCCAGCTGTCCCCGTGATAACTAGTAGCTGAGCTGTAGTTCAGACAGGGCCATCATTAAATGGGGACAGGGGGAGTCCAGTCAGGGGTCCCAGGAGATCTGATGGGGGCCCTGGTTCTAAAGCTGCTGTTTATAGTTTATTAGTGTTGTTCCAGAATGTGCAAGTTTGATATGTATGCGATTGGCTGTCAGTTACTGGGATATCATGCCTTATCTCGGTGACATCACTCCCAGCTCAGCTCTGATTGGCTGAAAGCTTCAAGAAAGGTGATTTAATGGCTCAGGTATAGATGACCATTATTTCATTTCTGGATTCAGAGGTAAGTGCAGCAGATCCATACATGGGGAACAGGGGGACATATTTAGATGATACAAAGGGCAATTTCGGGTGTTTTGTCACCCATCATTTATAGTAGCTTGGGTAGTGGGGCCTTCGCTCCCAAAATTGCCCACTGTCTACCAATCTAATTGCTTGGGGAGCTGCTTGTCATGAAACTGTTCCAAATGGCATCTGTGTGACAAGCAGGAATGGGGGGGCTAATTTAAGGCAACTTGGCATTACATTCCTGCAATAAATACACTATGGTTGTATAAGATACATTGTGCTCTCTGGGTATTACTTTCTAAACATGTGAAATTTCTGCAATTGTACACTGGAACTGCAGCCTGTTGAGAGGCACTGAACATATATTCAAATAAACTCAGTATTAATTGGATACAGATACCTAGATATTACACTTATACAGGGTATCACCTGAAAATGGGTTTCTGATGGCAGCACTGACCCTCAATCAACTAATACATGTGGTTGTCAAAGTGCCTAAAATCTCCCCATATACCATCTCTAATGGAGTGAGACCATAAAAACGTATAGATCTAAGGCAATGGGTGTTTGGTTTACTTGTTGTTGCATTTGAAGCATTAGACAATTTTTTCTGCCTCTGCTGTAAATGTCAACGGTCATTTGCCAACTGTCATTTTCTGGCATCCCTTGAGTTAATATGGTTCCATAGACAAGAGCACCCTCAAGCCACTCGGTAGACCCTGCATTCCTTTTTACTCCATCCCTCAGACTGCAGAAGCCGGGTCTGCAGGCTGCCTGGGGTCCAACAGAATTGAGAGGAATGCAGTGTTCACCTAGCAGCTTAAAGGCGTTCCCATGTATATGTAGCCATGATAAAGGGTTTGATAAAGGGCGTTTGAGGCCCGAAACATGTTGTGTGTTTTGTAGCTGCTAATAAACTACATTGTTGCAGATATTCTGCCCTGGATTGCTCTCCTCACTTTTCTAGTTATATGTAGCCATATTCCCCTCTGTTTCAATTCCCTCCACCGTAATTTCACCAGCACTGGGCCCCTTACAGCTAAAATATGGTTTCATAGACAAGAGCACCCTTAAGGCACTCAGTAGACCCTGCATTCCTTTTTACTCCATCCCTTAAAACTGCTGAAGCTGGGTTCAGCAGGCTGCCTGGGGTCCAATGGAATGGAGAGGAATGCAGTGTTCACCTTGTAGCTTAAAGGTGCTTGTGTGTATGCTGCCATATTACCTTCTATTTCCATTCCCTCCATTGCAATTCCAACCACAGCGGCACCTTTAAGACACTCAGTAGACCCTGCATTCCTGTCCACTCCATCCCTCAGACTGCAGAAGCCGGGTCTACAGGCTGGGGTTCAATAGAATGGAATATAGTGTTCACCTTGTAGCTTAAAGGCGCTCATGTGTATGCTGCCATATTCCCTTCTGTTTCCCTCACCCTGCTTTCCTTGATTTAATTTGGCGCATTGATCCTGGGAGCAAATCCGATCGCCGTTAAGGGGTCAGGAAGGAATTTTTTCCCTCTAGTAAACAGATTATCCCAAGCTTGCCAGAGGGTTTTTGCCTTCCTCTGGATCAAATAGCGCAGTTTATCTAATTATTATCAATAAAACTGTGACTTACACAGATTTAACATCAAGTTGCTTTGTGTGTGTCTTTATTATGGGTATTGGTCACATTTGGGAGGGGTAACATATAGATGGGGTGAGTGGGAATGTAACAAATAAGAAACACTAAAAAGTTAAAGAAGAATGAAAGTGAAATCTACTCATGTTCTTGTTTTATAAGAAACCCAATCAGTGGAAATCAAGTGAGCTTCAAAGCAGGAAGTAGTTTTCTGTTCTGTTAAACATGCAGTCACTTCAGTCTTACATGACATTTTTGGCTAACTAACCATATTAGAAACATGTTTTTTTGCACAGCCTATCTATTTACCCAGTTTTTATTTTTATACTGAACAATTCCTTTCAGCTCAGCATAGCAGAGGAATTCAAGCTGCCATCACCTTTCTTCTATGGAGCACTTTGGAAGTCAGATTCAAGCTCAAGATTTAAAAAAAAAATTGAGTAAACCTGACCTAGTACTATAGCTATTTGAGGGTGAATTAAGTGTTAAAAAATGTTGGTGTTACTGTTCCTTTAAAGATAAATTCTGTCATCCCAGTGTCTTTACTATAGAGACTTGACAGGGCTGGTAAACACTTGTAGGCTGCAGCTACATTTATATGCAAAATGTATTTCAATAAGTGGGGAGAAGTTATTGTGGAAAGGTTTACTACACAGGACAGGATATGGTTAAAACTTAGCAAGGGAGATGAAGGCAAATTATAGACTTAGAAAACTGAAGGGAAAGGATAAAGTGAATGCATGTGTGCACTTTGTGGAGAACGTGAGATAACATATCTTTTCCCTCCTATAAGTGTAATGGAACACCAAAGGTTTTGTTGAGCAATATGTTTGTCAATTCATTCTTATGGGGACAGCTTGCAAGTGCTAGCTAATGCAATAATGTATTTACAGGCACAAGCAATTTCTACAGAAATGAATTGGGTGTGGGTGGCAATTTGGAGTGGTTTGGTGTATGTTCACAGCACTGAAAACACTCAAGCGGCAAAATGCCTGGTCCATAAAGAGGGTACACATTAATGACTGTTCCATTAAAAGAGGCTAGTATGTGTATAGGATATATTTCATTCTTTAGGCTAATCAAAAGGCTGAAGAATTTGTTGCAATTTCCCATTGACTTAAATTGGAAGCTTGTGGTCTAGGGCACTACCAGACGTGTTCTTCACACTGCTGCTACTTCATCTACTTACCTAAGAGAGCTGCAAAAATTGGAAAGTGGCTCATCTTTTAGGCCAAACTGCTTGGCAACTTCCTGCATTAGAAACTGATTGGTGGTCAAATTCTTCCCATTCCAACTGAGTTTGAGGGCATGGGAGCTGTAGTATGAAGGGATGTTACAGAGTCATGAGCAATTAGTCCATGAAAACTATTCTCATGAAAGAAGGATACTACCTCCAGGTGATGTTCCTCCAAGCTCTGAAATACCTGGAATGCAGAAACGGAGTTTCAGTAAACATATTCAATAAATGTTATTATATTTTAAGACTAGAAAGTAGTCTCTGACCCTCTCCCCACTCAAGACATAAGCCTTCATGCACATGATTGACACGTTTCCCAGAAAGCAACAGCGGCCCTGTACAAGTGGAGAATGTGGAGCTCAGGTGGCATCAAGGAACCAAGGAAAAGGATGGTCAGGATAAGACATATGGAGCTTCACAAGGAAACATGGGCCTTTACTGCATCAGGACTGCTGTATCCATGATACATCATTTAAAACCTGCTTACCAGGTGCAAACTTTAAAATGTATCAGTACTGATATTAACTGGCCACTGCACAGATTACACTTCAAATTCAGATTGTAAAATCCTGCATAGTTCACACCTCTAATCCCCCCTGCACTGTATACACCTGTAACCCCTCTATTGTTCACACCCCTAAAGCACTTTACTGTTCACAGTATTGTTCACACCCCTAAAGCACTTTACTGTTCACATCTCAGACTGAAAGTGCCCACATTGTTCACACCTAATGCAAGCTGCTGGAGGGGCACCAGCATTGTGTCACTGTATGTAGCACAGTATGAACTGCCAGGGCTGGATTTATAATGCAGGTGCCCCTGGGCCTACTGCCGCTCATCACCCCATCCCCTCCCCTTCCTTTGTGTACATGCGGAAATTTTCTGCATCGGGTCTGGAGTACTGTGGATTGGTGCACATGGTATTTTAAAAACTATTGTATCTCCTGCAAATTCCCAGTGCTTCCGAACCAATGCGGGCGTGGTTGGGCGACATGCTGTCCCTCTAAAATTCTGCCGCCCTAGGCTCAGGCCTTTCTGGCCTTTCCACAAATCTGGGCCTGTGAACTGCTCATATTAGAGTCGTAGAAAAAAAGAAGAAAAATTGATTAATGCACATTCCCTGGTCCCCTGTCATATCAGTAATCTATGCAGATGCATGTATTTACAAAGACAGGGGGTTTTTTAGTTACAAAATTATGATCATAAGATTGATAAGCCACCATACCACGTCAAGGTAAAACCCATATGGCGGTCCCTAACTATTTACCTCTGGTCATAATTTCAAATGCTAAAGCCTCCCGGCATAAGAGCATTACCTGAAAAATAAGGTCTCTCGACCTTATTTAGCCATGGAGTGCTCTCACAATTTTTCCTTTTTGTATTGTAGCAGATTTATTCTGTTTGGAAGTTCAGCAGCTATGCTGCAGGCCAGGCTTCCATGTGGTTGTAGCACCCCCATACCTGTCTCTTTAAATGGTGGAACAATGCCTTTGGAAATGGGTGTTGGTCTGGGCAGTTTCTCTCTCTTAAAAGCCGCAAGCGGGGGAGGATTAATCTCATGGAACCAATGCTGGGGTCTAGGTTATCTCTCCCCTTTGAAAGCTAATGGCGGGGGAGGACTAAGCCCTATGATGAAAACCAATGCCCAGGTCGAGAGACCTTATTTTTCAGGTAATGCTCTTATGCCGGGAGGCTTTAGCATTTGAAATTATGACCAGAGGTAAATAGTTAGGGACCGCCATATGGGTTTTACCTTGACGTGGTATGGTGGCTTATCAATCTTATGATCATAATTTTGTAACTAAAAAACCCCCTGTCTTTGTAAATACATGCATCTGCATAGATTACTGATATGACAGGGGACCAGGGAATGTGCATTGATCAATTTTTCTTCTTTTTTTCTATGTCTGTAGTTAATTTGGCCAGATCAGTAGCACTTCCAATGTATTTTAGTACATTTTTATTTAGCCATGGAGTGCTCTCACAATTTTTCCTTTTTGTATTTCATATTAGAGTCGTCCTGATAGTTTTCCCTGTCTCCAGCTGTAGTCTGCCTTCCCTATGCTCCCTGTATGTGCCATACTCTGTCTGCCCTATGCCTCCTGTGTGTGCAATTCTTTGCTTTCCCTATGTTCCCTGTGTGTGCCATACACTGCCTGCCCTATGCTCCCTGTATGTGCCATACTCTGCCTGCCCTATGCTCCTTTTGTGTGCCATACTCTGCCTTCCTATGCTCCCTGTGTGTGCCATACTCTGCCTGCTCTATGCCTCCTGTGTGTGCCATACTCTGCCTGTCCTATGCGTGTCGGAGCTGTGTCATACTCTTCTTGTAATGTTCCCACCATAAAACCCCACAGATATGGAGAAATGTTTTGTGCAACAAAGTATGCCCTTGTATTTCAAAGTCTTGTAAGTCTAGTGATTGTGAATCCCACTTGGGGTTGTTTGCCTTAAAGGGGTGGTTCACCTTTAAGTTAACTTTTAGTATATTATAGAATGGCTTATTCTAAGAAACTTTTCAACTGGCCTTTATTTTTTATAGTTTTTGAATTATTTGCCTTCTTCTTCTGACCCTTTACAGCTTTCAAATTTGGTCACTGACCCCACGTAAAAACAAATGCTCTGCAAGACTACACATTTATAGTTATTGACACTTTTTATTACTCATCTTTCTATTCAGGTCTCTCCTATGCATATTCCAGTCTCTTCTCTCCAGGACCTAGGGTTTTCCTGATAATTGATCTTTCCGTAATTTGGATCTTCATACCTTAAGTCTACTAGAAAATCATGTAAACATTGAATAAACCCAATAGGCTGGTTTTGCTTCAAATAAGGATTCATTATATCTTTGTTTGGATCAAGTACAAGGTACTTTTTATTATTAAAGAGAAAAAGGAAATTATATTTAAACTTTTTTTAACTTTTAACTTATTTGCCTTCTCACAGCTTTCAAATATGGGTCACTGACCCCATCTAAAATCAAATGCTCTGTAAGGCTACAAATGTATTGTTATTGCTACTTTTTATTACGGGTATGGGATCCATTATCTGGAAACCTATCATCTAGAAAGCTCCAAATTACGGAAAGGCCATCTCCCATAGAATCCATTTTATCCAAATAATCCAAATTTTTTAAAATGATTTCCTTTTTCTCTGTAATAATAAAACAGTACCTTGTACTTGACCCCAACTAAGATATAATTAATCCTTATTGGAAACAAGACAGCCTATTGGGTTTATTTAATGTTTACATGATTTTCTAGTTGCCTTAAGGTTTGAAGATCCAAATTACAGAAAGATCAGTTATCCAGAAAACCCCCGGCCCCCAGCATTCTGGATAACAGTTCCCATACCTATAGTTTCGTACTGTTAGCATTATTATGGTATATTGATTTACTCATTTTCATTTTATTTTGTTTAGATTACAACCATTTCTTTTAGCCAACACTGAACTGACTGCAACATATTACACTGATAACAATTCTTATGTTAACGCACTTTAATCAAAAGGATTGTAACGTAATATGTTGCAAAACCAATAAAAATACTGAAAAATATAGTAACGAGAATAACCCCTTGCTAGCCCATTAGTTGGCATCAGAGATCAGAGAAAATCTCGAAATAAGCCAGAAGAGAAAGTGCCTTCAAGCAAACCTTACGATATATTTTAAATTTCCATTATGCAGAGTGAAATATATTCAGGTATGGGATCCATTATTGGGAAACCCATTATCCAGAAAGCTCTGAATTACGGCATGGACCTCTCCCATAGACTCCATTTTATTTAAATAAGGCAAATTTTAAAAAACAATTTGCTTTTCCACTGTAGTAATAAAACAGTACCTTGGACTTGATCCAAACTAAGATATAATTAATCCTTATTGGAAGCAAAACCAGCCTATTGGCTTTATTTAATGTTTACATGATTTTCTAGGAGACTTAAGATATGCAGATCCAAATTACGGAAAGATGTATTATCCAGAAAACCCCAGGTCCTGAGCATTTTGTATAACAGTTCCCATACCTGTTCTGGTTAATAGGTCCTAAGCATTCTGGATAACAGGTCCCATACCCGTACTGGATCACAGGTGGATAACAGGTCCCATACCTGTACATCATTTGGATCTTAATACCTACAAGAAAACCATGTAAACATTAAATAAATCCAATAGGCTGGTATAGCTTCCAACAAGGATTAATTATATCTTAGTTTGGATCAAGTACAAGGTACTGTTTTATTAATACAGAGAAAAGGGAATCCATTAAAAAAATCTGGATTATTTGTATAAAATGGAGTCTATGGGAAACGGCCTTTCCGTAATTCGAATCTTTCTGGAGAATGGGTTTCCGGATAACGGATCCCATAACTGTACCATAATTATAGTAACTTACGATTTAATGGAGCACGTACATCTAACTATTATCTGTAACTTGATATTATATCTGCAGAAGCCCCCTCCAAATGCAATTTGAAAATTCACGAATACCCAGATTTAACCCAAAAGACCAGGCCTAAACCTACACAAACTAGAGACTGCGTTACTGTACAATACCAGGCATATGTAGCAAATACATTCCATTTCACTGTACGGGGATGTCTTTGCTTCATTCGTATTAAAGCATAAGCTTATGGGAACATCAGACATTTCTACCACAGTTTTCATGGGGTTCCAGGTCACCTTGTGCAACAGCAAATTATAGCCACTTTAAATCAGGATGTAGAGGTATGGGATCCGTTATCCAGAAACTCATTATCCAGAAAGCTATGAATTACAGAAAGGCCATCTCCCACAGACTCCATTTTATCCAAGTCACCCAAAAACAATTTCCTTTTTCTCTGTAATAATAAAACAGTACAGGTATGGGATCCATTATCCGGACACCCATTATCCAGAAAGCTCCGAATAACAGAGAGGCCATCTACCATAGACTCCATTTTATCCAAATAATCCACATTTTAAAAAGGGAGTTTTTTTCTGTAATAATAAAACAGTAGCTTGTACTTGATCTCAACTAAGATACAATTAATCCTTATTGGAAGCAAAGTCAGTCTATTGAGTTTATTTAATGTTTACATGATTTTCTTCTAGACCTAAGGTATGAAGATCCAAATTAAGAAAAGATCCGTTATCTGGAAAACATCAGGTCTCGACCATTCTGCATAACAGTTCCCATACCTGTACCTTGCACTTGATCCCAACTAAGACATAATTAATTCTTATTGGAAGCAACACCAGCCTACCGGGTTTATTGGCTTATTTAATGTTTATGTGATTTTCTAGTAGACTTAAGGTACAAAGACCCAAATTAGTGAAAGATCCCTTTTCCGGAAAACCTCAGGTCCTGAGCATTCTGGATAACAGGTCCCATACCTATACTTTCTCTTTAGAACACCAACACAATGAATTGTGAAACACTAAATATTGTATGTCGGGGGAACCACTTGCTCTGCGGGTATAGTTTTTAAAAAAAATATGCATAGGGCCCGCAGGAATACAGAGGGTTGTACCGAGTATTCTACTCGGGAGGCCATATTCATGGTTACAAGGGACAGCTGCTAGTGCCAGTCTGATAAGAGACTCATCAGAAAACTCATATGAAACAGAATATCTATGTTTTACCTTTAGCACAAAGCAGCACTCAGGTGCGGGATTTGTGGTCGTCTCTCAGGCATGAAACTGGCCCATAAAACATGTATTATTGCCTAAATCTATAAGCTGTTCACAATTATGTGCTTTAAGGGGCAGATTTATCAAGGGTCGAATTTCGAAGTGTAAAATACTTAAAAATTCAACCATCGAATTAAAATACTTCGAATTCGAATATCGAATATACTGGCTTGGCAGTAGATGTTTGCATTTAGGACAAATCTGCTGGCAGAGTTAAAAACTACAAATCTGTTGGGACAAAAAGAATATAAACACTATAATAAATGTTATAAAATGGCAATCCAGAAGGCAAAGAAAGGAAATGAAGAGAGCATTGCGGCTGAGGCTAAGACTAACCCCCAAAAAGTTTTTTAAGTATAATAATAGTAAAAAGATGTAGGTTATTTGAAGGCTTGTTAAGGGATCATGTTCAAAATGTCCTAATGAATGGCATTATTAGCAGCAATCAGCATGGTTTTATGAAGGAAAGGTCATGTAAGACAAATTTAATTTCTTTTTATGATGAGGTAAGTAAGATGCGGGACAGTGGGGGCAGTAGATGTCACTATCTACATGACTATTTAGATTTTGCCAAAGCATTTGATACCGTGCCCCACAAACTACTGCTTTCTAAACTAAGTTCTGTTGGGCTTAATGAAGTCGTTTGCACATGGATAGGAAACTGGCTACAGAGGGTGGTTGTTAATGGTACATTCTCTACTTGGAGTAAGGTTCTTAGTGGGGTCCATCAGGGCTCGGTATTGGGTCCACTTTTATTTAACTTGTTCATTAATGACTTAGGGGAGGGTATTGTAAATAATGTATCAATGTTTGCACAAAAACTATCCAGCCCAATTAATTCCATTCAGGATGTGGCACTTGCAACAGGATCATGACAAACTGGCAATCTGGGCAGCTAAGTGGCAAATGAGATTCAATGTTGATAAAAGTAATGCACCTGGGATGTAAAAATATCCACTTAACAAAGAATTCTCCCCTCTATACTCACCTCTAATCAGATGGGTTTTCTCCAGAACAGGCTGTCAAGGAGCCGGGATGCTCCCACCAGGGAGGTTGTCAGGATCAAGGAGGAAGCCCACAAGGGAATCAAGGTCGCGGTGTCCAAAAGGGGTTAACCAGAAGATTTATCAGAGTCCAGGCAAGAGTTCAAGGGCAGGCAGAATAATAAGCAAAGCCAAAGTCCAGGCAAGAGGTCAGGCAACAAACGGGAACAAGATTTAGTCTCAAAATAGCAGACAGGAAACCCAGGAAACACACAGTAATGAATCCTATACTTAGGCGCCATTCTGGCGTCTTGGTAGGGTTTTTATGTTTGAATTTGGCGCCATAGTGATGTCATCGGCGTCCTTGCACCGACGTGCTGACGTCATCGCGCCAGCAGCCGATACCCACGTGGTGGCCATGGGCGCCGCCATCTTGGGAGCGACGCCGGCAGGGGAGGACACGCCGCCCGGAGCTCCTGGAACTGCTCCGGGCGGCGATCGTGACAGTACCCCCCCTCACGGGGGGCCTCCGGAGCACCAGGACTTGGCTTCTGGGGAAATTTGGAGTGGAAATCCCTCACAAGACGAGGAGCATGGACATCAGAGCGTCCTTCCCAGAAGCATTCTTCAGGGCCAAAGCCCTTCCACTTGATGAGGTACTGAAGAGAACCCCTGGAGATTCTGGAGTCAAGGATCTTTTCCACCTCATATTCTTGTTGACCATCCACAGAGATAGTAGGAGGAGGAGGCTGGACAACAGAAAAGCGGTTGGAGGTAGCGGGTTTCACCAAGGAGACATGAAACACGTTGGGAATTCGCATCTCAGGGGGAAGCTGAAGTCTGACAGCCACAGGATTGATCACCTCAGAGATGGAGAACGGACCCAACTTAGGAGATGGCACCTTCAAACGAATGTTCCTGGAAGACAACCAGACTTTATCAACGACCTTGTACGGAGGAGAGGGTCTACGATCTGCAAACGTCTTATGAACCAGAGCGCTCTTCTCCAAGTTCGACTTGGTTGCAGCCCAAATAGCAGACATGTGGGCTGCATGGTCATCAGCGGCCGGAACATCAGACAACACAAAGTCTTGTGGGAAGGCTTGAGGATGTTGACCATACACCGACATAAATGGGGACCTTCCAGTGGAAGTGTGGCAGGCATTGTTATGAGCAAATTCTGCCCGCGGGAGGAGATCAGACCAATCATCTTGACAAAGGGAAACGTGGTTCCTCAGGAACTGTTCCAAGGCTTGGTTCACTCGTTCAGCCGCTCCATTTGTCTGGGGATGATAAGCTGAGGAGAACTGGAGATTAATACCCAGATCTTTGCACAGGGAACGCAAGAACTTTGCCGTGAATTGGGAACCTCTGTCAGAAACGATCTCGGCCGGGAAGCCATGCAGGCGGAAAATGAACTGAATAAACAACTGTGACAACTCCACTGCAGATGGAAGCTTCCGTAGAGGGATGAAGTGGGCCATCTTGCTAAAGCGGTCAATGACAACCCAGATCACGGTGTTCCCACTGGAGGGAGGAAGTTCAACTATGAAGTCCATTGCCAAGTGCGTCCAAGGACGAGAGGGAACGTCTGTAGTAACCCGCTAGGGCGAGAATGGCTGGACTTGGAAGTGGCACAAACGGTACAGGCAGAAACAAAGTCTTTGACATCTTTACGGATTGTCGGCCACCAGACTAGACGCCGTAAAAGTTCAAGATTTTAGGAGGACCAGGATGTCCAGCTTGTTTGGAGCTATGAGTCTGTTGCAGGATAGGCAGACGAAGTTCAGGAGGTACAAATGCCATTCCGATGGGGGTATCAGGAGGGGCAGAAGATTGACCAGCCAGAATTTGATCAGCAAATTGAGGGTACAAAGAAGTGATGATCTTGACAGGAGGAATAATTGGCTCTTGTCTTTCAGGAGAACGATCCACCGGAGTGAAACTTCGAGACAGAGCATCGGCTTTCCGATTCTTGGAGCCAGGGCGATAAGTCAAGACAAAGTTAAATCGAGAGAAGAAGAGAGCCCACCTTGCTTGTCTGGGATTCAGCCTCTTGAGAGATTGAATGAACTCAAGATTCTTATGATCTGTGTAGATCGTGACTGGGATCAAGGAACCTTCAAGGAGGTGACGCCACTCTTCTAAGGCAAGCTTGACAGCCAGGAGTTCTCGATTTCCTACATCATAATTATGTTCGGCAGGAGAGAACTTCTTATAGAAATATGCACATGGGTGCAACTTTCCATCAGAGGGATGTCTTTGGGACAAGATAGCTCCAGCTCCAACTTCAGAAGCATCCACCTCAATGAAGAAAGGTAACTCCGGATCAGGATGGCGGAGAACCGAAGCGGAAGTGAAGGCATCCTTCAGGGATTGAAAGGCTTCAATAGCAGACGGGGGCCACAAGCTGGGTTTACCCCCTTTTTGGATGAGGGCCAGGATAGGAGCAATGCAAGAAGAGAACCCCTTAATGAATTGCCGGTAGTAACTGGCAAAATCTCTGGATTGCCTTAGTGCTCAGTGGTAGGGGCCACTCTTGGATTGCAGACACTTTCATCGGGGACAATTCAAACACACATTTCTCCAGTTTGGCAAAGAGAGAGTTCTTCCTCAAACGAGAGAGTTCTTCCTTCACCTGGGAGCGATGGCTTGCAAGATCCTTGGAGAAAATCAGGATGTCATCTAGGGACACGACCACAAACTTTCCCAAGAGATCCCGGAAAATGTCGTTCAGGAATTCTTGAAAAACAGCGGGGGCATTGCAGAGACCAAAGGGCATTACGAGGTACTCATAGTGCCCATCATGAGTGTTGAATGCTGTCTTCCATTCATCACCTTCCCAGATACGGATAAGGTTGTACGCCCCACGGAGATCCAACTTAGAGAAGATTTTAGCCCCCTTCAGTTGGTCAAAAAGTTCTGCGATCAGAGGCAAGGGATACCGGTTCTTAACGGTGATTTTATTAAGACCCCGGTAGTCAATACAAGGATGTAAGCTTCCATCCTTCTTCTCCACGAAGAAGAATCCAGCCCCTGCAGGAGAAGTGGAAGGGCGAATAAACCCCCGCTGGAGATTTTCTTGGATATATTCCTTCATGGCAGCGGTCTCTGCTGGGGAGAGAGGATAAGTGCGACCTCTAGGAGGCATGGTTCCAGGCAGGAGATCAACTGGACGATCGTAGAGACGATGAGGAGGGAGAAATTCTGCAGACTTTTTACAGAAGACATCAGAGAATTCCTTGTAAAAGGAGGGAAGCGTCTTCAAATCAGATGTAGAAATATTCACCCTCTGGATGGGTTCAGCAGGAAGGCAGTGCTGTTGGCAGTATGGACTCCAACGGGAAACCTGCCCCGAGGACCAATCAATGATAGGGTTATGCAGGCGTAACCAAGGAAGCCCCAAGACGACTGGAACAGAAGGACAGGAAATAATCAGGAACGATAACTTTTCTTTGTGTAAAGTCCCAACCTGCACAGGCAATTCCCCAGTCATCATAGAGATAAACTCGGATTCAAGGGGTCGGTCATCAATGGTGGTTACTCAAAGTGGAGGAGTCAATGGAAACAGGGGAACATTCATATGCTTGGCAAAGAGAGCGTCCATGAAATTTCCGGCAGCTCCAGAGTCAATGAAAGCTGAGCCAACAATGGTCTTAGTGGACAGACGGATCTGTAAAGGCAGAAGAAACCTGTGAGAGTTCTCTTGTGACTTGGGAGTAACACCCCCTACATGAGTCTTTCCAAGGTTACCTTGAAGAGGCGAACTCTGAGGCTTCACAGGACAGGAGTTGGCAAAGTGAGATTGAACCCCACAGTAGAGACAAAGTCCAGCCGTACATCTCCAGAGTTTCTCCTGTTCAGAGAGACGAGCTCTTCCGACTTGCATAGGTTCCTCCGGAGGAATAACAGAAGGCTGCTGGGGGGTAGGAGGTAATAGAGGTCTTTCAAAGCGAGGTGCCAACAAGGGTTGAAATCTTTTACAACGCTCCTTCTCTACTTGATGCTCTCTGAGACGAGTGTCCACCTTAATGGATAGTGCAATCAGATCTTCCAGCAGGTCAGGGAACTCCCTGGAGACAAGATCATCTTTAATGTGAATAGACAGACCTTGATAGAATACGGCCTTATAGGCATCGTCATTCCAGGAGGTCTCAGCCATCAAAGTTCTAAAGTCAATAGCATAGTCACTGACACTGCGGTTTCCCTGCCGGAGTTGCAGAAGACGAGAAGGGGCATTAGTGACCCGACCCAGGGCATCAAACACAGTACGAAATGCTTGAAGAAAAGCCTTGGCACCAAAAGTCAGTGGAGAATTCTTCTCCCAAAGAGATGTTGCCCACTCAAGCGGTTTGCCCACCAAACGAGACATCACATAGCCCACCTTGGAACGTTCATTGGGAAAGTGCGAGGGTTGAAACTGGAACTGGATCTGGCACTGTGTAGCGAAACCTCTGCAGGCCTGTGGGTCCCCACTGAAGCGAGGAGGAGGCGGAATACGAGGCTCACCAGACGAGAAACCTGTGGTAGACGAGACGACCGCCATGGGAGGATTTACAGCAGCTTGGGAAGCAGGAGGCGCTGGAGGCACTCGAGAGAGAAGGGTATTGAGTGCCTGCCCTATGCGGTACTGCTGGGCTTCATATTCCTCCATGTGGGATGCCAGTCCGCGGAGCGCTCATCCGACATCAGGCGTAGCTTCCTCAGTAGGATCCATGGCCCAAGTATAATGTCAAGGAGCCGGGATGCTCCCACCAGGGAGGTTGTCAGGATCAAGGAGGAAGCCCACAAGGGAATCAAGGTTGCGGTGTCCAAAAGGGGTTAACCAGAAGATTTATCAGAGTCCAGCAAGAGTTCAAGGGCAGGCAGAATAATAAGCAAAGTCCAAAGTCCAGGCAAGAGGTCAGGCAACAAACGGGAACAAGATTTAGTCTCAAAATAGCAGACAGGAAACCCAGGAAACACACAGTAATGAATCCTATACTTGGGCGCCATTCTGGCGTCTTGGTAGGGTTTATATGTTTGAATTTGGCGCCATAGTGACGTCATAGGCGTCCTTGCGCCGACGTCAACGTGCTGACGTCATCGCGCCAGCGCCGCTACCCACGTGGCGGCCATGAGCGACGCCGGCAGGGGAGGACACGCCGCCTGGAGCTCCTGGAACTGCTCCGGGCGGCGATCGTGACACAGGCACCATGTACAAGCGATCAGGAAAGCTATAGCCACAAACTATCAATGTAACCTGGAAAAAAGAAGCGCCTCTGCTATTTTTATAGGCGCAGACACGCTGACATGTGATGTCAGCGCGCAATGGCACGAAGCACTCTGGGTATTTAAAGGGCCATTACCTTGGATACTTTGCCCGTGATAGGACTAGTTTTCCTGGTGCCTTTTGAGCCTTGTGCATCTGATTCCTGTTTGTTATTGATCTCCTGTTGTGACCCTGCCTGTTTTTGACCATCCTGATATCCGTACGCCGACCCAGCCTGTATTTTGACTACTCCTTCTGCCTGATCCTATTCTGATTGATTACCCGGTTTGACCCTTTGCCTGCCTAACGATCCTAGTTTTCTGCCTGCCTCGACCCAGCCTGCCTGACTATGATTCTGCATTATCCTGTTGTACCGTGACCTTCGGCCTAACTGACTTTTAACTGTCGTGCCCCTTTGCTTGCCAGAACTACTCGCCTTGCTCCTCTCGAAAAGTCAAGGTGGCATCTGAGTATGCTGAGGGCCCCTCCCAAAGCCAAAGGCGGTCACACTACTGGTGAAGCCGAGCCGAGACCAGGGAGCTTGGCATTAGTTCTGGTTTAGGGTGCCGACCGTGACACACATATACGACGACTTCTGAAATTCCAACACTTTGGGATACACATGCTTAATCTTTTCAAAGCCTTATATGACTCACCTCAAACCTTCCTGACAGTTAATATAATAATATAATATATATAATATATAACTCAACAAGGAACCAGGCAGGGTTGCCCCCTCTCCCCTCTATTATTTAACATAGCGTTAGACCCTTTAATACAACATCTCCTTCTTAATAAAACCTTTCAAGGAATCCCTCTGGGACACTTAAAACTAAAAATAACAGCATTTGCAGATGATATCTTATTATTTATTCAACATCCCCAAACAGAATTGCCCGCAATTTTAGATACCATCTAACTCTTTAGTACATTCACAGGATTTCCGAATAAATCTGACTAAATCAGAAGCACTGGATATTTGTGTCGAAGGAAGAAATAACAGCAATGACTTTCCATTTACGTTAGCAAGAACACATATAACATATTTGGGTATTAAACTACCAAAAAAAAAAATACAGAATTATACTCTCTGAACATTCGCCATACTATAGATAATACACATCAAGAACTCAAAAAATGGGAAACGTTGCACTTAACATTTCTAGGTAGAATTAATTAAATAAAAATGATTGTTTTCCCCAAAATACTTTCTGCAGATGTTACCGTACAGCATAAAACCCAGATTATAAAAGATTACTCAAAACACTTTGCATCTTTATATGGAATCAAAAAAGACATAGGATAAGCCTGTTTAAGTTGCAACAAACTGAAGAGATGGGTGGGGTAAATTTCCCCAACATACGTGAATACAATGAGGCATCGCTCTTACGTTTCGCAGGTGATTGGATCTACAATAGAAATGTATGTACCTCAACAGAACTTGATCAAGTGCTGACAGGAAGCCGTGTCTCTTAATTTCTTATTCCATTCTCAGCTAAAAGACATTCCTCAAGATATGCATGAAAATCCCCTATTCATAGACACATACAAAACTTGGAATACAGTAAGGCACAGATTTAAACTCACATCAGGCAAATCCATCTATCTGACATGGATGGGTAACCCAACATTTCCAATGGGGAAAAATAATAGAACATGACTGAACTGGCAAAATCAAAACTTGAGATTGAGCAAAGATGTTGCTACTGACAAATTCACCATAATTACCAAAGGAAACTTAGCTCAGAAATTCCCATTTCTATCTGAGGACTACCTACTCTCTATTCAAATTCTACATTTTGCTACAAAAGCTCTACAACATTTTTCTCAGATCGATAAAAATAACCCAATAAATACATTACGGCCCAGAGGCACTACAGTTAAGACTACATCTCAAATCTATCGTACAATTAGGACCACATTATTAATTGAAACTCCAAATAATTTTATAAGCAAATGAACCTCAGTAATTCCGCAGACAGAAGCTGCTAAAATACTCCAATTTCACACAAAGACTATGCAAACGCTTTCGTACACTGTCTATCGCTTTGCCCTATTATCCAAAACGTATGGGGAGAAGTATTAGAGATCTCTAACACAACAAACTGCACCCTTTACATTAACATGGGCAATTTTGGAATACCCCCCACAATTAAAACTTACACGTTCGGAGAGAATCTTAGCAGAAAGGTTAACTGCTGCAACCAGGAAAACTATTTTACATCACTGGCTTTCCTAATCTGTCCCCCCCCCACACTCTTATTAGTCAAACAAAAACTCCATCACATTTTTCATATGGATTGGCTGGAATCTATGACAAATAAAGAACAGCATACAGAAAAAAATTTCTTAACTTGGATGAGTTACATAGCCTTCCTTCCCACACACATTAAACACCTAACTATTTACTCATTTAGACACACTACCTGGTTTGACACAGAATTACTTTCTAACAATCCCACCGTACAGGAAACAGATCTATACATCCAGAACCTTTCTTATTCACAGGAACAGAGCCATCGATCAACCCCCAGGAGTCGCCAGATAAACCGGATGTTACATTCAAATTGTTAATTATTTTCAAACTATGATGTAAGGAAATGTTGTTTTAATTAATCCCATATTCAAGCTATCTACATTAACTCACAATTTCACAGGTTTTCAGATAAATCTCTAAGCTTGTATTGACAATGGAATCTTTTCTCTTTGTATAATTTATGTACCTCCAAATTTCCATTTTGTTATTTATTTGATTTGGAAAATAAATAAAAACATATGTTAAAAAAAAATATCCACTTATACCCTTAATGGGACTGCACTAGGCAAATCCATAATGGAGACGGAGCTTGGCATCTTTTTATATAATAAACTTGGCTGTAGCAAACAATGCAAGTCAGCAGCATCAAGGGCAAATAAGGTCTTGAGCTTTATTAAAAGGGGCATAGATTCACTGGTGGAGGGGGTCATTCTTCCACTTTATAGAGCACTGGTAAGGCCCCATCTAGCATATGGCGTACAGTTTTGGTCTCCATCACTCAAACAGGACATTATTGAATTAGAGAGGGTACGAAGAAGGGCAACTAAGCTGGTAAAAGGTATGGAAAATCTTAGCTATGAGGAAAGACAGGCCAAGTTGGAGATGTTCACACTGGAGAAGAGGCGCTAAAATCGATACTGACACAATCCTTTAAAAATCATAGAAACGTGTCAGTATCAGGTGCTGCACTGCAATAGTTCCCCTCAAAGCCACCGCCAGCCCCGCGAACCCGCGTTGTCCTGACCCTTTGACACTGCTAAAAGATCTTCTGTGCTGTTTTAGTGACATTGGTCTGGGGGCGGCGCAATCCTTCCATAGGCTAATTACAAATGAAAACAGAACTTCAGCCTATGGAAGGATCACTCCGCCCCCAGCACAGCATCATGGAAGCAAGGCAGAAGATCCATTAGTAGTGTCAGAGGGTCGTCTGCTTTGAGGGGAACTATTCCGGGTGCAGGAACTACTTGATACTGACACATTCCTATGATTTTTATAGGAACTTGTCAGTATCACTTTAAGGGGTAATATGATACCATGTACTGTATAAATATAATATAATAGTCTCTGTAATGCTTTATTTACAAGTAGGTCTTTCCAGCTGACAGAAGAAAGAGGTTCCGGCTAAATATTCGGAAGGGGTTTTTTACAGTGAGAGCTGTGAAAATGTGGAATTCTGTCCCTGAATCAGCTGTTCAGGCTGATAGATTAGATAGCTTTAAGAAGGGGTTTGATGGCTTTTTAGCAAGTGAGCGAATACAGGGTTATGGAAGATAGCTCATAGTACAAGATGATCCAGGGACTAGTCCGATTGCCATTTTGGAGTCAGGAAGGAATTTTTTTCCCCTCTGAGGCAAATTGAAAGGCTTCGATCAAAAGGGTTTTTCGCCTTCCTCTGGCTCAACTGGCAGTTAGGCAGGTTATATATAGACTTAAAAGGTTGAACTTGATGGACGTGTGTCTTTTTTCAGCCTAACTTACTATACTATATTATACCATGCTACTGTGTTAAAGATTTGTTGTCTGATCCTGCTACATGTTTATTTTTCAATAAAATTATAAATAAAATGACCTTTTTCAGTTAATTTTTAGAAGTTTAAAGGTAACTTTACCTACTTGGCTTGAAATAGACCCAGTACAATGTTACACTTGTCAAAGTCAGCCTTAGTTGATAGTACAGGTATCGGGACCTGGGATTTTCCGGATAATGGATCTTTCTGTAATACCTTAAGTCTACTAGAAAATCATTTAAAAATTAAATAGCCTGACTAATGGCTTCCACTGATCACCTTTGGCCAGGTAAGGTACAGGGGAAACAGGCCATACCTACTTGGTGTCTTGGAGCAACTTAAAGAAATGTGAATCACAGTATTCATCCATTGGCAGCTCTAAAAAAACCTTGACAGACTTAGAATTTCAAGGATTTTGTATGGACCAATAAACTTAGTTCTCATAACTGGGCAGAGGGAACCTGGAATTGGATATTTTTAGTAGACTGCTAAACCCTGGTACTTAGGAGCAGTCCTATGATGTATGTCAATGGCTCTGTTAGAGAAGGTCCTTAGACAGGATAGGAATTACATAGAATTACCCTAGTTTCTATCCCTTTACTGGACCTGTTAGGTATTTGCCTAATACAAATGGTTCCTGTACTGTTAGAGAAGGTCCTTAGAGAGGATAGGAATTAGTTTGTTCTTATATGAACTGACTAGTTTCTATACCTTTACTGGACCTGTCAGGTATTTACCCAATACAGATGGTTCCTGTACTGTTAGAGAAGGTCCTCAGACAGGATAGGAATTAGCTTGTTCTTATATGAACTGACTAGTTTCTATCCCTTTACTGGACCTGTCAGGTAATTGCCTAATACAGATGGTCCTTGTACTGTTAGAGAAGGTCCTTAGAGAGGATAGGAATTAGTTTGTTCTTATATGAACTGACTAGTTTCTATACCTTTACTGGACCTATCAGGTATTTACCCAATACAGATGGTTCCTGTACTGTTAGAGAAGGTCCTCAGACAGGATAGGAATTAGCTTGTTCTTATATGAACTGACTAGTTTCTATCCCTTTACTGGACCCGCCAAAAATAGCGGTGGTAAGTAATCTGCGCATCTAGAGGGGTGTGGGAGGGGCCCGGGTGCACATCCTGTGCCCTGGCCGGGAAGACTCTAGTTACGTTACTGCTAGTTTCTATCCCTTTACTGGACCTGTCAGGTTTTTGCCTAATACAGATGGTCCCTGTACTGTTAGAGAAGGTCCTTAGACAGGATGGGAA
Organism: Xenopus laevis; assembly: GCF_017654675.1. Classification (NCBI taxonomy): domain Eukaryota; kingdom Metazoa; phylum Chordata; class Amphibia; order Anura; family Pipidae; genus Xenopus; species Xenopus laevis. The sequence goes on along the minus strand of NC_054383.1, from coordinate 63,687,361 downwards.
TTAGCTTGTTCACATATGAGCTGACTAGTTTCTATCCCCTTAATGGACCTAGTGTCAGGTAATTGCCTAATACAGATGGTCCTTGTACTGTTAGAGAAGGTCCTTATATAGGATAGGAATTAGCTTGTTCATATATGAACTGACTAGTTTCTATCCCTTTACTGGACCTGTCAGGTATTTGCCTAATACAGATGGTCCCTGTACTGTTATAGAAGGTCCATAGACAGGATGGGAATTAGCTTGTATGAACTGACTAGTTTCTATCCCTTTACTTGACCTTATATGAAATAGCAGTAAAACAGTCTAACACAGATGATGGATTTCACACATCTTATATATGAATAACTAAGTACTATCTCTAAAAATGGCAGAAATATGTCCTTTAATGAGTTGCAAATAGTTTAATAGTTTAGTCTATTTAACATACCATAAGGTTAATATATTGTGAGGGCCTTTATAAGGATGAGAAATAACTAGCTCTATTAGAACAGACTAGAGTCTATCCTTATTTGGGACCTTACTTTGAAGGTCCTTGTACTGGATGGCATTTAGCTTTGTCATTATAGACTGGACTAATTCCTATACTTTCCTGGTACCTCACCACTAGAGGCATTAGGTCCTTTCTAGGAATAGAAACTAGCTCACTGGCATATGAATCATCTATTTCCTATCCACTAGAGGAACAGTCCTTTCCAGGGATACTAACTAGTCGCTACCTAAGAACCAGGTGTACAATCAAACAATTGTACAATTGAACCAGGTGTACAATCCTGTAGGCTGCCAGTCCACAGAGGGGCTATGAAATAGTCAATCACAGCACCTATTTGCCACTCCCTAGAACTATTTTAATGTTAGTTTTGCTCCCCAACTCTTTTTTACATATGAATGTGGCTCACGGGTGAAAAAAGTTTGGGGATCCCTGCTCTAGTGGATAGGAAAAGAGAAAATCGTATACATACTTACCGTGATTTTTGTTTCCTGGACTGGAACATGGCAGTGGGCAATTAAAGGGTTAAATCCCCCTGATGTAGGAAGGCACAGGAATTAGAATAAAAGTACTCCCAGGTCCCCACCCGTGCCTATCTCAATGACTGGAGCAATACCCCCACAGTAGGAAGGGAACCCCTGCCCACTGCCATGTTCCAGTCCAGGAAATGAAAATCACGGTAAGTATGTGTAGGGACCCCTACGGGTTAATCTGCCCTGCAGCTTTAAGGCACCCACCCTTTCTGCCAGGAGAGGAGTGACAGCTTCCTGCTACACTGCACTATAGTGTGTGTAAGGAATGGCCTCTTCCTCTTTCGCCTCTGGATGCTGATCCAGCTGGGTGTGCTCAGGGGGACTGAGTACACCAGGCCCAGAAGAAGGCATGTGTCCAAGTCGGGGACCAGGAAACCCCGTGAATGAGGAATAGTTACACTAGGGCAGACTTGTCACAGTCTCTCTAGGGGGTAAATTTATCAAAGAGTGAAGTTCCGCCACTAGAGTGAAATTCCGCAGCTCTCAATTCATTTCCATGGGATTTTGAAAGGCGTATTTATCAATGGGTGAAAGTGAAAGTTCACCCTTTGATAAATACGCCTATAAAAATCCCATAGAAATGAATGGAGAGTGGCGGAATTTCACTCTAGTGGCGGAACTTCACTATTAACTTCACTCTTTGATAAATATACCCCTAGGAGAGAAAGGCAGAGAGGTTAGAGAGAAAGAGCAGCTGAAGCTCCAACAAGTATTTGCAGTAAGGGAGTAGCTTCCCAGAGGCTCTGTGTGTTGCCTCCAGTCAGGGACCTCAGTGAAGAGGGACTGTAGGGTAGAAAATGCTTTCCTGACAACTTCCAGGAGGGAATGTGTGTGAATTCTTCAAATGCCTAATGGAGGCTCTTCCTCATGAAATGCCTGTGTCTGCTCTAGGTGAGCCTGCCTGAGATCTGTGTGAACTCTCTATATTCTGTTGCCTCAACTCCTGCGTGAGTAGAAACCTGATGTCACTTGCCCCGTGCATAGTAATAAACCTTGTTCCTGTTTTATTAAGAACCTCTTGGCGCCCAAGTATTTTGTTATTGCACAGTAGCCTGTGGGAGTTGTAGTTAGACTACACCACACCTTTAATCTTCCATATAGCGAAGGCCCTAACCTGAAGTGTTAGAGTCACGTGTAACCCATGCTCTAGTGAACTAGCTGGTGAATTAACCCCGTAGGGCCCAAATAGGTGTTACATATGTATAAAATTTTCGTTTTCCTGTACTTCCTCATGGCAATGGGCAATTTAAGGGATGTACAAAGCAAACACACAGGGATGGAAGGGAGGTTTAGAGAAGGTATGTAGAGATTTCCATGTAGCTGCTCTACATATGTCGTCTGCTGATGCTTGGGCATGGAGGGCCCAAGATGCCGCTATCCCTCTGGTGGAGTGTGCTTTAAGAGAAGATGGCCACTGTTTATCCATGTATGCGGAGATTGCTGATACCTGACCTTTTAGGGTGGAGGTACTGAGGTTTGTCTCTTGTCCCGATTGAAGAAATGCCACGATAGTTATTTTGGAAATGGTAAAATCAGTTCCAAACTTTTCATGGCCCCAGTGTGAGGATTTCTTCTAGATCTTACTGTATTTGGTAGAGGTGGACATTTTCCTGGATGCTATTAAGGTCATTATTGCTTCATCAGAGAGACCCTTTTTCTGCAGTTTTAGCCTTTCAGATTCCAGGTAGTCAGTCCTGGGTCTGGGTGTAGGAAGGATCCCTGGTGTAACAGGTTTGGCATTACAAGGAGTCTGAACGGCTCTTTCTGAGCTATCTGGAAGAGGAGAGGGAACCACGGACTCCTCGGCCACCAGTGTGTTATGAGGATTGCATGAGCTTTCTCCTCTTTGATTTTCTTGATGGTTCTCGCTATCATGGATATTGGAGGGAATATGTATGCTTGATGAAAATTCCACCTGAAGGAGAACACATCCCAGAATTTTGCTTTGGGATCCTTCTGCCAGGAACAGGACACTTGACTTCAGGTCTATTGACATGTTGCCCCATCTTTCGCAGATTTGGTCATAAACCTCTTGGTTCAACTCCCATTCCCCCATTGTCGGAAATTTCCTGCTGAGGTGGTCTGGGGAGTTTAAGGGGCCTGGAATGTAAGAAGCTCTGATGTTTTTCACCTTCTTCTGTGCCCATTCAAAAATAGTTGTAGTCAAGGTTAACAGTTGTCTGGATCTGGTTCCTCCCTGATTTATGTAGCTTACTGCAGCGAGGTTGTCTGATTTTATCAGGATGTATTTGTCCCGAGCCTTCGGTTCCCTCCAGTTGGAGGATTTTTTGCTTTCTGAGTATGTCCATTTCCCCTGTATTTGTTGTTAAAGTCTCCCAGTTCAGAGAAGCTATGGATACTGGGACTTTCAGGTTCCGTCTCTTGAACCACCAGAAGAGTTGAGATATGGTGGCCAGAGGTATGTGTATCAGTTGGGAGTCTTTCTCGTGGTTCCAGTAAACCACTCTAAATGTGCAATTCGTCTTTCTTTTTAGAAAAATATGTGAGTAGATGCCCCTGAAGTGTTCTTTTTGGGGAACTTCTGAGATGATCATTCTGTCTAAGAGGTCTGCTAGGATTTTCTGCTCCAGACCTTGGTTTTTCTGAAGATACAAAGAAACTTGTCGGGTATGTCTGAAGGTCTAACGCGTAACCTTTACTTAGAATCTTCAGTACCCATGCGTCCGATATGTGTTGAGCCTACACTGTCTTGAATTATTTTAGCCTTCCTCCAAGGCAAGACAGGGGGCTCGTACACCCTCATGCTGATTTATTTTTGGATTAAAAAGAGAAGGGCCTCCCAGGCCTGTATTGCTTAGGGATTTGCATGGGATTTTTCCTAAAATGTCTCTTTTCTCTTTTGCCCTGTGGCAGAAAGGCTGACTTCCCTGCAGAAGCTTTGCATATAATGTTATCGAGCCACTCCCCAAACAGTAGGGACCCTCGAAAGGGAGTGAGCAGAGATTATGTTTTTTTTGGGGGATGGTATGCCAATGTCGTGACCAGAGGCCTCTGCGAGCCGCCACGCTGTGTCCCATATTTTTTTTGGTAAATCTGACTAGATCCATGGATGCCTCCGTGGTGAATTTTTTCACTGTTTTTATGTCTTGAACCATTACGATCAATTTCTTTCTGTCTATTCCGTTTTTGATAGATTGTTCAAAATCTTCAATACACATGTGATTGGCTTGCGTCAAGGTGGTGACTACTAGAGAGGCATGGTTAGTTATTCTGCTCACTAGGTATGATTTTTTCAGGGTCATGTCTTGTCTTATTTCCATGGCGTCTTTTAGGGATACACCTTCATCAACTGGTAGGGTGGTACGTCTGACTACTCTGGTTATTGCTGCGATACATTTTTTTGATTCTTCTGGAAAACCCTATTTTTTTTATCAGGCATTTAAATTCTTCTAAGATGGTGTCTTTAATTACCCTGTGGACTGGGAATTTTGCACCTTTTTTCGTCACCAATTTAAACATTCTATCATGTTTTGGGGGGGCGTTGGATGTATCCAGTTCCAGGGAGATTCTCATTGCTTTTATAAGAGGGTAAGGTAATCCAGATCAAAGGAGCAGGTGTCTTTTTCTTCCTCTTGTGATTGCGAAAGTTCCCCTTCAGATACACTAGAGCAGGGTTTTCTGCAGGGTTAATAGCTGGTGTCCGCAGTAGAAGAAGGTGACTTATATCTGTCGTCGATGTTGAGTAATACTTTCTACGTAACTTGATTGACCATGTCACTCATGGATTGTTTGATCGTAGTTTGCATCCAATCCTTTAGGTTGAGTAGTTCAGGGGAAGGGCCTGCTGCTTCATGGAGGCACCTCTCACATAGCCTATCACATAGCTTCACACCAGCCATCCTGTAGTGCTGGTTCTCCACAGGCAGAACAGTCTGGTCTGGGTGTCTTTCTCCTTTGTGATTCCTCTCTTAGGGGTAAGGTCACTCCTTGAGATATGGGTAGATTTTCGGGGAGAATGCGAAATCCCTGCAGCATGGCACTTGTGGCGCTTCATTTTCCAAAGTCGCCCGAAGTTTCCTCGTGAGGCAACTTCTGCGGCTTCGGGAAACTAAGCACTGCAAGTGCCATGCCACAGGCGATTTCGCATTCTACCAGGGGGAAGCCATTCGGGGAGATTAGTCTCCCCAAAGAAGAGACGATTAGTCGTCAGGCGACTAAATCTTCCCGAATCTCCAGGTGTGACCTTACCCTTAGGGGAGGACTTCTGAAAAAAGATTGGTATAATTACTCAACCTCCTTTTGATATTCCCTTTTTTTGGAAGCTCTCTTTAGTGCACTTACCCCCTGGAGCCTGAGAGTATGCAGCTCATAATAGACAGTCTGGAAAAACAAAAGTAATGGCATCATAAAAGTAATGGCATCATGAAAGTAAGCAAGCAAGTGACTGATAAGGCTCATGCATTTTCAACTTTCCAGCATGACTTACACCTGGGCTGGGTTAAGTGTTCAGAGGCACAGCAGAGGTTTGACAGCTTGCATGGATCTGCAGCTCAAAGAGGATGCCAGTCTGCACTCACCTGAGTTTGGCGCACATCCTTTTAACTAGCGCGCATGCGCACAATCACAATGATCTGTTTGGCGCCATGTTGGAAATGGGCGCTCTGCGTCTTATCTCGCTTGTGCTACCTCCTGCATGGCAGCATTGCGCCTAATTGCGCTGGAGGCAACAAAAGGCCCTGAAGCCCTCTGGCCTCCCCCTCAAAAGGTGAGAACCTCGGCCCCACGCGCTTCAGCAGTAGAGAGAGGAGCTAATTTGCAGATCATTAAAGTACACATTTCTGCCATTTTTACAGATAGTACTTAGTTATTCATATATAAGATGTGTGAAAACCATAATCCTGTGTTGAGCTGTTTTACTGTTACTTCCTATGAGGTCCAGTATAGGGTTTGAAACTAATCAGTTTATATAAGGACAAGCTAATTCCTATCCTGTCTAAGGACCTTCTCTAACAGTACAGGAACCATCTGTAATAGGCAATTACCTGACAGGTCCAGTATAGGGATAGAATCTAGTCAGTTCATATAAGAGCAAGCTAATTCCTATCCTGTCTAAGGACCTTCTCTAACAGTACAGGAACCATCTGTATTGGGCAATTACTTGACAGGTCCAGTATAGGGATATAAACTAGTCAGTTCATATAAAAACCAGCTAATTCCCACCCTGTCTAAGGACCTTCTCTAACAGTACAGGAACTGTCTGTATTGGGTAGTTACCTGACAGGTCCAGTATAGGGATTGAAACTAGTCAGTTCATATAAAAAAAAGGCTAATTCCTATCCTGTCTAACGACCTTCTCTAACAGTACAGGAAACATCTGTATTGGGCAATTACCCGACAGGTCCAGTATAGGGATATAAACTAGCCAGTTCATATAAAAACCAGCTAATTCCTATCCTGTCTAAGGACCTTCTCTAACAGTACAGGAACCACCTGTATTAGGCAAATACCTGACAGGTCCAGTATAGGGATAGAAAATAGTTCATATAAGAACCAGCTAATTCCTTTCCTGTCTAAGGACCTTCTCTAACAGTACAGGAACTACATTGCCTCCAGTTCCAATCTGCTTGTCTGGATGCCTTGCAACAAGAGCCAGAACCCAAGGTTCCCTTTTCCAGTTGTATGCATGTCAAGAAACCTGTAAGTTTTATATCTAGTATAAGTAATTCTAAAACAACTGGACTTGCTGAGTAATCATTGAAGACGTTTTACTACTCATCTGAGCAGCTTCTTCAGTTCAACTGACTGGTATGGAAAGTCCCTGGCATATACATTCTTGCACTGTAAATTTTATTTTAGTTTGTTGCCATGTTCTTTTCCTTTAGAGAAGGCTAAAGCTGGCCATACACAGCTGATAAAAGCTGCGGGCAGTTGGTGTGTGGCCCTCTGACGGCTTCCCCAATCAATAGATTCCCCAAGTCTGCCAGATGCTGATCGGGCAGGGTTAAAAATCCCGCTGGATTGCATCCGCATTTGTTCATTGATTCGTTCCCGCAATCCGACCGCCATATTAGCAGCATTATGATGCGATCGTTGGGCCCTAGGGCCCATGATCGGATCAGCCCAATATCACCCACCTCAATGTGGGCAGGAGAGATCAGCTTGTTTTGTAAAATCGCCAATAATTGGATCTATAAGTGTATGGCCACCTTAAAATTGAATTTGTTATCACTCTCCTACATTTGGACTTTAACTTTACCTCCAACTCTGCAAGAGTCTCTTTAGAAGCATATTTTAAAACCACGGCATTACTCTATGATGACCCTGATCTCTGTGCTTCAGCAGAATCTGCTGTCCGCAACTTGCAACAGGGAAAAAAATGTGCAGAGTTATACTGTACTGAGTTCAGGTGCTGGGCTGTTGATACTCAGTGGAATGACACAGCTTTGTGCAGTCAGTTCCGAGTGGGGCTCTCTGATGCTATCAGAGATAGTCTAGTTCACTATCCCCCCCCCCCCTCCTTTGAAGCCTAGTTATACAGGTGGATCCTAGATTAATGGAAAGGCATCAGGAGAAGGTTTTACAGCCTGGTTATGCTTCTACCAGCTAGGTCTTGATTCCCTTTGAATATTTTACTCTTGCTCAATCCCCTGAGGATCCCATACAGATTGGGACCACTAAACTATCACTTGACTAACAATTCTGCAGACGTTCCCAGGGTCTCTGCATGTACTGTGGTGCTAAAGGCCATTTTGTTCCCACCTGCCCAGTAACTGGGCAGGTGGGAAAACTCCTGAGTCTGAATGAGTTTGGGGAGATTCTGCTCCCTGTAACACTAGTTCTAAGATTTATGTTCCTGTAACTTTTTCCTGGAATAATACACATGTTTCTGTTATGGCTTTCATTTTTTCAGGGGCTGCTGGGAATTTTCTTGATGCAACTTTTGCTGCTAAAATTCTGTCCCTTCCATTCATCTCTTCTAGATGAAAATCCCCTTGGCAATGGCTTAGTTACATCAGAAACCCCTAAACTTGAGATGTACGTGGAGGGCACATGTTCTGAAAAGATTGATTTCCACCTTATCCGCTGTGCATCCACCCCTGTGCTGTAAGGCCTGCCCTGGTTAAGGCAACATAACTCACACATTAGAGTACTGGGGAGATTTTGCTATGGGGTCTTGGCTGGGGTCCTCTGTAAGCTGTGAGATCAGAATTTATGCACATGCGCAGTTGGAGCAGTTTGCCAGTTTGCACAACTGCGCATGCGTGGAATTACACGGAAATTGCCGATCTCCCAGTCAGCTTACAGAGGACTCAGAAGATGGACACGTGGAACTTCGCTGGAAGAATCTGCATCATGGGGTAAGTATGGAGTATGGGGCATTTCCCCGGGGGAGGAGGGAGGGAGGTCTACCTGCGGTGGGGTTTTTTTACGCACAGGTTGATTTCTCCTTTAAGGATGTACTGTTGCCATGGTAACCAAATTGTATCGTGTGATTCCCTCTTATTTTCTAAAATAGCAGCCATCTGTTCGCAAGAGCTAAGCAATGCAATTATATCTTTTTGTGCATAGCTAGTATTAAGCTTCCATTTCCTTGCAATGATTGTGGCTGTAGTAGTAAACATTTGGAACAGTAGTTTTCTCATTGGAGGTGTAGAATCTGGTGGAGCAGCACAAAGGAGCGCTATCTCTGGTTTGAAGGGAATTGTCCATCCAAAATGGGGTTTTATCCACTCAAGTGGGATTGATGCAGTGAATTTTGGCTGGTGTCAAGTGCCATCTGAAGAGAATTTTTTTATTAGTTTCAATGTGATTAGAACACCTGGTTGCGCCTTTAGATGCTGAAAATATCATGTCCCAGTTTTGTGGTGTAAGGCTGATGTTAAGATATTGTTCCCATTTGAGTTGGTATAGTAATTTTTTTGTTCCGGCTCTTTTTGTATAAGCATCTTGTAGCAGTCCGAAAGTACCATATCTACTTGCTCTACATAAATATTCCATCAGCGTTGAGTGTCTGCTTGTTAATTTGGTAAGTGTGACCGCATCAAGTGGCATAATTGTATCCAGATGTATCTGGTCTTTTCCGGTATGTCATACTTCATTTGCAGGTCTTCAAAAGGTCTCCATGAACCAGCTAAGTATAGGTCTCCTAATGTTCTAACACCTTTGTTGTAAAGTTCTCCAATATTTATATTTGGAATCAGGAATTTGAGAGCTGTGATAGGGGTGAGTATGGATGGAAAGACCCCAAAATTATATTTTTTGCAGTTTATATCCCAGGTATGCAGGAGTAGTTTATTTGTCGGTATTGCTGCAGATGTTGCTGGCCTTTACTCACGTGGAATCCATAATATTTCTCTATGGAGTTTCCATTTAAATAGAGTTTATCTACCCATGATTCATAACCTGGATCACTGTGCATTCTTATCGCATTTTCAAGTATGGACGCTTTGTGGTATAGGGAGACATTAGGTAGGCCTAGTCCTCCCGAATTTTTAGGGAAATGTAATGTATTTAAGGCTAGTCTAGGTTTTTTGCCTTTCCATATGAAGGTCTGGAGAGTTTTTTGGAAATCTTTAAAGGAAAACTATACTCCCAAACAATGTAGGTCTCTATAAAAAGATATTACATAAAACAGCTCATATGTAAAACCCTGCTTCATGTAAATAAACCATTTTCATAATAATATACTTTTCTAATAGATAGTGCCATTGGGTAATTATAAATAGAAAATTGCCATTTTAAAAAATAATGGCCGCCCCCTGGGATCGTACGATTCACTGTGCACAAAAACATACCAAACAAACTATACTTGTTAGGTCACATGAGCCAATTAACAGACAGAGTTGTGTATTTTGCTTCCACACTTCTTCCTGTTACAGTTAGAGTTGTAGTATTTCTGGTCAGGTGATTTCTGAGGCAGTACACAGACCATCACAAAATGGTGGTTCAAGGCAAGAGATGTAAAAGGGCAAGATTTTATATAAATATATATACCAGTTTGGTTAGATTCTTTAATATGCCACTTAATATGATGTAAACTATCTGTTGCTTAAGTGTTCATTTTGGGGGTATAGTTTTCCTTTAATAAATTTGGGAGGTATGTATACTTGCAAATGGAGTAGGTAGAGAATGGGTGGGAGAATTGTCATTTGAGCCAGGAAAGTTCTTTAACAGATGCTTATACCTCTGCTGAGCCAGGTTCAGGCAGTTGGGCTTGTGAAAGAAAAAGAGACTGATGCGGCTTACCAAGGAAACATAAACAATTAGGAAAACAATATAAATGAGAGACTTCAGTTGTGAGAGCATAACTTCAAAGTAACTGTGAAAATGAATAGAAATTAACCTATGTTAGGCCTTTATGGCCTAGGTGATGAGAGTTTGTGGATAACGTCCTGAAGCGGCTGAAATTCAGCGTGTGCCACTAAGGTGCCAGTTCACAAAACAAAAACAAAAAAAGTGGGGGGGAAGAGGGTTGGTAGTTCTCCTATAGCCCACATTCATCTGTGATTATTCCCCAATAGGTGTAAATATTATCAGGTGCAAAGGGATACTTGCTAAGTAGGGCAGAGTTGAGATTGCGCTATGCCGTCTTCCACTCTGCATCTGTTTAGTGAGGTTGGAGGACGGTTGTCGTTTGAGGGTTCTCCATTCTCTCCATTCTCTCCGGATCCTGCTCTATTAAGTAGCCATCTGGATGTTGTTTTCCTGGCATCCTCTGGAGCTGCAAACGTATAAAGGGTTCCATTCTTGGTCACCAGTAGTTTGGTGGGAAAGGCCCATCTATATGGGATTTTGTGTTCCCTTAGGGCTTTGGTTCTCTCCTGGAAGGTCCTCCTTTTTGCCAGGGTAGCCATGGAGAGATCTGCATATAATTCCAAATCTGCAAATTTGCTAGGCCAGCCTTCTTTTTTCTAGTATTTTTTCTGTAGAAATGTATTTTGGTGAGGACATTGCGGGGTGCCTTCTCTGGAGCTGTTCTAGGTTTGGGCACTCTATGAATGCGGTCCACAGTTAGTTCAATACGTGGCGTATCTGGAAGTATGCATAGTAGTAATTCCCCAAAATAGGCCTCAAGCTCCTCCACCTTAACTTTCTCTGGAATACCTTTTATGCAGATGTTACAACGTCTGGAGCGATCCTTAAGATCTGCCACTTTATCCGACAGCTTGTTAAGCTCCTTTTCCATGGCCTGCTGGGAGTCCGCAACTTCGTTGTGCACTGTGGAAAACTCTCCCATTTTACGTTCTATATGATCAGTGTGCTCCGCTAGTTCTCTCACCTCTCTCTATATTTCTTCCATGAAGCAATGGAAATCATATTGCAGTGAGGAACGGAGGTCCGAGAGCATTGATTTTATCTCCACGGACGTTACGGGTAACTGCGGTGTCCGTCTCTGCCTGCGTCTCCTCCTCGCGCAATTCAAAATGTCGCTGGGTTGCTTACTGTGCTGTTCAGTAAAGAATTTTGATACCTTCTTTGAGTCTTTTTTTCGCGGATTTCTGGGCCCCATGTTTCACGGCTCGGTTCTGGACGGTGTTTAGGGTTCAGCCTTTTTTGGGCTTTCAACCGGAGAGCTCTCGTGAGGTGCGTCTGCTCACATGAGTGACTTGGCTCCGCCCCCCACACATTAATATTTTCATGGATTAAAAATATAAAATTGTGGTAAAATCACATTTTCTCTGTTTGTACAAAATTAATTGCACACATATAACTGAACTACAGCTCCCAAATCCCCTGAAATGTCTTCAGCCGGGACTAACAATACAGATATGGGATCAGTTATCTGGAACCCCATTATTCAGAAAGCTCAGAATTTTTTTCTCTGTAATAATAAAACAGCACCTTATACTTGATCCCAACTAAGATATAATTAATCCTTATTGGAGGCAAAACCAGCCTATTGTTTTTTTTTAATTTTTACATGATTTTCTGGTAGACTTAAAGTATTAAGATTCAAATTACAGAAAGATCCATTATACAGAAAACCCCAGGTCCCGAACATTCTGGATACCTGTACTATCAAGGCTGAATTTGACAATTGTAACATTGTGCAGGGTCTATTTCAAGCCAAATAGATAAAGTTACCTATAAACTGTTCAAAAAATTGTACTTCAAACAAAAAAGGTAATTTTAATTATAATTTAATTTTATTAAAAAATAAGTGAATGATTTAAGAGACAAAGTGACCCCCCCGATGGACATTTAGGGTCAGGGCACACAGGCAGATTCGGGGAGATTAGTCACCCGGCGGCAAATCTCCTCTTGTTCGTGGCGACTAATCTCTCCGAACTGCCTTCCCACGGGCTAAAATGGAAATCCCCGGCAGGATGGCACTCGGAGCGATTCATTTTCTGAAGTCGCCCGAAGTTTCCTCGCTAGGCAACTTCGGGCGCCATCAGAAAACGAATCACTCCGAGTGCCATCCCGCCGACGATTTACATTTTAGCCCGCGGGAAGGCAGGGGAGGCAGTTCATGGGAAATTATTCGCCCTGAAGAAGAGATTTGTCGGGCGACTAATCTCCCCAAATCTGCCTGCGTGCCCTGACCCCTCAACCTACAAACGTTGAAAGGCACAGTGACCCACCCCCCACCACATGGACATTGAGAGGCACAGTGACCTTCTCATCCCATGGACATTGAGAGGCACTGTGACCCCCCCACGCACATTGAGAAGCACTGTGACCCCCCCCACCCCACGGACATTGAGAGGCGCAGTGACCCCCACGGACATTGAGAGGCACAGTGGCCCCCTGAACCCACAGACATTGAGAGGCACAGTGACCCCCCCCCACCGTACAGACATTCAGAGGCACAGTGACCCCTCCCAACTCACGACATTCAGAGACACTGTGATCCCCCACCCCACCGACACTTAGAGGCACAGTGACCCACCCCACGGTCAATCAGAGGCATAGCAATGGACATTCAGAGACATAGTGACCCCCCCACGACATTATGAGGCACGACAACCAGCACTCACGAACATTCCAAGATACAGTGACCCCCCATGGACGATCAGAGGCACAGTGACCCCCCCCCACCCCATGGACATTCAGCAGCACATTAAATCCCCACCCCACGACATTCAGAGACACAGTGACCCCCCCCCGCAGACATTCAAAGGCACATCAACGGACATTGAGAGACACTTTGATCCCCCACCGACATTTAGAGACACAGTAATCCCCCCGCGCGAACATTCAGAGGCACAGTGACCCCGCCACACCATGGACATTCAGAGACACAGAGACCCCCCCCACGAACATTAAGAGGCACAACAACCCCGCACCCCACGAATATTCAAAGATACAGTGACCCCCCTGGACAATCAGAGGCGCAGTGACTCCACCCCACATCATGGACATTCAGAGACACAGTGACCCCCCCCACCCCATGCACATTCAGCAGCACATTAAATCCCCACCCCACAACATTCAGAGACATTCAAAGGCACATCGACGGACATTGAGAGACACTTTGATCCCCCACCGACATTTAGAGACACAGTAACCCTCCCGCGCGAACATTCAGAGGCACAGTGACCCCCACACCATGGACATTCAGAGACACAGAGACCCCACCCCACGGACAATCAGAGGCACAGCAATTCAGAGGCACATTCAGAGACATAGTGACCCCCCCACAAACATTAAGTGGCACTACAACCCCGCAACCCACGAATATTCCAAAATACCCCCCCCATGGACATTCAGAGGCACAGTGACTCCACCCCCACCCCACAACATTCAGAGACACAGTGTCCCCCCGCAGACATTCAAAGGCACATCGACGGACATTAAGTGACATAGTGACCCCCCAACAGACAGAGGCACATTAATCCCCCACCCCACCGATAGGGTTGCCACCTGGCGGGTATTTTTCTGGCCTGGCCGGTAAAAATGATGGTTGATCCCTATGTTATTAATAGGGAAAAAGATAAATATATAGGAAGGCTTTTTTTGCAGAAAAGGTGGCAACCCTACCCACCGACATTCAGACACAGCGACCCCCCTACGGACATTCAGAGGCACTTTGATCCCCCACCGTCATTTAGAGACACAGTGTGAACATTCAGAGGCACAGTGACCGCCCCCCATACCATGGACATTCAGAGACACAGTGACCCCCCCACGGACAATCAGAGGCACAGCGACGGACATTCAGAGACATAGTGACCCCCCCATGGACCAACATTCAGAGCCACAGTGACCCAGCACCCCCACAGACATTCAGAGGCACAGTGACCTCCCCACCCCATGAACATCCAAAAGCAAAATGACCCCCCCCCAACCCACTGACATTAAGAGGAACAGGGACCCCCACCCCACAAACATTAAGAGGCATGATGACCCCCACCCCATGAATATTCAAAGATATGGTGACCCCCCATGGACATTTAGAGGCACAGTGACCCCACCCCCACACCATGGACATTCAGAGACACAGTGACCCCCCACCCCACAGACATTCAGAGGCACATTAAATCCCCACCCCACGATATTCAAAATACACAGTGACCCCCACAGACATTCAGAGGCAAGTGATCCACCCCACGGGCATTCAGTGGCACAGTGACCCCCCACACAGACATTCAAAGGCATAGCGACGGATATTAAGAGACATAGTGAACCCCCAATGGACATTCAGAGGCACATTAATCCCCCCCCACGACATTTAGAGATACAGTGACCCAGACGGACATTCAGTGGCACAGTGACCCCCCCCCACAGACATTCAAAGGCACAGCGACAGATATTCAGACACATAGTGACCCCCCCACAGACATTCAGAGGCAAATTAATCCCCCAGTTTTCTTAGGTAAAGTAAGTCACCCCCCCCCCAAAAAAAAATTTCACTTAAGTAAAATAGGAGAAAATGTTCAAAAACTGTCTGGCAGTACAAGTACCAGAAGCGCAAAAACCTCTGGCAGTGAATGGTTAAACCAGTTTTCTTGGGAGATGGTCACACTATTAGCCAGAGATGAGTTGAGGAAGGGGACTCTATTCTTCTTTGTTTTAGTTACACCAACTGTCTTTCAAGCCTTTGTTTGTTGTGACAATATGAAGATCTTTCAAAGGCTTGCATAGATACATATTACAGTTCTCACAAATATTATTTCTAGTATGACATATAGCACATAGTCCATTATAACAAACATTTTTGAATGCTCCCGTGCAGTGACATTTAGGATAGAGGGAATAATGCACCCCCTATTGTAAATAATCCATCCTATAAAGATATTGAAATATAAAAGCACAAGTCCACAGGTCGGGTGTTTTTTCCATAGGTCATAGAACTTGTAGGTGACTTTTACTACCCTCTTTTCAACAGGGGATACATTATTCTTTATGATATATAATTTTAAGTGAATCACTTGACGTGCCAGTTATAACTGATGACATCACTACGAACAGTTTTTAAGGATATCATTTTTAGGATATTCATATTTCTTCTGTATTGCACTTGGTTTATGAGAATAATCTTGTACATGATATTTGGCAATGAGGCATGATTTCTAAGAACCATACTACAGAAATACTTTGATAGGAAAGGGAATAGCTGATACTTAGACACTGACCCCACCTAAAAAACCAAATGCTCTGTAAGGCTTAAATGTATTGTTATTGCTACTTTTTTTTTTACTGCTCTTTCTATGAAAGCATTCTCCTATTCATATTCCAGTCTCTTATTTAAAGTGATACTTGGTTGCTAGGGTAATTTGAACGCTAGCAACCAGGTTGCTGAAATGGCAAACTGGAAAGCTGCTGAATAAAAAACTGAATAACTACAAATAATGAAAACCAATTGCACATTGTCTCAGGATGTCACGCTCTACATCCTACTAAAAGTTGACTCTAGGTTGAGGCACCCCATTAAACCTAAATGTGGCTTTTATTTTTTTACTATATGTCCTTAGGGAGCATAGGTTTCCCCTCCGCTTAGGTTGAGATATTTTTATTGGCACTGAATTTTTTTATTGTGTACTATAAACGTATGTATATATATATATATATATATATATATATATATATATATATATATATATATAGTAAAAAAGTTTTGCAATGAGTTTTTTTCTTTGATCGTATGATTTTTTGCAGAAATTTCAGAGAGCAGCAAGTTATGAATATAATTGCCTAGATATGTGGTAAAAAATGCAGACAAAAATATTAATGGTGCGAGAGGATGCTCAGTAATCCCCATACTTTCTTATGATTGTGTGCAGAAAGTGATGACAGTCCCAAATTATGGAATAAAAGCAAAACACTGTCACCTCTCCAGTCCATAATGAACACTGCTGCGAGGCTCATACACCTCAGCAACCGCTCCTCCTCTGCCTCGCCATTCTGTCAATCCCTGCACTGGCTTCCGTTACCTTTCAGAATCAAATTAATGACACTGTCTTTCAAAGCACTTCACAACTCTGCTCCACCCTACATCTCTGAACTCATCTCTTTATACTCACCCACTCGCTTACTACGCTCCTCTACTGACCTGCTACTCAACTCTTCTCTCATTACCTCCTCACATGCTCGCATTCAAGACTTTGCAAGGGCTGCACCCCTCCTCTGGAACGCTCTTCCACGGTCTGTCCGACTTTCTCCCAACCTTTCTGCTTTCAAAAAATCTCTGAAAACGCACTTCTTTCGAGAAGCCTACCCTCACTCTGCTTAACCACCAAACGCAACACCACATACAATACCGCATTTCTCACCCACTTAATTCGATCTTGCCCACTCCCACACCTTGTGTATTACTCCCTTCCCTTTAGACTGTATGCCTATACATAGGGCCTTCCTCACCTTTTTGTACCTGTATTGATTGTGATGTTTATTACTCCATATATTCTATATATGTAATTCATGTGATGTAGTTGTATAATCACATTTACTTTACAGTGCTACGCAATATGTTGGCGCTATATAAATACATGTTAATAATAATAATAATACTGGCTGTAAATGGGGTTAAAATTCAGCCAGAGAAGGGAGGGGGTGAGGGAGCTCTGTAACCTGATACTTTGTTCGAGGTACTGTCTCTTTGCAGGAAGGGAAATATCGTGAGATAAAACTAGCTCCCATAATGCTTTGAACATAGACATAGAAGAAAGTCAAAACTCTGTGCCTTGTGGACATTTTAAAGAGCAGCAATTGATCCAGATTCAGAAGAAATGGACTGAGGTTGGTGTCCCTGCTTTAAAGTGTAATTCATTTAGTTGTGATGACTGAAATGTGAACGGTAAATACGAAGCAGAATGAGGCAGAAAGGAGCCATGATTCACCTATCAGTTCAGCCTGTTATGCGAGTCACGTCAAGAGAAGCAGGACGACACACTAGTGCCAGTTTATCTGAAAGGGAAAAAAGCGATAGATCGCTGAAAAGAAAACATGTACACATTTAGAGCAAATATACTAAATAACATCCTCATGTGTTTAATCATTTCAGATCTATCTTTTGTCATCCATATATATCCCCTTTCATTATCATGTGAAGGGCTATAATAGCCAGTCCCGCTTTTAACTTTATCCCGCTGCCCCGGGTTGTGGACTTAATGTCCCTCTTCACTGGGGCTCTTCCTGGGTGGGGTTTTTTTTTACCGAAGTCTCGCGAGAAGAGACTTTAACCGTGACGTCACGAGCAGCTTTAATGAGACGCCTAATATTTCACAGCTGAGTTGTATTCGGACGGATTTGCTGAGAAGTTTACAGAGCTAAGCTTGTGTGTATGACCGGGTCATCTGGCACTCATCCGCCTCTTGATTGCTGTCTTCTAACTTGAACGGAGTAGGGAGGGCTGACAGCTGAGGGGGAGGAGCCAGGACCCATGACAGAGGGTTGACTCTGCATTTCTCTGCCTTAACTTGTGGTCTCTGTGCTGCTGTCTTGTTATACTGTTTGGCTGGATCTGCTACAGCTTGTCTGCAGTTTTTGTAACCGCACAGCTGGGTAAGTGTCCAGTTGTTAAAGACCATTAAATCTGTCTTATCTCAGCAAAAACAATGCCTTTAAAAAATGTACACAAGGCAAATAACTGGCACACACACATATAATTATGGCTGCCTTTTGCTGGTAATGGGGCAAGCTGACTTTGCATATCTTCTTATGTTAGTACTGAAATTTGTGGGAGTAGGGGAAGTGCAATTTCAAAGAGATTATACCCTACAATAACAGGGCTGTCCAAAATGTGATTGTTATAACATGATGGTTCATCAGTGTGTCAGATTCCTTATAAGGGGAATAAATGACAGCCATCTATCCTCTCCAGCTGCATAATGCACATACCAGATGCTTTATAACTAAATGGGTGTGTTTTTGTTAAATGGGCGTGCCTTAGGGGAGTGTCCATAAAGTGGGCATTGCTGGAAAAATTGCTGCGCTATGCGGCACAACTTTTTGTCCCTCTTTCTTAATCTCAAATGTTTGGAGGTATGCTATATTAAAATACCCTATTTTCCGTAAGACAAAATATTTCCACTGCCATGTACTTATCTGCAGTGTAACTGACTATAATGTAGTTTATTATGTGAAGATATGTATAGCAGTAACTCCACAAAATCATATGGACACACCCTTGTTCCTTTTACTGGATGTCTTACACGGACAGCAGAGGATTCAGGGTGGCTGCATTAGTGCAGAACTCCCCAAACTGCTTTGATCCAAAACCAAGGAACAAAGAAAAAAATGGAAAGCTCACTTTCTCACAAAATATAATCCACTGTTTATTGTTATATTAAAAAAAACAAGGATGACTGCTGTAGAATGGCAGCAGTGGCATAACTAGATGATACTGGGCCCCACAGCAAATTTATTTTAGGGTCCCCAACATATCCAATATACAGTATGTTGAAATTGCTCATTTATTAGGGCCTTATACCTCCTGCACCCCCCTGCAGCCGCAAGGTCTGATTCCTCTGTAGTTACGCCCCTGAATGGCCGCCTAACGCATTTCAGGAACACCCCTTACTCATAGGCAGCCAACTGCACTTGCAGTGCATTAACCAACACCTGCCAGTACCTATCATCCTCCCCTTTCTCACCCCAGCCAAAGGATCCGCACTAGGGGTTCACTTTTGTATAAATCTGGCCACCCCATTTCTAACCCATCTAAGGGAGATGCACTGGGAGGGGAAGTATGTTTGACTGTTGTTTTCATCTTCAACCCAGTGCATAGGGTTGCTACCTTTTCTGAAAAAAAAAAATACCGGTCTTCCTATATATTTATCTTTTTTCCCTATTAAGAACATTGGGCTCAACTGTAATTTTTACTGGCCAGGCCAGTAAAATACCGGCCAGGTGGCAAACCTATCAGTGCATAGGGCTGCTTCCTTGGCCAGGGTGTGACTGTGAACAATTTTGTGTTGGTGCAAGCACGGGGGAGTGGTGGTGGTGGGGTTAGATGTTGCTTTGGATATTTGTTGCCGTGTTCCAGCAGGAGTGGCAGTCAGACTACTGGGGTGGCTCATTGATAGCCAGGAACTGATTAGAGGTGAATACTGCGCATTGAGTTTCAGTGGTCCTTAAACATGAACAATACATTCTGAGACTGTAATGAATGGTATTGGGAAATGGAAAGCAGCAGGCACAGTTGCTGTAAAACCCAGGTCTGGCAGACCAAGAAAAATACAAGAGCAGCATATGCAGAGGATTGTGAGTGGTTACAGACAACCCAAAGATCCCCTCCAAAGACCTGCAAGAACAGTGTATCTGTACATCGTTTTACAATTCAGCACAATTTGCACAAAGAACATAGTTGCTTGTTGTATGCAAAAGTTCATTTAGACAAGCCACATCATTTTGGAAAAAATTGCTTTTTACTGATGAGACAAAAATGTAGTTATTTGGTCATAACAAAAAGTCCTTTACATCGATGAAGAAGAACACCTCATTCCAAGAAAAACATGCTATCTGCTGTCAAATTTGGTGGAGGTTCCATCATGCTGTGGGGCTGTGTGGCTAGTTCAGGGACTGGGGCCCTTGTTAAAGTCGAGGGTCGGATGAATTCAACCCAATATCAAAAAATTCTTCAGGATAATGTTCAAGAATCAGTCACATGACCCTAAACACACTTCAAAATCTACAAAAGCATTTATGCAGAGGGAGAAGTACAATATTCTGGAAAGGCCGTCACAGTCCCCCGACTTGAATATCATCGAAAATCTATGGGATGATTTGATGCAGGCTGTCCATGCTCGGCAGCCATCAAATTTAACTGAACTGGAGAGATTTTGTATGGACGAATGGTCAAAAATACTGCCATCCAGAATCCAGACACCCATCAAAGGCTATAGGAGGTGCCTAGAGACTGTTACATTTGCAAAAGGATGATGTTATTGATGTAATATCTCTGTTGGGGTGCCCAAATGTGTGCACCTGTCTAATTTTGTTATGATGCATATTGCATATTTTCTGTTAATTCAATAAACTTTGTCACTGCTGAAATACTACTGTTTCCATAAGGCATGTTATATATGAAAAGGAAGTTGCTACTTTGAAAGCTCAGCAATGACCAACAAAACTCCAGAATTAAGAGGGGTTCCAAAACATTTTCATATGACTGTATATACCAGGATACAGTTTACCAGGTGTGGTTCAAAGGGATTTTGCATACAAACCTGTTGAGCGGGGTCAAGCACTGGCTCCCTATGCGGGTCTACTTGGGTGGCGGGGAGCCCTAAATACTTGCTTGTTATCCCTGTTGCCCTGCCAATCAGTCCACTTGGCTCACAGTTCTTGCGCAACTTTTCCACTTTTTGCAACCTTTTCCAACTGCAACCAATGCACATGTATTGCCCATCTACCCCTAGTTCTGGACCGGCTAACTTGGGACCTTACTACTTGAGGGGGTGTCATCTGGGAATATACCTCACGCTATGTATGGACTGAGGCTCAAAATAAACCTTTTCAAGTACACTGAGGCTCAAACAACTAGCTCACCCTATCCTGTATCTGCACTGGTTACTACAATCGCTCATTCATGTTGTTTCCCTGACTTCCTCTAAGATCCCGCCTACCTTAGGTTCATGTCTTCTTCTACCAAAATTACAAGGAATATTCATTCCTTATAAATGGAATTGCAATTGAAAGCAGTATTACTATTTATCTTTTATTTTTTCCTAAATCAGTGCAAAAAATTAAAATATCCTTTTGTCAGTCAGCAACATAGCACCTGCTTTTTCTGGGTTTAAGGTTACATGACCAAGCTACGCATTTTCATGAAGCGCTCTTTACCTGGCAAAACACCAGCAGTTAAAAGCAATTTAAATAAATGTATATTGAAAAGTTGTAGGTTCCTACAAGACCAATGACTCTTGTTTGTGTTTAATTGTATATACATTAACATATGGCTGTATAATGTTATCCATCTTTATTCAGCAATCTATTAAGTAAAGTTTTAATATGTCATAGAATGGCAAATTCTCAGCAATTTTTAATTGGTCTTCATTTTTTATAGTTTTTGAATTATTTGCCTTTTTCTTCTGACTCTCTAGCTTTCAAATTGGAGTTAATGACTCTGGCCAAAAAGCTATTGCTCTGTGGGGCTACAATTCTACTGTTATTGTACTTTTTATCTTTTGGTTCAGGCCCTCTCCAATTCATCTTCCAGCCTTGCATTCAAAACACTTCCTGATTGCTAATTTAGACTCTAGCAACAGATAGCTGCTGAATTTCCCTACTAGACAGCAGCTGAACAAAAATCTAAATCATTAAAAACCAACAAATAATAAAAAACTGAAGATCAATTGCAAACTCGCTCACTATATCATACTTGGGGGTATATTTATCATATATCATATAAGTTAGATATCGCCACAGTCCGCTAGAGTGAAATGACGCCACTCTCCATTCATTTCTATGGGATTTTGAAAGGCGTTTTTACCAAAGGGTGAGTTTTCACTTTTACCAATTGATAAATACTCTTTTAAAAATCTCATATAAATGAATGGAAAGTGGTGGAATTTCACTCTACAGCACTGTGGCGATCTCTTACTTCACTTACTGTTAAATATACCCCTAAGAGTTTAAGGTGAACAACCTTCTTAAATGTTTTTCACAATTGCAATCAAAAGGTTAAAATACTCCATGAGCCATGAGGCATTTTTTTTAGCATAGCCCATTCTTTAAACATTAGTTTATGCAGTTTTTCTAGTACATTGCTAAGTGAACAGGCAAACCTGAAAATATCTGTTTTATTTTATTTTTCTCTGTAGGCGTGACATGGCATAGAAGACAAGATTCTGTGACTGGAGTGTTACACTAAACTGTGGCACATGTGAATTGAGGCAACACTGCTTTATGTTCTTGATAAAGCAAATTTATAGAAGAAGGAGACTCAAAGAGAGACAATCATTCCGTGAGAACAATCAAGAGATTTAATGCAGTGACAGTATATTACCTAGAGTTCCTAAAATGCGCATTTCAGTACTTTTCAAAAGTCCTTATTTTCACTTTTCTTTATTCTTTTTCATAACTTTTTCCTTGGCTTACTTTTGTTTTCGTGGCTTTCTCTTTTCCCCCTTCTTTTCCCGTTCTCTTTATCTTAAACAAATGAGTCATGAATTCCTCTCACAGAACTTGCATGACGGTGCTGTTGCTCTGGAATACTTTCACCAGCGACTATTTCAGTCATTTTCACAGGTTGGAAATAAGGCTTCCGCTACAAAAAATTACACTTTTCCATGTACTAACAAACCAGTGGTTCCTCTCCTTCCATCTATCCCCAGTGAACGCATCTTTCTTGTCACCACCATCATAACCACACGGCGTCAGGCTGAGTACCATTACCTTCTGCAGGTTGCACACAACTTTC